>NC_140772.1:61393144-62643144 GCF_044657685.1 Stegodyphus dumicola | reverse complement strand
TTTAAATAGAAGGAAACGAGTTCGGTGAGAGAGTTATTCTTACTTCGCGAGCGCGGAGGTAGAAATCGAGAATTAAAGAACCCCGCGTTGCGGCCTATGTGCTTGGCGGGAAGTAGTTGCAATTGTTCCAGTGAGCTTCAAGTCTGCTGAATTAGCTGCGGTATTTGTAAAACACGGTGAGTTAGTTATTTTAGAGAGCCTCGTAGTTAGAATATTGTCTTTACTTTCTTTTCAGGTTTTTATTTTTATTTGACTGCCTAGTTGGCACAGTTTGTAAGCGTCAAGAGGACGCAATTGTAATTTAGCACGTTGAATAAAAAGGGACTTAAACCCTTTATAAGACTCTGTGGTTTATACAAGCTTTCACAGTCACCTCTAGGTTGCGTGCTAGTTAGAGGCGCGCAACGTTATAAAGAAACCAGATTTCACTCTCCTACGTCTCACCTTCGACCAAGGAAGAACAATCACTCTTTCAAAGTTGAAGAAGACTTTATCTGTCAATTTTTTCCTTTACGATAGATAAGCCACTGAATGTGTTCGGATACTCACACCCGAAGAAAGAAATAATCTAATCCAATTGTTCACGCCAAAAAAATAAAATAAATAAAAATAAGATAATTAACGCGCCGCAGATACATAAAATACATTCCTGAGAAAATAAACACACTAATAATTCAAACAATTCCAAATAAAATATGTCACAAGAACGTATTCAAACAAAGAGTAAAGACCCCCCTAAGTACTACGAAATTGAATAACTTCCAGGAATGAATCCCAAACAATCACGTCTAAGAACAGAAGCGGCCTGATCAGGGCCAAGCATTAGAAAAGAAAAGAACGTTACAACACAAGGAATCTCGGAACCAGCCGAAAATACCCCACACAAAAAATCAGAAAGAAAGAAAACGTGATTGTCCAAAAATTCAATCCAACCAAAATCAATTCCGAGAATGAACATAACGAATACGCTGTGCAAATACCAATTAGAATTTTATCCAATACACACACAAATAATAATAATAATAATACAACCTAATGCATATACAAAATAACGTTTGGCCAAACTGAAAAAGTCAAACTATAAAAATATATATATATATATCTATATGTATATATTTCGCTAAATTCTGATTTACTGAGTCCAAAAATAAATGTTTGCAAAGACCTATATTAGTAAGCAACAAAACCCTGCGAATCCCTACGTCTCAGGTTATAACACTGATTATGAATTCTCTCTGGAGCATCAGAGTTGCACGCCTGCAATGAAGGAAAGTTTATACGTTCAGGTACCTTTGTCAATCTATCCACATGTACTACCTGCGACTGCTGTGGGCTCGTAACTGACTCAATTTTAAAATTCACTTTGGTGACCTGTTCCACCACTCTAAATGGACCCTTATTAAACTTCGCAAATTTCTTAGTCAATCCAGGCCGCAACACAGGAGTATAAAGATACACCATATCCCCTATTTTAATATTTTTTGAAAAAACAACCTTGTCTCTAATCTTTTCCTGTCTTTCAGCCGCTTCCGTTAAGTTTTTATTTACTAAAGAGAAAACCCTGCGGAGTCTTAAAATTAAATCCCTTGAATAAGTGTCTGTGTCACGATAAGTCTTAAAGTCTGTTTGTGTCAACAAATCAATAGGTAAATTTAAATCTCTTCCATAAAGAAAAAATGCTGGGCAGTCCAGTAATGCGCTATGCCGTCCAGTTCTGTGCGCTAAAAGTGCGAAAGGCAAATGTCTGTTCCAATCTTCCTGCGTCTCACTCACAAGGTGGCTGAGAGAATTTATTAGAGTAGCATTTAAGCGTTCAACGACTCCGTCAGACTGCGGGTGGTAACTGGTGGTGGTGTTCTTAGTGATGCCTAATTTCTGATATACTTCTTTTATTGCATGTGAAATAAAATTCGAGCCCCTGTCAGTAACTACGTGTAAAGGCACACCGTGAGCCGAAATAAAAAGTTCCAGTTTTTCTATGATAGATTCAGAAGTAAAGTCTTTCAAAGGATAAACCTCGGGCCACCTCGTAAAATAATCAGTGATAACTAAGATGTATTTATTTCCCTGTAAAGTAATGGGTAAGGGACCAACAATGTCCATGGCTATTCTTTCTATCGGACGGGAAGCCACAGGCATTCTCAGAAGAGGAGCCTTGTGAGAAGGCCGGTGACCCGTCCCTCCGATACAGGAATGACAAGATTTTACATAATTATGAATGTCCCTATACATGCCTTTCCAATAAAAGGATTTTTGAATACGTTGCAGTGTGCGATGGAACCCGGAATGCGCCGCCACCGGCGAATCGTGGTGCTCTTGCAGAATACGTGAAACTAAAGATCGTGGAACAACCAACCTGTGCAGTTTTTGCCCACGGGTACGTTGCTTAGCATATTCACAATATAAAATGCCATTACGCATAAAAAATTTCAAAAAACGAGGACTAAGAGTCAAATTTTTTTTAATACCTGAAATAATCTGCTTACAATGCATATCTGAACCCTGCTCTTCTTTGAACGTCTGTAATAAGTCTGGACTGACAGAATTTTGAACAAGATGCGTTACATTTACTGCTCTAGACAAGAAATCAGCTGTTACGTTCAATTTCCCTGGTTTATGTATTATAGTCAAATTGGGACAAGCCCATAATCCACCTAGCTATCCGAGAAGTGGGATCCTTCAATTTTAGTACGTGGGACAGCGACGCTTGATCTGAATAAATTGTGAACCTTTTCCCTAAAAGGTACTGGCGAAAAAAGGCAAGGCAGTAGCCCAAACTACTGCTAAAACTTCCCTTTCAACTGTACTGTATCTGGTCTCCGGATCTTTTAACTTCCGGCTTGCGTAACAAATTGGATGCAAGAACCCAGTATGATCCTCCTGACAAAGAACAGCTCCTAAGGCTAAATTGGAAGCGTCCGTACAAAGCGAAAATGGTTTGGAAAAATTGGGTAGAGTTAAAATAGGTTCCTTTAAAAGTTCATTTTTAAGAGTGTCAAAGGAATTTTGAGCTTCATTGGTCCATTTAAATACAACTTTGTCTTTTGTTAGCTGTGTAAGAGGAAGAGCCTTCTGTGCGAAATTAGGTATAAATCTTCTATAAAAACCTACAAGCCCGAGAAACCTTCTAACTTCTTTTCTATTCCGAGGAGGAACAAATGCTTGTACAACTTTTAAATTTCTGTCATCTGGTTGTAAGATACCTTTTGATACCTTAAATCCTAGATAAGTTATTTGGCTTTTGAGAAAATGACACTTGGACGGTTTCAACTTAAGATTATGATTTCTGAGTCTGTCAAAAACTATTTTAAGCTTTTCAAGGTGTTCGTCAAAAGTACTCGAAGCTATCACAATGTCATCTATGTATATGCCTATTTTTAACGGGGATAGATTGGCTAAGACAACAGACATGAGCCTTTGAAAGGAACTGGGTGCATTGCGCATTCCGAAAGGTGTCCGAAGCCATTCGTAATGCCCGGAAGGGGTCGAAAAACCACTTTTAAATGTGTCATCCGGGTGGATCTTCATTTGGAAAAATCCCGAAGTTAAGTCCAACGTTGAAAACAAATTCGCATCACCCAATTGTTCCACAAGCTCGAGCATATTAGGAAGAGGAAATGAATCTTCAACAGTTTTTTCATTAAGTTTCCGAAAATCCGTCACTAATCTATACGTATTATCAGCTTTCTTTACAAAAAGAACCGGCGCACTATATGGACTATCGCTTTCTTGAATAATATTGGAATCCAATAATTCTGTTATTTGCCTATCTAATTCCTCGCGAAGATGAAAAGGCACTTTGTATGGCTTTTGTCGAACCGGAATACTATCCTTAAGGTTAATGTTGTGTAGAATTGTATCGCACCCCGTTAGCTGAGTTACAGAAGAAGCGAAAATGTCATTGTAATGGCTTAAAAGCTTAGTCAGGTGCTGCTGCTGATCCGGTGACAAGTGAGAAAGGTCAAATTCTCCCCCCCCCCACGACTCAAAATCCTCTCCTTTCTCCATGGTCGTCGTGTTATTCACGCAAGCAGTTTCTATTGAAGACACAGTAACAGGAAGAATAGATGCTAACTTAGTTCTTTTGTTAATATGAATAGTCTGTGGAGTAAAATTTGCTATCTTAACGTTAAAAGTCTTAGAATCATTATTTAAATTAACTGATCTTGCCACAGAGAATTTACTATGAGAGTTTTTATCAATCGGCTCTAATAGGACTGTGTCATGCGAATCATTAAACGTAGGAGCAATTACCTTTACTATATTCTCAGAAAACGGCAAAAGTTTATGTTTACGAACTGCATAGCAATAATCCAAGGAATCTATCGGTCTCGGAAAGAGACAATTTGAACTGTCACACCAACGTAAAGCAAAATTTTGCCCAAGTAATTGTTTAGTGCTAAAATCCAGCATGAGTGCATTATCAAGTAAAAACTGTGTTCCTAAAATGGCACCATAGTGCAAAGAAAAATCCTTGTCCTTAATGAGAAATTCAACAGGAAAAATCCTGCCTTGCAATACTACGGGAAGTGAAACTTTTCGTGTGATTAGAACACTCTGATTAGAAATTCCTTTTAAATAAAGTTTACAAGGAGAAAATGAAACTTTATCCCCTAACCCTGCAATAATTTTTTCCTCTATAATATTAACCGTTGCCGCCGAATCTATCAAAAATTTAATTTCTGTCTGTAATATAGAACCCTCTACTATTGGTAATGAAGATTCTCCTGTAGTGACTACAAAGACGGATGGCACCTCCAAAAGGGCATTCGAGGAAGAAATGGAAGCGTGTTTCTCCCCACCCTTTTCTAGTTTAAATTAAATGTCTGAGCTTGATGATTCAATTTGCTACCAGTTGCACCTCGATCCTGAGATGCTACCGTCAAATGTTCGGGTGCCATATGAGAATTAAGTGTATTCGCCGTTCCTGCCTCTCTTTGTCGAAATCTGTGATCTGATCTACCCTGCTCGTTATTAGAGCTGCCATTTACATAACAATTTCTGCTTATGTGTCCTACCCGGTTACAACGGAAACATCTAGGCTGTAAGGATCTCGACCGAGGATTATGCACCATCAAAGATTGCATTTGGCTCTGCAAAGTATTCATAATCTGTGTCAACTGGGTTAAGTTCTGTTGTTGCAATCGAATAGCCTCTACAAGCTCTACATTTTCACCCGAAACGCAAAGAGTGTCCTTGGAATTTACCGTACCCGTAGTATGGACCGCCTTAACTTCAGCTGACTGAAAATCTGCCTCAGCATGGTTTTTTATCCACATCTCTTCCTCCAAAACTGCGTGGTTTTTCGCTGCTACAAATGATTTATGATTATGGGGCAAAAGCAGACGTCTAAGGTGCAAATGCAATCCTTCTAGAAAAACAGATAATAGCAATTCCTGTCTCTGAGTCTCTGCTGCCGGATCGCCCATCCTTTCTACTGGCACTGTTTTATAAGATAAAGCCTCGATACGCGCAGCGAATTGTCTGACTGACTCCCGCGGCTTTTGGAATGCCTGTATAAAGGAGCGAATATGGGAATGTAGACTTTGAACTGTTGTAAACCTGTCCTTCAAGGCACCTACCAGGTAGGAAAAACCAGCTTCGCTCCTCAAACGCGGATTATTCCTAACAAATTCCGCGGCTTCCCCCCCCCCAAGTTTAACCCGAATTACCGTAAATTTATCTGACTCCGTCCATCCTACATGTGATGCTATCAGTTCGAGTCTATCTAAAAAATCAGCTAGGCTAATGCTATTTTCTCCTCCCGTAAAAATAGGAACTGACTCCAGTGGGTCCAAGCCAAAAACTGAAGTACCCCTTACGCCCGGGGCCATCTCTTCCAACATCTCTACTGATGGGTCAGGCTGTCTAGTAGAACGGCGCGTTTTCTTCGACATATCGCCCTCTAATAGTTTTGAATCATTCAAAAAGTTTCCAAATTGTCAAGCTAATTTAATCAGCTGCCAGTTACGCGCAAAACTTAAAAGAACCTCCACTCATTGACAACTCCGGTACTTTTACAGAAAACATAAGTATCGATCATTACATCTAAAACATACTGAGTATTTCGAAAGCCTCAAAATTTGAAATTCACAAGCCTTCTTAAAACCTAATACTTTTGTACTAGTAAACAACCTAACATGCACAGTATGACATCATTCAATCACACGTACTAAAACACTATCTTTTTGGTTAATATTATACCAAAACAGTTTAACTAATCTTAAATTCAATTCTTAAATTAAATTAGAGAATTAATATCCTGCAGTAACCAGTAAGCAAACATAATTCAAATCAAAACCTTAATTAGTCCTCACACATAAAATTTAACACTTTCATAAAACAGTAAGTTATAAAAAGTAAATAAATTCAAAAAATAAGTTACTGGTTCGATCCTTCACTAAGCAGAGGTCACGGCACCAATGTTATGTAGAAGTTTCGACACCAAGGTTAAATAGCTTTACTTCAAGGTACCATGTTAAATAAGAAACTCCTATATGTTAAATGTTAAATATGAACGTACTTACCGTGAAAGGTTTCTACTTCCTCTTAGGGAGGAAACTAAACTCTTAAGAATTTGCCAACTACCAAACTTTTAGTGATCGTATAGTGAAACGTTAAAGCATTTTGCGTTGTGAAAAAATGCATCCCGGGACCGCGCCGTGAGAGGATCGAAAACATAAGAAAAACATATACAAGTTATATAGGAAAAACATATTAAATATATAAAGAAAACATACTGTAATAGGTTTCCAGATTAAATATCAGTTTATTCAATTACATCACAATGAAAAAAATCTTAACCTCATCTGAGAGTCTAAGGAGAAGTCATCAATTTGTCATTTACCCTTTTTTTTCATTTAAATTCATATAAAAAAAAACTTAAGGTTTGTCTGGTAATTTAAAAAGGGGAAAGGGAAAACAATTGATAGCCTGAGAATTAATTTTAAGATTCGACGTTGTTTTTACTTCTAAGGACGTTTTTGAAAAACTTGCTTAAAGTTCAAACACAAAAAAATAAAACTTAACTTGGTTGGACATCTTGAAGTGGAGGACTCGTATCTTAATAAGCGTTGACGTCGGCCGGGCTCATCTTTACACTGGTTCTCATAATGTCGACGCCACTTCACCACTGTAGAACAGAAACAGGAGCACTGCTGCCCAGGACGGCTATCCGCTTGGTCCTGAAAGTCCTAAGTCAACACGCAGGTAACTCGTTCAAATTTCGCCTCTTTACCAGAACGCGGCAAGGGAGCGTGTTTGCAGCTTCCGGCCAGAAACGTTTTTTCTAGGCAATTACGGCTCGCCTGTTCTTACTCATCCCAAGAGCAAGCTTCACGAGTAACGTCCCAAGTAAGTTCCACCCGCCAGTCAGTAAGAGAGAGAATCCAACTCGAATTTCCTTCGTCTCCTACACAAACGCGGGCTCCCACTATGGCTTCACTTATCGCCCCCTTAATTTTGGCAAAATTTGCGTTTTCAACCCCTTAATGCGGAAATAAGGGTGATCGCGCATGCGCACTCTTCTTCACTTAGCCAACAACCGGACCCTCAATCGCCAAAAAACCTGAATGACTTACATTGAAAGACAAGTAGCAACCTTTGACCTTTTTTGTGACGTACTTCCTCTCTTAAGGTCAACTCCACAATGAAAAATCCTTCTAGAACATTCTAAAGGACAAAGCGCGCGAAATCATGACTTGGCAAAAATTGCTTCCCTTTCCCTGCTTCTTTCACAATGAATTAAAGCTTGTACAAAATTTGCAAATAAAAGAAAATAAATAATATTCTTTTAAACTAAATAATATTCCCAGAAGCATCTGTTTTTCCCCAAAATTAAAGCCTTAAAATAAATAATTCAGAATCAAATAAAATTAAAATTTCCATAAATCAGAAACTGATTCACCTAGTTTTTATACCGCTATCAGACAAATTCTCTACACAACAATAGAAGGAGATTCACGGGCTGCAACTCGTCGGCCAAGCATGTCCCACACGTGCTCTACTGGATTCAAGTCCGGTGAGAATGCTGGCCAGTCCATACGGGTGATATCCTCCGATTGAAGGCATTCGCTTACGATGTTTGCACGGTGAGGACGAGCGTTGTCATCCATAAACACAAATTGTGCGCCCATGGCGCCCCGAAACAAACGTACATGTTGTTCCAGAATGACGTCCCGGTAGATTTGTTCGTACATGTTCGCATCTTTAGAAATCTTAGAAAGTATAGACAAATTTTATACTTTCTTGTTAAAGTGGCCATCGTATAAGCTTTCGGCGACATTTAAAATTTACCCATTACAAATAGGGGTTTTATTTTCTCAATTTTGATGATTAAAAGCTGCGTTCTCTTTAACACGAAGTATCTGTATGTTGTTGTCGTACGCATTGTCAATATGTATGAAATTTCAGCATTGCTATGTTATGTCTCATAAAATCTAATTCATAATCATATAATACTTTTTTTAATTACTATATTAAAGAATAATTTCCTAAATTTCTTAGCACTTAGAATAGTTCTAATGAATAGTAATTTATAGCTGTGTAGAAGAGATTTCAGTAATTTTCTATTAGTTCAGTGGATTTCAAACTTTTTCAGTTCTCCGCACCTTAGACTAAGCTAGCACCTTAGTTTTCACAACGACTAATTAAAATTTTGAATTTCCAATTATTGAACAATAAACATCAATTAATGGGATGAGCCTACTGTCCACTGCACATCTTCTAATAGAAAGTGTGCCCTTTTTATTTTCACGCCTAGAAAGATTATCAAGAAAATTATAATAGTGTTTAAAGTATTTACATGATCACAACAACATTCTGCTGACTGCATCTTCAATTAATCAAGGACTAGACACAGTCATTTATTTACTACAAGCACCAAATACCGAAAATTCTCGATAACTATCTATAACTATTCACTCACTACATTCACACTAATGAAATGAGGAACACTCGCTTATGTTTAGGCAGAGCTGAGACCCTGGAGCCTTTTGCCTTGTAATGGCAAGGATAATCTCTAATTTTAATAGACTCTATTAAAATTTTGATATCGATGCAGCAGTTAATAATACTGCTATAAAGCGAAACACGCACAGGTTTTCACATGGTGCATTAGATATGCTGTCTGTCATTGCATTAACAAACGTATCGACTGTCGGATTCTAAAGCTGTGTAGAATAAGTATCATTTCTGTGAATTTTGTGAATTTTTATGTGAATCTGTATCATTCTGAGTAATTTGTAGGACCTGCATTTATCGACCATGGTTTCATAATGGGCAGCTGTGGATATCTTGGAACCGTCTGTGTTAAATCAACTAGCTGATTTCTTTTAAAATGGAGGAATTTCATATTTTGCTCGCCGCTAAAACTTTCACTAAAGTAATAGTATAAAGTAGACATACAAGAATAAAAAGATATTATTGAAACTGTGTATAAAATAAATGAAAACTGTAGTAATCAATACAAAAATCACCTTTATTAAAGTTTGTTCTCGAAGTAATTATACTGTTATGTTTGTTTTTTTTTTACTTCTGATTCTGACACCAGTTGTTACGTTATTTTCTTCCTTCACGTTCGTACGGGGTTCGTAGATTTGGAGTGAAAAACGACGACACACTTAATTATGAAGTATCGAAACACACTTTATTAGCCAGTATTGTCAGGACATCTCCAAAACACGTTTTACAGTCGTCGAAGATCTACTATAAACTCGCTGATACGATCAGCGACACGGCCTTCGGGTTATCAGGCTATCACGGTGGAGACAGCTTCCTGCAAAGCAGCCGACTCTGCTTTTCGGAGTACAGCTCCCGACTCTGCTTGGTCGTTCTGGGAACTTCACGTACTCTCGAAACTCTCCACGCTACAACTCGCGATGCACTCGACGACACACAGAGCACGCTCCCGACTCTCGGTTCAGTCGTTTCTGGAGCTCAAAACGCTCTCTCGACGATGCACTTGTAGGGTTTATATTTATTTTAACTAACATTTATTTTAAGTTTAAGCTATCTTTCCTGTCAAGCCTTTACTTTTCCCTAGAATTGCCAATGCCAGAGTATGTAAATTGTACTAGAACGCGCAGTTTATTCAAATTTTAGCAGAAGTAAATTGAGTTTAAATAGAAGGGAAACGAGACTGTATGTGTGCTTCTTGAATCGCTAACGTGAAGGTTGCTAGGTAGAAATTTAAGAACCGCGCGTTTCGGCCTGTGTGCCTATTTCGGCAGTTCGCTGAATATTTCAACTGCTTAATCAGTAAGCTCGCTGAATCTCAGCTGTATCTTAGAACGCGGTTAAGTTAGTTACGATTTTAGAGCCTCGTAGGTAGTAATCTAGTTATTTATTCATCCTGTCATTTATTTTTAGTTTCACATTTCTGTTTTGTTAAACCGCCGGGTCGGCGTAGTTTGTGAGCGTCAAGTGAACGCAGCTGTTATTTCGAAAGTGGAATAAAAAGGGATTTAAACCCTTCTTACGAGTTTGTGTAATTTACAGTTCATAGCAGGCACTACCATAGTAGCTGACAAATTGGGGCCACGCAACACTACACACTAACCGCGATACTCTACGAGACTCTTTCGGTGTACTCGACGACCCACTCGGCACTCGCTGCCCGGCTGCCAACTCGATCGACTCCGCAGGGATTGACTCGCTAGACGAGGCACACACACTCTCGATGAGAGACACACTTCCTCTCGATGAAGCACACTTACTGACTGCGGACCAGCAGGGTTTATATAGCTTTCGGCTTGTGTTCGGGAACATTCTGGACAAAACCGGTAAGAATTCGTTCCAAAAGGTTCTCCAACCGTCCATGGTATATGGCCAATTTTATAGCCAAATGTCACCAAATGTGGCAACCCTGGCCTCCTTTCTATTTTATGGCAACCCTAAAACTGCTTTGCGGGGAAGCTATCTTACCGCGCCTTTACATTTTGTAACAATACAATAGCGAAAAGGAAATGCTGCGTTATTATGATTAGAATGAAACAGCAACTTTGTCAAACATCATTAAATCCGGAATCTTTATTGTTATGTATCAATAATATTTTCGTTTTAATATACCTGTATAACATAGGTTTTTTTTATACGCGTGTATAACCTCTCACATGAATACAAGCAAGTTGCATTAAATACATTAAGCTAAAAATTTGTAATAAACTTCATCTTAAAGATTTTCTTCTGCTCTATCTGATTGAAATTCTCTACTGATTTGCATGACCGCTAAAAACTTCAGCCCGAAATTTAAACAAATTCTATGTCTAATTTTGAAAACCTATCTGTAGAATTTTATTTCACTCATATTTAACCCAAGCAAATACAGAAACTAAAAAGAAAACTCCATAGCAGTTAAATAATACTCTTAAAAAGACTATTTTTAACAAACACTACGAAGAAAACAATAATTTTCTTTGAAAAAATTAAGATTAGGCATCTGGCAACAGATTATAAAGCCATACAACAAACAAGATAAAAGACACTACGCTAGCATATTTAAAGGAAGATCGTAGGTGAATAGGTCGACCAATTTTGTTTGTTCTTTAGCTAATGTCTTAAACTCGTAACTGTCTTAACTAATAAAAATTGTATATTTTCTCAAACTGTTTTTTCTATCTAGCTTACCAGTGTAACAGATAATTAAAACTTACTTTCTGCTTCCATCTCTTTTTCATTTATATTTGGTATTTAATATTTATTTTTAAATACATGGAGAGTGAATATTAATTTCCTTCGTTTTTGTCCCAAAACTACTGAGATTTACTAAGTCTAACTTATGAAATTAAACAATAAAATAAAAATTCGGACTGTCGGTGCTCTGCAGCTTTAGATGAATACACGTACCAGTAGCGGCTAGTACGTAGCCAGTAGTGGCTGTAGATGAATATACGTACATGTGTGTTAAGACATAAAACAACTACTGACAACTAAAATGACTTAGTTCACTATGTAACAACATGATTGCACGTTATATAACAGAATTCTGCTGGACATAATTGGTCATATAAATACTATTTTCTCGGTGTCTCTAAATTATATAAACAGAACTCTAAAGGGCTAGGTTTCAACTTAAGATGCAAGTATTATCCAATATATCATTACAGTTTTTATGTTATGAAATCAGCTAAACCGAAAGTCAAAGTAGCGTTACTAATGTATTCATTGATGAAATTAAATTGAAATATTCCATAAACAAAGAGGTACAAAGATTTATTCAGAACGAATTTTTGGGTAAATTCTAAATAAAGTTGACCGACTGGTTGAGAACATAGCTTACTATGCCAATATATCCGTATATTTAAAGCATAATACAGTTATGCTGTAGTCGGAATTCGAACAATGGATCTCTAAACTGCTAGTTGGAAGTCCTATCCACTTACACCGGGAGATCAAGCGCAGAATGTTTGCTATAATTCCATATATTCCCTCCCACTTCAAGGGCAAGAACGGAAAGATAGGAGACTCAATCGACCCAATCCAAGTAGTAATGAATTACGAACTATTACAGTTTTAGTCGGTTATATCACATATCTTCCATTTTTCTTAGATGTATCTGTAATTAACAGCTACTACTACTTAAAATGCTAACTACAGACGAAATAAGAAAAGCAAAGCTTAAATTCGCTGTATTTGGTCCATGTCATGAAGCAGTTAGAAACAACTACATTGTAGAGACAAAGCCCCGAAGAGGCAGAGCCTTAGTATTAAATTAAAGGTTTCTACCAGTAACAATACGACAACGTTAAACAGATGCATGCTGGTGAAGGTGTGACGTGCTTTAAAAAATTTCCTGAATTTCATTCAGGGATATAAATATTTTTTGCATGCAAAAATCGTATAAATGTACTTTTGTATATAGGAACTGCATATATTTATCTCATCATTTCATGAAAAATCATATCACCAAGATTCTGGGGGGAGATGGGGTGTAAAATAGAAAGACTTACCATGGCCTGCTACTTTACACTCCCTGGGTCTTACTAAATAAGTTACACAGGTATACTACAGTGTTTTTGCTTCATATGTAAAAGCATTCAGTTATTTACGCGCTTCCTTGCTTAGACGCTCTTTTAAAAGTTCTGGCAGTACAGTGTTCTCTCTCGGGGAACACCCACAGAATCAAAACGATTAAGTGTAATATTTACAAAATTAATATCCGACGAACGGGCTGGCTGCATGGGCGTTTTTGTGGTTTTCCACATGTGTAACATGGATACGAGCTAGTTTCCCTTAGAGAGTCGCCCACAAAGGCATCCCTTCGCCTAGGCAGATAGCCCTCAAGTGCTTTGCCATAACCAAATAAACCAAACCAAACCTTCATATAATTCCTCTTTGGTAATATTGTTTACGTTTCTGGTTACTATTTTCCGAATTACTTAATGCTACTCATATAATGGACTTATATGCCAGAGTTCACTTTAGATAAGCGTAAGTCATCTTTGAGTGCGAAATATGATTAATAAATGGGCTGATTGAGAATTGTGATACTTTTCTTTGCTAGATACTGCTTGACGAGGATGAGATTATGTGACGGTGTGAACCACTCTTCGATTGAGCTTTTTCAGATACAATGTCTTGAATTCACTTCGGAAGTCTATTACATTTTAACAAAATGCTGAGATCACCGCAGGAAGATATAAATTCTTTGTGAATTCCGCTTGCAAACGAAAATCCTCATCAGCTTGGACTCTACTCAATAATTTTAAAATATGCTTTTGCAGGCGACGGTGAACTTTGAGCTCCAGCAGAAACTTTTGAGCTCACGTTTTGTCTCAGCATCATAAGTAAAGCGCTAAGTTTCATTTGCAGTCAAAATTTGTTTGAGAACTTCAGAATT
The DNA here is from genome assembly GCF_044657685.1 of Stegodyphus dumicola. Lineage (NCBI taxonomy): Eukaryota > Metazoa > Arthropoda > Arachnida > Araneae > Eresidae > Stegodyphus > Stegodyphus dumicola. The sequence goes on along the minus strand of NC_140772.1, from coordinate 62,629,307 downwards.
GATTTTTGTCATTCAGATCAAACTGCTGTGGCTCACATTCGTTTTCGACACTTGTGTTTTTCAGTTTTATTTGTAAATATCAGTTACTAAATATTAGTGAAATAATTTTGTTTTTCTTTCGCATATAGTATTGATAAATGTTTTTGATACCTGTTTCTCAAAACCTTTGTTCTAAATGTTTTGGTTAAAAAAATAGCTCATTAATAAAGCTCTGAAAATGAGCTCACATAAGTATACGGACACTTTAAACAAAAACAAATTAAAGTAAGGAGAGATCCAATATTTTTTATATACCTTTTAGCTAAATTGACACTCTTTATCAGCTTTGGCATGGATTTAACTAATTTTTTCAAGGCCGATGCTTTTAATACAGCTTTCAAGAATGTCAAGTTTACTTAATCTTTTCTCAAACTCACATAATAGATTCTCGATAATATTTAAGTCCGAAGAATATAGAAGAGTTTTGATAATCACAAGTGAACACTTAAAACTCTGTATTTAGGATCGTTATTCTGATATAGCTAGAATATATTTTGCATTTCAAGGTTCCTGATCTCAGAGGCAGCGAAGCATACCCAAACCATTACGTTTCCACCTTCTTGCTTACAGTTTACAGTATGTTTTAGGATTCAATTCTTCATTTGGGTTTGACCCGCAGCAGTTCGTCTATCGGATCCAAATATGTAAACTTTTGCAAATATAACGTAATTTCAATAGGATAAATATTTAAGTACTATGGGTTTTGTGAACACCAGGGTTATTTTCCTAGTTTTATTGTTGATGGAGAATTTTCTTCTTGTTGAAATCGCCCATTGTATCTATGTGCCATAATAAATCTTCTAACAGTTTCAGGATTAACTTTTATTGAAGCAGTTCTTCTGATTGCACTTTAAGGTTTACAGCACTACTTTTTAAGGGTTGCTTAATTTTCCATAGGATAAATCTCTCCTTCGTATTACTTGCATTGTACTCCAAATGACTTTAATGCATTTTAAACAGTTCCACGCAATTTCCTTCACTTTAATACATCAATGATAAGTGAAAGTTTCGCATCGATGATTTAATCATGAATTGATACATTTAAAATAGAACTTGTCTCATTTTGTAGCGTCTTACAATATTCATTTCCAATATGAAACCCACTGATGCATTTTGCTAAAAAAGTAATGATTTAAAACTGTAGACGATAATCTTTTAAATATATTTTTTAATTGGAGCCCAAAAGTGACAAAAAACCATAGCCTACTCAAGCATCTAAACAACTTTCGAATGTTCGCGTTAGTGATTAACACTTTTGAATAAATTATTTTAGTGCAAAGAATATATTGATGATATTCCTTTTGTAACAAGAAAATCGTACAGTAGAGAAACAATAATACATAGGAAACTATTTGAAGTCTGTGTTACAATGTTTAATGCAAGATCTATGCAAATAAATTTCAAAAACGCTAATATCCGAAAACAAATGTGAACAACTGTATGTGCTCAGCTTTCGAATCAATGACAACAGATGTTCTCTGAACTAAAGCAAACGATTAACTGCATTGAAATTTCTGTCCATTAGTAGATGATTTTTTAGGAAAAAGTAGGTTAATGCATCGTGGTGGTAAAATGCTGCCGGTTATCATTTAGCAATTTTTCTGTAGTTTGTTTAAGGGGGCTCATACACCTTAAACCCCTTTTGATCTTCGAATATGTCACTGTTGGAAGAATTAGGATATTTTATTTATTTTAAAAGCAATTACTTCCAACTCTTTACAGCTGACTACATAATATAGCTGCTTTGGAAACTAGTAACCAGAAGGTTTGTGTTGCCACAAATATTTTTATAATTTAATCCGCTTTGTGACAAAATTTTTCGTCACATTTCCACCTTGCGCGCATGATATTTTAAAAATGGCTAATGGTACGTACTTGAAATTGGAGGGAATTCTTTATATGGGCACTATTTTCTAACTGAACCAAAAATCTGATGAATATTTTAATAATAAAATATTTTATGCACGAAACCATTACAGATTTTTTTAATAAAATATGAACTTCAAATAAAATGAAAATTCAACATGAAATTCTTAGAACTTTTGGTTCACAGTGGTTTTCGAATGTTATAAAAGCTATATATTAAATATGGAATTAAATTATGCAACGGAATGTTTTAAACTGTGCGCGCAATGTGGAAACATGACGAAAAATTTTATCACAAAGCGGATAAATTATAAAAATATTGTAGCAACACAAACTTTGTGATTATTATTTCAGAAAGCATTTATATTATGTAGTCAGCTGTGAAAAGTTGGAAGTAATTGCTTTTAAAATAAATAAGTTGTCCTAATTCTTGCAACAGTCATATATTCGAATATCTTATGGGTTTTAAGGTGTATGAGTCCGCTTAAAAAAGGAAAAACTGACTCCTTAAACTAATTATTAATTAATTAAGCCGCAATGTGTATATAACACATACTGAATTATAAACAAATTTTGCGTTTTCAAGATATTTTGATTTCAAATATTTAAGAAAACATAAATGAAAGCAATCTTTGATTTCTTATCCGTTTGGTTATAAAAATATTATAAAAATTTCGAAAGAATTTTATGCCTTTTTTCTTAAACAGCGAGCAAAGAATGTTCTGCAAAAAATAGTACAATTTTTTTCAAAAATGAAAAGTTTGAACGAAATCAATAATTTTCTGCATGATTTTAGAACAGCACACATATGTAAATATTTTAGCAGAAGGAAAATGAACAGTGATAAACAATGGAAGAAGTAGGAATTTCTTTCCAGACATAATGAAAGCTTTATGCTCCTAAGAATTCATCTAGTTCAAGAAAGTCTCAGCTCAGTCATGTTCATTTCTAATACTTACTGTATTTTCCTTTATGCTTAGTCATTGGGAGCCACAGTCTTTCTACCTGCCTCTTAACGACCAATAGTAAAGCTAGTTATCACTTAATTTTTAAATGATGGCGTTGCCTTTTATGACCATCTGCAGATGTTTTATTATTAATGAAAATTGATAATACACATATTGATAAGACACGAAGTCTGCGAACTGAAAAAGAAGATACGCATCGAAGAGTTTTCTATCGATGTGCTAAATGAAATACCAAACATATATTTACTAGAGTTAAATTGATCTCATGGCTTACCCTCTTACATGTTTTTTCATATAAGTATGAATGACTCTATCATTTCATAAACAGGAAGTTATTCATATATTAATAAGTATCGTTAGCTGAAATGAGTATGAGAAACAGTGAGCGAAATATAAATACCATGTATGAGGTGATATTGACAGAGCTTCATAAGAAACTAACGACTAATTGCAGAATTGCATTAAAAAGAATAAAATATCTGGACACTAACATGACATCTTTATACAGCCTATGAAATTACATACATTTTTGCCTAAACTTCATTTACACTAATTTCCTCGAATTATTCTAACTTAATTAACCTATCTCTCAAAGCAAGTTGAAAATGACATCAAAAACTGAAAATTTTGAAATAAAATATCCTGGCCTTATGTCGAGAGTCAAGCTTCTTATGACTTAATTTTCATAACGAGTCCCAAATATAAGTATGAAAACCGGGACACGGCGTTAAAAGTTAGATTTCGCTATTTGTTGAAAATTAATTGCTTTTTAAATTTGACATTGCGAAAACATAAATATTTTCGTAATTTAAAACACTTCTGTAAATGAAAGTATATACCTATGACCAATGATTGCGAAAACAAAGGCCAGGTAAGGAATTTTAAGCAGGTTAAGGGGGAGTATGTTTATATATATATATATACATGAAAAATGGAGGTGGTGTACAACTAGATATTATAGTAGCCCCGTAAACAAAATTTGAACGTTCTACGGCTAATCGTTTTTCAGGTATGCGAGTTATACACATACATACGTACGTACGTACAAGAAGTCATGGAAAACAACCCTTTTGAATCCACTTTAAATCCATTCTATAATCCGTCTTTATTATGTTTGCGTCTACATAGGTCATGCAAAACGATCTTCCAAGTGGAATTGGAAACGGTCGAAATGAATATTTCTGTTGAAATATGATACACGACATTTTTCACGATTACAATACTTTCTTTACTTCGTACAAGGAAACAGAAAAGCATTATAAAAGTAGAGTTTATTTCATGCAAAATGTGCTTAATGTACATTTTGCATGAACCATGCTCTAACATGCTTCACAATTTGTTAATACATTCGTATATAAATTTCTAAAATATAGTGGTACAAAATTTCAAAATATGTAGTCCACACAGAAGCTACCCGCTTTGGGCTTAATATTCTAAAATGCTTTTTCAAGGCCTTTAATCTTTCTTATCCGTTTAATGAAATATAAAGATTCACCTTTCAAATTTAGAAACAATGCCTTCTTAAATCTATATTTAGCTGATCATCTTCTTCACTGTTCAAAAGCTTTTACACGCATATTAAATACCATAGTGTAACCGAATGCTCTCATATCCTAATACATTCGGCCTTTGCTTTAAAAAATTAACAAATGAACAACTGTTTTACTGCTTCTTCAACGAAAAATAACTCTTCCACTTTAACTATGATTTTCCTTTCTCTTTATCAGAGTCATGATGTTTAGCTTCGGTAGATGGTAATGTCGCATAAAATATATCTATAGTTTACTTAATGTAAGCTACACGTAAATGGCAGGCAATAAAAGGGTTTATGTGCACAGACTCAAAGATTTTCTTACAGCCTCTATTTATGTATCCTTGCGATTTCTGGACTTCTGTTCTCCTTTTTTGGCTTAAAAACGAATACCAATACAATAAATTCAAATTTTAGTGAATTTAAACACATACAATCAAGTTTTTCTGCTCTGCCCCAAATGTCAAACGTTACATTTATGCGTCTTTTCAAACTTTATTTCCCTTGAGACAAAGAGCTTATCATTGCTGCGAAGAAGTTAAAAGATCTATAAAAGGATTTTAGAAGTGAAATGGAAGATAAGAAGATATCACAAATGCGCTCTTACGATGTTTGAAAAATATTTGAGATGTAAAAGATAAATAAATAAAATAAGATAATAAAAATAAAATGTCTACTTTTCAAAAAGAAATCTTACGTAATTCAGTGATAAACAGATAACATAAATAAGATAATATAATATAGTATAACTTTAAAGAAATAACAATTTGATTGTTTAACAGCAAAAATATATCATAAATTTTAGTCTTATAACGTAAAATATACGAGTTCGTCAAAAGTGGAAATCATTAATTCTTTTCGCAGAAAGAAACAGTTGTTCTTAAACTTGATAAAATGCAGACCAGTAGAAACTTCACTTCTCTCATTAAACAAAATTATAGTTTAACCTTGCCAGAAAACGTAACTTTTAACTCAGCTAAATATATAAAAATATCAAAGTCTTTATTAAGCGTTGTTCATCATGCATTCCATTCTAGGAAGAATAATAATATTGAGTGAGTTGTTATCCTATTGCAGCTTGTGAGCAGTTATCTTACAGCAACTCTTTCAAATTTCAACCACTCCAAACATCGGTATTTCTTCATTCGAAGTGTGCATTTCAATGTTTTTTATGTCAAACAAAATTTATATTTCTTTAAAAAGTTAAACCTGAGAATGCATGGATCTATCATATTGCGACGGACCACATAAGACAAGACCACATAAGACATTGACAAGATAAGAAATTCATGTGGTCCATTCGCATGTCGCAGTCTTCGAGCTGCTGCGAAGTGTGAGACGACATGCTCTGACATTACAGAAGCCTACTACTTGATATCATAAAAGCTATAACTTCACGACCAGTATCAAGAGGTTTTAGCAATCTGCACATCTGTATCATCAAGGAACCTCGAGTTCATAAGGCTGACCGGTCAATGATTCTGAAACTCCTGTGATATCGTTTTCAAGTATTAGGAGTATGAGGCGTGAAATACAGACATAAAATTAAAAGGGCGTGACTAATTCAGTCTGAAGAATGTTTCAGACAAAGCAAGCATTCACAAAGTTGGAAGATTTCCGATTAAAGAGACGCTTGCGGCTAGCAGGACCCTCACATAATGAGGATAACAACTTACCTACCAAATAATTTGCTTTTATGCTTTTCTGTGCGTTTAGTATTAATTGTTAATAAATTTTCTTATATTGTTAATAGAGCTTCTCATAGATATGTAATAAATGATTTTATTTCAATGTGCAGTTTACACACAATCTAACTTAAACGGAAACCAGTCAGATACTAATCATAACATGGAGTAACCGCACTAGCACAGCAGCGGCCCAGTGATGACCCAGGACTGAGGACTACATTTACGAATTCACAATCTTTAAACAACTATTCCTCTAGATAAACGACAATTTCATTTATCAAAACTGCAACTAACTGCTGACTTACCAGCAACTTTAATTACTTCCTGAGTCACTTGCATCTTCATCTGCATACCTAAACTCTTTACATGGACTTTTTTTGGGATAAAAACTCCTGCTATGCAAGAACGCCTTTTATACGACCTGACTTAACGCACCCGACAATAAAGGCAATCCAGAGCAATTATCATCGCAGAACGGAATCTTAAATCCATCTCCGCTACTCAAACTGCTTCATTGCGGATCAGCGCAGCTGCAGTCTTTAGAATTCCCTGGATAATCCGCAAACAGACACCCATCTTCGCTACATGTGTACACACAACCATCTAATTTCTACTTTATGAACTTTGTAAGGGTTAGCTTTCATATAAGTTGCACTCGCTTGCGTAATAACTCCAGTATTTGTCGAAAAAAAGATTCAAGTTTTCCAAGAGAAGTTTCTATAAACTTTTAACAATATAACTCGGTTTGTGAAAAACTGAATCCTCTGCAGAGACTGTAAAGTCAATTCTAATGACTCACTAGTCTGGCTGCGTCTTACAGTACCTTTCTTTAAATGATTTCAAAGAAATTCAAGACATTCTCAAGCATGATAAATTTTTAGATAAGCCTATAAAAAAACCGAAGACTACCTTCTATAATCCCAAATAGTGACTTTTCAAATTAATGCTTCTTCTCGCTTCTGACAAGTGATTATGTACAATTCCACACTGAAGGCGAAAAGCAACACTGCAAAAATGTAAACGTATTCTGCCAACCAATGAAGCAAAACGCGAAAATAGAATATCAGACTGGTAAATTATTTTGGTAAATAAAATTATAGTTTGACTTTCTTTGCTAGAATTAACTAGTACCAAACTCCTAAAAGACGTTAAGCAAATTATCGCTGTATCTCAAATGAATTACAAACTATTACTAGGTTGATAGTTTAGTCTTGAAAAGGTTAAAATAAGCTTTTTATTAAAATCCGAACTTGAACACAAACGCACATTACGTGCTCACAATATCATCCACCACTGGTGACGATGCAACTTAAAGCAACAGTAAATTTCGGGATTTAAACTACGCCTTGCAGTCGAAGACTACACATTTAACTTTAATTCTAAATAGGCTCAGAACTTCCCACAAGCTGAACAACAGTACATGGCAGCTATAAAGGAAAGTCTTATAATTTCAATCTTGTTATAGAGGGTTAATTCTAGTAACGTAGCCTCGAAAGGCAGAAACACGCTGTGTCTTTCAATTCAGAAACCTCAGATTAAATTCTCTTCTGATTTACGTTCCTAGTGAGGAAACGGAAAGAAGAAGTTATAGTAAAGGCTAAAATTACAAGTAATTGGTTAATTTAAATAATAGTAACCTTAACAAAATATTGACGGAATAAAAGTTGTTGATTGTTTGAATATTCGTTTTTATGTTGCCAAAATTATTATTCTGCGGAATTATTTCGAAAGAATCTGTTCCCTTTATTTTTAGCATATTTATAAAATACTTCTAGTAACATTTTTTTTCTCTTTTTTTTTTCATTACTAGTAAGCTCTCACGATGTATTTAATTTAGCATTTACTAAATGCATGTTTGAAAGCTTCCTGTTTTAGCGTTTTATTCCGATTTCTTTTTAATTACCAATTGCATACTTATTTCTAGTGTTCTTTCTTGCAGTAGCAACACATTAGGAATACATTACATGCTGGTAACTAAACAAACATTCCGAAATATTTCTGAAAATCTTCTCTGAGGACGTTTCTAACTTCAAAATGTGCAGGTAAATGTTGTGTATGAATTACAATAAAATCTTACGTTTATAACCATTACATATTATTCTTTCAAACAAATGATAGATAATAAGCAGGAGAGTTAAAGCGTGCGATAGTAAAAGAAGCATAGTAATATAAGAAATTTTCAACTTCCACATTTGTTGGGCAAGTGGTAGTATGTCCGGCTAACATCGGAACATCCAGAGTTCAAATCAGGGCAAAGCAAACTGAATTTGCAGACTCCGTTCTGCGGAAAAAAAAATTCTAATGGTTCTTATAATAATATTTTGCTTTGGAAACATCTTTTATCATTTATATTAATAGTTTAAACATTAGACTAAATAATAATATCGATTGCAAAATAATATCAAAGATTTATTTTTTTTTCCGTTATGGTTAAATTTTTACACCGAATAAATAATGTATTGTTGAAAGAAAAATGAAACTAGGTGAAATGTTTTGGGCTGTGTCTTGCAAAGCAAATGTCCTTGCAAAATAACACTAATAGTCAAATGTTAAAAATGTACGTATTTCAGTAAACAAATTCATTTCGGGAATATTTTGGTGTAATATTCATTCCTTGATTGGATTTCGCTATGTATATTTTAAAGAAATGTTCGAATACATTTTAAATATCTTTATCGTTTATAACATAAACTATTATATTAGAAAGAAATTCATTTACATTAGAAAATAAATCTGTCTTTAAATTAATTTTGGGTGAATCTATGAAATGTATCCCGTTTTCATCATTATATCACAGCTTATATTCAGTAGTCTGATTTTAGTTCTTTATAACTTTTTACCTAGCCATTACAAATTTTAAAAAAATATTCTCAATCTCTGACTTAGTCAATCTCTGACTTTCATAAGTAATACATATTGGCTCACGGTTTCTAAAAATGCCGTCATGATAGTTATATTTTCAGTGATGGTTACTTTAAATAGAATTGTATTCTATGGTACTAATGTAACCAAATGCAATAATAAATTTGCAGAAGGTCTGTGATATAAAAAGATACTTAAATATCAAATAATGTTGTTCTTTCTGATTAAAAAGACTGTTTTTTTTTTTTCAGGAAACAATAACTTATTTCTCAAGGACTTCTCAAGGACGGTGGCTGTACAATAATCATTTTAAAGTCAGATTAAGAATCAGCGGATCACGCTATATAGAAACCCCATCGATTTATTTACACAAACAAATGTGATATTGATAACAGCTACGTATTATTATCAGAACTCTGATCCGCACCTGTATTGGTCAATAGTGTCTACATTTTGTTTTATCAGATTCGCTGTTAAACATATGTGGTATACCTCTGTATACACCATAGCGCTTATTCTGCACGGAAAATATCCGAAAATCGAAACTGACTTTTGCAGTAATGAAATCACGAATTGTCGTTTCATGTATAATTAAATACCAAATCAATACGTCTGCGGTCAACTTGGTCCACAAATTAACCAAGCAATTAAACGACGACTTCGGAAACATTCTTTGTAATAAAGATAAATTTGAAAAATCACAACAATCTTTCTAGCAAATTTCGTGGTACAACATGGGATTTATTCAGATGAGTTTGTTCAAATATTTTCAAATCGTGCAAGAATTCAGTACACCAGCATCGGGGATTTAGAAATCTTAAATAATATGCAGAATGCTGCAAAGTAATCAGTAGCCAATATTTAGTTTTGGATATTTTATTTATTTTGGATATTTTATTAGTATTTGCTAAAATTACTGGCAAAAAACATACATTAAATTTAGTAGAGTCTTAGATATAGTATCATTTATTTTGCTTGTCAGAAGGAAAAAAAAATAAGATGAAGAAGGAAAAGAAATATATTAAAAATGTTTCTTACTGTATAATATTTATTCAAAATGTGTCAAAAATAAATTCTAAGGACTCAAATACTTCTAAAGATTCGGACATTTAGATGGCCCCGTTAATATTTGACAAAATATGCATATAACAAACGGTTAAATACTTAATTGGATATCCTTCAGCTGATACTCTGCCGTTGATGGAGAAATAAGATCTTCAGTGTTTCACCCAGCACAGCACCTATTCAATTTCTACAGTGCTGCCATTCCATATTGTGGAAGATCATTAATTTATCATTCAGTTTATAACTATTGTTGTCGCCCAGACGGTATAATGATTAGGGGAGTGTGACTGCGATACCGAAGGGCCCGGGCTCAAATCCCGGAGAAAGTATGGATGTAAAATTGACTATCCCTTCATAGGAGATAACAGTGGCCGACATTTGGTGTCACCACAATAAAATGCCCGTAACAGCATTGGCCATTTCTGGTTTTCGAAGTGACCAATGCTGTTACAGGCAAGTACCCGCCATTGAAAAGAGAAATAATAACTGCAGTTTCACAAACAGTGTTTTTAAGGTAATAAGTATACTTCTTTATAATTTTAATCTCTTTTTAATTCCTAATAATGGGGCTTACAAAATTATTTTGAGTTAATATAAATTCACAACAGATAAAAATAACTAAAGAAAAAAGAAAAAAGCAGACAAAATTTTATACCTAATTCGAAATGTCGCACAGCGATACCCCTTCTGTGGAAATAAATAAAATATTACAAAGTTTGGTAAGATCAACAGTAACGCCAGAATAACTAATGAAAATTACAGTGCAATTTTGCAAGCAAATTCAAATTTAAAAGCCTTTGCAAATTCTATATGTGCCATTTTAGAAGGGAAAAGAACTCTTACGATAATCTAAACGAGATTAGAGAAAATTCTCTAAACATTGAGCAGAAGAATAAAAACATATGAGAAGAAAAAGATAAAGTAGGAAAGTAAAATATATTTTTACGAAAGCCAAAAGGTAAATACTACACACACAACGCAAAATAAAATGTTTTTCCAGTTTCTTTCATTTTTTAGAGTAACCTTCTTTTGGCTTTCCAGAGATATATGATGTATAAGTGCAAACTTTCTTCATTCGCGTAACAAGTTACACACTTGCGAAAATTACATTTTAAATGTAAGTATTCTGGGACATACGGTATTCTTTTGTTCCCTTTTTAAAGAAAAAGAAAATCTATATTGCTTTCGGGAAAAGGCTATATTGTGTATAACAGGGGTGGCCAACCTGCGGCTCGCGAACCACATGCAGCTCTTTGAAGGATTATCTGTGGCTCTCGATAAATAAGCCGAGTTCCCTTTTCATTTTTGTGTTATTATATCTATATTAGAAAATTATTATCGTTCCGTGTGTGTTTCAAAATGTCTTTTAAATTATTACTGACAAAAAATATGAAAGACTAAGTGCAACGTCGTAACAAATTTCATTTCTGTCCAAGCTAAGAATGATATGACTCATCGAAAACTGCGTGAACAAACATAAACAGTAGCGTAACAGTTCAGTTCCTCGGATTTTCTTCCCTTTCGACTGCCTCGTGAATTATGCGAAACATATGGGAGTCAAGGCCTTGTCCGGCCGATTGCTACTCGACGAATGACAGATCTACGATATACGTAATCGAGAAACTCCAGACCGATTTTGAATTTGTAAACTTTTATTGCAGCGGACAGTTGGCATTGTACTCCGGGGGAAACAATTTGTATCACTCGTGCTACGGATTTGTAATCTGGAATTTGTAATCTGGAATTTTTGATATGTTAAGTATAATTTGTTTCGTAGTATGTAACACGTGCTGTTATTGCTTTAATAACACAAAACTTGTATTTTCTAAATTCCTTTATTTATTTCCAGTTCTTTTAAAAATATGACGTCAGCGAACGAAAATAAAAAAAAAAGAAAATAAGAGCAAGAAAATAGAAGTTTTAATAATGAGTGGGAGAAAATGTCGTTTTTATTGACAAGAACGGGAAAGCATTATGTGTTATTTATAATTATACCGTCAAAAGTTATAAAGTTAGCAAATTACGCCAACGTTATGAAACCAATCATCCTCAGTTTCTTAATCAGTATCCACCAAATTCCAAATTAAAATCAGATAAACTTGCTTTCTTAAAATCAGATTTAAATAAACAATAGTCAATTATGATAATTTTTAGCAATCAAGCTAATAATGTGGCTGAAGCCAGTTTTGTTATTGCCTGGAATATTGCTCGTGCAAAACGCCCGTTTCGTTGTTAAAGAAGAATTATTAGATTTAGTAGGACTTCAAGAGTCAACCCGCGGTGTCGATACGAAAAATGCATTAGATTCCATAATGAAAACTTTTGATGTGCCTCTTAATAATAAACTTGTAAGCATTGCAACTGATGGAGCTCCGGCAACGCTGGATAAAAAAATCGGTCTTATTGCGCTTTTAAGAGATGATTCTTAAATTCCACAATTCATACCGATTCACTGCATAATTCACCGAGAACACCTCGTTACAAAATATTTAAAATATCCTGATGTTATGAAAACACTGTTACACATTGTAAATTACATTCGCACAAATGCAAAAAAATCATCGACAATTCAAAAATTTCCCTGAAGAATTAAAGGACGAAGAACTTCCAAATGACATTAATTTCTTTTCCATTGTTATATGGTTATCTAGCTACGACGTATTAAATCGATTTGTAGATTTGTTTGATCCGATAACTGCATTTCTCAAAGAAAAGGAATTCAGAACCTATTCAGAATTGGAACATGACGAGTGGTTACAAAACTTAATGTTTTTGACTGATGCCATGGAACATTTGCAAACACTAAATTTACAATTGCAGGAGAAAGATAAAATAACATCTGACCTCTCACAATTAGTTTTCAAACTAAATTACAACTTTTCAAAAGGACATTAAAAATAAAACATTTTGTCACTTTCCTCGAATTAAAAAATGTTGTTCCAATATTAAATAAGAAAAACTCAACGAGTAAGCTAGAAGGAATATTGACGGAATTCCAAAATAGATTTCAAGACTTGAAATATTTTAAATCGTCTCTTGATTTTTTCTCAATCCATTTGAAATTAACATAATTCAAGGTGAGTTTTCCATTTCCAATATAATTATGACCCAAAAAGCATCTGGAGAATTAGAATTAATAGAGATGCAAGAATATCAAGCTCTGCAATTAAAATATAAGTTGACGCCGATTACTGAATTTTGAAAATTTGTACCAGAATCAAAGTATCCTGAATTAAAAAAGGCTGCTTGTCGAATTATTTCAATATTCAAACCAACGTACTTATGTGAATCATTTTATTAAACTTTAAAATTCGCGAAACCCAAACACCGATCAGTATTAACTAACTAGCTACTCAAAGAATCTCAAGATAAATCTTAAGATTCTAATCGTTCTTAAGATTCTTCACTTTTAACTGTAACTTAGAATTACGCAGTGGAGGAATCCTACATTTGGCGCCCGAAAAGTTTTCAACGGACCATGTCGTTAGTAAGGGAGAGGTTCACGTTGACCCCTCCGACCTTTCAGCTCCCTCAGACGTCCACGAATCCAATGGAAGATTCTGATTTATCGTGGAAACGATGCGTCCGGTGATGAAGCCAGCCGCAACATTTGACGGCAAAGGCTCAATGATGACCTTCCTGAAGCAACTGAACCTGCATTTTACCTTATACTCAGTGAAGCAACTGCAGAAAATTACTATCGCTACTACAAACCTAAAAGGTCAAGCCTTCAGCTGGTATAAAGGGACTGGCGAATTTTTACTGGGGGACCCAGGTTAGGAATCATATAACTGGAAAAATTTCAAGTCTGCGTTGCTGAAAGAATTTCCAGTTGTGAAAGATCGTGCGAAGCTAGAAGCGAAACGTTTTAGTAAACATCAAAGCAGTTTCCATGATTTGACGAAGTTTATTTCACCGAAAATTAAAATCTTGAGTTTATTGTACGGGACGAAGCCAGGTAATGAAGGTAATGAGGTGATTTTACCCCATCTTCTACCGTCAGCTCAAGACTTCCTTGAATTCCGTAACCCGCAAACATTAGAAAAACCTCTTCCAACTTGCGCTGAAGTTCCAAAGCAGAAGAAACTCGGAGAAAGCGCATGCGAACCAGTTTGGCCAACATTCAAGATTTCCTCCTCAGAAGAAACCGCAAGTTAATTCAGTTCTCACTTCAACAAGGCAAAAATACATAAAAACTCAAAATATCTATATTAAAAATTACGAAGTAAATCTTAAACACTTATTTCCTCGAAAACATTCCGGAAAGGATTACGCATGATTTAATTCGCAATAATAAATGAAGACGTTATCTTTGTTGTTGCGAAACTTAGTTTCTCTAGACTGGCAACAAATCTACTATTTTGCTGTTTCAAATTTAAACAAACATGTCCGCCATGTTATTTAAAAATTAGGTTTAACCGCACTTAAACAAACTTTAAATTGTTGATAATTCTACAAATAGTACATGTAGATTTACTAAAGGCATAAAAACCTGAACCGGAAGATAAGAAAACATAATTCAATCATTTTTTAAAGCAAAAAATGCACAATTTACAAACATATAAGAGTAAAGAAACTGAGATCACTACGTCGGGTAACAGAGTGGATATATATATATATAAATAGATTTATATACATTTGGTGGGGGCCGATTGCAACTAAAATACGAGGTGCACGTCTACATGTTATAGCAGTCCTCTATACAAAATTTCAACGTTCTGAGGCTACTCGTTTTTGCGTTATGCGAGATACATACGTACGTACGTACAGACACCACGAAAAATTCTCTTCAGAATTAATTTTAAAGCTGTTTCATAATTTTTTTAGAGGAAAAGAGTCTTTTTATTCTGTCAGTTCTTTAGTCATCTTACGTACGATGTCACGCAAATACATTTTTAAATTGCATTCGATAGCGGCCAAAATGGATATTTTCATTGAAATATGCTGCGTGAAACTTTTCGCAATTACAATACTTACTTTTTACTTCGTACAAGGAAGTAATTCAAAACAAGGTGTGAAAAGTTAATTTTTATTAGTAAAAAATTTGCTAACATCCGTAATATTGAGGGCCGATTTCTTACACGCAGCTGGCGCGAATCTTAATTTCCAGAATTCTACGTTTCAGGTGCACATGGATCCCGTGGATGAAGATGAAGTTTCCATGCCGGAAATGGGCTTAGACCACCTGAAGCTTGAAGAAAAGGAGAAGATTGAAAAGTTGGTAGGAAAATTTAATTCTATGCTCAATGACAAACGTAGCTTCTGCCAAGTAGTTAACTATTCTATTGATACAGGAAATGCCCCTCCAGTCCGTTCGAAGCCCTATAGATATGATAGGGTGAAAGAAAAAATTATCGAAAAACATATTAAAAAGATGCTAGACAATAAAATTATTGTGCCAAGCACTAGTCCATACGCAAGTTCGGTGGTCCTTTGTAGAAAGAAGAAGGGGCTACCGCTTGAACACCCGGACGCGTATAGGTTTGCAGTCGATTATCGTAAACCTAACAGTATATCAAAATATGCCACATATCGCCTACCAATAACTTAAGAAATAATTAGAAAAATTCGCTCGAATAAATTTATGACAACAGTTTATTTTTTATTTTTCATTTCTTTTTCAAATTACTTTTCCTTATTTTCGCTTTCCCCGATATATTGGTAAAAGTGGTCCCTTCTTTATATTGTGACTTCAAAGGCAATAGAAGAATGGGATTTCCCTTACATTTTAACAATATTTTTCCGAAACTTTTATTTTCAAGACTATTTCCTGCTGAGAAGCATTGCAGGTAATTAAATGTCACTTGGCAAATGTCTATTTTAGTTGGAGAAGAATCTATATAGAGAGAAAGAAAAGTAATACAGTTTTAATAAAGAAGAATAAAGAAACACTTTATTAAATCATTACGTGATGAAACAGGAAATAATGTTTCATAATGGAATAATCTTACTTAGCTTATAAATCAATCAAAATTTGCTATACTAAAATGCGCTTAGTGTTCTTGTAAGAAGTATTTATCTTATAGTTACCATAAAAAAAACTTACTGTCAGTATTGCTCTTTAAAAAAGCATTATTTTAGTGTTGTCAGTAAAAAATAAAGAATAATTAAATGCTTAAAAATATTTTAGTCTTCAAAATTAAATTTAAACGGTAATATTTCTAAGAATAAATATACTCAGATAGTTGTCTATTTTAGAAATATCATAATGATATGGTCAGTGACTGTAAAGAACAATGGTTCTCAACCTATTTTGCCCCCTGCACTCCTTTCACTATGCTAGAAAATCATTCCTTCCTTTCAAACAATGAAATATATATGTATATATATACATATGTGTATATATATATATATATATATATATATGTGCGTGTGTGTGTGTGTGTCTCTATATATTTTTAAAGTTTTCTTCAAGTATCATATATATATAAACTTTTATTTAGATTCATTTTTAATATATTTTATAAATTAAACAAAAAAAGTATAGGAAATGGTGATAAATACCGAAACTTGAATACAAGTAGCTTTTATATTCATGAAATAAATGAAATACTTAATAACTAAATAAAAATTTGACCTCATAACTCGCCCCCTGAAACTAGGAAGCTCCCCCATAGTCACTGGTTGACAATCCCTGGTATGGAACTTTTTGTATAGAAGACAAAGAATAGTCTTCTCTGGTTTCCGCATCGCACTAATGCTACCAGATTGGCCGTAACATATGTCTATGCAAATTTTGGACTAAAATTAATCAAATAAGTAAAATCAAACTGCAAAATGAAAGCGACAGATTAATTAAAACTTGCAAGAAATACACACACTGAAGGTAAAATCTAAAACAAGGGGAAAGCACAGCATGAAGAAATAGTTAGCAAGAAATGACGAACAAAACACAGAAAAATCTGAAAAAATGTTTAAAATAAAAAAAAATATCACGCATAAGACTTTGAATGACAACATTATCGATTTTGAGTCCAATCAGACAAAAGTCCTTCTTCAGTAGCGAAAAAGTGTTCCAAAGTGGAAGGAGAGACTACCTTTTCATAAATTCGAAGCAATGCATATATCAAAGCAAAGGTGAACGTAGCACAGTGTCTGGAGTAGTAAAATAAAACAGAATAAAAAAAACTCATCAACTTCCGAAAATCAAAATATGCAATATCAATCTGAAGAGGCGATTCAAAAGGCAAAACAGTCCAAAGAAGCAAACTGTATGAAATTTGTCAAAACGGTCGCTTAGTAGCAAAAAATCATATCCGAAGAAAAACAAATAAATGTAAAATATGTTACTTTTAATTTATTTTATTTTTTTTTTAAATATTAAGTTTCAGAACTTTTCTTTAACGTATTTTTTCTTCTAATTTGATAAAACAACTGTTTGAAACTTATTCTAAATGTTCTTCACAAGCAAAACAAAACTTCAGTAAATTTGAAGTAGTTTGGTAGGTTAAAAAGATTCTTCTTTTTAGTTTGCGGAAGGGAAAATGATGAAAAAAATAAGATGTGCCAAGTGAAAACTACACAGCGAATTTCGGATATATGCTAGCTAATCAAGTTCACTTTATACTTTTACAATTTTCATTTTATATGTACTCAAGCCTTGCTTCTTCAACTCAACCAAAGAGGTTAGAATAGAAGAAGGGAAGGTTCGCAGTTTCCTCCACTATCCCGGAAATGAAACTCCACCGAACAAGCGGCTCCATGTTTGTAACTTCAAAACATTGCATTACGGCAGTGAAACGTACGTGTTTCTAAGCTGTTCCGTGCACATATTTTCCAGTTAAACTATGTTAAATTTATAATGAAATGCTTTGCTATTGTTAATTTTTGTTTTAAAGTTATAAAGATGATATCCGTAATTTACTACCTACAGAAATTCATTAAGAAATAGTTCGAAATCTAAATGTATGTGCATAATCTTAAAGCCTTTAAAAATGATGTTTCCGCATATTTCAAGAGTTTGTTTAGGTTTTATTAGCAACTTGTTGGGGGTACTTTCCAATTTTTCTTTTAAGAAGTGATATTTCTGATTTAATCACAATATTATCATAATTTGTTAAAGAATCATTTCTTATACAAAATTCAAGAGATAGGAAAGAAAGTTATTTTTGTGTGCTTAAATACTTCAGTTTTAAGTTGTAATACACTAAAACAGAAATTCAAATATTATTTTATTGGCTATAGCAATTGTTGTAATAGCTAATTTCAGGAGACTGGTACTTGATGCAAATAGTATTTCATTTTTAAAGTATTTATTGGCATACTTTAAAAATTAAAATAATTCTTAATTTCAATTAAAAATCACATTGTAACTTTTATCCATTTATCAATTTTTAGAAGTATTTTAGACGAGAGGTAAAAGTGTTTTTGTGGAAACCTGAGAAAAGTGTTAATTTTGATTAAGCTAGAGTAAATGAAATAACTTCATGGAATCAGAAAATCTAAAATGCTAAACAAATAGAGATAAAAATAAACAGCAAATAGATTTACATTATACATGTCAAAAGCGACAGCTTATTAAGGGATGTTAGATTTAGATGATTGCTCAGCTCAGTGCATCTCCAAGTTAAAAAAAAAATTAAAATCTTCTTTAAATTTTATTCTGACTTATTTCTAATACTTTCCTGATTAGAAAATTTCTACGCATAATGGGAAAATGTCTTGGTCTGATATTGAATCAAAAATGCAAATGTGAACAAAATATGATCATATTTCATATTTATGAATCTCAAAGAAATTGCCTTGAATTAAGCTGAATTACAGAAATACACCTATATAAATTTTTGGATACATCTTTCCGCATGTTCATTTGTGTAAATATTTTACTTACTTTTATCGCTGTACTGTCCAGAAATTTGTAAGTTTATGCAAAACAATTTTAACAATAGAACAGTTTATCTTGATCAAATGCACAAATTATATTCGTAACGAGTTCACGAAACTTTAAAATGAACAATAATTCATACATAAAGAAAAGCATTGCTTTATTTAACACCTTCACAATTCATAAAAATAGCAACAATTGATTTCTTTCTTTTCATGAACATTATAAAACGAATTCCCTGAAACGTTCAAATTATACAGTTTAAGTCCTAGCATATATCATTGTATGTTAAGGAACGAAGATGCCAGGTATAAACAGAAACATTAAAATGTATTTAATGTATTTTGATTATTATTAAGTCCTCTTTTCACATCTGGAAAGAAAACAACATGACATTGTGATACTTTTTAACATATTTATCAAATTACATAAAAAAAAAAAGAAAATCAGTACTTACACTCTTGTTTGGTCAAGAATTTGCGTTTGGTGGTTTGGGAGGGATTGAATCGGCTCTTCATCCAATAGGGAAGTTTTCACGATCCAACCGACACCTTGAACTTTGAGATGGGATCTTTTGCTGATACTATAGATTTGGTGTCAGTTTGGGATCTTATCTATTTATTTATTACTTACCTTTTACGGGAGTTACCATTTAAATCCCTTGATTTAAATTATCAAATGGCGGAAGAGTAATGGGCAATATTGCCTAAACTCTTTTCCTTCTTTTCACAAGAAGGAAGCGCCATTAAATGTTATGTTATGTTACGCGTGAAAAGTAATCCCAGGAATCTTTTTCCAAAATCTATTTGTGCACTCATATGCAACACAAGTTGACATGCTTCAAAAAGAAAAGAAAAAAATGTTGCAATTACAGACTACCTTGCACAAGTCACAGTGATAATAGTACTAACATGGCCGCCAAAGTTCACCATTTGAATCTTCTCTCCTTCTATTCTAACCTGTTTGAACTCAACTATTCAAAAACACATGCAATGGATAAAGTTTCTTACCCCATATTATTGAGTGAATAAAACATTTTCATCTTAACGCAAGAGAAACCAGTTTTTTCGTTCCCATTACAAGAATTCAGCAATTATTAAATTTTTTCACCATTTATTTCTAATATTTCACATACTTTACACAAATTTTTAACTTTCGTAATTTTATCTTCTACTAATAAATTTCTCATTTTGATACTTGAAGGTTTCCATTCCATGTATGAACAAAGTATAATAATCTTTCTATAGTATTCCGAACCATCATAGATTAGTATACATTAGTAATCGGCCTTGAAATTTCACGTTGAAAAATATGAGAAATCGGGAAAAATGAACTCCCAAACTCTCCATGCCCATGATTGCTGGTCAGAAAGTCACATTTTCTCATTCTCTGTAACCAAATAATTTAAAATGTAGTCTTCGAAACAAACAGCGTTAAGGGTTCGTTTTCTATCACTTAGGACGTTCTCTAATTGTTCTCTGTTGCTTTTATGTAGGCACATGTTTAGTTTTCGTCATTTTTCACTCTCATAGATAATCAATAGAACTCTATTTAATCTTCGAAACTATTTAGCGCAAATTTTTTCATGAAACATTACTTCCTGTTGCTTGTTATTGATTGCTTTAGCATTAATTGGGAGCATTCCTTTGTTGCGCAAATTTTAAGTTGCAAAGTACTGATAAATTTAAAAAAATAAAAAAATATAATTTCTATACAAAGATTATATTTCCATAATATTGAATGCAGATATCTCTAAGTTGTATAAACATAGCTTCTGAAAAATATACATTAAAAGATGTTAACTCTCGTGTAATAGTCATTCCTTTTACTCTCTTCGTGTTAAGTATTGATATTGACACGGTTAATTACTTTAGCAAAATGTCGGAATAGCTATATATCACATTATATTACTTCACTTTAATTCCCCTCGATGGATTACAGCGTGGATAGATAATATAATTATAATGAGGAAATATGTGTAGTAATTGTTGCAATTAATACAGAAGCGTGTTCTGACATGCTCGTAATTAAAGTTGTTACAATAAATCCGATGTATCTGCAATATATCATTCGACTCTGTTAATCCAATTTATCGGTATTAGATCATACGAAGAGAAATCAGTAATTATCTGCAGAGAAAGCAAGAATTTATATTTAAGCCTTAAGTTATTGGATCACCACTGGAGGGCTTTTGCTCTAAAACTGTTGAATTCCCGCTGTCTTTTTATAACATGCAGTTAACAACACCAACAAATATTCTTTTATTTAAAAACTTGCAATAAAGTATGCCTTTTTATGTGAAACCTTTGCACATGTATATGCTCAGAATAGTAAAAACATCATGTTCCTGAGGAAATATATGCAAACACGTTTAAAATCTCAAAAGTTTGAAGAAAATTCTTCTTTGTACAGAGATTACTTATATTTACCGGCTTTTTTTCCTTGCATAAAGCTTCGATCCGTTTTAGATTTTAAAAACTGTTAGCACAAAAATTCTCATTTTATTGTAATTCGCATATATTGCGCATTTTTACAAATGGAAAAATAGTCAATCAGAGCGTTTAACCTTATACATAATAGGTATATAATAATGGCAAGTTCCGATGATTCTAAAAATATGAAATAAGTTATTATTATACTGAAATTAATCCCAACAAAATGTTCATATGATGCTCTTAAATGTTCCAGGACTGAGATTTGTTACCTGACTAAATTCTCTTAACCAATTTTATCCAATTTTTACCTCTTCTTAAATCTGAATTCTTTGTTTTCGAAATAATAAACTTGTAGAGTCATTAGAATTTTTTTAAACAGGTTTAGGTTACTTTAACCATTAGGAGTTTTTTAGTTCAGGTGCCTCTTGTAAAGTTATTAGATTATTTTGAATCAGGAAACATGAAAAATGTGCAGTAGCCCTTTAAAATGGGGAATATATAACGTATTTCTCTCGACTCCTTAGCGTGACTTCGTGGTGTAGTGGTCTGCACGCTAGGTGCGTATCCCAGAAGTCCGTCGTTCGATTTCCGGCGAAGGCTTTGCTCAGTTTTCACATCTCCTTCTTCAAAGAAATACCTAATGTCTCTACAAATGAAATTAACAAAAATACGTATTTAGATACGAAGATAGAAAGATCTACCAAGATGTTACACCAAATTATGCGTAGAAAGTGAAATTGTAAGAAGAGGAAATACCACGAGAGGAAACAGATTACAAAGTCATAGTTTTGAGTTTTGTGTTCATTTATGGCGTTCGAATAAATTTAAAAGAAGTTGTTAGGTTTTGCATCAGAATTTTTGTCGACTTCGCGCAGTCACCGTTTTGCATAGCATGTTTCCTCTAGCAATGTGTCCACTTTGTCTCGAGTTTCTAATTTCTGTTTAAATTTTTATCTAACACTCGATAGATAGGCAACCCTACCAGAATGCGCTTTGAGGTCTCAAACCTCTAAAATGTATGCGCATATGCGTAGCATGCCTACATTTGTGAAGACGTAAGCGTCAGCAATTTGTATACCATACACCAGAGGTTCCCAATCTTTTGACTAACGCGTACCGTCTAAACAAAAGACTAAAAGGCTTTAGAACCACCAATACATTTAACAATGATTATTTTTCAATTTCTCAACAGAAATACAAATATATATATATATATATATATATATACATGTCCATAAATTAAGGATAATTCGGAGTCATGCGGAAATCGAACTCTAAATTAAATATATCACCTGTAAAATCACTACACACATCTTCAAGAATCATATGCAAATTTCAGGAAGTAACCAGATGACACCGATGGTACGTCACAATGACGAGAGTGTAAGAGAATGATATATAAGGAATAGAGGCAAAGAGGTAAAATTGTTCGCAGGCGCTTTATAAGCATTTCAGTGCAATAACCGAATAGTTATGACACAAAGGACGCATTTGGATGATTTTTCACGTGGTAGAATTATCGGCCGTCTGGAATGTGGGCGTACCCAACTGGAAGTATCAGACGAACTTGGAATTGGCCAGAGTGTCATCTCCAGGCTTTGGCAACGATTCCAAGATGATGGTAATGTGAGAAGACGTTACAGCATAGGTCGCCCCAGAGTTACAACGCCGAATGAGGACCGGTATTTGGCAGTTACTGCCAAAAAAAACAGGCGGAGCACAGCCTCAGACCTGTCTCGTCAGTTCTCTTCAGCCACTGGTACGACAATTTCAAGGCAGACCGTGTACAGATGCTTAGGGCAGATTGGTCTATATGCTCGTAGACCTGTCAGATGTTGTTCCACTTACTGCAACTCACTGTCGCTGGCGGTTAGCCTGGAGTAGAGAGCATGCATTGTGGACACCGCAACAGTGAGCTTGTGTGATGTTTTCCGACGAGTCCAGGTTCAGCTTGCAGTCTGATTCTCTTCGGACTTTCATATGGAGAGCTCCAGATACCCGTTACCACCAAGAAAACATCATTGAACGATACCGTTACGGTGGTGCAGGAGTGCTCGTTTGGGGTGGAATTATTCTGGGTTCCAGAACTGACCTGCGCTCCTCCTACATGTCTACCAGAACTTCGGAGAGCATTGCTTTTTGAGTGGTGTAATATCCCCCAAGATCAGATCGATAATTTGATACTCAGCATGCCTAGGAGTTGTACGGACTGTATTGCATCGTCTGGGAGACATACAATGTATTAACAATTATACCAACCATGTAATATTGATTTTTTGTATTTTTTTTTTAATTTGCTCCAGGGAGAAAAAATCGCTATTTTTTTAATAATATCAAACATATAGCATCTTTTTTTGCTCTTTACCTTTTGTTTAATAAATAAGCTTTACAAATAAGTCAAATTTGTTTTGCTTCTAACTCTTCCTTTGCCTGATTTTGCATTATCCTTAATTTATGGACATGAGTGTATATTGTCATGTGCACAACCTATTGGCTATTTGTATTAAATATATACGCATTAAAAAATAGGTTAACATTTGTTACCATTTTAATTATTAAAATTTAAGTTATACTTTAATGTTTTTATTGCATCATGACTTTTCTCTGTTTATCTTTGATGCACAACACAAACACGCATTTGACTTATTTTCCTCACTTTCTTTTGCTTCACCTGATTTTTGACTACTCAGGCTTTGTGACTCTTTTAGTCACCTCCTTCCATTTCACCTTTGACTCCAAATTGCTACGTCCAGAATTTCCTAATGTCACGTGCTCTCTGCGCGCTTTTCTTTAAGAGCCTTGCACGACATATCGGCGATTCTTGTACGGATACGGATAGTGCCAAATTTGGGCCTATTTAAGAGACATCAATTTCTTTATGTTTGATACTATTTTACTTAGTTTTAACCTTAAATCCCCTTTTAACTTTGTTCTGTATTTATTTTTCAAATATAACAAGGAACAAAATCCTTGTTCACGCAAATATATTGTGTAAAAAGGCAAAGAAAATTTAATAGCTTCATTTGAAATGCCTTTAAATTCTTTTTCTCGGTTCAGCCAAAAATTAGAAAGTGTATTATTTTTGAAATTTTCAGTTAGCGTTCGAGTACATGAAATTTCTATCAATTGTTCTTTTTCTTCTCGAGATAACATTTCAGGTACATTCCAACAGAATGTAACTATCTAATCCCATTTTGGTTTTCATAATCCTCGGGAAAATACATGTTGAAATTATTTATCAATTAAAAACAATGGTTTTTAAAGTCGGATGCCAATTCTTTTATTTTCAAATTATTTTCGGTTAGAAAACTTTTTAAAAGTGGTAAAAAGCTTTAAAATATTATTATCCAGTTAGTTGGTTATTTGCTCGAGGTTTTTTGCCATTGCATTTATTTTAATAAATTAACACTTTGTCCTGGTAATCCTAAATTTAACTCATTTAATTTTCCAAAAATAAGCTAAATATGCTAAACATGCCCACCATAATTCATTAAATAAACATTTCTGCAATTCAAATTTTGAATTCCACAGGAAAATTTGAATTTCTGATCGAAGTTCAAAAAGACGATTTAAAACTTTGCCTTCTGGATAACCACTTTACTTCGGAATATAACAAAAGTGTTTCATGTTCACTCCCATCTCTTGGCATAAATATACTTTTCGTAAATATTCTTGAATTTAAAGCTCGGCTTTTAATAAAATTAACAGTTTTCACAGTTGGATTCAAAATGATTTTCAGGTTTACAAGGAATTGTTTTGATTGCTAAAACCTCACGATAATTGGAGCAGTGAGTAAATTTAGTTTTAGGTTCATGAGAAATAATACCGGAATGTTTTCCTGTTAAAGCCCCGAGCTCCGTGACTGCATGCGGCAATGCACTTATTCCATGGAATATCATTATCAGACATAATTGTCAATTACTTCGAAAATTTCGTTTACACTGGCTCTGACACGAAGAGATTCACAAAATGAATATTCTTCGCCAGTGCATTTATCTTCTTCGAAATGTATGTAAACTAATAATTGCACAAAGTTCTTTACATCAGTACTTGACACATTTGCAATGCGAAATAGTCACTGTGCTTTATTTTTTGAATAAGTGTCTCTTTTATGCAATTTGTCACTTCATGAATTCGTCAACTTACTGTATCATTTGATAACGGAATATTATTAAGTTCATTAGTCGCTTCTTCGTTGAATAATGTTAAAACGATATCTTTAGGTGCTGGTAATATAAGGTTTTGCCCAATGGTGTGAGCTTGTCCAGTCTTGGCAATTCTTAGGCTTGCTAGGTAACTAGCTTTCAAAGCTTTCCCACTTGAAGTAACAAAACCTTTCACTACTTGCTTACTATTTTTGAACTCCTATAGTTTCCACTTAAAGTATGCTTCAGATTTATCCTTTAAATTGGCAAGCTTAGATTCAAGTTGTCTTTTAAGAAACGATGGTTTCATACTTTTGTAGAGACATTAGGTTATTTCGAAGCGGGAGAGATGAAAAATGAGCAACGCCTTCCCCCAGACTCGAACCCCGGGCCTCTCGAGTACGCGCCGAGCGTGCTGACCACTACACCACGAAGGCGTGCTAAGGCAGGAGAAATACCTTATACTTTGATTGCGTAATAGTTCACCGCAAACAACACATTGTGGTTGAGGGTCCATTTCATCTCCATTCCAGGTAAACCCAAATGAAAAATAACTTTCAGTATATTTTCTGTAAAGAATTTTTCTTTTCTTTTCAATATTCTTAGTGCTAGTAGATTGTCTTGGATCCATCACCTGTGAATCATCACTTTTAAGCTTAGTCAAACCTAGCCATTTTTCCATTTTGAAAATCTAGGTTTGTTTTATTATTTTTCCCAAATATTTAAATGCACAATATATTACAAGTTTTTAAAAAACAAACGACGATATTCTCAAATTGCGTAGAAAGGTAAGAAATACAAAGCAACAAGAAGACGAAATGTCTGCTGTTAGACACAGCAAATCGACGTAAAAAATTATTCTAATTGAAAAAAGAGAAATATGAGCCAGGAAATGGTGACGACATAAAGTGTGAACATGTTAATAAAGCAATTAATTCTAAAAGAAATTAATGATATACTATTATCGTTTATAGAATAGTTTAAATAAAAATGTTTATTACTTAATGCTTAATTTTATGTTCTTACCGCCTTATTATCCACTTAGCTGAAATAATATAGTTTAAGACACTTCGCAATCATCAGATGATAAAATTTTAATAGTACAAATCATGGTTTATTTACATAAATAAACAAGATTGTCCGTGCGCTTATCTTTCATACAAATCTACAGTTTTATTCTGATCTCGATGAAACTTGACACATTTGACCTCTAAAAGAAGAAGAAGGTCATTGTCTACATAAGATTCTCAAACTCACTCCCCCCACATGGTCTTTATATTTATATATTTTATATGAATTTAACGAACTTTTGATTGAAAACTCAGCAGTTTCAAAGCTCTGCATTGCCATTCTGCAAAGTGTAAGATGTTTATGCCTCAAATTTAATCAGAGTACTCAGCAATATAAAAGAGGTATTCGTAAAACGCAATACATTTATTTGTCATTAGAATTTAATAAACAAACTTAGGACTCTAAAATAAACTTGCTGTTTATTTTAGAGTCCTAAGTTTGTTATTAAAATACTGTTAGTAATTAAAATTAAAATACTGTTAGTAATTTTGTACATATATAAATAATTTTAGTGAACCTATATATGAAATTATAGTAGTAGTATTTTGTATAATGTAACCTGAAAAATCTAAAGAAACGAAGCTTTGCCGGAAAGGTAAGAATACAGAGGCAAGTCTATTTAGCATTCAGTAAATAGCTATCTCGCTTAACTGGCGAGGTATCGCCAAGTGGTAATGATTTCGGAGACAAAGTTTTGTCGCCAAATTTACCGAGAAATCGTCAAAAGTCGCCACCATTTGGAGACATTTGTGTCCGGTCCCTGTATAACTAATGGGTTGTAACTGAATAGCTGTAATTGATGCTATATATATCTCTGAGCGTATCCGATCCTCATACAAGCCTGATGGCTATCGTCCTATCAGTTTGTTATCCAGCCTTGGTAAAATTTATGAAAGACTTATTCTCACTAGATTGGAACCTTTTCTTCACCTGCTACCTAATGATCAGTACGGATTCAGAAAAAACCTCAGTACTACTCGACAACTAGTAAGAATTGTAGAATTTGTGGGATCTGCATTCCATAACAAGCAAAGTGTTGCGCTCCTTAGGCTGGACGTGGCAAAAGCCTTTGACCGCGTCTGGCATGAGGGGCTCGTCTTCAAGCTTATCAACTTGGGACTTCCTAGAGAGCTCATTCTTCTGATCTTCTCCTTTTTGCAAGACCGCACTTTCTTCGTCGCTCAAAGAAATGAAAAATCCAATTCAAGACCTATAAGATCCAGCGTCCCACAAGGAAGTATTCTCGGTCCAGTACTATATCTTTTCTACATATCAGATTTTCCTAACCCTGGTTTGGACAATTACTCTCTGTTAGCATGTTATGCCGACGATACGGCGATTGCAATTAAATCCATTCAAGCTAATCATGCAATAGACAAAATGCAAAATTACCTCTATGCCGTAGAAGACTGGTGCACAAATTGGCGAGTAAAAATCAATGCTAGCAAGTCACAACTTTTAATTCTTAGCAAAACTAAGAAAAACATTGCTTTTAAAGGCCTCTACCTTTTTCAGGAAGCTGTTCCTCTGGTCACAAAGGCCAAATACTTAGGAATTATTTTGAACCAAAGGCTCACATGGTCTAATCACATTAATAGTGTCAAGAGCAAAGCCATGGGCATAATATGCAGATTTCTCCCGGTCATTGGAAAATATTCAAATCTTAGCTTGCGTACCAAAAAACATATATATACCACTTGCATTCGACCGATACTTTGTTATGTTGCTCCTGCTTGGAACACAGTCACTCAAACTCAACTGCATCAATTACAAGTAGTGCAAAATAAATTTCTGCGCATTATTACTGATTCTCACTATCTTATCCGCAATAAACTTTTACACAGAGATTTAAGACTTGAGACAATTCCAGATTACATCAGAAGATCTAATGAAAAATTCTTCAACAAAGCTGTGCAATGTGACTTTGTTAATTACTCCCAAGTTTTTAATTATGAAATTCTCTTCGAAGATAGAAGCGTCAGACCACTTGCAGCTCACACCTTCATGGGAGGAGACGACAACTTTTTCACTTATATCCTCAGTTGTTAGCTATTTACACTTCCAATGCATCTGATTTTGATTGAAGTTCTTCTGTTGCTTCGTTGAATAATTGTATTTAAATTGTGTTGCATAGTTGTTTTGTATTGTGTTGTATTTAGCACTACTGATTGATGTTGTTTAATTATATTTGAATTTGTCATTGGAACTATTGCTGTAGTGTATCTTCTCGTATTGTTGTCATTGATTTCCATTGTCTTGGGTCCTCCTTGAAAGCTATGATCGCTCGTCACCTTTTGCGAACTTGTCCGATTGGATTGTCTTGCTCCTTTTGGTACTTCTCTTCTTCCCCTTATCTCCGTTTTCTCATCTGAGATTTTCTCCACGTCCGGATTTATTTATTTCAAGTGCCCTTGGGCTTTAATTTTGGAACCGGCAACATTGCTCTTCGCAATAGCTCGGTCAATTATAGAGTCTAAGTCTAAGATCCTCATATGCCTTCCAGTAATTTCGAGAAGAGGATGGCTTCCGGGCGAAAAAATGGGGACAGCATCAATTTCTCAGTAGTTGTTAGTTCAGAGCGACTTCCGAGTATTGGGATATCAGTGAGAGCTTTTAGATACGTTTTAGATACGTTTTTCATTGCATTGTGTTTAAAATTCTCAGTATCCACTCAATATTTTTGAGAAAATTTCCAGAACTGTTAAATGTTTATTTTGATAAAATAAATTTTACAAGCTATCATTCGTTCTGTATGCATTCAATCTATTACGAGCCCGTAAGCATGCAACGATAGTTTTTAAGAGCCTTATGTTTCAGCAAAGTGTAAGATAATTCCTTGCCTTTTAAATTTATTCTGTTATTGATTAACAAACTAAGTAATTTAAAATAAATAAACGTAGATTCATTTCGTTTGTCATTAATTACTGGCTGGTAACATGAAATTACAGTAGATGGATTCATTAAAAACATTAAGAGCGTTCGTGCGTTTGTCTTTCGTACAAATCTATAGTTTATAATGATCTCAATGAAATTTGGCACACGTGATCTCCAAAATAATAGAGAGGTCACTGTCAATATATGATTTCTCAAACCTCAACTCACGGGGTCAGCACTTTTTCATACAAATCTACAGCTTTATTCTAATCATGATGAAACTTGGCATAATGGATCTTCAAGACAAGAGAATTGTGTAGTGTTCTGCTTATTTTTACTAACAGTTATTTTATTTTGTGAGCCTGAATTCTATTTCTCTTGGCGTTTCCTGGCCAGGATGTAAGTTAAGTAGAGCAAACAAGAGTATTTTAACTGTTGGAGCGAAAAGGCCCGACATAACGTGATTTCGCTATTGTGGGCTCATATGTTGGTTAGTTTCTACCATCTGTAAATCTTAACAGCAGCCAAGCATTCTTGCTACCGAGTTAGTATCCTGCCGATGTAGGTTTTCTGAGTCAACCTGTTAGTTTAAATTGAATTGTATAGTCTCTTATAACTCTTTATATTTTGCGTTACATTATATTTTAAGTATTTTGTGCTACATTACATTTTAGTTTTATTTCTCACTGCAAGTGGTAGGTGTTTTGTCTCAGCATGCAGGTCCGTGCCATGTGTTCAATATTTGTGATCAATAAAAGTTCAATAGTTTTGATCAATTTTACACACTTCTCCTGGTTGTGTTCATCTTCACGCCTGTGCCAGAATTTACAAGTTACAACACTTAAACAGATTTAGTTACTATTTTACGAAAGCGAAAAAAGCTAGATCCTACAACTGCCTCAAGAATCTCTAATAAATCTCTAAATCTCAAGATCTCAAAAATCTCTCTCAGTCTCGGAATAAGATTCTCTAAATCTCAAAATAAGATTCTCAAAAATCACTCCACAGGGTCCGCATTCCTCCTATACATATATTTTACGTTAACTTGAAGAACATTTAATCACAAACACAGCGATTTTAAAGTTTCATGTTGCCACTTTGTAAAGTGTGAGATAGTTATGTCCCAAATTTAATCGAAATACTTGGCGATACGAAATTGTATTGCCACTCAGGAAAACGCACTATATTTATTTGTCTTTAAAATTTAATAAACCAAAATATAAAAGTTAAAAAATTTGAAAGGTTTCAGATTTTAAATTACGTCCAAGGGGCGTTTTTTAACGCTTTGTGTGTTACCTTTATTTATTAAATATCATTTTCTTTGCACTTAAACCATAAAATTCAGTTCAACAGCAATGTCGCAAAATAATTTTAAAATGAGCATAACTTTAGAATTTCCGATACATAGTTCCGCGCGCTGGAGATAAAAAGGTCTTTTTTTTTTGGTAGAGTGTTGCTATTGCTTGCTTTAAAATCGTTGAGTTTGTTAATCAAAAATTCTTAAAGTTTTACAAAACATGAAATCGATAATAAAACAAATTCCAAATTTCAAATTTGGTCTTCCACATGCCCAAATTCGTAGAAGGATTACGTCATTCAAAATTCGATGACTGTTATCGTTGTTTTATCACAATGCGGGAAATATACATACATTTACATATTTTTCATTATTTAATTTCTTCAAATATAATGTAGGACTCTAACATTTGGTGGCAATAGTTTGAAAAGTGAAACGGACATTTATAGTGATTCAACACAAAATCGCGAAACGGAAACAATAGTCCTTCAGGGACAAAGTCCCTTTGGACTAATAAACAAATTCAGGAATTTAACAGAAATGTGTTGCCACTGCCCAAATTAAAACACTTTTTAAATGCTTTATCTTTCAACAAAGCGTAAGTTGTTTTGGAGGTGTTGAAGCTATTTGACACTGACTATTTTTACAATGTGTATGTTATTGGTTTCGAAATCCCCAAATCGACAACCCTGTATAAGAAATAAGACCTTTTGTGTACAGAATATGCGGGCATAAATTCGATTTATTATCTAAACTGCTATAATTAAACAAAAAAATGCATAATATTACAACAATACACGAAAATTAACACTGAAATCAAATAGACTCAAATATATTTACATAAACTTGTAAACATACTGAATACATTAATTTATATAGGAATAAAATATTCATAACATTTTAATCTTCGGTGCACGCGAGTATGTTTTTTTCTTTAAATAGTTTAAAATACTGTCGCAAATTTAGTATTATTCAGCGCTCCGTGTTATCTGTGTGAAGATCATCTCATTCTTTCAAATAAATAGTGCTGTTGTTAAAATAGTTATTGCTTTAATTTATAGACTATTTCTTTATTTGAAAAGGCGCATATATTATTCATTAGCATGTTACTTTTATGCTATCTGAACAAAACATGTGAAAAGGCCCAAGAAATATCTAGTTGTAACAAACATCAATTTGGGGACCAGGATGTAATTTTATTTTTTAGAAACTAAGAATCTATAAATCGCAAAGGTGCTCATGAAACAGCGCCTAATTTTTGTGATTTTGGCTTATAAAAGTTTCAGAATTTTACAATAAATATTAAAAGAGCGGTATCTTTCAAAATAGTTGCAAAATCTAAAATGTAACTAGTAGTTTATACGCCAGTCATAAAAATCATAAGATTAGTTTAAAGTTAAAAATTAAATCTCTCATTTTCTTTTCTTCTCCCATTTGTGCATTCCTAAAAGGGAATGAAGTAGAAACAAAATTTAAAACAATTTGAAAGTTTAGTTAAGCATTTCCTAAATTTATCATTTAATGATAAACAAATCAGCAAATCATTGTTATTTATAAATCCCCTTGTTAAAGCGCCCTTTCTCACGAAACAAGTGAAATCGAGTCCTCTGACTCAGATTCAAATCAAAAACGCTTGTTAAAATTTAGCTAAGTTTGTTTCTATCAGCTTGTTTTTATAATTGCTTTCTCCCTTTTGCATCATTATGATTCTAAAAATAGTTTTAACTGAACTATGACATAACAAAAGCCGGAAAATAATTATATGAGTAATTTTATGTATGACTTAGATAATGATCGTCGAAAAAAAGGCAATGCACTAACATATGCCAATCTCGTTAGCAATAATTATTTTGTATACAGTTCCCTTTAAATGGAGATCTTCTAAACATAAAAATAATTATTAGTATTTAGCGCATTTAGTTGTAATTCTAGTATTAACATTTTAGATTTCAAGCGAATTTTCTGTGTCTTTCGCAAAATATAAGCAAATTATTAAAACAAATCTATCTAAACTAAATTAGCTACGTATGTTTTAATAAGGTTGCTAGTTTTGCGAACATTTCTTGATATTTAAATCTACATTCAAACGTTCACGAAGAATCATGAATGCAAAATTAATAGATTTCACATGGTCATATATCTGCAGTCCTTCCACGTGTCGTCAGGAATCTGATCAAGGAACTCTATGGTGTTCTACCCAAGGGTCGCACACCTCTACAAACGAACGGATGAAAGAGGTAAGATGAAAGATTGTTACCTCATTCTCTCCAAAGCTTTCCGCTTCATGTATAAATTGTAAATTACAATTTATTAGTTTATAACAATTTATATAAATTTATAAATTACAGATTATGTATTTATAAATCAAAATAATTTTTTCTCCCATTTCTCGTAACTGTTCAGCAAAACGAATTTAGGTTCGAGTGCATCGCAACGCGAGCAATTTTTTTTTTAATTTTAACTTCTTAAAAGTTTCACAGTATGAGTAGAACATACATGCTTTATCTGCCGAACTTCGAGCAACCGAAGTGATGACTTTCTCTATTCGTTGGATTATAAATTTCCTCATTCAGTGGATGCGTCTTACTTATACAGTCCAGGAAAAGTTAACGAGTCACAGTGACTGACCGAAACAATCATCGTGTTTTCCTCATGATTGGTTTTGAAAATTTATTGATTTAGATGACGTTGACCTCTTGATGGATTTACTTTACGTTCACAATTCAAGTTCCGCCTAAGTGTTAGAGCGGCGTCCTACTGTCTCGCTATCCCCGGTAAAAGTCTTTTATTCCTCTGTGTAAAACAGTACTTAAGTTGATATTTGTGAGAGCTAGCTACCCGTTTTTTACTCTTTTACTCCGATTATTTATTCTACCCCGTGGCAACGACGGTTGGTATCTCATGTGACCGGTTTTTCTTTCTCTTGAATGACAGGCCTAGAGGCAGAGGTGTCGCTATGGCGAGCCTCTTCTTCGCTTGTCGTTAAGTAGAGATCTCCGAGGAAATTTTTCGCACCCTTTTTCATGTAAAGGCTTAGTAAGGCGTCCTATCATTTAATCACGATGATATCATTTATAAATGATTTATAAATCCATCCTCCATGGAGCTGCAGTTTGCGATTGGAAACGTCACTATGAACAATAAACTTTTCATAAGTCAAAAAATATGGGAAACAGTTTTTTTTTTTTTTTTTTTTTTTTTTTTTTTTTGTCTTTATGTCGAGACATGAGTCAGGAGGTCGAGACATAAGGCAGGAGATTAATTTTCACTTTTCAATTCATTGTGCAGAGCGATATCCAGCAAAATAACATTTGTCTATTATCCACCCATGTTAAGTTCTAGTTGAAATACCTTTCGTCAAGTGCCAGAAAGGAAATTATTCGCGACGATGCATCCAGACATCCATTTGTTTCCTATATTACGATTCAGAGCGATGAATTTGTAAGAACCTTTTTTTTTGTAATGCGTGATAAACAGGCAGCTCTTTTTTTCAATCTTAAAACTGTTTCCCATATTTTTTGTACGAATTGCTACAATAACAATTATAAAATGTAATTTGTTTCATATGTGAACAATGTTAGTTTCTTTTAGCAATATGCTATAGAGTAAGTAATCAAAATGTCTATTTTAATTATTTGGCTACTGCGGACACAAAGCAGGCACAGCTTAATTTATAATTAGTTCTAAAATTTGACAATTCCCTACGTTCAAATAAGTTTCACTTCATTTGGCATTTTTATTATTACAGTATTCCAGTGCTTCTCATTCAACACTTAATGTGTATGGATTCTATTCACAGATATGCACAAATATTGCACAAATTTTTAAATTTGTATTATCATAGGGTAATGTAAAATTTTTATTCATTTCGTTTGGCAGGCCCTAACTTGAAAATATAGGTTATTAGTCTTAATTACTTAATATTTGGATTTTCACCTCTTTATGTTAATATTTGAATGAATAATTATGAGGAATATTTGAATTATGGTCATATTTAAAAAATTTATATAAATATATAATACTAAAGAACATCTACTTTATTATAAGGAACGGAGTTTTTTACTATTTGTTATTGTATTTAAACATCCCACAGCTATCAGCAAATAGTTACACTGATTCACTAGCAGAGAATCTCCTTATATTTTTATCAAAATTTATTTTAATATTGTATTGTACTGTATTATTTTTACGTATGTATATTTTACACTATTATTTCGGCTTAAATTAGGCTTTTACAGTTAGGCCTCTTAAAATTTGTATCGATGATTTTGTTTTCCATAGAATTACTAAAACTGCTTTTGGCTTATCAACACCACATTGTTCTCTCAACTGTAACCACACTGAAATTTCGTTGTTTTGAACATAATTTATAATTCTTATTATTACTTTTGTATTTGTTAATCACAGGTGCTCCAAGCGAATTCTTGTCGGGGGACTTTGTGGACCATAGTTAACTCATTATCATGTTCAGATGATTTCAGAATGATACGTGATTTGTGACAGGGAATAATATCCTGTTCTATGATGCTGTTTACATTTCGACATTTACGCCAATGAGTTAAGCATAGGCATACAAATGGAGTAACAGCTCCGTGGTCACATTGGAAACATTATACAATGAGCTGTGTGTTCCAACAACGATGAACTGTGTGTACTGATATGTATATCTTTTATCCCCACTATTATATTCATTAGAAATGGAAGCTACTGTAGCACACCTATCAGCACGAAACAGCAGAAGAATGGCAAATCCTATGGTGTTCGTTGCCACCAATAGCTCTTGGCTGGTCCGTACCTTGTCTTATCTTAAATATTTCATCTATGTTGCAACCATCAGTGATTTGTGTTAATTGTTGCATATCGTGAACAGCTGGTAAGACTTAAAGTTTTCAAAACATTTCACATGCACATTTGGAATTTACGAACCGTCCTTTGTCGAAATCAGATAATTAATTAACTTAGTTGCAGCGATACAAAATACTGCTTGACAGAGCACGCCACCATCCACCTCAACCCCTCTCTTTCATTTGATTTTAGTCATGATTTCACTGTAGTCATGATCTGAGGCCAATGAAATGCCTTGTTAAGTGCTATGATCTTCTTCCTGAGTAAAATTCGTAATTTATTCCTGCTATATGCAGAGTCAGAGGATGCATGTATTTTCGTGAGTCATGAAAAGATCAGTTCTGGTTTTTTCTAAATTAGTTTATTTTGCGTAAAGAAGAAAGTGGTAATAAAGAACGAAAAATGGTAAAATAATATTAAAAAATAAGAGCGTATTTATGGGGAATATGTCAGATTACTTACAGAGCGAAATATGGTAACTGAGAATGCATACTGATGAAATAATAAGGAGGAAATTTGCAGAAAAACATGCTTCTATGCAATTAGTACACATAGCTCTAATGTAGTTCTGATAAACACAAACAGTGTGATAATTGCATTAAAAGAACAGGAAATTAAACAGTAAAATTTACATGAAAACAGAATAATACATTGTTGTAGAATAATACATCTAGTCACATAAAAAATGTATAGCAAGATGAAGGCATATGCAAGACTAGTTAAAAATGCAGGATGATCTTTATTTATATATAGCAGACTTATAAATACTTATACGCATTACAACAGACTTATAAATATTAATTTAGAGTAGAGACTAGGTATTTTGGAAGCAGGAAAAATGAAAAATGAACAATACTTTCACCGGGAATCGAACCACAGACCTCTGGAATACGCGCCCAGCGCGCAGACCACCACACCACGAAAACATGGCAAGAAGGCGGGAGAAATACCTTATATACTCCCCCTTTAATAGGGTGTCTGAGGTTTTTAGAGGACCCAATCGCCAAATCCTGGGTGTGGAGAATCATTATCCCCCATCCTTTTAGTTCGGGCGCCACTGTAGAGATATTAGGTATTTTGGAAGCAGGAAAGATGAAAAATGAGCAACACCTTCACCGGGAATCGAACCACGGACCTCTGGAATATGCGCCCAGCGTGCAGACCACCACACCACGAAGGCATGCCAAGAAGTTGGGAGAAATAAGTACCTTATAACAGAATAATAGTAATCTTAATTGAGGTAGGTAGGTAGGTTACGGAGGACGGGGACGCCTGTGTAAAAGAGATAAACAGGCATGTGTCTAAAGCAACAGCTCCCTGGAGCCCCACGGGGCTGCTTCGGGAGTTTATTGAGGTTGTCAAAGGGAAATACGTGGCCTTACAAGGGCATCAGTAGGATTGTATTACAGATTTGAAAAGGCAGTCTGTGGTACTATAGATGGTAAGTAGTTAAAGTTAAAAATACAAAAGAGCATACATATAAAAACGCATAAACAAATAATACAGAAAACACACAGTGCAAAATACATAAACACACAACACATAAAACAGATACATAAACATAATCACAGAAAATAGTATACATACATATTAATACGCTTAATTGAGGTAACATACACAGTAATGTTTACTATATAAATTATTGTATAGAGTCATTAGGTTATTTGAAGCATGAGACGAAAATCGTGCAGTGCACTCGAAGCCTGGCCCTCTTGAATATGCGTCGAGTATGCTTCCACTTACACAACGAAGGCATGAGAAGAGTAGGGAGAAATATTTCATAACAGTGTTGATGGGAGGAAACATATTCGTAATCTTGTGTAATTCATTAAATACTAAAATATCACGACGAATAAATTAATTAACTCAAATTAATGTTCAAAGTAATATATTATCACAGATAATATATTACTTTGAGTCATGCTTGGTAATAAATCAAGTAAATAATTACAATAAAATTTTAAAAAAAACTAATTTAAGGAACATACATCAGAACAAATCATTCCAGTTTGGATATATTTATGATATATCGTTTTAAATGATAATATATTTCATTGTATTATCTGAAACATACTGTGCTCCACATGATAATAATTTGAGACGTCGCTGTGTCATGATACTCGCTCGATTTTTGTACACTTTGTGTCATTCTGTCTTCCCCTGTAAAGTTGTATGCCTAACCTTTGTGTGGTAGCAATGATGTAAATATTTATTAATTGATGCTTATGGCATGCCTAACAGGATGAAATGAATATTATTGAAACTGAAATCTGATATGAAAATAATTTACTTTCAGTGTTTCAAGTTTCAGTGTTTCTGAATACAAAGAACATTTCTAAACTGTTAACTGGAAATGTTTTATCAAGAAAAACTACACTTTTCAAATAACAACAGAAGGGGAATTTATAAGGTTCGAAAATTTATCATTCTAGCATCATTATGTTAGAGAACTCGTAAAATTAGTGTTTTTTAAACAGTTGTGATTGCATACGTACAGTGTACATTCACGTAAATTGGAACATTCAAACAATTAGTTAACATTTTCTATCAATGAGAGAAAGTTTTGGTTTCCCAGGGACAGAAGTGACGGCGAACACGAAAAT
Organism: Stegodyphus dumicola; assembly: GCF_044657685.1. Taxonomy (NCBI): domain Eukaryota; kingdom Metazoa; phylum Arthropoda; class Arachnida; order Araneae; family Eresidae; genus Stegodyphus; species Stegodyphus dumicola. The sequence goes on along the minus strand of NC_140772.1, from coordinate 62,591,194 downwards.
TGGTTTATCCATTCAGAGAACAAGACTTCTCAGATTATGAATTCATCAAAAACTTGGCCTTTCTCCAAGACTAAGAAACACTAAAACCAAACAAAACTCTTTTCAACAAACACGCTCAGATACAAAAGAGATCTTGTTACGAAATTCTTTTTTTTTTATACCACGATTCTTTGTTGTGACAACTTTTACATGACTGTATCAAGTTTTGCAGCATTTTTTGGAGGCTTATGACAATGTCTTTCAAAGACTGAGAGAAAAGTTTAATTAAAATTAAATAGACAGAGAATGATGTGACTAAAAGTGAAGCAAATAACTTGTATTTAATTGGATTACTTGATGCATATTTTTAAATATTCTATCAATACTTTTGATATTTGAATGTCTTAACACCTCCGAGTACTTAATTGTCTTGTAGTCTTTTTATAGTAGCGACGTTATTGTTATACTTTGTTATTAGAATTTGTTAGCAATGAAATTAATATATATTTTGTATACATAAATCCAGGATTGAATTTATCATAAAGTATCAAAAACATACTTGTTAATAAACTTTAAACACGTTTCTTGGCACATATTAATTTTAAATTGTCATTTATTTAAATTGTCATTTATATAACTAAAATATGCGTATACGTTCCTATAGCAAAATTTTAAAAATAACTTGATTTTCAGCTCTTTCTTCGTTTTGATTTTTTATTCTTCGGTAAAAATTATAATAGAGAGCAACCAAGGTTTTTTTTTCTTTTATTTAGTTATTTAATTAAATAGCATTTAATAATATTTAAAACTGAAACAAACTTACGACTTTATAAAATATTTATGCCCTTATATGGTAAACTCGTTAAGGTTGTGAATTTACCCTGTTTTAAATGTATTGATTCATTCATTAATCAGATGTATGAGTTTTAATTTTAATAAAGAAAGGGAGATTTGATTTTATAGGTTCCCTGCATTTAAAGCTCTATGACAATTTCCAATGAAACCTTAGCTGTAAGCTTTCTGATTAAAAATAGTATTATAAAGAAATTCGGCACTTGAGATATATCTGTTAAGGAAAACGCCGTTTTAAAAATGATGTTCAGAAATCTCAAAATTTCTTCGTGATATTACTTTGCTCCTGAAAATTTCTTGTTGAAAAACCTAGGAAAAGAATATATTTTATCTACCAATAAGTAGTATTTGAACACCCATTAAAATGTGGATATCTGCGGTCCTGATATATATGACGCCCTCCGCGATTTAATATCGTGTAGAAAATAACACTGGCATTAGTCGCATGCAAGATGGCACAAAGTGCAGAGTTATCTGATTTCGAGAAAGGTATAATCGTCGGGTATCACAGAAATGGCCGATCTTTAAGGGGTATATCTAGCGAGCTGAATTGCCCCAAATCGACGATGGCCTATGTGATTCAGAAATGGAAGTTGAGTGGTGATTGTTGGAATGTGCCGAGTTGACAGACCCACGAAATTGGGAGATAGAAACCGGCGGGCGCTGTCCAGAAAAATTCGAAAGAAGCGCCCTCAGCCGATGGCTCACATATTCCAGTAGTTTCAACAGGCACCTGGGAGTATTGTTTAAAAGCACATCTGCTCGGTTTTCGTGCTGCCACCCATAAACCTTTAATCTCAAAAACCAAACGCGCTCCTTAGTTAATGTGTTTGCTTGTCAACAATAAACTGTAAATCAATAGAAACGGGTTCTCTGAATCGACGAATCGAGGTTCACCTCTACCATTAGGATGACAGAAACTGGATCTGGCGTCTGTAATCAGAACGCCTCCTGCCAGAATGCTTTGTGGCTACAGCTAAATTCGACGGAAGTGTAATTATGGTTTGGAGGGGGTGTTTCTAATGGTATGGACTGGAACCCTTGAATTTATGGTAAGCTCAAAGCCGATGCTTACTACACTATTTTGGATGACAGTGTGCTTCCTACGTTGTGACAATTTTACGGATTGGACTCATGTTACCTTCAGTACGGTAAGGCCAGCTGTCATGTTGCGAGGTCCACCATGGATTGGTATGGTGACAAAGGGGTTAACCGAATAGACTGGCCTGTCCAGAACTCAGACCTGAACCCTATCGAGAACCTCTGGGACGGAATTGGATCGCCGAATTAGGGGTACAGTAACTGTCCAACATCGGTAAAGGAACTCGCGTGTCTTCTCCAAGCCAAGTGGAAGAAAAAAACCAATAACCGTCATATAAGGACTTAAAGAAAAGCATGCCCCGGATGGTTTAGGCTGTAATTGCCACTCGTGGGGGATTTGCCGACTATTGAATATGAATAAATTTTGTTTTCTTTCCATCACAGGTGTCCAAATACCGTATTGAGAGATAGTATATATGTTAGTTTCATGACTGTGCTTTGTTGTTGTTTGAAAAAACAGATATCGTTTGTATTGCCATCTATCAAAATATGCATCTATCTATATTTATTGTACTATCTTCAAAATAAAGAAAGCTGCCGTCATATGTCTAACTGCAGATAATTGGTTTTAAGATATTTTTAAACTATAAGTGTTATTCCTTTTTTGTTTGGAAGTATAACTTTCCGTTACAACTTTCATGAATGAGTGCAATGAAGTTCTAAATTTCTTTTGTGAAGTATTACTCAAAAATTTTGTGTCTTTTAACCTATCCTTTTTGCCTTAAAATATATTCTTTTTTCCTTTCTTCGAATATTTTCTTTATATTGAAAAGTCTCCTTGTCTTGCAAGTCTTAAGAAGTCTTCTAACATTTAACTCTTTAAAACAGAATTTTTTCCCTTTGATTTTGAATTTGTTTTTTTCTCTCTTTTTAGTTCTTTGTTTGATCATGCCATTCTTTGATTTTTTTTCCTAATGTAACTGTTATATTAGCAATATTTGCAATACAAATAAAGCAGAATTTGCTGAATATTGTGGAGTATGTGCCTTGCATGTCTTCTGGGGCAAGAAATTTCATAACCGAAATAATTATTTCCTTGACCAAAAAAAACATGAAAAGCTATACAAGAACGTTAATACTTATTCACAATATACGAAGCAGTAAAATGACTTGGAGGACTTACTAAAAGAATTTGGTCGTTTTATCAACTTGGTTCATCATATCTAATATGTTAAAGTATGGATCATATTTTTAAATCTGGTTTATGGTGGTCTAGAATTCGCAACATTCTCTTTTCCGAAAAAGGGAACTGATCATGCGAAATGTAAATACATTTGTGTTGCGGGAAAAGATAAGAAAATTCATTGCCTTCAACAACTGGACGAAACTCCGACTCAAAAAGCTATGAACCGAACACTGAAAGAGTCAACAAAAAATATCTACAGTATATCTCATGTTTTCCTCCGCACTTCTAAATTCCTTCCGCTTAGTATTTTCTTCAAAATACTCTAAAAGGGGCACGAAACGCGAATACACATTCAAATCCCCATTTCGCAAACAGGGCAAATATTCCGATAGGAAAAAGGAAAAAAGGATTTACTCCTTATTTTCTGCGGTTTCTTTTCCAAACAGATAAATCGCAGAAGAAATGAACTTCATTACATTGATCGGGTGATTTCGCTGAGGAGAATGGATTCAAATTCTAGATGCAGGTACAATCAGTGTGTGTGTGGAGATAGAAGTATCGGATATAAAGCGCTGATATTTCACAACGTTTTATTGCTGATGTGCGGTGTTGCATTTCTCTCGAATATCAAATTCGGATTCAAGGATTTCCAAAATTTGAAGAAGCGTGCTGAAAAATATATTTCCTTTTCCGCATGAGGACAGATATATGTGAATACGCCTCTGTTACGTAAATCCGTCGATAAACTGAATTCTGAAAGTACGTTTGCTAGCATAGATACATCACATTTATCCAACATTCTGCATAATCCAATATCAAAATGCGAATAATTTATGTTAAAAGATTCACTAGTTTAAATTTATTTATATTATTTTACAATTGTGTCTATATGCTATTCAACATCTATGTATAACTTTATTTATTTGTATTTTTACCATTATGTAAATGACATCTAATATTTAATACATAAATCTTATATTTAATGTTTTTCTAAACTAAAATTTTATGTTTAATATTTTTCGCACTTAAAAATTATTCTTAAATTTTGTTTCATTATTGTCCTCTTTGTATGCAAAAAGGACAATTTAAAATCGTATTGAGCGCATATAATTGACTAGATGTCTAAACACCAAATATTTCATTATTTAAATCTTTCCTGGAATGAAAAATAGCGTACACAGCTGTAAAATTAGGTTATAATTGTAAATTTTCTATTTATTTTCCCTCTAAATATGTTCAAAGGAATAGTTCTGTTTTGTCAGGTAAATACAGATATATAGTATATGAAAGATTTGACACATATCAGGCAAAGATAGACAGAGGAAAAGGAAGCCTGAGTCATACGTCCTCGAAATAGCCTTTTGTATAAAATAAACGACAACTAGAAATTATTTTTTACTAATATCAAATTTTCAATAACCAAACCTATGATGTATGTAATGTGATCTAAGCAAATTTCCTATCATTCATAATTCTTATTATTGCTTATAAAATTGACGCAGATACCAATAACCCAAGATATTAGTTAGCTCACGTTATGAAAAGTCGTGCTTATGCGTGCTCTGGTAAATGATAACAATGGCTCAAGGTAGCAATTGAAAAATATGTCGTTCGAATCCTGGCAAAAGCATAGTCGACATCAAATCTGTCTTCTTATCTGTCACAAAACTTTATTCCCTAGCCTAAATTTATTCTAAGTTCGCAGTTAAAAAATTGAATTTTGCCAGACAGATAGTCTCAGTCACTGCAAGATTTCTCAGCTGGCAAAAGGCGTTTGGTTTGTCTGGAAAATTATGATTAATCAGATTATCATTTATAAAAGAAAATAAATGAATTGATAAATTTTTCTGGCGAAGTTTCCACAATTAAGTATATGGATGAAAACTCAGCTTCGAAAAATATAATTTCTCTAAAAACTAATTGAACAATAAATAATTTCTCAGTAACCGCGTACAAATGAACTTTGCTTACAAGTACTTATCACTTACAAACGTACTTACAAGTACGTACTTACAAGTCATACGTACTTACAAGTACGTCACTTACAAGTACGTCACTTACGTACTTACAAGTACTTGTAAGTACGTCATACGTACTTACAAGTACGTATGACTTATAAAGTACTTTTGTTTTTCAACACATATAAAATTCTGTGTTTTATTTTTATACACAAATATTCATTCTACTTCAATAAATTTCAAATCGCAAACGGCACACCTTATATGGAATATGAAAAAAAATTAAATATTCATATTTAAAAATTAATAAAACATTTTGTAATATAATTCGCAGAAGTAAAAATGCTACTCCTCAGCTGTCTTTCCTATCTAATAGTGGAAATTTCTCCAGAAAAAGTTATCAGTTAATTATTTCCTTTTATGGAATATAGTCTCATAAGTTTCCAAACAAATCAAACTTCTCCTGCCAGCTAAGAAATCTTACAGTGACTGGAAGGCGGAGTACTAGCTGTCTGACAAAATTCATTGCTCTAACTGAGAACTTAGGACAAGTTTAGTTGCAGGCTGGGGAATAGAGTTTTGTGACAGATAAGCATGAAACACTTAGAAAACTTTTTTCTACCCTCACGCGACAAATGTTCCAATAGATGAGAATATTTTTACCATTTCCCAGGCGTGAAGTTTAAGAGAAATATGACTACGTATGTCTCTACAAGGTCTGAGTTTCAATTAGAAAAGTAAAGAGAAAAAAAATATCTTTCAAATTTCCTTAAAACGTTTTCTTCCTTGAGGTAAAATACTATATTCTGTGTTCAAAACAACAGACTGCACTTTTAAAAAGATACTCCCACTCTTAGAAAAATCGTCCTACTGGTTCCATATATAGCATAAAAAATGTGTGTTACCAAGATATGTAGTGACAGAAATGGTAGAAAATGCGTACATAGTCAATGAACGCATAAATGTGCATGAGAAACGAGCACCCGAAAATACATTCAAAGAATATTGCACAGCCACTTTGTTAATTCATACTGCTTGTATGATAGTGTTGTTGGTTTAAATAAATGAGAATGCACCAAAGACCAACTAGAAGGTGTACAACAACTGGGCAAAATTAGCCTGCCTCCCGAGAAGCGCGATGAGTTATACCGATGAATCAGCGATCATAACGGTCATTGAATCAACCTATGTTGCTATCAGGGTTGCGACTGAGTATCCATAAACCATAAGTCCAGCAATTAGCATAAAATAGAATTTTCTTCAAAGGATCATGCGATAGTGAATGTTAGTGAAATGTATTTGCGAGCTTCTTTATTGGCACTTTTTCGACACTTACTACTGGCTCCTGGGCAATTATAGTAATATGTTACGACATGTTTTACGGCCTTGAAGATCAAATGCATCAAACTAGAGCCGTATTGTGTTCAGTGATGCATCAAGATTCTTTCTTGGTTCAGATCAGCAGCGAATTCATATGTGGAAAAACCTGAATAACACTGTCTTTGTCTAACTCTTATTCTTTGTTGAGAAGTATATTTATAGCAATACATCAACAACATCATTCCATCTACTGCATTTCTGTCACTGAATCTGCCAAGGGTTTTCTACTGGATCTTTCAGTGGCTATCTTCCAGCAAGATAATTTTAGCAGCGAATGTTTCACGAAATGTTTGCATTATGTCAAAACCCTGTCTTGGGTTCGGATTGGCAAGACATTCTTCAATCAAATATGTAAAGGACCTGTTAAGATGCCGATTAAAACAACGCACTACATCTGTGAACTGATCAACAGTTACAGAACACCTGAAAATAGATTCTGAAGTGTTAGATCTTAGCCAACAGCAAATGATTTTCTCCAGATCCTATATCTAATACTGGATGCTTCCTGCGTATCAAATGTCTTCATATAATGTCACAAAGACATCATACTAATGATTTACCACACCATTTTTCAATAAATACTAGGTTTCAATAAATACTCTTAACTTTTAATTACTACTTCTTTCTCTCCTCATTTTAGGTAGCATCATTAGTGAACAATGTTTCTAGATGTGCAAATTATTTGTACTCAGATTTCATTTATTTGTTAAAAGATTCATGACAGATAATTTACTTGAAAGCAGTATCGCCACTATTTACGTAAGACGTACACTTTTTCTATCTTAATTTATCATGCCGTCTGAGCAATTTTATCTCCTTTTTATTTGGATTCTAACAAAATATAAAACAGCAAAGTATAACTTTGTTAAAAATGATGAAATCTGCATAGATAAAGAAGTGAAATTTATACATAGACCAAGAACTATTAATATAGATTCATAAATGAAATATAAAAGCCTACAATGAAAAAATAATTTACACAGTGCTTCGAAGTTTTAAATCTTTTACCCATTTAGTAGATTGGGAACATCTAATAGAACAATGCATTTTTTAGTTTAATTGTTTTAGAAAGGATTGTTTTAATTTCTAATTGTTTTTAACACGGCAAATCCTTTTCTCCAGCCTAATTGTGAAGTATTTTAATTATTACTTCTTAAGATTGGTATTAATTGATACTTGCTACCTGGTTCCAAATTAATTTATACGAAAATGCATTATTTCTGATAAAGGCATATAAACAGCTTGAGGGCTCAGGTAATTAATTATTAACAAACAGAAATGCGTATCAAGTTCTTAGGGCATGAGTTAATTTAAGACATGAGAACATTTGAGCTAAAAAAAAATTAGATGATAAAATGTTTACATGTTATAATTCAAAATTTTTTTGAAAATTTTTAAAAATATAAATTTTAAAAATAAATCATAAAAAATGGCTCAATTTCATTTAAAATGAACTTAAATTTTGAAATGTGAAAGGAAGAATCAAATAAATTTAATAAAAAAAAGATATATTAATAAATATAAATACATACAAAATTCAACTAACATAGAGGAGCTAATCTTTTAAAAACTACTCGTGCGAGTTTTACAAAACTTGGCAGTTTGGCATAATTTAAGTTAAAGAATCAAAACATGGAAAAACTTTATATGTTATATCAGAAAAAGTTTGATTTTGTATCAAAATACCTATATTAGAACAATATGCTATATATAAATCTAATACATATCCTAAGTCGCGCTTTCGAGACATGAAGAATGCAAGCTGAATTTTGTCAATCTCATAAAACGAGAGAGATAGAACTGTCCCCCCCCCCAACTCTTTTTTTTTTTTTTTTTTTTTTTTCGAAGATCTTACTTGACCCATTTCTTAAAGCAGAACTGCTAAACTGCAATGAGTCTTTCAAGAGGTATTTCAGCGTGCAATCATTTTTACGCTCAATGTATTTTCATCAAAATTTTTGCGAATGCACTTGATCATAAATATATACTTTACAAAATACAATGCTTTCCCTAAAACAGTTTGTTATCAATGATTGCTTCACTGCAAATGCATATTTTAATTGAAATAACCCAAATAAGAAATGCATCTTGAAAAAAATATTCCATTTTACACGATCCCTAAGTCGATATTCTTTGAATTAGTAACCCATAATTCTGACCATTTTTTCTTCCAAGGTCAACTTTGTATTTTACAAAAGTCCCTTCCCTTAAAAAAAAAAAAAAAAAAAAAAAAAAAAAAAACTTTATCACCGAAGTAATTATTTAATGAATGGTTTACTAACTAGCTATTAGTAAAATATTAGAATTCATTTTCGTCTTAGAAAACAGATCTAAATATTTTAATTTCATATATTTTTATTAAAATGTATCAAGTATTCAGATTTACGTAATTTGCAGTCCTACCTAAACTGGTTTCTTTCTTAAACTTGAATCGTAGTTCCCCGGCCAACTATTAAGAGGTATTCGGTTGCCCAGTCCTCTGTAAGGAATACTTCATTTTAGCCTGCAGTTCTAATTGGTGAACAGTTTCTGAATTTCTAAGCCATTAAAACAGAAGATTAGTGCGATGCATTTCAGCAGCCACTCGCTGTTCTGATAACGGACAGAAGCCTTGATACGAGAGTTTATTGGCAAGAGGCAAGTGAGAAGCATGAGTAAGAATAAGTAAGAAGCATTTAAGCAAATCGAAATTTTCCAATATTACTTATACATATCTTTAATTTAAATTAAAACAGATGTTTAAAGATACATATTTTTTTACTGCCTAAAGGCAGCATTCGAGACATACGCAGAATTACTTAGTCAGTTTTCTCATTTTTCATCTGCGAAAGATTTTAACTATCACATGACATGTAGGATAAAGAAAATTGTGGCAATGCGCCAGTATGAATAATTTATACAAACTGAATAAGAAAGCCTCAAAACTATGTGGCATAATTGTATTCGCAAAACATTAATCAAAATTTCTTGGAGTCGGAACATATATAAACCAGTTTTCAAAGTCTCGCTAATTTTAAAAGATATATAGTCTTTTTATAAGAGATATGAATTTACGACATAAACGTTTGAAAGCTTTTATGATTACCGTCCATGCATATTTTTCCTTTTATATTTATTTGTATAGTTTCAGTTCCTGCAGTTTTATAAAACAATGAGATATGAATGTTCGTGCTTTATTAACTGGTTTATTTACTGATTAATTAACTGATAGTACATAAATTAAATAAGTCACTGATATGTTATATTAATATAAAAAAAACAATAGTAGCTTTATGCTGTTTCACATTTTAAGTAGTTTGAATTACTACGTCCAAAATAAATTTTTGTTTTTTAAAGTCCAGCGAAAATTTCTGCATACTCCTGCAAATAAACGTATTATCTACTGGAAAAAAATTTAAAAATTCAAAATTTCGCTCGCATGCCGATTGATCCAGATTTGGAAGAAATCAAAGGATTTAAAGTAAAACATACAAGATTTGGTGAAGTTATTTTTAATAAGTTTCGTACTTGATGCGGCTTAACGGCCATAAACGTAGATATGTTTTAAGACTAATTTCACAGATAGAACTATATGAACTATAACATACAATTCCCTTTAAAGTAAGTCATCTGTTTTACCACATGGTTAGAATGCTTTTAAAAACAATAAGTATAACAATCGGGAGCGAAATTTAGTTCAATATTCTAATATTTTGGGTGATATTTTTATCGTAATTTCTCAAATGTCATTAACATTCTTTTTTTCAATAAATTGATGAATATTAAACAGTTTTTACTAAAAGGGATAAAGTAATGATACTGCATTTAACATCCTTTTTTACAATAATCTATGATTTAAATGTTACGTAAAAATACTTTTTTCACTAAACTTAAAAATCCGTTTATTTTAAAAATTAGTTAAAGTGTATTTAAAAAAAACAGTTATGCAAGATAAAGTATGAAAGACAATATCGAAAGTTCAGAATTCTGAAGACTTATGAAGAGATTCATGTTGCATAATTTTGAAAATATTAATTTTAGCGTTATGAGAATGCTAACTCTGGGGATAATGGGAAAAACTTGAAAGGAAATATTTAATCAAACGAAGCCAAAAAGTAAGAATTTCTTTTTTTAATTAGCGAACTCATAGCAAATATTTCGTGTAAACAAAGTAAATTAATATCCAAGTTTTATTAAACTTCAGAGGTTAACGCACAAACTTGAAAGTGTGATATCATTCGCTGCTCTTCGAGAACCAAACTAAGAAATGGAGGCCAAAAAACTTTTGGTGAAACTTTAAGAAAATATTGCTCACTTCGCATAAATTAAAGTAAAATTTCATTTTCCCTGAGTGAATAATATTTTGATAGTGGATAAAATAAATATTTTGAATCTAAGAACAAATCAGCATAGAAACGAACAGCAAAGCAGAAAAGACGAGCACAGAAATTCTCACAATTTTTCTTCTGTTTTTATTAAAATTCTCGAATTAAATCTAATGTTAACATAAATTAGAATGATACCATAACCATAAATAATAACTTTTAAAATTAGGAAAAAAATGTGACCTTGGTTTGGGAAAGGTTTTGAACAAAACAGTAAAACTATCGATTTCGACGCCAATAAGACACAGTTTCTTTCCTCTTCTTCACGAGCAAATTTTTCCTCAAAAAGAGGAACTTAATGTCTGGCAGTCGTTAAAGTTTCAAAATCAGTCTTAATCAAACTAAAACAGCATTTTCTTTTCCTTAGTATAAGTTTTACACTGGTGTGTTTCTCTTTCAATTTAATAAATAATATATGAACTAATTCCTTTACGATTAAATGAAGGAAAAATTAAGGTAAATACAATTACATCATAACGACAAGCGACAAGGTTTACTAACCCCCATAGAAAACAATAATTAAGAAAGATTAATTATATAAAGATAAACCATAAATATATCTATCTGTGTCGAAGACGAACCGGCGGTTTTATCATAAAACCTCTCTTTGAATAAAACCCATGGGCTGCAAAAATTGATTCCTGCATCTTACGTGATATTGATAAAATCTGATGTATCAACGGTACTTGTATACTAAACGTGTTCTTAAATCAACAAAACTGTCGACTGCCGCCTCCTCGAATACTTGCAAAATGACACTAGCATTGGCAAAATACAAAGCAGAAGGCACCGACAAAATATGAATATCAGTAAATCTTCATTTACAACAGAGTTTGTGTGGTCATAAATCTGACTTTATGATCGAAAGTGATACATTTGGTTACTTTAAAAAAAATGAGAAGCAAGTAAGAAAGAAAATTTGAAAAGATTCAGATTTTCCAGAGGTTGCACCAGAGACTTTTTAAGGATTTTTAGCACGCGCTCTTAACATCGCGGGTTACCAGTCTGCTCTTGGATTCACTCTTGCTAACATTATTTTTTTTTGTCTTTTTAACTTTATTATTAAGCATCGCTTTCTTCGCACTTACGCCACACAAAATTCAACAACAAAATCACAAAATATTTTGGCATAGCCTATCTTTAAAATTCCTGATAGAGTTTTTGGGATTGCATACATTTTTTTTATATTCACTATATTAATTTTTGAAAACTAGGCGCTCATGTGGCCAGTTCCATAAAAAAGATATCATAGATAAAGAAAGAAAAAAATCTACAATGATAGTAATAACTCCACCTACTTGAAATTTCATTCAACTATTTAATATTTCTAATTAGACACTTCATGATTCAAATGATCGGATTAAAAAGTAGAAAAACTACTTTTAAGAACAGTATTCATAGCTTTTCAAACACTTCGTTTTGCAGTCAGTAACAAAAGGGTTTTGTTTGGTTTATTTATTACGGTTAGGCACTCGAGGGTTATCTGCCTAAGAGGATGGATGCCTTCGTGAAGGACTGTCTGAGGAAAATTTGCCCGTATGTACGTTACACATGGGGAAAAGCAAGGAAACGCTAGTACAACCAGCCCGTTTTCCGGGATTCGAATCCCGGACCGAACTACCACTGTTCAGCTACTCTACCGCCTGGTGGGCCAGTAACGGAAAGATTAAACTTGAAAGTTAAATATTTTATGTTTTACTGAATGGTACCACGCAGATGCATTAAGTTCAAAGCGTTACTAGTCAGGCTCCTGGGTTACACAGCCCAATCCTCTGTAGAACGATGTGCATTATTTAAATCGCAACTTTTCTTATGTCTAACACTGCTTTTATAGTGAAGTTGGAAAAGGTCGAAGCCTAATCCGTGTAAAATTTCAAAGTTACAAGTGAAGCATAATGGAGTTTTGGCAATATCCTAGATTGTAGAATGTATAATATTGAGCGAGATAGTATTTCACAAGCAGTTCATTTCTCTGGATTGTTTTCGCTTCTTATCGATGGGAAGGTTGAAGAATGCATACTGTGAGGTCAGCGTATGTAGCAGAAATGAGAGACGTCAAGCGCTGAGCTAGTGAAGAAATTAGAATCATGAATAAAACTGACTGGTTTGTGGTACCATAGTCGCAATCATTATGCAGAGCATTCATTGATTTCAAATAGACGAATTTGTAGATTGAAAGTGAAAGATAAATATCTTACATTTTGCCGAATGGTAACAGTCTGGCGCACTAAATATAAAAATGTTTTTTTCGAACAGTGTTGCCACTTCTCCCTTTAAAATCGCTGAGTTTGTTAAAAAAATAAAAAATTTATATAAAATCTGAAATAAATAAAAAAAATCGAAATTCAAAATTAGGGCTTCGAGGTGTACATGTTCGGGAGGAGGATTACGTGTATTAAAAATTCGGTGACCGTTGTTTTTCCACAATGCGAGGAACATTCATACATAAATATAGACTCTTCATTAGTTATTTTTTTTTAAATAATTCATCTCGTAACATTTTGTGACAACAATCTGAAAAGAGATTCAGACACATAGGTGATACAAACAAAAGCAAGTTTCGAGAATAATAGCACCTCTAATGCTAACAAATAGATGTTGAATTACTCATATGATGGTTAACTGCAACACTTGGGCGCCGCGCTCTATTGAAACCGAACGAAATTTTGCAGAAGTATTAGAAATGATTTATAGGACATTCCTTTAATTACATTACGCTACCAAAGTACTATTTATCATCTAGGTGACCTTAGAAAAGTATATCGATTTCAAAAGATAAAAAAAGTCTTTAAGTTTCCTTTTGAATTATCACTGTGAATACTTACTAAACTGAGCCGAACCAAAGTTTCACTTTAATACACTGGACAACTGCTAACTTTATTTTTTATTATTATTATTTTTTTATTATTTTATTATTAACAAATTTTCTTTCCTACAGTTGTGCAAAAGCCGGAAAAATAAGAAGTTATAGAGCAAACCTCTTAAATATCTTCATAAAAGGCAGTTCACTCGCATTTACTTCCTTATTCATAATTGCCAACAGTAACATTTGACAGTAAAATCATGACATTTTGCATAAAAACGATTTCTGAAAATAATACTATAAATTTTCATTTTTAATGGTACCTACTGATTGCAGAATATCTGTAAGACATCATTTGAGTGTCACGAGTGCAGTCGAGCAGTCAGACGTCTCAAGACAAAGTAAAAAATTATGACTCAAGTTGCCACAGCAGCAGGCGTGTTGATGAGTGTTATCTCGTGATTAAAGAAAGCTGCCTAAACTGGAAAAGCTTTGAAAAAGAGCAATGGAAGACGTAGGAGATTTAGTACACCTCAAGAAGGTAGCTATGTTGCCCTAGTGGAAAAAAGAAAAATAAATGCTACTCTTGGTTAGACAGCCGCAGCCCTTGCCAAGGCTACCAACATGGAGTATCTGCAAGAACCGTTTCTCGTTGATTAAATAATGTTCGCTTATAGGCAAGTTGCATGAATTCCGTTATAAGAACATCATCCTCAAGAAAGGTTACGTTGATATAAGGTGCGTATTCATTAAGGCCAGCAACGGTATTTGAGTATCATAATACTGCTTTACCATCAACAATGATCCTGGACTCCACATAGATGGTAATTGCTGTGCCCGAGGAATTACTGTGCTGCCGAGTATAATGATCTACAGAATTACTTTTCACAGTTTTGATGCAGATACAGCTATATTACAGCGATAACTTACCAAATTTCTTTTCGGTTATATGCATCTTTTCCATGTTGCAGTTGGTCCAGACTTCATGGGCATCACTGTCTGCTTTTATAGAAGAGTTAAAATGTCCGATCTATTAATAGGGACAGATACTGAGCGCATGAGACGACCTGTATATTCGTATCCCACAAAACACGCCTGGGATGCTCTGGGCAGAGGTATTGTTCAAAGAAAGAAGCTTCGTGAACTGCACAAGGACTCAAAATCGCCCTGGGAGACGAATGGAACAGAATTTTGAAAACAAGAAAATGTGCATAATAGCAACCCATGTGCTGTAACACCCGCGTGAGGTCTGTTACATATTACGCTTCGTCCAAACGTTAAACAGCAAAATAAAAAAGTGGATGTAAAAAAAGCATTTATTTTAATAAATTGAAGTTAGATCATGTGAAATAAGGAAAGACACCACAGAAAGGAAAAATGCAAAGAAAAAGCCTAATAAAGATTCCAGTAAACAAAAGCATAAGATGTTTTGATAGTAAAACTTTCTTGAAAGCGTGGGATTAATTTTAAAATGCTTAAGCAATTGAGCTGTTAAATGTTTTTCGTGAAAGGACAACGGCATCGTCAGTGTATGCTAAAAGTGTAGTTACAGTGCTATTTATCAACGTTCCTGTAAATGTTAAAAGAAGTTCGAGATAAGGATTTAATACCATTTATTATCTTTTAAAAGCCAAATATCGAAGCCTAGTTATCTCTTTTCTGAAATAAAGTATCGTAATGCTTTGCATTTTGACTAATCCTTTTCGTTTATTTTTTTTGACTTAAACTAATAATTGTATTAAAGTTATTCTGTAAACTTCAATGTAGTTCAATTAATTTATTTCAGTGATATGTAAATTAATATATTCCGAATGTACTACATTTAATACATATCGGATAGATGAGGGCGTTCATTCACTAATTTTTAATGCATTCACTGTGGATAAAGCAAACCCATTTAAAATTGGGTTAAACAAATTTATTTATGTATGTTCGTACTTCTCCATTGTGAACTAATTCTAAGCCTTAAAAAAACTGAATAAAGCATACAAAGCTACTAATTTTTCAGAGATAACGTAGTGGGTAATCACTTTGGACAGAGTTGAAAATAATTTTATTCTTTCTTTTCTGACTTAATTCAGTCTTTATTTTTGAAAGATAACTTCGTAACTCCAAGATTTGGAAAAAATGAGATATAGTACATTAAATACATTAAACTTCATGTTAAACACCTTTGAATACGAGGATTAATATATTCTCTACCTCTCAATATTAAATAAGCATCAAAACTGAATAGTTTTTAGTTCAGACTCTATTTCCTTTCATTATGCGAATTATTTAAAAATAGTACTACAGTGTCCTTAGAGAATTACGATAATAAGTCATCTACTGTACTCTCTAAATCTGTCACTTAAAACTTGTTAATCGACCATTAGTCTAATATTCAGAGTTTCTAATGTTCCTGAGAAAGTTCTTACATCTAAAACTTCAGTCTTGGCTGACATGAAGTGTCCTTCGTCACATAACAAGGAATGGATAGGACCACATCAATCACTTTTATTTCTTCCTGAAGATTGTACATTCTATCAATCTAGGACGTAGATGCCTTGGCCCGAGAAGTCTGATTGGCAGGCCTGTCATATACTCTTTCACATGACCGGAATTTGAACCTAGTGGAAAAGGGTGAATGCTGCGACTACTTTTACTCTCCTACGGCATCATCAAATTGCACCGAGTTTCTTACCACAGTTATTCTCAGTTTCGGTGACTATTGAACTTATCCGAAGAACGATAATATTCAGTTTCATTTATTATCTAGTAAAACAGAGAAGTATTTTATTTTTAAAAGATTGATGTTTGATTTACAAATATTAATCTAGCCTTATCTTTAAAATGGATCAATACTTTAACCTTCGGTTAATAAGAAAAGACGAAGATAGTTTGCACAGAAATAAGACTCCAGTTTTCTTTAATGAATAAATTATTAAATGAGATGCAAAAATGTCTGCATCAAGAATGAGTACTTAAATTTTTAGGTAAATGATTGTAAATACTCTTATGGTACACGTGTACAAAAACTGCGGTCATTCAGCATCAAACCAATTAAAAACGATAGAAGAAATGGTTGCATTTGTAGTTGGCAGATTATGCCAATAATTATACAGCAAGAGCTGGGTTAGCTTAGGTTATTTGCTAATGACAATGCGCAAAAGGACTATTTTCTTGAGGTAGCCTTCGTGGAGGACTTCCTAAGGGAAAATGGCTAGTCGTCACGTTACACGTGGAGAAACCACGAAAACCAATCATGCAGCTAGTCCGTTCACCTGGCAATGAACTTAAGTCGAACTTCCAGTAATGATCGTTCTTTACCAATCAGCTACTGATGAGGTTAATTGCGATTAAAAAAGAAACGTTCACAGGTTCTTTGCAGAATAAGCAGCGCACATTTACTGAAATTTAATGGGTGAGATTTATAATAACCATTTCGGGAAAATTTTCGCGGTCGAGGATTTGCATTAATATTTCACGAGCGGGCGAATGTTTATCAGAAACGAAGCACTAACACAAGTAATTAGCCTGCAATTAAAAAACAATAATTAGCATTTCAATTAAAATTAACGCAAGTAATTAGCCTTCAATTAAAAAATAATAATTAGCATTTCAGTTGAAATTAACATTTTTAAACTCTAAAAAAATTTTTAGTACTGTTATTTTATATCTAGATTACCATTTAACTGCATACGTTGTTTTAAAGTTTATGCTGTACATACATGGATTTTCTTCAATAAATACTACAGTTAAGAACTGATCGCTGAGCATCAAAATCAGCAACGGAGAGCGACTTTCAACTTCAAGAAACTAATTTTTCTCATATTTCAGAAATCCAGCAAAACTCGGGATAATTCAGCACTCAATCTTATTAGTTTGGGTTTTGAAATATGGTTATTTTACAATTCATTTTTGCAGCACTTCTAACGGAAAGTAATATAAAAAAAATTCTGATGTGTACACCATATGACTTCCTTGTACGGAATATTAAATTATACGCATTTGTTTCTTGCATTTCTTTTAAACATATTGGATTTAATTAAATCTACTTCGCCGACAGCGCATAAACCACAATAGAATAAAGGCATTCTTTAAAATTCACTCTATTTGTTTAACATAGCGACACTCCGGCACTAGGTTCACTTAACAGTATTAT
The DNA here is from genome assembly GCF_044657685.1 of Stegodyphus dumicola. Lineage (NCBI taxonomy): Eukaryota > Metazoa > Arthropoda > Arachnida > Araneae > Eresidae > Stegodyphus > Stegodyphus dumicola. The sequence continues at coordinate 62,573,487 of NC_140772.1, read as the reverse complement.
ATTTCATTCATATTATAACTCAGAATGCACAAAATGTATATCATTTAAAGAATTATCTAATCGTTGCCACATGTTCTTTTCAAATACTATAATAAAGCTAGAACGATGTAAAAAAGAAATTAAGCAAACAAAACAAAAAAAAATAGATTTTTACAAACGATTGAGTATTTCTCATTCAATTAATTCAGTTTTCACTTCGCGACAAGACAAAAATACATAAAAGCTCAAAATATCTGTAGTAAAAATTACTAATTATTAAAAATTAAATTACTAATTATTAAAAATTAAGTAAATCTTAAACACTTATTTCCTCAAAAAAATTCCAGAAAGTATTAAGCATGATTTAATTCGCAATAATAAATGAAGGCGTTATTTTTGTTGTTGCGAAGCTTAGTCTCTCTAGATTGGCAACAAATCTACAATTCTGCTGTTTCAAATGTAAACAAATACGAGTATGTCCGCCATGTTATTTAAAACTTAACCGCACATAAACAGCTTTTAAATTAATGATAATTGTACAAATATTGCTTCCAGATTTACGAAAGTCATAAAACCCTTAACCGGAAGATAAGAACAACATAATTCAATCATTTTTAAAGCAAAAAATGTATAATTTACAAACATATAAGAGTAAAGAAATTGAGATCACTGTTCCGAGTAACAGAGTGGATATATATATAAATATAGTATTTATATACGTTTGGTGCGGCTGATTGCAACCAAAATACGAGGTGCGCATCTACATGTTATAGCAGTCCTATATACAAAATTTCAACGTTCTGAGGCTACTCGTTTTTGAGTTATGCGAGATACGTACGTACGTGTACACACGTACATAGTATATACATTCGTACAGACGCCACGAAGAATTCTCTTCAGAATTAATTTTAAAGCAATTTTATCATTATTTTGGAGGAAACGAGTCTTTTATTCTGTCCTTACGTACAGATATCACGCAAAAACATCGTTAAATTGCATTCGATAGCGGTCAAAATGGATATTTTCCTTGAAATATGCTGCCTGAAACTTTTCGCGATTACAATACTTCCTTTTTACTTCGTACAAAGAAGTAATTATTTAAGTGTAAAAATCTCATATTCAGTTTAGGCACGACAGTGACAAAAGGCCATGCTTTTACAAGGATTTCAAAGGCTAATTCTTCGGCGTGGAAGTTGCATCAAACATCATACCGATAGAGCAGTAAATGCAATAATTGCAAGGAATATTCATTTGTCGAGCATGTTTGACTCTAAAAGCATTCGAATTCGAAAAAATACCAAAATTGCTTCAAAATCACCTGTTATCAACTTACAGAGAATCAAAATTTTATCTAAACAGTTGGATCACCTTGTAGAATTTTCCATTTTGCATGCACATACGTATTACGTGAAAAATGAAACTACTAGTAAATTCGTTAATTCCAGTTTGTTAAACCATTGTGCAGATTCTCGTCCAGTACAAAAGGTTTTTATGTCCACCTACTACATTATTTTTGTACACAATCATAAAAAATTTTAAATATTAATAAAACAAACGCTGGAAAATAATTTACTTTGAAAAAGGCAATGAAACATTATTCCTTAATGGTTTGTATTCCTGTTGCCATATTACTAATGTACTAATCCTAAGCACAAGCTATAATTCTAACTGTGCAACATCTCGAGCATTCGTGCTTTCATCAATTGTAATTGCAAAGAGCTGAAAGGTAGCTGAAAGGTTTTTCCTGTAGTTGTAACCTAATTTATCTGTCATTTCATTAATTCTGTCTACCACAGTATTTAATGATAATGATAGATCTCTAAATGACTGTACTTTTCCTAAACAGACAAATTCGACAGCTTTTATCAGCCATTCCTTGATTAAAGGACCATCGGTAAAAGATTTTGAATGTTTTGTTAATAGATAACTTATTTCGTAATTAGTTTTTGTTACTCATTAATTACTTTTCATAAATTTTACTTGCAATTAAGTGAATTCTTCACTGTTTTTAACTTTTCTTCTCTTACTTTTCGTTCGAAGCACAAAAATTGTTCTTCGTGAATCCTGCTAAAACGCCGCTTAATGTTGTATTCTTTAGTGACTTTAACAGATTCTTTGCAAATTAAGCAAGCCATTTTATATTCATTCCACACAAAAGTAGTTCAGCACCCATGTTTTTTGAAATTTTCTCCCCTCGTTATTAAGCCTTGTCTTTTATTTAGCGTTGAAAAAGCCATTTTCTGTAACAAAAATTAAGATATTAATTTTAAAAGTTCACATAACTGCAACTACTTAATTTTTTAATAAATTATGAAAGAAACACAACCCATAAATCTTTGACACGCCAATCGAGACAAAGAAACTATCGCAAATGCCCTTCGTTAAAAACATTAAATAATCAGAATTGAAAACATGTAAGTTTATAGAATAAAATCTTGAGTAAAATATTTAAGGAAATAAATTAACTTTTTTTTTTTTTTTTTTTTTTTTTTTTGACAAAAGGGCTTAAATGTAGAGAAAGAATATACGAGATCTATAATATAACAAAGCAAATGAAAACAGCTACGACTAGCATAACAATATACTCCTTAAGATACCTATCTAAGGCAAACTTTTAACAAAGTCTAACTATTACACATTTTCATTTACCTTTTATGTTATGACCTGTAAATATAACAAAGTGATTAACAAAATACATAAAATGCTGCTCGGTAGCAGTACCATCCAGAGGGCTCTGATGTCATTTTTAGCACGACAAAATTGTGTGTACGGCTCAAACTCAAAACTCGGCTAAATGATATTTTCTTCGTAACATACTGTTCTCAAACTCGGCTAAATGGTATTTTCTTCGTAACATACTGTTCCGATTTCCTTTAATTTCAGAGCACCGTGGGCCATACCTCGGCGGATGCATGTGACCCTCGGGCCTCCATTTTGACACACCTGGTCTAAAATAACGTTGACTAAACATCGGAAATTATTTAATGGACCAAACATTGAAATCATTCCGCTGCATGTGCAATTCATCAAAGACCAAACAGCTAAGACCGGTGAATATTGATAGTTCGAGGCGAGTTCAAATCCCGTGGAATGAGAGTGTTGCATGGCCATTTTCGTAGTTTACCCCATAAGAATAAATAAAAGAATAAGAATATGAGCCACTTTCCCTCAGAAATATCCTCCAAAAAAAATCTTTCCCCTTAGAGCTGATAGTCCTCTGGTGCTTTGTTACAATCAATTAACTAACTTCTACAGACATGTCTAGCCTTAAAAATATTTCGTGGTTGTGTCTCACTGTATTTTTTATACAGTATGAGGTATGACGCGCTTGAGAATACAGTAAAAATGTTCATCTCAAAAGCGACGTTGTTATGGTGACAAGATATTCACCTTAAAAAAAGGTGATGAAAAGTGTACTCAGAGAGATAAGACGACGGATAATCGCTATGACTTTGTTTACTTTACGGATCGTGCAGCATCATTAATCCACTTATTTTTACCATCAAATAGTTCTTTCTTCCTGATCTAAAGTCTTCATTATACGTCACTTTATTTTCATGACTGAAATAATTAAATTCCATGTTCTTAAGATTCCAGTGAGTAAATGGTAATTTAAGTAGAGCTTGTATGTTTTACAGAATTAAGTGCTAATTTTTAATTTCCTTTTGTAGAGATAATTGGAGAGCAGAAAAATAACCAGCATTTGAAGTAAGGAAAACAATCAGATACACAAAGTAGTAGACAATGGTTTCTAGCAAACTTGCAATTACAAGGTGGAAAATTTTAAAAGAATATCGCAATTTTAGAAAATATTGGTACTTTTAATCCTCAAATTCGCTGTAAATCCGCCCCTTATTTAAGCTAGAAGTGGCCTACTTCAAAACTTCCTGGTCGATTATGAAATCTATCTCTATGGGTCGCGCAAGATTAACAAATTTTATTATTATTATTATTAACCGCGAAATTCCCGAAACGTGTATGTTTCTATAATTATATCTGATAATATATTCTGCGCAGATGCACAATACATGTTATGAATTTCTGATAATTTAAAGCTGAAATTAATTTGAGTGAATTTATTGCTCAAGTGGACGAACAATGTCACTAGCTTATAATTAATTATAGCTATTACATTATACACTTAAGGTTCAAATTCTCTTTTACGAGTATTAAAAATTTTAAATTCCTAGTTTTAAAATGGAAAAAAGCAGTCAGAAAATAAAATTTTTAGGAATAAAAAATACTGTAATAAAACGCTTTTTCTTAAAGAGCAGTAGGAATAACCCAAATACTTGAGATCCTATATTAGCACTTTAAATGTTAATAGCCCGAGATTATTTCCGCGTTATTTTAATGGCACATATTGTTGAGATTGCCTGAGTAAAAGTGTTTGCCAAGCTATAGCTTTTTCGTTGCTTGCCTTCGTGGTGTAATTGAAAGCACGTCTGGCTAAAAATCGGACATATTTGCAATTGCATATTGGCAAGGACATATTTGACTTTTCACATTTATTGTCTCCAAAAAATTCTCAAGTAGATCTACGAATGGCTTCCGAAAGGATCAGTAAACAATAATTTGTTGTCACCTGTATTTGGTGACTCGATTCCCTTCTTCTTCTTCAGTCGCCTCTGAAATGGGAGGAAAATATAAGGGATTTTCCCTCTGCTCCCCGCTCGTATTCGTGGTGTAACTGGAAGCACATCGAGCTAGCAGTCGGAAAGTTCGTAATTCGAATAGTTACCTAATCATTCTACAAAGTGATTAAAATTAAGCTTAGAGAACATGAAGTGTTCTAATAAGTATGAATATTCAATACACAAATTTTCACATCTCTAACAAATTACATATTCTAAGGCTGACTGATTGTCTTTTAATGGCAAAATAAGCTGTGTGCGACTTCATACCATATTTACAAAAAAAAAAAAAAAAAAAAAAAGTTAGAACACTAGTAGTTTTGTCATAGGTCATATTCGAAACTGAGGCTTTAATGAGTTTTTAACATGTAGTATAAATACGAACTAGTTTTTAAAGCCATTATATAAATGCGCGTTCCTCTATAATGACAGACTGCATACGCTGTGAATAAGAGTGGGTTATTTACCTATAACATATCTATTACTTTAGATATCCGTAAAAAAAATATATATATGTGTTCCATCGGATATAAATACATTTCTGTACTGCTATGCACCTTGTATAAAAGACTCTCTACATCAGTTAATGATAAGAATTCGAATTAATTCTATTAAATTATTCTAAAAATAATTATAATTATTCTAATAATCTAACCAAGGAGATTATTTTTCTAAAACTATCATATTTATTCAGGTTTCTTTGCCTAAATAAAAAATAAAAAATATTTTATTATGGAAATAATGTATGTGACGTTAATGTCTGTCTTACTTTTACTATGCTGTCGGCATTATAGCAAAATAACGAATTTCCATTTTTTTTTCCACCCTTGTATTTATATTTAAATGAATTTTCTAGGTTGTTTTTTGATGTTTCACAGCGAAGAAAAAGACAGATATATATACTCAGGAATTATTACGTAAATTTTCTTTAGACACAAACACGCATTAAATCTTCAGATACATTTTGCTCCAAATAGTGAGTTTGCAGATTCAGGATATGGACTGATGTTTACGACGCGTTGATTTTCAAGGTTTTACGTGTTATTTGGTAAGGATTAGCTGGACATTTTCTGAAAAATCTCAAAACTTTCTCCCATAAAAATTTTGCGAAACACTTTTAGAAATGCTCTAGTTTCAGACAACTAAGAAAGTCTATACATACTCCCATGTTTCAAAACTTTCTTTCTGTTTGATGATGGGTCTATCTGATTATGGAGATGGTTGCCTTCATGAAAGAATTTCTAAAAGAAACTACCAAATATTTACGTTACACATAGGGAAACGACAAAACCTACTATGTAACTAGCTTGTTCTCAGGAAGTGGAACCCGGATCAAATTAACAACGTTCACTGCTTCCATTCGATTGTCCATGTTTGCCACTATAGTCACCGGTAAAATGACGCAATAAAATTCAATTACAGTGATACCTCGGTAAACGTGTAGAGTCATTAGGTATTTTTTAGAAAGAGGCAAGATGAAAAATTAACAACGCCTTCGCCGGGAATCGAACCGCGGACCTCTGGAATACCGGCCCAGTGTGCAGAACCACTACACCACGAAGGACGCTTGGAAAGTAGGAGAAATACCTTATATACTCCCCTTTTTAAAGGGCGACTAGGTTTTAGGGGACCTAGTCGCTAAATCCTGGGTGTGAAGAATCATGTTCCACAACCTTTTAGTTCGGGCGCCACTGCAGAGACATTAGGATTTTTTGGAAACCAAAGAGGTGAAAAATTGGCAACCGCCTTCGCCGGGAATCGAACCACGGACCTCTGGAATACCGGCCCAGCGTGCTACCGTTACACCACAAAGGCACGCTTGGAAAGTGGGAGAAATACCTTATAAACGTTCGCTTTGAAATACGTCCAATTTATTTTACCCCCTGTTTGGACGCAAAAATGTTTGTTTGGTATACGATAATTATTTGGAATACAACTTGAGTCACGACTGCGTGCACTACACTTGTTTATCTTTGTTTATTTTCACTTGTTTATCTTTGTTTATCCCATGAGTGTCAGTACACCTATTTCTACTATTCAGTAATCCAACCGCGTTATAATTCTGAATTTTCAAGTGATTTTGTGTTTTTCCGCGTAAAGGTTTTGCAAATTTACTAACAACGAGTTTTAGGAAAATTAATGAGAAGAGTCAAGTAACGAAGAAAATTGCTAAAATTCCCATGGATGAAATAGGGATTGTTGAAAGTATGTGTATCTGGGATTTGGCTATTGTACACCGTACACCAAGTTCTATGGTATTTATGATTGTGAAAAACAAAGACGCTATTAAATCGGCTAGCGTTTCAAAAGGGGGGGAATAGATTTCCAAACAATGGTCAGTACGTTAGAGCATGCTTGAAACTTGTTTCTGATCTGGATACCATTGAAACATTTATATTCAGTATTATGTGTAGTGCTTCAATTAAGTACAGTGTACTCACGCAGTCTGTATTTTGTACCACCAGTACTTCACCCAACCAATCTGAATTTTGGTATTAAACAGAGTAATAATTACAATAATAGAATATTTCATAAGAACAGATAAATTATTTTCCCTTTACAGAATTTCTTATAGAAAACGTTTGTTTAGTATCCAAGAATCCGGAACAGACCTATACATAGGTGGCACTGTATATCTGCAAATTGTGGACATAATGGGTTTTTCAGTAAAAACTTCGAATCGTAAATGCAAGCCAAAACCATCATGTAAGTAGCATTTACGAATTTAAAAAGAAAAAATTAGAAAGAAAAGTACAGTCTGCTCAAAAGATTTATATTCTACGCGAAAGGTATTTTCACGCTATTCCAAAAGCTTTTGTTCTTATTTACATTAACTGAACAATCCATTCCAAACAAAAGGATGAAGAAAAGTCTCGACAACATCATTTAAACTTTGTAAATAGGATTACAGATGAAAGTTTCAAATTCGGTAGCCAAAAATAAATATGAGAATAGGAATGCTGCATTAAAAAGGAACAAATCTAGTGGATCTCTGATGCTTATTTTCGATAAGAAAAAATAAATAAAACAAGTTTAACAGATTAACTTAAGTGCTTCAAATTCGTCTTCCTTTTCCTCCCGTCTTCCCACATACCTAATCCAGAGATTTGTTTTTGTTTCAAAAGAACTTACATCTACTTTTTTAAGAAATGTGTAAATACTGCTGACTAGCTACAAAACTAAGAAAGAATTAAGAATGAAGAATAAATTATTTCGATAACTCAAAAAATAACATATCTTCATTGTAGAACAGGAATATATGATAGTACAAAACTTTATGCTTGGCCGACTTAGGAACTATCTACGCTTTAATTTTAATATTTATTTAATCAATAAAGGTGCTTCTGATAGCCATCCAAAGACCTTCCTTGCGAATATTCTAGTAGAATCGTAATGAACTAATTTCAAAATGTCTTGCAACTGGTGACCTATTTTTAATTGAACTAAAACAGATAATATAAACAAAAGTAAAGCAACGAATTTGTTGATAACTATATTAAACAAACACGGCATTTCATTTTATGACAGTGAAGAAACGTTCAGTTTTCTTGAAAATTAGCGTAAGCTAATTTTAAAAGCAATAACTACTGGAAGAGAGCAAAAACGATTTTTTAGGTAGATTTAGTTGTTCTTTCCTGTCTATGACCTCTGTAGTAAAGCTTGATGCAACCATTTTATCGTAAGCTCTGCAGAATCATCAATTGTCTTCCATGTAATAATTCATTTAAAATGATCTATTCTCTGAAAATTAATGGTTACCACAAACGTTTTCATGATTAAAATCGTCATGTGCTGTGCTGTTGTGTGAAGGAAATTTGTAAAATATTGCATCATGTTTGGAAATTTCTAATATTGCTAGTTATATGGCAATTATAGATTTTACAAAGAAAATTTAAGAACAGTAGCTTTTTTTTATAATTTTCTGAGAGGAAAACTAACTAGAAAATTTCCTAAAAAAATTACAAATTGTATTGCTTTAAATGAAAATGTAACACTCCTTAAAATTGTAGAAACATTAGGTTATTTAGAAGCAGGAGATGTGAAAAATGAGCAATGCCCTCACCGGTACTCGAACCACGGACCTCTCGAATATACGCGTCGAGCGTGTTGACCACTACACCACGAAGTCATGATAAGAAGGCGGGAGAAATACCTTATATACTATTACTATTCTTTATAAATTGTTAAAGGGCGACTGGGATTAAGGGACCCATTCGCCAAGTCCTGGCGGTGGAGAATCATTATCCACCACCTTTTTTATTTCGAGCTCCACTGTAGAGACACTAGTTATTTTTGAAGCAGGAGAGATGAAAAATGAGCAATGCCCTCGCCGGGACTGGAACCACGGACCTCTCGAATACGAACCGAGCGTGCTGACCACTACACCCCGAAGGCATGCTAAGAAGGTAGTAGAAATACCTTATAAAGTTAATATTTTTATATAATTAACCTGCTCTTTCACTGCTGACATTCTTTCAATAAATGAGCTTGCATGTAATGTCTAAATATGTGTGCAAATTAAGCTTCTAGGATATTAACTTCTATTATTTTTCTTATGTAATTATTATTAACCTTGTACTCTGACCCTTTTTTCCGCATGAGAGAAACTTGAGTAAACTGGTTTCTATGAAAATACTTCTATAGTCTCTTCAGAAATGCAATCAAAAAGTGGTTCTACAAAAAAGCGATCGCTTGAATAATTAATAAGACTAAATATTCAAGATGGCAATAACTCCCATGTATAAATAAATGAAAAGCGAAATGATATTATAATGTGAAAATTATAAAACTATCATGTTATGTAAATTTTTTTTAAATAAATGAGGCTTCCCCGTATATGACTAACACAGGTTATTTGTCTGTTTATTCGAATTCGGCAAGACACATGAAGGCCATCTGGGCAAAGGGAGGAGGAGAGAGTCCTTCTGTAAAATCATTCTGAGAAGAGCTGGTTTATTTGCACAATAAATGTAACTAAAAGTCCTGTGATCAAGTCTTTTAGTAAGAAGGAATCTAAGAAAAAATTAACATGAATCAGTTTTACTGCAATGATAAAATAGTACTAATTCGTAATAAATGGTCATACGGAGAAATGTTTCGTCCAAAACTAATTTTTCCTGTAAACAATAAGAAATTAAAATTCGTAATATGGAAAAATTTTAAGACTACCATCTAAATTTAAATCTCATGCATTATTAAAATTATATGACTAACTGAAGCTTCGCTAGCGCTTATAAATATCCATAGGTCCAATATAAGCAGATTAATTAATTCAATTGAATCAGAAATATCTACTTGTTGAAAATCATTCTAGGCACCAAAATTATTTTAATTTCTTATATCTATCAATACAAAACATCAAACGTCTTCTTGACATCAGTTAATATGATTATTAATTACATTATTATTAATTAGTATTCAAAACTTTAAGCCATCTACTTAGTAGGGTTTCTCTCATGCATTCAAAACGTGTTTTTTTCCTCCCAAATACAAATTTTAACAGAAATATATTCTCTGCATTAACGTTTTTCATTTTCATTATTTGTTATCTAATAATTTGAAAACAGTTAAAGTTGATCAGAAAGCTTGTACACGTATTTGAACTGTAATATTTTTAAACAGAGTATGATTCTGTAGTGGACAAGATTATAAAAGAAACATAATTATTAATTTATATATATATATATATATATATATATAACTAATTACTATATGTAGGACAATAATTTTGATCACCGCAAAATGTTTCTGTATTTTTTTCTCGAACTTGGGAAAATTTTTACAGATTTCCCGAATTATTAATGCTAAATAGATTAATTATATAAGTGATGCAAATAAAATTAAGAACGTATAAAACTTGGCATTTGATTAGGGTATAACAAATAATGAATGATATCATAAATACTCGTCGTAAATTCTCGTAAACTGACTCTCACTTCTGTTGCTATTGAGTTAGAGTAGAAGCTTATAAGGGGGATTAATTGTGCTGATTATTCTGTTAAGAAATTAAATTAAATTTGGGAAAAAGAGTCATCACAACAAATTATCCGATTATCCCGCTGAAAAAGCATATGTTGCGCTGGTAAGTAGTAGCAGAGAGGGAAATTTCGTTTTCGTCAGACTAAAACCTGCAGTTCTTTTTGTGCTACTTAACTAAATTGTTTGAAACACTTAGATGTGCCGCTAATTAAAGACATAGTGACCTGAAGCCGCAATAGTTTTGAAATATGTCAGTGTTATTACTAAATAATACAAATCCTGGAGGACGAAGATGACACTCATATATTTATAAAGTTTCACTAAGTTAATTTTTGAAATTGCAGTTAAACGTTTCGGAGTTCTGTTGAAGAATTTAAAGCCTCATAGCAAATTTTTGTCGCTTCCAAGCAATCCTTTTTGCCGTTTTAAAAGTTCGTCTTAGATAAGAGGCAACTTACTGGTGTTTAGGCCTACTTTGTTAGAAAGGTTTCTTAACTATATTAAAGTAAATACGCAATTCTGAAATTAGTTGTTTGAAAATGGAAAGTAGCCTGTACAATGAAGAATATGTAGAATATTACATGCCATATGAAATCTGCGCATTTTAATTTTACAAAGAAAAAGTAATATACTCTTCTTGCAATGGCAAAGTGGACCAAAGCGTTATAACCAAATCCTAAAATAACTTTTGCCAATTGATAAACTAAATGATAGAAGCTTCGAATTTTGGCGGAACATGTACTTACAAGAGCTTTCAATAATTTTCCTCATCTGAAACATCGTTTTAATGTGCAACCTCAGTCAAATTATATTAAAAGAAATATCCTTCGAGCACATTGCGGAAATCATTTTAAATCAGTTAATATAGCAATTGCTTGTAGAATCGAAGTCAGAATTGTTTCATTAATTAAAATGCATCCGTTCAAAAGGGCGCATAGAATCAAATACTCATTCATTGACCTGGAAGCATTGTTTTGCAGTTAATTCTAATAATGCGTTTTGCCAACCAAACAATTAGCCTTTCATTACATCTCTAATTACTACACCATTAACTGCGAAATCAAACTGATATAACTTAACTCCAGGTAATATTTACTTTTGATAGAAAATCACTTCGAAACCTGAAATGAATATGGAAATAAAGGAAGGGTATAATTTCTCTACCTGAATGCATCTTTATGTAGTTTTTTCATGTTGCTTAAAGAGCAAACCTCCCTGACACAAATATGCAATTTTGTTACAGAATGTTAGAAAAGAGGCCTGACTTTAAGGATTAAACTATTATTAGAGATTCTTTAAAGGGCAAAATAATATCACCATGGGCAATTGTTTATCAGATGTGAACACGTTAATCTACGTATTGTAGGTATGATAGAACGGCATTAAATGTTTTATTTTCAAATGCTTTGTCTCTCTCATATTTTTAGGCAAACATTCCATCAAAGACCGAATGGATAAGACAACTAAACGTTCATAGATCGTCTGGATTTGATATTCGGATAATATGTTAGTTTCATCAGGATCTCGGGATGTATCGTCATGCATAACGTGAAATGGTGAGTACTGGCCAATTCTTTTTTTACATGCATAAAGGCATGTAAAAAGGGAATTTTTTACATTCACAGACACATGCATGAAGACCTCCCTCCTAATAAGATGTTTTTGAATGTTTTGTTAAAATCAATTAAATAAACAGCCAACATGAATAATAATATTCTTTATTACAAATGCAAAATTTTATATAACCTATGTTCACCGCTTTACACAATACATTCTCACCTTAATAACGTTTATTTCCATGAATGGCAATTTCCCCAACAATATAAAAAATAATCTTTTCTGATTTTTAATACTACCCAAATAGAATACCCGTTGGGACAATAACATAAAAGTTTACTACAAGCATTTAATGAAAAAATATGAATTCAGTTTTCAACCAGCTTTCTAAAATACATTTAACCCACAACCGGCTGCAATAAACTGAACATGAGATTTTCCGCATCTAATTTATTCTCAAAACCAACAGAGTACGAAATTCCCAAGTTACTATTCTGTGCTTCTTGATACAGGATATAAAAGAGCTCAACATGGGCTCCGAGATTGCTTTAGAGACCCTATTAAATTTATTGGTAAAGTCAAAACCGTACAAGCACGGATCAAAGCTTTGCAAGGAAAGTAGCAGACTCGCACAAACGAAGGCAATGTCGCGTTACATTAAGCGGTGAAATATTTGTGTGGCTTTAAAAGTATTGTAAGGTGTGCAGTTAAATATTTGTGCAGTTGAAGTTTGTGTTATTTTCTGAAATATATTTAAATCTTTAGACGTACGCTGTTTTCAAGATTAAATTCCCCCTCCATTCTGTTAATCACCCATATGAAAGTCGGTGCGCATTTAAAAAATTGTATTAAGATGAGTTTTGAATGTATGCATAAAATTCCTCTTTTCCTTTTAAGAAATTTTATCATGGAAATTTTAGTGTATGACTTAATGTGTTTTAATGCTTTATTATATAAATTTTAATTGTAGTGTTGGTTTAATTTATATCAGTTATATATAGTATCCTGAGTGAATTTGCTATCAGTGTGAAGCATTACCTGACGATGATCTAATACATTACGAAAAATATATAAAGCAACTCTGTAATGACCGTCAACACAAATACATGTCGTCGGAAAACTTCTTTCAAACATGTGATAGTGATGCACGTGATTAGTTTACATATGTAATTAATAGTGGTGTACGGTGATAAAACTGGTAGCAATGTGTGGTCTTTTAACACTGCTAGTGATTTGCGGATCAATAGGCTTTTAAGAACATGATCAATAAGACGCGGCGTAGAACTGAGGCCGACACACAATCGACACGATATAAAATTTTGATAATCATTACAATAATCAGTAACAAATTTAATACACATATGTTTTCTGCACAAAACTCGGCACAGGTATACAATTGATACTTGCGTAAGGTCAATACTGACTTATCGTTGACACAGGATAAGATCAAAACTGACACAAAACCGATATTTTGTATAAACGACATAGATATGACTAAGACGGTAATGAGATCGACACCGGCGTACTTTCGGCATTAATGTAGGGCATATTGAGGAGGAAAGAATTCGATTAACTTTTTTTTTTAAAGTACCTTAAGCTCGACACTAGTTTGAACTGCCATCTCGATCGTGTGCCAGCAGAGAAGCTGTCGATCTACCTAGTGTTAAAAATATCCTTAACTTCAGGTAGCTTAACAACTAAACTCATGGAGCGTTACGGTCTGATGTTCTGAATGGCCCTTCATGCCGAAACTTATAAGTTATTCCAAACGTTTAATGAGAAAAGGAAGCAGTAGGTGGCGATATTATATCCTACATAAATTGCACAAAATCTAATGCTTGTCTTTCTTTCACTTTAGGAATAATGTTGTTTCATAACAGCTCGACATGATGCGCCAAGCTATTATGAAACAACAATATAACAATAGTTAAAACAGATAGGTTTCAAATGTAAAAAATATCTTAGTATATGTAATGTAAAAACCTTTTTTTAATTTTTTTCAAGTGTTTACAAATTCAACAGTTTTATGCCCACCAGCGGCCGAGCGGTAAAATCGCTGAACACTGGTAGTTCGGTCTGAGGTTTGAATCCCGCGAACGGGCTGGCTGCATGGACGTTTTCGTAGTTTTCCCCATGAGTAACGTGTATACGAGCCAGTTTCCCTTAGAAAGTCCTCAACGAAGGCTTCCTTTCCCTTTGGCAGATAGCCCTAGTGTGCTTTTCCGTATTCTCAATACACCAATCAACAGTTTTATGGTTAAAATACATAATATTCAATAATCTTAACCACTTGGCCGTTAATGTGTAACGGGCCAGTATCTAAACTACTCAATTATTATTAGATGTATTCATTTCATCGTTTGGTGACATTATCGGCTAATGTTTTTTAATCAGGCTGACACCAAAAGGCTTTTGAACTTTGATCAATGAAAGAATATTCCGTTTTCCCGCCAGTGACCAAATGGATAAACCTACTTCGCTGACATTTCGGATCAGGTTCAAATCCTGCAAAAGGGTTGCATGCAAAGGAAGTTTTCTGGTTATCCCTATGTGCGATATGAATGCAGCCGTTCAGCCGATATAGTGCTTAGTGCCCTGACTGCCTTAGCACTCGTGACTGCCTTAGGGCCCTGATTAGCCGCGTTCGCTCGTGTTTTCTTTCTTGATCAAATAAAAGCCAAAACCTCGGTCCCGACAATGTCTTTTCTATTTAATTCTTAACCTTACTATCAATTAAAAGCCATCTTCTGATGCAACCTTGCCTCAGTTAATCTTAAGTGGTCAATGTCAGTCATCCACATTTTTTTAAACCAATTAAAGCCATTTAGCAGTTAAAATTATGAATCACATTTTTCCTTACTTCGCTTCAAGTAAAGACGACTAGTATATTTTGCTCATCTTTACGCCGAGGAAAGCGCCAAAACATCTTCACGTCCCGATAAAGCGCTTCTCAAGAAAATATGATTTGCCTTCACAGTCCAAAAAACTTTACAGTCTTTTGTTTCCTTTACAGTCCATTTAAACAATAAAATGACGCCATGCTCCAAACAAACCGCTACTGCTGACCACCTACAATGTATTTATTTACAATATTTTCAACTTTTCCTTTTGGCTTTTCTATAATTTACGTGTGAGAAAACCTTTATCTTTCAAACAATGTCTATTCATCCAAGCAGCCCGCGTGCATCTCGTTTTGCTCATCAAAGCAATAGAAATCCTGCTCTCTCTTCCCAGAAGGCGAAAAGGATCCCTTTATTCACAATCTATTTACCGGTGCCTTTTCGGCTAATAATAAAAATATTCATCTAGAGATTAAAATTATTCCCGCTTGCATTAGACAATAAAGTTTAAGCAAAACTTTCCTCTTTCCTTCCCTTTTATGCATCAC
This sequence comes from Stegodyphus dumicola, assembly GCF_044657685.1. NCBI lineage: Eukaryota > Metazoa > Arthropoda > Arachnida > Araneae > Eresidae > Stegodyphus > Stegodyphus dumicola. Next base: position 62,557,950 of record NC_140772.1, on the reverse strand, counting down.
TTGAACTTTAATTATCTCAAACTTCCTCCCGTAATTTTATTTCGCTTTTAATAGAAAGCAAATATGTTATCTTTACCATGAGGTTCTTGTAAGCATGTAACTGATAAGTATTTAATATTTTCGGTGCGAAACAATTGACTCATCGCATGTTGGTTACAGATTCAGTTAATCGCACAATAGTATAAAATGAATTAATAGTTCAGCTATTGCCCAATGGTTTCTAAAACTACAGCACTGACATTGGCAAATCTCTAATATTAGAACACATTAGCAACTGAGTGAGTTGTCTTTAAAGTGTATTCGTTATTTTTGACAACAACTGGTCGAATTCTAGCCACATTCTCTGGAATTTTATGTTATTTTTCATTTAAATCAACTTATAGGCAATAATGAAGGTCATGATATTCGTGGGTCGTGATATATCCAGTGTCAATTGCATCTTGGCTACCGATAAGGAAGTAAATGCTTTAATTTCATACTATTGTAAATAATATTCTATTTCAATCCCGCATTCAAATTTTTATTTTCTCTTCATTTACCTTTTAACGCGAAATAAATTGACATAAATTTGATTCCGAGCAACACTCAAGTTTTCATTCATCGTACGCACAAAAATAAGGAAAATAAATTTCCATTAAATTCTCAGAACCTCATCTCAATAAAACCTAATATTTTAAGTATCGGATGTTCTTTTCGAACTAACAAATTAGCACTAAAATTAGCATTCGCGTTCTTAATATGTTAGGCTATTTCTGTCTTCATTCTTGTATGTTTTATAGCACTTCTAATTGATGCTTTTAAACATTCTTCTAACTGATACTGCAGACTGAGCCGGAACAAGGGTGTGGCAAATGAGGTACTAGCCTCAGTGAATAGCTAGGAGGGACGCCATTTTAGCTGCGAAATTCAGAAATTTCTGTTAGAAAATTATGATTGTTAACTTTCAGCTTATAAACACATCAACATGTATTAGAATACGTTTAAAATAATATAATTTTACTAACATTATTCTTAATAATCTAAAAGCATTGCATTCACAGTACTGCTTTTATTCCCAGTAATATAATGACTGACTATTTGATTTCGGTTAATCTTCTTTCGCATTTCTTTTCTCCCCCCCCTCAGCTTATGTTTGACGCAATGTAGTATCAATACAAAAAGCAGCAAAATTATTTGTATATAAGTATTGTATTTATTTTATTGCCTTAGCGCAATCACGTTCCTTCAATACATTTTTTGCACGATTTCCATTACTTTTGAATAACTTAGCTATATTAAGAAATGGATTGATAAACTTAATTTACTTTTAAAGTGCTGAAATTTCACAGTACAATCGCATACTGTCTTCTAGTGTTTAAATATACTGTTAGAACTAACGTTATGCTTATTAAAATGAACTGCATAGACAAAACTTGCTTACAAAGCACACACTTGCAGACACAACTAATTCTGTACTATCTTCCTCTAATTTGAACTACAGCTGCTACCTCACCATAAAAAACTTCCAAAGTATTCGAAATGGATATGGATGGCGACACAGTTAACCACAGTTTGTTGCAGCAGACCTAATGCACAAAGACCCACTGGAATAGCAACGGGACACGGATATTTGAAAATGTATCTTTCACTTGAGTTTTATTTGTGTAAAATTTGCTGTTGAATGAGGCACTTCAACATTTTTTTCTTATTTTTTCCGTCTGTAAGTTGCACCGTGCACACAATTAGTTTCATAAAGATTCAGGAAATATGAAAAATGAGCAATGCCCTTGCCGGGACTTGAACCTGGACTTCTAGAACACACGCCGACTGTGTTACCGTTACACCACGAAGGGATGCTGGAAGGAGGGAGAAAATACCTTATATACTCTCTCCCTTTAAAGCTCGACTGGGGATTAGGCAACCCAGTCGCCAAATCCTGGTCGTGGCAAATTATTGTCCACCACTTCGAGCGAAACTGAAGAGTCATTAGGTTTCACGAGCAGGAGACATGAAAAATGGGCAATGCCTTCGCCGGGACTCGAACGTAGACCTCTCGAACACGCGCTGAGTGTGCTACCATTACACCTCAAAGCCATGACGAAAATACAAGGTCAGTTGAAAAATATGGTAACACACTTGAAGTAAATATATAAAGTACTTTCTCCTTCCTTTCTGCATGCGTTCGTGGTATAACTGGAAGCACACTAGATGCGTATTCAAGAGGTCCAGGTTTCGAGTCCCGGTGAGGGCATTGCTTATTCTTCAAGTTCCCTGAATCACAAAAGCCCTAATGACTCTACAGTGACGCCCGAACTAAAAGGTGGTGGATGATAATTCGTCATCAACAGGATTTGGCGAATGGGACTTCTCGTCTCCCACTCGTCCTTTAAAGGGGAATATATAAAGCATTTTTCTCTCTTCTTTCCGCACGCCATCGTAGTGTAACTGGAAATACATTTGACGCGTTTTGGAGAGGTCCAGGGGTCAAGTCTCGATGAAGGCATTGCTCATTTCTCACGTTTCCTACTTCATAAAAACCCTAATGACTCTACGGATCTGGTGTTTTATTTTCTATTGGGGAAGAACATGGTTTGTGGTGTTTATTATACAGATAACAATTATGTGCTAAAACTAAAGTCATTACCCAAGACGGTGTTGAACATGCAACAGTAAGTAACAGATGTTTAAAACAATATCGTGAGACCGTGAGACTGATAATACATGATTTTAATATAGAATTATTGCACTCGACTGTGGAAAAGGGGGAAACGACTGATCATAATAGGTAACATTCAGAAATAAAACGTCTTAATTAGGACTCACACTAGCACTTATGCAACAGGATCTGAAGATATAACGGCAAGCGTTTTGAGGCAATAAAGTGAATCTGATTGGCATTGTTGTGTATTGCTCTTTAATGTGAAGACTTGATTTTCCGCAGCACTATCATATTTTTCGCAGACATAATACTGTTTTCAGACGAGGCAATCAAATATATAGCCAAATGTCCGACTTCTCCTTTATGTTCAAAAAGGCAATATTTATCTTTATTTAATACTCTATTTAAGTACCCTAAAATTGTTCTTTGTTTTAGAAATTCTAAGAATAGAATTTGCAGATATACATTAATTTTCTTACACTCAAAAACTAGCATGCTCTGTCTTCTTAACACATCTTATGTATCTCCCAATAAACGTGCACTTCACAGATATGACATCTTTTCATTCTGTTTTTTTCTCAGAAAGTTCAGAAATGGGGCTATAAACCTTTTATCCTTTTTATCTCTCTGAAAAATCTAGTAAGCTTCCTTTCAAAATTCCGTTGCTATGCCAGCGATGTTTCATGCGCGAAACGACCATTTTGAGTTGAATACGTACGGCGAAAACGATTTGTAAAGCATTTTTTCCCATCTTTCTCAGAGAATTTATGTCAGTATTATGCGCTCAAAGAGAGATACATATTTCCATTCTCCATGAAGCTTGAGATATCGAACATGGAAATATTTTTAATTAAAAATCTAATATAGGTAATATAAATATGATAAAGAATTACAAAATAAATTAATGCATAAATTCTACTAAAACGAATGAGGGATTAAACATACCAGAAATAATTTTATAGATCTTATTTGCAATCTGCATTTAATGACAGAATTCTCTTACAATTTTGGTAATCATTAATAGAGACCATATCACTAATGTACGCTCTTCCATCAAAGTATGCTATGTTTCATTATAGCAGGTAAGCCACTTCAGTCAGATTATAAATTAACAAAATGATATTTTTTAGCTCAAATGGGCGTTAGTCCAGAAAGCCTATTAGACTCAAAACGGCATTGTGCGTCGAATCACTTTAAAAGTCCGAATAATTTTTCAAATTGTTGCCACCAAATATTATCGCCCTATATTAAAGGAATTAAATAATAAAGAATCTACATGAATGTATGTAAATTTCTTTCGTTGTGAAACAACAACGGTACCTAGGGTCATCAAATTTTGAATAACAGTCCTCCACCTTAACATGGGCACCTGGAAACCTGAATTTGGAATTTGTTTTATTGATTACTTAATATTTTGTAAAACGTTAATGAACTTTTGATTAAAAAACTCAACCAATTTCAAAGTGAGCAGTGGCAACACTGTAAGGACTAAAACATTTTTATCTCCAGCGAGGGAGACTGTCTATCGGAAATTCTATAGATATGCTGTTTTTAAATATTTTAGCACAATGTGGCTTTAGTCCATACGTTCTCGAAATGTGTGTGTGTCTGCAAATAAAAAAACGCCCGTTTGGGCGTAATATAAAATCTAAAAGCTTTCAGATATTTTTTATTTCAATTAAATTTAAAAGTGTTTGCACATTCATTTTAAGATAATTCTAGTTAAAGACTTCAAAATATTTAATTTGTTTATCTATCTCAGCTATGGAAGTTTTTACGGGTGGGCAGTTTCAGAAAATTCCTAATTAAGAACAGTGCTATTGCCCTCTTATTTTCTCACGAATATCTTTTTGAAATGTTTTACTATATTAAATACTTTTGATACCATTATTATCTTAGGAATAATCAGTGGACATAAGAATCAAAATACGTACGAAATTATTCATTGTACAGTAATCGAGCGTGTTTTATTTACTGTTAGTTCTATAGCACTGTAAGGCATAGAATCGTGTTGGAATATGCAAAGTGATATATGTCTAAACTGCTGTTGAACAGTAGGCAACAATTTACCTCTTAGAATGTATGTGCAGACATGGGCGCTTAAAATATAGTTGATAAATTGAAGTCGACTAAATTTTTGCATATGAGAAGCGTCCCCAAGTCATCTTGAACGTTAACTTATTTACTGTAGACACGACCCCAAAGTCATGGGCAACTTCATATGTACGTTATTCCATTTGTTGATTCTCAGGACCGTTCCGATGAAATTTAGAATCATTCCAAAATATAATCACTTTTCATATACTCTTTAGCCTATTTTGAAAGTAGAATGTAGTTTTCGCAGTGGGGGGAAAGGTTCAAGCGGCGGTCTATAAGCCATTTTCACATCCAACAATTTCGCATAGTACTACTGCTTACAACCACTCCATAGCCTATACTACCGCTGTCTTAAGATCCGCTGATGTTGCTTTTCTGTTTCTGAACTGCTGGGCGAATAAGATATCGGTCTTGTGACAGTATAGCTTGTTTTGGATGACCACTGATGGTCTTTCTATTATTAACAGTCTCAGTTAAACAGAATTTTGCCAATAACAAGCTGCATTCGATTGGTTATAGCCGATTCTTTCATCTGTACTGGCATGCCGGAAGAACTTCGGCACTCGAAGATAGCACTACGCTTTACTTACAAGGAGTAGCAATCGCACTGTTTTGTAGCACCGCCTCCAGCTGATGCTGGTTTTCTATGTGAAGCAGTTCTAACTCCGGAGGGAGGATGTTGCCGCTCATAACACTGCATGTACTACGAAATAGTTTTAATTCTCTCTGGTACAACAGCGACGAATTACAGCGAAACGGAATGTTAGATTAATAAAAATGTTAGCGGTTAAAACGCTTTTGCGCACCTATGCATATTAACATGCATTAACAAATTTTATTCTAAGTATTCAATAATGTAAGTTGTAAAATATGTATGTAAATTACCGTATTTGCCGGCGTATAAGACGCACATCCTTTTTATACACATTTTTGAAGGATAAAACTTTATTACTGATCATTATAATGAATTTACAGTATTTTAAGTACAAAAATAATAGAAATAAAAAATAATATTTTCTGCAAATACAAAATATATCTGGAAAAGAACACCTTTTAATTTTCTTCGTCAAATCCCAGACACTCATCTCCAGAGTTAAATGAAGAGTCTCTTGAAACCTCTTTTAAATCAGCATCTGAGTCCTCATACAACAAATTGTCCTCTGTACCATCCAGTGCATTAATAATGGCACATTTCTTAAATGATTTAACCACTGTCTCGGTTTCACAGCATCCCATGAAGCTTTGACCCATTCACAAATTTGCGAAATGTTAGGCCTCTTTCTTCTTGCTGATGGTGTAACCTCAGAATCTGAAAACTGCATCCAGCTGCTCCACTTCTCCTTCATAAATCCTTTAAATGGTTTATTGATGCATAACATCTAAAGGTTGAAGCTGACTAGTAAGGCCTCCTGGATTTACAGCTAATCAAGTTTTCAAATCTCTAAGTTTGTTTTTAACATCTTGTCGTCAACACTGTATAGTGGTTAGGGTAGCAGACTGCTACCTCAGGGCCCGAGTTCGATTCCCGGAGAATTCATGGTTGTAAATTTCCGTCCCTTCATAGGAAGCAAAGGTGACCCACCTATTAGGTGCCTCCATAATAAAGTGACCATCACTTCTGGCCTTAGTAGCGACCAAGACGAAGTCGGCTGAGGGCTAGTCATTGGTAAAAAAAAACGTCTTCATCTGTTCTGTGAGAACGAAACTGATCTCATACTAGTAGGGCGAGTTTCTTCAACAGTCCACCAAGACGCCTCGACCAAATTTTATTTATCTATAACTTGCTTATTCACTGAACTCTACATAACTGTAATATATTCCCCAAAAAAATCGCATAACTCCGAATACAGGAAAATTTCAGAAATGAATACAATCAAAAATTCAGTATAGACATATAAAATTGACGTTTAAGACGCACCTCGTTTTTCAGACCCATTTTCAAAGAAAACAAATCTGATGTGTACACCACATGACTTCTTTATACGGAATATTAAATTATACGCAATTTTCCTTATTTCATTTAAACATATTGAATTAACAGTTAACGAATTTTGAATTGAATCTGTTCTGGATCTTAATAAATTATCTTCGTGGATAGCGCAAAAACCGCAATAGAATAAATGCACTCTTTAAAGTTCACTATATTTATTTACTATAGCGACACTTCGACGCTAGGTTCACTTGACAGTATTACGACTCATTCATTTTATAACTCAAAGTGAACAAATATTATATCCTCTGAAGAATTACCACAAGTTCTATTCAAATACGATAAATCTAAAACGATATATAAAAGAAATTAAACAAATAAAAAAGAAACTGTTTTTCGCAGACGATTCAGCGCCGCTTACCTCATGCGCATACGCTACTAATTACTTCACTTCGCAGCAAGGCACAAATACATAAAAATTCAAAATACTTTCATTAAAATTTCAAAGATACATAAAAATATAAAACACCAAGTACAGTTAGAACAAGTAAAAAAAAATTTTTTTTACAATTAAAATTACAGTTTCAACGCAAAAACAAGCTAATAACTTAAATGATAATTCCAGAATGAATTAAGCATAATTTAATTCGCAATAATAAAAGAAGACGTTACTTTGTTGTTGCGAAGCTTTGTTTCTCTAGATTGGCAACAAATCTCCTATTCTGTAAGTTTCAAATGTAAACAAACATGGTGACCATGGTAATTAAAAACTAGGCTTGCCCAATTAAAAAACTTTTAAATTCCACAATTATTACTTGCAAATTTCCTAAAGGCATAAAAACCTTAGCCAGAAGATAAGAACAACATAATTCAATCATTTTTAAAGCAAAAAATATACAATTTACAAACATATAAGAGTAAAGAAACGGAACTCCCTGAACTGAGTAACAGAGTGGATATATATATACACACACTTTGGTGCGGCCGATTGCAACCAAAATACGAGAAGCACATCTACATGTTATAGCAGTCCTATATACAAAATTTCAACGTTCTAAAGGTAGTTGATATTGAGTTATGTGTACATACGTATGTACGCACAGACGCGATGGAAATTTTTCTTCAGAATTCCTTTTAAATCAGGTTTATAATTTTTTGGGGAGAGTCTTTTATTCTGTCCTTACGTACGTATGTCAAGTAAAAATATTGTTAAATTGCATTCGTTATACATTCGGTAACGGTCAAAATGGGTATTTTCGTTGAAATATGATGCCTGAAGTTTTTCGCGATTACAATACTTCCTTTTTGCTTCGTACAGGGCAGTAAAAAGTGAGTCTTATATGCCAGCAAATACGATACGTAATTTATAAAAAATGCGTTTGTAATTGTGAGCAAAGTGCTGCATACTTTCCATTAATTTTCAATACTTTGCTTAGACTTGTAATACGCCGATCCAAAAATGTATGTCCATATTAATATTTGTATATTTAGTTTTAAAAGACGACACATAGCTGCAAACGTTTGCCGGAGTAGAATCCATTAGAAGTTTTTTTTTATTAAAATTACAGATAATGGTTTTCACTACTATGATAAATTAAAGTACTACTGAAATCATATATAAAAATTAATTTCTTATTAAATCAATACGTTGCATTGAAGCATCTAAGTGTTATACGATTTAACTGTTTGTGACAGCTAAAATTTGCAACAAAAATTTAAATAAAATAAAAAATATGATTGTTTAATAATATCTTAAAATATATTATATTTAGTGCGATTATGAAATGATATTTAGTATAATTTTAGTGATTTTATGGTACATCCCTCGATTTCAAATGAACCAGCTCTTGAATAAATCTCACCAAAGTAAAAGACAAGTGTGCACGCGCACGTTTAGAAATCTATTGCGGGTTACTTCGGTGATTACAGTACAGATTCATTGCAATGGTGAGTCATCGAAAAAGAATGTCAAGATCTTTGAACAAACAATTAAAAAACTGTTCAGAATATCAAGAGTTCTAAAGTTAAAATGGTAAGAAATGTCTTAGGCTTCCCCTTTTTATTTGGAAGATTTCGATATTTCTTTCAGTTTTCTCACAGCAGATTTCGAATCTGTATTCGCTGGTAAGCTGAATTACTGAATTACAGTTGCGATAACAGCTGTGCTTCTTTGCCATAGATGATACACATTACAAATCTTTTCATTATATGCAATGTCCTTGTCGTATAATCTCAAACGAAATCCACCGAGGTAAAACAGCATTTAATTAACAGCGTGAAATTTTAGAAGTCTGGCAATTTTTCAAAGACAGCGGCTTCTGACAAGCTATTGGATCAACCAATCATTCCAGAACCAGGCGCTGGGGCATTTCTCGTTCTCTGTTCATCAACACCCCTGTTGCTCAAAAGCCCAGTCTTTCTGATGTATTTAACAGATTTTAGGGACAGATTCGCCAGTCTTATGTTTTGGATAACTCTATATTTTATAAAATAATTACAGAAAAAAACTGCTAAAAATTTATTGCTAAAAAACATTTCAATTGTGATTTTTTAAACTTTTACCATTACAAGATTGAAATGCTTATAAGAGTAGTTACAAATATCACTTGTTCAGTTATCTTGTAGAGTCATTAGGATTTTTCGAAAGCAGGACAGATGAAAAATGAGCAATTCCCTAGCCGGGACTCGAACCATGAGCCTCTCAAATACGCGTCGAGCGTGCTGACCACTACACTACGAAGGCATGCTAAGAAAGCGGGAGAAATACCTTATATACTCCCCCTTTTAAAGGGCGACTGGGTTTTTAGATGACCCAATCGCCAAATCCTGGTGGTGAAGAATCACCATTCACCACATTTTAGTTCGGGCACCATTGTAGAGACATTAGGTTATTTTCGAAGTAGGAAAGATGAAAAATGAGCACTCGCCGGGACTCCGACCACGGACCTCTCGAATATGCGCCGAGCGTGCTGACCACTATATTACGAAGGCATGCTAAGAAGGTGGGAGAAATACCTTATAATCTATTAACAAGTTTTCAGTTTCTTTTAACAGGACGCTTCTTTATCACATCGTAAAATATTTTGAGGGTTTTCTGCATTCTTTTTTCCAATATAGATTAACAATTGCAGATGTTCATCCTTTTGTGCTCACAAAGCTTGATCTTTCAATACAAAATTAGCAGCAAAGTCATATTTCATGAAATATTTTCGTCTTTTGTTTTACTGGAGAAATCTTGTCTTTAAGTCAGATATTTCTTGTAACACATTTTATTAAACAACTGTTTCACGGACGTATCTTTCAGCTGTTTCTATAAGTTTATTTCACAATTTTCTGCTCAACTGCAACTTTTTAAAGTTTTTTCACCGTTAGTGATAACGCGTCCATCAGCAGCTGCCTTCTTTACAGATCACTGCCTCTATTTCAATAAAACGCTATTTGAAAACATGAAACAAGTGCTTCGTATCAGATACAAAAAAAAATAAATAAATAAATAAATATTATGAACGAGCTAAGTTTTTAATTATTAGGAATCTAAGGAAAGACAAAGAGCATAAAAAACACTTTATTAATCCGTGTTTAGAGAACTTGCCTTTTTACCCAACATAAAGTTTACTTTCTTTCTCTAGTTTTTTCCACGTGTTCTTAGCTGCATAGAGTATTAAATTCCTAAAAAAGCTTAAACCTCATTCTCGTTGTCTGCTGCACATTTTCTTGCAGGCTTTTAATGCAAGCATATTGCTCTGTGAAGCTCAGTAAGTAATTTAACAATCATGAAAAATGTAACAATGTTTCCTAAGCCAAAACATCGCACAGGCTGAAGATATCTTACTATTCTTGTTAATGTTGATTTCATTCTATACATGAAGAACGTTTATACATTTTAAACGATATCATATTTTTCGCTTTTTTAGAAATTACGTTTTTCTATTATTCTTTTAGCATTTTTAGAAGTTGTACTCATAATTGAAAATTATATAAATGTCACTATTAATCTAGGAATTTTCCGTTTATCATAATATATTTTACCTTTGATTGGCATTTTTTCCATTAGAATCTATTTTAGTGAGGCACTTTCAGTTATCCCCAATATTCAGACAAACAACCCTTTCGTTTCATGGCAAGTTTCATTTATGAAAACCACATATCAGTCTTCACGAGCAAGCATTGCCTGAAAATGTTTAATTAATTTTTATATAATTAAATAAATAAATGGAAATAGTGAGTACTATTTGTTATCAGTCTTAAGCATTTATAGATGTACTTTCAGTAGCGTTGCTTGCCCAGTTATTTGTACATTCCTCGGCTTTTGGAATGACTGAGGATAGAGGCTTCCAGTGTAAATTTCCCAAAGAGTTGAAAACTATTCTGGTTAAATTTGGCGCTGACATGTACAACGATGTAGAAACCTTTCCCTAAAATGCATGTAGATTTTCATAGTATATATGAAATGATAAACCCAAAAATTATTTGTATCTTTATGATACACTAAAATAAAATTTTCAGTTTCAGCTTTTTTCAATTTATGATACACTAAACTAAAATTTTCACTTGAAATGCACTACTTAAACTAAAGTGAAATATAAAAAGACGTGAGAAAGAATGATAATCTAACTTATAATAAGAAGGGAGAATGGAGTACATGTTTTTAAGGCAGTTAGCAGTACAATTTTGATATTACGTAAAAACCCAAGGTCAGTTTTATTTTTATCTGTCTGGTAGCCTCAAAGCCTTAATCTATTTTTCAACACTTTTTTTATCGTATTATGCGAATAGCATCTGAATTTCATCTTCACAGAAATCTGCCACATGATTCGACAACCACTGCTGCACAGCAGATTTGACACATGTAATTTAAGTGCTTTGTGAAAATTTCATACGAAAGACTTCTTCAAAGATAGTAATAACATCCTCAAGTGTCTGTTTACACGACTTTTCAACCACTTTCTGCATCAATTCATCAGTAACGGCCATATCTGGTTAATCATCAAGTAAAATAAGCACCTGCTTATTTTGTTTAATGGTTTATCAAGGAGGAGCATCACAGAAAGGTGCTTAGAGACTCAAGAAAGCGAAAATCATAAAATAGCGGTTAAAGATTCAAAAAAAGAGGGCAGGATAAAAATTCTCATTGCCACTTTTACCGTGGAATGTTTTCTGCAGTTAAACCAAGCCTAAAAAAGATGGAATGGAACAAAAACAGTCGTAAATGTATGTGAGGACCCCAAGTCTTTTAAGTGCTTAATGTCCAAAGTCTTAATTTAATCCTACTAAAGACGGTAGCCCGTTTTATCTCTCATAACTCTCGTTTGTACAGTCATATCTAAATTACCTAACCCACTTTTTTCCCATTCCATCGCTCGTCTCTATACTCTTTAGAATCTGTCGATGAATTTCGACTGCTTTCACGTCTTTTCCATCTTCACAGTCCGCGGGAGTTTTAGTGGTTTGAAGCATTTTAAACAAACACAAACAAGTATATACTCGAACGAATGATTCCGTAATGGCATCTGTGGCAGTCCAATAGTAGATGCAAGTACTCGGTGCGCATGTAGGACTGCAGCGGACATATTTCAAAATGGCACATCCTTAGAAAACATGCCTCATAATAAAAGCTGAGAAACATTACTGCAAATAAATTAATGCCAACGATTAATTAATTAATTTAAAAGGTTAGTGCTTCATACGAAGTAGGCTTTCTTAAGAGTATCACTAAGAGAAATGTTTCATATTTATGTTAATTAGCTAGCCCTTTCATCAGGATATGACCCATGAATAGACATAGTAGGCATTTATATTGAAAAACTGCATTTCACAGCAAAACAAGAATTAACAAGTACGTTATTTTAACTTATATGTTATTACTTTTTTTATGAAATACGTAGATAAATTTCTAAAAATTCAAAAAACTGTTGAAAATTATTATTTGTTATGTTTTCTCAAATACGACGTCATCGTCTATAAATGAAAATGTAAATTTTGCTGTACAACGAATTACCACTTCCAGCATGTTTTTATCAACACGTTCTTAGTTTTAATTCTTCCAGTACGTTTTTAATTATTAATACAATATAAATATATACAGCTGTGTTTTGATCGCTATAATAACGCACATAAATTACACACATATATACATTTCATGTAGAAATGTATTTTTTGAAAATTGTCTTTTCAAATATATGTTATGAAGAAATGTTTCGTGAAAGGATCGTATAAACACAAAAAAAAAAAAATATATATATAACTTATCTGTTAAAGACATCTTGAAGTGGAGGAGAGCTCATATCTTAGCTCTATCCTTACGTCACTTGGCAAATCCGCAAGACAGAGACTCGAACGGCACGACAATAAATTACATCAGCTATACCGTCAAATCTTACGCCTGCTACTGTTTTCCATAGAAGAAAATTATTCCCACTGGAAGCAAGAGAACAGCTTACACCGCACGGCTGTCTGCCCAGACTCTAAGCTCCACCAAGGAAAACGTAGACAATTAAGCTCGGCATTTTAGAGAACGGCTAACGCAGGCTTCCAGTTGACTAAGGTGACATAATTCCTTCTGTTTTCAAGTCGGAGTTCAGAGGACATCGTCCTGACTTTTGCCGATACAGATAGAGACCCAAGTCTCTGCTAATTTTTTTGTTATTCGCTCAACAGTTTTTTTTCTTCGCATTTTTGAGAAAACCCGCGGCCGGGGAGCATAATTGCCGCTCCCCGCCGGAAGCACTGCTCGATGCCGACTAAATCTTTTCCTTTCTCCTTCGCAACACCCACAAGTTTTTTCTCAGTCTCCGTCAACAAGTCCGTCAAGCCCGAAAGTCAGCGAATCCAAGCAGTGAGTGCCTAAGCGAGTCCAGAGTAAGTGTGTAAGAGAGTCTCGCCTCTTAACCAAAACGCGGCCGGGGAGCATATTTGCCGCTCCCCGCCGGAAAACACCTCTCGGAGTCACTTACATTTTGTCCAGCAAGCCCAAAAATCAGCGAGTCAGTCCGAGAGTCAGCCAAAAGTGAGTCTGTATCCAACTCGAATTTCCTTCGTCTCCTTCACAAAACGGGCTCCCACTATGGCTTCACTTATCGCCCCCTTAATTATGGCAAAATCTTCGTTTTCAACTCCAGAATGCGGAAATAAGGATGATCGCGCATGCGCGCCCTTCTTCACTTAGCCAACAACCGGACCCTCAATCGCCAAAAACCTGAACGACTTACATTGAAAGACAAGTAGCAACCTTTGACCTTTCCGTCACGTACTTTCCTCTCTTAAGGTCAACTAACAATGAAAATTCTTTCTCGAACATTCTAAAGCGCGCGAAATCATGACTTGGCGAAAATTGCCTCCCTTTCCCTGCTTCTTTCACAATGAATAAAAGTTTGTACAAGATTTACAAATAGAGGAAAATAAATAATACTCTTTTAAACTAAATAATATTTCCAGAAGCATCTGTTTTTCCCCAAAATTAAAGCCTTAAATTAAATAATTCAGAATCAAAATAAAATTTAAATTTCCATAAATCATAAAATCATTCACCTAATTTTTTTTTATAACGCTATCAGATAATTTCTCTACATAACATTCCTTTCCCCTAAGGAATTAAATTTTGGTTTACCAAAATTTAGCAGACAGACACTTCTTAAAATACCATGACTCATACTGTGCAATAAGGCTAAAGGATAACATAAGTTAACAATATTTCACACGACTCCTGGGTAACAGTGACGTTACTGACACATTAAATTTCAAGTCCAAAATGTGCAAGTAAAACAACAAGATTAATCAAAGCAATTACTAATTAAAATACTCAAAGAAGATCATCAAAAATAATTAATCAAAACATCAATTAAATCACTTAATTAAACCTAGAAATACTCAGAACACATACAAAAATAAAAATAAAAATAAGGCGCTAATCACAAACAAAATATGTCTAAGATCAATCAATAAGATAATTAACGCGCCGCAGATACATAAAATACATTCCTGAGAAAATAAACACACTAATAATTCAAACAATTCCAAATAAAATATGTCACATGAACGTATTCAAATAAGGAGTAAAGACCCCTAAGTACTACGAAATTCAATAACTTCTAAGATTGAATCCCAAACAGTCACGTCTAAGAACAGAAGCGGCCTGATCAGGGCCAAGCATTAGAAAAGAAAAGAACGTTACAACACAAGGAACCTCGGAACCAGCCGAAAATACCCCACACAAAGATCAGAAAGAAGGAAAACGTGATTGTCCAAAAATTCAATCCAACCAAAATCAATTCCGAGAATGAACATAACGAATACGCTGTGCAAATACCAATTAGAATTTTATCCAAAACACACAAAAATAATAGTAATAATACAACCTAATGTATATACAAAATGACGTTTGGCCAATAATTACAAACAGATACTACCAAGATACACATATAGACATAAAATGAAAATACAATTAAACTGTAAAAATTTCGTACATAATTCAAATGAGCAATGAGATCAGCGATACTTAAAAAAAAATTTAAACTGCAATACCTAAACAAATACACACATAATCATTACGTTAAACCATATCAAGTTAAAAATATTTCACTGTAATTCAAATCAAGCCAAAAAAAATCAACCAGCAAGAGTGAAGTGTCGCTAAAAAAATTTTCAAACCTTAAAGTAAACACTAGTGAGTAACAACACCAAACTTAAGTCCCCTTAGTAAGACAACACCAACAAAATTCAGTAATTCTAAAAATCCATTAGGTCCACAAAAAAAAATTTCAACTAGTCAAAGAAATCAATCAAAGCTGGACTGAAGCACGTTACTAGAACACTAAATAAAATAACACAAATCAAGAAAGCGTTCAAAACAAACCCCCAATTTAGGCAAAAACTGAGATCTATTCTGCATCAGACTCTTCCAAAACGTTGTATAGTAACCTAAGTAGCAGCCTTCAGCAACACCTCCACCCAAACAAAAGAAACAAAGTAACTCTTTACCGCGTCCGTGTAAGCTGAGAAAAGCGCTGTATTATGAATGACAGACTCAAACTTTACGTATCAAGCAAACCTCCAGACACGTTGAAAGAGAACATAAGATCTCTTATCTCGGAAAGAAAAGTGCGCTGACTGAAACGTTACAATCCTGAACCAACACAATGAAAAAGATACAACAATAGTTTTCTCAGATAACAAGTTCCTGTTTCTCCCGGTGTAAGAGGTCAAGTGCCACCATGAAGTGCAAGTATTTACAAGAAAACGAGCTTTCAGGACATTACAACTTCACGCAAGACCTAACTGCAAGCAACAAATGCAAAGTTCTCAAAAGTGCTAAACTAAAAAAAAAATACTCACAACTCGTAACTCAAAAATCCCTAAAATCACACAAATGAAATCCATAACTCAAATTCTACTATTTTCCTATGACCACAGAAATCTCAATTCTTCCACAGAAACCAAACATCAGAGAACTTACATTTTACGGACCTTGGCAGAAACCACCAAAACAAAACAAAAACCTGATACAACTATCTTGATACTACCAATTCAAATACAAAACAAGAATTAACCCCAAATTCAAAACAAGTCCAACCAAGAAAGAAAATTCAATAACTCAGATCAAATCTATTACGATTCACTAGCAAATTCAAGACAAACTACTTGTAATCAACAGAAAATTCCCACACATGAGTACAGAGCATAAGTAACTAATCTTCTCAAACTTATTTCAAACATTTTCACAAAACAAATTCCCGTTGTCACAAAATTCTCATTAAAATTCACTTTCTACAATTCACAAGACTAACTCTATTTCTACTGTTTAAACAATTCTCACATGACAACTCTTCACAAACTTAAACTCAGAAGATAACTAATCTCAATTACTCTAACTCATTAACTAATTAGAACTTCACTCAAGCTGAAGAATTCAATCCAAAAAAAAATTAAATATGCAAACATCACTATTGCTGATCTCAGGCAAAAATTCAAATCTAACCCATGTTCACTTTAAAACAGAATTTTGCAATTGAAAAATAACCTTCAATTTTTTAACTCATTCATTTGTATCATTATGCCTTCAGAACTTATAAAATTCATTGCTCAATACTAAATTAAATTTTCTAACACATTACACAATATACTGGAATCATATCAAAACATTGTAAATCAAAAAGCAATAATATACTACGCTAGAGAATCATGAAAACATTACATACATTTCACAAAATATTATTCAATTAATTTAAAAAAATCAAAATTTCTCTAACGTTACCCCTCGCAATTACACATTTCACAAGATTCTAGGTTAAATAATTAGCAAAAACACACACAAAAAAAATTTCTAGCTACGCATAGCTATGGCTTGTCTCATTCAGTAAAATAATTAGAGTCTTTAATCTCTTTCTATTAGAAGTGCTCAAAAAAAGAGTCCAGTTTTTAAAGACAAGCACTCGAAACTTGTTACAAGGATATACAAATAGCATAGGATTATCGTGAAATAATTCATTTTCCATCTTGTATCAGAAATCAGAAATCAAAAATATACATCCAGAAAACACTCAAGGATTTTCAACAGTAAAAATATACAGTATCTATTCTCCTACATTAAAAATATATATTTTTCCTAACTTTAAAGTTCAATTCTGTGTGCCTAACGTTAAAGTCCAAAATTCCTGAAATTCACACACATTTTCAAACTTTATCACTCTCGTATTAACAAATAAGCAAACACAAATCAAAAACTCTAATTAATCCTAGCACATAAAATTTAACTCCCTCCTTAAAAAGTAAATTATACAAAATAGGTAAATTCAAAATCCAAATTCAATTCTCGATCCGATCCCCCACTAAGCAGAGGTCACGGCACCAGTGTTATGAAGAAGTTTCGTGAGAGGATCGAATAAACACAAAAAAAAAAAAATAATAATAATAACTTATCTGTAGTGGACCTCTTGAAGTGGAGGAGAGCTCATATCTTAGCTCTAGATCCTTACGTCACTTGGCAAATCCGCAAGACAGAGACTCGAACGGCACGACAATAAATTACATCAGCTATACCGTCAAATCTTACGCCTGCTACTGTTTTCCATAGAAGAAAATTATTCCCACTGGAAGCAAGAGAACAGCTTACACCGCACGGCTCTCTGCCCAGACTCTCAGCTCCACCAAGGAAAACGTAGACAATGAAGCTAGGCATTTTAGAGAACGGCTAACGCAGGCTTCCAGTTGACTAAGGTGACATAATTCCTTCTGTTTTCAAGTCGGAGTTCAGAGGACATCGTCCTGACTTTTGCCGATACAGATAGAGACCCAAGTCTCTGTTAATTTTTTTTGTTATTCGCTCAACAGTTTTTTTTTCTTCGCATTTTTGAGAAAACCCGCGGCCGGGGAGCATAATTGCCGCTCCCCGCCGGAAGCACTGCTCGATGCCGACTAAATCTTTTACTTTCTCCTTCGCAACACCCACAAGTTTTTTCTCAGTCTCCGTCAACAAGTCCGTCAAGCCCGAAAGTCAGCGAATCCAAGCAGTGAGTGCCTAAGCGAGTCCAGAGTAAGTGTGTAAGAGAGTCTCGCCTCTTAACCAAAACGCGGCCGGGGAGCATATTTGCCGCTCCCCGCCGGAAAACACCTCTCGGAGTCACTTACATTTTGTCCAGCAAGCCCAAAAATCAGCGAGTCAGTCCGAGAGTCAGCCAAAAGTGAGTCTGTATCCAACTCGAATTTCCTTCGTCTCCTTCACAAAACGGGCTCCCACTATGGCTTCACTTATCGCCCCCTTAATTATGGCAAAATCTTCGTTTTCAACTCCAGAATGCGGAAATAAGGGTGATCGCGCATGCGCGCCCTTCTTCACTTAGCCAACAACCGGACCCTCAATCGCCAAAAACCTGAACGACTTACATTGAAAGACAAGTAGCAACCTTTGACCTTTCCGTCACGTACTTTCCTCTCTTAAGGTCAACTAACAATGAAAATTCTTTCTCGAACATTCTAAAGCGCGCGAAATCATGACTTGGCGAAAATTGCCTCCCTTTCCCTGCTTCTTTCACAATGAATAAAAGTTTGTACAAGATTTACAAATAGAGGAAAATAAATAATACTCTTTTAAACTAAATAATATTTCCAGAAGCATCTGTTTTTCCCCAAAATTAAAGCCTTAAATTAAATAATTCAGAATCAAAATAAAATTTAAATTTCCATAAATCATAAAATCATTCACCTATTTTTTTTTATAACGCTATCAGATAATTTCTCTACATAACATATATTAGAATCTATTGTATGAGAATATTCATCCATATTTGTTCCACTGCAGTGTGAAAATCTGAAGCATTTTGATCCCCAAACAATTCAAACGCAGCTGTTATTGCATCATAAAAAAGCATTAATTCATGACGACTAAATGATCAAATGTAGAGTTCACAGTATAAGTAACGAAACTCCACATTTTATCAAAATGGAGTAATATTATATACATAGAAATCCGAAGTAACAAATATTTTCAATGCTCCAAGAAGTTTTTTCTAACTTTACAAATTTTTCTCACAGATAATATTACTGAATCTAAGATGAATATAGAGAAAGTTATTTTCCAAATGCCAGCTTTCATTAGGTGGACTTCCACAAGCTAAAGCGAGTTAAGACTACTTTACTGTCAAAACCAATGAAAGAGGAGATATCCTAAAAGATCAAATGTAATATGACACTTGGTAAGAGAAAGAGCATACTTATAAATATGTTCATCCTTTGTAGCATTCATAATTTTAAAAAATCTTCCTAACTTGCTGTATTTTTTTAATATGATTCACAACATATGCTCCGATGAAGAAAACGGTGTACATATTTTTTGCTTTTACCTAAAGCTTAAATAATTATTATAATTACTAATGTACGTTACTGTAACTTTGATCAACATGCTCAGTGCACAAACTATGTAAACTCATGTTTTTCTACTAATACTGAATTTTGTACATCATTTCTTCGTAAAAAATTATTCTCTTATGATTTAATATGACTGTATTATTTAACACTAATATGAGATATAAGGATAATAAAGTTCTTTGGTTCTTCCTCCTTTTCTTAATTTATTTTAGTGAACATGCCTTTTTTCTAATTATCTTAAATTGAGTTAGTTACTTGTGTTCTGAACCCATCAGATTTAAATTTCTTTTGCGCCCTCGGGATTGATGATTCAGGCTAACTGCGCAGATCTTCACGGGTCCTTCCGTACGTAATGTATTTAATCGCTTGTTTTCCTTAGAAAAGCTTCCACCAAATGTACGCCCTTTTGATCAGCTAGCCTAATAGAGCTTTGCCATAGTTAGGTTTTAAAGCAGCTAATCCCGGTTACATGTGCCAATGGTTCTTAGTGATAGATAAGACATAAAAATATAACTATATAACCATTTTTGTGTATAACCTTTTTTGTCAGCTAGCCTTACAGAGCTTTGCCATAATTAAGTTTTCAAACAGCTAATCTCCGTTAGACGTTCCAGTGATTCTGAACGATAGATTAGACATAAAATACAGCTTTATTAAGATAGATAAATCGTGTAATAGAAAGCGTGCTCATGATTCAATGGATAGAGAAAAAATTCCCTTCGTTCCAAAAGTCCCAAAGAAGATAATACGAGATCTTCAGTTTATCATGTCGCAGATTGCTTATTATTTAAATTAAGGATAAATTTTCGTTAAGGATGACACTTGAATATTCTTTCTTCTTTAAACTTCATTCACTCCTATGAATGGATAAGAACAAACTAGAAGTTCATGTCATAACAATTATTTTTAGATATGTTTCTCTACTCACCATCAAAATAAGCATTGAACTCTTATGATGGCCCCTAGCATTGGATTTTTTGGCGGGGTTGCAATTTTTGGTTACTTAGATCTGAGAAATGTAGTTAATTATATTTAATTATTTTTATATACATTGCACGCATAAAGATCTTAAAAGATTTTGCTAAAGGCCGTTATAAAAATTAATATGGATAAGAAATCTGAGTTATTAAAGAAATATTAAAAAAATATTTATATTCAAATGGATTACTCAATATAGCTACTACGATTATTTTTCAGTAATTTTAGTACTTTGTACGTGAATTTAACACGTGTAAGGAAACTCTAGAGTTAATTTTCCGGAACAAATTATACATCTGTTATCTGTTATTTGTCTTTTTAACATCTGTTGATTGTTTGCATCACAGGAGCAATCAATGTTTATATAAAGATGAAAACTAAAAAATGATTGTGTTGTCCCAACAACGAAGAAATAAAGTAGCTTTCCTACCTACTAATAAAGATATCTAAGTGGAAATAGATTTTACTCGACAAAAACATATCAAGCACATGCATTTAAAATAAAAATTGTTATAGATGGACTTAAAGAAGTTTTTCCGCTTCTGCACTTCATATCGTACTTTACAAATAGAAGCATAAAAATATCATCTAGCATGAAGAGGAATATATTTAAAATAAATATTTCAAGAATTTGTATTATGTTATACGATTTAGTCTCAACAGCAGAATAAACTTTTCTGAATGTTATTTAAAATACAATTTTACATATAATTCGGATTTCTTAAGTTATGTGAAACCTCTTCACTTTCGATCAAGAAACGCAATATGAATCATGTTAAAGTGCAAAATGCGTTATGAAAATACAATATACAATTGATGTTATTGTCAACAAAACCTGTCTAGACGGCGAAAATTGAATAACAGTCAATGCAATTTGCAGAAAAATAGAAGCTCTTTGAACTTATTTCCTATTCAGAGTTATATTCTGCTCATTGAGAAAAGAAGTTTTTTGCAATCTTTCGTCTCCTAGAAGTGAAATGAAAGTATATGAAGCAACATTTCCCTTCGGCGGAAATTATTATTTAATTCGTAAATTGTCTTTTTAACACAGCCGAGATTTCATGCTTTTTTTTCCAAATCTCATTTTCGCTTCAAATCGTAATAATGTCTTTCTTCCTTTCTGAGTAGGTTACTATTTTACTTCTTATTTGAAGACTTTTGTATTAATAAATTCATAATGAAAGAGTCTCATAAATTAAAAATAAAATTGTAAGTGATGTCACAGAGAATAAAAAAGTATTTCATGAAAGAGTTCCCCGATAATAATTTTTTGAAGGCCTAAGCATAGCTTTCGATTAAACAGAGAAAAATGATTTGACTTTCACCTAAGGAGAAGGTGCAGATAAAATGGGAATTTAAACGATTTTATTAAATTTTGGATAATTCATTACTTTTAAACTTATTGAACAACTACACTGATATAGAAAATTTGTGTTAAATTGGTTAGGAAAGAAAAGAGTGGCTAATGTTTTCCTGATATTAGGGATACCAAAATAACACGTGATTGTATGATTATAACAGTCAGGAAAAAAACATTTGAAACTAGAATTTGAACGGAATGCAAAATAAAAGTTTACATTCTATTTTAAAATGCAGATTAGTGCAGACTGTGTAGGAAATGCTAATCAGACTGTCTCTTAGTAACAGTGCATGATAAAAGAATTTCCATGTTTGATTTGAATTTAGAATGCAAAATGTGGGCAAATTCTCGTTCCTTACTTTTTTTAATTGATGTATGAGTCATTGTGATAGCAAAGTAGTTTAGAATCCTTCTATTGATCTTTTAGTTATTGGAAGTTCTTTTATTAGCATTCAGTATATAGTGCTTCTAAGTTAGTACGAAATAAATTTTTAGATGTTACGAATAGAACAGATCCGAAATTCTACCAATAATAGTTGAAATAAATATATTTGATGAATAGACTCATAAATGTTAGCTACATAACTGCAAAATAAATAAAAAAGAACAGTATTAGTGTTTAGATTGTACTTTTAGTGAATAAAAGTATTTACATGAAAGTAAGGTTCAGATATATACCGCATCATATATTCTGCTCCCAATGTCTGAAAGTCTTGGCATATAAAAAGTATTTACGTGTAATAAATGGCTTTCATATGAAAAGTATTTACGTGTAATTTTTTAATATACATATGACTAAACTCATTTAATCTGTCTCTTGATGTTCAGATTCTATTTAGCCACTTAAATTAGTTAATGAAAGCTGAGTTTCATTTTAAAAGATATTTACTATATTACCTTATATTTTTACTAATGGAAAACAATCAAAGGAAATGTTGCTCTCAAACAAAATATATCCATAAGCTCTTTGAACTTTTATTATAAATAAGACTGTCTCTCAGTTATTTGTATATTAAAAGACTTCTGACTACGAACTTCAGAGGACTCTTCCGCCTCAGCTAATGCAATTTAAATACAGGTTGTTCATAATTTATTGACCGTATATAAAGATATGTTTTAAATAATGCAGAATAAGAGACGGAAAAAAACAGATTAAATTTTATTTAGCACGTCAAAGAATTTTATGTTAATAACACTTCAACATGAGCTCAATTAGTTGCTCGGAGAATTTCAAGTCTGCTCTGAATTTCCCTCCAAAGGTTATTAAGCATTTGTGGAGTCACAGTAGCTATTTCTGTGACAATTCGATTTTTTAATTCTTCGAATAAAACGAAGTCGAGAGGCGAGACGGTCGAAGAACGGGATGCCGATGAAATTGGTCTATATATACTGGCTTACCTGCACCTTCTTTATGCAAAACATGTCCGGTCTCTCGAAATTGTTTTAACCATCTTTTAATTGACTGTTCCGATGGTGGAGGTTTATTAAATTCATGTTTGAATCGCCTCTGAATTATTATCGTAGATTTAGTTTCCCATAACCAAAGAACGCACTATTCTTACTGCATGAAGCCATTTCTTCTGTAAACAAACAAGCTCCCTGCCGCCATACGCAAAAATTAAAACAAATGAAATTCCTTGAACTAAAGATTATATCCATATAAAGTATTTCCGGTTGCTTCGCAAAACTGCGTTTTGTTATCCGATGATTAAATTAGGGACACCCTGTATGTTAGAAAATAAACTCTGATAAATTTCTGAAATTTTGAAACTATGGCATATGCTAAGATGATAGTTGTTAGAATCTATACAAAAATTCATTTCACTGGAGATAGTGTTGATCTCAATTCCACAAAAGGTGAATAATAGCATTCGCCTAAGTTATTCTCTGCAAAACAAATTTAGCTCGAAATTCGGATAATGAAGGAATTCTCGTATTGCTGTAACTTTTACAACAATAAAAGTTGAAAAACACGAAAATTTTTTGTTTTTTAATAATAAATAACATAAGAAGAGGACGTGAGAAAAAGCAGAATGCGAAGGAGGGAAAATAGTTTTTAATTTAACAACTTAACAACATTCAACCTCCACATTAGACCTGAACACGTTTCCTCTTCAAAAGCCGCTTTTAAAAAATTGTCCTTCTTTCCATTGTATGTTGGCATTCATTATGTTGGTTCTTTTGAACATTATTATAACACGCTTTGGGGAACAAACTTCTTCAGAATTTTGCTTTTACACTTCTGCCTGCACTTCCCTACATCCTTTCTTTACACCGTGTTCGTTATTTTGGTAAAGAAAAAATAAATTTGAAAAAAAATTTCAATCTATATCTCAGATTCTAATTTAAAAGTTGAAACTCTTGCAATGTGAAACGTGTCAAAAAACGTTTCAGAATCATGTCAAGTATCAAAATGAAAGGAGTAAAACATGTAAACTCGCAAAAAATATTGAAGATAGTTTTCTAATATACAAACGATTTACTTCTGCATATAGTATATGATAGCCCTCGTTACAAAAGAAACTTCTCATTAATTTTATACAAATATAAATATATGTATATACAGGGTGATAATAATTGTAAACAAAAAGGGAAGTAAGAGATGCAAACTCTTCAAGAAACAAAAGCAATCAACTTTTTTTTTTCAAAGTTTTGATATGATTACCTTTTGAGGCGAAGACAAGGAAGAAGATTGCGTTATGCAAATATCCACGACTTCTAGGAAAATATCGTCTCGAAGATAGGCCACCAGTGGCCGAGCGGTAAAGTCGCTGGACGCTGCGGTAATTCGGTCCGAGGTTCGAATCCCCCGAACGGGCTGGCTGCATGGGCGTTTCGGGGTTTCCCCCATGTGTAGCGTATATACGAGCCAATTTTCCTTAGAAAGTCCTCCACGAAGGCATCCCTCCCCTTAGGCAGATAGCTCTCGAGGCTTTGCCATAATCACACACACACATGTCTTGAAGATAATTCTGTTTTGATGGGTTTAGTTGTTTTCAAGCTTCGCCTTGTGATTGAACTTAGCTTCAATACAGACCCGAAAAAAAAATACCAAACGGACTCAAGTCCAGGATAGTGATCTGGTTAATAATTTGAACAGTCCGTTATAGGTTACTTGCTATAGGGGCTGCAGCTGCCTATAGATTTGGATGTATAATTAGTTACTTTTAATTTCTGCTAATAATATGTACGCGTAGTTAGAATTAGTGAGATTTATAAGAAGAAAAGCAACTTTAAATTTACCCCTTCAGTTGTTAAGCTTCCAAAAAAAAATGAAAGTATTGTCAAGTCGCGAATTTATTATTAATATGTGTTTCAAGTTATTATTATTCTAATATTTTTATTTGTATTCATGTGTATTTTAATCTGGAAAAAAGTATTCTTAAGCTCTTAAGGTTTTATTTAACTTGTTATTCTTGAGTAGGAATTGTAACAAAGGCGAGAGACAGTTGCGAGGACACACATCTGGTTTATTGTTTATAGCCTTTTACAAACAATGGAGGCAGTTGGGAGTCGTGTGTCGCCCTTTTAACTCTTGGCGTGTGAAACGGAAATCGCTTCCTGTCGCTTTGTAAAGTTTGCAGTTTTGCGTACTTCAAGACAGTGGGTGATGTACTAACTTTAGGTAATTGAATGCTCGTAAAAGCTAGTTTCGCTTGTTAGTTGGGGGGTCTATTTTTTTTTCTCACTATGTGAGTGCAGATGTTTTTCGGATTGCATTGTCAGATTTTCTGGTGTTTGATTCGTCATGGGTGTGTCATTTTCTCAATTTAGATAACGTAAAATTCCGGGATTGGTAAGATTTAATTTTATGATTTTTTTTTTTTTTTTTTTTTTTTTTTTTTTTTTTTTGAAAGCCTATGAACTTACAGAGGCGGAGAAACCGAGTTTTCCTGGGTGCTTGCACCAGGCTAGAGATCTTTCTGATTCAGATTTCTGAGCGAAAAGGAAAAGGAGAAGCAGAAAGTTTTGCGGGGCTTACCCCTTGCGGGGCGAGCGACTTGTACAAGCGGGCTGCGGTAATGGTTGTAGCGGAGTTTGGTTTGAGTGAATTTTGAGCAGCCGCGATGTGAAAGAGAAAGAAAGATCGTGGGGCGCTTTGCTCTGCTGCGGGCTTCCTGAGCAAGAGGGACTGGGTACCGTTTTTCTTTTCTGCGGGATATTTAAAAGTTTTGTGCGAGATGCAAGAAACATTTTCCTGCGAGATGTCTAAAGAAATGTGCGCGAGCTGCAAAGAGCATTTTTACTGAGAGCTGATTGAGATGTATAGAGAAGAATTAGCACAGATTTTCTCTCTTCACCTGAATCGCCGGTTAATCTCCAAGAGCCTTTTTCCGAAACATTCAGCATAAATGTTGCCTCGACGCTTCCATGATGCACTTGATTGTGCTAAAAAACTGGTGTATATTCAGCTACCTGTTATTGAATTGAAAAAAGACCTTCTGAATTGGACTATTGGTTCCCACCTAATGGACAGTTAAAGCGATGCCTGGCTGTTTGAAGAATTATTAGACTGTAATGGGCTTGGCTCATTTCCATGTGGATTGAACACTAAGGATCCGGCTAATCAGGAAAAACTGTTTTCCATCTGTGAGTGAAATTTTTAGTATATTTTCTCTGTCTCTCTCTCTTAGTTTACCCGAATGCAGAACAGTTAATAATGATTTATCTACCTGTATATTGTTATTGCTTATATAAATTAATTATTACAGTTAGAAAAATTGAGAAGTTATTTATAATTTCAAGTGAATGCCAGTTTTAGGAGGATTAAATTTTGTTACACCTACTTAATTTGAAAAAAAAATGTTAATCTTAATTAATGTAAGCTGTAAATTGGGTGTAGTATTATGTGTTATTTTGCTTAGAAAATATGTATTGCTGATCAGTTATCCATTATTTAATTATATAATATATTCAAGAATTTAATTGCATTTTAAAATTTAATTGCATTTGTGTATTTATGTTGTGTATATCTTACTGTGGTCTGTCATGTCCCTCCATTTGTTTGAGCCGGAAGGCTTTTAAGAAGCATGGAGTAATTAATTGAATTTGGAGTTATTGAATTTTCCTTGGCATAAGTTACTCACAACGCAGACCTAAAAGTAAATTGTACTATACCACTATACGATTGATTGATAGATACGATATACGATTGATTGATAGATTAACTATAGGAATGTTTATAAGAATGTCGAAATGATATATGAATATTATGAATTAGATTTTGAATGAGAATTATATGTTATTTGATTTTTTTTAGTTAGTTTGTCTGGCACCATCAGTTTAAGTTAAAGTTTAAAATAGTTAAAATAAAAACATAAATTTTCAGATATAACAGTATTGGGGGGTCCATCCTTTTGTCTAACAGCTAAATGTGTAGGAACCTCCTGAACAGCTAAGCGAATAATCGCTTTAGTTCATGAACAGAGCTCTAAACTCAATAAGGGTTTATTACATTTTATCTCTCAAAATAAGAATTGAACAGTCGGTTCCTTTCTCAGAGCTTACAGCATAGCCTCCACTTGGAAATGAACTCAAAGTAATAAGAAATAAAACTTAACTAAGGCATAACTAAAAAGATACAGCCGAAACTATCAAAATTCGAAGTAGTTAGCCCCTAAATATCGAATAAGCTAGCAAGCTTACGAGGGCCTGAAACACGGCCAAGAGTAGTAATAGCTTAGAGAGAGAGAGCTTAGAGTAGTAATAGCTTAGAGCCAAAAGACGAACGCGCGCTAGTTAGAAACTATGAGGCTCTCTAACCAAGTTAGTGGAACTTAAATACCACTCTTACTCATTTGCATTAAAAGCGATTCTAAAAACACATTCTGGTAGGAAATTGTAAACTGAAATTAAGAGGGATAGGAAAATAGCTTTAACTAAGAATAATTGTTAAAAACTTAGGCTAAACCTTACATGTGAAATATTTTAATTTATAATAAATGTTCGATAGGCTGGCATTTCAATGATTTTGCCCACTCCTTTCACGGATATTCCTACGTTCATATGGTGTTACTATATCATTTGACAATGCCTGGAGACTCTGCAGTTGCTTCGAGACTTTTTACCATTTTTCAGTTAGTGGTTTTTTCAAACCTTCCCTGATTTACTTCCTTTGCCTTCATTTATTATGGATGTTTCCAAAGCTTGATAAAATTCTGATGAATAAATAAAGGAGAAACATGTGATAATTTACAGGAAGCTAAATAATATTAATCTAGCCTAGGGATCAAGGAGTCACTTAAAACTTGAAATGTAGATGTAGAAAGTTTTTTTGTGTAAAATTCATTAAATTCTGACTGCAAGACCAAAGATTCCAAATTCAGTTACATACAAAATTTACAATTTTCATGTCTATTGTTACTTGAAAATAAGTAAACAAACCGATGTTACAAAAAATCGTTTTGTTTACTCATTTTACTGTTTGGCGAATATTTGCAGGCGGTTACAGTTAAAGATGTCATGAGCAAAATTCTATCAAAGAAAGTGGAAATATTGACAGCCACTCCGAGCTGTTGAAAGCAATTGAAAGTCTTCCTTCGAGCAATACATTAATCACGCTTTCAGAAAATGAAATTACTGAACGAGTTGAAAGTGATCAAATGAACAATCGTGAAACAGCTAAGTAACAACGTCATGATTCAGGGTGCATGCATTTACGGAAAGCTAAAGAAAAGGAGAGTGACGAAAGAAGAAGAAGATTCAATCAAGATCACTTGACGGGGTGTTACTTGTATATGTTTGTTTTGACAATTATATGAAATTTGTTGAAAAAAGCAAAACAAATATAATACCGGAAAAAGTAATGAATAGTTATGTTTTAAGAACTTATTACATTTAACTAACTGGTTATTTTACTGTTATTCCCGTTTTCCCTTTTCTCGGCAGAATGGAAATTTTAGTTTTCGCGTATTCAAGTAGAAAGAGATAGTATTTAAAGGAAGGTTTTTAGAGTGTTGAATCAAAGCATGCTCCGCGCGTTACTAGTTGAATCTCTTGATAGCAATCTGTCAGTGGTGTTGCGTTATTCTCGACATTAGGCTTGTCACGTCGGTATTAAGTTTGAGACAACTTGTGCGTGTTCTTTCTGTGCAGCCTTTGGCTAAATGCCACTTAGCTCAGTTAAATGTTTTAATTCATTATTTTTTAGTTACGCCATAAATGCTGGATGGTTCTGCAAGCACAAGCCGTGCGTTTTGTAAAATAACTTAGTTTAATTAAAAGGGTCTTTTACACCGTTAGTACGTCTTTGCTTTAATTTCCAAGAGATAATGATAATTCGTTTACATGTTCCAGAGTTTCAAGAAGGTGAGACTCTACAATGTTCTATAAAATTATTGTTTTTAAAATAAAGAGAAAAAATGTATGGAGAGAGTGGACATTCGAACTTTATTTGGAAAGACTTCATGCACTGGAAGTATTGATGACTTCAAATCAAAAACGATTAAATGTAATTAAATTGTAGAGTTGCGCGCCTCCAACCTGCACGCAACAAAGTGGTGACTGCTGAAACTGGAAATTAGACAGAGTCTTGCGAAGGGTTTAAGTCCCTTTTTATTCAACTTAAGAAACTACAATTGCGTGCTCTTGACGCTCACAAACTACGCCGACCCGGCGGTAAAATAAAAATAAGAACCTGAAAAGAAATAATAAGAAGACTCTAACTACGAGGCTCTCTAAACGTAACTAACCTCACCGCTGCTAATTCAGCAAACTTTGAATATCACGTTGAACGATTAACAATTCTCCGAGGCAAGCACACAGGCCGAAACGCGGGGTTCTTCAATTTCTGACTAACTACCTCCGCGCTCGTGAAGTAAGAAAGCACATCTCGAACTCGTTTCCTTTCTATTTAACTCAGAATACTTCCGCTGATAATTTGAATCCTTGCGCGTTCTACTAAAATTTACATACTCTGGCATTGGCAGTTCCAGGGGAAAGTAAGGCTTGACAGGAAAGATAGTTTAAACTTAAAATAAATATAAACCCTACAAAATTATGAATAAATTTATTTACTAATACGTTTTACTCATTAAATATGTTCCCAGAATCACTATATGCAGTACGTTTCATTCATCAATGCATTCAGCATCACGAAAAAGATTGTTCTACGGCAGTATGCAATTTAAGTTCCATAATCCGATGTGAGACATGTAGAATAAACTAAGTCATTTGATTCACTCTCGACTTTATCTTCCAGTTTCGTCTCATGAACATACAGAACTTGCGTTTTTAACCAATGAAAACTTAAAGAATGTTTCATTAATTGAAATTTCGTTCCTCGGTTGCTATACATAATGTTAGCTTTCATTTTAACAGAAACCTCCCAGTCACAGTACTAAGCTTAGTATTGTCGTTTTCAATACGGTGAACGAAAGAGTTCTTAAAATATCTTTGTATCGGCGATATATGGTACACATATATATGATGCATTAAACGTTTTATTCAATCATGTTTTTAGGTGAATCTATTAAAAAAGAAGTCTTACTTCTAATCATTGCGATATAGTCACAAGTGTGAAAAATTTTTTGTAAGCATTTTAATTTTATACAATATTTTTTAATTACTGTTTTATTAACATTACTATTTGCATAATATTACATGTTTATGTAATATTACTGTGTTACTGTTTTTACGTAAAATTACTGTTTTAAGTATATTTTTTATGTTCTGTCTAATTCAATGCAACATTTAATTTCTCAGAAATAAAATCAAAAAAAGAAAAAAAGTACGGAAAAGGGGACATTTTTTTATTGTTTTGTGTGTTACCTTTATTTACTAAATATCATGTTCTTCGCACTTAAACCATAAAATTCACTTCAACAGCAATATTACAAATTAATTTTTAAATGAGCATATCTTTAGAATTCCCGATACACAGAGCTGGAGATAAAAATGTTTCTCTTTTTTTTCGTACGGTGTTGCCATTGCTTGCTTTGAAATCGTTAAATTTGTTAATCAAAAATTAATTGAAGTGTTACAAAATATGAAATCGATAATAAAACAAATTTTAAATTTAAATTAGAGCTTCCACATGCCATATTCTATGGAAGATTACATTATTCAAATTTTGATGGCTCTAGGTACCATTGTTTTATCACAATGCGAGAAACATACGTACATTTATGCAGATTCTTCATTATTTAATTTCTTTAAACATTTTCATTATTTAATTTCTACAGGGGTTTAATATTTGGTGGCAACAATTTGAAAAGTGAAACGCTATTTTTAGTGATTCAAAGCAAATGCAAAACGAAATTAATAAACCATCTGGGCAAATTGCCCCTTTGGACTAATAATTTAATCAGTACTAATTCATGTGCAACTTTAATGAATATTTGAACTGTATAATTTATTGTTATCGATGAATTATTTTAAGCGCCACCAACTTCGAAAAGATATTTTAAATTTTTTTAACCTTAATAGTTTTAAATTATGAAATGTTCCTAATTTCTGAAATAGCATGAAATGTAAAAAATAATCAAACTGAATTCCTTTTTTCGTTCTTTTACATCAGGTGCTTAGAAAAAACCACATATTTTTGTGTTTCCTTCCATTGGGCTTCCAGTAGTAACTTCATTTGCTGATTACACAGTTTAGAATAATGATAATATTGCATTAAATGCGAAACATATGAAACTGCAGACATATTAGTAACGAACTACCTAACCAACATTGCTCCAAAGCGATATGTGGACTATAAAATATAGAACTAAGTATTTACTTATAAGAGGCTGAAGCTAAGCGATATTTGCATTTCTGCGGAATACACTAACTATGGTAACTAAATATACACTGTATTCAGTCAATCCTTTGAATTTAAACTATCTAACCTAAGTATGGTAAAACGATATTAATTGCTAAAATGACGAAATATGATATGCATTAGAATTAAACGAACTCGAAAAGGGTGGAAGAGAATTACCATGTTTCTGGTCCAAAAACAAATCATTTTTTCCGAGTTTATAACCAAAGAAAATAACTATTTAATTATTTAATATAATAAAAAATCGATTGAATAATTAGTTTCTCTGAGAATTTCCCATGAAACAGATAAAAGAGTCTGAAAACCCTTCCCTTATTTTTTATTACCTTTTTTTTTTTTTTTTTTTTTATTTAGTGCTTCATATAAACAGTTATTTTAAATTCGAGAATGTATAGCGTTGTATAAAAGACGAAGTATGTTATTATATTACGATAAGGAAGAAGATGGCTATCTGTGCAGAAAATTATGTCTTACAAGAAGATTTTTTAAGAAAACCTGACACTTGCTCACTTTAGGGAGGGAGAATATTATAAAAACATGATTTTCTTATGATTGCAACTGTAATGTAAATTCAGATCGTATAAAACCCCATTTTTTTCTTAGCTAATTTTACAATAATTGGTTAAAATTTACAGCCTGGAGAAAAAAAAAGAATATTAACTAAGAAAGTAAAAAAGGAAAAAAGAAGAAAGAAAGAAGAAAATTAGTAATTTGGAGAAATTCTGTCAAGAATTTGTTACAGACAGAATAAATATCTTTTAAAGTAAATTAACTAAAACACACGACAGTAACAATATTTGATTTTAATCCAATTGATCTCTAATTATATTAGTTCCAGAACCAGCATATCAAAAACTACGAAAACTTATTTTCGACGACGAATCAGGTAATGTAGATTACTAATGTATTTACAGTTATTACAGGTTTCAGTATAATTTAATATTATTAAGACCACACGGAGGTTTTTTTAATACAGCTTATGTAATTATTACAATTTAAGTAGATGAAGTAATTATTATAACTTTAGTAATATTATAATAATTACATGTTGTATGGGTAAAGTATTGAGTAAAAAAAATGAAAAATGAATCACCTAAATGATAAAATATTTTGAAAACTTTCCTTTGAGTTTGCAAAGCTTTTAACTGCAAAAAACAACGAAATGTGCTATCCTGTAAAAATTTTGCACACAGTCGTCCTAAAAGTAGAATGTTTTTTTTTTTTTTTTTTTTTAAATTTTTGAGGCAAAAGTAACGAAGATTACAAAATAGAGTGTAAAAATGAAGGCAACATCATATTCTGGTTCATTTTGTTATCTCAAAATTTTAAATCGAAAGGATGGAAATTCTGCATACTTTTTCTTTAAAGGAAAGCTAAAACAAATAAATGCAAGATACATTGTTTTGAAATTACTGGTAGAAACACATTATTGCTTCTGTTTCTAATGGCAGGTGTTCCAAAAAACTAACACAACTTATCCTCAACGAGTAGATGATACTGAGGAAGAAACTTTTAAAAGTGAAGATGTGTGAAAGTAACCTTCCAGAGCGATGGAATTTTATATAACAAAGGGATTATATGTCCAGTTTGCTTTCGCATAGACATTAGAAAGATATTATATGTCTGGTTTGCTTTCATACAGACGTAGATTATTTGTTACAGCAAGGAAATTAGTTAAACTTTTATAAAAAAGTAAGCAAATTGTTTAATATTTCTAATCAATTATACTCTTGAGATTCTTCAATTTGTATTTGATGTTAACTAACCAAGGATTATGATTTAAGTATTTCTTTTAACTTCTCCTTTTCCGTTATTCTCACCAGGATACGAATTAGTCGAATATTTAAGTCGAGGATTTTGAATGTCTTAGACCAGCCACCACGAGATGAGCAGCCGTTCGATCAAGTGAATGTTTTAGACAAAAGAGCTTTTGGCACCATCCCCTACAATTTGCATAATATCTCCTAGGTCTGTCAATGAATATCCCGGCTTTAACCACTTCACTAGCCGACGTTAAAACGCTCCATTAAATTACTGAGCCAACTTTATTAGGCCACTTTGTGAGGTCTCTAACTTCACTGCCTTCAGTTTGAAACTTATGTTATTTTAAATACCCTCAGATGGCTGCGTTTTGATTGTAAGCACATGTTAAGTTCATGATTAAATAAGAAGGTTATTTAAAACATTCTCAAGAATTTTTTCATAAACTCGCATATCATTCTCATTGTGTCAGAAGGACTTTGATTTAACATCCACACGCTAGGACCCTGAAGTTTCGTATTTTATTGCTGCTATCATTTTTGTAGTACTACAGCATTTTTTTTTTTTTTTTTTTTTTTTTTTTTTTTTTTCTAATTTCTATTTAAAGATCTTAGATAAGAATTTGAATTTTTGAAGGATTGCAAAATAACTAACTTTTAGATGTAAATCTCCTCATTTAAAAACATATTCTTCAATAAACTATTGAACTCGAAAAATATATTGAAAGTAAAATAAAAAACTGCAAAAAATTTCTGTTATTGATAAATATATCCGCAAAATCTAAACACAAGAATAAATGTATTAAGCTTTTCTCATGTGCTCTCTAGTAATGTACGAGAAACGAAGAAAATAAACCATTGAAAGAAAACACTAAGAAATAAAATTTAACACCATCATAAAACTGCATTTTTATAAATCTGTTAT
The DNA here is from genome assembly GCF_044657685.1 of Stegodyphus dumicola. Lineage (NCBI taxonomy): Eukaryota > Metazoa > Arthropoda > Arachnida > Araneae > Eresidae > Stegodyphus > Stegodyphus dumicola. The sequence continues at coordinate 62,523,638 of NC_140772.1, read as the reverse complement.
AGAAAATAGTTAAAACTAGTAAGAACCCCCCCCCTCCGATTCTGTAACGAATTGTATAAGCCAGGAGTCCGCAAACTTCTTTTAGAAAGGGCCAGGATTGTAAAAAATTTACGCTCGGCGGTCCAAGAATAGGTAGTTTTCTGATAAGCAAAAAAAAGGTTCATTTTTTATTACAAAGTGATACTTTTACATAATATTTATACACATTTTACTAACACTTACAAAAAAAAAAGAATAAAAGATTTACACATTACAAAGCGTTGTTATTATACATATTTAAATTTCTAGTATAAAGAACGTTTTCTCTGAGATAATATTTCATCATACTAGAGTTCGAAATTATTACTTCCCACCATTAAAGTTGTTTGCAAATGGTCATTTGTTAATAATAATCTTAACTACGATTTTACATACTTCATTTTCAAAAATGTCTTCTTGCATTGGTAAGTACTCCCGAATAAGGATATAAATTCTCCCTGCATAATAACTTTAACTGAACGTATTTATCTTCCAAAAGATATTTTTTAAAATTGGGTAAACAACATTTTGCAAATCTTTTCTTTAAACATCGTTTTAACATATCATCATTTTGCTAATCAGTCACTTCCAGTTGAAAGGCTGATGGAAGCTCTTCAATTATACCGTCAAATGGATTTTGAAACATGGAAGTATATTTTGCATTTGCATCAAGATCCATGAAACGGTGTCGTAACTGTCATATAAGTTCAGAATATATATCCTGTGTGAATGTTTTTGAAAATGTGTATTTTGCTAATATTTAAAATTTTTTACAGCATGAAAAATGGTCAGACTTTCTTAATGTTATTTGAGTTTCAAACAATGCTAATTTTCGGCGATATGCCTTTACGGTAGAATACATTTCGCATATAAGTACTACTTTCCCTATAACTTTAAATTGAATTCCTTGAGATATCTCTCGACGTCTGAGGCAATGCTAATTTCCATATATAGCCATTCGCTGTTCGATAATAATGGTTGTGAGAAATTTTTCTCATTTAAAAAAAATATCTGTGACATTTCTCAGTTCGAAAAATGTCCCCCAAACTTCCCCACTGCCATCCAACAGCTGTATAATAAGGCAAGTAAGAATATTCATTTCTGATCTCAAATAAAAATTCAAGAAGCTGGTGAGAGTTAAGTCGACAGCAAACGAAGTTTACTAGTGATACAACTGGTTCAATAACACATGACAGACTGAAGTGTTTCCTACAAAAACTTGCTGGTGAATAATACAGTGAATTACCAGAGTTTTTACTCCCACAAGATTTAAAAATTTGTCTACCTAATCCTTTTCCCGTTCCACTCATATTTTTCCACCGTTAGTTGTAACACATTTTAACTGATGCTACTGAAAATTGTACTGTGTTAGCATTTTCTCCACTTCTTTGAAGATAGCTTCACCAGTAGCTATTTCTCGCAAACTATTCGAAAAAGCTAATTCTTCAGTCACCTCAAATTCAGCATTAATACCTTTAAAAAAGATGAGCATTTGGGTGGTATCAATAATATCTAATGACTCATCAAGAACCAACGAACGAAAGACCATCTGAAACGTTTTGCCTTGTCTTTTAATTGACTCTTGATGTAGCTCCCGATGTCCCCGAGACTTCTAACAGTTTTTCTCACCGTGTAAGGATCTTAAGTTTTACTAACGTTTATTTTATTTTAAATCTTTACTATCACTTCTTATTTTCTACTTCCGGCCAGAATTATAAGCGTTAAGGATTTTATGCAAAGTTTGTCTGGCGAACGCCAAGTATTTAAGTGTGGCCTTTTGCCAAGCGAAGGAGAGAGGAAGCAGTAAGTCAACGCAGGCCGCTTACCTTAGAAGTTACGCAGTTGCTGTTCGCCTTCCAGGCCAGAGGTTTTAATCCTCTTGATAAATTAAACGTATTGTAGTGTTCACAGTCTCTGTGCTACATACGCTTCCTGTTATTATAAGGCCAATCTTCCACGTGTATTATTCTAAAGTTAAATTAGAGTTTAGTTTTATTTTTATACTTTTTTACGTTAGACCCCGAGTGGAGGGTCAGTGTATTCCGAAGTACGGAAGTCATTGTATATAGAGAAAAATAAAGGGTTTTGTATACCCTTCGTCTGTATCCTGTCTACTTACTACAATTAGTGAACATAGCTTTAGTAAGCTCTCTGTTCCTAGTCAGGTCCTTGTATGTTCCCGAAGAAGGTTAGAAGGAACATTGAACCTGATAACCGAAAGACCGCTATATCTGTTTACATAACATATAGAAACATATAATATAGGATAGTTTGACATACCATATAAAAACATATCTCTTTTTTCTGGGCACATTTCTTCAAGCGCCACAAACAAACATTATTTAATTAATTCACCATCGGTAAATGGTTTTCCTTTCGTGGCTAATAAATGAGCTCTTCGTGAGCTGCCTTTAGTTACTGCTTCATTATGATTTGTATTTTCTGGAAATAAATTGCACTGTGATGATGCAATCTGTTCTAAACTTTCCAATCTTAAGGATCGTCCATTTTCTGTGAAGTTTAAATATCGTGTCGCGTGCTTAGTTTCGTAATGATAAGTATAATTGTATTACGCATTTTGTATATCTATTATTTCAATGCATATTAAACGTAAAACTTCGTCATTTAATGCTACGACATAATAATTGGCACTCCGTTCTGTTTTAAAAGCACGACATTCGAGGTCTACTTTTCTCTTCTTATTTGATTCTGAGAGTGACATCATTACAATAGGCAAAAAAATAAAATAAAATAAAAAGAACAAATATCTCACAGTACTTTGACAGACGATATCCTGCGCACCGTAATAGCAAGGATGTCTTATAGGTGGACAAATCACAGAATTTCCCAAATATAAGCATATCAAACGAGGATGTAAAACCTAATTAAATTAAACTAAATTAATTTATTAGTTAAAGCAGAAGAAATATAAGCTTTTTGACAATGAATCTTTGTAAATAAATTGAAAAGCTTCGAATTTATGGAGGATATTGCACTGATTTCATCAGCATTAGAAAGTATCGAATTAAAACTGCATGAGTCAAAACTTTTTTGCACAAACCGCGGGTTTAAAAATTAAAGAAACCATTTTTTTGAAAAAATAAGCAAAAACGCTCAACTTAATTGGAAAAGAAATAAATAAAGGAAATATTTCTACGTATAAAAAATAATAAAAAAATATACAGAACATTAAAACATGACTTTCATTAATTTCAATGACAAAGAGATTTGCAAGTTGATATAAATGATAAAATAAAGAAAACCAAAAAGTACATTCGAAAGAGTTACCAGTGCGATTTTGGGAAAGCGTACAGTTTTGCAGTGTTTCCCTTATATGGTTCTGAAACTTGGAATATTACAAGGAATTTAATTTAAGTAAACAAAGAGCAGATTTTAAAATATATATCTTTTAAGCCATTTTAAGAATTTCTTTTTAAGTTGCACTACTGACAAAACGTAACCATTACAGATATAAGATATAAACTAAGATTTAGCCATCGGATATAGGATGAAAGTTTTGAAGTATATTTTAAAATTCTTCGTTCGAAACAAAGTACAACAAAGGCTTACAAATATAACTGCAAACGAGTCCTCTCAAATAAACATGTGATGTACATTGGTTCAGACAGAAAAATGTAGTTGGGTAGTTAAGTTCATTTGGTCGGTGACTTGTAAAGCAATAAAAAACAAAGTGTGTAAGGAATGTGTACTTCGGCGTGCTCTAATAAATTAAAATAAAAGTTATATTCACCTATAATTTATTAATAAACTAATAATCTATCAACTGCATCAGGCACAAAATAATTGCAACTTAAAACGTATGTTACTTACAGATATAAATAATTTACAAACATGCGGAGAAGCAAGCATATGATTACAATAAAAAAAAATCTCAAAAGCTCATAGCCCGAGGGTTAATCGCTAGTTTACAGCTGTCATCAAACTAAGCTCGGAAAGTTAATTTAAATCTTACTTACTGAAAATATTTGACAATTCTTGTATTGATCGGCTTGGTTTAAATTTCAATTTGTACCGTAACAAATTAAGAAGGCACATAAATTTTGCACTAATGCCAGAGGTAACACTAGATGTGTTAAAAACTAGCACTAGATGAATTTCAGCCTTATTTTACTCTTTTTGTCCTACACAAATCTACATACTTGAAAGTGAATGATGTGTTTTAAAAAATAAGAAAATGAACGAAAGAATGCAACTCAGAAATTTTTCTGCATAAGAAGGTTTAAATAAAATTTTTCAACATCAGCAGATTTAACATTTAAATCTAAATTCACTACTGGAATGCACGAAACAGTATATAAATACGTATTCCATAAAAGTAAAATGAATTTAATATTAAAGAATATTGCCCAAACAAATAATATTTTAATACTTATAGATCAGTGCTTAAAAAAATAAGAAGAAACTGGAATCCAAATTTCGAATGAAATCTCTACAAAGTTTGATTGTTAAAATTTTAAATAAAAATTAAATTTTGCAATAATGGTAGTGCTTTTAAGAGGTAGTTCTTACTTCATTGCACAAAGAACAAATTTTAATTGCGAAAAATTTCAGGCATCGTATTTCAGTGGAAATATCCATTTTGACCTTTCCCAATCCATTTGGACGATTTTTTGATGTATGTGTGTGTGTGGAGACGCATGTGCATGCAAATAGATTAAAACAATCTTTTTTCCCAAACGGATTGTAAAATGGATTTAAAACGCATTTAAAAAGGGTCTTCTTTCCATGACATCTGTACTTACGTACATATTTGACAATTCTTGTATTGATCGCACATATATACAGAATACGCACATATTCTGTATATATGTGCGTATGTATCTCGTATAACTCAAAAACGATCAACCGTAGAACGTTGAAATTTTATATATAAGACTGCTATAACATTCTAGTGGTGCATCTCTCTTTTGAATTCTAGTCGGCTGTACCAAACATACATATAACCAACCCCATACCCGGCTTAAGCGTCCTTACCCGGCCTTTATTTTCGCAATCGCTGGTCTTAGTTATATACTTCTAATTACAGACGTGTTTTAAATATTGAAAATATTCATGATTTGGCATTTTCAAATTTTTAAAATTTTTTTCGGAAAATAACGAAATGTAACTTTTAATACGGTCCTGCCAGTTTCTATACTTATATTTGGGAATGTTTTACGCTCGTTATAAAAAAAAAAACATTTTCAAGAAATCTGACTCCCGTACGACAAAAATTTACCTGAATATTTAATTTCAAAATTTGCAATTTAATATATCATTTTCAACTTGGCTTGAGGGATCGGTTTATTAAATTAGAATAATTCGAGGAAATAAGATTAAATGAAGTACTGCAAAAAAATTTGTATAATTTAAAGGCCGCACAAAGAAGTTACACATCACACATCTTTTTTTCCAGAGCATCAATTAAAGCTATACGCAGAAATGAATTGACATGAAACCAAATCAATGGCTCACCATATCATGAAATAACCGGTTAGTTATTCTGAATTAACAAAACCTTGCACACATTAAGAATATATTTTTGCTTTATGTTATCTTTAATTATCTTATCTAATATAATTAATATTTTCGTATACCTGGAACCTGAATTATATTATTAATATATGCATACATACATATATATTGGATTATTGTTAACATGTAATTTTAACATTATCTTCAAATGACTGTACTGATAATTCATGCATAAAAATACATGTAAATTTGAACACTTTTACTCCCGCATATTATGATTTGTAGTTGTAATTGCAGTTTATTTATAGTAGAATAAAGTTTAAATTAAAGGAAAACGCAGACAACGCAACAGCATTATAGCAGTATACTTTTTTATGATTTTAAAGTTAAACTAAATTAAGAAGAAATTCTTCAATGTTTACAGCTAGCATACGGAAATGAAACTCCATCTCGTGCCATTGTATTCAGATGGTTTACAGAATTTCGTAATAGTCGAAATTCTCTTCTGGATGACGAATTTTGTCAGTTGTAGTGTGGACAGAAAATCTGTCAGCCATGAAAAATGTTAATCAATGATAATCACTGTACAACCTGAACGATACAGAAGTAACTTAACATTCGATCTGCAGTTATATATAAAATTATTCTTGCAGAACTGCATATAAAAAATTTGTCGGTAGGTCCTTCGTAAATTAGCAAAACACCCAAACGCGGAGTGTTTCAAGATCTCTAACGAAACCCTAAAACTGCTTAAGGATCTTGGATACCGCGTTCTTTTTAAAATAAAAATTGGTGACGAAACGTACCTATCTTTATTTGACATTCCAACAGATCAAGAAAATAAAGTATGGATCTTTGAAAATGATCCGAAATGAAGAATAGTGAAAAGAAAAAGAGCAAAGAAAAGAGTAATGTATGCCATTTTCTTCAGAAGTACAAGACTGGTCAAAACTCACTATGTTAAGATGGACAGAAGACAGTTACAACTAATCGGTTCAGCACTGTCTTCCAGAAATTCTTTAAGAAGGGAAAATTAGTGGATTTATATTACACCATGGGAATGCATTTTCACATTTAGAAAGATTGACAGTTGAATTTCTTGACCAAAAACGCATTAAAGTCATAGAACATTCATTGCCCTGATCTTGTTATGTGAGACTTTTGGCTATTTTTTAATCTAAAACAAAATTTACGTAGCTGTTACTTTCATTCCGAAGATGATATTGATGAGCTATAAAAGCATATTTTTTATCGATTCCAAGAAATGAAAGCCTTGTAAAACTTAATCTTTGGAAAGCACATACAAAAATACATTGATGCGGAGGGAATTATTTTGAATACTCCTTGAATACTTTTGAATACTTGGTAAGTTTAGACTTGTACGATTTAGCCGCGCCGCATCTAAAAAATTTCAGAGTGACCTCATATAAAGGTGCGCAATGAAAGCAGCTCGGAGACAGTTATTCTACGATACTTTGGAGATATCTGCATAAACATTTAGTGAAAGAAGAAAAAATATCTCATAATGAAGTATCTTCTAACAACAGACGCTCATGTGAAAAGATCCTACAACTAACTGGAAAAGAAACCCTTAAAATTAAAAATTAAAGCAAAAACGCAGCTTTAGATTGATTGGTTCAACAGATTTGGAATAAAACTCTGTCGATTTCAGGCCGATTTGGAGCACATCCTTCTTTTTGCTTCAGAAGAAAGAACAATATGTGATCGCCCTTGAATCTATAAAGTTTTATACAAAACCTATGGTTACTTCTTTGCTTAATTTTGGATATTACAACTACCATACAGAAAGCACAATTTTCTTTTCTACTTTCTACTTAATAAATTTTTTTAATTAATTTGACGTCACGTTATGTACAATGAGATTTTGCCAAGACCATAGAAAAATGATAGGTTCTATGATCCCTTTCATGTGGGCGCTGCTTACAATAATTTGATATATAAAAGAATGCTGTAAAGGAATTATCCTTAGAAAGGAAAAGAAAATTCCACGAAAGATTTCTGGAATTATATATTTATATCTCGCTAACGCTTTTGAAACTCTTTAGCTTAGGAAGGTTAGCGTGTCTCAAGGCTAGTGTGTCCGATAGAAAGCCCTAAAGTGAACTTAAATCTACTTTTCATGATTCATTTATTTTGTCCAATAAATTTGCATTCAAAAAGCTTTTACAGCTTGTTAGAACTTGGGAAGTGAATCCAATTTTCACTTCCTAAATTTTGACAAGCTCAAATTTCTGTCGTACAGGTTTATAACTTGCATATTACGATTTCTCCGAAGAAAAATTTTGAAATGGTAAAATCAATTCCTGAATACTCGACATAAATGCGACTGAATTGATGTGGGATAACTGCGAATATAATATGAAGCAGAAATGTCGAAAATCAGTTATTAATACACATTTAGCAAAAAGCAGTATTTTATTTCGAACTCAGCGCAATGAAAAAGGATAGTAGTTATTACATTAAATTCAGTTCGTAATTTTGTCTTTTCATGTCTGTAGTAAAACTACTTCATTAGAAGATAAAAATAGATTCCTTACGATGATAATTAAAAAAATGCATAATAAGAGTAAAATAGAAAAATATATTGCGATAGACGTTAAAAAGGAAATCATAAATATACTCTAAGTGAGTTGAGATAGTTATTTAGAAAAAATAATAATTCTGGTTATTACTTTTTAGTGTTTCTCCGTTTAGCTGAAATTAGGGCATGCCAGTGACAAACAGAAAACATTTTCATAATTTTACTGACATATCATATAAAAAAATACCGGATAATTGGAACGCTGCTAAATATTCTGTTTCATTCTTTTTTAAGCCTCTATTCATATATTTCTTAATATACATATATATATATGTGTGTGTGTGTGTAATGAAACTGTGGTTCGATGACACGACATGAATGATTTGATTGTGAATGCGGTACAAACTTGCATTAAAAGTTTCGGTGAAACAGGACTTTTCCTATAATTCACTGTGATCATAGCTTAACAAACTGGTGTAGAATTTTTCATAATTAGAACTGGCCGAAGAATGTAATGACAGAACACTTTTGGAGGCATTGAAATTAGAACACTGACGTAATGCGAACACTGACTAAGAGACGTAGACGCGTAGAAATATTGCATAAATACTTGATGTTAGAGCATCCGTCCATTTTGAAGAAGAAGCAGTCGAGTTGGATTAAATTCTTTTTTCTTTAATTTAAATTCTCATTTTGTGGACACAAATCACTTGGCCTATTAAAGAACAGAAAGAAATTATCTACTCGTCCTATTAAAGAACATTTACAATTTTTATATTACCATGGAAGCGAAAGTAGCAGCACACACATGATTGCAGAAAGACGTCTGACCAAGAGGAAAGCACAAGCAAAAGGGACGCATCAGGTCATAGAAAAAGAAGGGAGGGAGTCAAAAGTTTCAGTTTTTAGTTTTGGTTTACAATCTGATGATTGGTTAAGAGGCATCTGCTTTAAGGGTTACGTAAAATCGCATGATTAATTTGTATGACGCAGTTTAGACTTGAGCGCTATTTTTAGGACAGATAGATGAAGTTCCCAAATGAAATAGAAAATAAAAGAGGTTATAGTGAATTAAATTTAGAAGTTTGCTTTCATATTTTTTATCTTACATATATATATATTATAATGAAAATTTATATTTCGTTTATTGTATTATTTATTACATAAGATTATATAAGAGCACGATAAGTTATGAATACTCTTCATCAACTTTAGCAGTGCCAATTAGTATTGTGGCTTGAAGATAATTTTCGTTACTATTTGCCAGTAAGAAAAAAAATACAAGAATATTAAAACGACGCATCAGTTGATTAATTCGCAAAGGTATTCAAAACAATTGTGGAGAAATCCTGAAGTATTCTTGCTCATCAAACATCTAGTACCTCGACGCGTCCTTCACATCTTTTATTCAAGTTATGCTTCTATTTAAAATTTAATCAGTGCATTTGTATAAAATTAGTAAAGTAACAATCTTGCGCTTGGCGTAGATTTTAGTAAAGACTATTGATTTCGAAGGCAAACAGATATAGGCCCTTTTCACTAGGAGAAATAAATGTAGAACGAAAAGAAAGCCATATTTGTATTTATATCCAACTGGAGTAAAGCGACGAGAAAGCACCGCCGTCTGCCGGAAGAATAGTAACGAAAATTGAAAAATTAATTTAATACTTATAGAATTCTAAAAGCATTTAGAGAGGACTAGATTCCAATCTAGTCAAATTATTAACTAAATAAGTCAAACAACAATTAAAGTCATTAACTAAACAAGATAAATATTTGTGAATGTAAAAGCTTCATGAAAATCCAGTTTACTAAAAGAAGAATCTTTTTGAATAATATTTGGAGACCCAAAGTCAAAATTACAATTAAATTTCCAACTATGATTAGCTATAGATGACTTGTTAATTTCATCTTTTTGAATACAATATTCGTGTTCCTTTATACAAAATTTTAATGTTTTTTTAGTTTTACCGATATATCTCAAACCACACTGACGAAATATGCTGTAAATGTCTCAGAAATTAAAGTCAGAAATGGAATCTTAAAAAATCGAACCTTGATTTTATTGACAGGCGAGAAAATGACTTGGAAAATGAAATTCTAGAGAGTCCATGCAATTTTATAACTGACAGAAGGATGAAATGGGAACAGGACAAGGTTATTAATGTTATGTATGTATAACAGCGAAATGTCTTCTTTGATGACAAGATGAAATTTTTTGAAAAGCTTAACGAATGACCACGGGAGAAAATGCCTCGGTTAATAACAACTGTTAGTCCATAAGCATTTGTTTGTTTAAGTGTTTGTCCATAACAACGATTTGTCCGCCCTTACCAGCTTTGGAAATTATAATGTTAGGATAAGAATAAATTTCTCGTAAACCCTTCCTTTTATTTTGGTAATGATTCGAAACAAACGATTTTGTTATTAAAATTCACGTTATGAGTAATTAAGTGGCAGATTGTATCCTTCTGAGTTTCTGAAATTTTACAGAATTTAAAAGTTTTTTTCAATTACCTCGATGATTTGAGGAGTCTTGTGTCCTAAAAGCCGAAATTAGCAAGTCTTCGATAGCTAATCGTAGTTGGAAACTTGATCAAAATTTTGACTTTGGGTCTACAAATATTATCCAAAAAGATTATTGCATTGGTGAATTGAATTTTCTTGAAACTTTTCACATTCATAAAGATTTACCTTGTTTAGTTAATGACTTTAATTCTAATCCAGTCCTTTCTAACGCTTTTCGAACTCTATTAACTTAATTTTTCAATTTGCGTTATTATTACTTCCAATAGATGGAGCTATCTTCTCGTTATCTTTACTCCTGTTGGATATAAATACAACCGTGGCTTTCCTTCGAAGCATCTAACTGAGATAGCCGGAAAACAACCTGCATTCTTTGCAGGTTAATCGTGGCATACAGAGGAAGTTGGAGTTGGAGTTTCGTTACAGATTTCTTCGCTCCTAATGTGGACGGACCCTCGAAACCGATACAGTCTTGGCTAAAACCGATACAGTCTTGGCTAAAACCGATACAGTCTTGGCTAAAACCGATACAGTCTTGGCTAAAACCGATACAGTCTTGGCTAAAACCGATACAGTCTTGGCTAAAACCGATACAGTCTTGGCTAAAACACAAGGTTGTTGCTTGGCCAATTTTATGTTTGACTTTGTTTCGCTTCTGTTCAGTACATTGATAGTTATGTTATATTTATACGTAAGGCTAAGATTTTTATTACTTCTAAGATATAATACTTTATTATTATGATGTGTTTGCTTTCTTTTAACTTTAATGAAAACATTTTTATTTGATCTAACAAGAGTAAACTGGAAGTGTAAGTCATGTAGCCAAAAATATTTGGTTTAAAACGTTTTTAAAGCTCTCCAATGCAATAACAATGTTGGCATATATGAAAGTGAAATATCATAAGTATAAAACTTCAAAGTTGAAAAAATTTGAGAATCAAAATACAAGTTTATTCAAAATTATTGACCCAGTTTCACATTAGTGTAACTCCACACGCACATAAAATACATATTCGTTTTACATAAAATACATATTTAAAAAAAAAAAGAAAAAAGAAAAAATCTTCGAGTTTCAATATGCTACCAAAATGTTCGGGTAAAACGCCATACTTCTTAACGAAGTACTCTTCCAGTGCTGAATAATGTGTAATTAATGTGATGACTTTGTGTTCCAAAGTTTGTCTCCTAAATCATCGGATCGTGAGCCACGTGACGTTACTCGTTTGGAATATAGTAAACAATAGGTTTATATTGCCTTTGTGCTCAATCTTTGATGATTTCAGAAAGCACATTATGAATGCAGAGAAAGCTGTAATAAAGGATGTACTAGAATTATTGCAAAAATTTGAGTATCATCTTGTCATTACTTCTGTCAAAAGAAACTTCTATACAACCTTTTTTCTTCATTTCGTGCATTATTTGTTAATCTGGCTTCGTAAGATTAAAATAACGTCATTTGAATTTGTTAAATCATTATCTAATATTCCTTATTTAATAATCATGAATACATTAGTAGCTAATAAGTAACGCAGGAATTAGTTTTAAGCTGGGATTTGTAAACAAAGTAGACAGATTTCCATTGAAATTGAGAAAGATGGATTTCCCCGGTAAATTAAATTACAATGTTTGAGCTATAGATACTGGAGAATTGCCTTCGGAACAACTATGACATACCCTAATTACACAGCAAGAAAATATACAAATAATATATGCAACTGAAAATTATTTTTACTGCATTAATAACGAAAAAAATTTGTTTTTTAATTAATATACTTTTAAAGAAAGCATTTTCTATATTTGATCCACCAGCGCTAGCCTGATGAACCATAGACTTCTTTGCGCTTTATTTAAAAGAAACATAGTCCCCTTTTAATTGCGAATATTTTTACATGAAGATTAAATTAGCTGCGCTGAATTAATCTGAAAGAAAGCCCACTTGTTCTTTGGCAGAACGTAAAAATACTGTAAATAGAATAACAAAAAAAGGTCTTTTGAAATGAACAAATATCAAATGAACTGCTCGCGTTATAAAAACTGCATCCTTCCCTGCTCCATACATCCAAAGGACTGCAAGTTGTCTAACAGGAGAAACATGTTTCATTTTTTTAATGTAGTTTTCTACCCCATAAAAAAGTAATTTGCACGATACAGTGTTATGTTCTAGTAACCGCGATCTGTTAGTCCAAGAAACTGGATCACGTTAAATAGCATCTATGACAGGGAAAACGTACTTACAGTCTCTGACTACGCAGTAACAGAAATATTTCTCATATCACTATTTGAATGGTCAATACAGTTTTCTATGTAAAAGTAACTTAACTGCGAAGTAACTTAGCTGTAACTTCTTTAAAAATCAAAATTTTTTAAGGCGATTAATTTCGGTAGCGTTAAAGACAGCGCTAAAAATATGTAAAGAACTATGCTAAATTTTTTCGCTGTCAAAAGAAAGAGATAATATCTACTTCGGTTTTTTTTCCCAGCAGCAATCTTCTGTGATCAAAATTCAATCGTTTTTTTATTTAGAATACAATATTTTAGAAGCTTTCATATAATACCATAGGAAGATACTCCACCTAAGACGGAAAATTTGTATTGAAGGATCGTTAGTTCTTGTCTTAAACATGCATATTTTTATCTCATACGTATAAAACGTAGGCTTTTTTAATGTTTTGTGAATCAAAGAATAGTCAAAACTAAATATAAACAGAAAAATCTAATCGTTTTCTCCTCATTTATTCAAAAACGAATTAAGTTTTTTTTCCAGTTTTTCATTAATATTATTTTTATACCTTCTAAACTTAAAACGACATATTATGAAAAGCGTTCAGGCTTTCATCAGAATTTCACAATATCCATTTGACGAATAATATTGGAGTCTTTATCGTAGTCTCAAATTTTTCCGCTAAACATCTCCGCTCTTACTATAAATATATTTATTTTCAGTAGCGCAGCGTAACTCCAATTATCTGGAATTTAGATATACTTACTTCCATTAATCCAAATGAGTTGTTTCTCTCTTTGTATTAAGTACAAATGTTTGATTAAAATTTGATGTTGATTTTAACAATTTCTAAATATAATACAGTATTGTGCATATTTCAATAGCTATTAAATTGTTTTACTTTCAGATTTTATATTATCCCCAAACTGGTGTTTTTTCATTTACAGACACATGCACGTTTCGAGAGCATTTGGGCTAATCTTCTCTTGGGTTAAAAATGTTTAAAAACAGCGTAACTTTAGAATTTCCGATAGACAGTCTCGTTCGCTTGAGATAAAAAAAAATGTTTTATTCCGTAGTATTGCCACTGCTCGCTTTGAAATTGTTGAGATTTTTAATAAAAATTCATTAAAGTTTTACATAATATGAAACAGACAATAAAACAAAATATAAATTCGGCCTTCCAGGTGGGCATGACTATGTTATTCAAAAGTTGATGGCACTAGGTACCGTTGGTTTTCACAGAGCGAGAAACATACATACAATCATGCAGATTCCTCATTGTTTGAGTTTCTTTAAATATAATACAAGGCGATAATATCTGGTGGCAACAATGTGAAAAGTGATACATCTCATTTAAGTGATTCAATGCAAAATGCCGTTTCGAGATTTATAGCCCTTCTGGGCTAATAAGAAGTCTAGTTGGCTTACAGTGTCCGATAAATACATACCCTCTAAACATTCATGTAAAAGCAAATATGTTTTATGTACAGAACTATTGCACTTTGTTTATTTCATAAACCCCTTCTCAGCCCTATGTTTCCTTTTTTAAAGAAATACATAATCCAGAAATTATGTTCTTTTGATTACTTCTCCACGCAAGGAAACTTTGGCCCGTCATGCACCAAATAATTATAGAAAGTTGCTTTTCACTGGTCTCTTAAGCAAATTTTTTAAAAAATGCAAAGCTGAATTATGTTAAAAAAGGCGAACTTTAATTTCAGTAACTAAAAAATGCTTATAACTTTCCATATAATCACGTCTGTAGAAATAAAATAAAATAAATAAAAATAAAATTCCTCATTGGCATTACAGTAAACATATATAACATATATAAGAAGAAAGAAAACACAGTTAGTTATTCATGTTTTTCGAATACCTGAATAGGCAGTAGTCCGAACTAATCCGGATATTGAAGTTGTACTGCATTTTGAATAAATCCGAGATGTCAGCAATAATTAACACAGCATGCACATGATCGAAGTATATAAAACTAATACTCTAAAAACTCGTCTAGACAGTCAGTACATTAGTACTGAGATTAATTTATCAAAAACACAAATTTCAAATATAAATATTACTTGAAAAAAAAGACTTACCCCTAGCTTTCTGTGAAACTTCTATCAACATTGCTTTGTAATCCACATTAGGATTAGTTTCATCAAAATCTTTGTAGTAGGATTTTCTGCCTAAGGCAGTATAAACTGCCCCGAGGGTGAAATAGCAGTTGGAGTTTCCAATAGTTCTGTCATCGAAGTTGTGGAAAATGAGAGCCACGATGTTCCAATTAAACTTCTTAAGCACCTGGAGGAAGATTAGCCCTATCTGAGAATATGATCCGTTCATTCGAGTCAGCAAACGATAATGAGGTTCTTTGAAATCGAAATTGTCATTTTGACCCGCTGCCGTGAGGACAGGTAATTCCCAAACAGCTGAATATCTGGCAATTGGTGCTAAAACGTAAGGACACAGTGGCCCTAGAAGGACATCAGCTAAGCCCGAATTGTATAAAGAGAATGCAGCCAAGGGGCCATACGTGGAGGAACACTGTGTATCTCTATGCAGTACCTCCATAGGCCGCCCACCTTGACGAACTAATGTTTGTACAGCGTACCGGACAGCGGGCACAACTTTATGCAAAGCAAATGGTTGGGATTCGTCTCCTGGAGCAAGAACTGCTAAACGTATCGGAACGCTGTCCATATCTTGGCCAATACCAAAAGAACGCATTACAGTAATTAATGCGAGAACAGTGATGAGTCTTTTTCGGAGCATATTCTTATTCTATTTTTCAGAACTCGTAAAATTTCGAAATTTTTCAGAACAATATTTTTTAGCTTTATTAAGCAATGACATAAATTTCAGAGAGAAAAAAGGGGGCTTAAAATTTTAAACATTCTAAACTTTAATTCACCCATTTCTAAATTTCCAGTATTTTGGAATAAACTAATATAAGTCTTCCACAGAATGGCTCATTTCTAATGACTTTTTGATGAGCATCTTACTCTATAATAACTTTAATTTTATTTTCGTATCACAGCCTAATTACTATAAATAGAATAAATTTTTCAACTTTCTTCCGCATATCCTTCTTTCATTAAATCGAAACTTCAAGACCAAGTTTGAATATTAAAACTCTGGGGCCAATATTGCTTTGACCCTTTTACGTGTAAGTTCTCAAGTACACCAATTAATTATAAAACTAGAGGATAGTGTCAAATGCAATAATTTATCTTCTGCTTAAAAAAAATAAGAAAAAATAAGTTCACCAAGTATACAGTGATGATATTCTAATGCAAATATTTTATCATATGATTGTAAGTAGTCCAGTCCGATTCGATCAATCTTTTACAAAAGTTTATTAAAAATTCCAGGCTATGTTTTAGTGTAGCTTTAAATTCGTTTGAAATAAATTAAAACGATCAAATATAGTAGTTTAAATTCTTCTTACGCGCTATGTTTTTTAATGCTTTTGAACAAATAACTATGAAGATATTTATTTCTTTTGCTTACTTGAATATAGTATTAATCCGATATAAATGAAAGCCACTAGAAATTAAATATCACTGAGAACTTCAAAAATTTTGATTATAAAATGAAAGCAAACATAGGGGATTAACTTTAATTGACGCCAATCTCTTCGAACCCAGCAGAAGCAACCTGTTGTAGCTAACTGCTCTCGCGCCGAGATGCGACTAGCAGACGATATTTACTCCCGCCGTTTTGAATATTCTTCGCTTTCTCAGTAGCGCCATCTCGTATAAAGTTCCATCATTATTTCTCGGTTTTGCGGTCTATAGCTGTTATACTTCTTAAAGCTGTTGACTGCACGTCAACTGAAAGATAGTTAAGTGCATTTCTGATGATTTATAGACGATAAAGTATGGCTGAAGAAAGACAGACACACATGACAACGTAACTTTCTTGAAGAGAGTTACTATTAAACAATAGATACCATCACCAACATTTCCACCTCAGTTTCCTTTACACACTCTTTTACATTTGCATATAAGTGACTTTTTCATACGTATAAATTTCCATTATTTAAGTCCAAATGTAATAACCAAATAAATTCCTTCTATTCTTTTTTAGATAACAGAATAATACTTTTTGCCCAATGTATCAAACGATTACTTTGGTGAAGTTCTTTCTCCTTCCTTTCAACAATAATAAATTTAATGGAAGTCAGCAGCGCAAAAAGAGTCACTTTATATTTTCACTATTTTCCTTGTTTAACCTTTCTGAAAATTCAGATAGATCATCAAATAATAGAAAAGTTTTATCATAAACCTCTACTCCATGAAATACAAATAAGCACAGGTATGCTTAAAACTGACTAAAAGTAAATGTTCTTGCGCCAAATTGCTATTTACTTCTTCTAAAGTTAGGCAAGTTGTATTTAATTTACCTGACAGTTGTAAACTAATTTGTAATAATGTTATTTAAAACATAAAAGTTTTAATGTAAATAAACTGTAAAGCATATAAAATCATGAATCAAAATAATATGAGCAAAAATATGTAATTTAAAATGAAATTTCTTAGCAGCACTGAAAATGCTCTCCTTCATTAACTAAAAAAATCTGATGTGACATGACATGACTTCCTTGTACGGAATATTAAATTATACGCATTTTTTCTTGCATTTCATTTAAACTTATTGGATTGAATTAAATCTTCTTCGTCGACAGCGCATAAACCACAATAGAATAAATGCATTCTTTAAAATTCACTCTAGTATTTGTTTACCATAGCGACACTCTGGCGCTAGATTCGCTTAACAGTATTATATTTCGTTCATATTATAACTCATAATGCACAAATTTATATGATTTAAAGAATAGAACTATCTAATCGTTACCACATGTTCTATTCAAATACTATAATAAAGCTAGAATGATGTATAAAAGTAATTAAGCAAACAAAACAAAAAAGAAACAGTTTTTCACAGACGATTGAGTATTTCTCATTCAATTAATTCAGTTCTCACTCCGCGAGAAGGCAAAAATACATAAAACCTCAAAATATCTAGATTAAAAATTACGAAGTAAATCTTAAACACTTATTTTCTCGAAAAAATTCCAGAAAGGATTAAGCATGATTTAATTGGCAAAAATAAATGAAGGCGTTATCTTTGTTGTTGCGAAGCTAAGTTTCTCTAGATTGGCAACAAATCCACTAGTCTGCTGTTTCAAGTGTAAACAATCAATGGCCGCTATAAAAAAAAAAGGCTTAGCGGCACTTAAACAACTTTAAAATTGTTGATAATTCTAAAAATATTGCATACAGATTTACTAAAGGCATAAAAACCTTAACCGGAAGATAAAAACAACATAATTCAATCATTTCTAAAGCAAAAAATGTACAATTTACAAACATATACGAGTAAAGAAACTGAGATCACTGAGCCGGGTAACAGAGTGGACATATAAAGAAATATATTTATAAACATTTGGTGCGGCCGATTGCAACCAAAATACGAGGTGCACATCTACATACTATAGCAGTTCTATATACAAAATTTCAACGTTCTGAGGCTACTCGTTTTTGAGTTATGCGACATACGTACGTATGAACGTATGCATACGTTCGTACAGACGCCACGAAAAATTCTCTTCAGAATTTATTTTAAAACAGTTTTATAATTTTTTTGGAGGAAACGAGTCTTTTTTTCTGTCCTTACGTACAGATATCACGCAAAGACGTCGTTAAATTACATTCGATAGCGGTCAAAATGGATATTTTCGTTGAAATATGCTGCCTGGAACTTTTCGCGATTACAATACTTCCTTTTCACTTCGTACAAGGAAGAAAAAATCAATACAGATCTAATATTTACACTTTGCTGATGTCTTAAAGTTCTTTCGCAATCTGAGAGTTGGTTGGATAATTGTAACACAGTGTTTCTTTGTTTTAGAGTTGTTTGGATAATTACGACAAAACACATCGCTATAGCGCTTTTTATGACTACTGCTAGAATAATATTGATATATATTTCAAAATATAATATGAATGTTTTGCTCACTCAAAATCTTTCCCAGAATTCCGGTAAAGTAATCCTACTCCGTTTGAATAGTCATAAAAGATAATTAAGGAACTTTCTTTATGTAAGAATAGAAACTCGTTAACTAGTATGCCTAATAAAGACGTGTGTCGATCAAGCGAGTTTCCTTTTGGATGGAAAATTTTACCAACAAACAAAAGACCTTACCTAGGTAACCCACTGTTTCCCAACCTGTGTAATATTCATATGCACCATCTCGAGTATAAAGAGCAGAAATTTTAGAATACTTAATTTTCATTTTTGGGTGCCGTGTGTTAATAACAAGTTTTTTCTGCAGCACCAGCCTACTTTAATATTCTCGATTTTCTTTCCACCCTGAATACTTTAAATCAGGGGTTCTGAACCCTATGCTTGCGGGCACCATGGCACCCGCCGATCATTTAACTTGTGCCCGACGTTAAACGTGTGCTGTGCGATCACAATAAAAATGTTTTAGTTTTCAATCAATTCTTCATGAAACTTTTCTCACTTTTAATGAAATAGAAATTGCGTCCAACACAGATACTAGCACAAAGACAAATGCGAACGAGCTCTTTTTTTTATATGGATGTGTTATTAACTCTATTCAACTATAATTCAATTTGAAAAAGTAAATGGTGCCCGCCGTCCAACAGACATTCTAGAATGTGCTCTCAGAGAGACAAAGATTGAGGACCCCTGCTTTAGATGATAACACACAATTTACATATGCAATTAATAATTATCTTTTTCCTTGGACGTACTCATTAATGAAATCTAAAAATGAGTTATATAGTACAAGTGTTTATGGTAAACCGCTTGTTCTCCCCTTGCTCCATAGCTCTGCTTGTCTACATAAATCAAAATAAATGACATCACATGACTATCTTGTACAGCCTATTAAATTATACTCACTTTTTGCTGCACTTCATTTAAACTTATTTCCTCGAATTTCATGAAAGATTCTCATTCAGTTAATTCAGTTCTCAGTTCGCGGCAAGGCACAAATATATAAAACCCTAAACTATCTTCATTAAAAATTGAAAAATATAGAAAAACATAAAACACTAAATACAGTTAATACATTTTTAAAAAAAAGTTTTGCAATTAAAATTACAGATTCTACGGAAAAAAGTTTGGCGATGCCAAACTGGCAATTTAAGTTACGCCAAATATTTCCGTGAATTGAAGGGATCAAGAACCAATGCACAGCACTAAAGAACTCATTCTGAATAAGCATTTTCGCTAATTCAATTTTGAGTGAAAAGCAATTTATGCAGTAAAATTGATAAATTACTTGAGTAATTGTACCCCGACACTCATGTTTATGCATTTTAATTCAAAACTATTTGTAAAAAATTAAACATTGGAAATTGGCATTATGAAATAGAACTCAAAGTAATTGAAATAAACATTAGAAAATTACGAAATATAAGAAATATAATGCAGTCTTTGCAAAAACAAAAAATTAATCTTAGGAGATAATATAATCAATATTTCTTTAGTAAATAAATTATATATATATATATATATATGTAATTTATATTAATATATATATATACTTCTGCTGCTGCCGAATGTAGCCAAAAAAAAAAAAAAAAAAGAAAATGCACAACTACATGTTATAGCAGTCCTATAAACTAAATTTCAATGTTCTGATTCTACTCGTTTTATGCGAAATACATACGTACGTATGTACACTTACGTACAGACGCCCCGAAAAAAAGTCTCTTCTGAACCCATTTTGGAATCCGTTTTGGGGAAAAGAGTCCTTTATTCTGCCCTTACCACGAAACAGCATCCCTAAATTGCATTCGATAGCGATCAAAAGGGATATTTTCGTTCAAATATGATACCAGAAACCTTTCACGATTACAATTCTTACTTCGCACAAGGAAGTAAACATTTTTGCCTCTACATATTTGTTTGTCATCCGATTCATGTATGCTCCACTCTTGTTACTTTTTCATATTCTACTACTTAATGAAAATGACGCAAAGGAAAGAATCAATATAAACCTGTTAGCAAATCTTTAATGAAATATCACATATAAACAAGAGCTGCTTATAAAGATTTTCGGCATACTAAAGACAGAAAAAAGTTGGTAAAGTTTTATATTTAATAAAGAGGAAGAAAATGCCTAGCACATAAGACAGTCAGAAAGAATTTAGTAAATAATGATGTAAATACGTAATAAAGACAAAAAAATAACTTGTTACATACTATATTTGCATTATAAACATCTTTTATAACACCCATCTTGGGTTCCAAATAAAGTCATCTAGTTCACTTAAAATGAAATTAGTTACAGATATCCTATTGTGAGTTTTTAGTAAAAATTTCACTACACTAAGTAATTCAAGATCAGTGTCGGAGTCGCCAATAAAGAACAAAACTTTACACAACAAGACAGACGGGGCTATAAGGTCAAAACTCTAACACATAATTATTCGTAATTCTTCTAACATTACAGTAAACCTGCTTTACATAAATTCTAGAATGATGACAGCTTGTGACGAAATGAGGCTGTAGAGTTGCGCGCCTCCAACCTGCACGCAACAAAGTGGTGACTGCTGAAACTGGAAATTAGACAGAGTCTTGCGAAGGGTTTAAGTCCCTTTTTATTCAACTTTAGAAATTACAAATGCGTACTCTTGACGCTCACAAACTACGCCGACCCGGCGGTAAAATAAAAATAAGAAACTAAAAGAGATACTAACAAGTCTCTAACTACGAGACTCTCTAAACGTAACTAACCTCACCGCGTTTTACAATACCGCTGATACTTCAGCAAATTCTGAATATTACGTTGAAAGATAACAATTTGCCTAGGCAAGCACACAGGCCGAAACGCGTGGTTCTTCAATTTCTGACTAACTACCTCCGCGCTCGTGAAGTAAGAAAAGCACACTTCGAACTCGTTTCCTTTCTATTTAACTCAGAATACTTCCGCTGATAATTTGAATCCTTGCGCGTTCTACTAAAAATTTACATACTCTGGCATTGGCAGTTTCAGGGAAAAGTAAGGCTTGACAGGAAAGATAGTTTAAACTTAAAATAAATTTCAGTTAAAATAAACATAAACCCTATAAGGCAGAAAGAAAAGATGTAAATTAAATAACATTTTTAGTAAAACTTAAATGTCACACTTTACAGAAAAGCATAATTCACATCTATTGTTGAGTGGCAAAAGACTTAATTAAGTATGATGAAGTCATAACTGAAGACATCACTCTATGCATTTAGTTTTTTTTTCCTTCTCATAGCAACCAAAAATCTTCCTTATTGCAGCCAAAAAAAAAAGCCCTTAGTTTGCTTCAAATTCATTGCATAAATGAAGTATGATGTGTCCATAATACCTTTGAGCGCTTTATTATAGAGTTGTAGGAGTTTAACGTCGATTTTAATAGCAGGAGCTTAGTTTGGGAAGAAGAAGCTGTAGACTAGGCATGTAATCGCCTCATCAAAAGTAAAGTGCAAGTTTCGGCCAAAAGGAAAAAGTGAGTTTCATTCAGAATTGGTCGCAGATTTCTTGATGATTTCCAATGCTTATAATTTATAATGTGCTTTGTGCGTTTCTTCCTACGTCAGTTTAGCGCTGTGTCTATCGTACCGCACTCCACTGCTTCTATTTTCCATCTCTCACTCAGTTCTTACTTGCTGAAATTTTTTCCGCACTCAGTTTACAGTGCTCTCTACGAAAGATCTCAACTTACTCCTCGTGGATGATCATTCAGATATCAAATTATCTGTTATTAATTAAATCAAATGATTACAAATAGTTACTTAAAAGTTATACAGAATATTATAATTAAAACTAATACAGATGGCAGTAAACAAAACTAATGTAGATTATGCAATGCATCAAATAAGTAGAATTATGTTTCTAAAGTGAGTAATAATACTTTTCTAAAATATCTACAAACGATATAAACAATTAATTATATATACTTATTATAACTACATCAAAACTTTAAGTCTTTAAATAATAGATGTCATTTAACATCAAATTAAAGCTCAGGATTGTATTTAACTTTATTTTGTACCATACATATTTTAACAAGTTTTTTGAGTTCACCAACTGCAGTCTTCAGTTTCCCAGTTCCGTACCTGATGTTGTAAGGATGTTGATGTTGTAAGAATGTTGATGTTGTAAGGATTATGTTAATTTTATTAACAGTTAAATTTTGAGTTAAACTTCTTTCCTGTCAAATTCTTAACTTCAACTTACTACTGCCAGCCAGAACGTAGTTTTAGAATCACATCTGAATACATACTAATGAGGAGAAGCGGTATTTAAACTGCGAAGTTCTTCGGCCTTATTAGAGGGAGAGTTACCAGGTATTCTGTCTGCACGCGTCCACCTTTTTAGGCTTATCTCTCGTAAGCTATTATTACGCTCGGCCGTACTTAGGCCCTTGATAGCTTCGCAGTCAGTTAGCGTTAAGGGGCCAACTCGGTTAGAATCTTGATAGCTTCGGCTATATCTCTTTTAGTTTAGATTAGGGTTAGTTTAATTCTTAGTCTCTTAAGTTCAAGCCCAAGTGTCGGCTTTTATTGTACACTCCAAGACGGAGTTCTGTTAAATCTTATTTGAATAATAAAGGGTAATTTACCCTTCCATCTTGTTGTTTCTTGTCACACGAACTCAAGCGATTATTCGCTTATCAGTTCTAAAGATTCTTCACGTTCAACTGTAACGTAGCATTTACAAAGTGATTTAGGAAGAATATTTGTATGTTTTACATTCTGTGGTATGCTAACGTTTCTTAGTCTCCCTCTAACTCTGAGAATGCTTATTGAATCTAACAATTGATGCAATAAGTTGAGTTTAGCTCGCGAAGTCGATTTTGTTTATCAAATGATCGATTTCTTTGTTAAACTCTTGCATTTGCTTGATTATCAAAGAATGAGATAGAGTTAACTCTCTTATTTGAAGAAAATTAGACTTGTCACATCTTTGAATACTATCTGATATTTGCAATAATTCTAAGACATCAAGCAGTAGTACGTAAAACCTTTATTCAAGAAAAGTAATCATCTAACTGTACCTGTTATAACTCTTAATAACAATACTATGCATGACAGTTCTTTTTCTCTCTATCGCTATGACTTCTGACGCAATATCCTTCATTGAATGTTTAGGCAAAAACTCGTCTTACCTTTTAGCCAATACGGACCAACGCTAATGTTCATCTTCTAACAAACATTGAGCTAATAAACTTCTGCTGACTAAACCAGTAAGATTATCCTTTCCGCTAACAAGGATTCCAAGACTTGTGATCTGATTTTTCCATTACTTCACCCACTGTATTACCAACAAACTGTTCCCATTGTTTCGAATAACTCTTTCTCCAATGCATAACAGTTAACGAGTCTGACTTAGCAAATAGATCCTTAAAAACCTCGTCTAGATACTTTCCTATTTTAGTTCTTAGGACCACTGTTTATAATTCCAGTCATGGCAAGCTCAACTTTCTCAAAGAAGTTACTCTGCTTTTTGACACAAAAAAATGACATAGAAATATCGCCCTTATCATTTATGTAAGGACAATGTGCAACATAATCATAAGCTAAAAGAAATGTTTCGCAAAATATAACTGCATCCATTTTTGAATTTTAATGCCCATAATTCAGAATTAAACTTCATGGAATAGAAATAGCCTTCATCTAATTTCAGAACACAAGTTAATCCACCTGATTTCAAGGTCATTTGGCAATTCATCATCCCAAACGACAGGTACAGGTAAAAGTGTTGGGAGCACCAGAAACTTCATTAAAGATCGAACAGGTGTAGCTCCCAAACAGTAACCGACTAAAGCAAATTTAAACCCCCATGAGGTCAAACGTCTGCGTGACAGAGATTGGTTGGGGGCTACCAACCGATATCATTCTTCTAAGTTTCCATGATGCATCTTAACCCTTTGACTGCTAACTACTCTTAGTTTAAGAACTTCGCGGGAACGGCGTGCTGCCGCAGTATGACTGACAAAATTAACGAGATGCCATTTATAGTCCATACTGAGTAATGAAGGAGGTATGAAATTTCGGCGAGTTTTGAACATATTCAAATTCTTTAAACTCTTCATCAAGCCTGTTATATTTTAAAGAAAATTTATCATCACTGGATTCTTCTTTAATCTTTTTCAACTAATAATCAGAAATGCTAGTATATTCCTTAAGTTCATTGTGCACCTACAATCACATCAGTTTCTCAGAATTAATTTTTATTTTCCGCAAATTCATACCTGCACCGTTTAATATTAACACATCTTATAAAAACAGCTTAAAATCCTCTTTAACAGTATTTCTTTCACAACATAAATCATCTACGTTCTGTGAAGGGTTGAAAATTTCAACAAATTCGTTACCCCCTATACTTTTGACTTTACTAAATAAAAATAAATGGCAGATGATTTCGTACTGATGACAATCATATTGCAAACTTGTCATGCACTTTATTTTGTAATCTTCATTTGCATTTTCTGATAAACATAAAAATTTGTTCCAGTAATCAAAACTGCTTTTCTATGGAAGCTTTAAAGGCGATTTTGAATTTCCTGTAGTTTTAATTTATGTTTAGTACATTTAGATTTAAATTTGGGCCTGTCACCAAACAATTAAGCAATAAATAATCAAGAAAGGCTTAGTTTGATTTTCGAGCTACAGCTTGTGAAAATCTCACAAATTTTAGTATATGACTGCTTTGTGTCGCAGGAAATACTTTTCTACATTTATATAACATTCTTCAATAATTATTTTACAGTGTTAATCTTTAACTAACAGTCATTTGCCAACCATTTGTTATTTTCGAAGTTATTTTTTTAATTTCTCAAGCATTTCTTTAGATCGACAGTAGTTGTTCAATAAATCAGATGGCTTGGTTCCCTATAACAAACAAATCTCGCATCTTCTATCTGCTTCTATTCTACCTTAAATTATCCTCAGATTATTTAATTAAATTCTCATCTGCGACTGACAGCTTATTAGGTTCTTTAATTCCTCCCAATTGTAAATTATATAATAAATTTGGACATTGATGCCAGTGCAAAAAATAGTCGCAAGGTCATTTTATACGTTACTCTCTCTCCTAAATCTGTAGCAGCAAGCTGCAAATCAACTTTACTCGCGCTTTTAAACATTTTGAAAACAAAATTCAATTGCAAAACTCAACACCACTAACTCTTAATTCAATGGAAAATAATAGCACAAATGAAGGTAAATGACCAGAAAACCTCAGGCAGCTACTTCATTACTGGTTACTAATTCAGAAAAACATCTTCAGGAAAGGTTCACTTTTTGGTACGCATCGTCGTATAATATCACAAAAACGAAGGTTGAATTTTCACATCTCATAATTATCTATACGTCGCTGGTTCCACTCCGGCTCGACGGACCAAATGTTGATGATTACATAGACACTTGTTACAAGAATTTCAGTGGACTGTATTTTAAGAACACTTTATTTGCTTTCATTTTGAAAACGCTTACAACACATTTTATCTCTATTCTCCCAAACTTTTAGAATCCAAAATCTTAAAAACAAAAGCCGTCTGCGATTTCCATGGCAACTTAAATTGTTTTTTCCCCTTGATCAAGCTGCCACAATAGCGCTTATAATTAGGTAAACAATGGAACTGCAATGGGTACCGACGGTAACTGTTCACTTCCACGCCTGTCGAATTAATTTCTACCTTTTCGTTGCCCAGCGTTGGCACCATGCTTTTGAGATTTGTCGTTCGTAGGATTCGGTCGCTAAAAGCGTAGCTGGCCTGTAACGGTTGTAATTCTTATTTTATGCTTATCTGTACTCCTGAATTATTACTAAATGTTTACGTGGGAATGTTTTATTATTAAATGTATTCAGTTTGGTTGAAATAGACCGAGAGTGACTGAATTTATTAAGTATAATCAAAGTCGAAACTGCGTCATCCATGTCGGCGCCATTCTAACACGAGGTACGTAGACATCATTCTGGAGGCACGGCGGCGAGATTCAGGTGGAATTCGTCAGCAGTTCAAGTACAGATAAGTGATTTTTTAGTTCGATTTACATCTAAATTTGATTCTTAAAGTTTTATATCTATTTTGTATTGATTTTGATTTTGAACTTGAATACTTCGATTACTTATTATGGATCAAGCTACTGTCATTAGATTGCGTGGTAGGGCAAAAGCGGCCTTCACAAGGCTTCAGAATACTATTTCTTCCGATTTATTTAAAAATGAAGTAATTTTGCATCTGGAGCGCTTAGAAAGGATTTATTCAGATTTTGATAAATTTGATGCCCAATTACCAGAAGAACAGTCAGAAATTGAAGATTTTGAATCGAAGTATTTTGGTTTGAAACTGCAGTATCAAAATTTATTAGATGTATTAAATGTGGCTAATTTGCCAAATGTTACAGGAAATTCTAATATTAGTAACTTTAAGTTACCTAAGTTGAATATTCCTATTTTTTCGGGTAACTTTAATGACTGGATGAATTTTAAAGATTTGTTTGTTGCAACAGTGCATAATACTTCTTTATCGAATATACAGAAATTTCAGTATTTAATCGGATCACTTGCTGATGAACCAGCTTCTATAATTAAACATATTCCGTTATCAAATAATTCTTATGAAGAAGCATGGGCAAAACTGCTCGCTAGGTACGATAAAAAGAAACAAATCGTACTATCGTTAATTAAAACATTTATGGATCAAAAATGTATTTCACAGGTTGATAATGTTAATTTACGGCAATTAGCTGATACTTCCGATGAAGTTATCAGAGGTTTAAAAGCTCTTGGTGATGAAGCAACTTCTAGGGATCCATGGTTAATATTTATGTTGCTTCAAAAGGTAGATTCAGAAACTCGAAAGTTATGGGCACAGAAAACAGCGGAAGATGATTTTCCTACATTGGAATCATTTTTTGAATTTTTAAATTTAAGGTGTTCTTCTCTCGAAATTATCATAACTAAAGAAGCGGAAGCTAAAGTTGTTGATAAAAGTAGTAATGTTAGTTCTAAAACATTACAGAATTCTAAATTTAGTAATACTAAATGTTCGAAATGTAACGGACTTCATGCGTTATATAAATGCGTTAAATTTAAGAATTTGGATGTTACTGCTAGAAAGAACTTTGTACGGAAACGAGGATTGTGTTTTTTATGTTTAAATTCACATCTAATCAAAAACTGTAATTCACAGTTAAAGTGTAATTTGTGTAATTCAAAAACGCATAATAGTTTGTTGCACGAAGATATTAAAGCTAACAACGTACAGCTATTAAAAGCGCCAAATGAAAACGAAAGCACTCCAGAGCGAATTTCGAATGAATCATGCGAGGGTCAAGGTCAGGTAGTTGTCAGTAATACGATTCAAAATTGCAACTCGGCGATTTTGCCTACAGTTCTCGCACTCGCATTTTCATCCAGTGGCGAAACTATTGAAATTAAATTATTGCTGGATTCCAGAAGTGAAAGTTTGTTTATTTATGAACGAGCTGTTCGAAGATTAGGACTAAAAAGAATAAATCTAAGGTTACTTTTGCGTGGAATTGGCGGAGTGCCAGCTTCCAAAACTCGTGGTTTTGTTGATTTTAAAGTTCGGTCAAAGTTAAATAATCAAATAATTGATGTTAACGCATACATTTTGGATAGGTTAACTTTGCCATTGCCGGAACAAGTGATTAATGTAAAGCATATAGAATACATTAAATCTATTCCGTTAGCGGATCCGAATTTTGCTCAACCCAAAGAAATTGATTTGATTTTAGGAGCTGATTATTTTTTCTCCGTTTTAAGATGTGGCTAAATATATGGTTCGAAAAATGAGCCTGTAGCTCAAAATACAATTTTCGGTTGGGTGATTGCTGGGAAGGTCGGAAATAATATGGAAGGCCCAAAAACAGCAAATGCACACTTCATAAAGTTAGAAGATAATATAAATATTGATTACGAACTTAAACGTTTCTGGGAAATGGAGGATATTGTCGATGTTGGGAAGAAGGAATTTCTGACACCTGAGGAAAAATTTTGCGAATCACATTTTCAAAACACTTATGCTGTTAATTCAGATGGGCGATTTTTTGTAAAACTTCCATATTATAAATCGCATTTGAAGTTGGGTGATTCAAAACCGGCAGCAATTTCTAGGTTGCGTTCCATGGAACGAAAATTCAAAGATAATCCGGAATTTGAAAGACAGTATAAAGATTTCATACGTGAATATGAACAGTTAGGACATATGACTGTGATTAATGATGATTTATCTAACAGATCGGATATAGAAAAGTTTTATCTTCCTCATCATGCGGTAATTAAACCTTCTAGCACAACGACAAAATTAAGAGTAGTTTTTTATGCATCCTGCAAATCTGAAAATAGTATATCATTGAATTCTCTTTTAGGGGTAGGTCCGAAATTACAAAGAGATATTTTTGAGATTTTGATTAATTTTCGATTTCCTAAAATTGTTTTCACAAGCGATGTGGAGAAGATGTATCGTCTGGTGATGGTAGCCCCTGAAGATCAGAATTATCAATTGATACTTTGGCGATACAATTCCAGTGATAAAATGCGCACGTACAAGTTGAAAACAGTTATTTATGGTCTTTCCTCTGCTTCATTTTTAGCAACTCGATGTCTGAAGCAGGTAGCTTTAGAGTCTAAAGAGGAATCAGATGTATCTCGTATATTGCAAGAGGATATGTATATGGACGACTTATTGTCGGGTGCAAATACAGTTGATGATGCAGTATTTGTCTGCAAGAAAATATCTTCAATTTTACATGCACGTGGTTTTGATTTGAGGAAGTGGAATTCAAATTCGGTAGAATTCTTACCTGAATTTAAGGAACATTGTTCATTGAATTCTGATTTTGAGATATCTCCTAATTCGAGTTCGAAAGTCTTAGGACTTTTTTGGAATTCAACTACTGATACCTTCAGTTTTAAAGCTACACTGCACATCAACGCACCTATAACAAAAAGACGCATATTAGCAGAATCTGCTCGCATTTTCGATCCTTTAGGTCTCTTATCTCCTTGCACTATATTGATTAAAATATTCTATCAAAAACTATGGTTAGTTAAAGGCGACTGGAATTCAGTTGTTCCCCAGCATATCTCAGATGATTGGTTTAAATTTCAAGAGACATTCAGTCAAATCAATAATTGTGAAATTCCGAGATGTGTCATACTTACAACGGACAGTGTTATCCAACTACATGTATTTTCTGATGCATCTTCGCAGGCTTATGCAGCAGCCATTTACTGTCGCCAAAAATGCAATGGTACGGTTAAGGTTAATCTTTTGGTATCAAAGACTAAAGTCGCGCCTATAAAGCAAGTATCCATTCCTCGATTAGAACTCTGTACTGCGTATTTGTTGACCAGATTAATGCGATCTCTATTGAACATTTTAAAGAAGTTTGATTTTGAAATCTTTGCGTGGACGGATTCCAAGGTAGTTCTGTTTTGGCTATCAGCTCATCCACGTAAGTGGAAAACTTTTGTGGCAAACAGAACATCTCAAATCATAGAAGTGATACCTATTAAACATTGGAATCATGTTCCCTCTAAACAGAATCCTGCAGACTTTGCTTCTCGTTGTATTGAACCTCAACTCCTACCAAATTGTACTTTGTGGTGGAATGGTCCACCATGGTTGCGTCAGGAAGAGGAAAAATGGCCTAAATATGAATTAAAATCTGAAGATGATACTGAAGTAAAGGCCGAACAAAGATCTGATCCTATTTTTATTTCTCATATACGTGAATCGAATGATTTATTAGCTAATTTGTTCGAGCATTATTCTTCGCGTTGTAAAATTGTTCGTATTCTGGCTTACTGTCAAAGATTTATTACTAATTGCAAGAAGCATCATGTTACTCAGAACATTTCACGTAGTGGCGTTAACTCCAGCTGCCTTATGCCGCTAACATTTCTAGAGATTCGAGTAGCAGAAAATTTCAGTATTCGTTGAATTCAGAATCATCATTTCAACGATGATTTATAATGTATTAAAGAAGAGAAACCTTTACCCAAGAAGAGCCAACTACGTTCTTTGTATCCATTCGTAGATAAAGATGGTCTCTTACGGGTGGGAGGACGTCTTCAAAATTCATCTTTAGCATTTAACATCAAACATCCTGTCATACTTCCTTCTCGACATAAATTTAGCGAATTACTAGTGAAAGAACTTCATATTACTTACCTTCATGCTGGTCCTTCTTTATTATCACACCTCATCAGATAATCTTACTGGATAATTGGAGGAAAGAAACTGATACGCAGTTGTGTCAACCATTGCTTATTATGTCATCGATTTAAAGCTGCTTCAAATCTGCAATTGATGGGTGACTTACCTGAACATCGTGTGACTTTGGAACGACCTTTTTACGCATCTGGTGTGGATTACGCTGGTCCTATTACCATGAAATTTAATAAGGGTCGTGGCTCTGAAACAACGAAAGGCTATATAGCTCTGTTTGTTTGCTTGTCGACTAAAGCTGTGCATATAGAAGCAGTCAGTGACCTGACGGCAGACTCTTTATCGCTGCACTTAGACGTTTCATTTCACGTCGCGGTGCACCACGGCACATTTACAGTGACAACGGTACCAATTTTGTGGGAGCATGCCGAAAACTACAAGAACTAAATCAGATTTGGTCTTCCTTGTATGCAACGGAATCGGTTTCCCGAGAACTAACTAAGTCATCTATTGAATGGCATTTTATACCGCCTGCTTCGCCCCACTTCGGAGGAATATGGGAAGCCGGCATTCGCTCAGCGAAATTTCATCTGAGAAGAGTATTGAAAGAGACTCTTTTAACCTACGAAGAGTTGTCAACGCTACTTACCTAGATCGAGGCTATTTTGAATTCACGTCCACTTACTTACGTGAACGATACTGATATTGACTGTATTAATGTTTCAACAACCCCTTCTCATTTCATTACAAGTGATACTTTAACTTCCTTTCCAGAGAGCCATCAGACTTTACGCACAAGGAGTTCTAGGTGGGAACTTATACAGAATCTACGTCTGGGATTTTGGAAGCGATGGAAAAAGGAATACTTGTCTTCGCTTCAGCAGAGATCCAAGTGGCAGTACAACAGACCCAATCTAAAAATCGACACCGTGGTTCTTATCATCGAAGATGGATCTCCACCGCTAGCTTGGCCTATGGGACGGATCATCGATGTCCATCCGGGCAAGGACGGCTTAGCTCGCGTAGCCACTGTCAAAACTAAAACTGGTGTTTTCAAAAGAGGAATTAATAAACTTTCACCGTTGCCTGTGTATCAGGACTAAGCCTGATACGGTGGGAGTATGTTCACTTCCACGCCTGTCGAATTAATTTCTACCTTTTCGTTGCCCAGCGTTGGCAACATGCTTTTAAAATTTGTCGTTCGTAGGATTCGGTCGCTAAAAGCGTAGCTGGCCTGTAACGGTTGTAATTCTTATTTTATGCTTATCTGTACTCCTGAATTATTACTAAATGTTTACGTGGGAATGTTTTATTATTAAATGTATTCAGTTTGGTTGAAATAGACCGAGAGTAACTGAATTTATTAAGGATATTTAAAGTCGAAACTGCGTCATCCATGTCGGCGCCATTCTAATACGAGGTACGTAAACAGTAACCATTACAGTTCGTTTGAGTAACTAATGCTTTTGTCTCATTATATTTCTTAAAAGTCATTCCTGTTTCTCATTACTAACTTTACTACACTCTAAGTTTTACATATGGCTTTCGAGGACCTAAAAAACATAAATAGACAAGCTCTCTCTTCGAATAGTTTTAATTTTCAGGGCATATGCTAAAGATTTCATAATCAAAGATCTTTCACTTCCGTTATGCATTACATAGCTTATACTTTCCTTTCGAACAAGTCAAAGACAGTGCGTTTTGTTGCAGACAGTGCAAATCAGCAGCAATGAGGATTTATTATTGTTGCAAAGCAAATAGTAATGAGCTGAATTCTTAAAGTTCCTAGAAGAGTTTAGTTTTACAGAAACGCCCAAAATGCAGTTTTTGAAACAGCGGAAACGTCGATTATTACTTTTTAATTCAGTTTTTCTTTCCGCGATACTTCTGAATTCGCAGAATTCGTGGTTTTTACTTTAAGAAAATATAATTTTTTTAACACTTTCAATATAACATATAGTTGATACATTCTGATTAATGCCAAACCTTTTATTTCCAAATTTCCTGAAATAACTTTCATATTCGTTCAAAAATTCTGATAATTTAAATTCTTAAAATTCCAATCATTATCTGGAAATGTTTTATGGAATTTTAGAATACGTTCTTTCAAAAATCATTCCAATTAAATGGGAGTCCATTTAATACTGAAAGATTTCGTTCCAGTTCCTAATAGCTCTAAAATTCTAATCTGAGTATCGGCTTTAACGAAAAATCTTCTAAATCGATTTTAAAACTTCTAACAACTGAAATTTTATGTAGCTGATTCAGATGGGTTTGCAAAAACGTTATTTTAAATTTGCAGTTCAGTATCTTCAAAGAGTGTCATAGCTCGTACCTCCTACATATGACCTTGAATGATTAAATTTATCAGTTTTGTAAGATCATTGCTACTATATCTGTTATAATTTTTTCTTTCAATGGCAGAATGTGAACAATTACAAGTGTAACCGAGTCCCTTAATCTATACAAGGCCGGATGTGGTGGTCTCTTTATTATGGAGGCACCTAATAGGTCGGCCACCATCACCTTTCCTATGAAGGGACGGACAGTTACAACCCTAGCTTCTCCGGGATTCGAACCTCGGCCCTTCGGCATCGCAGTTAGCTTCCCTGACCACTATACCGACTGGGCGGCTCTGTTTTAAACTTGGTTATAGAATTCCAGCCAAGAAGCAGGATCACCATAATATTTCTTCACAATTAATTCAGGAAATTTAAATGTTTTGGTTTCTCAAAATTCAGGTTTAAAATGATATATGGCAGATACATAATATAGGGGAAGACTGATCATACCAATCATATTGGAAGTATTATATCAGGACTATAACTGCATATGTCGCCATCTGAAATCATCAGAAAAATAAATGTGCGTAACGACTCCGTTGAAAGAAGAACCGATCAAATAGCTAAAAACACTGAAACTGTCTGCATAACGTTTTTTGAATTACAACTTGATGAGTGAACTTTAACTAGGAAGTGAGACTTTACTTGCATGCGTACGTCATTTGCATGCGGGATCAACAAGTATTTCAAGAGGTATTTTTTCCCCGAACTTTTAAACTGATACTTAAAAAAAAGCATTCTTTAAGGGTATGAAAAATATAATAGAAAGAAATTCCTCTAAATAAAATATAATTATATGTTACTAATGGTGCTGCAATAATATAATAGTTTTATTGCACGTCTGAAAGTCTAGGTATCAGTTACATTGATCATACACTGTGTTATTCATAGGCAACATCTAGTAGCGAAAAATGTGAATGAACATTAACATAGCTCATTAGCTCACTTAATCTTGTCATCAGAGCAGTGAGTAAAACCAGAGTTAGTTCTTTAGATGAGAGGTTGTTTGAACAACTCCCTGTATTGAAAATAATGAAGATTTCAGTCGTCTGCTTCTTCACACAAAAGTTCGTTCGTTATCGAAGAG
Source organism: Stegodyphus dumicola (assembly GCF_044657685.1). Classification (NCBI taxonomy): domain Eukaryota; kingdom Metazoa; phylum Arthropoda; class Arachnida; order Araneae; family Eresidae; genus Stegodyphus; species Stegodyphus dumicola. The sequence goes on along the minus strand of NC_140772.1, from coordinate 62,489,206 downwards.
AACCTGTTTAAATCGGTTTTCTACACGTTTCAAATCAGGGTTTACGAGCAGTCTTAGTAAGTTCAAGAAACAAATACAGCTTATCTCAGAAATGATTATAATGGTTGGTAAATTTGGCCACCCCCTTGCGTCTGCGCAGTGCTAAAAAGGCGAAGGGAAGTTCAGCCTATTTAATCGCCAGTAGATGCCATTCATCTTGCATCTTGTCCTCCGGCCACACTCATACATTTTCTATACTTGCAGTATCCTTAATAATTCAAGACAGCCCGTATTCAGCTTGCTACCTTTAATAATTTTGTGCATCTTTCAAATCAGATGATGGTGGTTCAGTGGGTTTACTAATTTTAACACTTTTTCATTTTTAACAATATTTTAATTACTATATACAGAGCGTATTCTTAGGCGCCGCCTTCAACATGAACAAACTTTATTCTCTTACAACTAAGCGAGCAACAGCGCCCTCTAGCCTTTTTCTTAAAATTACACAACACTCCCCACCTGAACTCGGTGGAGAGTTCATCTTTCAATAATATATTCTAGAATATTCAATTAATATTTCGACAATAAATCCTGGAGAAATGGTTAAATATAACACATGCATACAGAATTATAAGCACATAAAATTTTACAAAACATTAAATGATACCTATCAGCAAGGTCAGGAGAATCAAACCTAAAAATACAAAATACAAACATTAGTTAAGTTCCATATTATATAACAATTGTATAGGCCTTTTTAAGGTACCAGTAGGTGTTTTAATCATGCAAGATCTTATTTTACCATCTCTGCCTGGCATTAATTCCAAAATTTTACCTATTGTCCAAAGATTTCTGGGATGTTTGTCGTCATGAATCAAGACAATATCGTTGATTTTAAACTGAGATGCGTTAGAATGTGGAGGACAAATATTGGCAGATCTCAGATTAAAAAGATACTCTGATCTCCAACGCTTCCAAAAATGATTTAAAATATCTTGATGATATTTATATCGTTTAATAATTGAATTTCTTGACCCAATCAAATTATTTGATGTTATTTTATTAGCAGGCCGAGATAGCAATCGTCTACCAACCAGAAAATGAGAGGGTGTTAGTGGAGAAGGTTCATTGGGATCGGTAAACATGTAGGTAATTGGTCTACAATTAATCATTGCCTGGATTTCAAGCTCTTTCACAGTAAGGGATGCTCGACCAATAATTTTGCATAAGCTGGATTTTATGGTTCGTACCATACGCTCCCAAAACCCTCCCCACCATGGACCCCTCTCAGTAATAAATTTCCAATTTATGCCTCTAGCAGAAAATAATTCTTTCACAGATGAGTCACTCAAAGTTTTAAAAATATGTTTTAGTTCTTTATCAGCTCTTTTAAAAGTCTTGGCATTATCGGAGTACACGGTGGTACACAGTCCTCGGCGAGCTGAAAATCTTCGGAAAGCTAGCAAAAAACTTTCAGTGCTGAGATCAGTTACTATCTCTATATGTAAGGCACGAGTGACCGCACACGTTAACAACAGCATGTAAACTTTACCTTGCCTGTCTTTCGTAAAAAATGGACCGGGGAAGTCCAATCCGGTCACAGCAAATGGAGGCGACTCTTGAATTCTGTCTGGAGGAAGTGAAGCGATATCCTGTACCCCAGGACGAGCACTATATCGTTTGCATATCACACATTTTCTGATGATAGTCTTAACACGCTGTCTTCCCTTAATGATCCAATATTTGTCTCTGATCTGAGTTAGTGTCGAATTAACTCCAGCATGGAATACCCTTTCATGCGAGTCCATGATGATCAACTGGGTAAACTTGCATTTTGAGGGTAATAGAATAGGATGTTTTAAATTCTCGTGACAGTCTGCAAATTGAATGCGACCTTTCAACCGAAGAATTCCCTCCTCATCAAGCCTTGGATTAAGGGAGTAGATGGAAGAATCGAGAATTGATTTCTTATTTGATAACTTAATTATTTCCGCTTGATACGATTCTCGTTGCGTAATTTTTACCCAATAATGTTCAGCTGCATTAATCTCAAAAGCACTTAAAGGTCCATTCTCTGTAGACCTTTTCCGAAGCCTCCCAATAAATCTAAATACATAGGCAGTAATTCGAAGTAATTTTCCTAAAGAACTGAATTTTTCTATATGCAAAATTGGGGATTCATTGTTAATTACAGGTACAGTCAAAATAATACCTTTTCTTAACTCCAACGATTCTGAATTTGGTTGTAATTTCTTTTGTTTCGGAAAACTTTCAGTAGGAAAACGTAACCAGTGTGGCCCATGCCACCACAGATCATTCTTAACTAGTGACTGAGCACTAATTCCTCGAGTTAGTAAATCGGAAGGATTTTGTTTCCCTTCGCAATGGTTCCACAATTTTTTGTTGCATATACTCTGTATTTCTGTAACACGATTGGCGATAAATGGTTTCCAATTATTTGGCGAACCTTTAATCCAAGTAATGGCGATTTCGGAATCACTCCAAAAATAAACATCCTCAATTAAATCACCAAACAATTTTTTCAAATATTTATACATTCGAGCAGCCACGAGTGCTCCCATTAACTCTAAACGAGGAAGCGTGATTGATCTTAAAGGTGCAACTCTGCATTTCGACATGATAAAGGAAGTTTTAATTTTAGAATCACTCGTACAATATCTGAAATATGAGATGGCCCCATATGCTTTAGGACTAGCGTCCGAAAATAGGTGAAGGCTTATATTCATTGGATCGTCATCAAAGAAATTTCTCTGTATCGATATTTCAGTTAAATCATTAAGTTCCTCCCGCCAAATGTTGAATTTGTCCTTAATCTCTGCAGGAAGGACCTCATCCCAGTCAGAACCGGAACACCAGATTTCTTGCATAATAATTTTTGCCCGAATAACAAAGGGTGAAATAAATCCAAATGGATCGTATATTTGGGCGATGCTTTGCAAATGTTTCCTTTTTGTAGCAAAATCGTTTCCAGTAGAAAAGTCAATTAAATTTTTTAAATTTAACTTTATATCGTCTTCAATGGAATTCCAAATCATGCCTAAGAAATTCGATTCACTAGTTAATTTGTTGTCTGATTCCTTAATCCCATCTGAGACCCATAAATCGTTTAATGCTTTAGAATTAGTTCTTAATTTTCTGAAATTCATCCCAGCATCCTTAAATATATTAACCGCATCTACAGATAACCGATATGCATCTTCAACCGTTCCTGCTCCAAAATATAAGTCGTCGACATAGACAGAAGAATTTAACATTTGGAAACTGTCCTGCATTTTATCTTTATATTTTCGAATGTGATATTTTATAGTGGCGGCCAAAATGAAAGGAGATATAGTCAAGCCGAAAGCTACGCGACACATTTGCATAATCTTAAAGGAGTCATTATTTTCATTAAACCAAAGAAATTTTAGAAATTTTCTATCACCTTCAGCAATTCCTATCATCAAAAAGGCTTTTTCAACGTCTCCACAAAACGCTATCTTAAACTTACGAAAATTTAACATAATGTCTAGTATATTTGGATTTAGATTAGGTCCCGATTCAAGGCAGTCATTTAACGAATTCGTGTCCTATGTCCTTGAGCTAGCATCGTACACAATTCTTACCTTAGTAGTTTCACTAGGTCGTATCACTGCTCGGTGCGGCATAAAATATCCCAAATTTGTATCATTATTTGGACATTCCTCCACAATTCCTTCTAATATCTGGTTCTCAATTATATTTTTATATTCCTGAAAAATCTCCGGAGTTTTACTTAGTTTATTGTGAAGGTTTGCGAATCGTTTCTTAGCTACCTCAAAATTATTTCCTAAATTATTCGGACTGTATTTCCAGATTAAATTTGCCTCATATCTTCCGTTTTTAAACTGCAAATTTCTTTCAAACTGGTCTACTATTTCGCAGTCAATATCGGAATAGTAATCAGAATCATTAATTCCCATATGTTCTAATTCCCAAAAACCTTTTAAATCTTTCAACACAACAGTGTTTGTGATTACCGCTAAATTTTCAGAACAATTTTTGTTTGTTTTATTTTTCTCGATTCCGGCGGCAACCCAACCAAACACAGAACTGACTGCGTACAACCCTTCAGATATTTTAATTCTTTCAGAATAAACTACATTCCAGAATTCATCCCCTCCAATTAATATCTCAACATCTATGTTATTTTTTCTTGCGCAATCGGCGATCTGCAACCCCATATGCTCCATGAAGTCTGCAATTTGTTTACTAGGCACACTGATGGACGCCGAGGAAATAACATCCGAGATCAAACATTCAATTTTTATTTTATTATTTTGTTTCCAATTCTGAATTTCGATTTCAACGACCGGATAGGAATGATTCATTGCCTTCGTCGCACCAAATGAATAAACAGAAAGTCTTTCATAACGGATTGGAGTAAGTTTTAAATGGTCGGCCAACTTTTTCGTTATAAAGGATCTGTGACTGCCTTGATCAAGAATTAATCTAGTTAATTTTGATTTATACTTAGAACAAGCATAAACTGTACAAGTTTGTAATAATATTTCCCTGGCATTACAGTCATTATTATTATCACCTTGAGGAACAGAAGCAATCAATTTTAAGTTTTGAACTTTATTTCTTTCCTCAGAATTCAAAGTCAGAGATTCAGTTTCATTTTTGGAATAACCTTGTTCCAACTTTTTGTTTACAAGGGATTTATTAGTACAAATCGATTCATTGTGATACATACCGCCACACTTATTACATTTAGTTTTATTTCTGCACCTTTCTGATCTATGGAATTTTTTAAAACAAGAAAAGCAGCGGTTTTCGGATCTTAGTTTCTTTAATTTATCAGAAACATTCACTTCGCATTTAAATGACTCGTGCAAATTATCACAAAAGATGCATTTTCGGTTAACTGCAGTATGAAATGCAGCCGTGGGTGTATTTTTTACATATTTTCTAGTTTCATATTTTGATTGATCGACTCGCGGAGGCACAGGATTTTTCCTTTCGTTTAATACTAGATTTGAAACTTCCCTGCATTCTATTTCCGTTTTAATAAATTGTGTTAATTCCGAAACTTCAACTTTATCTTTCGATCGTCTTTGCCGATTAAATTCCAAAACTAAATCGTCCGGAATTAATTTTAATAATATTGGAATTAATAAATGTCCATATGAGCCAGAAGTTACTTCTAAAGTTTCCAAATTACGAATCGAAACTTCTAATTCGTCATATAATTACGTAAAGCCTTTACGTTAGCAGAATTTTTAACGGCTTCTAAATTGAGAATTTTATTCATGAATGAATTAATGATCAGGTCTTTTCGACCATATCTGTCCTTTAGTAATGCTACACAACTATCATAATTACTTTCTGTTAACTCAAAGCCTGACACAACATTCGAAGCTTGTCCCGTTAAGAATGTTTTTAAGTATACAAATTTTTGTATTTTTGAAAGCGTTTCGTTTTTATGTATCGAATTTTCGAAACTATTCCAAAATTCATTCCATTGTTTGGGGTCTCCCCAAAATTTATCAATCATTAATTTTGGTAATTTCAGCGTACTATTCCCACTAGAACTGGAACTTAGATGCAAAATTCCATTACCACTAGACTGGTTTAAATCAGAATTTAAGGGATTCCTCGCTGGCGGTACTGCGGTAACCGCACCTAGAAACTGCTTAATTTGACTACAAGCAATTATACATTTGTCATTGTATTCTTCGCTTATACTACAATCTTCTTCAATTAAGTTAACATCAATTAACTCTTGTATTTCATCATCAAGCGTTCTTAAATTATTTTTCTTTTCGGTTAATAATTCAAACAATTCTCGTAATTCTTTAATCAAATTTTCCTCCCCTTCAATTTTTAATTTATCTTCAATCACTTTAATTAACCTAGTAACAGACGATCTCAATGTGGAACGTTTACGTTTCAATCTATCTAACTTCTCTTCCATTTTATTTAATTTAAATACACCCACGACAGCAATAATAAATACTTACTAATGTACTACAAATAATCACTAAATAATTAATTTAAGATTTCCCTACCTTTATTTGGAATTCCATTGTCCCTTGAATATGAAATATCCATTGAAATCGAAACACTTGGATCGAACACCTAAAATCTTCACAAAGCCTTAATTCCCGGCCGATGCACCATTTAATAATTTTGTGCATCTTTCAAATCAGATGATGGTGGTTCAGTGGGTTTACTAATTTTAACACTTTTTCATTTTTAACAATATTTTAATTACTATATACAGAGCGTATTCTTAGGCCGCCGCCTTCAACATGAACAAACTTTATTCTCTTACAACTAAGCGAGCAACAGCGCCCTCTAGCCTTTTTCTTAAAATTACACAACACTACCTGCAAGCTACATACGGCAATAGTGGAAAAAAGAAAGGAAAGTCCCTTGTGGCCTATGCCATGTGGTTATTGTTGTGGCAGCACTCGCTATCCTGGAAGAGGTGTATCAAGGCAAAGAATGTTAATATTGCTGTAGCTGTCAAAGACATGAACAAGAGTTAAAAGTCATCAGAGTGTGAGTTTTAAATTCCGGCCAACACATCTACTATGTATCAATGCATGACTCGTAGTGAAGTACCTGAAGATGAACATTGTTGCGAACTCAGCCGATAGATGGCGATAGTAATCCTTTGAACTCAAAACTGATTTATTTTGTTAGATTTTAGAAGGTAGCTAGATGTGTCTTGTCAAGTGTGAATTGACCCTCTTTTTAATGTGTCAATAAAGAATTAAAATCTAATTTATTTTCAATTACTCTCACCAAAGTTCAGAAGATCAAGAGCCAGGTAAAAGCTTTTATTTATAACTGTTTTGTTTTATGGTGCTAAACTACCGGAGCTGTAGTAATTGAAAATGGCACAACCAAATGAATTAAAGAAGATAAAGAGTAAAAGAAAAACTATTCGAGCTTCTTTAACAAAAATTGTGCATAAAATAAATGACACATTAAAAGGAGACAATACTCATTATGACGATTTAGATGATTTAAAATATCAGTTAGAACGCTGGCATGTATTTTTCATCTTTCCTCATAAGTGTAAGGAAAATTCAAGTTAAAATCTTAAGTTTAATTTCTTGTAGCCAATGTTCTCCTTAGAGCAAAGCTCTGTTATGTAACCACTCTCAATATCTCTAACATTAATAAATTCCAGTAATCGAACATTCAGCACCAACATCATGACATTCATTTAAAAAAAATATGATGACTGTCTTTGTGGCAAAGCTTCAAATGTATAAAAAAACTTAGTATTAGGAGAAATTAAGTACTCTCCAAATTTGTCAGCTATTAAAAAAAGTCTAAGATATTATATCAGTGTTAGAAATATATATATTATATTGTGCTATATTCAATATAGAATGTAGTGTTACAAATTCTGGATTTGGACCTCAAGAAAGGACTTTAAAATTCCTTAAGTATTAGTGTATCCGACTGGCTTTTGGACCCATTTTTGTATTTAAATTTCAGCAGGATATTTCAGCAGCATTTCTAAACTTAGAAGGAGGATTTCCTGAGTTAAGAGCAAATGAACTGCTGAAGCTTAAATTTTGATCTGGATGTCAACATTTTGGCTACAGAAAAATGTACCTGAAATTTATCAGGCTTTATGGCATACTGTCCACAAATTTCTTATAGCATTCCCCTTGGTTCTGTTTAGTGGCACGCGTGTTCACTGCAGTAACAACTCCAATAACAAGAAAATGAAATCAGCTGTAAATAACTAATCGCGGATTTTAGAATGCTTTTAACAAAAATGGACCAGAATATTGACAAATTGTTAGAAGTTCGTTAGACTTTCCCTTCTCAACAAACTCGTTTTGTTACTTGGTTAATTTGTATTCCCTTCCTTCGTATAATTACTAGAAATTCTTTACTTCTGGATAGGCTTTTAAAATTTTAGCTGCTTTTAGTCTGTTGATGGAAGCACGCAATCGTCTTTCTGCTAAATCTTTACCTTCAGAGAGTGTGGAATCAATTTGAGTCAAGATAATGTAACTCCAACCCTTCCATCATCATTAACTAACTACGCAGAAAACGTTCAAGTGCGGCTTAGTGCAACTCTACTGCAGTTTTATTTTCAACTAGATCTACAATATCTATACGCTCCAAACGCCACATGTCTGTGGGTTAATGTTGTTAGTGAGTTGAGATATGATAGACAAATTACATTCAGATACTTTGGAAACCTGTGAAAGTATTCCTATGGGCGTGCAAGCTAGATGAGTACTGATTGCAACGGGTTCACCAGCCAAATTCTGTATCTTCCCATTCAACAGTTTACCAATCACGTCTGCTCCGATAAGTTGATGAATCTCAGAATTAACTTCATGCGAGGTATGACTGATAGTATCACTAAAAGTTATATGTCTTTTAACGAAGATCTATCATCCACGTGAGGTCAAATTCTTTCTAAAATGTTGTGCTTCTGTTGAGGAGATTTCAGACTACCAAATAAGCTGTGAATTACAAATACCTCTCCTAGCACTCATAATTCAGTAGCTTTGACACTAATATAAGAGTACAGACATCCTGTATCATAAAAGCCTCTTACAATATGTCTACCATTTTTACCTCTAAGAAGAAAAACTTGTTTGTGATATCACCGCTGTTGAGTTAAATTGATTTGTAAGGGTATGATCTTTAAATAGGGCACAGTTCTTGTTTTCAACCGATTTTGAGCACCTGCCTTCGATTTAAATGACGAACTTGAACATATAACAGTTCAATGAAATTTACTGCAAATAAAACATTTTACTGTACTATTGCACTGCTTTAAAACATGAACCTTTTTAATGCAGGAAAGACAACCACATCTTTTGCTACATACTTTTTGTTATCTAGCCACCCAGACGGGATAGTGGTTAGGTGTCAGGTGAGAGCAGGGTCCGGACACCCGGGCAGCTTTCACTGACTATTCGGGTATCGTCCGGAGCCCGCAACTGTCCAGAGAAACAATACTGCCAAGCAGGAGCTCATGTTGGAGGACAGACGTATTGCGGATTCTTACAATAACCAATGCTTATTATACAATATATGACAATATAGAGATACTTTACTTCAAAAAATCATGTTGCTATGTTGAATTGCCACAGTAGTAATACATCGTTATATATTACACATTATTAGTGCACTCGCTATATTAATACGTACAATAAAAAAATTTCCTAAACTCTATAGACATATTGCAGAGCAATAACACTGCACATCATGCAACTTATAACTATATATATTATACATTAATAATACATGCATACATACATTACATTAGTACATACATAACATAAAAGGTGCATTCGATACATTAATAGATTATGCATTAATAGCGCACTCGATATATTAAAACATACAATAATAAAAATTCTTAAATTCAACAGACATATTGCAGAGCAATGCCAGAGCGCATTATGCAGTTTACAACTATATGCATTATACATTAGTTGTACATGAATATGTACATTACATTATTGCATATATGGCATAAAAAGCGCATTCGATATATACATAATTATACATAATACATTATATACCAATAGTGCACTCGCTATATTAATACATACAATAATAAAATTTACTAAACTCTACAGACATATTACAGAGCAGTACGATTGCACATTATGTTACTTATAGATATACATTATACATTAATAGTACATGCATACATACATTACATTAATACATACGTAACATAGGTGCATTCGATATATTAATACATAATACATTAATAGTGCACTCGATATATTAATACCTACTGGTTAGGCGACCAGTGAGAGCAGAGTCCGGACACCCGGGAGGCTTTCACTGACTATTCGGGTATTGTCAGGATTCCGCAGTTGTAGTCGTTAAGGGAAGCCTACTGCGGTACTCCGGATTGAATCCCGGAGAAGGCATGGTTGTAACTGTCCGTCTCTTCATAATTTGCAACGGTTGCCGTCTATTAGGTGCTTTCACAATAAAATGGCCACCATTTCTGGCCTTAGGAGTGTCCAGTGTTGAACAGAAAAATCTTAAAAAGAAAAAAAACTTTTTTAATGTAGATCCATTTTTCTGTGTTATTGCAATTTGGTAAATTCTGTATTTGCAATTGGGTAAAAGAAAAAAACTTTTTTAATGTAGATCCATTTTTCTGCTTTATTGCAATTTGGTACTCGGGATCGAGTCCCGGAGAAGGCATGGTTGTAACTGTCCGTCTCTTCATAAGTGGCAACGGTTGCCATCTATTAGGTGCTTTCACAATAAAAGGGCCACCATTTCTGGCCTTAGGAGTATCCAGTGTTGAACAGCAAAGTCTTAAAAAGAAAAAAAAAACTTTTTTAATGTAGATCCATTTTTCTGCTTTATTGCAATTTTGGAATCGTGTTTTCTAACATAAAAATTCATCTTTTTTCTTTGTAACATTCGCATTCAGAAGACTAACAGCGGTCGAATTATCACATTTATTTTCACTAAAATTCCGCTCAGCTAATCTTATGAGGATTTTCCTTTCACTATCAAACGAATATCTCTAGCTATAGAAAGTCGTTGCTTCCCTTAAATTTCTGATTTCAAATACTCCATTAAAGAAGTTAATTTATTTATTCCCTTTTCCGCTTTCCCATTACTTAAACAGAACTGATATGCCATTCCTATATTTTCGAAACATCCTCTGATAAACCGCTCTCAACTAGAGGTTAAATCATAGCTGGTTATTTACCCTAAGTAGCACCTAATGTATCTAAAGCTGTAATATATGCTTCAGGCCTATCATAAAGTTTCACCAAGTTAATTTTTTTCTGGTTCAATACTAAATTCAACAAGTCACGCATGTACACTTCAATAAACCACTTGCCCGCTTTCTGTGCGTACCGTACGGGCGCTTTTTTCGGAACTTTACTGAGTTGCCTGTACGCTGTCAATACCACCTACGTACAAAGCCAAGGCACTAGGGTTGTTTGAACTCTCTGACGTCACGAAAGTCGCCTTCCTAACACTTTCCTCGTGGTATCGTAGTGTAGTGAACCGACTGTTGTTTGAAAGTGTAGTATGTAGTAAAGAAATATTTTACGCTTGAATTACCCTATTTTTTATAATGCCACACAAATGCTGTGTTGCAACATGCAAAGGAAATTAAAAGAATGGCCCGAAGGTGGCCGTGTTTAATTTCCCTACGGAAGCAGAACAGAGAAAGGAATAGATTTGGAATAGCAAAGGACAAGATGAATTCCAGTCTACAAAGCATTCAAAGATTAACATATGTTCCACTTTTAAATTAGGAAAGTCCTGAAAGATTAATGTTATTGAAACAGAAATAACTTGAAAATGTGAAACAAAGAATTCTGACAAGAGAAAGAACTTACTGAAATCCTATTGCAGTCTACCAAAGAAAATAAAACGAACTTATATTATCGTGTCAAATGCTTTTCATACAAGCATGGTTATGTATTTATTTTACTAAGCTGAAATTCCTTTTATCTCCATTATGAATAAGGATTATTAATGTATTCCTTAATTAATTTATATTTTCGCCGGAGTATCGGGATTTTTTAACATGTACATTGATCCGTGATTGATAATTCTTTCAGGAATTTTCATTTATGTTATGAAGAGCTTATATTGAATTTTAAATTAACTATAAAATGGATCCTTTTTTCAATAATTATTCAATATAAAATCCCCCTATCTGATAGTGCTCATATTATAATTTTGATTAGGTATATAAACATATAAAATACGTCAAGTCATAATATTGAAGATGTTCATTTACAGTTGTTTTAGATGATTTAAATGTTTAATTCTTTGGTATGTTGTTATTGTTGCGTGCGCACGGGTTCGTAATAGATTGAAGGCACAAATCCGATAAAAAGTTAATTAAATTTAATCTTGTTACAAGAATAAAAAATAAAACGCTGGATATTTCCTCAGAGATTTTCGTACAATACCACAATATCACGCAGTAGTTAAACTAAACTACTAAAACTTTAAATAGAACTTAATTCAAAGCGCAGAGAAAGCTAATCCGATCTCAAAATTACAGCACCTAAGTAAAGAACAAATTAGTAAAACAACTGAACTGAGATGTTTCTGTCCGGCTGTTTAAAGCTTTTTAATCAGTCACGAGAAGCTTCTGGTATTTTCTCGAGGTTTCTGAAAAGCAAAACAGTAGAATTACAGTTACAGCTAACACACAATCGCATTTATTCAATTAAAATATAAATTGCGAGATATCTATTTATTGAATGCGCATGCTCCTAAATTTTTACTTTTTCGGTGTAGCTTTCTCTTAAAACTCGTAACGCGCTGCATTGCACAGTGATATAAAAATTTTAAATTACAATTCTACTAAAAATAGCAAACTAAATACAAAAACCGTAACAGTGCCCCCTTCCCAAGGACTGCATATCCCGGCAATACAATCCCTGGACAGGAAGCCAAACTTACAACTAAGGTATCAATGCAATAAAAAACATTTACATTACAATAAAAAACAACATAAACAATAACTATAGTAAGTAACTCAAAACAAATCAAATACTGAATACAAATTTAGAAACAAAAAGGACCATGTTCTTATACTATTTACAATATAATTTACAATTATATATAACTATTTACAATATAATTTACAATTATATATAACTATTTACAATATAATTTACAATTATATATAACATGGCCATATATGTTATATATGTATATAACAATTATATATACATATATAACATATATGGCCATAGTAAGGAACTAACCTGTCATAATGAACGACTTCAACCACATCTTGTCTCCTTCGTTGAATCGACGTCCAGCAGCTCTCGTATCTTATCGGGTATTCATCTTCTCCGTTGCCAAGTTGACTCGCTCTCGTGTAAAGTTGTGCATCACTTCAAACCGGGCCTGGAGATCTTGAATATATTCCACAGGCGATGAAGGCGCATCCAGAGGGCGACCAAACAAAAGCTCACAAAGCAGACGAAGATCACGACCGACAGACATCTGAGATGGAGAACAGCCACGGTAGTCTTGTGTTTCTGTTCAACCCTAATATGATTTCGGTGGCTTTCTGAGCAGGGTCTTTCAGACAAGTCGTCGGCATTTCCAGGTGAGGATCCCTTCTGATGATGGATAGTTGTGTCCTTTGATGCTGAAAGCAGTTTGTTGTGTTTTAAGTCCAAGGAAAAATTGTATTTCCTTAAAAAGTTCAATCCGAATACGCAAGGATCTGTAATATTTGCTACATATGCCGCGAGATAGTAGGCGGCATTTCCAAACGTTATGTTTGCTTTTCCGTCGATGTCGATCTTCTCGCCTGACACAGTCTGGAGGGTAACGCAGAATGGCGTCCCAAATGAGTTTCTCTTTAAATTGCTGAACTAAATCCTTCCCAATGATGGTAACATTAGCTCCTGTGTTAATGATCATATTGCAAGGAACTTCCTCGATATGCCCATGGATGGATAGTGTATAATTCTTAGAAAATAAAAGGTAAAAAGGCTTACCTTTTAGTCGATCTTCTTTCTTCTCCAAAGCATATCCGGGAGTATTTTTCCTAAGTACATCTACACACTGCTCACAGAAAAAGGAAGGCTTCTAAGATAATAAGATATTTAATTTACATCACAACACTAAACTAAAATATATATGTAACACAGAAGAATAGGATTAACATGTTTCACTCAAACGTCCATCACGAGTTCTCAAAGTTCAACTAAAATGTTCTGATTTAGTTTTTGCTGCGCGCATGCGCAAATCACGTGGTTGTCGGTGAGAGTTTCAACATACTCCCACCTTTAAATTTGCTGAAAAATCAAATTTAAAACTGTAACCTTTGAACAGGCTTTACCATTCGACCACTTCTTGTGGTCATCGATGGAATCTTTTCGCTATTAATCGCTCCCACCATCCTCCCCATGTCTGATGGCGGAAGAAATTTCCATGTGATCCTGTGGATACTAGCTTGTTCTAAGATTTTATCCCAATTTAAACTTTTGAATAATCTATCACTTCCTTTGAAATTCGTTCCATTGTCGGAATAGATGGTGTGGGGTCTTCCACGTCTAGCAATGAAACGTCTCAGCGCTTGCAGAAAACTTTCAGTTGATAGCGAGAAAATGAATTCCAAATGTACTGTGCGAAAAACAGCACAGGTAAAAGTCACTATCCATGATTTTTGATTTCCCTTCAATATCAACGGTCCAGTCAAGTCAACACCTGCAATCTCAAAGACTGCTGCTTCTCTTACTCGGTCTTCAGGGAGAGGAGCAATGGGTGTTTTCGAAGAACTAGTATCGAACCTCTGACATACAACACAGCTTCTTATGACTTTCTTGACAGTCTTTCGTGTTTTCAAAATCCAATATTGTTCTCGTAAAGCGGATATTAAAAATTGTACTCCTGCATGATTGTTCATTTCATGTTTAGCTCTAATTAATTTTACTACAATACGATGATCTGAAGGAAGAATAATAGGAAATCGAAAATTTTCTGTATCATCTTTTCTCAGAATTCTGGGTTTAACCCTAAGGATTCCGTTAGAATCAATCATTGGTTGAAGTGCACGTAACCTTTTGTCATCTAATCCAGAAAATGATTCACTCTGAACTAATCTCAAAAGAGTTAATTCGGCTCCTTTAATTTCTTCCGCTGTAATTGTTCCAAAAGTTCTTTCATTAGGACTTAGTCTGACATTTTTAACAAAACGGAAGATCCAAGATATTATCTTTAGAATGGCACTGTACGAAGAAATCTTATCAAAATTAACTTCAGTCATAGCATTCGAATTAACTGCAGAAATTATTGTCTTCTTTCTTTCAGCATTTATAATGTCAAAATTCGGTACAATTTCAGAGGCAGGCCATTTTTCTGGATCATATCTCAAACAATCGGGACCCTCCCACCATTTCGATTTGACTAAGGTTTCCGGACTACATCTTCGGGAAGGGAGGTCCGCTGGATTTAGCGTTCCAGGAATATAATTCCAGTCGTTTGGATTACTTAGAGTACGGATTTCTTTCACTCTATTGTGAACGAAAACGGTCCAGTTTTCATTCTTTTTTATCCAAAATAATGCATCCATAGAATCACTCCAATAATAAATAGGAAAGCTTTCTAGTCTTAAATCTTCCTTAACACGATGTACCAGTCTAGCACCAATCGTACAAGCTAAGAGCTCTAGTCGTGGTATGGAAATCGGCTTGATAGGTGTCACTCTGGATCGAGCTGAGATGAGCTGACATGTAACGGAATTTTCATTACAGCCTCGCATAAATATGCATGTGGCATAAACAGATTTACTCGCGTCACAAAACACGTGTAAAGATAAATCGGAAATTCTTTCGGAGTCAGCAAAAGTTCTTCTGGGTATAGCTATTTTTTCCAAATTGTGCAATTTATTTTTCCAACTTTCGAATTTATCAGAAATGCTTTTAGGTAAATTGTTATCCCATGAAATATTCTGTTTACAGCATTCTTGAAGCATTAGCTTAGGAATCAGAGTAGCAGGAGCTGTAAACCCAGTCGGGTCAAAAATCCTGTATACTATTGACAATATATTCCTTTTGCTGACAGGCTGTTTCACAGAACTATCTTTAAAGTCACAGGACAATGTGTCATTTGATAAATTCCATTTCAACCCCATAACTGATCAACGCTGGCCACACAATTGTCGACGTACACTGATTCACTTAATTTCTTAGCTACCTCTTGTTGGTGTTCAGGAACATTCTCGAGATGATAATTCAGTGTGGCGGCAAGAAAAAAAGGACCCCCCATAGCACAAAACATCCTCAGGATGTCCTATTTAAGTCGTAATAACCCGGGACATACTTAGGATGTCCTAAGGATGTTGATTCTCAGATGTCTTGAGGAGATCGTAATTTAACATCCTGAGGATGTCTTATTTAAGTCGCTATGTCCCGGAACATGACAGGATGTCCTGAAGATGTTGATTCTCAGATGTCCTGAGGACTTCACCAATTTCACATCCTGAGGACATTCATTCTGCATTGTCCGGAGGACTTCCGTTGTCAAACATTTTGAGGATATTTGTTCAATTTACTAGTTTTAATTTTTTGACATTGCACATCTGAAACTTGCACATTATTTAATTTTCATATGTATTTTACTAAGTTGTTTCTAAATGCTGTACATTAAAAATATTGATATGATTGAGGATTTATTCTTGTTATTTTGTTATTAATTTTAACTGCTATTTTTTCTGAAGTTTTTAAAAATTTATTTAGTCATGGAAAAGATTTTTTTCAATGGATTAGCATTTTCTAGAATATTTTCAAAATTCTAAATAACATATATTTTTTTGATAAAAAAAATGTATAAATTACATGTATAATTACTTACAGATTACTAACCCTACTATAAGTATAGCTAAAATTATATATATATATATATATATATATATATATATATTAATTCTGAAACGATTTTTTTTTTAAATTTGGGTATAGAGACATTAGGTATTTTTTTGGAAGCAAAAAAGATGAAAAATTAGCAACTGCCTTCGCCGGGAATCGAACGACGGACCTCTGGAATACCGGCCCAGTGTGCAGAACCACTACACCACGAATACACGCTAGGAAAGCGGGAGAAATACCTTATATTACTAGCCTTTTTAAAGGGCGACTTTTTTTTAAAGGTACCCAATCACTAAATCCTAGGTGTGGATATACCTCATCCAACACCTTTTTAGTTCGGACGCCACTGTAGAGACATTAGGATTTTTTTTTGAAGCCGTAGAGTTGAAAAATTAGCAACCGTCTTCGCCGGGAATCAAACCACGGACCTCTGAAATACCGGCCCAACGTGCAGAACCATTACACCACGAAGGCACGCTAGGAAAGCGGGAGAAATACCTCATAAGGAAAAATTTTTTCCCCTAATTACAGGACAGAAAATGTTTTTCAATCGCGCTATCTGTTATTGATATTGAATTACAGTCGTACGGTAATTTCGCAGTAAAAATAATTCTCTGATGACTATCCAAGATTCTAGAAACTTTGATCTTATATAGAGATGGTCGTCTTATAGAAATAATGCTTAATATCAGTATTTATTTATAATCTCAGAACTATTGGTCACTTTCAGGAGTGGTCGTTTGAGAGGCGATATTCTATACATTTATTTACTAATACTCTCAGATTCCAAAATATGTTTATATTCTCAGAAATATATTGGACGGAAGGTGGTCGTCACATACATGCAAAATTTTACATTTCATTGAAAATTAATTCAGCATTACTTAACTATTTCCCTATTAATTAATTAATGAGATAAAGAAAAAAATATGACATAGTACTGTTTATTACGGAATAATGTAGGAAGTTCTGCAGAACTATATTCTTTCGCGTCATTGCACATTGTATCCGGCAAACTACTAGTTCCTTGTTTTCTTAAGTCCGTTACAATTATGCGACTACAAACGCTGACGGTTTACGGAAGTTAGCGGGTCTCACGTGACTTGTGGCAACAATACGTCACAAACTATTTGTCTGGGTTACTATAATTGGCTGTTTCCACTTTTTTATGTGAATTTCGAGAAGTTTAGTTTATAGAAAATCCTTAATATCATGATGTAAACAAACACCGATGGCAAAAAATTATTTGGTAACTACATCCATTACGTACTGATAAATGTTTCGACATGATTACATATAACTGCATTAATAACCAAATAAAACAAACTTAGATTACAAATGCGTTATGTAATGGAGCATGTAACTAAAACTTCAGAATCGTAGAATCCGGAAGATTTTTTTTCCGAGTTAGAAGTATAACAAAACACGAGCAGTGTTCTAATAATTTTTAAATCTTCATATTCTTTAATATTACTGCTGTTTTTGATAACATGATCATAACATAACTGATGATCATAACATCATTTAAAATAAAATCTAGTAATTCTGCTGAATACTGCTTTTCATGAAAGCACGAGAATATTTTAATGGGATTATTAAAGTATCTGTAATAAAGAAAAAAAAAAAGTAGGTTACGAATAAACAGTAAGTAAAAGGAAGATTACTAATAATATATATTAACTATTGTATATATGTGTAATTTTGTGAATTGTGAAATAATGATATTTGTTCATTTTATAATTTAATAATGTTCATTTTATAATTTAATAAATATTATGAAAAAGCTACGTACTTTTTAAAAAATCATTTGCACTTGTTTTTCATTATTGCATTTAAGTTTTATTCATTATTTGAATCAATATATATAAGAATATAAGAGAATCGTATACATTTTACAAGTAAAATATTATACGCAGTATGAATGGAGATATGTTACTGTAAGATCCTAAAGTCTGGTAAATCCTAGGTTTTACCAGTAAAACCTAGCTTTTACCAAAGTAGCTTGTTAAAATCTCGAAGTATGCTTTAATATGATTCCACTTCAGCCTTTGAGGTAAAACCGAGGAGTTACCAATGCCTTCTGGTAAAATCCTGAAACATTTATTTAAATCAACCTTGAATAAGCCTCCGCACACAAATTCCGTTATGACACTTTTCTGTTCCTGCCTCTCCTTATTTGCACCATTCGCAGTCTAACTTGGACATAATTTAAACAAGTGTAAGCAGCTACGATCTAAAAAAGAAGAAGTTTGGGTGCAAGTGCAGAATCGCCCACTTATCGATGTTCACATGGACAAAGTCAAGGGAGTGCGTAGTGCCAAGTTTGTGTAATTCTCTGATGTTATTTTAAGCAAAAATAGGTCGTTGTGTACATGGACACTGAGTTTGTGCAATTCTTAGACTTGTTATTTTCAAGTTGGCGATTTTGAGAAATGCGCTAAGCAGGGGTGATTCTGCACTTTCCCTGAAGTTTGTTTCCATTTTTACATACTTTGCTTTTTTTATTTTGCTGATGGGAAATGAGTGATGTTATGCGGAAAAAGATTATGACATTTTGTCTGAATTTGTAAAAAATAAGCCTGATAACTGCTTTTATTTAACAAGTGAGAAATATGTGATGGAGAAACAAACAGTTCATTACAGAAGGTTGAAACGCTGTCGTATTCTAATTAAAGGAAAGGACAAACTTATAATATCACTATTTGCAAAAATCCTATATTATGTTACAACTGATGAAGTCTTCAACACAGCACTCATATTGCAATTGGCCATGGTGAAAGAACTTGCATGATTAAAGAACTGAATCGTAAGTACAAGAATGTAACAGTAGAACCTATTTTCACATATTTAAGACTATGCGAACCATGTCAGAAGAAACAAAAAACTGTGAAAGATGGGATTGTAATTAAATCAGTTGTGCATAGTGAAATAAATTCTCGATGCCAAGTCAACCTAATAGATATGCAGTCCAATACTGATCATGATATGAAATTCATTTGAGTGCATCAAGATCATCTTACACAATTTGTCCTACTCCGAAGTTTACACAGTAAAAGAATTGTTGAAGTAGCATATCACTTTCTGGATATTTTCATAGCTTTTGGAGTCCTGAGCATTTTTCATTCTGATAATAGGAGGGAATTTTGCAACCAAATCAAATCATAAACAGTTTATGTGAAATGTGGAGTGATATAAAAATAGCTCACTGAAAACCGAGACACAGTCAGTCACAAAGTTCTGTCAAACGGGTGAACCAAGATGTTGAGAACATGTTGGAAACAAATAAGATAGGAAATTGGTCAGAAGGATTAAAATTTGTACAAAAATAAAAAACAAAGCATATCAGGAGGGATTCAAATGTTCATCTTAATGAAGCTATCCTGTGATGTCCTGCAAAGTTGTCTTATGAAGCTAGGACTTGCTAACTCAGTTTTGCAACATAATTTGATTAGTAACATGACCACTGAACAGGATTTAGAAAAAAGTTATAAGTATGTATTACTAATGAACGTGTGGTTAATACAGAAAATGGGAAAACTAATCTCGAATCAACAGTTGATTTAGAATTGCAAAATAATAATAATGCATATGAAAAATAATCAGACATAACAATGGAAGCAGATACTAAAGTTTGAATTGAAATGAAAGAACCAGATATATGCTCTGACACAACGGGTGCAATTATCAAGAAAACTCAAAATGTGAAAGTGTTTCGAGAGACAGTTAAGGAAGGACTTCAGAAGCAGGCAAAGAAGATGAAGACTGTGTCTACTAAAAACTTTCCGAAACCTACATTTGGACAAACACTTTTGGAAAAATGTTAAAATAAAAGTACCTGATATTGATAAATCAAAAATGGATCCAAAATCAATAATAGCCGTTATTAGAGATATTTAAGATGATGAGTTCTTATGTTTTTGATAATAAGTTCGGTAAATTAAAATCGTTGTAAACAGGAAAGCAGTTTATTTTTTGTAAAGAAAAATTTTTTGAACATTGAAGAAGTTGGTATAGAAGAAGTAAGTGTATGTGAAATAGTAAAAAAAAGAAAAAAAAAATTTCTTTAGTTGGGGGACAAGGACTTAGAAAATGCAGCTGTTAAAAAAAAAGTGTACTACGAACATCTGTTTGTGCAAATCAGCTGATCTACTTTGTAAATCCAAATGCCATAACAATCAAACTTGTTGTAACAGGTAATAAAATGTATTAAAGTAGTAGTACTAAAGAAAAACATGCTACAGTTTTCTTATTTTTTTAGTTACGTGCTTATTTAACTCTACCTTATATGTTGTGGTATTTCAATTCCTAGGTTTTTAATCTTTTTTTTTTTTTTTTTTTTTCCTTCCTCGTTTTCAATCTTAGAACTTTGTATTTATCAAGTAATAAAACAGAAGCTGCTTACAGTATCATCTGTATTCAGGCTTACAGTACTGGATATTAAGATCCTTCAAGATTCAGTGTTATTCAAGTTTGGCATGTTTGATAGTGAATACAAGCAAAATATGTTACGAATAAGAAATATTTGAATTTCAGTTATTATACTTGATACTCAAGTCATAAAAATGTTATTTATTCCTTGTTAGTTGAAATCATATTTTAGGATATTATGAGTTAAATTTCGTAAACTATATACTTAAAAAGAAAAACCTTTGAAAATTTGTCCTTAGGTGATAAAACAATATTAAAATATAGCATATAAGCATAAAATTAGAATTCAATAGCCAAGCCAGAATTTAAATTACTAAAGTTTAAAATGCTAAATTTAAATTACTAAAGTTTAAAATAGTGTGAAAAAAGTCTCATGTTATTTCGAGCTTCCCAATTATGTTTAAGTAGAGAATTCTTTGTTAGAGCAGGACAAAGAAGGAAGTGATCACTATCCATAAAGCCAGAATGGCAGAGATAATCAAGACTATTACAAATTCCAGTCTTACTCATGTGGACAGCCCAGCAATGATAATCCACTGATCAAAACACAACTATTGTATCTTCACAAGGGCACCAGTCTAGTAAATCATCTTGAGTTTTTCCCTCAATGTAAATTAAACAAAACCCTGCTGAATTTTAAGCTTTGTGGCTCAAAGTTTATCTGAGACATCTATGAAAGTCTAAGAATGTTGTTGAAACTTGAGTTGGAAATTTGTATCTCATGAGACATGCACAGTTGTCCAGTTCAGTATAAAAGTAACTCTTAGGGTTGTTTTTTTCAATGCCAGTCAAGGCGAAGAATCTGATTTTGCATTTGTTCTTTAAATCCTCAAAGGCAGTTATTAATTGAGTGCTGGAATATTTCATAACAGTAAGTAGGTTTGTAAGTTGTAAATAAAGTGGAAGTCGCATATCCCCACCTTACTCCTGTTGTTTAATTACATTGAAAAAATTATTTATCCTTAACGTTAGTTCCTCCACCCATTAATTCCAAGACCAATTCCTATTTAAGACAATTACCATGTAGTTAAATGTTTAGAAACAATTATTTCAATGATAATTCCTCCAATCCATTAATTCCAAGACAAATTTCTATTTAAGACAATTCCCATTTAGTTAAAAGTTTAGTATTGAGGCACATGGATATTATTATATAAAACTCCTAGTTAAAAGGCTTGTGACACAATACAAAAGTTATACAGGCTTTTCTGTTTCTATGCATGTTATTTAATTGGCACCAAGTACTCAAGTCTTCATGACATCATTTAATTAACTATTTCTGTGTACCTTTTTTGAGGATGGAAGACCATGTCACCAAATTTTCAGCATACATCAATACATTTACATCCCTATCTTCTAACATAAATATAAGGTTGTTGACATATATATTACAAAGAAACAGCTGAACATAGTATCCTAAGGAAGACGGGACTGAAGTTGCTTGTGATGAGATATGAGTAAAGTGTAATGCAATATGTTGTGTTATTCATAACACAGTGCATTTATTATAAGACAGATCATTTAAAAAAATCATTATTTGAGTTTTGCATTTCTATTTTTTATTTTATTTTCTATTACTTGATTCTTCCTTTAAAACAACTGTAATAATAGAGATACAAGACTGAAATAATGATTTTGTTTCTTACCTGCTTTAAAATGAACACACTGTATGTCAGTGTTAGACTAATATCAAATTATATGGAACTAGAAGCATATCTTCTGTCCTTCATTTCTTTCCAAATTCAGTACCAAGCATCATTTCATCATGTGGTGGAATATGCGAATTAAACTGTTGGTCATACCGGTATAATTCCACTGCGCTAATGCTGCAGCCATCCAAATTTTGATAGAGAACACCCCTGGGGATACATCTGAGTGTCTTCCATTCCTTCTTTCCAACAAGCTACTCTAATAATTTTGTGGTTCAAATGTTCGTTAAGTTCCTAAAAACGTTATTGATGCTTCTTCTAGCTTTTCCACCAAAATTTGCATTAGTGTTATCCTCACAATAGGCAATGATTTTATAGTTCAAATTATTATTTTTTAAAGTAGTACTTATTGAATCAAAAATTATTTCTGAAGTTTCACCCAGCAGTGAAATAAAATCTAATATTCTAATTTTAATTTCTGTTTCTAGATCAAAAAGTTTAACAATTGTGGAAAATAATTTTAAATTTTTGTGGTTGGAAGCATCATAATATATGGATATAAATGTGCATTTAAAATCTAATTGTTTCTGCAATTGTGAAAACGAATATAGTGAAAAAACATTACAAATAATTGCTTGAGTTTTTGTCATTGCTTCTGCAAATTTTTTGTCGTACAATGTTTTGATCATTTACGATGTACAATCAATTGATCTGAAACTTTGATTGTGGTTTATAGTGTGGAAAGCAAATAGCCCTTGAGCTAATGCTAGCTGTTCCTCCATTAACAATAGATATTCCTTGACGAGATGTAACGACAATGATCGAACACCACCGAGTAAATCTAACTCGTTACATCGCCTATTTTAGTGTACTCTGCATACATTTTATGTGTTTTTTTTATTTATGTATTTTTTATTTCTTTATATTTACTATAATAATTAATAAATAATAGGTAATATATTTTAACAGTACATTTAAAATAAGAAATGCAGATGTTTTCTAAAAAAGCGGGACATTTTTAAAAATCTGTGGGGCACGGGATAGTCCTCCAAAAAGCAGGACTGTCCCACCAAAATCAGGACGTGTTATCCTAGTAATTTTGACATTAGTAATAATGAGAGCAATAATTGCATTGCTTTAGCATTTTTCTCTTCATAAAAGAAATTGAGTAATGTACTTCAACATTGATGTGATAAGATAGAATCCTTCTGTAAGTGATGCCAAAGAACTGAAAGATCTGCTAGAGAAAGGGGATAATTATTTTATTTTAGAAAATATTCACCAAATCATTGCATCAGGGACTTGAACAATGGAGATCATAATTAATTAATCATAGTGAAGAAAAAGACCATGCATTTTGCTTCTGTTTTAGCTGTTTTTCAGTAATAAAAAATCACTCTCTTATGATGCATATAAGGACTTGGAGCATTTACATCTGCCTCTGAAAAGAAATAAAGATGTCTAAAAACCACCTGAAACCTCATGAGAGCCGGCACTAGAATCTGTGCGGTCACACCAGATGACATTATTTAGAAATAGGGGCCCACCAGCGGCTGAGCGGTAAAGTCGCTGAACACTGGTAGTTTGGTCCAAGGTTCGAATCCCGCAAATGGGTTGGCTGCATGGCCGTTTTCGTGGTTTTACCCATGTGTAACGTGTATACGAGCCAGTTTCCCTTAAAAAGTCCTCCACAAAGGCATCCCTCCCCTTAGGCAGATAGCCCTCAAGGCTTTGCCATAGTTAAATAACCTAACCTAACATTTAGAAATAGTTGAGATTACAACAAGTGGAAAAAAAATCTAGTGTTGAAAAGGCCTAATCGTGAATCCCATAAGAAATGATTCACTTGTAAACTAAAATAAGAGACAGTAGATTCGATGCAATAAAATTATTAAATGTAGGCTTTAGTGTACAAAAGCATAGCAAAACATGTAATGGCCACATCCCAAAGTTCAGCTGAACTTTTATATCCAAATTGTTACTGAAAATATCTAAAAGACTACTTTAAATTATTTCAGAAAAAAACATTAAAGTAAGTTGGTTTATTTTATTTCTGGGACTAAATAAAAGAAAATAATTTATGCAGAAAAGCATTAAAATATAATGATTTATTTTGTTTCTGAGAAGATAAAACAGAAGAAAAGTTATGCAGTCAGGAATGCTAAGTAATGCGACATATTTTTAGATAATAGTCATTAAATGATATAAGCAAAATACATTATAAGGTTTCTTATAAAAATGGATGAAGGTATGTTCCATGTATAAAAATTTCTGAAAATTTCACATATGAAAATATATTCTGAAAATTCAATTTAAACTGAATATTTATATTAACAAACATTTATCAGATGCAAATATACTTGTCCCAAACATGTGTGCTCAAAGTCATGACAATAGATACCACATGAAAAGAATACATTTAGGAGTTCCATAAATAATGCATTAGGGATTTGAAGCACAGAGCTGATTTTTATATTATCTCTTTACGTCCTCTGAATCATAAGAACTGATTGAATTGGAAATAATGCCTCAACGTTTTCTGGTGAAAGGTCTAGAAATTGTGTGTTTTTATAATTATAAATATCAATACATATTTTTGAGGTTACACTGAGGAATTTTTAAAACATATATTGCAATGCTGATTCTAACTAAGTAGAGCATTACATAGATATTTTTTTGCCTTAAGCAGAGGCATACCCCTATGTTTATTGAAATTAATGATATTTATACACTTTCATATTCATTGAAGATAAATATTTCAAATCACAACATTCTAACACTTATAATATGTTCAATCATAGCTTTATATATTCAGAAAAATTATGTTACAATTAATGATCTATATTTATAAACTGAGAAATGTTTAAAAAATAGCAAATATCAAAGAAACAGAATAGATAGCAATGTAAAAAATGCTGTACTAATTATGTAATTTTATATACAGTCAAAAGTCGTTATTTCGGACACTCATAATCCGGAATGATCTATAATCCGGACCTCAAATCTACAAACTTTACGCATGCGCGTAAGACCTTTACGGCTGCGAATATGCGTGTGCGTATGCGCATAATACGTTTACGCAAGCGCGTTTAATGTATAACGGACGGTATAAGCTAAGCTGAAATTATCTAATTCAGGTAATGTTGCAGATTGCGTTGTTCCTTAATCTTCGAATTGGATCCGGCTTATTAGTTTTTGCAGACTGTTACAGCAATTTTATAAAAGTAAGCTTGAACTTTCGATTATGTCAAGTAGAATTTCCGATATATATTTACTAATATGTAAAGGATCTACAAAGCGAAAGTATGTTTCGAAGTCCATTAAACCAAAAGTGGAATTGCTGCAAAAAATGGATAAAGGCATATCCTTTGTTTCTCTAACCATTCCAAAATTTGTTTATCAATTTCACGCTGCTCTGCGGCAGGGGGGGGGACGCCGCGGCGTGCAATGAATTGGAAGTCGATCTGTCAGCACTATCCGTATCTTCAGGGCAGATGTTTTTATTTTATTTGGCTTATAATTCCTTACTAAATGTAGTATTTCATCTCGATGTACTCCGTCTTTGATATGATTTAAATCAAGTTCCTTGTCATTATAATTCGCTTCTGATAGTGAAGAAAGTGACAGAGAGGTTATTGACAGATTGAAAGTGACAGAGAGGTATTCTCGACACAGCAATTATAGGACTTGAACAGCGGAACTTTGTAACTAAACAAGAAATTATGTCTGTTTAATAGAATAAAAGAGAAAGTATTATCACATGAAACGAAGCAACTTTGAAAGAAATGTTTAATAAAGTAAACAGATAAATGTTAAGCTTGGTATGGTGCCAATGGAGTTCATCGAATGGACTGGCCTGCCAAGAGTCCAGACCTGAACCCTATCGAAAACCTCTGGGACGAGTTGCATCGCCGAATTCAGGGGTGCAATACCCGTGCAAAATTGGCGAAGGAACTTCTATGTCTTCTCCAAGCCGAGTGGAAGAATATACCACTAGCTGTCATACAAAGACTTGTGAAAAGTATGCCCTGGAGGGTCCACGCTGTAATTACCTCTCGTGGAGGCTCTGCCAATTATTGATTTTGAATAAAATTATTTTTTATTTTCTATCACAGGTGTCCAAATACTTATTGGTAGTCAGTGTAGCTGCTGGGAAGTCAAAATTCGAAATTGCAGCTTGTCGCTTTTCCCTCGTGTCTAACGTGATTTATAAGCCGCTCTCTCTCGAAGTCTTCGGCGAACTTAAAAGTTAAATTAATTAATTAAAGAAATTCGAGGACTATCTGTGTGGGAAGAGATGCCGTCGTAGAAGACTTCCTAAGGAAAGCAGGCACACATTCACGTTTTATATGAGGAAAGCCATGAAACCTTTCATGTTTGCCTGAATTTTAACCCCGGTTGACCTACCAGTGTTCAGCGATCTTACCACTCTTTCGCTGGTGGGTTCCTCCACAAAAGTATCCATATTTTAGGCAACTAGCAATGAACTTCTGAAAACTAATGAGCAGATTTTAACGAAATTTGCTATGAATATACATTTATAACAGAGAAAGAGATGTACTATTCAAAAATCATTTCATATATGCGCGATTGTCAATAAAGTTCACGATGCAAGGATGTCGAAAATCCACGTTGTGATATCGAACTAAAAATAAGTGTAATATGGGCTATGTGTCCCTCTCACAGCCAGACAGGTCGCGCAAGGTGACGCCATACTGGACATGAGGCAGTTAAGGAATCCCTGTGTCAGGCGATCCCACTTCTACAGCAAGGCAGTTTTCAACTTCGCTTTAGTTCTTGGAGGGGGAAATAGCGAGATTAAACTGGACTACCAAAAGCGTCGTCGAAGACATGTTTTATAGGATTAAGGTGAGGACATCTAGCTGGCCAGTCCATGTTGACAAATATACTTACTTTACTTTACAGTAATGGTTGACTAGCTGAGCCCTTTATAGACGACCCACCACCAACTGCACTCCTGGAAAGTCGAAAAGAGAGCTCTAAGATCTCTCTATACCTTGTAATAGTCTGGAAGCATTTGTCAAACACATGCAGGGTGTGTGGCTATTCAACATAATGCCTGTTCAAACCATTACACTTCCACAACCCTAATGATCTTTTTTCTGATGAAGAGGGGGTGGTATCTTGTTGCATACTCTCTCCAGATAAAGATACGCTAAGAATCAGTGCCCCAGGATGAATCGCGGCTCACCTGTGAAAAAGCATGCTGCTCCGCTGAAATCTGGCTCAAGGCACGTGTCATCTATACTATGCTAAACATGCTCTCTTCCGTGCTGCAGTGAGCAGAACGCAACCAGAGATTTTCCTGGCATACAGCCCTATCTCACGAAGCTTTGAGGCAACTGTAGACCGTAAAACTCGAGTTACCTTGACGGCACACATCTCACGTAACAGCTGTAGCGGTCCTGTGCCGCCGCCCTGAATGTGCTAAATTATGATTCTTTCATCGTTTTAAATGTTTGTGGACCTTGTCCAGGTCTTCTTGATATAGATCCATTGTGTACTTCTCGGAAGTGTATATAAAATAGGAACGCTATAGATCCATTGTACTGAAACTACTTCCGGAAATTGCAAATGACACTGGACTTTACATTGCAGCCATCTGCGCTTTTGACTGTCCTATCTCCAATCTACTGACAATCCCCCCTTATTACATCATCTATACATTCTTGGCTACTAATTTTACTTGATGCGTCATAAAATTTACCCCTATTCTTGCGAGTGTTAAATGTATTTTGGAATTGTGGTAAATGCTATGAGAATAAATTCATTATGAAGCAATTAAATGTATTAGCCTTATTGGATTTATGGATTTATGGATTCTAATCCATAATTTCATATTTATTTCACTTTTCCAATAAAAGAATGCTTCCACCAAATGTTACTGTTATGTGTTATTTTTAAGAATACAATTTAGCAACTACACAAAGAAATGGACTGACATAGTTGACACTATATTGAGAATTCTAAAGATTAAAAAAAATATATATGATTAAGTCATTGATTTGTGAATCCGAAACCATATATGACCACAGGATGACTTCATGTATCATTATTTTTTTTATATTTGATGGGAGGAATGAATACTAAAAAATGACTAGTGTTTATAATTAAGATTGAGCCATAAAGTTAACAAATTAATTAGATTTCATTTATAAATGATCAACTAGATGCTGATAGTTCACTTAAAGCTCGTTACTATTCTGTCAATTCCACGTCTCAAAATGGTTAGAGATGTGCTGGCCACATTTCTTAAATCTGAGGAATATTTAGTTTCAATATTTGAAAATAACAGAAATCTGGAATAAAAACAAGTGAAACATATCATCCATCTTCTGTGAAATATACCATCTGCTTTTTTAACAATTAACAAGAATTCAAATGTAACTTTACCAGATGTTCTTTAAATTCTATATGGGGAACATATTTTTATATGTCCTAAAAGCAATTATTTTCTGAAAGCTTTACAAATATATTGCACAGTCAATCACAAAAACAATTGCCATTGGGACTTAATCTCTTCTTATACTGGCATGGCATCCATCCATATAAGAGATCATTCAGCTACCATGCAACTAAAAAAAAATTATTTCAACAAAAAAGTGTTTTAAAGCATAAAAAAATATATTACATAAAGACAATAAAACTTAAATTTATAATTTCACTTTTAATGTTACACAAAATTTAGATCCTGAATAACAGCACAATCAAGATTAAATATCCTGTTACATTAAAAACTTCATTAATATCTAATTTATCAATCATCTGTATATTTTGTATGTAATCAGCCTTTATGAAACCAAATTAAAAACTTCATTAATATCTAATTCATCAATCATCTGTATATTTTGTATGTAATCAGCCTTTATGAAACCAGTCATACAAGAAATTCCCAATAAGTTACCGAAAAATAGAAATCTGGTTTTCATATAAAAAGCAGGAAATTATGCTTAATTCTTCTCAGTCATTTCCTAAAAAATATTTGAAAATTCCAGAACAAGTTAAAATAGGTTCCCGGATAAAAGACCACTGGACAAATCCCATTGTGATAATTGCCTGTGCAACAAATACCTATGTGGATAGCAGCCAGTGACACACTTATGAATATAATTTACTTAAATAATTATTAAATACAGCAGTATTATATATCCATAACATTTAAATGTTAAAATACAGTAAAAGCTGGACTATCAACTAACTGGAAATTTAAGTGACATATAATGCAAGGACAGGCCTCCAGAAACCCTGCTGATAACTTCTAAATTGTGAACAGATTTACATTTACACACCTTTCTTATATTTCCTCTTCCCCACTGCTATATCCATCATACTGTTCTAAGAATTCCTCCAGAGAATAGGCCTCACCCAAGGCTAACAGTAACTATAATAGTCCTTATTGTTGGCTCTGATTCTTCTCACCAGTTGTGGGAAGTTACACCATTCAGTTCCCATTAGAAGTCCTTTGTTACTACTAGAGGGGAACATAGATTTCTTCTGGTGAGCAAACAGGACCAAGGTCACTGCATAGAGTGGAAATTTGGAAGTGCACTTGAATACAGGTGTTCTATCAGAAATTGTTTTCACCTGTTTTACTAACAGATTTTTCATTAAATTGGTCCTCAAGTTGAATAGGCTATAGGTAACAATTTCTAAACATCTTTTAGTGTGACAGGAAATTAATATTGTATCTATTTTGATTAATTATCCATCTACTGACTGAAAATCTTTGCCAGAACTTGACTGCAAAAATGGAAGATTCTTCAACATATAAAAAACAAAATAATTAAGTTTTGAAAAAGGTGAAAACAAGCAAAATTTAATGAAAGACTTTAGCATCGGATTAATTATAATTTATGATGTTAAACTGGGAAAAAATGAATGAACAATGCTGATACAAAGTGCAAAATTATCATACAAAATTTAAGTTTTTGATATGCTATATCCTTAACTTGAATCATGATATTAAATAAAAATTGGCCATTTTCTTTGAATGGTGCAAATTTGGCAACATCACCTTTAATTTTCATGATGACATTTAATAAGAAGATATTTTAATTTTATATGCCAAAAGCCTAGCAAATACATACAAATTTATGTGTGAAGTTTTTTTTAAACGTTACATAATTAATTGTAGGCTTTTGATTAGAAGCTGATAACAAATAAGAAGACAGTTTTTATAGTATTAGACCTGAAATTTCTTTCTCCATTAACAGGACTTTTCTGCCAATTGCATTTTATATATTATTATCCGGAAATTTTATTTATCAAGAATTTGCATATCCCAAGCATTTCATAGTCCATCTCTTACTGTGTAATATATACGAGAGTCAAAATGTGTATTATTATAGTAGTAAATGTGCTAATGAGCAATAAAATCATACAAACTTAATTACTGCAGTTAAACCGATTTTTACCATTTCATTGAAATTTTATTATCATTTCCACATATTCCTTTAGTTAGGGATAGATAAAAGAGAAATCTTAAAAATTGCATCCCTGACGCTTACTGAATATAAAAATTTTTAGTAAATGTGCAAATAAAATAGCAATAAAATCATACAAACTTAATTACTGCAGTTAAACCAATTTTTACCATTTCATTGAAATTTAATTATTTTCACATATTCCTTTAGTTAGGGATAGATTTTTTTTGTTGCCTACATAAAAGAGAAAGCTTAAAAATTGCATCCCTGATGCTTACTGAATATACAAATTTTATTTCATTTATGTACTGAATTTTTTGATATTTCAATCTTCACTTAAGTTACATGCTCAGATTTATTTTGAAAGGAAGAATGCCTGGAAGTAAATAATTTTACATTTTATTCAAGTTGGCTCAATCTTGAAGGAAATAATTCTTAATATTTCTTCTTTATTACCTACTGCTATGTAACACTTCAAGGAGCGTTTTTTTTTTTTTTTTTTTTTTTTTTTTTTTTTTTTTTTTTTTTGGTGATTTTTATTTTAAAATTATTTTGGAAAATGCTTTCAGTTTACTTACACAGAGCATATTTCTTCATACCCTATGTATACATGAACTGATTTATTAGCTTAAAAACTGATCCAATATACATTCTTCCACTTATGGAATTTTTCAAAATAAGATGAAGACTGACCCCAAGACATTGAGGATTTTGATTAAAAAAATAACTTTTTCTATAGCTCCCAGAGAGAAAAATCTCCAATCAGCAAAATATGCACTGATCTGTTAAAAAAAATTCTATCTATGTTCGAAATTTGCAAACGTTAATGTTTAATTGATTAACAGAACAGGGCATTATAACGGCTTAAGCTATTGTATCGACCACCACAACATTCTGAGAAAAAGAATGGTGGCTTTGAAAGTTCCCACGGACAGAGCATTTCTTAACGAATTCTCAGAAAGAAAGTGACCAGCAGCCACAAAACAAACTCAAGTTTTTGTTCCTCTTATAGTTGTCCGAAGGGAGACGTTGTTCTGTTCCCTTTCATCAGTTTATAGGTGCGTTGTCTCAGACCACCTGGTTTGAGTCCCCAGGCTGTCTTCATTATATCCGGTTTTTAATCAAGGTTCTCTTGCCAGTCAAGAGGCACTTTTAAAATTACGAACAAATGATTATTCTCAATATTTTTTCAACATGCCCAGGACAACTTGAACAAAATCATGGAACGCAGTTTCAGAGAAGGAGTGAGAGTGAGTTACAGTAAGTTAAGAGAGAAACCTTCTCTTGGTTTTTCCAGCTTGGCCATGCGCACATTTTATTTAGTGACATTAGTATCTCTGCCAAGAGTTTACAGTGAGGTAGCTGGGCTCGCGTTACCTTACCAGACAGCATCCAACTCAGTCCGGGAACCACTGACTTGGAGAGATGATTAATTCTAAACAGCCTTGTCTTGAATTATTTTGAAACAAGAGCTTTTATCTAGAATCAGTGCTAAATGGAAACTTTATTCACAATGTCTGGTTGTTATAGTTACCCCTTCACCCTACAGTGAGTTTATTTATTTTTGCATATAGCCTAGAAAGAACTCCAATAAATTTATTTACACTACCTCTTGCCTTCTGAATTCGTCACAGCATGGAGGACTTCATAAAGACTGGCTCATATTTACATACACAGTATGAGCAAAGCTATAAAAGCAGTGTGAAACTAGCCTCTTTGCCAGCATTCAAACCTTTGTTAAGTAATAAAAGTTTAGAGCTGTTTTATTCACTTAGCCACAGGTGAAACTGATAGGGTCAACTACCCTCAGGATGTTTGTGACAGCAGTCGTATGTTTTTTTTAATCAATTAACTGAATATTAAGAAGTTTTTATTGTGAAAATAGTACTTATTACAAACTAAGAGTCATCCTTTTTGAAAGTCGAATTCCTTGAACTAAAATTTTTGGTAAGCTGGCCCTTTCTTGAATTGCTTTATTACTGTTTTCTTAGCTTCCTTTCTTGCTATTCTTACCTTCCTTTCTTGCTAAGTCAAAATCAGACAATATCCTTTTGCATTAGAGGTCATATAATGTCCTTCGTGAAATTTTGAAATACGAAATAGTTTATCTTGTGATCTTTTAAGAGAAGCGGCATGCCTTCTTGGGGGAATTCAAAAATGTATTAAAAGGTAGTTTTATAAATACAATCTACATTTCCTCCATTTGGAACACCATGAAAATTAACTATTTCAAATCTGCATTTTTATCCTAAGCTCTAAAACATTAATGCCCTAATTGCCAAATTTTTTATCTTAATGATAATTCCCAACTCTATGCAAATACAAATACCTTATTGTATTTTATTAAAATTAAAACATTTAAAAGTTGTGTTTTAGCTTCACACTGCTGGCAGTTACTGTTTCACTCTATAGATAGCTACTGATAAACATATATTCGATTACCTGCTGGGTTTTAATGGTTCATTAAAAAAAAAAAAAAAAAAAAAACAGAAAATTTGAAACTAGTATATGCACTTCTGATATATAGCTAGAAATAATAAATTTGATTAACAACTTGTCTTAATTTAAAAATGTCAACCAAATAACATCTGCTAATGAGTAAAGAAAGTATATCTGACAAGTGAAAAATTAAGACTACTCAGTCAGTTTAGGACCACCGTTGACTCTCCCAATATTAGTAATAATAAAAATTAAATTGAGATATTATGAATTTTCTCAGGGGGATTATTGAATACATTTTCTTCTTTGAAAAATAAAAATAGTTAGAATTCTATTAAAAGCGAAGTGCAATCAACAAACCAAGTAATTATTGTCCTGACCAGAAATTAGTTGACTTTTATAATTAAAAGATGCGAAAGAGTTTAGTCTTTTTTTCCAGTAAGAATCAACATTTAAAAAGCTGTTTAGTAAAATTATTCAAATTGCTCATAAAAAAAAAAAAAAAAAAAAAAAAAAAAAAAAAACAGAAACTGGTCATTCTATCAAACTTGAAATGCAATCTTTAAATCGGAATATATAATTCTTATAAGAGCAAGTTTTATTTTCTTACCTGAAAAAATTGCTCTGCCTTTGATTATTTAAAAACAATGCAAACTTTGTAAAAACAAGTGTACAAAAACATATTTTCATAAGACAAAAATTAAAATTTAACATTAAGAATGTATGAAAATGAAATTTTACATGTACATTAAATATATTTATGTAAATAAAATTTAAAAAGTAAATTCTTCTAGCTATTGCCTATGAGCTAAAGTGATACTTTGGTTCCTTTGCTAAGTAGTATAAACACAAAGTAAAGATTCAATTGTAATTCAAAAAGTAAAAACATAAAATATATGAAATAATAGTTAAGAAAATTAGAAAGCTTAACTTGATTTAAACTTAAAAGTTAATATGTAGAATAAAGTTTAAGCTATCTCAAAACACATTAGAAAAAATACTACCCCCCCCCCAAAAAAAAACTACAGCTAAGCAGCGTCGCCTTGCATTTTCCCATTAACAGCTGCTTAGTAGTAGTTTTTGTTTTTTTAACATTTTTTTGTAGTATTTTTTCTAATATGTTTTGAGATAGCTTAAACTTTATTCTACATACATATAAACTTTTAACTTTGAATCAAGTTAAGCTTTCACCATTTTCTAATTTTCTTAATTAGTATTTTGAGTTTTTACTTTTTAAATTACAATTGGATCTTTACTTTGTGTCTATACTACTTTTCAAAGGAACCGAAGTATCACTTTAGATCATAGGTAATAGCTAGCAGAATTTACTTTTGTCGCATAGGCAATAACCACAGTGGGTTTATTTTTGGTGCTTTTATCCTCCTGTCACTGTTAAAAGGTTATAGTACTAGAAAAGCATAAAAACAGTATTTTAACACATAACACACTGTGAAAATCTAACTTAAGCATTAACTATAAAGAATACTTAAAAATTCTTTTTTTCAAATCCATTGAGACAATATAAAAATACACAGGTTTCCATGCCACCCAAGAGGTACTGTGCAAGCTCGTTACCATGCTGGTTCCCCTAAACTAACATTTTTACATAGTTGCTCTTTTGGTAATGTCAATTCTGAACATTCAAAGAAAATTATATCAGCTAGTTGAAAGAAAAATGATAATTTAAGGCCTATATAAAAACTATGTTACAAGGCTTTAAACAGCCAATTTTGAAGCTAAGTACCATCAAGTGTTACTAAAAATAACAAGACAAGACCAATTTAATACGGGAAATACATTTCGGAATTAAATTTTACAAACACTCAATTTGAGGTTTAAAGCAAGAAAAAAGAAAATTCATACTAAATGCAGTCTTTGAATTTACAAGTTACGACAGTAAAATATATAAAAAAGCTTAGGGCACAGGAAACACAAGATAAAATACTACCTACATGAGTTTAATGCTATATCAATAGGTCAGAAAACAAAAATTAAATAATATTTAAAACAAATGAATTATATATTTAACATCTATATTTTCACAATCTCTCCACCTAATTGTGTAAAAATAAACTTCCTAAATTCATATGAATTGAAAGCCTGTTTAACATCTAAATTTCTGCTAATCTGATAGGCATAATAACAAATGAATACTCCACAACTCATGCCATCATTCTGAATAGCGTGATTGGGAAACGAACAATACCAATTATCACATATATCTAAAACATTATTAAGGATACTTTGCCACAAATGAATTAATGAATACACAGAATTTTGAACGGCATTAAAACCAAGTGGATCATAAAACTGAAACATTCTATCTTTAATCTTTGCAACAA
The DNA here is from genome assembly GCF_044657685.1 of Stegodyphus dumicola. Classification (NCBI taxonomy): domain Eukaryota; kingdom Metazoa; phylum Arthropoda; class Arachnida; order Araneae; family Eresidae; genus Stegodyphus; species Stegodyphus dumicola. The sequence goes on along the minus strand of NC_140772.1, from coordinate 62,453,552 downwards.
GTAAAACCCAATGATTATTATTGATAAGAGCTGGAATGAAAAAGAAATCAACAGATGCAAAATCAGCTTTTTTCCATACATTTTGAGTTTTATTACCTGACTGAAAAAATGGTGTATGGTAACATTTGGCAGCTATGGAAGAAGTATTATGAAGAATGGTAAAAGAAAAAGCATCAATAATATTGTCACTAAGCCAGCCAAGCTGAAAATTATTATTTACAGCCTTCAGGGCTAAAATTTCTTCATTTGAAATATAAGGATCAAGAGATTTTATATCGAGAAATGTTAGAAGTGTTTCCCCAGCTCGCAGAACACATTTTGAAATATCGGATACATTAAGCTCAGGGGTAAAAGAATTATATTTAAGTAAATTGCTACCCTTAACCTTAATTGTGGTATCCTGTGATGATTTATGATCATTCACATTAATATTATTTGATAACTCTAACAAACCTTCCTTGACATTTTTTTTATTATAAGTATCGGGATAATCTAGAATTTTACGTTTTATACCTTTCATAGATGTTGTACGAAACAGAGTTTGACGTGATAATTTTAAATTCGGAGCAACCTGAGTAAATCGCATTTTATCAGAAAAATCTTTCAAATGGTTTGATTTTATTGCACCTTTACAATTAGAAACTATATCTTTTAAATTCTTTGTTATACTAGGTATTAATATCTTTTGGATTGTCGGATGCGGCAACATAACTAATAATTCAGACATTAAAGTCTTACAAGTGTTAATTTTAGGTTCAGTGTTACACACAACAGTATCTGAAATAGCATTAGATTTTTTAATCAATTCTAGAGGGGAGGAGTTTTCTGCTTTAAGGATATCTGTTGCAATTACAGAAGTACTTGGTTGCCTGCATGTAATTGAATGTATTTTATGTACGTGTTTACATAGTGTGCTGAAGTCTGGACAATTACAATTATATAAATGATGACACAGATTTAGACAGGAGAGGTTAATACACTTTGAATAACAATGATCTGTTTCTGAACATAGTTCATGTAACCGCTTAACTGTATATTGAATATTTTTACGTGTCTGTGATTTTATAGACCACAAACAAGGATGTGTTTCTGTTACATCACTATCAGGTATTTTCATTCCAGATTCATGTCGTTTATTATAAGTTGGCGGGTAGATGCTCTCTTTACAGTTAATTTCAACTTTATACTTATAAGTCATGTAAATATCTTCTTCAATTTTTAAAAGCACATTAATTAAATTATCGAGGCGTCTGTTAAATTTACGTTTTAAGTACATAGTTTTCAATTTATTGTGAAATGACTCGCAATACATGTTAGTATCTGTGAATGCATGAGGGAAGTTTCTGTATGCCACTGACCACAGACTTGCTCGGCAATAATAATAATCCTCAAAATAATTTATAAATGATGGTGCAACAGCTCGAAACTTTTCAAGGAAATTATCCATCATAGAAATAAATAAAGAAGAATTAGTTTCTTCAAGCAATATAACTAAATTAAAATAAATTTCATCCCTAAGTTTTTGACTTGAAACCATTCGAAATAAACTACGTTGCCATGCACGATGTACATGCCATTTACATAGTATATGTTTAATACCTGGACCAAATGCTTTTTCAAATGCAGGATGTGTAGTTTTATCATCATCTGTCATTAAACAATTAATATTAAGCTCAGGTATTACACATTTGATACTAAGAAATAAATTGTACATCGTATCCTGATCCAACTGATTTGAAATAAAATGTGCTACGGGGTAACCACTACCAAATTCATCTGGGACAATTAAATTTAGCAAATAAAAATCATACTGATTTGTTTTGTGAGTAGAATCTATACATAAAATCCTGCTACAACCTTTAATCATCATTTCTTTTTGCTCCTTTGTCTGCAATCCTAGTGCAAAAGACAGTGTGTCAAGGCCTTTCGGACCATACAATGTTGGTTTTCCTTGAGGTTTGTAAATAAGAATAGGGTCATACGATTCCTGCCTAAGTTTCTCAACCATGGCAGCAACAGAAAGTGAATCATCACTAAGAAAAGAAATCATTACACGCTTTACATAGTAATTTATAGTCCTACGTGTTACAAAAAATCTTTAATACTTAAGCTCTCTCTATTATCATGTGATCCACTTCCATCTCGGATAAATTCCTGAATTTGATCGGTGGAAACACCTAACTGAGCATAAGTTTTGATTTGATCACGACAGTTCTGAGTAAGCTGTTGAAATTTGGTATTTTCAAACGACAGCTCATGATTGTGACCTGAATAAAAAATAGCTGTCACAAGATCTTGTTCCTCAGAAACTAAAATTCTGGATGGACATCTGAAGCCTAATGGTAAAGAACATTTAAGATTTTTTCTACTTGAAATTGGCACTGGTTTTTTTTTTTTGTGTTACATTGAAGTGACAACAATAATAATGGTATGCTTTATATGTTTACTCCCAGAACACTTGTTAAAAGAACTGAATGTTTCCTTAGAATGACATTCTAACCACAGCTGAAACTCCACCATTGATGAAAATGTAAGCTCCTTCACATCCATCTCACAATTGTGAAATTCAGCCAAATCTTTATTATGATCACTTATAAACCGGAAGGATGCCTTGCAATCAGGAAAAATACACGGTTTACGAATATTTAAATTATTTTTAGAACAGCAAAACTTCTTATGATGAAAAAGGTTACTGCGGGTTTTACAGTCTATCTCACAGTTGTCACAAATATATGATTTTGAATCAATTTCAGAAGACACAGATTTACACCTTTTTTTATGATTAAAAAATGACTGTCTTGAAGCATATGACTTCATGCATACCTCGCACGTTCTTGGATATTTATTTTCTATTTCATCATTCTTTATGGTAGTACATAAATTATCCTTATTTAAAATTTTACAGTTACGTTTGTGTCTTGATAAAGTTTCTTTACAAGAGAAATCTTTCTTACAACATGGACAAATTATAGTCTTTATATTTGGGTTAACAGAGGTAATAACTTTGCAGTTTTCTTCAACATACCCATTTTCAGATTTCTGTACATTACTTTCACCCTGATTAGAATCATTTGAACCCCCAAACTTAATGTTAGAACATTCTGAATAATTTTTAAGAATAGAAAACTTGTTAAAATGAAAATATGGATGGTAAGAATTAAAATTTGCACAAGAACCAACAACTGATGGGCAAGTATTGGAATTGGTGACAAGCTGAGTAGATGAAACAGAGCCGCAAAAGCCAGTAGGCTGAGAAGTGACTAACGACATAAAAGAAAATTTAGATACAGATGTAGTAGCATTCTGCAAATCTGAATCAGAGCAAACAAATGAAGCCTTAAAAACTGGAAAATTCGACATGGAAGTACAAGAATTGAAACTGATACCAAGATGAGATGATGATGAATTGGAATCCGAAGAGCCTGCAGGTTGAGAATTAGACACTGAATTTCCAGGAAGTTCAGAAATAGCTGCAGTATCAAGAAGTTGAGATCCAGTAGAATTTAAAACACCTGATGTAGTGTGGACAGTACATTCGAGAGCTGGAAAATCCAATACATCCAAAACACTGGAACTGCTATCCAAAATCGTACTAGAAAATCCATGTTTTAAAACATCCGAGTAAAGTGGCTTAGGAGGGGGATCCAAAAAATTTACACTAGTGCCAAGTGAATATTCAAGAAGTGGAAAATCTGATAAACTCGGAATACTGGGATTAGTATTCAAAACAGAGCTAGTAAAACAATCATGCTTTAAAACATCTGAATAAAGCGGTTTAGAAGAAGAAACATGGCACAAAAAATCTCTAGAATTACAAACCCGAACACTGGAAACTAAAGAACGTTTCACAACATCTGAAAAGAGTGGTTTGGAAACAGAAGCACCAAGATTACTACCCAAATGAGTACTCAGAACAGAAGGAATACTGGTTAATGCTGGGAAACTGCTAAGGGATGTAGAACAAAATGGTGCACTTACCTCTGCAACAGTCAAACTTCTCCTGATATCTTTTACAAAAATTTTCCCCAGCTGCTGATTACCTCTCCGATTTAGGTGTAAACCGTCTCTGGATAAACAAGTACTCCAAGAATAATCAAAAGAGCTGCAAAAGAAAAACCCATCTTTACCTTCGTATGTTACGAGAAGTCTTGAATTTATGTTTAGTATCTTCCTATTAAGTTCTTGTAGGTGATACGTGTTACAATCTCGATATAAATCCGGGCATCGTGGGAGAACACCTGAAAACAGAATGACCTTCGGGTTTAATCGTTCAATTCCCTTATATAGACAACCATATTTACGATGAATTTCATCTAAATCGTCATTTGAATTATTGGTACCAACGTGCACCAAAACTAAATGAAAATGGTTGTTCATAAAGGCAATCTCACGTGTCAACCTTTCAATCCTAGCTCCTGGAAAGCAACGAAAATCAACTTCGTAATCAGGTAAATTCGCAGACAAATATTCTTGTAAATATTTAATCATAGAATCCCCGATTATGAGTATTTTCATCTTTTCAGATTGCTTAGACAAACACATAACTAAAATAAGATAATTAAAACACAAAATATCAGCGCTAATACTACGTACCTTACTACCACAGCAGCACGTGCAAGTAATATGGCGAAAACCTGTATTGCTCACTTCCAAAAATTACATTTGGCTTCATTTTTCAATTTTGGCGCAAATTACGGTAACCTCTTAGTGTTGCCATCGGTCACGTGAGACCCGCTAACTTCCGTAAACTCTCAGCGTTTGTCGTCGCATATATCTGCAAACCTCTGTTTTCTTTCGCAAATCCGTAAACGTCCGTCTGATTTGAAACGAAATCCAAGATGGCTGCGCCATGAGGTTTACTTTTTCTATGGATATTTTTTGTTGCATGAAAGGTAAGTTCATTTGCAATACTTGTATGTTTACTTGTTTGCTTTTCGATTTATGTTATTTTGACAGTTAAATGTGTTAGCTATCACAGCTTTATGAATTGTTATCGTTCTGTCGTGAATTACGTGTACATCTCAATGGCTGTCTTCAAATATCTGATTTGTTCTGCTATCCAAATGTTTATGACTGAATTCCTTTTAGTTCAGTTTATGCATTCAGTTTCAAAATATTATGTGTGATCAGATTATTATTTTATTGCAGCAATAAAATTATATTAAATAGTTTGAACGATTGTATAAAAATAAGAGTTTGCATTGTTCAAAATATGTATGGTTGAAACATTATCTTAATCTAGTTTATAATTCAATTTTAAAACATGGAGAATTGGAAGTTTTAAGTTTTTTGGGGGGGGGGTACTGTTCTGTTATCGGGACCGTATTCGGAAATGTATGAACCTGGGTTTGTAAGTATGTGCATATGTATACACACACACATACATTAACAAATATACAAGCATACATAAATACATTTCTGCACCCGGTCCTGATAACAGATCAGTACCTTTTTTTAATCTTTTTTGAATATTTTATAAAGGGGATTAAGCATTTTTCAAACTGCACATCATTTTAAGATTGGACTTGCAGGAAGACAAAATATGGTCATTCAATCAAATGCTTATGATTGCTTTTAACATTTTCTCATAAATATTGTTTGCATTTTTATTGTATTTTAGATACTTTAGTTGTGTGAACATGAGAATATTAGGAAAGCTGAAGCTACCATAATACATGTATTTTTTCATCCAGCCCATTGTTTTAGAAACCAATGCACCATTATTATATGCTGGCTTATTTTATAGTTATATGCAGTTTAATTTTATGTCCATGTTACTGTAGTATTGTCATTATAATAAAAGTATTGATAATTTTTGTTGAATATTGCAAGTTGTCTAACATTCAGAATTATTTCTACCGAATTTTACTGATAGGTTTGTTTGAGTTGACATAATCTGTCTGTTAAATAAAATAAACTAGTGTTTAAATTATATGAATTTTTCTTAATGTTTTATTGAAGGTGAGATGGAAATATAAAAGCTATCCAGAAAAGGGAATTCTTTTTGCCTGAAATAACAAACTGTACTAAATTATTAATGTTTATATTATTTTAGAAATGGCAATAATAAAGTTTTTCCTCCTTCTTTTATTTTGAAATAATTTATAATAAAATAATATCTGCATAAGTGTAATTAATGTAAAGTGTCATTCAGTAATATAATTTATTTTTACTGATATTTTTATATTTCTTACCTGGGTTTTCTTTTGGTATTAGAAAGAGTAAGAGAAAAAGAATAATTAATTAAGAGAAAAAGAATGTTTTAATTAAGAAATTAATTAAAATATTAGTCTTTTAAATAACACAATTACAGTAATGTTTATTGAAGCAATCAGTACTGTGTGATTGCCAGTGATTGAATATTGTTAATATGCATTGTTCATAAGGAAATTTGCTTCTCTTTGTGTTATAGTTTTTATTTTAACATAAGCTGAAATTTGAATTATTTCCTGAATCATTAATCAGGCCAATATTCTGCTACATAGCATACAAATTTTCATGCAAAATTATTTCTTTGAGTATATTATAAAGCTCATTTAATTTTATTATTTGTACAAATTTTAGACAAATGTAGCATGTATCAGTTAAAGATTTATCAAAGCTTACTTGTTACTTGTGGTAACAAAGAAGTGTGAAAGATATTGTCACATTAGCGAGCATGACAATCATTGATGCTTAGTGTAGTAATTTAATAATATACTGAGAAAGGCTGGGAACTTTCAGAAATGGACATTTTGGAAATGATGGGCTTCATAAGAAATTTACATGGTTTTATTATTTATTTTTTAGTTAAGAATGGATTTTGGATGTTCATGTGAAAGAATTGTTATAAGTTTGTCATTTAAAAAAATTATTTAATAGTATGCAATTATCTTTTTATTATACATATATTACTATATATTTCTAATGCACTATGTAAATTTCAGTGCTAAACAATTGAGATACTATTGTCATTGTTTATTGTCAGGGCAATTTTTTCTTATACATGAAAAATTCTGATACTTTCTGATCATCTGCCCTTACAGCTTCAACTTATGCTAAAACTGCAAGAGTGTGTACACGATAACAGCAAATTATGAATATGCATACCACACACATGTATTTACATGCTTTATATTTAATCTTTGTTTCTGAATAGTATTCCAATGGATGAAAAATATGTGAATATTGACCCAATATATATATTTTTGTGTGTGTGCATCCTAAAATTAAAGTGCTTATTTGAATTACTACTTGTGAACAGAGCAGTAGATATGAACCAGAAACTAACCAAACATTTTGCCAATTTTCACAGCTTTGCAGATAGTCAGAAAGCACCAAAATTTGTAATAATGTTAAGTTTAAATGATGTTCTATAATTTTGTGTTAATTTTTATATTCTTTTAATTCTATTATTGTGTTATCAAACTTTCTGTAGGGATTTCAACTGGTTAAGCTGTTATTACCGGAAGAATTTGGTTTTCAAGCTTGAAAAAATCGCAGCTGAAGGATTTTGTGGAAGGTCAGTTACACTGGTTTTAGTTAATTATAATTTAATTTTGGGTGAAGAAGTCTCAAATTTATTTATCATAAGTGTCTAAAAGCCTTCTAAATTAAATTCTGCTTGTTTTGAAATTTTTCATGACATTCATTCTTTAATTATTATTATTTTTTTTTTTTAATTTACTAACTTATGTCCATGCACATAGTTTTGCATTTAATGCCTTATCTTAAATATTATAAAATGTTAAAATTATACATTTCACTTAAAAATGTGGTTGTGACAGTAAATTTTCTGTTAGATTTAATCATATCTATAAACACTGGTATAGATCATTTTTCAATAATCTATATATTATTCTGCGTATTTCTTTTACAATCAAGATCTGGCATATGACTTGCTTTTCAAATTGATGACATGGTGTAATAATATAATCTAATGGTTAAAGTTTACTATGGAACGGGCTAAATTTAATAAATTATTCTTTGATAGAAATTTATTCATTTGTTCAGTCTGTCTCATCTCTTAAAATTGTTAAAGTAAATTTTATGTACTTGCATTTAGGAATTTTGACTATATCAGTGTAATTTTGTTTCAGTTATTATAACATGGAAGGGAAAGAACTCATCCATAGCTCTGTATTTAAAATTAGTTTATTAAATTCCCTAATAAAGAGGGATTTTTATTGTTTTTAAAGTCGATAGAGTTTAATTCAAAAATATGCCACATTAAGGGTTACTTTTTAACCTAATTTATAATTTTCATTACCTTAACATGTCCAATAATTGTTATTTGGAATGTTATTTTAACTCAGATATTGTAATAATATCGAAATTCCTTACTTTTTGATAGGTAATCCAAATGTGAAACAAGAAAAGAAAAAATTAAAATGTAGAAGTATATTTATTTCATAGCTCTAAGAAACAAAAACAGCATGAGCACTATTTACTGTCTATCTGCATAGTGTGGCATGTCCCGTAAGACTGAGATTTGTATGGTCAAACCCATGTTTCAATTAAAGGAAATGCATGCACAGTCTTCTCATTTTCACTTCGATTAAGGATTCTCTATATACTAACATAAGAAATCTATTAGTTCATGCAGTATTATACATCAATATTTATAGACAATTGTTGTGGCTATGTTTATTATAATCTTGTTCACCGTAATAGCTGGAGTGCCTAAACCATCGTGCTGTGTAAACAAAACTCAAATCTTCATCTCTGCATACTGCTCCACTAGTGTTTAAACCACTGAAATGGTGATTATGGTAGAAAATCTTTGGTAAAAATTTACTCTACGGTAACCCTTGGCGAATTGTTTACTTTTTGATACCAAGATCGTCACCTGGGAGGATCGGCACCAATTTCAAGATGGCCGCTACACAAAACCAAAATAAGAAGTCAAAGACGTACATAAACTTGGTGTCCATGTACACATTGACCTATTTTAACTTTAAAAAAAAAGAGAGAGAGAGAACTGCACAAACTAGGCATTGTGTACTGCCTTAAGTTTGTCCATGTACACATTGATATATTTTCACTTTAAGAAAATCAGAAAGTTAAAACTATTATGTTAACCAGAAAAAATTCGCTGCTGTCTTAAAACACAGAGACAACCAAAAACGCACAAACAGAGCGGAATAAGTTACAAAAAATACATATTTCCTAACATAAAAACATTAAACAACAAATCTTTTAACAAAAATTAACACGCAGAGACGAATAAATAAATGAAACATCATTTTTTAACATACCTTTTTTCAAATGCATACGTTTAGGCTTCCCACCACCATCTCTTCCATCCTCCAGGTAAGCAATTCAATTAAAGTTTTCGTCTCTTAGTCACCTCAGACATACTCAAATGATGGTACCCACACCAAAATAATAGCAAGTTCAAAATACAAGACCATACCACTTACATGAAACCAAAGACTGCAATTGAAAAGAATGGTAATAACCAAAAACCCAGGTCCATACAAAAGAGTTACTATTACAAAAAAAGAGCCCAAAACTAAATTTATCACAACATTGACACTATTTGTGGAAATAACCCTTTTTTATTGGCAAAAACTTAATTTCCCTCCCGAGGAAACTTTCGCTAACATTATCAACATTAGGGTTACCAAAAAACTTACTTGACACAATGGGCTTCCAGATTTCATGAACAACCAATACCACTTTGCGATTTTTTTCAGACAGAAACCAAGGTGTACCATACGGCAAAGATTAGACACATCTTCATTTACTACTGTTACTACATAAAATATATACTTCTTTGGTAGATTTCTGCAGTTAAATTCAAAAGTTTAAAATGAATAAAATCTAATCTGTGCAGAAAATAAAATCTGATCATGATTCTTATCATGATCAGATTTTATTTTCTGCACATGGTTAACAATCACTTGTGTGTTATCAGATAAATATTACCAGATGCAATTAATTATTTTTTACTTGCCAATCTCATGAGAGAAGTTTTTTTTGCTCCTGCAAGATAACTTTACTTTGTGTTACTAAATAAATTCATTCTCATTCTTTTTGGACTTGCCTACACATTAAATTTAAAATAGCTTTATGATTAGGTAAGATGTGATTATCATAATTTTGTTTCTCTCTTTATCTTGGCAACTTTATATGTTGATTCGGTATCCAGGTTACCTACCAGTGGCTGATTGATAAAACTGCTCATATGTTCAGCTGGTGGTTTGAGTTTAGTTTCTGACATAAAAAATTTTAAAAGGCACCCCCCCCCCCATATTTATTTTATTATAATCGAATAATCAAATAATTGCTACTCTGTTTATAGGTACTAAATGTTAAAATATTTTAAATGTTTCCTTTAATTTGCATTCTAATAGTCATTTGTTTAAATTTAATTATAAATTATATTCACATATAGTAATTGTGAGTGTTTTTTTATTTTAGGTGCTGTGAAAGGCAATGGCAGAGATCCAGTTTATCAAGAGTTCTTATATACATAAGAATACATATTTTTTTTTACATGGATCTAAGATTATTTCAGGAATTAAAAGAAAATGTCATAAATTGGATTAATAAAAACTATTTTGAATTTTGAAAAGTGTTTTTCCTCTGTTAATCATAATATAGTGCCATAAATTTCTGAAAGTGTTTATTTTTCATCCAAATAAATAGGTTTACAAAATTTGTCATATTAATAGTTATTGCAGGATTTAGCATTATTATAAATATTTATTATAACAGATTTAGCTGAACTACTTTTTTAGTCTCTCTGCAGATGAAGTCACAAAGGTAAGTGGTTAGATATTTTTCTGTATTCCCTATTAAGTAATTTTATCTGGTAAATTACCATTGTAAAAGGGTCATAGAAGAGTCCGGTATAGTGTAACAAATATTTATTAACAGGTTTAAGTTACACACGGACATTACATTTAACTTTAAGAAGAATTACAGAGCAACAGTCTGGTACAACCTATCTAGTGGGAGCCTTGGCTTTTACTGAAGTACTTCTCTGGCTACTCACCAGAGGGCAGCCTTCTTGTCACAGTTAGTCCAACAGTTTATGTTAAGGGATTGGTTACACCATTACTTATATACTAAAGGTGAAAGAATAAGCTTTCCTTGAAAATACAAAAATTTTTAGACATTTAAAAAAAAATTGGTATACGTAAAAAATTCTCAAACTGCCACATATGCGAAACTTAAAATGTTATATATGAAATATTTCAGAAATATAAATATTTTCACTATTTATTAACTATAATTCACTGCATTTGTTATACAGTCAAAAGTCGTTAATTCGGACACCCATAATCCGGGCCTCAAAGCTACAAACTTTCTGCGCATGCGCACAGGCGTTTACGAGAGCGCGTAAGACCCTTACGGCTGCGAATATGTTTGTGCGCATGCGCGTTTAATGTGTAACGGAGTTATACGCTAAGTTAAAGTTATCTAATTCAGTTAATGTTGCAGATTGCGTTGTTCCTTAATCTTCGAAATGGATCCGGCTTATTATTTTTTGCAGACTGTTAGAGCAATTTTATAAAAGTAAGCTTGAACTTTCGATTATGTCAGATAGAATTTCCGATATATATTTACTACAAAGCGAAAGTATGTTTTGAAATCCGAAATCTGTTTATCAATTTCACGCTGCTCTGCGGCAGAGGGGGGGGCAGAAACGTCATTATTAGATTATGATAGATTAGAAAGATTATGTCAAATAGAATTTCCGATATATATTTACTAATATGTAATTTGTATCTACAAAGCGAAAGTAGGTTTTGAAATCCGAAATCTGTTTATCAATTTCACGCAGCGGATTGGAAGTTGATCTGTCAGCAGTATCCTTATCTTCAGGGCAGATGTTTTTATTTTATTTGGTTTATAATTCCGTACTAAGTGTAGTATTTCATTTCGATGTACTCCGTCTTTGATATGATTTAAATCAAGTTACTCGTCGTCATAATTCGCTTCCGATAGTGAAGAAAGTGACCCAAAGGTTATTGAAAACGAAAACATTTCGATTGACAAATTAGTCGGTATTCTCAACACAGCAATTATAGGACTTGAACAGCGGAACTTTGTAACTAAACAAGAAATTATGTCTGTTTAATAGAATTAAAGAGAAAGTATTATCACATGAAACGAAGCAACTTACATTGAAAGAAATGTTTAATAAAGTAAACAAATAAATATTAAGCTTTTTCTTTTTGTAAATTTTGATACCCTTTAGATCATAATTGTTCTTTATTTCATAAATTACGGTTTCATATTTTTAATTTTGTAATTTTTGCATGCCTTCTTACCAGATTTAAACTGATGATCTATAATCCGGAATCGCCGAAGTCCCGACGAGTCCGGATTAACGACTTTTGACTGTATATAATCACAGATTAAGGTAGTAGTGCTTTTCTCACTCTGATTTCTCATGTATTTTGATTCATAAATACATGTATTTATAACACGTACATAAATCCACGTATTTTGATTTCTCTTTTGAGACCGAATAAAAAATGAACTAAACATTTTCGTTGATATTGAGAGTTGAACAATAGCTCACCTCAAAATAAAATGAATTAATAAATTTATGGAAAATTTTACACAGCGTATATTAAACAGAAAGAATAAACTGAATATACTTAGAAGTATTAATAATTGGTAGAGCTGATTGCAGAATAAAATGCCTTAATTGCATGGTAAACAGTAGATCTTCTTTTGGAGTTTTTCTCTGTTGCATAAAATGCAGATTTAAATTTTTGATATTGATTGTCATATAAATTGCAATTACTGTGTTATTTTGCTCTGAAATGAATGGTTAGTAATAAAATTCTGGATGAGATAACCTTTAACATGCTAGAATTTACGAAGTTTAATTTGGTGCTGATTTCAACTGGTAAATTTCATTTTACTGAAATTATTTTCAGAACTTTTTTTTTAGTCCAAAAGGGCTATTAGTCTCAAAATGGGACTTCATGTCATCAATCGTAAACTTGTTTCGCTTTTCATTCAAGTCTTGTCATTTGGCAAAATTTAGCATATTAAAATCTAATCTGTTATCGATTAACAAGCCAAGCTATTTAAAAGCTATACATACAGTTCTTAACAATGTATTTTTTTTTACTTTTTAATCTGATTGATTTAAAATGCATTTAATTCATCATATATCTAATTGAAAACATTTAATATTTTTATATAATTACAAGATATAGTTCTTCACTTTTCAAATATACAGAAGATATTTAACTTTCTGGTGTCAGTATCTTATAAAATGTTTTGCTATTTCCACTGCCCCGTCTGTATTGCTAATCTATGCACTCATAAACTTTGAGCCCTTTTTTTTTTTTTTTTTTTTTTGTGTGTGTGTGTGTGTGGAGTAGAAAGATAGAATTTTAGAAGAGCTCCTTGAGTTACCTTTTGAATGATGTAAAGAATTGTTAACATAATGTCAAGAACATAATTTTTACAACTAAATATTAAATATATGAAACAGCCTGCAGCATTTTCATGTTACGAAAACATATTTATTTATTCTGTGGCTAGGAATTGATTTAGTTTTAAAAATACAATTTATTCCTTTTAACAATTTCCCAACAGTCTCATCAAAACACTAAAATTTCTTTACATGTTTTAAAGAAAGATGATTCATTTATGTAAAGATTATTAAATGGCTAATTTTATTATTGAATTTTTAATACAAATTAACTGAAATTAGAAACTGATTTTGTAAAATAGTTTAATTATGAATACTTCAATTTGGGGGCTATTGGATGTTTAAAAATGTTCGAAAGATTTTTAATATCTTAAAAATAAAAGCAAAATTTTCTGTTATAATATTTTGTATTAATAATCCATTTTAATTTCCTTGCTCAGTTTTAATATATTCACAAATTCAGTTTTAAAAACAAAATAAGTTGTATAGATATTCTCAACATTTCTGATTTTTCCAGAGTAACCCTAGGAGAAGGATTTGAGACTGTCTGTGTAAAATAAGTAGGTTTTAGATCATTACAACACCTTCACATATTTTCACTGGAAGTTTCTTTGTATATATACTGGGTATTAAGCAGTGGAGAGTATGCGTTTTAAAAGGTTAAAGTGATATTATAACAAGTAAAGATTTGAAATCCTGATAACATCCCATACGCTGTCGGTGTGACCTAGATAGGATGTCCTAAGGATATACTGGGATGTGACATTAAACACTCAGGAGGATGAGTTTAGGAGGAAATTGGGATATTACGGGATGTCCTGAGGATGTAGTAAGTAGGACGTTAAATCCTAATAACGTCCCATACGCTGTCGATGGGAGATAGATAGAATGTTTTTAGGATATGATGGGATGTGTTTAGGAGGTTAGTGGGATGTCCTGAGGATGTAGTAAGTAGGAGTCCATATCCTAATAACATCCGCACGCTGTCGATGGGACTTAGGATGTCCTGAGGATATCCCAGGATGTGACATTAAGCACTCGGAAGGAGGTTTGCGGGATGTCCTGAGGATGTGCGCATATCCCGCGATCAACATCCTCGGGATATCCCAAGGATGTTTTTGTGCTATGTGGGGACTGGCATTAACGCCAAACACAACGCGCTTATGTCGATATATTTTCAATTTTTCGGATCTCCTTCTTCCCACCAGAGAAATCTAAGAAAGTCTCTATCTCGAGTACAGACACCTATTTGCAAAAGGCCTTACGTATATCTGAGATAACCCCATATTTACCTAGGCGAAATCTGTTAAATTAAAATACTCGGTATTAATTCCAAATAATTTGGGCCCTTTTCTAAACAGTCATTTATGGACACACCATTCCTTTCCTTCGCTAAGGCATTGAGCACAGGTCTAATTTTTGTGGTTGAACTTTCCTTAATTACAACCCTATGTGGTAGGTAATGACAATTTTCGGTTTTCTTATCTTCAACAGATTCTATAATACCTTCTTCAGCCCATTCGTTAAAAATATTTTCATACTCTTTCAGACAGTTTTTTGACTGAAGATTTTTGACGCAGGATTTTAACCTTTTTCTGCTAATAATCTGTTGTCAGGTAAAACCTCATGCCCTTCTAACCAAGGAAGTGAAACCTGATATCTACCCTCACTATCTCTCTTTAATGACTGACGAAAATATGTTTTAGCAATTTCATTAATTTCCTTTCTTGTATGGGTTGTAGCAGGATCCGTTATTCCTAACGAGTCAAGACACCATAAATCCGAAATTTTAGCATCATTAACATGAAGTGACAATACAGTTGTCATACTGTTAGAGAACTCACGCTTTTCAGTTTTCCCCATCATTGTCCATCCTAATCTAGTGTATACGCATGATAAACCACATTTTAGTTGTCTAACCTTCCCTGTTAGAAGCTTTCCTGCCACATCTGCACCTAAATGAACATGAATTTCTAAAGGTGATTTTTCATACATCAAATCCACAGATTTATTCTGCATGTCAGTTAAATAAATTCCATGTTTTCGCAGTTCAATAAGATATGTATCTCTACGAATTTGAAGAATGTCAGTACATATTTTATCCTGATCCAAAACCTGAAAATTACAGTGATAATCACCTTTAAGACTACTCAATCTAATTAAGTATTTACTATGAGTTTCTTTCTTTCAATTCCTCCGAACAAACCATGGATTAATTCTTCTTTACAACTTGTTTTATAATTCATTATACTAACTGCATACTTCGAAATGTAGGATGACTGGAAACCACTATCTATTAAAATTCTCGTATATTTTTCGATTCCATCCCCACGAAGTTTTACTACTAAAGTTTGCAAATTTACTAACTGCATGCAAGATTTATTTGTCAAAACACAGTCTTTTTTATTATTTTCATCCCCAATAATGTCTGTAGAATTATTTCCGTGAGAGTTACACATTATTGATAAATGAGCTTTACCGCATATGGAACATTTAACTTTGGTCTTGCAAAACCGGGAGATATGGTACCTTTTCACGCATTTAAAACATAATCCGTGATTCTGTAATTTTTGCTTTTTTTCATCTAAGGTTAAACGACTCGCATTCCGACATTCAGAACTTTCATGATCTGAATCGCAAAATATGCAGTTCGAATGTTTATAATTTTGATTCTCATTTGTAGCCAGCAGCTGCGAGGCAGACGATACATCTTGTACCCGTTTATCATGCCAAGCTGACAGCTTGCTTTTGCGTTTTGTTTGTCGGAGCGAGGAGAAATTGACGCCGCTTCTTTCGACTGCAAAGCTGTTTTTTCCGGAGCAATTAATTGCTGAGAAAGAAATTCCACTAGGTGATTCAAATCGTAATTTGATTTTCGAAATGTTTTATTATATTCCAAAACCAAATCTGCGGGCAATGTTTTAAGCAAAATAGGTGTTAACAAAGCTCCATATGTTTCTGAGGTCATATTTAACGAATCAAGACATCGAATATGTTTTTGTATGTAATTGAATAACTTATGGAATTTTGAATGTCATTAGAATCCTTTAGAGGTCTTATTTTCAGTAATTTATCTATATGGGCGTTTATCAGTACATCTTTATTTCCAAATCTTTCTGTGAGTAGTTTAACTGAAGTTTCGTAATTTTCTTCGGTTAAATCGAAACCGTCAATGGTCTTATAAACAGTACCTCCCAAAAAGGATTTCAAATAATTAAATTTGCTTATAGCGTCAAGCGTTTTATTTTGGTGTATAGCTGATGAAAAAGTGTTCCAAAATGTCAGCCATTCGCAGCTCTCGCCATAAAACTTCGGAATCGTAAGTTTAGGAAGCTTCACATTATGATCTTCGATTTTAACGTTCTCTATAATTTCACTTAACTGTTCAGTTCTTCTTAACACACTAAATTTTTATTGTTCTATATTAATTTCTTTCAATTTTTTGTTAGCTTTGTATTTAAATGTAGTTATTCTTTCACGATATTCGTCAACACCGTTTAATTCCTGGTCTAGATCCTTTATGTCTATTAATTTTTCTATGTCGGCATCTATTTGTTTTAACTCGTTCGATTTTTCATTTAAGAGTTCTAAGGAAATTTCTAGTTCCTCTGCATTCACTTCTGTTTTTGATAATTCAGTTTCGATTCGGCCAATTAATTTTGTAACGGCAGCTCTTATGTGGCCGCGTTTCCTTTTCAATGTATCGATGAATTCCGTCATTATTTAATATATATTCAATGATTCAACAAGTATCAATAATTCGCCTTCATTCGCGGCACGGGATGCCAAAAAATGTGTAATTCTTAGAAAATAAAAGGTAAAAAGGCTTACCCTTTTAGTCGATCTTCTTTCTTCTCCAAAGCATATCCGGGAGTATTTTTCCTAAGTACATCTACACGCTACTCACAGAAAAAGGAAGGCTTCTAAGATAAGATATTTAATTTACATCACAACACTAAACTAAAATATATATGTAACACAGAAGAATAGGATTAACATGTTTCACTCAAACGTCCATCACGAGTTCTCAAAGTTCATCTTAAAAGTTCTGATTTAGTTTTTGCTGCGCGCATGCGCAAATCACGTGGTTGTCGGTGAGAGTTTCAACAGATAGTCCATTACTGTTGCCACACACTATGCAGAAATCATGAGCCCTTTAAAATGGTCTTTTCCACTATCGTTCCAACTCCGCTCCGCGATATAGTCATTGATTTGTTTCCTGCGTCGTAGCTGGGATATGGACTTATTTTCCCAGCCCTGGGGTATTCTGCATTTCCTTCGTATCTGGCCTTCAGATCCGCAGTTCCAGCACTTTGGTTTCTTGTCACTCCTTTTCCGTCTCATGGCATTTAATCGTCTGTGTTATTTTCCGTGCTCTGGGGTGTCCTGCAGTTCCTTCGTGTGTGACCTTCAGCAGCGCAGTTTAGGATTGGTTTCTTTTCATTCTTATTCCGTCTCAAGACACTGACTTTTCCGATCAAATTATCTGTTTTATTTTCCGTGCCCTGGGGTGTGTTCTGTAGTGCCGTCGTATGTGGCCTTCGGTGCCACATTTCCAACACTTTAGAGCCAATTTGTTCTCATTCTTACTCCGTATCAAAGTATTGACTTGTCTGGATAAATCGTTTAAACGAGCCATTAATTGATCCACTGGCTCGTGGACTTGCACAGCTCTGAATGGGTGGTGATCTCTACGAGTTGCGTGCAGGGCTGCCTCGAATTTCATGCAGTACACTAAAGCGCTTTTCAAGTCCTTGACATCCGCCACTTGCAAAGCTTTCTGTATTTCAGGATCCCGAATGCATATTTCACAAGTGCACATCAGCTTAGCCACTGAGGGAAGAGTTCCGAAAATGGACCAATGAGCTTCTATTGCTCTTGTGACGCTAAATTTTTGTGCATGTGAACGTATGTTGTTTACGTTTTAATTTCATTTGCTTCGCATTATAAACGTACGGCGTAATAGCAGAAAATCTCCTAGTGCTTTCGTTTAATTAACTTCGTTAATTAATGGGCACTTAATCGCTGACATTTCATTTTCACGATTTTTATCACGCATTGATATTTGGGTTGATGTTTACGGCATATTATTTCTCTTAACATCGATAAAATGACTCAAGCTACAACTAGCCTTGAATATTATGTATTTACTAACACTTGGGGATTAAGAAAATTCAAGTGTGTAGTTTTTATTATTATTATTATTATTGAACTCAAAAGAACTGGAAGTGTTACAATGATTTTAGTGTTTTCTTATTTCAGTGCTTGCATTCTTTTTATTTCGAAAGTGTATGATTCAGAATACATATTGTGTATAACCTGATTATATCTATTGTTAACATTCAAAGTTATATGTGAATAAATTGAATATATTCGTTTCAAATAAGATAAATTCATTCTGTTTGATGAGTATTTCTTGTGTAGACAGTACACTTAAGAGTGAGCAGTTAGTAAATGTGAAATTTAACACACTACTCCATACGAATGCAAAGTTCACTTTGAATAATATTCTGCATTGGCTATTATTACAGAACATCTTTTTCATACAGTCTGCAATAAAAAGTCCCGACTTCTATTTACATATATATTTTGTGTAAATATTTTTCTCATATGCATAATTTTATGTAAAGATAGATTTGGGCTCAGGTGTTTATCATATATTTCTTTCTTCGTCTTATTTACCGCTTATTAAGTACTATTTCACATGGATATTTTTGCGGAGTATTCAACATGTTTGTATTTATTTCAAATTCTTTCAACCCTGTAGTGAAATCTTCACAATTGCTTATATTTGATCTAACTTCACAATGAAAATTTCGCGAAGAAATCGACGATGCTTTAGTTATTTTGTACAGAAAATTGCCTGGCAAAATATTTTCAGTTATCTTTCTTAAATCTTAAAGCGCGCGAAAGGTCATGTGACATGACAGAAATATTACTGGATGCCCATTGGTCCATCTTAAAAGCCATTCCCTTCGTGGATACTCAGATGTGCCCTTGTGAAATATGCATCCCGGATGCTGTCGATGAAGTATTACAGGAACAGGATTTCCTTTGTTTCTGTCAGCACTCCAAAAAAGAGAGGTGAGATTGCTTTCAACATCCGTGGCGAGCTCCTGGAGTGTTTCCGTGGACTTCTGTTGACGGGATTTTAATTGAAGCCTGCTGTAGTCTTTTAAACACTTCTACCCCACGCGTAGCTCCAACACGCTGGACTGAGTTTCGAAATCTAGCCTTTTTTTTTCGGGAAGAAGTCTGAAGGATATCCGCTGCGTCTGCTCTCAGAGAAGCTGCGAGATGGCAAGCCTTAGCTTGAGGATCCCATCCATTCGCTTCTGCCACTATAGAAAATTGTGTCTTTTATACTTTCCAAGAGATCTTTCCATCATACGTGAGCAACTTCAGAGTGGGACGAGCAAGCATAGGTAAAAGTTTAAAGCCGTCAGAATTGCTTTCTGATCTCGCTATGCATTTCTTTAGTGAGTGAACTTCCTTGGCGACGACAGCAGAAAGTCTGTCTTCAATTTGTTATTCGATATGTCCTTGGACAGCAGAAACTCTTTCTTCAATTTGTTGTTGGACCGTCGAAACTCTTTCTTCGATTCGTTGTTCCACAATAGAAACTCTCTCTTCTATTTGTTCTTTCATAGAAGAAATTCTTTCTTCAATGTGTCCAACTTTATTTTCAATCACGTCTATTCTGCCTTCCATGTCCTCAAATTTGTTTTCTATTATGCAGGTAATTCCTTTTTTTATTTCCTCTCGACCTGCTTCAATCTTTTCTTGAGCGCCTTTCCTCTCTACTTTAACGGAAACTTGATCAGCTTGCATCTCTCCTTTAACGGATGCTTGGCCCGCTTTCATCTTTCTTTCACCTCTTCTTTGAACGCTGCAAAGCATGCCAACAGTAGCCTTAATTGTTCTTTCATCGATCTTTTAATTGGCATTCAACCCCACTCCTGACACCAAAAAGTGTTGCGCGCGTACGGGTTCATAATAGATTGAATGCACAAGTCCGATAAAAAAATTAATAAAATTTATTGTTATCACAAAAAATATTTAAAAAAAACGCTGGATTTTTCCTCAATGATATTTGTAGTATATCACAATATCACGCAGTAGTTATATTTTAAACTACTAAAAAATGAAATAGAAGGCAATCCAAAGCACAGAGAAAGCTAATCGATCTCACTTTGAATTCGCTACAATCAACTACAACAAAGTAAGCAAGTTCTCTGTCTGGCGTTTTATAGCTTTTAAATTGGTCGCGAGAGATTCTAGCAATTTCTGCTTATTGAGATATGTGGGAAGCAAAAGAGTAGAATTACAGTTACAGCTAACATATTAGTCAATTAAGATAAAATAAAACGCCGAAAAAGTATTAATTAGAAGTCAAACAACAAAAATCAGAGTTATATTTGCAAATTTCACAGAACTAGTTTCGATGGTTTTACGGAACCATCATTTTCAGCTGCCAAAGCGCAAATGAACAAGATAAGACAAGAATGGCTGCACTGGAGTTAAAACTTTTATTTCGCAAATAGAAAAGGTAAGAATGATAAATACCACAGCAGGAAAATTATCAGCAGGTTTCCAACCTGCGATGACGCTAATGAAGATTAAATTGCTGATCGAAAAACTTGGATTTCGAATGACTACCCTGCACCTACCATGACCGCTTCCTAATGCAAAGACCTTCCAACGTTTAACATCTCACATAGATCGTATGCTCTGCATATTTGTGTTTTTCATCTTCGGGTGATGACATGTCCTTATTTTTCTCACAACTGCGAACGGACGTTCTTGATACGGCAAACTTGAACGATCAGGTTTAAACTCTTAGCAGTTGATGCTTGCAACGAAAGTAAAGCATAAGCATAAGAGAGAAAGACTTTCCTGTTTGGAGATATGGGCATGTTGGTCTGCTAAGAATGATCATTCCTTGTGTATAATGCGATAGAGCCTTTTTCCTGTAACAAAATTCTGAAATTACGGGGCTAAATATACCCAAGTCCCAGATTATCAAGATATGCAATTGTTAAGGTTTTCATCTTAATAAAATTCATGTTATTGTTAAAAACTTGAGTTTGAAGCTTATTTCAATCCTGTGTCACAATCCAGGGTTTGCGTAGTGGTTTAGGCCACTACACCACAGTGATTTCAGCTTGTTGACGATGTTTATGATCTTACAATTACACCAAATTTTTATCATTGTAATTAATATTTGACATGTACTTGCAATTGCTTGTTTAAATCAGTACGGAAAAGCATACGGAAAGTTATCTGTCTATGGGAACGGATGCCTTCCCATAGAACATACCTAGGGAAAGGACACCATCCCACTTGTGGAGGACTTACTAAGGAAAACTGTTTTGTATTTACCTTGTACACTAGAAAAACCATAAAAGCTCGTTCAGCTCGTTCCCTATGTCGAACAAGCACTGTTCAGCATTCTTATGCATTTTGCCCACTAATGGACTATGTACTTTTTTCATTCTATTTAAATTCTCTTGTTTTATGCTTCCTTTTAGTCGGTAATTATCTGATTATTTGTTCCAAACACAGACGCAGACAAAATAAATAAATAAATCTGAAAGCTTTCAGATTTCATATAGCGCCCAAAGGGGCTTTTTTTACATTTTGTGTGTTACCCTTATTTATTAAATATCATGTTCTTCGCACTTAAACCATAAAATTCAATTCAACAGCAATACCACAAAATAAATTAAAAAGAGCATATCTTTAGAATTTCCGATACACAGTCTCGCGGGCTGTAGATACTCCCCCCCCCCGTACAGTGGTTCCATTGTTCGCTTTGAAATCGAAGAGTTTGTTAATAAAAAATTCGTTAAAATTTTACAAAATATGAAACAGATAATAAAACAAATTCTAAACTCCAAATTTGGGCTTCCAGATGCCCACATTCGAGTGAAAGAGCTATTCAAAATTTGATGTCTCTAGGTACCGTTATTTTTTCACAGTGCGAGAAACATACATACAATCATGCAGATTCTTCATTATTCATTATTTGGTGGCAACAGTTTTAAAAGTGAAACGCCGTTTATACTGAACGCAAAATGCCAAAACGAAATTAATAGCCTTTCTGGGCAATTTGCTCCTTTGGACTAATAATAAAATAAAATAAATTACTTGGCAGTGAATGAACTATCTGTGTATTTAACAATTGCCCTATTAAATCATTTTAAATCACAATAATTTAAATTGCTAGATGACTAAGAAAATAAAATTCATTGCATTGAAAGCATCGAAGTTGACATGTTCTCTACATTATTCTAAAAAAAGTTTAATATTTTTGCTACGTTTATTGACTTAATTGAAATTCGAAATTAATATAAAAAAAATCTGATATGTACACCACATGACTTCCTTGTACGGAATATTAAATTATACGCATTTTTTCTTGCATTTCATTTAAACTTATTGGATTGAATTAAATCTACTTCGCCGACAGCGCATAAACCACAAAAAAAAAAAAAAAAAAAAAAAAAAAAAAAAAAAAAAATGCATTCTTTAAAATTCACTTGAGTTACCATAGCGACAATCTGGCGCTAGGTTTACTTAACAGTATTATATTTCGTTCATATTATAACTCAGAATGCACAAAATTTATAACATTTAAAGAATTATCTAATCGTTGCCACATGTTCTATTCAAATACTATAACAAAGCTAGAACGATGTATAAAAGAAATTAAGCAAACAAAACGAAAAAGAAACAGTTTTTCACAGACGATTGAGTATTTCTCATTCAATTTATTCAGTTTTCACTTCGCGACAAGGCAAAAATACATAAAAACTCAAAATATCTGTATTAAAAATTACGAAGTAAATCTTAAATACTTATTTCCTCGAAAAAATTCCAGAAAGGATTAATCATGATTTAATTCGCAATAATAAATGAAGGCGTTATTTTTGTGTTGCAAAGCTTAGTCTCTTTAGATTGGCAACAAATCTACAATTCTTCTGTTTCAAATGTAAACAAATATGTCCGTCATGTTATTTAAAACGTAACCGCACTTTAACAGCTTTTAAATTGTTGATAATTGTACAAATATTGCTTCCAGAATTACGAAAGGCATAACAACTTTAACCGGAAGATAAAAACAACATAATTCAATCATTTTTAAAGCAAAAAATGTACAATTTACAAACATATAAGAAAACTGAAATTACTGAGCCGGGTAACAGAGTGGATATACGTTTGGCGCGGCCGATTGAAACCAAAATACGAGGTGCACATCTACATCTTATAGTAGTCTTATATACAAAATTTCAACGTTCTGAGGCTACTCGTTTTTGAGTTATGCGAGATACGTACGTACGCACGTACGTACATACGTTCGTACAGACGCCACGAAAAATTCTCTTCAGAATTCATTTTAAAGCAGTTTTTTAGTTTTTTTGGAGGAAAAGAGTCTTTTATTCTGTCCTTACGTATAGATATCACGCAAAAACATCGTTAAATTGAATTCGAAAGCGGTCAAAGTGGATATTTTCGTTGAAATATGCTGCCTGAAGCTTTTCGCGATTACAATACTTCCTTTTTACTTTACAAGGAAGTAAAAACAATCACTCAAAATTATTTTGTTATGTTTCCTTCCCTTTTTTATGCAGTATTTAGATAATATTAGATAACAAGTAGCATATCTCAAATTTAAATACCCCAACCCCAATTTTTTTTTTTTTTTGTTTTGTTTGCTGAGGATGGATTACTTTTCCTGATCTTACTTTTAACTGGAAAATCGTAGACTTTCCGTTCATTCTTTGTTAATGACATGAATTATTTGGGAAGCTGGAAAGCAATATATTAAAAACTTAAGTGTATTGAAATTTAATTAGTATCTTTTTTCAAGTGGTGAAGCGGGGGGTCTCCGGGCGACCAGTGCACGCTTCCCCCCTCGGCTATGTGCCTGTCATATGCGCCAGGAATACACATTTTTTTTTTTTCTGCAGCACACTTTTTTTTTGGGGGGGGGGGTGGGTATCAACTGAAAATTAAGATCAATATTTTTATATATCATTAAAGTACTGTTCAGTTAAAAGCAAATAAAAGTCTACGTAATTAATTTAAGAACTTATTTTAATTATATAAAATATTAAACTACTACGTAATAAATTTATTCTATTACAAGAGTTAATTCAAAATTTGCTGTCTCTCGTTCTGTTTGGATACTTTGTATGCGAAAGTATCCTTAATTCTGTAAAACAAACAAATTTTATTCCTTCGTGTGATAGGATAGCAATTTATTACAATAGAACTAATTTTGAATTAAAAGCTACATCAAGCGAAAAATAGCAATATGAAAAATAATAGTTCCGAAGTTCATACTCCCGTGGTTCTGCCCAACGACTTCTTATAACAGTATATTATCTCATTGGGTTCTACCCTGTGAAGTACTGTGTCGCCATCTAGTAGGAAAACGAAGTATTATTAGAATTTTATATATCTCAATTAAAAAAAAAATGAAACATAATAATTTAATGCAAAAATGAAATTAATGTTAACACCACTATTACATTCATTATTTAGCTCAACATATTTATGGGAAGCATAGTGTATAATTTTCCGATATATATATATGGTTACAATAAATACAAATGATATGTATACTCCCGAACTACTCTTTGTTCTCTTACCTGCATATCATTGTTTTTAAATTCTTCATTTTTTTTGAAGTATATTTCATAAAAAAGTATATTTACCGTTACTAACAGATTTTAATTATTTTCTCAGTTTAATACCGTAAACTGTAATATGGGGAAGGGGGTATGCCAGAATAAATTAGCATCATCAGTAATTTAGAAAATAAGAAAATTTAAAATACCAGAAAAGTATAATTAATATAATGTTTTTATATGATAATTAGAAATGATAAACGAGTTTCATTCTACAGAAAATGAACTCATTGCCGTGATTCTAGAAAACTATCATATGCAAAATCGTGCTTTGTAGAAAAACGAAGTATTATTAGAATTTTAGTTACAACAACAACAAAACAAAACAAAAAATAATAATAATGATAATAATAATAATTTTGAATTATATCTGCGAAAAATAAAATTGATGTTAGCATCAATCACTATTACATTATTATTTAGCTCAACATATTTATGGTAAAACATGGTATATTAGTTTTCCAGATATATTTATCTTACTGTAATGAAATACAAATGATACATATACTCCCGAGCTACTTTTTTGTTTCCTAACTAACCGCATATTATTGTTTTAAAATGTTTCATTTTTTTCATATAAAAATTACATTTTAATTACTTTCTCGGTTTAATACCATAAACTATAATCTGGGAACTTGAATACTTGAATAATGAATTTGTATCATTAGTAATTCAAAAAATAAGACACTTGAATATATCAGCAATGTACAGTCAGTATATTGTTTCCATATGACTCAGAATTGTAGAAAACGAAAATGTTACAACCGCAGCCGGTAGGATTCGAACCTACGCGGGGAAACCCCAATGGATTTCAAGTCCATCGCCTTAACCACTCGGCCACGACTGCTCTCTTCAGATCTAGCAAGCATAGTATAAGTGTAAATTTAGGATTTTTTTTTATTTAATAATTTAATGTATATAATTTTTTTTATTTAATAATTTAATGTATATAGTTTTTAAATTCCATTTTTTACGAAGAATTTTCAAAGTTAATTTTAAGAAAATTTAAATGTTTGTTTAGACACCTGCCATTTTCTTACAAAAGTTGATAATGGGTCTCGAATAAATTTCCTTCGAAATCATTCATTATGGCGACCAACTCTGCTACAGCAACCTGCTAGTTTTTGTTTGGACGCCATTTTGTTTTCACAAAGTAAAGTTTTTTTTTTTTTTTTTTTAAACTCAACATTTTTCCCCAACAATCTGCTGGCCGAATTACGCTTTGCTAGAACTTTTATGGAACAAAAGTGCTTAACCCCTCAGCACACGCGCATCACTGCGCTATGTTGGTACACGCGCGAGACAAATTTTACCCCAGTGTTTGTTTTTCGGAGTTCATCCCCCAACGTATAAATAAATGCATTTTCTTTGTTTTAAATGAATGTATAAATGACTAATAGCTTTGTGAATTCTGTTAAAACCTTTTTCCAGTTTTAATTCGAGATAATCTTACTTTAAGTTATACAAACATTTTCATACTGTTTACCTAAAATAAGCCATAAAAATCGAAATTTATGCAAATTACTAACTTATATAAGATACATAGTATATGATTTCTTATATTAGAAAAAGCTATATGTGCATATTTTCTAAACATATGCACATATAGCTTTTTCTAAGTTTTTATTATAAAGAGTGGTTTCATAAAGCACTAGAGGAATATGAAAAGGCTGCATTCTTACTAGCTTTTTCCTGAAAACTCAATGTCATACAATTATTCATATCAAAGAATAGATTCTAAATACGAATATTAAAAAACATAAATAACATATAGGTTTTTCCATCCCCTGCCCCCGCTCCTATTTGAGTTTAATTATTCAAATAATCTCGTTTTGAACAATCCTCGCATAGTGTGACAAGATAGTTTTACAAACAATTTCTTAGGGTGAAGGTCTGCTGCATCTTTTATTCCTGCCAACTTTTTTACTCCAGTTTTCAGTTCTTTCGAGAGAGATAGAATTGCATCCATTTTTTGGGCATGTTCTTTTACAAGCTCTAATACTAAATCTTTGAGAAAAAGCTCTTCGGTTCATATTCGCTTAATCTTTATTTGATCGATGAATAATAAAAGCATTTGTACCTTCAATGTTCATTAGTCCGAGAAATACTGTTAGAGGCCGGCATTTTCTTGAAACAGATTAAGTTCCACATAACTCATCAACAGTATAAACATCACCTTTTTTAGAGTGCAAAAAGTTATCATTTCGAGCTTGCGCTACTTTTTAGACAATGGATCGATTTGATTATCCTCATGCATGGATGATAAAACAAGAACCGATTTACTCTTTTTTGGAACATATGAAGTATGAGTTAATTCTTTACCTCTAATCCCAAAACGCCAAGAAAGGGTTCTAATTTTTCGTCTATAATACACTATTCAGATAAAGAATATATTTTTCGTATATTTTTGATAAATATTTCAGAAACATTTCTAATAAGTGCAAGTCTAGCCGTCATCTTTCGCTCTGGTCGTAAATTTATGTCATCAAACCTAATACATCTCAACAGGAAGTGGAATTGGTTGATAGACATTGTTATTTGAAAAACAGTTATTCCGCTTCCGTCAGTTGACCACAAATCTTTGCTTTGAGAAGTGCTGCTCTTAGCACTCCAGCGTAATATGATAGGAAAATGAACGCCTTCAATTCAGCTACGTTTGTCTCAGGTACATCATGTTCTCTAGAGAATTTGTTTCTTATTGATGAAATGTAAATATTTGTCGATTTCACCAAATCTTCCATTATTTCTTCATCAAAAATTTGCAAAAAACACTCAGTTGGATTTTTCAAATTTCTAAAACTTTTCTTGACACCAGGTAAATGTGTCACTATGTTGTGCGGCCGTGTCTGAACATTTTTCGAGGGTAATTTTTTACTTCAAATCTTTCCATCTTTTCAAACATAAAACCATCTGATGTCAAAGAAGATATGCTCCCTAAATCATGTGAATCATCATGTTACTGGTCAGAATCAGTTTCGTGAGCATTTTCAGAAATATTATCACACTCAGAATCCAAATCTTCAGTTTCGCTAACAGTTTTAACACTAGGGAGAAGAACCTGCAGTCCTTGCTGTTCTCGCTCGCACGCACTCATCTCCATGAATGTCTCTCTAGAACTGAAATGTTAGTACACGCGCAGGGTATCTACAATCCCATTGCACATTCCTTCCCCGAAAACACAAAATCCTAAGGACACGAAAAAAATTCCTCTGGATGACCCTTTCCTAACCTTGATCTTGAAAGGTACATGAAATACTAGAAAGGTCCTGTACGATCTTCTCTTATATTCTAAGAAAAGACTACACGTGGGATGGATTTTACCCCAGCGCGTGTGCTGACGGGTTAATCATGACAAAGATTAGGTGCGAAATTGGGAGAAAGTGCAGAATCGCAAACTGCTTGCCGCAATTTTTAGAATTGCACATACACGGTATCCATGTGCACGTCAACCTATTTTCACTTAAAAAAACATCCCAGAATTGCACAAAACTGGCATTGTGCACACTCTTGACTTTATCCATGTACACTGCTAAGTCCTAGCTAGTAACCTTTATCGCCTTACTAAAATGTCGCTAAACTACCTGTTACCATATTCCAAAGATTAGCCGATATAGGGATATCAAACTGCAAGAATGGGATGCTGATTTAAATTTTGCTGCAACGTATATATTGAGAAAAATACACCCACGACATGCTAAAAGGGAATAAAATAAAAAGGTTATTTTGCAGAAATCGCACGTGTTATTTTAAAAAGGTTATTTCTCATATGATCACGAGTTATAACCTATTAAATTTTTTAGATCTTTCCGGGACTAGGATTCAGATAATTTATGAATTTAATCCGAAGGTAACGATAGCTGGCCGATAACTAAGTGATATCTGAATAAATATTTATTTTAACCTGGGAGCATGCGCGCTCTTTTGAGTTATGAGCACGCGCCGGCTCCTGTTTTTTGAAGAAAACCTGTTACTCTTCAGGTAAAAGTGCCACATTTATGCCAAAATTTTATGATCAAACTTTAGAAAAAAGCAAATTATTAAAATTTTAATTTCTATAATATTTTTATGAAATAATTTTTTTAAGAAATAGAAAAACTTATATTAATATAGAATTTATTAAGAATTCACATTATTATTACTCAAGTTATTCAGGTTTATTAGGAATATACTGCCTGAAAGAACATCTTCTTCAGAAAGCTTAAGTTTTTCTTCAGTTGTTATGAACTCATCCACAGTATAATATTTCTGGCAGTTATTCACAAAATCTTCAAAAAACTCTGCAAGTTTATTTGATTCTTTCTTGATGATGCAAGTTGCTATGCCATCAAAATGCAAACATCTTGATAAAAAAAGAAAACATTTGTAAGACATAGTTTTGTGGAAAATTTCCAAGCCGGTTCCATCTGTTGCCACACAGATCCCGCACATTTACATGAGATGACTTATATCACAAAAATATAAAAGACCTATAAAAGGGCAAATTTCAACTAGAGTTGTGTGACGAGCACGAATTTCAACTACAGTCCTCTTTGAAAGCTGTCAAAAATAGATGCAATATATATATTTATATAACTCACAATTTTCAGCAACATCTATTCACTTAATAAAAGTTCCCACACTTCATTTGGAGTTTGCACATATTTTGCATTACCGATATTTCCAGGCAATTTAGTAATAATCAGGGCATGAGCAGGAATTCTAACATCAGCCTTAGGCTAGGCTTTTCTTTTGACTGTTTTTTTTTTTTTTTTTTTTCCAATAAAGCAATAAATGTCATTCTCATTTTCGTTTTCAAAATGCATCTCGATTTCCGAGTCAGTATCATGAGAACTAAAAAATTAATTATAACTTTCACGATCAGTTTCTTCAATGGAGTCTTCAACAGTTAATACATCTTCTAAAAGTTTTTGCAAACGTAACATTTCTTCCTTATACAGTCAAAAGTCGTTAATCCGGACTCGTCGGGACTTCCACAATTCTGGATTATAGATCATCAGTTTAAATTTGGTAAGATGGCATGCAGAAATTATAAAATTAAAAATATGAAACTATAATTTATGAAATAAAGAACAATTATGATCTAAAGGGTATCAAAATTTACCTAACAAAAAAAACCTTAATATTTATTTGTTTACTTTATTAAACATTTCTTTCAATGTAAGTTGTTTAAGTTGCTTCGTTTTTTATGTGATAATACATTCTATAAACAGACATAATTTCTTGTTCAGTTACAAAGTTCTGCTGTTCAAGTCCTATAATTGCTGTGTCGAGAATACCGATTAATTAGTCAATCGAAATTTTTTCGTTTTCAATAACCTCTGTCACTTTCTTCGCTATCAGAAGCGAATTATAATGACAAGGAATTTGATTTAAATCATATCAAAGACGGAGTACATCGAGATGAAATACTACATTTAGTAAGGAATTATAAGCCAAATAAAATAAAAACATCTGCCCTGAAGATAAGGATAGTGCTGACAGATCAACTTCCAATTCATTGCACGCCGCGGCATTAAAGATAAACAAAGTTTAGATAAACAAAGGATATGCCTTTATCCATTTTTTGCAGCAATTCTACTTTTTGTTTAATGGACTTCGAAACATACTTTCGCTTTGTAGATCCTTTACATATTAGTAAATATTTATCAGAAATTCTATCGAATAATCGAAAGTTCAAGCTTACTTTTATAAAATTGCTCTAACAGTCTGCAAAAAATAATAAGCCGAATCCAATTCGAAGATTAAGGAACAACGCAATCTGCAACATTAACTGAATTAGATAATTTTAGTTTAGCTTATACCATCCGTTATACATTAAACGCGCATTCATAAACGTATTTTGCGCACGCGCACATGCATATTCGCAGTTGTAAAGGTCTTACGCGCATGCGTCAACGCGACACATGCGCAGAAAGTTTGTAGCTTTGATGTCCAGATTATGGGTGTGCGAATTAACGACTTTTGACTGTAGTATAAATTACGCAACATGTTTGCAGCTTTCTGTGCTACCACAAATAAACAACGTTAAAGAAATGCGAATAGGTGCACTGGGTCTGAAACACCCGATCCGATCAAAACAAAACTTCGAATCAAATTTCTGGCAAAAAACTTCGGAAACATAAAGAGGATGGTTTTGGAGGAGACTACACTGAACCACAACCACTTGGGAAAAATAGGGGCATTTTTAAAAAGGTTTCTTTAATTGGCTGAGTCCACTGGACCCAGCGTGCGCACTCGCGGGTTAAAGTCAGTTTGTCTACTTAGTGTGAATAGTTCCATGAATGACTATTAATATTGATTTTCATTCATTACAATAATGCATGCCAGTGATATTATTTGTTGTTTGATGGAATATTTACAATCACTGAGAATCTCTGTTTCATAGAATGGTCATGTTCACCTACTCACATTTTCTTTCGAATTTATGAAATCAGAATAATTCAAATTTGCCATTAAATTCTGGCCTGAAAAATTGAAAATACATACAGTATCAAATCTAACTTAAATTCGATTGCATCTGTAAAATTTCTACCAGGATACAGGGTTCACACACATTTCTGCAAATGGAAATTAAGGACTTTTAAGGACCATTAATGAAAAAAATTAAGGACCTATGAGCAAATGGGAACTGAGTAAATTCAATTACAAATATTATTCTATGCCTGAATTTCACTTTTGTAATATCATCTTAAAAATAAAATAGATCCCTAAGTGGTATGCATTATTACTAAACATGATTTAATTAACATAATTATTAATAAGTTTGAGAATAAAATAAACTCCATGCTGTTTATAAAGTAGCATTAAATATTTTACACTTATAATAGGTTGGACATATTTGAAAGAAGATAAGTGACATTTACGTTTTACTAATAGTTAGCTTTATATTGATTTTTTTTTATGTCTCATTTTGTCGCAAACTTGATCAGTCTAGAGCAGAGGTTCTCAACCGGTGGTACGTGTACCACTGGTGGTATGCAAGAAAAAAAATAGGTGGTACACAAAGAAGCAAAGTATTTTTAACTATTTATTTCAAAAATTAGAATCCCAACATCCTGATTGAGTTTTTTCTTTAACACTCATAAATTTATGTGATCTGCCCTTTGTTCAAGATTGGTGATGGTAGTACTTTGTAGTAGTGGTACTAAAGGTTTTCAATTTTTGTTTAGATGGTACACGTTAGTCAAAAGGTTGAGAACTGCTGGTCTAGAGGTTTAATAAATAGCAGGTAGATTTTGTGTCAAACGCAGGGGCGTAGCTAGAGGGGGGCATCTGTCCCCGGGCGCAGTATCCAATGGGTGCCAAACTGATATTATGACATTTTAGAATTAAATGTTTTCCATCCTTGGCAAGCAGTAGGGGGCACGAAATCTTCAGTTGTCCCTGGGCGCTGAAAACCCTAGCTACGACTCTGGTCAAACGGCATAGGTTAAACTTTCACCATCAGTTTCTTCAATGGAGTCTTCAACAGTTAATACATCTTCTAAAAGTTTTTGCAAACATAACATTTCTTCCTTATACAGTCAAAAGTCGTTAATCCGGACTCGTCGGGACTTCGGCAATTCCGGATTATAGATCATCAGTTTAAATCTGGTAAGATGGCATGCAGAAATTATAAAATTAAAAATATGAAACCATAATTTATGAAATAAAGAACAATTATGATCTAAAGGATATCAAAATTTACCTAACAATTATATCAAAATTTACCTAACAAAAAAAAAAAAAAAAACCTTAATATTTATTTGTTTACTTTATTAAACATTTCTTTCAATGTAAGTTGTTTAAGTTACTTCGTTTTTTATGTGATAATACATTCTATAAACAGACATAATTTCTTGTTCAGTTACAAAGTTCTGCTGTTCAAGTCCTATAATTGCTGTGTCGAGAATACCGACTAATTAGTCAATCGAAATTTTTTCATTTTCAATAACCTCTGTCACTTTCTTCGCTATCAGAAGCGAATTATAATGACAAGGAATTTGATTTAAATCATATCAAAGATGGAGTACATCGAGATGAAATACTACATTTAGTAAGGAATTATAAGCCAAATAAAATAAAAACATCTGCCCTGAAGATAAGGATAGTGCTGACAGATCAACTTTCAATTCATTGCACGCTGCGGCATTAAAGATAAACAAAGTTTAGATAAACAAAGGATATGCCTTTATCCATTTTTTGCAGCAATTCTACTTTTTGTTTAATGGACTTCGAAACATACTTTCGCTTTGTAGATCCTTTACATATTAGTAAATATATATCAGAAATTCTATTTGACATAATCGAAAGTTCAAGCTTACTTTTATAAAATTGCTCTAACAGTCTGCAAAAAATAATAAGCCGAATCCAAGTCGAAGATTAAGGAACAACGCAATCTGCAACATTAACTGAATTAGATAATTTTAGTTTAGCTTATACCATCCGTTATACATTAAACGCGCATTCATAAACGTATTTTGCGCACACGCACATGCATATTCGCAGTTGTAAAGGTCTTACGCGCATGCGTCAACGCGACACATGCGCAGAAAGTTTGTAGCTTTGATGTCTGGATTATGGGTGTGCGAATTAACGACTTTTGACTGTAGTATAAATTACGCAACATGTTTGCAGCTTTCTGTGCTACCACAAATAAACAACGTTAAAGAAATGCGAATAGGTGCACTGGGTCTGAAACACCCGATCCGATCAAAACAAAACTTCGAATCAAATTTCTGGCAAAAAACTTCGGAAGCATAAAGAGGATGGTTTTGGAGGAGACTACACTGAACCACAACCACTTGGGAAAAATAGGGGCATTTTTAAAAAGGTTTCTTTAATTGGCTGAGTCCACTGGACCCAGCGTGCGCACTCGCGGGTTAAAGTCAGTTTGTCTACTTAGTGTGAATAGTTCCATGAATGACTATTAATATTGATTTCGAATTTATGAAATCAGAATAATTCAAATTTGCCATTAAATTCTGGCCTGAAAAATTGAAAATACATACAGTATCAAATCTAACTTAAATTCGATTGCATCTGTAACATTTCTACCAGGATACAGGGTTCACACACATTTCTGCAAATGGAAATTAAGGACTTTTAAGGACCATTAATGAAAAAAATTAAGGACCTATGAGCAAATGGGAACTGAGTAAATTCAATTACAAATATTATTCTATGCCTGAATTTCACTTTTGTAATATCATCTTAAAAATAAAATAGATCCCTAAGTGGTATGCATTATTACTAAACATGATTTAATTAACATAATTATTAATAAGTTTGAGAATAAAATAAACTTCATGCTGTTTATAAAGTAGCATTAAATATTTTACACTTATAATAGGTTGGACGTATTTGAAAGAAGATAAGTGACAGTTACGTTTTACTAACAGTTAGCTTTATATTGATTTTTTTTTATGTCTCATTTTGTCGCATACTTGATCAGTCTAGAGCAGAGGTTCTCAACCGGTGGTACGTGTACCACTGGTGGTATGCAAGAAAAAAAATAGGTGGTACACAAAGAAGCAAAGTATTTTTAACTATTTATTTCAAAAATTAGAATCCCAACATCCTGATTGAGTTTTTTCTTTAACACTCATAAATTTATGTGATCTGCGCTTTGTTCAAGATTGGTGATGGTAGTACTTTGTAGTAGTGGTACTAAAGGTTTTCAATTTTTGTTTAGATGGTACACGTTAGTCAAAAGGTTGAGAACTGCTGGTCTAGAGGTTTAATAAATAGCAGGTAGATTTTGTGTCAAACGCAGGGGCGTAGCTAGAGGGGGGCATCTGTCCCCGGGCGCAGTATCCAATGGGTGCCAAACTGATATTATGACATTTTAGAATTAAATGTTTTCCATCCTTGGCAAGCAGTAGGGGGCACGAAATCTTCAGTTATCCCTGGGCGCTGAAAACCCTAGCTACGACTTTGGTCAAACGGCATAGGTTAAAATGAGAAGTAAGATCATAATCAGCATGATTCATAACAAAAGACAATATTATCACCGCTGCTGCATGTCTAGAGAGAGACCTACTGATAAGAACAAACTTGAAAGGCCTAATGTAGGCACGGTTAGCAAGTGTTGAAAGTTAGTCAGGCTCTGTTTGTATTTTTTGCTTTCCACAATTTTGTTTTGAATTAAAATATATATATATATATATATATATATATTTTAAATATTTTATTAAAAGATTATGTTTTTATTTTAAAAAACTATTCTAACTGAAAATTCAGATATGTCAAAAAGTATGTTTTCATTAAAGCTGAAGTCCATATTTTGGTAGAAAGGAGCTGATCAAGCATTCTGAGGAGTTGATCTTCTTGATATAGCTCCTCAAGCAGATGAAAATAAAACATGGAAATTAAAGTAATGCTGATCATATTTCAACCAATTACCATATGATAAGCAGGTCTGCTTGAGATTTCTCAAATAAGGGTGATAAAATTCATGAAGAATAAAGTGCGAAAGAAGATGTAGGGCTGGTGCTAGATTTTTCCCCTGCCTGGTTAAATCTCTGTCACACCTAAATTCTGCAGTTCAGTGCCTTCAAAATTTGTAATACCTAGTACACCAGGTATGGCACGAACAATGAGAAAACCAAATTCATGAAAAAAAAAAAAAAAAAAAAAAAAAAAAAGCTATTAAAGCTTTTTTAGGTGAACAAAGCTGTAGCCTAATGCAGTGAGTCAGAAACTAAAATTAAGGATATTTTTGATTGCACGTGAAAAATATTCTTTCCTTATTCTAAACACACATTATGAATTATTTTAATACACATAATGTTTTACTGCCTTACTGAAATGTGAATTGGTTCATATGTCAAGCTTTGTTCAGGAAACATTGTATTGAGGTTTTAATAGCAATGTAGTAATTTCAATTGTTAGAAGTACCATATCCAAACATGTCAAACAAAATTGTTTGTTAAATATAATTATTAAGATTTTAGAGAAATAATTATATGATTGATTTAAAATTTTGCAAGGTATAACTGAAAAAAACTATTGTAATTCCAACAATATTTTGAGTGTTTAAAAAAAAATGGCTAAAATAATACCACATAAGTATTCTCCTTATAAAGTAGACTTTTCTTTGATTTCAATAAAATGAGACAGAAACTGAGGTCTTAAATTTTAATCTTTTGCTCATTGTTACAGGAAGACAAATAATATTCCAGTTCCATGAAATTAATTGTCATTTCTTGGCAGCATTTTTATGGATTTATTATTATATTTGTGTAAAAAGAAATAAATATTCATCTGCAGAGTACTTATTTCTTGAGAGTGTTTAAATATAGTTTTCATATTTGAAAAAAAAAAATTAGTTCTAACTGAGAAATCCTTTGTCTAGGTCAGGGTTTCTTAAACGTTTTGGTGTGGGGACCCCGTAACATTTACGAAAATTTTGTGGGTCCCCCATAAGTATTGTGCAAATCCAACACATGTGTGAGTGAAACTGTTAGATTCTTCATTTATACTGTAATATACTGTAAGGTATAATTTAATTTCATAACAGTTATTTTAATTTTAAAGCCCTTTCCTATCAATTCTTGTTTCCACTTGCAACTCCCTACCAAAATGAGTTTTTAGAATTACGATGAATACAAATGAGTTAGAAGAAGTATTTAAGGAAGGTTCAACTAACTTCGACAGAGAGTGCTAGGAATCCTTAATGGTGCGTACGTGCCTTCTGGCTAAGTCACTCTTGAAGCTGTTACGCTCGACCGTATATTACGTGCCTTTTGCTATTTGCCGGCTAGTTTAATTTAAGGACCAACTACGTTAGATACCTGTGTTTAGCTTCGGCTAAGTTTCCTATAATTAATTATAGTTTAGTTTCTTATTTCTTATTCCAAGTTAAAGCCCAAGTAGAGGCTTCCTGTAAGCCCAAGAAGAGACCGACTATCATTCTTATTTGAGTGAAATAAAGGGTATTTTAATGCTTTGTGTGCCTCATCTCAGTTGATCTGAACTCGGCAATAAGTTGCTACATAGTTCACTAGGTTCCTCTACGCTCATCTTAGGCAAAAGGAGTGAGGAACCCTACAATACTATTGCAGTTTCAAGTCATTAATTTTAATTTTTAAAGTAAAATAAGCATTTCTGTTATAAAAAAAATGCATCAAAACATTTTCGTTTTTTCTTTGTAGTCTGTATTGTCTTATCTTCATCTATTTTCAGATACATTATGCAAAAATATTTGCAAAATTTGGTAATTGTAAAATTATTACAATAAGTTATTAAATCAAAATTGCTAACATTTTTGGCACCCACAGTTTAAGAAACTCTGGTCTAGGTAATCTCGTTTTTCAAGTAGTGAAATAGCTAACACAATGTTCAATAACTTTTTTTTTTTAATAAAATTGAAGTATTATTTGGCCATTTTTCTCTTTCAATCTCATTTAATACTTATTTTTATTATTGTGCTTTGTCTAAATAATTTTCACGAATTTTAGATACTGCATCTTTTTTCCATGATAGCATATAGACCCAGAAGAATTTTTCAAGAAGGAAAATGATAAGGTTTCTCCCTCCTTTCCACATGCCTTCGTGCTGTAATTGGAAGCACAGAAGCCCACAGTTCGAGTCCCAGCGAGGGCATTGTGCATTTTCAGAATAGGGTAGTGGAATTTTTTTAAATATTTGGTCCACCAGCAGATTGAAAGCTAAGGCCTCAGAATACTGATAGTTATATTTAGTGATGAGCTACAAAAATCTGAATAAAGGAGTTACACCTTACTTGAGTAATAATAATAGTTATAATCAGAGTCTAATTAAAAGTTTTACTTAAAAAACAGAAGATATAAATCATTGTCTAATTTAGTTTAATTGTTAAATATTTTCTTGTTAAACAATTCACAAAATGCTGCATAAAATAATGAGTAAATTTAATTATATGGCAAAGGTAATGATTTTTCAAAAGGGTTTGCACATAAGATTTAGGATCAAATTCACATAAACAATTTCCAATTTAAGGATATTGTTATTAAACCTGAACTGTATTGTACGTTGTTATGAAAATATTGTTCATTGAGCTAAAATATTTTTCAGACCAAACATCAATAAATAACATTCATAGAAAGACTAATGCAAATATGATTAAGACATGCAAGCCATGTGTTTTTCTTGGAGGGGGGGGGACAAATGAAAAATGATCAAGGGACTTGCAAATTAAAGACGTGCATGAGCCCCTATTACTCACCACTATTTATGTTCATGGGTTTAATTCCTGGAACCAGAACAAATTTTCCTGCATATACGTCTTCAAAGTTTTTTTTTTTTTTGGATAAATTAGTTATTGCAATGTTTCTCTTATTAAGCCAGTTTCTCTTAAGGGGTATCAGCAACCCCTATACCGACAATGTTAAATTGGCCATTTTCGATATACCTTTTCTCAATCTGCTGTAGATGCACACTTGAAATTTTTTGTGTAATTAAAGTATACCTATCTGATTACACTGAAATGAGCTTTTGAAACATTTTGAATTTTAGAGTAATTTACAGAATATTTTGTTAGGCATAGTAAAATTTAGCACTTTTCTCACACAAAAATTTTAAAATGGTTTTTTCTAAGTTTAACAAAAAAGCTCATTTCAGTAAATATTAGGAAACCTAATAAATAAGCCATAAAAATTTTGGATGCCTGTGAGCAGTAGTTCTTGAAAGGTACATCGAGTATAAAAAAATTACGTTTGGAGAAAAATGCGTTTTTATGTAAAAATCCTCATTGATCAAAGAAGTCGATGACAAATTAAAATTAGATTTTTTACAGTTCTAATTTTCATAGAGATTAAAGAATGGTATTTTTAGAAAGATGAAAGTGTAGAGAATTTGAAAATGCAAAAACCCAAAATCACGATTTTTTGAAGATTTTGATCCTCTTTGAAGACCTTGTTAAAGAAGACAGCCTCTGGGATTTTACAAAAATAGTCATTATGGTGTAAATAAGCTTCTGGGTACTTTGATTTTTGATATCAGATTTTTTATGATTTTACTTGATTATAAGAAGATGATATATGTTCATAATTCTTATATTAATACCTGATGCTGCAACTGAAATTTGAACCCTTCTTTCAAAATACCTATACTGAAAACTGTATTCAAATTAGAAAGATGTGGTGATTTAATTCCCAATGTGCTGTATATTTTTTACTGCTGAGTGCAGATTTGTGAAACATGATTTTGAACATTATCTGAATTGTTTCCATTTAATTTTCCCAACACTAGAATTTTATTCATGTGGTACACTGCACAGTGTTGGCAGCAATGCTGTGAAGCATCAGTATTACAACACTGTATCCAAATGTAGAAATTTTCTTACTCCAATCAATCAGTCAATCATAAAAACATTCAAAGACTATTATGTCAAGCATATAAACACCTCTGCATATAAAGCACTAGATGAAGGAAAACATGATTTGCTAATGACATTTTAGAAGAAATTCAGTCTAAGCCACAGCACAGAAATGATAAAACTTGCATAAGAACAAGTGATTAACATCAAATGCTTAGTGACCAAAAGCTATCAACAATTTTACAGGATTTCTCTTTACTAAAAATGAAGTCAAAGTAATCATATAAATTGCAAAAGCAATAATTGCCAAAGGTATTCACATATGGAAGAAGGATAATTAAAATTACTCGAGGCTGATGATCAGGAAACAGCAAATGAAAAATTGGATGGTCTTATAACAACAACTGATAGTGGGAAAGAAGAAGTGCCTTTAACTTTTAAGAAATTAAACGACTGTTAAAAAAGGCACAGGAACTGTCGGAGTTTGCAATGGAGGTTCACCCAAATGAAGAAAAAAGAGAATGCTGTATGAGAGTCACTGAAAATCCCTGTGCGTCTTATAGCAAACTTTCAAAGATTTAAAAAAATCACCATTTTTTTAATCATGTATCTACTTATTAAGAAGTAATAAAATCCTTTCCATTAATATGTTTTATGTTTGACTCTTAATTACAGCAGTATTTGGATTTGTTTAATTATACACATTTTTTTTTTTTTTTTTTTTAAATTTGAGCTGTACCTAATAAATTATTTCCATGGAATGTTAACTTCGCACAGCCCAATTTTGCCATATGCACAATGTAATAGTAATGCAACTCGCACATTCAACAAGAGTTTGGTGTATTAGAGATAAATTCAGCCTTTAATTCTTAAGACTGATAAAGTGCTTTTCACAATTAGTTCTACTGTTTTTCCTCCCACTAATGAGGACTACTTGAACTTAAACACTAATGTTTTTCCCTATCATAAACCCTATTCTGTGATAAAGTGTCCCTGTAATCTCTGCTTTATTTCTATTTTTTTTAAATACGAATAATTTTAAAATATGAATTTGAAATATTTGTTATGTTTGATTTTTCCTCAAGCGTTCTAAAAATTGTCATTTAAGGGATAGACGCCATCTTATGAATGGCAAAATTTTCAACTTCACACAATTTTAATCTTTCTAACTTTACAACTACCAGTCTCTTAAAATTTTTAATTTTCTCAATAGAAATAGTTCTAGTGGTAACAGGAAGAGCCTCATTACCTATAAATAGTTAACGTTTTTTTTTAAATTCAGGTAATAAAAAACAGTTAAATACAGAAGATTAAACGAGAAACTAGCAAAACCAAAAATGAAAGAGCATTTCCTAAATGAGTGGGCTATTTTAAAATGGGCAGCATAATTATCTGAACTCTTCGATAACTATGAAGATGTTAGGAAGGTGGCATCAAAATTTTTCGACAGAATTACTAAAAGCAAGGAAACTATTCAATATTTATTGAGAAATTTTCCTTTTGGGAACAAAAAGAAAAGACTCTAAATTAGAGAATAGGGCACCATGAAGAGATCTCTCCCTGATGTGGGATGAGGGAGCAAGGGATCAAAATGCATTTGAAAAGCAGAGACTCTCAAAGTGCTACTACTTTACAGGCATTTGAAGCTAGTGTATACAAAATTAGAGAAGAATTAACAATCTAAGTCACTCAATAGTGTTGAAAAGGATATTCCGAATGATTTCTTTGACTTTTATATAAGAAATGGGGAGATAAATAGGAGCAAAACAGAAATTCTGCAGGATAGTATGGCTACAGATGGCCTGATATACAAAGGGTTTATTAGTGATTCTTCTTATTACGGAAATAAGTTTAGTTAGATAACCTTTGAGCCCAAAACTGATTTGTTTACCAGGAGATTTCAGGGGACTTGAAATGAAGGTGTCAGTTTGTAGAGACAACCTAAAACAAAATGGGTATATTTTAGTTAATAAAATGGCTGAGTAATTAAAGTAAAAAAACAATTATGATTTTCTTCCCATAGAGTCTGTAAATGATCTCAAGCTGAGATTCAGAAAGAAAATAGTCAAAAGCTTTGTGAAGGTTAGGTTAGGGTATTTAATTATGGCAAAGCCTCGAGGGCTATTTGCCTAAGGGGTGGGATGCCTCCCTGGAGGACTTTCTAGGGGAAACTGGCTCGTATACACATTACACATGGGGAAAACCACGAAAACACCCATGCAAAGGTTTGAGAAGAGAAAGAAATGTTCAGCAACAGAAACACCTATCTAAACTAAAAGCTGAGTCACATTTACGAACTATAGGAAATGAAAGAGATGATCGTAATGTGGAAATTAAAGCTGGCAGTCAAAATGTCCAGACACAGCTATCTAAACAAGAAGCTGAATTGCATTTCAGATGCTGCAAAAACAGAAGTTAAGAGAAATTGCAATATATTACGAGCTAAGATAATATTGCCAGAAATAGGTAAGGTAAATTCTGTAAATATATGTTCGAATTAACAAGTAGCTGAGAAAAAACTTGCTCTAGGATTTTTTGCGTAATCGTTTGGGAATTCAGAAGTTTAACTAGAGACAAAACAATGCATGAGTATTGTTTTCGAAAAAAGATGCAGTGTTAATTTATAAGGAATTAGAATTTTATTAACAGTATATGATTAGAACTGTTTGGTTTTTAATAAAAGAATACATGATGATCAGTAGATATATAATGTATATATTATTTGCTTGAGAGATTTTACATTTTTTGTATTTGCAACTCATACATTTAAATGAGAAAATCAGATAAATTTTTAGAATTTAATATTTATTTAATAAAGACTTATATGCATCTATCTATCTGTTTATCTATAGACATTGGTTATTATTAACTGAGGAAAAATCACAAAAATGACGATTATGCAAAAAGTTACATGTAGAATTTAATGAAATTGATCCTCAGTATAGACCACTTAGTAAGATGTAAAATAACATGAAAAGAAATACCGGACAACTATGTTTTAGAAATTAGCATATGTATAAAATGAATAAATCAGATGTGTCAATTTGGTATAGGAAATTTATTTTCAATATGGAGTATGATTTCCCCTAGAAACAATATAACACATACAGTGAATGTGTGATGTCAATTATGCAATCTAGCAGTTCCATAGGAAGTGAGAGCC
Organism: Stegodyphus dumicola; assembly: GCF_044657685.1. NCBI lineage: Eukaryota > Metazoa > Arthropoda > Arachnida > Araneae > Eresidae > Stegodyphus > Stegodyphus dumicola. Next base: position 62,411,028 of record NC_140772.1, on the reverse strand, counting down.
ACTGACTGCTCTTGCTAAGCAGTTGCTAGTGTGGTAAGGGTCTGAAGAGGAGGATGAGAGCAGCAATATGTCTTCCTAAAATCCCTATCACATATGCTATTTGTTGGTGGAACACAGCGACGAAAGAAACATTTTTCAGAATGCCATTTCCATGAAACCTACCTAGCTAGGTTACCATCTTCACTTGGTAGACAGACTTGAAAGCCAAACAGGAACCAGTTATCTTTCAGGTTGGCGAAAGAGATGCCTTTCAAATTCCGTATATATTTTAAAATTATTTTACTATTGTTGGCTGAGTACCTTGGCAAAAAGACATGTGTTTATTATATTAATTTTTGCTTTTAAATCATATATTTTTTAATCAGTTTCTTGTAATGAGCTGTTGTACATATTTTTGTAAATAATTTTACATTGTACATTCAGTGATTTGTCATTATTTCTGGTTTTATTATTGTAAACAGTATTTTTGTATCCATATATTTATTTAATAACTTTTATATACACAATATAATGTCATTTACTGATAAATGTTTTGTGATGAGTCAAAAATATTAATTTTATCCCCAAAATATTAAATATTTCGTAAAGGTTACTTGCTCAGTTTTTCTGTTTAAATTACAAATACAATGGTTGTGTGTAAAAAGGTGAATTTTAATGACTCATGCACAAAGTGCACTTCAATTATTTTTCAACTGTGTATTCCATATCCAGGGTAATGTGCAAAGAACATTACGCTGGATGCTACAGTTGCTGCCAATTAAATGATCGTTATATGAATTAGAACTTCAAATAAACTTTTTGGCAATGTTCATTTTTGTATACATATATATATATATATATATACACACACATCTAATAAGTCATACACATAGGAGACAGATGCAATGGTTTACAAGTTGTTGATGTATGTTTACAAGTATCAATGTAATGAATAAGATTTATATTATTGAATGTATATACAAATGTTTTTCATCATTCATAATAATAAATTCATTAATTTCCACTTTTTCAATATGTAGCATTTATTATAAAATAATAAAATTAGGAAAATAATAGCATACAAATTTAATGTGTATTCTTATTATTATATAAGCTATGTTTTCCTTTTTTATGCACCTTTTATGTTGTTTACAGTATGTCGCTGATTATGCAATTTCAATTTAAAAGATAAGTCATTAGCAGAAAAATAAAGTTATGCACATACAAACAGATTTAAAAAAATTATTTACCTTAAATTTAATAAAAAATCTATCATATAACAATAACATCTCTTTTCACCCAATCAGCATGAAATACGACAAATTTGATGAACTTTTGGTGATGAATAACTTGTAACAAATCATCAAAAGCACATCACAAAATACTGTCTACTTTGAAATTTCTATGATTCATTTTTAAAATGACTTAGACAGTTATACTACAGCAAACAGTTATATATACGGCCTTTTCTGTATTTCTTCAATTAAATCGGCTTCTATTTCCACCGTTCAGGATCTCACAATTGCATCACCATATTAAAAATTACCCATGATCCTTCAGAAGCAGAATTTTCATCTGATTGGTTGATCTCTATGTGAAACACAGTTGCAAGTAAAACAATTTCAGAAAGAATTCAAAAAGTTCCTTGTAGCCAGGACATAACTTCCTCAGCTAGGTGGAACATTTCTCAGAAATCTCCTGTTTAAACCAATGCTACTAAAACCTCGTTTCTCAGAAATGTCCCACCTAGCCGCACACATTGCTAGATATGATAGGAGTTTAAAGCATCCTAAAACATGCTCAACAGGTCTGGTGAACAAGCTGGCCACTCCAAGAGTTGAATTGTTTGCTGCTGAATATAATGATTCATAATGCAAACTCTATGCGGTCTAGTGTTGTCATCCTGTAGTAGAAAATCATCACCTATTGTCATGGCATTAAGGTACACATAAGCATCAAAGATGTCATCTCTATAGGTCTGAACATTCACAGTTCTATGTAAAAAAACATGGAGGTCTGTGTATCCATGCAAAGAGATATCACCCAAATACAGACACTGCCTCCTTCACATGAATCTCTTTCACAGATGTTTGATGGATGACAACGGGTTCCAGGTTCTCTCCAAATCATAGCATACTACTTTCGCTTTGATGGCTAAACCTAGACCTATCCATAAAGCGAACAGCCCTCCATTGATCAGCTGTGTAGTGGACATGCTGACGCGCTCACTTCAAACATTTGCTTCTATGACATGACATGAGTGGCATGCAAATAGCTGGTCGTGTCGCATACAGACCTACTTTGTGAAGCCTTCTACACATGGTTGACATTTGACACCAACCTTCCAGTGGCTGCAGCAAGGGTGGAGCTAAGTTAAGAGTTGAGGTTTTATTCCTTCATGTGCATAATGACAAATATCAATCATGATGCTTGTGCTAGCAATTGGCTGTCCTTGGCTAATTTGTGGTTAGAAATTGTTGCCAAAGTCTATGCACCACAGAAGGACTCATGTTTAACCATCTGGTCACATCTGTCTCACTTTGTCCTGCCCTTAGTCTCCCATAGTTCTCCATCACAGTTCTTCAGGCAGATGATGCCCAGAGGTCATTGTTACAAATTGGTTATTCCAGATTTCTTACCTCAGTATCACAGTGAAATTGGCAGGCTTTCTCTGAAACATGCAATTTTGTGCTCCTCGCAGATGACGTATTTCGATTGGAGTTCCACTAATTTGTATACTGCAGTTTATTCGGCAATTATTATTTGACAAAATATTCAAATTTTATGCAGATTGGCTTATTTTTGAATGAGTTATCACTATTTTTGTGATTTTCCTTAATTTTTGGAAACCAGTGTGTGTGTATTTGTAACTTTCTTAGAGAAATTGCAACTGATTTCATTATTTTTCATTGGTATTTATACAATAGAAATTTTATTTAATAATTTAGTTATTTGATAATGCATAACCTTTGCTTGTAAGAACATTCTGAACTTAATTAATATTACAGCATTTTTCTTTTTTCTCCCCACCATTATGATACTAGGACATAGATTTTGCATCTAATATGATCCAAGTCTCAAACTGATGGTGTACCTTCTGTAATTCTTATCACATTAATATATAAATTAATATTTCCGATTATAATATACATACATTATATTTTTCTAATATTTCTGAAAATTATAGCTATTGTTTTTATTTTTTGTAGTAATTTTATTATTTTATTAGCTTTAATGATTTTGAATAACTTTGCATTATGAGAATTTGACATCTATGTTACATGCTAATTTTCAGAAAGATAATAAATGAATATCATCTATTGAGACAAAAGTGAATGCATTGTTCATCATGTGGTTAAATAATCAGGAATAGTCTAAGAATAAGGTAGAAATCTGAAATAATATAAATATAAAATACTACAAGGATATCTTTTGAAAGTATTTTCTTTCATATAAATTAATAGCTCCTAAAAATATATGCCTAGATAATACTTCAAATGCAAGTCACAATAATTCTAAATCAAACCCTTTTTCTGCAAGCATGTGAAGGGTCCAATTTTATTCTTTAAATACTTTTAAAAACATAACTTCATGTTTGATATAAAACTTTTATCATCTAAAGGATAGTTTTGTACATAAATTGTTAATTGAATATCTTTTCCATTAATCAAATGTAAATCATTCTTGCATGAACGAAACTGGATTCACTGACTTTAAAGACACAGAACCATAAATTAGTAATAAATATTTTATAGTTGAATTAGTAAAGATGGTGACTCATATGTAATATAAAAACAGCATAAATAATATTAGAAACAGATCATTTTAATATTTTTTTCTTAAAATTATTTACAATATCACTGAATGGTGTACTACTATCACTTAGAGTACTAGGTATTCTTAAAATCCTACGAACTTTGGGAGACATTAGGAGAATGCTTTGTCCTAATCCAAATGTGCTGGAGCACAGCCAATAGAAACTGACTGACTGTTAAGAAAATAAATTATTGTTATTATCAGATAGGCAAGAAAATGAAATAATTTTAAAAAAACAATAATTATCATACACAGTTCGCATCTCAGAAGGAAAGACAATTTTAGCTATTATATTTCTTATGAACATACAGTCAACAACAAAAAAAAAAAAGTTAATATGCTGTATCTGATAAGGTTAGATCAGTATTAGGAACAAAAGAAAGTTGTCAGTGTTATAAATAAACAACACGTGTTCCCTTCAAGAAAATGCATAGGAAGTTTCTATAAAAACTTAAGTCTTAAACTCAGGGGTTCTCATCTGGTGGTACGCAAGAGAAAAATAGGTGGTACACAAAGAAGCAAAGTATTTTTAACCATTAAATTCAAAAACTAAAACCCCAACATCTTGATTGAGTGTTTTCTCTAACACTTGTAAATTTATGGGATCTGAGCTTTGTTCAAGAGTGGTAGTGATAGTACTGTAAAAGTCCAGAAATCTGCAAAGCTTGGGACCAGAGGTTGTGCGGATTTTAGGATTTTGCGCATTTCGGGACAGAAAAGATAAATCATAATATTCAGGCTAAAAGTGCAAAATAAATAAGGCGTATTAAATACATTTAATTAAATTATTATATACATTATTATAATAATTTATTATATGCTTTAAATTATAATTACATATATAAATTGATTATATTATAATATATATCATCATATATTATATTATTCATTACATTTTATAAATCAGTATGAATTTGCTTCCCTTTTTCTCTCAGGAGCAGTCCTGAAATTGGTACCCCATCACTCGGGCCGCTGCCAGAACCACTCGTACGAGACGGTATCGAGGTTTGCCGGTTTCGCCTCCCGAGATATATATAATGACTTTAACTGGTCTGTTGCGGTTTTGGATTCCGGTGTTGGAATCACTGTTGCTGTAAAATTTTAACAGCTTTTCATTATTTTTCTGTGTATCATACACGGTCCGTGTCGTAATTCTTTACAATTCTGCTATAAACCGACGAGTAGCATCTGCCTTTTACCTTTTGCAGAATTTCCACTTTTTGTATTACCATCAATGCAACGTGTTTACATTTTTCAACGTTGCAAGCAGTACAATCATGAGTGCATTTCTTATCTGTCGTATTAAAAAGTGCTGAAATTTAAAATATTCTTAATTTATCCACAAAATTATCCAGATAAAAAAAAAAAAAAAAAAAAAAAAAAAAAGCAGCACCAAACAATCTTGTGAAATAACAGCTCAGAAAGTACAACAACATGAATTGTGCACTTGAAAGAAGAGTTAAGTGGATCATCTGCTTTTTTACCTCTATGCAGACTGGAGGGAAGAAAACTTTTATCATGATGTCAATAATTTGGTTATGACTCATTTTATTGGTAATTATGATGTTATTATCCAGTAAGTATTTTTTTCTTTGATATTTCATGCTCCATGTTGCGGTTTCCAAAATCTATAAACTGAATGTTTATATTTTGAGAGGCAACACGGACTTCAGGTCGGCGGATTTTCAGTATTTGACTGTAGTACTTTGTAATGGTGGCACTAAAGGTTTTTCAATTTTTGTTTTGATGGTACGCATTAGTCGAAAGGTTGAGAATGCTGTCTTAACTTGTTAAGACTGAAAACTTTCACAAAATACAGTGGTACACAATGCAAAAAAAAGGGGGGGGGAACAGTTCTACATCTCATGTTCTACTGGGCTAAATGATTAAATTCAACTTGCGTTTTTCATGTTTTGAAAGAGCAACTTAGGATATGTATTAGATTTATATATATCATTGTTCTAAGATAGATATTTTGACACAAAAAACCAATTTTTCCTGGTATCACGACAATTTTTTTCCACATTTCGACTCCACGACTCAAATTATGCCAAAAAGCCAAGTTTTGCAAAAACTGCACAAGTAGTTTTTATAAAATTAGCTCTCAAAATTTTAATTCCTCAATGTTAATTGAATTTGATAAATATTTACTAACATCTCTTTTTTTATTAAACTTACTTGATTCCTTCTTCCAGAATTTGAAATTTAGGTTCATTTTAAATATAATTCGCAAATTTTTTATGACTTATTTTAAAAATTTGTATTTTTAAACAATTTTTATAAATTTTTCAAAAAAAGTTTTGAATAATTAGCTACAAAATTTTTACCATCGTCTTAAAGTAGATAAGCATACCTGCAAAAATTTAGTTTTTTTATTCAAAATTTCCTAAGATATACGTGAATTTACATACTGGGGCATTTTGAAATTTGGCATATTTGTTATATAAGCCATAATAACGCCATATGTAGTAAAATTATTTGAAAGCATGAATGATGAGTTTTTTCCCACTTGTGTACGATGAAAAAAAAAAAAAAAAAAAAAAAAAAGGGAAAGGAAAATAGGTCGCTAGAAGTTAAGAAGTTCACAAATTGAATTATTCTTGGCGCAACTGCAAAAAACGAGCAAAGATAATTCTTTTTAACTTCACCATAAATTTCTCACCAAAATTACAGAATTTAATATCTAGGCATAATTTGAGTCATAGAATCGAAATATGGGGGAAAAAAAAAAAAAAAAAAAAAAAAAAAAAAAAAAAATCAGCATGTCATTTTAGAAAAAGTCCGATTTTGTGTCAGAATACCTATGTTAGAACAATGCTATATATAAATCAAATATATATCCTAAGCTGTGCTTTCGGACATACACCAAATAAACTTTTCCAGCTATTATTATAACACTTTTAATTCTAAAATACAAACACTAGAATAACTGAAATGTATATATATTAATGAGAATTTACCAAATTTATTTATCTCTCTGTGTCTCTTTTCTTCTACCAGGGCCTTTTTGGGCATGGTTGAAGGTCATCAGATCTGACTTTTACTAAAACTCTGACCAAAGAACTTTGCTTCTGTCTTCTCCTAAGGATGATTCAGAAATATGGCACTGTTTGGTCATTCCAAAAATGTTGTTAAGGCTTATCTGAGCTTTGTTGGGATGGTACTACACTACTCTGATACATTTTTTATATCCATTTATTTTGCAAAGTTTTGGCATGAGAGGTTGTCGTCACTTGCTATCATGTTTTTGTGAAAACTGGTTGTAGAATTCTCTTGAAAGAGGTAAACAAGGGTACTGCGTGTAATCGTGAATCATCAGATGAGAGTCATTTTCCAAATAAATGTCATATAACAAAAAAAAAAAAAAAAAAAAAATTCATATCCAACAGGATGAACAAGTTAGATTTATTCTAAAGCAGATGCATACTGAGGTGCTACTGTACATCCATCTTACTTTTATGTTTATTGTGACAGATTCCCCTCCACTTTTTAAGTAAAAGAATGTTGCATTGGCTTTATTTTCAATGACATTTGAGTCAAAGAATGCTAAAAAACAACCACACAGCATTTAAATAAATATGAGATAATCTGCCCCTAACTGCAATTTAATTTTTATTTTTGACCAAATAAAAGTATGATATTACATATATAAATTGATTATATTATTCATTTACATTAGGCTTCTCTATTTTTAAATCAGCATGAATCTGCTTCCCTTTTTCTCTGAGAAGCAGTCCTAAAATTTGTACCCCATCACTCTGCCGCTGAGGGAACCACTCGTATGAGACAGCATTGAGGTTTGCCAATTTTGCCTCATGTAAAGATTTCCGGTTTCCGATTCCGGTATTAGAATCACTGTTGCTGTAAAATTTCAACAGCTTTTCTTTATTTTTCCGTATATCAAATACAGTCCATGTCCCAATTCATACAATTCTGCTATAAACCAAGGAATAGCACCTGCCTCCATCTTTTGCAGAATTTCCACTTTTTGCATTACCGTGTTTACATTTTTCAACGTTGTAAGCAGTAAATTCATTATTCATGCATTTCTTATCTGTCAATGTATTAAAAAGCACTGAAATTTAAAATATTCTTAATTCATCCACAAAATATCTGGATTAAAAAAAAAAAGCAGCACTAAACAATCTCGTGAAATAACAAAGCTCAGAAAGAACAACAACGTGAATCATGAACTTGAAAGAAGAGTTGAGTGAATCGTCTGCCTTTTTAGCTCAATGTAGATCGGAGGGGAAAACACTTTTATCATGATGTCAATATTTGGTATTTCCATTATGACTCATTATTATTCAATAATTATGATGTCATTATCTGGTAAGTATTTTTTCTTTGATATTTGATACTCCATGTTGCAGTTTCCGAAACCCATAAACTGAATGTTTATATTTTGAGAGGCAACGTGGATTTCAGGTTGGCAGATTTTTGGTATTTGTAATTACTATAAACATATTCATAAAACTTTTATTCTCAAGCATATCAAAATATTAGCACCAAAATGCATTCTGATGCATTTTGGATCTAAGTTTGTATTTCTAAATTTACTAATCTGCAAGTAAAGTACAAAGTCTGAGATCAGGACTTGTTGCGACTTTGATGATTCCAGATTTGGGATTTTTCTAGATATTAAATCATCAGAAGATGGCCTGTACAAATTATAAAATTAAAAATATGAAATAGTGGCTTATGAAATAATGAAGCATTTATGATCTTAATCGATATTTTCAACAAAAAAGAACATTATTTATTTGTTTTATTAAACATTTCTTATGATGTAAGTTATTTAAACTGCTTCATTTCTTGGTCTAATACTTTCTCTTTAATTCTACAGATAGACATAACTTCTTGTTCAGTTACAAAATTCCACAGTTCAAGTCCTGTAATTGTCAAGTTGAAAATTTCCACTAAATTGTCAATCAAATTTTTTTCATTTTCAACAACCTCTTTTTCACTTTCTTCACAATCAGTTGCAATATTTTCTGGATTCAGAACCATATTACGGATTTCGCAGTCCATTAATTGACTGAGGACTAGGGAAATGTCATTGAAGTAAAAAGCTTCTGGTTTATCATCTTCATTTATTATCACATATTTCTTCACAAATTCCATTAATCAGAATGTTTTACTGATTGTTTGCGATATCTAAAAGACCTCAAATTCATGGCTATCATCATAAAGCTAGCATCTGCTATACACTCTTTGTGATGTATCATGAGTTTGGTGACTAAAGCCATGTTGTCTGTTAAATTTTGTCTTGCTTCTATTACATGTTGACGAAGTTAAACTCAAATTATTTTAGTTTAGTTATTTATTATACTTAATCTATTTTAAGGCTTATACGAGTCTTAAATAAATAAATTCCCACCCCACATATACTTAGGGCTTATCCAGGATTGACACTAGAAATTTTGTGAGAGTGCAGACACTAGAAATCAGCAGGTTCCCATATTCTTCTGTCAAATGCCATATTCCAAATTCTAAAAATTTTGCTTTCCCTAAATCCTATCCTCTGATCCAGCCACATCAGCTCTGGTGCCGATCCTGGGCTTATCTGAATAACAAATAAGTTATTTTAATTTAAACAGCTCTATATATAAAATTAGGCAAAGCAAAAAACCATGTGTTTGGTATACATTTAAATTAAGATTACTGATTTAAGGTAAGAAGGGACAGGTCTCTCTTCAATAGAAGCAAAGAAATCTGCAACAAAGGGTAAGCCACAGATGTATTTATACTGAAAAAAAATAAAGTGAATGAGAAAGCAGTACCATCTGTCCGCAGAAATAGTTACGAAAATTGAAAAATTAAGTTAACAGAATTTTAAAAGCATTACAAAGGACTGGATTGGAATAAAAGTCATTAACTAAACAAGATAAATCTTTCTGAATGTTAAAAGCTTCAAGAAGATTCAATTCACCAACTCCTATAAATGTAATCTTTTGGTCTTCGAGTATCATTTACAAACTCCATTCTTTGTATATCGAAAAAAATTTCTGTTAAATCTCTCCTCATCAACATATCACAATGCAGTTAGCTGAAATCTGTCATTACTGCCAAGTGTAACAACATAAAAGGTTACCATGCTCTTTGTCATTCAATTACTTATATTAATAAAAAAATGCTTAGACACAGCTGTGTGAGTCATTTCTTAAACTGTTGATAGTCATCATTAATAAATGGAAAAAATAACAAATAATGTTTTGCCAGGCTGTCATCCGGTATATAAATTATTCAGTAACTGTAAAATCAATGATGTTTCAACACGGAATATTTCGGTTTGAAATGCATGCTAAGCAAAAAGGCGGCTATGGAGCCAAATTATTGATAATACAGACTTATGCTAATAAATGATTGTTTCTTAAATAAGGAGGTATTTTGTTTAATGCCAAAGTGAAATTAAGAATTGGTAGATGTTTTATTATGAAAAAATATCAAATGCAGATGCATAAATGGCACAAAACTATTTCTAAAAAAAAGCTGTTATTGGCCTGAAAATTTAGATTTTAGATCACTCCAGATACTGGATGTTTGAATTTCAGACTTTGTGCTGTATTTGGTTACTAAAGAAACTTACAGATGGATTCGCAGCTGCAGCCACAGCAACAGCCAGTGTGACCACTCTTGATGTATTCAATAAAACTCCTTGCAGAAGACTTCTTTTCCCAATCCGACGTAGTGCATGTATCTGAAATTGTGTTAATGAATAATAAGAATTTAACATGCAAATTTCAAATGTTGCCAATGGCTTATGTAGTGGCTGCTTTAACAAAGAAGTACCTTTAACTCATATATATGAACACTAAAAATAATACAATGAAATAACAGTTCAGTTTATACTAGAAATACCAACTCATCAAAACAAAGAATTCTCCCTATAATAGAAATAATCATCAGTAGTTTTAATGTTAAATTGCTACACAAATAATTTATTCACCTTTTCAGAAATGCAAAAAAACCTTGGGAATATTGAAAATAATCATGACAGATTCAAAATAATGTTGTTAAATGCTGCAATTAATTTCAATATTAATGATGATTATCATCATTACTAAAGACTAATATTATCATTAATCATGCTGATTATCATTATTACTAATGACTAATATTATCATTAAGCATGCTGACTAGACAGTATAAAAACTATGAATATAAAATTAAGTGAAATAAGAATTTCCTCATACCTCTAATAAATTGAATCAAAGCAGTAATATGAATTAAAACAAATTCTTTATACACAATAAAAAATGTAAATGTGTAGATTATATTAACAAACATTTATTACATTGATAAGACATGAAATTGTTAAGTTGGTAGAAAAAATATAAATATAATAATAAGAGAAAATATTTAAAAAATTAAGAATGGAATATACTTGTTTAAACTCAAAATGAAATAGTATAATAGTTTTAATAAACAGAATTCACATACTACAAAATTAAATCATTCTTCTCAAAAACTCTGTTTCATCGATGTTTCTAAATTGCATAAACAAGTTTAAAGAATCTAATTTTTTTTTTAAAAAGTTCTATACTTAAAAATATTTTTAAATATTAAGAAGCTGTAAAAGTATTGGATGTTAACTAAAAATATTTTTGTATCAAAATGCTGATAAAATAAAATACCATATTTACTTGAAAATAAGATTCCCTATTGTTTTGCCATGCTTTAGTTCTAAAATGTGACAGGATATTATAAATGAGTATTTTGATAAGTGAATTTTCAGAATGAGAGGAAGAGGTTTAATTATTGTACTTTACAGAATAGCTATATGACTAAATTCTAAATAAACCACATAAATAATTACTATACATATAAACTACCTAACTACTGCTAATTATAACAGACATAACTAAGAAATTTCAGTTTAGGCCAATGTCTCAAGCCCTGGTCACTGGTATACCTGAAAACAATATATAGCAATATATCACTAACTTTTCCTAAACACTTTTTTTTGTATGTGTGGCATAATAAAATATGTATTTAATTAGATAGTTTATCTATTTTTCCTAATCACCTCAGGTTCACTAGAAAATTTGCAGAAACATTATTATAACATTTGTTTGGCATTTTCTGATTTTCCCCACCTGCACAGGAAAGTCAGAAAAAATTATTCATGATGCAAAGCAGTATGAATCAAAACACTCATGTGACAACCCATGATATATCCAAAAATACTTACATAGCAATACAGGTATGCATATAAGCATGTCTGTTTTGGCCACTGAGCAACGTGATCATTGTATGGATGCCAAGTTTGTGCAATTCTTCAATGTATCTTTAAGTAAAAACAGATCACTGCATAAATAAGGAAAACAAAAGTGCAAAAAAGAAGAATTTCTTAAAAAAGGTTAAGTGTTTTATTACTGATGTTTCTTACTCAAGTAATCTGATTGATTGCTCTTGTATGGAACTCTTAGTGCAACACCATTCTGAAAATGGCTGTTGCCTTTCAAACATTAGCTTGGTAAAACAAATTAGTCACCAAAGAATTTCCAAATGCTGTCCAAAGTTGGCAACTTCACAACTCTTCAGTGAGAGTTTGCAGTTTTCTTATTAGTTCAAAATTTAGCTTTGACATCAATATCCTGTTCCACTGTTATTTATATATCAAATATACAGAGCATTGTCATGTAAGGATTTAGAACCCTAATATCCAGAATTTTAATAATGATTTTTTCTAAAAAATTACTCTGATTGAATAACCACCTTGATTTACATGAAAACCATATGCTTTTTATTGATGATAATAATGATAAAGATTTAACGATCAAAGTGAGACTAATGTACGTGATTGTATAGAAAAAAAGCAGTGTGACACAAAATCAGAGTATTTTCAAAATTAAAAAATCCTCTCCTTTTGACAACATATTTTATGTAGCTTTTATTCAGAATTCTACACAAGAAGGGAAAACTTTAAATAACTGTTGGTAATAAACAAACACTTCTTACAAGTGATCCCAGGAACGGAGTGAGCAAATATTATCATTCATTTGCCAAATATGTTATTAGAGAGTGAAGAAAAGTTAACACCATACAGTGCTATGTTCAAATGTTTTATTATAAAGAACTACAAACTTGGAAATACTTAATTCCTTAGATGAATCTTCCATTGGTGTACCAACACTTATGAAATCCTGTCTCACTTGGGGAATGATTTGGGAAAGTCGCAGACATGAAATTTTGAAGCATGAAGCTGTAATTGCTGGGGTGAAAGATTTGAATAATATTCCTTTTATTTTAGTCTAATATCTGTGGTCACAAATAACTTGGCACATGAATTGCGCCTGTTCGAAACATTTATATCTTTCATATTGTTGCATTAAGAAGAGACCAACGCAGCAGCAGTTTAGTTGGCCCAAGAAGCAGAAATGAAGTTTGCTGCATTCAGGATGAAACATTAGCTCATGGTGTGTTAGTTTCAGTATAATTTTGATTGGCTAATTAATTACCCTTTAAAATCATTATCAGCTGAAGGCTTATGTAAGTTCTTTTTATCACAGTGTCATGTAAAAGACATATGACAGATGAGTCTTGAAATGATGTAGTCCAGAGAAATTTATTATAAGCAATTACTATTTTTAGAATTGAAAGGGGAAATAGAATTTTGATTAATCTATTTTACACATATTATGTGAAGATTTGGGAATGTTGCAGACAAGAGATGTTGAAGCATGAAGCAGTAATTGCAGAAGTGTTAGATTTAAATAATATTCCTTTTTTTTTTTCTTAACATTCGCAGCCACAAATTACTTGGCATGCAGAATCACGCTTGTTCTAAAACATTTGTACATTCAATATTATTGGGGTAAGAAGAGATCAGTGTAGCACCAGCCAAGAAGCAGATACAAAGCATGTTGCATGTGAAAAAATTATTAATGACTTTCACCGAATCGCCAAAAATACTTTTGGAGTAAGCTACGTTGTTAAGAAACTGATGTATAAGCAGTGTACTGTATCTTTCATTTCGTACAGCTGTCATGCTTGGGGACATGTTCTTGCAAAGAAGGTTTACAAAAGAAATTTGAGAAAGATTCAACGTAGAATTCTTCTTTGTATTATTAGTGGTTATAGAACCTTAAGCTATGAGGCTACTTTTGTTCTTGCAGGAGTTCCACCTATTGATTTCGAAATTGAATACAGTCAAAAGTCATTAATTCGGACACCCATAATCCGGACCTCAAAGCTAAAATCTTTCTGCACATGCGCCGCATGCTCATAGGCGTTTTACGCGTGCGCACAAGACATTTACAACTGCGCAATACGTTTTCACGTGCGCGTTTAATGTATAACAGATGGTATAAGCTAAAATTATCTAATTATCGATTTCAGTTAATGTTGATGATTGCGTTGTTCCTTAATCTTCGAATTGGATCCGGCTTATTATTTTTTTCAGACTGTAAGAGCAATTTTATAAAAGTAAGCTTGAACTTTCGATTATGTCAAATAGAATTTCCGATGCTGGAGCTCCCAAAGGATCTAAAAAACGAAAGTATGTTTCGATGTCCATCAAACAAAAAACGAATTGCTACAAAAAATGGATAAAGGTATATCCTTTGTTTATCTAACCGTTCCGAAATCTGTTTATCAATTTCACGATGCTCTGCGCGGGGGGGGGGGGGGGGGGGGACTTTGCGGCGCGCAATGAACTGGAAGTTGATCTGTCAGCACTATCGTTATCTTCAGGGCAGATGTTTTTATTTTATTCGACTTATAATTCCTTACTAAATGTAGTATTTAATTTCGATGTACTCCGTCTTTGATATGATTTAAATCAAATTCCTCCTCATTATAAATATCACGAATACAAATCAAATAGTTTTCTGGTTGCAATTTTCTAATTTCGGCTATGCGTAAGGTATGCTTTACGCATGCGCGCATTGAAAGAAATGTTTAATAAAGTAAACAAATAAATATTAAGCTTCTTTTTTTGTAAATTTTGATACCCTTTAGATCATAATTGCTCATTATTTTATAAATTACGGTTCAATATTTTTAATTTTATAATTTCTGCATGCCATCTTACCAGATTTAAACTGATCCGGAAAAATCGATAATCCGGAATCGCCGAATCCGGATTAAAGACTTTTGACTGTATAAGAATAATATTTTTGAGTAATTGGCAACTGATACTTTGGAAGTCTGCATAAATAGAATTGTCCCCTTCCTTGATCTTTCTCATTTAGCTACTTTAGAGTCCATAAATTTCTGGGATTATAAAGAGACTACTGAAATGGGTTTTTATATGGTTTTTCTTTACAGATGGCGGCAAGATGAACAACAAGGTCGACCTTGCATTTGTTCTTTTAGACATTGTATATGGAATGAATGCACAGTTTTTCAAGCAGAACTTCTGTGTATTTATCTTGCCATCAAATGGATCAAGGATAATGGGACAGCATCCTGAAGGTACATTATTTGTTCTAATTCTCTTTCTTCTCTTCACCTTTTGAAAAGTATTACCAGCTGCAACAAATTAGTTACCGAAACCCTATTAACTGTCAGTTCGCTTAGAAATAGAGGATTGATATCCGTTATGCTTATGTGTGTGCTCATCATGGTTTCTATGGAAATGAAACAGCTGATTTCTTAGCTAAAGGTGCCTTAAATTTACCCATTGATATCAACATTAGCATTCCAAAGAGCTATTGCAAGCCCTTTCATTATAAGAAGCTTTTAGCTAAGTGGAATGAGGAATATATTTCATCTTGTAATGCTGAGGTCACCAAAAAGTTCTTTCCTTTTGTTTACCACAGAGTGCATTCCAAGTCATTCCTCTCTATTAATTTTAAAGTATCTCAGTTTTTATCTGGTCACGGTAAATTTGCAAATTAACTGCTTCGTTTCAATCTAAGATCAAACAGTTTATGTGAATGTTCAAAAAAACTATCTCAAGATGTGAAACATTTGATTTTCTCATGCCCTATATTTGATGGCCCTAGATTATGCTTGCAGAACCATTTGAAAATGTTTGGAGTGACTTGGCCAGTGAACTTATCTGTTTTTGTGAAGTCCAGACTGCTGTTCTCTGCTTTTGTTCGTTTTATTTATGCATGCAACTTTTAATGTTTTAGTTAAATTACTTCTGTAAGCCCCATGTTGTACATCTGTGGTGCACAGGGGAGTTTTTATGCTTCCAAATTTTTTTTAAAAAAAGCATGTTGCATTGACAACAAAAACTTTACTCTGAGTGAGTTTTACTTTTAATATTATTTTGATTGACTAATTAATTACTCTTTAAACATATTACTGGCTGAAGGCTTATGTAAGTTATTTTTATCAGTGCATTTTGTAAGTCATATGATATGGAGTAATCTAGAAATGATGCAGAAATTTATTATAAGCAATTATTATTTTTAGAATAGAAAGAGAAGTACCCAAATTAAATTAATCGAGAATTAAGGAGCTATTGCATATTTAAGTTAGAATTTTGATCACATACTTTTATCTTACACATATATATGTAATAATTGTACTTTTGGCAGAAGATAAAAAAAATTCACTTTTAGTTATAGCCGGAAATACTGCTGCTTAGATGGTTAGACATTACGGTGTAATGGATAATCAGATGAATTTTTAGAAGCACGACCAGCTTGATAGTTAAACATCATTTATTCTTGAGTGATCTATTTTTTAATACATAACTGTAAAAGATTAGGAAGAGCTAAATGCAGCACATAATTTTAAATACGCAATTACATTTTAAATATGATGAATAGCTAGCAGAGGTTGAGCAATAAGCTATCAGCACGCAGGCGAAAGAGAGAGAAACTACGCACTTATTAGCTATTTATACAAGATAAGTGCACAAAGTACAGCTAATCTGTAATTGGTTAAATTTTGGGTTTCAGTTCCATTTACATCACCAGAATTGGACTTTTCTGGAAATGACACAGTGCAAAGAGAGGTTACTATTTTTAGAATTAAGAAGGAAAATTTACATTGCTAATTTAATCTTTTACATGTTCTTTATTTTTCTTACATATAAATAATGCAAGTTTTTATTTGAATAGCCCATGCAACCTGAAGGATTAAAAATGATGTGACTTTATAGATCACATCTAAAAGAAACATTCATAATTTTAAAAATTTCAAAAGATATTACAAGCATAGATTTATTTTTTTACACCTAACTTCAATAAACTCACAAATACATTAACACATATTTCCTGAAGATTCACCAAATACTTCATTTTTAAAGGGCTAACCAGGGGATTTTATTAATAACTTTAATTATTTTGATGAATTTAAATGTTTAAATTGCATTGAATCAATACAATATCAATTAATAATAAAACAGCCCTTTTCTCTTTTAATATTTAAATATATATTACTTTCTTTTTGTTTAAATTTACTTGAATAATAGTATGGTATTTTCTTGGCCTTAAGAAATTATACAAAAAACTGTAAAACCAACATATAAAACTAGTTAAAAGCACATTTAAATACACTGATATACAATTAATACAATTTAAAGAAATTAGCTTACCCAGTGAAAGTAATTCAAATTAAATAGAGAAAATTTTAATTT
Source organism: Stegodyphus dumicola (assembly GCF_044657685.1). Taxonomy (NCBI): domain Eukaryota; kingdom Metazoa; phylum Arthropoda; class Arachnida; order Araneae; family Eresidae; genus Stegodyphus; species Stegodyphus dumicola. The sequence goes on along the minus strand of NC_140772.1, from coordinate 62,393,690 downwards.
CTAAAAATATTAAAAATTCATCATTTAAAATAGCAAAATTCCTTCTACTTTGTTTCATTATCATTTCTCACACATCCCAAAACTATTCAAAATTGACCATTCATGAAGTGACAAAATAAAATTTCAACTGTGTTTTCTCCTCAAAACAGTCCAAACAGTTTTGGAATATTAGATTGCCTTTGATCCTTCATGTGCAAATGGGTACTAAGAGGAAATATCATTTATTAATATAGTAAAAGCTAGTGGTAGCTTTTCTGGGCAGCAGCTACCTTATATCTCACTAGCTGTTTAGCACTACCTCAGGGCGCAATTGTTCAATACAAAATCATTCTACCGATTCTGCTCTTCAGTGCTCTATAGATAGGATGATACAAGCTCAACATGCAGGACAAATTATCAGCGACATCCTGATGAAAATGAACTCTACCAGTTTAAATTTACCACTGAAGGCACAAATGAAAGGTTTCGGATTTTAAAGGTTGCCCAAAAGGTTTTATGCACTCACTAAGCTCACAGTCAACCAGTCTACTGTTACACTTACTCCTACTCACCTTTTTTTTTTTTTTTTGTTTTTTGTCTTTTTAGCTTTATTATTAAGCATCACTTTCTTTGCACTTATGTCATATTCAATGCAACAGCAAAATTATAAAGGTTTTAAAAGTAGCACAACAGTATACGTTTAGAATTCCCAATGCAGCGTTAAGTGTTAGCATACATTTTTCTGTTTCCCTCCCTCAATCTTTTCTCAGTTTATCTTATCAATGTTCAGTTTTACTAAGAGGACTTTACAAAACTTGTGTATTTACTTTATTTATTAAATATCAATTTCTTGGTCCTTACACCTCATAAATTGCTTTATTCCATACAGAGTTGTCACTGCTCGCTTTGAAATCATTTTGTTAATCAAAAATTCATTAAACTTTTAAAAAATATGAAATAGATAATAAAGCAATTCAAAATTCGGGTTACTAATATATTAATCCAAACCAATAATATTTGGTGGCAAGAATCTGAAATGTGATACAATGCATTCAAGTGTTTTGACGAATAATTCTGTTTTGAGATTAATATCACATTCGGGACTAACGTCCCTTTTGGTATCAAAAAATAGAAGTGCCTCTTTAGAGACAGCTATTTTAAGATTGCAGGAATGAAGAATAAAGACACTGTCAGAATGCCGGCAAACCATCTATCACTCTAAAACAAAAGACCAATATCCCCGAAATGGATCCTGTAAAGAAATTTAGTGAATAGTTTTAGTGTATGCAGATGCTGCAGTTCTACCATCATCCACCATGGAGGTTGGCTAACTAAGGGCTAAACTCCCATTGGTGCCACTCCTCTTTTCCTTTCCTACATGTTCATTTTTGGTTTCACAGCAGAAACTAAAATATATCTGTTTCTTTCACGCTTTCAAATCTCCAAAGAAAACTCAATATGCCTCAAACTGGCAATGCCTCAGAATTTCATCACTTTCATTGAATTTTGTTATTTTTCAATTAGAAATTAAAAATTTAGTTTGAGCCAAACACTTAGTTTTAGCTGCCCTTAACTAGCAGGAGCTGAACAATAAACTGATAAAAACTGTTAGGAAACAGAAATCTAACTCAAGGAAAAACTCAAAATTCTTACTAGCTTTCAAGACTAAAAATTTTCGTAAGAAAGAAAATCCCTATCAGAAAAAGTCTAGGACTAGAAAAGGTTAAAAAAAAAAAAAAAAAACCTCTCAAATACGGTTACGACCTTCAAAACTTCCAGTCTTTATTGACCTCTGCAATAACAACTCCTCCTCCTAACCAAACCAGCAATTAAGACACACCTTAATTTCCCAGCCTAAATTCTTTATCTCTGAGAAATGTATACAAAATGTGATTAAAGAATTAAAAATTGTAATAACTCTATTCCTCGATTTAAATTCCATAATACTGCACTTTATACATAACAACAGAACCTCGAAATGCTTTAATACACAACAATAAAAACCTGGAATTGTCCATGTTTGATCATAAATGTTTAATGGCTTCTGTTGATTTAATGACTTTTTATGACGATATGAATTTGATTTTCCTATACTTTCAATTTTATAATAACTTAACAAGTGGATAAGATAACTATTAATTTTGCATAAATCCTATACTTTCTAAGTTTGATAGGGTAACAGTCTTTCAGAGTATAAAAACCTGGTAAAAAAATCATTTACTTATTAACTAATTCTGCAATCCAGATACATATTTTAAGGCACTAATAGAATATGTACTAGAAGAAGCTTGACAAATTTTTAACTTAAATGCCTTCCAAAGTATAATGCTTAGCAAAGGAATTAACTTACTTACCTCTATTAAAGTTAGATTAACAAAACAAAGAAGAAGAGGGATCACAAAATGGTCAGGCATTGTTAAATTTGTAAACCACAGAATACCTTCCGTTTCTAGTTGTAACCTCACATATTTAATTTCTAAATAAATAAAAAATACATTAAATATTTTTTAGTTGCAAAATTAAATCAAAAAATATGAAATAGATAATAAAGCAATTCAAAATTCGGGCTACTAATATATTAATCCAAGCCTATAATATTTGGTGGCAACAATCTGAAATGCGATACAATGCATTCAAGTGTTTTGACGCAAAATTTTTTTTGACGCAAAAAAGATCTTTGCTGATAACCAATTATCTACTCATGCAGGATTTTAAAATTATGACATTTATATTTTAATAGGAAAAAAATTACATTTTAAAAGATACTCAAGATTTTTTTTTAACTGTTGGCAGAAATACAGAATATTAATGATTAATTCTTAACTTTCTAAATATTATTAAAAATGCTTTCAATTCTTTTATGAAAAGATTTCTTCAATGCATATATACGAAAGATTTTAAAAAAGGGGTGATTTATTTATGAGTTACTAATGTTCACTAACAGTTAATCTGGAAAACATTCAAATGTGCATTCAACTTTCTTGGATTTAATTTTTGTATAAAGATAACAGGAATGTGAATGGAATACATAATTCAAAACTTCAAAATTAACAATATTTTATGCATATATAGAAAGAAAATTGTACATATATAGCTACAAATCTGACAAGCTATGTCACAATACAAGAACAAACAGCTGTTAGAAGTCTTTCAGGAAAATTACATACAAGAATTTAACACAGATCAAAGATGAATGAAAAACATTTATTTACTGCAAGGCTCAATAGAAAATATGTTCACCTTGAAATGTGATGCAGCAACCACAATTTCATGGCACATTCATTACTAAATGAAACAGGAATGATTGTTTTATTTCTCCCTTAGAAAGTGGATTAGTTCTAGCTTGTTTTCAAGCAAAATTTTATAAACTACAGTTGACCTCCCTAAATGTCCTAAACATGTTCAAAGGAATTGAGGGCTGGGGAGCATGTAAGTTGAATTCATCATATATCCTCATTCTCCAGTAGGTTCTCGACTACTTTAATTTGATTAAGCATGATATTATTAACCATAAAAAGAAATGCTTCACTAGTGGAAACAAAGAACATGGCATTTAATGGTATCGTTATAATACTGATCACCAAACATAGTGGTAGTGTCCAAAATGCATGGTGCAATAAAAGGGGGTACCGTTGCTACTACCAATTGAATGATTTAGTGAGGTCTTTGGACTAGCTCTCGAAGCGGCTTTCGGGTCACGTAGGCATGTCGGAAAGATGGCCAAACTTGATTATTTAGAGAAAGTAAAAGTTGTAACAAGTTTTCGGTTTCTAGGTGAATCTGTGGAAAGATTATTACCGATGATCAGATTCGTCTCGGAAATACATTGGTGAAACTCAGGGAGGGAAGTTCGCCTTCCTTCCCTGTGCTGCGTGCCACTGAGAGGTGTGGATGCACAGAAAAATTTTGAATGGAACTTTTGAAATTTTGAATGATTGGAATTATTTTCAAGCAATTACATTAACCCATCAATGACCACACTAGCTTACACTTGAAGGAAATGAACAAAAATAATTTTTTGACGTACTGGAGTCTAATTAAGACAAAAAAAATTATTTTTATCTAGGATACAAAATGTTGAGAAAATGCAACATCAGTCAAAATCGATTATTTTTGGGATGCATAGAAATCTTTGAAACATTTCTTATACAAAGCCAAATAATAGTTATTACAAATAGTTATCATTTGGCTACCAAAACATTTGCATCTTTTGTGTTTATTTGTTGAATTTTTTTCATAATGTGATTTGTGGGATTCTTTTTTGTTTCGCTTAAGACTAATTACTGAAAGAAAAATTGATCAGCCAATACAATCAGTATATGAAGATGAAGACTGAATTTTTCCCCCATACAAAACAATGAAGTTTTATCTACAACATCCAAAAGAAAATTTAAGGAAAAACATGTTTCAACTAATATTGCAATTGCTAAAACTTTAACTTACATATTTCAGAAATGCTCACCACTAGTATCGATACCCTTTCCCTTACTGCTGGAAATAGTTTGGGAACTCTAGATATTGAATACAGTACAAAGTTCATAATCCGGACTCGTCGGGACTTCGGCGATTCCGGATTAGGGTTTTTTCCGGATTATAGATCATCAATTTAAATCTGGTAAGATGGCATGCAGAAATTATACAATTAAAAATATGAAACCATAAGTTATGAAATAAAGAGCAATTATGATCTAAAGAGTATCAAAATTAAAAAAAAAAAAAGCTTAATATTTATTTGTTTACTTTAGTAAACATTTCTTTCAATGTAAGTTATTTAAGTTGCTTTGTTTTTTGTGCTAATACTTTCTCTTTAATTCTATAAATAGACATAATTTCTTGTTCAGTTACAAAGTTCCACTGTTCAAGTCCTGTAATTGCTGTGTCGAGAATACCGACTAACTTGTCAATCAAAATTTTTTCGTTTTCAATAACTTTCTCTGTTACTTTCTTCACTATCGGAAGAGCGAATGGGTAAACGCTGTACTGGCTTTATGCGCATGCATAGCGGATGCACGCATCAAATGCACATGCGTAAATGCATTACGTGCATGTGTAAGTTTGTGCCAAATTATAGATCATTCCGAATAATGGACGTTCGGATTACGGACTTTGTACTGTATTATTCAAGGCAAGCAGTGCATTTTCTTGCACCTCATCCACATATCACTGAATTGCTACTTTTAGCCACTAAATTGCTTTTTGAGAATTTTCTTTATCTATATACTATAAGGTATTTTCTCCTTCCTTCCAGCATGCCTTCATGGTGTAACAGTAAGTAGCACACTCGGCAAATATTTGAGAGGGCCAGGTTCGAGTCCCGGCAAGGGTATTGCACATATTTTACACCTCCTGCTTTAAAATAACCTAATAGACTCTACAATGAGGCCCGAACTAAAAGGTGATGGACAACAAATTGTCACCATCAGTATTTGGTGACTGGGTCCCCTAATCCCCAGTTGTCGTTTTAAAAGGGAAAGTGCATAAGGTTCTCCCTCCTTCCAGTATGCCTTTCTGGTATAATGGTACCATACTTGGCACAATTTCGAGTGGTCTAGGTTTGAGTCCTGGCGAGGGCACTGCTCATTTTTCACATTTCCAGCATTTAAAAAAAAAAAAAAAATCCTAATGAGTCTAGATGGGTCCCCTAAATCTCAGTCGCCCTTTAAAAAGAAAAGTATATAAAATATCTTCTCCCTCCTTCCAGCATGCCTTCGTGGTGTAACAGTAGCACACATGGTGCATATTTGAGAGGTCCAGCTTTGAGTTCTGGTAAGGACATCTGCAGTTTCACATCCCTGCTTCAAATTAGTGCGACTCTACGATACATAGAAAAATGTTTCACAGTTTTTATTTGACATGCTACCATTTTTAATTTGGAAAACTATTTGTACACTTGTGATTTACTCAAAACACCATTTTTAAAGCTTTGCTAATGCATAACAATGGTCCCATTTGATGTTTTCATCAAAAAGCAAAATTTTATGTGCACTGTTAGTTGTTATCACACATTATAAAAATATCAAAACACTGATAACAGGAACATATACACATCAGCATAAAAGACAAACCATTCTATTCAAATTGATGCTACTTGGCAAACAGGCACAAATCCTAAACTATCAAGTCCTAGCAACGGGACCTATAATTATAAAATGTTCGTCTGCAGTGTTGTCATTCTGGTTGTTTTTGCTTACCTCTATGCAGTGACATACCCAGCAGAGTGTAAAAGATGATAAGCATCCCCTCCCCAATTTTTTTTCTTGCACAAAAAATGGATAAAAACTATAGGTGGCATTACTTTGCTTATTTTCTAATTGAAGGAGGTCTTTCAGGATTGCCTTACCTTCTACTTTTGTTCCAATTAGAAGAGATCACATATGCCTATTTTATTAATGCTATTATTTACTAAACAGTGGATGAACATGCACTGTAGTGGCCAAGCTAGTCACTGGTAGAAGATGGTTCAATAATTTACTACTCACATTTGTTAAAAGCATGTGTTTAAGGTGACTGAATCGCCTGCCATGTGTGAGATACAGTCTGTTATCCATTTTTTGGCTGTGGCAAACATGTCGGCTGCAGACATTCAACGCCAAATAACAGAAGTTTATGGCACTGAAGCAATGAGTGATAGTAACGTCCGAAAATGGGCCAGGGAGTTTAAAGATGGGCATACAAAAATCCATGACGAAGAATGCTCAGGCCGGCCTCTGTAATCCCTGATGATTTGGTGCATGCAATTGAAACAAAAATTCGTGAGAATGGGAGATTCACAATAACCACTCTTTCATTGGAATTTCCCCACGTTTCTTGGTCGATGGTGTACAAAATTGCGACCGAAAACCTAAATTTAAGAAATTTTCTTCTCGGCAAGTACCCAAGACTCCTTCACAGTGGAATAGATTTGCCAGTTCATTGGACTTCTTGATTCATAATGAGGAAAAAGGGGATGACATGGTGTGTCAAATTGTTACTGACGGTAAAACTTGGTTATCCCATATCACCCCTAAATCCAAGCAACAGTCAATGAAATGGCGACACAAATCCTCTTCCGTCAAGTTCCCAGCCAAAAAATGCTATCAAAGCACAATATTATGGCAACAGTATTCTGAGACCAGTGCAGTGTTTTGCTGGTGGACTTTATGCTACAAGGAACAGCGATCAACTCAGGTGCCTACTGTGCAACTCTATAGAAGCTCCAAAGAGCATTGCAAAACAATGGCGCTGTATGCTATCAAAGGGAATTTTGCTCCTCCACAGCAATGCAAGGCCTCGCACTTCTCGAACGACTTGGGACTCAAGTGAATCTTTTGGATGAGAAGTTTTGGACCATGCACTATACAGCCCCAACCTTGCTCAGAGCGATTTCCACCTTTTCTGGTACATCAAACACCATCTTGGTGGGAAGCGCTTCAGTGACAATGAAAAAGTGAAAGCAGCCGTGAACTCTTGGCTGTCCGAGCACACGGCAGATTTCCTTGAAAAAGGTTTTCAAAACTTAGTTTTAAGGTATGACAAGTGCATTAATAAACTAAGCAACTATGTAGAAAAATAGGCAAAAATATGTACAATACTAAAATAAAGGTTTTTTTTTTTCCCACAAAATATTGTTGTTATTTTACTTATTTATTTATTTTTTAAAGAGACCTTACTTAATAAACAGCCTACGTATATCAACGCATTTGCAACAAAATGACTCATCAATATTCTGCCGGAATAAATTTTCGTAATAATGTCCATCTTTAAGTTTTTGCCAAAGACATATATTAATTGATAATATGATAACCAATATGATAAATGAATGTTGAAAACTCATGATCAAAAGACTCAGAATAGAATATTAGAAGATGCTTTAGCAACTTTTTCAGAACAAATTAACGGCCTATATTACTGTAAAAATAAATTAATAAGTTTTTCAGAAAGGATTATGAGTTCCAGCAATCTTACATAAATAATGTATTTAAAAGTAAAATTTGAGTAATATTCCAAGTACCTGGATTTAATGCAGATGGCAAGTAGGTTAAATTTCTCAAAGCAAATGAGAAACAAATCCACACAGGAACTTGAAACAAAGCTAAGAGAACTGTCTTAAAAGGATGGCAGTTATCACGAATAATAAATTTATGGTAATAATTTTGCATCTGTAAAAAGAACTTTATTAGTTTATTACCTGAAAAAATTATTTAGAATATATAAAATTAATAAATATAAACTATCAAACAAATGAGTGCATTGAATCATGAAAGAGTATGATAATGTGTGTGATTTTTCATGCTATGCTAACCTAGTAACAAAAATCATGCAAACTGTGTGGAACCATTGAAAATGCTCTGAAGTCTGGATCACATTTCAAGCTTACATCAAGGAATTGCAGAGTTATTTCATGAAAAAACAGACAAGAGCCAAAAATTAGTATTGTAAAATGTTCAGCAGATTTAGAAGAACGGTACAACAGTAAGCAAATTTTGTCATACAGGAATAATGCTATGTTTGCACAAAAGTCAAAATTTAGTACTCGGATCAGAAAGATAATTTAATATATAGCAAAAAAGAAAAAGAAAATTAAGAACTGAATTCGAGATTAATGGTCTGAGTATATTTCAATGCCTTCGGAATAACAAATTAAGTGCTTAACAAAAATAATATGGATTAGCATAAATACATACGTATTCTTAATGAAAACCTTAAAGCATCTTCAAGAAAACTTGGAATGCAAAATGCATTCAAGTTCTATCAGGATAACGATTTTAAACATACAACCTTAAATATCTGCTTGTAATTATTATAAAAATGTATTAAAATTACCAAAACTACTAAATATTCTCCCATCTTAAACCCTATCAAGCATGCAAGGAGTGAATTTAAGTAAAGACCTGATATTCCTTTGAAGGTTCTACTAAAAACAATTCTTACGTAATAACAGAACAAATGAAACATTCTTATAGTACAAAAATATGACTTAAATCCATGAGAAAGTGCATAAAAAGTATCATGTTAACTAAAGGATATCTAACAAAATATTTAATGTCCTGTTATTTTCCTATTTTTAATCAATATGAATTGTTTGTTTAAAGTGTTTCACTTTTTTTTTTAAATACCAAAAACATTTTAAAGAACTTCTTTCAAAACAAGCAGGTTTTAAACTAGATGATCAATAGTATATGTCCCCCCCCCAAAACGTCATGTTAGCTAAAGGATATCCAACAAAATATTTAATGTCTTTTATTTTCATATTTTTATTCAATATAAATTGCTTAATTAAAGTACCCCCCATTTTTAACCAAAAACATTTTAAAGAATTTCTTTCAAAACAAGCAGGTTTTAAACTAGATGACAAAAAATAGTCAATGTATAGTATATGTAGACAAAAAATAGTCATTTTGATAATATTTACTAATTGATATTTGTAAATAAAACTAAAAAACAAGTGCAAGACACTAAAAAACTTCGGTACTTTTCCATTGCGCCGGCACAAGCGATAAACTCGCCAAAAATAGTACAACCATTGCCAAACCAAATATCCTCACTGATAACCTTTCACGGCACATTTTCAAAACAAGTCGCTGCTATTTCTTATCAGATTGATCGTCTCTTTCAATATTGGCATACAGTTACATAGAATTTAATTATAATATTGAAATAATTCTCTTATTCCATACTAAGATTTAACTTGAAATTAATGTAGATAATTGCTGAGAGAATCAGATTTTTGTAGCGTAGTTTACGTGAGATAAGATCACGTGATATAAACCGGTGAATCAAGATGTTGTACCATGAAAGCATAGTAAATTCTTAAATTAACGTCTTTTTACAAATATGTCAAAAATGGATGAAAAACCAAAGAAAATTTGGGATTTGCCCAGGACAGAGGAAGAATCTGTCAGATTCTTTCAAGCGAAATTTGTTTTGCCTAACTTTGCTATTTGTGATAATAATCATGAAATGAAATTCTATTTCCAAGATCAAATTCAATGGCTGCAACCTTTCAACTTGCCGCAGTAAAAAGAAGTATATGGAGAGGCACGTGGTTTCAATCATCGAGATTGAGTTTCTTGAAGTGTGTAAGATTTATTTATGTTCGGAGTAAAGAATTAACTTCAGTTAAATGGTTTGAAAAGCAGTTGGAAGTCAGTCATGGAACAGTTGTGGATTGGAATAACTACATGCGAGAGGTTTGTGTGGATTCCTTACTTAAACGTCAACAACACAAAATAGGAGGACCTGGTATGATCGTTAAAGTGGATGAAAGTATGTTCACGCTGCGCAAAAACAACACAGGACGAATTTTACCACAACAGTGGATCTTTGGTGGAGTTTGTCGCGAAACAAACAAATTTTTCCTTGTGAAGATGCCAAACCGATCCATGATTATTATATTAGAGGCAATAAAGGAAAATATCGAAAAAGGAACTACGATATATTCTGATTCATGGAAATCATATTACACTGAAAACCTGGAAGAGGAAAGTTTTGAACATTTCAAAGTGAACCATAAACAGAATTTTGTAGATCCAGAAACTAGAACCCACAAACAAAAAATAGAAAGACTATGGTGTAGCGCTAAATGGAGGAATAAGAAACACAGAGGAATGGCACGTCATCATCTGGAAAGTTACTCGCTGAATTTATGTGGCGAAAGGACACAAAAAACCCATTTGAAAAAATTTTCGGTAAAGTGTAGAATCGCCCACTTATTTCTTTGGTGCTTTTACAAGAGTAAGAATTGGACTTTTGTCAATTTTCTTTGTGAAAAATAGGTCGATGTGTACATGGATAAAGGGACTGCACAATGCCATTTTTGTGCAATTCTGGGATGTTTTTATAAGTGAAAATAGGTCGACGTGTACATGGATACCGAGTATGTGCAATTCTAAAAACGCGCCAAGCAGTGGGTGATTCTGCACTTTTCCCAAAATTTTAAATGATATTAAAATATTTATGCCTCCAAAATTAAAAAATTCTTAGAACTAACATTTGTTAAAAGTTTTTATATGTATATTGTATGTTGTCACCAACAAAGTCTCCTTGGCGAGATATGCGCCGGCGACACGGAAATGGCGAGGTTTGCGCCGGCCAAACAGAAAAGTACCAAAATATATAACAAAATAAAATTTCAAATAACAAATAAATAAATAAATAAATAAATAAATAAATTTGAAATTTTGAATTTTCATTTTTATTTAGTATGAATGAACACAGTGGAAAAAATATTAATAAAATTTTTAAATCCATTTTTGGTTGATCTTTATATTATGGTAACTTGGCGTTTTTTTGGCGAAAATTTGGCGACCAACTCTCCTACAGCAACCCTCTATTTTTTTTTTCCCGCAGCCATTTTGTCTTCACGAAGTAAAGACATGTTTCTTTTCTTTTTATCTACTGAACACTTCTTCCAACAATCTACTAGCCTAATTACACTTATGCTAGAAATTTTATCTAACAAAACTGCTTAATCATGACAAATATTCACTGCAAAATTGGGAAAAAGTGCACAATACCATACTCCTTACGCGTTTTTCAAAATAACACATACACATAAACCATGTACACGCCGACTTATTTCTACTTAAAAAAACATCCCAGAATTGCACAAAAATGGCATTGCGCACACTCTTCACTATATCCATGTACACTGCTTTTTTCTCATAAATTAGAAAAATTTCACGAAAATACATGACAATTTTCTCAATCTTTAAACCCGGTAAAAAGAACATATATGAAATTACCTGATAGCGAAAAAGTATTTACCCTTTCCAAATATGAACATTTCCACATATAAAATAAATAAAATATCCAAAAACTTTTACCTCTAAATCATCTATTACATTATACACGTCACCAACGAATTCACACCACAAGCATTACAAATACTTAGTATCAAATATTTAAATTATTTCCATGCACGTTTACTTCAACTTAAACGTATACCAAATTCCTACAAACATAAAATTCACAAAATAACTATCATTTAATTAAAATATCACTAAACCATGTACACGTCGACTTATTTTTACTTAAAAAAATATCCCAGAATTGCACAAAAATGGCATTGCGCACACTCTTCACTATATCCATGTACACTGCTTTTTTCTCATAAATTAGACAAATTTCACGAAAATACATGACAATTTTCTCAATCTTTAAACCCGGTAAAAAGAACATATATGAAATTACCTGATCGCGAAAAAGTAATTACCCTTTCCAAATATGAACATTTCCACATATAAAATAAATAAAATATCCAAAAACTTTTACCTCTAAATCATCTATTATATTATAAACGTCACCAACGAATTCATACCGTAACCATTACAAATACTTAGTGTCAGATATTTAAATTATTTCCATGCACGTTTACTTCAACTAAAACGTATACCAAATTCCTACAAACATAAAATTCACAAAATAACTATCATTTAATTAAAATATAATTAAATTCAAAAACACTACTTAAAATATAAATGAGCACATACATTAAATTAATAAAAATTACCTTACAATCCTAATTACTTTAAACTAAATCATTGCTAATAACAATTTTCCCAATAATACCAAATTCCTTTACTTCCACCTTACATTTAGAACAATGCATAAAAATAATATCCTCAAATAATTAAAAATACTAACTTACCTAATCTTCTTCAGAATCTTGATTACATGTCCGATAAACTTTTCTTATTTCCTCCGCTAAATAAAAAGCAAGCGTATGTGCGCCTGTTTCAGGATCTTTAAAATCATACTTATAGTTCACAGCAAGGTACCAGGTAAAATAAATAACTTAATAAAGCATCTTTATTTCTATCTCATGCAACCTTAAGAAAACATTTATTACTACCCTTTTCAATACCACTAAATACCCATTTCGAATTCACTTTAGTTAGGGCTATGGGATCCAAAAATTCACGAACACTGTTTCACACAACACAGAATAAAGCCAAATACAAAATTTCCAGATTTTTTCCCGATTTCCCCCCTTTTCCGATTAAAGAACCGTAATCCGTCCATTAATATCACATGACATATCCCATGATCTCTCATTTCCCTCACACAAAATAATGCGTAATCGGAACTGAGTACTGCTCACATTATTACCAAAGTCCCAGGTAGTAACCTTTATCGCCTCCAAAATGTCGTCAAACTACCAGTTACCATATTGTAAAGATCAACCCAATTTTTTTTTCATTATTTTAATGCTGCATATACATTCAGGAGATTGCTCTAATACTTGGACATAACATATTCATAGTGAGTAATAAAGATTGATAATTCTTAAATTATTGTCTTTTTTACAATTTTATTGTCTTTATTTATTGGCTTTTTACAAAATTTTAAATGACATTGAAATGTTTATGCCTTCAAAATAAAAAATTCTTAGAACTAACATTTGTTAACATTTTTTATGTGTATACTGTAAGCTGTCGCCAATAAAGTCTGCTCTGCACAGTTTGCACCAGCAAAACAGAAAAGTGCCCAACTATGTTTAAAATGATACACACTCACTCAGATACACTCAGATACATAATGGAAATAGGTTGCAATGCTTTTCCCCAAAATCAAAAAGTCTTAAAGGTAAATTTTTAAACTGCAAGGCTTTAAGAAATTAAAGAAAATGTTTATTTTCATTAAAATTTACTAATAAAAGAAATCAAAATCCTTTAAAACTAATATCTTTACAATCTTCTTTTCATCGATATTCTTTATAATCTGCAATGAATCTGATTCAGCACTACTGTTTACAGTACAGTCAAAAGTCGTTAATTCGGACACCCATAATTCGGAATGATCTATAATCCGGACCTCAAAACTAAAAACTTTCTGCGCATGCGCCGCGTTGACGTGCATGTAAGACCTTTTACGACTGCGTATATGAGTGTGCGCAAGTGCAGAATACGTTTTCGCGTGCGCGTTTTATTTACAATGGACGTATAAGCTAAATAATTATCTGTTTCAGTTAATGTTGATGATTGCGTTGTTCCTTAATTTTCGAATTGGATCCGGCTTATTATTTTTTGCAGACTGTAAGAGCAATTTTATAAAAGTAAGTTTAAACTTTCGATTATATCAAATAGAATTCCCGATATATATTTGTTAATATGTAAAGGATCTAAAGCGAAAGTATGTTTTGAAATCCGAAATCTGTTTATCAATTTCACGCTGCTCGGCGGGGGGATCGCCGCGGCGTGCGCGTAATGAATTGGAAGTTGATCTGTCAGCACTATCCTTATCTTCAGAGCAGATGTTTTTATTTTATTTGACTTATAATTCCTTATCAAATGTAGTATTTCATCTCGATTTGCTCCGTCTTTGATATGATTTAAAACAAGTTCCTCGTCATTATAATTCGCTTCCGATAGCGAAGAAAGTGACAGAGGTTATTGAAAACGAAAAACTTTCGATTGACAAATTAGTCAGTATTCTCGACACAGCAATTATAGGACTTGAACAGCGGAACTTTGTAACTGAACAAGAAATTATGTCTGTTTAATAGAATTAAAGAGAAAGTATTATCACATGAAACGAAGCAAAACTTAAACAACTTACATTGAAAGAAATGTTTAATAAAGTAAACAAATAAATATTAAGCTTTTTCTTTTTGCAAATTTTGATACCCTTAATCATAATTGTTCTTTATTTCATAAATTACGGTTTCATACTTTTAATTTTAGAATTTCTGCATGCCATCTTACGAGATTTAAACTGATGATCTATAATCCGGAAAAATCGATAATCCGGAATCGCCGAAGTCCCGACGAGTCCGGATTAAAGACTTTTGACTGTATATCTTTTTCTGTTTGTTTGCCTCACCATGCTGAGACATGTCACCTAAGCATAAAATGGTATCTTTTTTGCTCTCTCAAAGTTAGTTCCTCAGAACCTTTGCTTGCTAATGACTCAACTACACTCATGTCCATAAATTGAGGATAATGCAAAACCAGGCAAAGGAAGAGTTAGAAGCAAAACAAATTTGACTTATTTGTAAAGCTTATTTATTAAACAAAAGGTAAAGAGCAAAAAAAGATGCTATATGTTTGATATTATTAAAAAATTAGCGATTTTTTCTCCCTGGAGCAAATTACAAAAAAAAAAAAAAAAAAAAACCTATTTACAAAAAAATGATTATTGCATGGTTGGTATGATTGTTAACACATTGTTTGTCTCCCAGACGATGCAATATAGTCCATAACGCCTAGGTATGCCGAGTATCAAATTATCGATCTGATCTTGGGGGATATTACACCAGTCAAAAAGCAATGCTCTCCGAAGTTCCGGTAGACATGTAGGAGGAGGTTGACGGGCTGCAACTCGTCGGCCAAGCATGTCCCACACGTGCTATACTGGATTCAATGAGCTCTACTGGAAATGAGCACTCCTGCACCACCGTAACGGTGTCGTTCAATGATGTTTTCTTGGTGGTAACGGGTACCTGGAGCTCTCCAGATAAAAGTCTGTCGAGAATCAGACTGCAAGCTAAACCTGGACTCGTCGGAAAACATCACACACGCCCACTGTTGCGGTGTCCACAATGCATGCTCTCTACTCCAGGCTAACCGCAGGCGACAGTGAGTTGCAGTAAGTGGAATGCATCTGACAGGTCTATGAGCATATAGACGAATCTGCCCTAAGCATCTGTATACCGTCTGCCATGAAACTGTCGTACCAGTGGCTGAAGAGAGCTGACGAGACAGGTCTGAGGCTGTGCTCTGCCTGTCTCTTTTGACAGTAACTGCCAAATACCAGTCCTCATTCGGCGTTGTAACTCTGGGGCGACTTGTGCTGTAATGTCTACTCACATTACCATCATCTTGGAATCGTTGCCAAAGCTTGGAGATGACACTCTGGGCAATTCCAAGTTCGTCTGATACTTCCAGTTGGATGCGCCCACATTCCAGACGGCCGATAATTCTACCACGTAAAAAATCATCCAAATGTGTTCTTTGTGTCATAACTATTCAGTTATTGCACTGAAATGCTTATAAAGTGCCTGCGAACAATTTTACTTCTTTGCCTGTATTCCTTATATATCACTCTCTTACACTCTCGTCATTGTGACGTACCATCGGTGTCATCTGGTTACTTCCTGAAATTTGCATATGATTCTTGAAGATGTTTGTAGTGATTTTACAGGTGATATATTTATTTTAGAGTTTGATTTCCGCGTGACTCCGAATTATCCTTAATTTATGGACATGAGTGTATTTAAGATCAGTTGCCACTGACAAGGATTTTCGCCTATGGTCATTAATAATATTTTTAAAAAATTAGAAAATTAAAAAAATTTTCATCTTGCCAGTAAGAAGGATACTCTCGTTAGAAATAGCATTAACAACTTTGTTGTGCTTCCATTTCATCCTTCAATCAGTTACAAAATTGTACTGATTCTCCAAATGTTCAATTTTCAAGTCATTTTCTTGCCTATCAATAAAATCCATGGTTTGATTCTTACAGATTCCATTTCTGAATTTAATTCTTGGAGAATTTACAGCATATTTTGTCAATGTGGTTTAATACATATTGGCCAAACCAAAAGAAGTTCCAGATCAAGGAACACGAATCTAATGGCTGAAAAAGCAGAATTAACTAGTCTTCAACAGCTAATCATAGTTGGAAATTTAATCACAATTTTTTTTTTTACTTTGGATCTACAAAAATTGCCCCAAAAAGCTTCTTCTGTTGATGAATTGAATTTTCATGAAGCTTTTCACATTTACAAAGATTTATTTCATTTAGTTAATGATATTATTTCCAATCTAGTCCTTCCTAATGCTTTTATAGAATTCTATTTAGTTTTTCAATTTTCTTTACTGTTTCTTCCAACACACAATGCTACTTTCTTGTTGACTTTACTTCTTTTGGGTATAAATACAAGCATTGCTTTTCCATCAGTGCAGATTTATTTGCTCTTGATAAAATGGCACCTGTACCTATTTGCCTTCGAAATCGTCTTGACTAAAATCTATACCAAACACAAGATTTTCATTTGCCTAATTTTGTTGTTACGGAAAAAGGTATTTACATCCTTCAGAAGATAGTCATCAGGGTCCTTTTCAGCCATCAGAGGTCAATATCTCATTTTCATTTTTTTTAAACCCTGTTTTTGAAGCATTATATTATTCACCGTTTCTTATTTCTATTTCTAATGGTTTGTTCCCTACTGAATATGGAATGGGTTTAAATCTTTTATTTTTATTTTTACAATATTACCACCAGTTCTTGCAACTATAAACACATAATTGAACTAGGTTTTGAATTTTTTTTTTTTTTATGTATTTATTCGGCTAATCTTTGAAATATGGTAACAGGTAGTTTGGCGACATTTTGGAAAGGCGATAAAGATTACTAGCTAGGACTTTAGCAGTGTACATGGATAAAGTTAAGAGTGTGCGCAATGCCATTTTTGTGCGATTCTGGGATGTTTTTTAAGTGAAAATAGGTTCACGTGTACATGGATATTGTGTATGTGCAATTCTTAAAAACGCGGCAAGCAGTGGGCGATTCTGCACTTTCTCCCCATTTCGCACCTATCTTCGTCATAATTAAGCACTTTTGTTCCATAAAAGTTCTAGCATAAGTGTAATTCGGCTAGCAGATTGTTGGAAAAAATGTTGAGTAAAAAAAAAATGCCTTTACTTCGTAAAAACAAAATGGCGTCCAAAAAAAAAAAAAAAAAAAAACTAGCAGGTTGCTGTAGCAGAATTAGTCACCAAATTTTCGCCAAAAAATCGCCAAATTACCATAATTCAAAGATTAACCATTTATTCTTTGTATTTATATACTACACTTATGCAAATCAATTTTTTTGCCATATATTTTGTACAGTCAAAAGTCGTTAATTCGGATATCCATAATCCGGAATGATCTATAATCCGGTTTATTATCTCAAAGCTACAAACTTTCTGCGAATGCGTCGCATTGATGCATGCGCATAGGCGTTTACGCGTGTACGTAAGACCTCTACGGCTGCGAATATGCGTGTGCGCATGCGCAGAATACGTTTACGCATGCGCGTTTAATGTATAACGGACGGTATAAGCTAAGCTAAAATTATCTAATTCAGTTAATGTTGCAGATTGCGTTGTTCCTTAATCTTCGATTTGGATCCGGCTTATTATTTTTTGCAGACTGTTAGAGCAATTTTATAAAAGTAAGCTTGAACTTTCGATTATGTCAAATAGAATTTCCGATATATATTTACTAATATGTAAAGGATCTACAAATCGAAAGTATGTTTCGAAGTCCATTAAACAGAAAGTGGAATTGCTGCAAAAGATGGATAAAGGCATATCCTTTGATTATCTAATCATTCCAAAATCTGTTTATCAATTTCACGCTGCTCTGTGGCGGGGGGACGCCATGGCACGCAATGAATTGGAAGTTGATCTGTCAGCACTATCCTTATCTTCAGGGCAGATGTTTTTATTTTATTTGGCTTATAATATGTAGTATTTCATCTCGATGTACTCCGTCTTTGATATGATTTAAATCAAGTTCCTCATCATAATTCGCTTCTGATAGTGAAGAAAGTGACACAGAGGTTATTGAAAACGAAAAAATTTCGATTGACAAATTAGTCGGTATTCTCGACATAGCAATTATAGGACTTGAAGAGCGGAACTTTGTAACTAAACAAGAAATTATGTCTGTTTAATAGAATTAAAGAGAAAGTATTATCACATGAAACGAAGCAACTTAAACAACTTACATTGAAAGAAATGTTTAATAAAGTAAACAAATATATATTAAGCTTTTTCTTTTTGTAAATTTTGATATCCTTTAGATCATAATTGTTCTTTATTTCATAAATTACGGTTTCATATTTTTAATTTTAGAATTTCTGCATGCCATCTTACCAGATTTAAACTGATGATCATCATCCGGAAAAATCGATAATCCGGAATCGCCTAAGTCGTGACGAATCCGGATTAACGACTTTGACTGTATTACCTTTACTATACAAATAATGAGCCAATCATGCACAGATCCACTTCTCTATGCAATGCAAAGAACAAGCTCTCAGATATCTAAGAATAGGTTCCATATTTAGTATTTTTTAATTTCATAGTTTTAAAATTCCAGTTCTACCCAGTTCACTTATGATTCCATTGTTTTAGAAAAACCTTTATTCATGTCCTACACGTATATTTGTCATGCTATTGCATGTTAATATCTAATATCAATCATAAGTAGTTATTCAATATCAGATCTATTAGATGCTCAAATTTTATATAGTCCCAAAACAATTTAGGCAACACAGTAATGCTGCAGCTAATAAGAATGGCTGATTCTGACTAGCATCTTCCCTCTGGGCCTAAATTACCTGCCTGTGATTAAACTGACGTATTAACTCATGTATGCTTTTTCCCGTTGGTGATTCACATTTACCAAATACATAAGAGAGGATAAATGTATACAATGCACATCCAAACAAGAGTTTGTAATACAAAGTTCAAATTGTGCATATTTATTGCAAATATTGGCTTCAAATTATTTGCAGTATTTTTTTCCTTATTTTTTTAAATTGGTCAGCTATAATAAATGATACTCTTGAATCAGTTTTACATTTGAATATATAAATGTAAAAATGATTCTTTCCAGCATTTTGCTAATATTTAGAATTACCATTCAGACCCAGCACCACAGCCAGTGTAACCGGTCCCAAGTAGCAGAAACAGAAAATCTAACATCAGCTCTACCTGATTATAGAGGAGAAAAATTTCTATGTACATAAAAGCATTGTTTGCTAATGATGCTATAAAATGCTACTTAAATATTTATGAAAACTGGTATACTTTTTACAGTTTAAAATGTTATTTCCAAGCAGAAACATAACCTTTTACTACATATATAACATTTTCTGTGCACTATATTGCATGGAAGACTTAACCTAATGATATCAATGAAGAAAATATAGTAAATCAATCCAGATTTCACAAATACAATAAGGAATTCAAATAATAATGGGATAATAATATGAGTCAATATAATACAATTTACTTTGCTAAATTTTTGCAGGTCAGAACAAAAAAAATTACTCAAAAAATTTTATGACTCATTAAAGAATATTAAGACAAATAACTTACTGCATACATAGATCAAAATTAATTAACATCTGAATCAAATATTTACTTACTAAGAAATTTATTACAAACTTACATTTCTCTTGAAAACTTTTCTGGCTGTAACTTCATCCCAATTATATAACTTTTTAGCTATATTAACTTCTTTATTTAATTCAGGAGCAAGTTTTCCTAATTCTATATTTAAATTAGCAAGTCTTGCTATGACTTGGTTCTGATGTACAGCCAAAGGAAATATAAAAACAGATCTTATTGTTAATGTAGTCAGCATTATAACCATCCACCATGGAACAGCAAAGAAATTATGGAGGTCAATTAAAGCATTCTGCAGTGATATCACTGGAGCTGATTCTGAAATAGCCACATAAAATCCAGTCCATGAAAATTTACGCTTTTGGATTTTATGTTTCAAATATTGCTTGTTGGCAGGGAATTTTACCTTTACATTGCTGTATATTGAAGCATTACATGCTGAGAAAGTCAGTAAATGATGAAATCGACATGTATGGATATATTTTACGTTGTATGAAAGTAAGATACTCATCATCTAAACCTCGAAAGCAAATATGTAAAATTTACATGAGATTCTGAATTCTATGAATTAATTAATTTTCATTAAAAAAAATCTCACTTTTAAACAGAATTTTTGTATCATGCCATAAATTTAAATTACCTACATTTTTATTCACATGAAATTATACAATAATATAAATATCTCAAACGTAAAATTACTTTTTTCCCAGACACATACTATTTACATTCAGAATTTTAATTTTAAATGCATGTAAAAGAAAACATATACTTATGATGAAACAGACTTTAAAACAAAACACGAACAATAAACACTGCATACATTCAAAATTTAAATTCTGCAGCGCTTCATTTATTAGAAATAGCTTTATTCCGTCTAATAATATTTGGTTCAAACAAAATTTTCAATTCACTGCTCTACTTTTAATATTTAATTCTCAAGTAAAATCATTGCTATATTAAACCGATACATGTATTGTTCGAAGTGTAAGATTTGACTGGTTATTAAGTTATGAGCGATTTCCATGCAGTGGCATGATTTAAATTCGATACAATATATTGATTTCTTTGACTCAAATTCAGCATTAGAATTTAAAGCGAATATTCAAAAAAGACAGAACGCTTTATGTAAATTACAATCTATACAAACACAAACAAAAGTAGACATGTCATGTTTTGCATCCGCTAAATCTTTCTGCTCGCAGAACGAAAAATCAGGGAAGAAAAGGCAAATAGAAAGAGGCCATCGTTTGGTTCATGAATTCATGGTTTGATATCTTCACGCTTCTCTTTCATCTACCATTATTACTACCATTAGCTTACCATTATTATTATTAGCACAGAAGGGCTATTAATTTCGTTCTGACATTTTGCTTGGATTCACTATAAATGGCGAATCACTTTTTAAATTGTTGCCATCAAATATTAGAGCCCTGGGAAGCACTTCGCAGAGAACCCGGTAAATGTAAACATCGCCAACTTTGGCGATAATAGTTCGAACCTGGTAACCTATCGGATTCATCCTTTTCGCTTGTTTGAAGGTTGCAACCATTCCTCTTGAGTTCATTTTGCTGAATTATCACTGTTGTTGTTCGCATTTGGAGATTTATATTCTTCTTCTCTTATTTGTTATTATTTTTTTTGATTTTCCACGTTATTTTTTCTGAATTTTTTAACAACGAATAGATAGAAATATTTTCGTATAATTAAAGAAGTTTTCGTCGATAGATGCCGGTTCTCGGATCCAATTTTTATGGCATAAAATTTTAACAAGATACTATATTGTTAATGCTTTTCTAACAATAACCTTTCCGAGAATGGCAGGTGTGGCATAAATAACTGATTAAATTGAAATAAAAAATATTATTGATTATCAAAAACGACAGAGTAATTTGATGCATTCCCATGGTCATCAAAATTAGAAAACCACTGCTGATGTAAGGAATACAGTTCAAATAACTCTTGAAAAATAATAAAATGTATAAAGTTCTAGTTTTATTAACAATGCTACTGAAGAAAATTTGATTACTGTTGAAGGTTATTTGTATTGTGAAATATATTATAAAAAAGACAGGTTTATTTTCGTATATCACGTTTAACCGGTTAGTTTTACATCTGCATGCTTATTATCTGTGAATTTTTACTACCATATGCTTAATATATTGTTTTGTCTGCTAACTTGAATTTACATGCACTAAAAATCACGTTTACGGCTCATTGTCGACGAACCGCGAGCTAGGCGAGTAAAAATGCAACGGTGCCAACAAAGGCTCCTCTAAACCAGGCTGACTCACCAACGTTTCTCTCTTGGCGAGGGAGTGAACGCGCTGCCAATTTTGGCGCGTTTATCGCACACGCTGGCTGAATGTCTGCTGTTTTTTTAAAGATTTATTTTATAGACGCGCGGTATTCAGCGCATATAAACTTTTCGGATAATTTATTAATTCTCGAATAGTATATAGACGTTTTCACTTAAATAAAAATTTCGCGTATATTTTGTAAACATATTCAAAATAACTTATTCTTTAGATGTTTCAGTTTCGTTAGCAGACTATAATAAATAAGATATGAATAAAAACTTTCAATAGTGTCAAATGGGGAAATAGTTAAAGCGTAGAGTGTGCAAATAAATTTATCTTAATGACATTTTAACAAAAATTTCCATAAAAACACTGTAAATTCATACTAAAAAAATAACTTAAGAATATGTTGTCATTTAAGTCTGAGGTACATGGAAATAATTGTGCAAGATTCTGAAGAAACACTTTCTTTTAAATGTGTGAAATATTTCATAACATAATATGGAAGAAGAAAGTACAGCATTCTGTGTTTTGGATGCTTTTCATCAAATGTAATATAAATACGAACTAGAAACCGTAATAAAAAGTCCTTCCTCTTCAATCAGATCACCTTTATGTTTCATTGTATTTGTAATACTTCTAAAAATCCAGTTTTTACCTAAATTAAAAAAACAGTTATTCCATAAAAGATAATAACTTTGAACGTATATAGAATGAATTTTGTAATTTGAGTTATGTTACAAAATAATTCATAGTTTATATATTTTATACTAATAATTTAGATAAAACCTGTCCAATTTAAGAATGTGTGTTAACCACATTCTTAAATTGTAAAAGGACGACTTAACCACATGTAATTCATTTCAAAGCATAAAAGAAAGCTTATTTTTTATTTTACACAGCAACAGCATTTTCATGCAGTCAAGTTTTTTTAACTGCTAGTTATTATACATAATACTTAATTTTAAACCCATTCTTATTAGAAAGCATAACTAAGAAACTTCTTTTTAAAGCACCACAGTGATTGCAAAGAATGTCGTTAAATTTACAAAAGTATTGAAGATATATTGAACAGCATTATAACAAGAAAGTACTGTACAAAATATGTAAATTTAGCATAACTTCTTTTTTAATATTTGCATAGTTTCCTCCAAATGAACCTTAATGGGAAGTTATCTTGCGAAAATTTAAAAGTATTAAAATGGCCTCTATTTAAGATGTAACTGCATTTATAATTATTTTGTGATTGCGAATAGATTATATTATTGCAATTAGATTATGCACTTACAACATAATTGCATAAAGTAATGAAATTAAGAGTTCACAGATACAATGTAATATAATTACAATGCAATTACCTAAATTGTAATTATAATCACTTATTTCATACCACAATATTATTACAATCACAATGTAATTTAAATTGGGTACTATATTTGCATACCCTCCACTCAAAAGGAGGTACTCATAAGCCTGGAAGTTATTATCAACAAAAAGCCTGTTCAGGACAGTTTGATGACAATTTCCACCGGGCGAAAAGTACATTCTTAAGCCCAGGCAAATCATGACAATAAAAATCATTTAGTCTTATGATTCACTATATTTTAAACCCTAAATTTGAATTCTGCACCAAATTATTTACCTATATTTTAACATACTTTATGAATTATTAGAAACGATATGGCAAATATCTTCTAAAAATAACCGTAAAATATTTGTATCCATTAATTGATTCAGATACACACTTTTATTATTTAAGTATATCAAAATAACAGTTTCATGTTCCTGAAATACAAAAATTATGGAAAAAGTTAAAGTAATATTCTTAGAAGCATATGATATTAGTCACCAGATGCAAAATTATAGTTAATTTTTTGCCCTAAATACAATTTTATTACACAGTAGTCAAATGTGTAACTTAATAACATGTTATATAAAAAATTAATGATAATAAGTTTATCAGAAATGAATTAATTCTGCAAATAAACTTTCTGCACTTGAAAATTTTCTACACCTGAGGGGAGGGAGAGATCTAGTAAAATTAGATTTATTATAACTTCAGTTGGACCAAACACCTTCTCTCTATATATATGCATCACTAAAGAAATAAATAAAATTATCATGCTTAAAAAACAGATATACCATACCAGTTTTTTTTCCCCTTGTTACACTTTACATTGAGAAATAACAAACTGTACAACACTGAAAAATACTATCCTTGAAATTTTGTTTAAATGAAGAAACACACACCATCTTTTTATTTAAGCATTACACTTCAAAAACAGATACACATACCAATTTATTTTCACTAGCCTTTATACTGATAACATGCCATATAAAAATGAAAAGAATTATCCTTGAAATTTAGATAAAATGAAGTAACACAATGGGAAAATTTATGCACACGGACATCTTTTTTCTATTGCATGTTGTCTGACATGATCCACAAGTGCCTAAAAATGTACCCAAAGAAACGCATTTCAATATTAACAAAAAATTGTTTACAGATTAAAATTCATTCATTTCATACCAGTATTATAAAGATCATGCATGAAACAAATCTGCTTTCCCATACTTTTAAGTAAAACTTTTATACTGGAAAATAGACTATATTTCTATAATTAGAAACAAGAAAATACTAATTTGAATGTTCTGCATTCATTTCTAAATCTTTACTCCATTGCCAAATTGTATAATACTGTGATTATAAATAAACTTGCACAATCCTTGCAATTATTGAAGTCAGATTATATATATTTTGTCTCACACTATTCAATTTATTCTATTGACTTCAGGTGTCAATGTCAAAATTCTGGAAGTTATTTTAACCAAGAAACAGTAGTGGGCACCGTGCATAAATAACTCATCTAACTTTTTAACAATAGTGATTATAAAATAAAGAAAAAATTATATATCATTCCAACGATATTGCAACTATAGTATAATGTTACATTAGTATAAATTCCACAATTAGCACAGGAAAACAAAATCCGCGCTTTATATTAGAAGAGAAATTTCTTTTCCATATTCAAAACATCTACATTGGCGATGTTTGGCGACGGGTACATTAACCCTAGACTAATTTAATTATAGCTATTATTACAGAAATTAGCAGATACTCAGGTTATTGTACACAAGAATTTCACTTTACTTGCACATTATAAACATCAGAGAAGATATAAACTCTAAATAAAGGCGTAATTAACATTATACTTACTAAGCAAAGTTCAGCGCCTGGACCAGGTTTCCAATTGTCTCTTCGGCAATTATTTACCCATATTTTTCTTCTTTCTTCATTTTTAGGAAATTTTACCAATGTATGACCTTTCCGTGAATGATCTGAACAATTAATAGCTGTACATCCGCCCATTTTACACAAAAAAAACACAAAAAATTGTTGCACCTTAACCACTCAGCCGCCATTAAATCTCCCACTTGGGAGCGCGAATGCCTGATGATTCAGCCTGGTTTATAGGAGCCTTAGTGCCAAAGGGTTCTTTCCCGAAGCACCAACGGATTCTCTGCGGATGAAAACCCGACCCCTGTATCACATTTAAAGAAATTACATAATGAACGGATATTATTCGGAGAACAGCCTTGGTTGCGCCAACTTGGCTCTTTTAAGGATATGGCCGACATTTCGTTATGCCACCAAAGAACAAGAACAAAGACATAAAGAAAAGATTATCTTCTTCCACAACTAATAAAGAGTGATAAAGCTCGTGAGCGATGTTAAAATAATTAAAATTTTTGCAGATGGGAATAAGAAAAATTGCATGAAAAGATAATTGTTAAAGAAGTTGTCTTTGTTTCTAAACAGTTCATGTATTTTGATGTTTCTAAGACAATTAAATGTTTTAATCTGGCTACAAATTTTAAATTTCAAAAAAAGTTTTTTTATTAAATTTTTAAATTTTAATTAATTTGCATTAGTAAGCTTATAATTTTCCATGAAAGCTTTTAATTTTCCCACTAAACTTATAACCATCACTAAAGCTTGTATTTTTCAAATTATTTCAGTAATAATAAAACTATGAATGGCCAAAGAGTTTCTATTTGAGAAATTATATATCTTTTTTTTATGTGCTGGTCATAATAACCGTGCCTGTTGAAATTTGCTTGTTTTTCGCTGGTGACAAACTTGCTTGGAGATGTGCCTATGGGCAACTTCGGACGTGAAGTGTGTATTTATGTTTTACAAACAGCAATTCCATTTTTAAATTTCCCGAAGGGGCACTTGCATTGCTACATCAGAACAGCAATCCTTTTTAAATCTCATATTTGTTACATATTAACATTGGTGCTAGTAACCATGTATTTCATTTGTGATAATTTAACATAACTAGAATTGTTTTTTATTTTCTTGACCCGTCCTGAAATGGCGTTTCTGTGTCCGGTAAGGATACGACGGGGCAAACGGAAGAAAGGTATATTTGTTTATATCTTTTTGATATAGCAAATAACAGTTATAAATATATGATTAAATTATATATTTCCATTGAGTTATTTTCATAATGTGCTCTGTCTTATCAAAACGACGAACGTGAAACATGAAACGAAGTTTATTGAGGTACATTCAATAACTTACGTTTTAATTCGCTGAATTTTCATAATTATTTAGTTACATTTTACATAAAGCGGAGTGAATGTTTATCCTCGTCTATCAGAAGGTATCCGCACTGAATATTCAATTTTTTATTACACTTGTTTTTTTGTAAGTTGTAGACAGTTATTTAGTGTGCAGACTGTAAATGTAATACATCGAAAGGGCATTGACGTTATTCTTAAGAAATAAATTGGCCTTGAAACGTATTTTGAACTTTGTCTATAGAATGTTTTTAATCTTGAAATTTTGCTATACTTTACTAATGAATTAATTGCTATTTATATAATAAAATCTGTGATATGCCTCTATCTAACTATATTACTTCTGCTGCAGTAAGTGCCAAAACTGAGGCAAAAATGAATTTTTAAAGTTAAATGACATGATGGAATAACTGTTATACAAATATGCAGTGTTATCACTTTTTTTTATGGTGCTTTGATTTTAGTAATTGCATTTTTGATGAGATTGTATAAATACAAAATAAATTTTAAAGATATTAATTAGTTAAAAAGTGAATCGGAAGATTTTTATGAAAATATCATAATGCTTCATATTCTTTTTCTCTCATATATATAAATTTCATTCTTGTAAATATTTATTTAACTGATATTAATCAGTCCTGCAATAAAAATTATGATTTGGAATTATAGTAAATATTATTTAATGATGATGAATTCTTATAAATGTAGGTTAACTCCAGATAACCTTCAAGATTTGTAAATTTTGATGTAAATCATTTAATAACTAAATTTCTATTTGAGTATTTGAAGTTTTGAACTCATTGGTAAAATCCTAGTATATGGTGCAGCCTTGGCGCAATTTTGAAAATTATCACCAACACCAAAATGACCCGTTTAACTACTCATCGTGTATGTCCCATTTATTACTTATCATAAATTCACCAAAAGTAGCCAAATCCCATGTGCACCGGATACTAGGATTAAACCAAGTCATTTTATAACATATTTGTTTGTTCACAGCTATTTTAAATTTCTTTGGGTTCTATTCCGTTTTGAAGACCATAAAAAAATGCAGCAAAAAAATGTATGTGCAAAAGCACCAAATCTAGCAAACGCGCCCATTTAAGAGTGCGCCAAATCTAGCGTACGTGCTGATTTCAGATTTCGTAAGTTTATATAGTTCTATATTTCTTAAGACACCAAGGAAATACTAGTTTAATTTTTAAATCCTTTTTTGATTTTAAATTCTTTTTCAATATCCTATGGATTTAACCATTTAGGAATTGTCCATGACGAAAAGTGTGCAATAGAATTTTGGGTAAAGTGCAAAATCACTCACTGCTTGACGTGTTTTTAAAAATTGCACATACTCTGTATCCATGTACACTTCGACCTATTTTCACACTTAAAAAAAAATCCCACAATTGCACAAAAATGGCACTGTGCACACATTTGACTTTATCTATGTACACATCGACCTATTTTGCCTTAAAAAGTAAAAGAAATTGAAAAAAATCCAATTGTTTTTACCCTTCTAAAAAGCGGCAAACAAATAAGTGGGCGTTTCTGCACTTTACCGAGAATTTTTTCAAAGAAAAGGCATCATTCATTATAGAAAATTATGTTTGAACAACCAATGAGATGAAACTATGTTTTAGCGATAACTCAGTAGCGAAATAGCAATGCAGGCATCCATTCAGTTGTGTTTAGCAATTTTTATATAAATTATAATAATGATCTGAAATAGTTATTTACTCTTATGCTTCCATTCAGTCATGTTTAGCCTTTTTTATATAAATTATAATAAAAAAGTATTATATGAAATTAACCTTTCATCTAAATTAAAACATCAATCTTAGATAGTTATGTACTATTATATTTCCTTTCTTGCGTTAGGGTTGCCGCAATTATTTTTGGCAGCACTGGCATCAACAATAGTTTGGCGATTTTTTACGGCCCTCAAAACCTAGTACAGTCAAAAGTCGTTAATCCGGACTCGTCGGGACTTCAGCGATTCCGGATTATCGATTTTTCCGGATTATAGATCATCAGTTTAAATCTCGTAAGATGGCATGCAGAAATTCTAAAATTAAAAATATGAAACCTTAATTTATGAAATAAAGAACAATTATAATCTAAAGGGTATCAAAATTTACAAAAAAAAAGCTGAATATTTATTTG
Source organism: Stegodyphus dumicola (assembly GCF_044657685.1). Lineage (NCBI taxonomy): Eukaryota > Metazoa > Arthropoda > Arachnida > Araneae > Eresidae > Stegodyphus > Stegodyphus dumicola. Next base: position 62,364,562 of record NC_140772.1, on the reverse strand, counting down.
TTTACTTTATTAAACATTTCTTTCAATGTAAGGTGTTTTAAGTTGCTTTGTTTTATGTGATAATACTTTCTCTTTAATTCTGTAAACAGACACGATTTCTTGTTCAGCTACAAAGTTCCGCTGTTCAAGTCCTGTTAATTGTTGTGCCGAGAATACCGACTAACTTGTCAATCGAAATTTTTTCGTTTTCACTAACCTCTCTGTCACATTCTTCATGTCTTTATCCATTTTTTGCAGCAATTCCACTTTTTGTTTGATGGACATTGAAACATACTTTCGTTTTGTACGATCCTTTGGGAGCTCCAGAAACGGAAATTCTATTTGACATAATCGAAAGTTCAAGTTTACTTTTATAAAATTGCTCTTACAGTCTGCAAAAAATAATAAACCGGATCCAATTCGAAGATTAAGAAACAACGCAATCATCAACATTAACTGAATTAGGTAATTTTAGATTATACCGTCCGTTATACATAAAACGCGCACGCGAAAACGTATTCTGCGCTTGCGCAAATGCATATGCGCAGTGGTAAAAGGTCTTACGCGCACGCGTAAACGCCTATGCGCATGTGTCAACGCGGCGCACGCGCAGAAAGTTTTTAGCTTTGAGGTCCGGATTATAGATCATTCCGGATTATGGGTGTCCGAATTAACGACTTTTGACTGTAGTACCTTTCTTTGATTAAAATGTAAATTACTGACAGTAGGCATATATAATTATTTAAAAGGAATAAATGTTTCTATACATGCACATATATGTACTTTTTTACATAAATTTCACTATCAAATTAGTAAATATATATAATACAATTAAACCGGTACGTAATAAATGTCTATTTTATTCATTTCTCGATACTTGTGTATTAATGCCACCACAGCAGAAGTTACGTTGATGTGCCAACAAAGAGCAATCCTGTTGTTCACACACGTTCCTGTTTACTTAGCAAAGTCTTTTGTGGAAAGCTGACCGAAATATAAATTTCTGTATGGAAATTCTCTCGGAATAATGTTGCCCATACACTAAAAGTTTTTTCTAAAATCTTGTCATATATTTCCACAATATTTTGTATTTTCTATGTTGAATTATTGTAGTATTTAAAGCACATGTGAAATTTTTTTAAGATACTTGATTTATGATTTTGAAAAATTTCTCAGGAGTGACTGTGGTCCATATGAAGTTACACTTCTGTAATTTTTACTTACTCAGACCTGGAATTTCCAGATTTGTAACACATATACTTATTATCTCTCTCAGAACAAATATATCATCCAGAGATTAAATAAATTAAAAATTTTTGTATTTAGTAAAATTCAGTCAGAGGTTAAACATCTTTCCTGAGCAAACTCATTTGTTCAGACTAGATGTTTGGCATCTGCAGAAATTCTCTTCTCCTGTTTGTGTTACAGAAATGGAAAATAACTGATATTTTAAAGTTCCTTGCTGAAATATTTAGGCTAAATGAAAATGGGAAACATAAATCTATAATTTATGTAAAATTAGTAACACGACAACCTTGAATATGACATAAATTTATGTCAAGTAATCAATTGATTTCGAGGGTGAATAAGTATAGTACCCTCTTTGTCAGGAGCAAAGAAATCTGCAAGTCTAATTGTTTTGCAGATTTCCTTGCTCTTGACACCTGTACATGCTTGTCCTCGAAATCAGTTAAAATCTTGACATAAATCGATGCCAAACTCAAGTTTGTTGTGTTACAAATTTTATGTTTCACTTGATGTGTTTCTCATCTGTGTTCATAAATATTTAGTATTAGGAAGTATATAGTCTGTTTTAACTTGCCTCTATGACTTGTTGTTAAAAGTTCAATTAATTACGTAGGTTAGATTGTGGAACAGCTTTCAACATTCATGATCTAGTTGCTGTGCAGACTGTAAAATATTTATCATTATAAAAGTAGAAGGTTTTGGATCAGAAAAAAAACCACTGAAGGTTTTATTGGCAAAGATTTTAAAGATAATTTATTGAATAACTGCATAGCTTATCAAAATTCTTTGTTTCATGAACCATTCTCCTTCTTTTAGTATTTCTCATCTCCAACACATCTAAATATACATATTCAAATTCTAATGCAGTGGTGCGCAAACTTTTTTCGACAGCGATCTCTTTTGTAGAGAGAAAATTTTTGGCGACCCCTAGAGATAAATGTTCACAAATACGATGTAAGGTTGTTTAGTTGTATTTGAATTTGTCATTGGAACTATTGCTGTAGTATATCTTCTCATATTGTTCTCATTGATTTGCATTGTCTTGGGTCCTCCTTGAAAGCTATGATCGCTCGTCACGTTTTGCAAACTTGTCCGATTGGATTGTCTTGCTCCTTTTGGTACTTCTCTTCTTCCCCTTTTCTTCGTTTTCTCATCTGAGATTTTCTCCACATCGGGATTTCTTTATATCATGTGCCCTTGGGCTTTAATTCTGAAACCGGCAACGTTGCTCTTCGCAATAGCTCAGTCAATTATAGAGTCTAAGTATATTTCACGCATTTCTTTCGTTTCATCGAATAAAAACATCATATCTGACTCATATTAATTTTATTTATCATTTTAAGAAAATACTTTTTGTATAACACAAAAATCAGTAAATTGCCCTTTAATGAGATGTGTGTGGCTGCAAGTTTCTAATTATCTCATCGATGTTTGGATGTATGTTGCTAATTGCAATTCGCATATCATCTTCAGGGTTTAAACGCGAGCGGTATTTAGTTTTTATTTAAACTAGTTTGCTAAATCCAGTTTCACATAAATACGTTGATGCAAATTGTATTAACACTCTGATGGCATTCTTGCATAAAACGAGATATTGTTTTTCCACGGATAGTCAAAATTTTTGGCAAGACTGAGTCTTAAATTGATTTCGAAGAGTATAATCACTAATTAGATCTATCAATTGCTCTTTCTCACTAATTTGAAGAGTTAACCTGCATATGTCAAAGGAAAATGGATCACGAATCCAACCAAGATCGTTTTCAGGAAAATTCTCGAATCTTCTCAAAAAATTTTCCTTTAACTTTTCAATGTGATTGGAAATTATGTTTTTAAATGTAAATATATCTATATTATTTACCTTGATAAAATCGTTAAAGCAAGAGAACATGTCGGTGTTGTTTTTATTCAGTTCAGTTTGCCAGAGACTAAGCTTATTCTTAAAAGCTTGAATTTTACTGGCTGAAGTTATGATAGTTGAATTCTCACCCTGCAAGTTCAAATTTAAGTCGTTAAGTTTTTCAAAAATATCAACTAAATAGCTCAGCTTCCCTAGCCAAACTTCGTTGATATAATAACTTGCCAATTTATGTTTCTTTTCGATTAAAAACATGTACACTTCATTTCTCAAATCAAATATCCGTCGTAGTATTTTCCCACGTGAAAGCCATCCGACTTCGGTGTGTAACAGTAATCTCTCATATGTTGAGCCCATTTCGTGGCAAAGTATTAAAAAGAGACGTCTGTTGTGGCTGTTGAATTTAATGTAGTTAATTTAACTAACAGCGTATTGTATTATGTTGTGCAACTCTTCATTCATATCTTTTGCAACAAGAGCTTGCCGATGAATCATACATTGATTAAATACCATATGAGGCGCCACCTTCTTAATTAAGCCTCTGAGTCCTTTATTCAAAATGCTGCAGCACCATCAGTACAAACCGCGACACAGTTTACCCAGGTAAGGGACTTTGTTTCAAAATATTCATTTATTATTTCGAATATTTTTTCTTCAGTTGTTTTTCCTTCCAAACTTTTGCAACATAAAAACGTTTCTCTTATATCTTCATTAAAAATAAACCTAATGTAAATAATTAGTTGTGACATTTTAGTAATATCGGTAGTCTCGTCCAGTTGTAAAACAAATACAGATGAAATTTGTATGCGTTTTATGACTTCTGACCCGATATTTCGTGACATTTCAGAAATCCGCTGAGACACGGTATCTCTTGATAATAGTATTGTTTTTAGTTCATTTCCATATATATCGCCATGCATAATTGATGTCATCTTAGTTCTGCAGGAAGGATAAGAGATTCTCCAATTGTATGGGGTTTCATTGTTTTTCCTATTAGATAAGAAACTTCTAAAGAAGCTCGTAATGCTTTCTGTGGTATTGTTGTAAATTTCTTTAAATGTGCACTTTGAATTTTCAGATTTTCAGCTCGTCTTTGAAAAAAATCGCATGTTTATTTTGAAGTTCTTTATGTTTAGTTTCCAGGTGCCTTTTTAATTTAGCTGGTTTCATGCTCTCATTTGCTAATTTTTCGTTGCAAATGACACATATCGGGTGTTTTTCATCATCAACACAAAATGTAAAACCATACTTAATAAATCCCTCATTGTATTTTCTTATTTTTTTAGATTGGGCATTTAGTTCGGTATTTTGCGACTCTTCATCAGTATTTGTTCGTTTGTTAGCTGAAGATGTACCTCGTGTACGTATTACCCATTTATCCATTATAAAGATAGGGGTTAAATTATTTAAACTAAAACAAATAATATATAAAATTTTATCATTTTTTTTTTCCGAGAAATTCAATAAAATTAACAGAGATCTTTCTCTAATGATAGTACATACCTGATAACAAAGAGTAGCAAAGCCCGATAAAAATATAAAAAATCATAATTGCACAACGTCATGTGATAAAACTCGAGGATAAACTAAAACAATTGCAGGCTAACTGCTACATGCTACAACTTCATGCGAACACTTCACGTCTTCACTCTGACTATCAGATACGCCTCGTACCTCGCCATCTGATTAGCTGATCACGGAAGCGAATTTTTCCCCTTTCCCTGCGGTTAACGTCTAGTCAAATAGGCGCTTTTCAGTAAAACTGGCGAATTACCACGAAGTGGGCGCTATCTACCAGAGTGAAAAACTCGCGTCTTCACACTTTACATACATTATACGTTACGGTCAAAGAAAGAGCAGACAGCATGAAATTGCAATTAAACAGCGAGTGACTGCGCTTCACTCTTTATATGTACACTGTATGGTATGCAGCATGCAGGCATAATGCATTTCATAAAAATTTGGCGACCCCTAGTTTGCGCACGACTGTTCTAATGTACTACACTACAAAGTCCGGACTCGTCGGGACTTCGTTGATTCCGGATTAGGAGTTTTTCCGGATTATAGATCATCAATTTATATCTGGTAAGATGGCATGCAGAAATTATACAATTAAAAATATGAAACTAATGAAATTTATGAAATAAAGAGCAATTATGATCTAAAGGGTATCAAAATTTATAAAAAAATCCTTAATATTTATTTGTTTACCTTAATAAATATTTCTATCAATGTAAGTTGCTTTGTTTTTTTGTGCTAATACTTTCTCTTTAATTCTATAAACAGACATAATTTCTTGTTTAGTTACAAAGTTCCACTGTTCGAGCCCTGTAATTCCTGTTTCGAGAATACCAACTAACTTGTCAATCAAAATTTTTTTGTTTTCAATAACGTTCTCTGTTACTTTCTTCACTATCGGAAGCATGCATGTCTAGCGAAGACGCGCATCAAACGCGCATGCGTGAGTTTGTGGCTTTGAGGTCCAGATTATAGATCATTCCGAATAATGGACGTCCAGATTATGGACTTTGTACTGTATAGCCATTTTACAAAGCTAAAAAATGAAGCTAGTCAAATACTTACATAGCAGTAGTGTTTGATGAATTATGACAAGAGACTGATGTGATGAATATTTCATTGTAAGAGTTGAAGATAGAAGTAAGGTTCAGAATTCTAGGCTTGGTAGAACTGTTGATCTCTGCCAACTTTCATGGTTTGTTGGTAGCGGTCTTTCACGGTTGATAGGTTAAATACATAAGCACCAAGTAAAGCAATAGTAAATTAGAAAAATATCATCCATATGAAATTAAAGAATAAAGCAAATATAATTCAACTGGTAGTAATAAAACATAGTTTCAAGAATGAAAGAGAAGTACAACAGAAATATGAAAATCTGGCACAGCAGGACATCGGTGATTCTATATTATTGAACGAAAATTCTGTAATGCGCCAAAACAAATTTTTTTTATACCATTATTCGTACTGAATTTTGTATTGAATAAAAATTTATCTCTACATAGTTGTAAAACTTATAACTAATTAATTTACTGCTTATTTAATCAGTTTTTGCTCTGAAGTGTATCATTATTGCCAGATTATAGTGTTTCAAATAAAATTTAGATATCTACTCTGTCATAAATTCCACAAAAAATTAATATGAATAATTTTTTATTATTGTTTAGTTTTTTGGTAAATTTTTGCAAATATAATGTTTAATGCTGCATCAGCTTAATGCTAAAATCTTGATTGAATAGCCTTCACTGCCCCCATCCTTTCTCGGCCTCCTGCAGATTCAACTTGCTTTGAATTATGATATCACCTTTAAATTATTTCATTTTTATCGCTTTCAAGCCATTCAATAATTTCATTTTCTGAAATCTTGATTTGAAGGAAGACTTTCTACTGTTTTCGGTAACTTAAAGTAATGAGTTGTTTAATCATTAGTATTTTCATCTTTCAAGATTGAGCACCAAATTTCTCCGTTATTAATATTTCTGTTCTCTCTTTTTCTGGCCAATAAATAATCTTTTATTTCCATTTTATTTTTTATGAACATTTTTTGAAGCTTTTGAAAGCATTTTAAATAATTATATGGGAAAAAAAATTATATATAAACATGAATTTTTTAACAAAAGGTATAACTGAAATTAAAAAGAAACTTGGGAAATACTGAGCTTTGTAATATTTTAATTGATTTTTTAAATTTAAGAGTTACTGTATGTTTGATAGAAAAGTGGTAATGTATTTAAAAATATATATGTGTGTAAGATATAACAAAATACGATAGCTGCTTTAAAAAAATAATTGGCAACCTCAATATTAAAATTCTAGATTTGGTGCTGTCCTCCTAAATTAATCTGTTCTTCCAAATCAAGATTTTTCTATGTCATGTAATGCTACTGTAAAAGAGCAATTAAAACTAATATTAACTAGTGATAGCTTGTCTCTAGAATTGCACCTACTCTTGCGAGCTAATTACATCATTCTGCTAGCTTCTACCTTGTTAATATCTCCTCGCTTCACTGCTCTAATATGCCTGCATCCAGGGCTTAATTTTTAAAAGTAGAAGTGCCGGAGCCCTATGGAAGACCATCAGAAAAGAGAAACAAGAGGTAATTAAATAAATAGACTATTAAAATCATTAATAATTAAAAATTATATAGCTGATGAGTATCAAATTAATTAATAATTATTTAATTGGTATTAATAATTAATATACAGTCAAAAGTCGTTAATTCGGACACCCATAATCCGGAATGATCTATAATCCGAACCTCAAAGCTACAAACTTTCTGCACATGCGCATAGGCGTTTACGTGTGCGCGTAAGACATTTACGGCTGCGAATATGCTTGTGTGCATGCTCATAAAACGTTTACGCATGCGCGTTTAATGTATAACGGATGGTGTAAGCTAAGCTAAAATTATCTAATTCAGTTAATGTTGCAGATTATGTTGTTCCTTAATCTTCGAATTGGATCCGGCTTATTATTTTTTGCAGACTGTTAGAGCAATTTTATAAAAGTAAGCTTAAACTTTCGATTATATAAAATAGAATTTCCGACATATATTTGTTAATATGTAAAGGATCTGAAGCGAAAGTATGTTTCGAAATCCTAAATCTGTTTATCAATTTCACGCTGCTCGGCGGGAGGAACGCCGTGGCGCACAATGAATTGGAAGTTGATCTGTCAGCACTATCCTTATCTACAGGGCAGATGTTTTTATTTTATTTGGCTTATAATTCCTTACCAAATGTAGTATTTCATCTCAATGTACTCTGTCTTTGATATGATTTAAAACAAGTTCCTCGTCATTATAATTCGCTTCCGATAGTGAAGAAAGCGACAGAGGTTATTGAAAAAATTTCGATTGACAAATTAGTCGGTATTCTCGACACAGAAATTATAGGACTTGAACAGCGGAACTTTGTAACTAAACAAGAAATTATGTCTGTTTAATAGAATTAAAGAGAAAGTATTATCACATGAAACGAAGCAACTTAAACAACTTACATTGAAAGAAATGTTTAATAAAGTAAACAAATAAATATTAAGCCTTTTCTTTTTGTAAATTTTGATACCCTTTAGATCATAATTGTTCTTTATTTCATAAATTACGGTTTCATATTTTTAATTTTGTAATTTCTGCATGCCATCTTACCAGATTTAAACTGATAATCTATAATCCGGAAAAATCGATAATCCGGAATCGCCGAAGTCCCGACAAGTCCGGATTAACGATGTTTGACTGTATATTAATTATTGCTTATTTATAATTATTATTTAATTAATTCATAATTAATTATTATTTATTAAAATAGAGATTAAACTCATTAAATAAAATGTAATGAGCTAAATTAAAATTTAATTAGCGATTTTTAATATAATTTTATTGCTAAAAATAAGATTTTCAAGATCAAATTTTTACTGAAATAATTGTTCAGTTACATAAAAGAAGTGCCAGAGCCTTCTTGTTTAGAACTCCGGCTAGCATTAGAATACGTCCCAGAAACTAAGAAGTACCGGAGCCGGCACAATTTATGCTCTGCACTGGCCCAATTGTTATCGACTGGAGAGTTCAAACCTTGGGATCTCATAACACCCGAGTGTGACACTAATTGACACCATCGACATCTTAATTCTTTATTCTTAATAATTAACTGGTCTTTTTTTTTTTTTTTTTTTCGAAAATTTTATACCTTGTTGAATTGACCAGCAGCTTGGCTGGTCAGCAAAACTGCTTTCTCCTGTACTTAGTTCTGATTTCGGAAAAACGTAAGAACTATAATCTTTGTTACCTTCTGTATCGCCAGTCATCTTCATATCATAATCATCATTTGCAATAGCTAAATACACATTAATAATATCCCGTACTCTGGCCTTTCGGTTACATTTAAAATAATCATTTTACGTTTGGACATTATTTTATAATTTTCAATAATAAGTATTTCTAAAAATCCATTTCACGTACGTTATATATCTCGAGAGAAATGTGCCGAAGTAAGTGGAAGTAAAACGAACGAAAGAGGTTGTCAGCGAAAGTAGTTTACTCTACTGCTGTTCAGCCAATTAAAAGGGCTTCAGAAATAACAGTGCAGGGATCATTCCACATTTCAATGCAGCTGTTGTTCCAAGCAACAGAGCCCACCTACATCATAAATTTCTGTCCAGTGAGGGTGCCCCTTATCATGCCTTTATTTGAATAGGTTCCAATATCTTCCGATCTTTCTTCCAAAAACGGTGTTGTCTTAAATACCTGGGAATTTATATAAAACATTTACAGTATTATTTATCAAGTTATTTGTCCTGTTTCTTAATGTGTCACGCAGTGTGATTTTTTTTTATTTTGCCCTTGGGTTACATAAATTGTATGCTTCAGAATAATGCTTGCTTAATTTTGTTAAGAGTAAAAGTCATATCATAATAATTTTAAGATATTTCTTTTGCAACATAAGGATTAGCCCACCAGCGGCCGAGCGGTAAAGTCGCTGAACACTGGTAGTTTGGTCCGAGGTTCGAATCCCGCGAACGGGCTGGCTGCATGGGTGTTTTCGTGGTTTTCCCCATGTGTAACGTGTATACGAGCCAGTTTCCCTTAGAAAGTCCTCCACGAAGGCATCCCTCCCTTAGGCAGATAGCCCTCGAGGCTTTGCCATAATCACACACACACAACATAAGGATTAATCAATAAATAAGTTGAAACAATTTTTATTATTTAGCATCTCTGATCTTTTGAATATAACTATATAATACGAAATAAATTGATTAATGTAAAATTAAAATTATATACGACTTAGAGATTTCCCTCCTTTTAGTTTCCAGGAATTTTTAAAAATTTCTAATTCTGTGTGATAATATTTACATTTATCAGATGATAAGTATCTATAGTTGCATAGGTTTGATAGATTTAAATGCCATGAAAGGTACAAAATCTCAGTTTATCAGAAACAAATTCTTTGTATAGTGGATGGATTAAAAGTAAAAATTAAAAAAAGTGAAACTATCTATAAACTGATATAGGTAATAAATAATATATATAATCCAGTGATAATGCAACTTCTGATATTAAGCTTTTAGAAATAAAATTTAAAAGGAAATATTTTCTAAAAAAATGTCTGAAAGCTTTCAGATTTTATATTACGCCCAAACGGGCGTTTTTTTTTTTTACATTCTGTGTGTTACCTGTTTTTATTAAATACCATGTTCTTTGCACTATAAAATTCAATTCAACAGCCATATCACAAAATAATTTAAAAAGAACTATCTTTAGATTTCTTGATACACGGTCTCGCGCGTTAGAGATAAAATTGTGTTCCCCCCTCCCCCCATACAGTGTTGTCATTGCTCACTTTGTTGAGTTTCCTAATCAAAAATGATTATATGCTTTGCAAAATATGAAATAGATAATAAAACAAATTCCAAATTTAGCCTTCTAAATGCCCATATTTGGGTGCAGACGTATATCGTTCAAAATTGGATGGCTCTGGGTACCGTTGTTTTATCACAATGCGAGAAACATACACTGGTGTGCAAAAATTAAGGACGAGACGGTTTTTTCAATATAACTTTGTACAAAAGCTTTCCAAATCAACACATTTAATACCGTAAGATCCCCAATACGTAAGGACGTGAGTAATGTAAGCAACACTTACTAAAAGAGAAATCAGAGGGATAAAAAGAAGCTTTATTGAAAAAGTAGCATGGAGCACAATGCGACTGAAGGCTGAAACATCCCTGTGATGGGTGTCCAGCAAGAAACATCCGGTCTTTAATAGGGGATATGATCTCCCCTGACTGCTAGGCAGGTTTCACAGCATCTGCCCATGCTGAGAATGAAGGTGTCAATGAGTTGTGGAGGCATTGCTGCCCATTCGTCTTGCAGCGCCAATCGAAACTCCGGAATCGTTACTAGTGGTAAGGTACGAGCTTGCCAAGCGTCTGCCTAGAAAATCCCATACATGCTCGATGGGATTGAGATCCGGAGATCGTGCCGGCCAATCCATATGTTCAATATCCTCATTCTCTAAGAGCTGTTCGGCAGCTGCTGTGCGATGACATGGTGCATTGTCATCCATGAAAAGGAACTACGGACCCATAGCGCCTCTAAAAAGACACACATATGGAAGAAGAATCTCGTTACAATAACGGGTCCCATTGACTGAACCTGCGTCGAAAATGTGAAGGTTTGTACGACTGCCAAGCATGATGCCTACCCAAATGAGAACACCACCACCTCCATACCTGTCCCTTTCAATGATGTTCGAGGGATGATTGCGGCTTCCACGCTCTCTCCAGATGAGTATGCGATGAGAATTGCTACTCAGACTGAATCTGCTCTCATCTGTAAAGAGTACTCGTCCCCATTCATTGTCTCTCCAATTCCGGTGTTCCTGGCACCACAGAGAAACAGACCACCACCATGCAATCTTCTGGCCACGGTAAAACGCGACATCGGTCGTCCATTCGCCTGTGTCGTGTGTCTAGCGATTTCTCCCGCTGTCTGCCGCCTGTTTCGTCTGGCCTGTAAGGCAATATACCGGTCATCTGCGGGTGTGGTTCCTCATGGACGACCACTACTAAACCCCCGTAGTTTCTAAAAAAACCACTACTAAACCCCTTCCTGTAGTTTGAAATTGTCTCCAAAGTCGTGAAACGATGGTGTGAGCAATTCCGAACTCTGCAGCCACACTTGTCACACTGCGGCCTTCCTCCAACTTCCCAATGATTCGACCTCGGGTAAAAGCATCCAGATGTCGTCTAACAGATTGATTATTTGCCATTTCTCACTGAGGCAGCAACTCGGTGTGATTTTAACTGCTATACGGCGTGCAATCTCTTTGCCAGAAAAACTGTTCTTACACCGACAACATGCTTTATACTATTCAGACACTCCCCCATTACGTCTACCTGCATATCTGCGCATGTGCTACCGTACATCACCTTACTTAATCTCCTGCTTGGTCTTTCTGTCCGCTCTGCCTCTTCGTTCAGCTGATATGCTAATTTTTCGACTTCGTCCTTAATTTTTGCACACCAGTGTATATACATTTATGTAGATTTTTTATTATTTAATTTCCTTAAATATAATGCAGCGCGATAATATTTGGTGGCAGCAATATGAAAAGAAATTCAGACTTTAAAAGTTTTCAATGCAAAATGCCAAAATGAAATTAATAGCCCTGTGGGCTAAAAAACGTTATATTACTGTTTAAGATAATAAAGCACGAATGCAATACCAGTATATCTGTATATAACAAGTCGTTAAAATAATTTTTTATTGTGTGTGTATGCGGAGATTTAAATCCTACCATATCTCCTCTACATATAATAAAAGAGTCTGTCTGTCTGTCAGTGTGTGTGTGTGTCTTTCGTTCACGCTGCGCGTAAACTAACAGACCCACGGCTACGAAATTTGGTAAGTAAGTGCATCTAGACAAGAGCCAGTGCACCTCGAAGCGATTTTTTCGAAATTCGAGTTTGAATTTTTTTATTTTATGCTTTGTGACGAAACCGCGTCATTTTGAGACATAATGAGCTATAGGAAAGTGAGATTTTACTCTACACACTCAATTTTCACATCGTAATGAAACGTAGGCACTAAGCTATTTTATGAACTTAAAATAAATTTCATGTTTCAATAAATTAATTAAATACGAATTTATTTAACAAAGTGAGCTTAACACCTTTTCAACAGGATTTTTTCTAAAAAAGTTTATTTTTAAAAATGTACAGTTTATTTTTCTTTGATTTTTGGACACGTTAAACTTTCATCCTTGCGACTGTTTTTACGAAAAGAATTTTGGAAAAATGATAATATTTTATATTTTAAAAAATTTTTAAATGAAGCTTCTGAGTACACTTCTCACATCTTTAAAAATGTGATTTTGGCAACAATTTTCCTTTCTTATTGTTGTTGATAGATTTTTGATGAAATCATATCATTTTGAATAGTTTTTTTCTTTTAGAAGTATGGGTTTGGCAACAATTTTTAATCGTATTTCTTATGTCACTGTTTTAAGAGATTGGCATATTTCATTGTCATTTTTTTTTTATATATAATACATATTTATTGATTTTTTTTGATAAAGTTGTTCTGCAGAGTAAAATTTTGTGCGGAATTTTATGATTTTTGAGTTTCTTTCATGTTATTTTTGCTTATTTTTATTTCACTATTTGTAAGATATTGAAAAGTTTTGCATGATTTTTTTTATTCAACGTAAAGTTGGTTAAATTTTTTAAATTAGGATAATTAATATTTGTATTAAGGGATATAGCTTATTTCATTGTAATTTTTTCCTCTTGAAAATATAAGATAAAATGTCATTAATTATACTTTGCTTTTCTGAATTTTTTGTTTTTTGTATTCTTTTATGTTATTTATTGCTCATTTGACTTTCTTTAAGATATTGAAAAGTTTTGAGTGATTTTTTTTAGGAAACAAAGTTCTTAACCTCCTTTATACCGTTTGAGTTCTTAAGATTTTACGAAGGAAAGTTGGTTAATTTATTTATTAGGATGGTTAATTTATTTATTAGGTTAATTAATATTTGTATTAAGGGATATTGCTTATTTCATTGTAATTTGTTATATGTAGTAACTTTTTTTTATGAAGTTGTTCTGCAGAGTAAAATCCTAAGCAGTTTTTAAATTTAACGTTTGGTGTTTCCTTCAGCCATTTTCCCGGTACATTTAAAAGCCAGACAAAGGCTGGCAGCGAAGCTGCTAGTTGTTATATAAAACGATTCTTCAGAAAACGACCTGATTTTGCAACAATATAATATTTTAACAATGGCTTCAGTTACTTGAAATTAAGAAAATTTTTGTCATTATATATTACAGGGGTTGGACAAAAATATGGAAACACCTTTAAAAAAACATGTTTCTTTGCTTAATATGGTGTAGGAAACCCGTTGGCATCCAAAACAGCTTGCAGTCTTCTCGGAATGGATAAATACAGTTCCTGTATGTTTGCCAAGGGAATATTATACCATTCTTCCTTCAAAACGGTGGCAAGTTCAGATAACGATGTTGGCAGTGGATAACGAAAACACACTTTCCGTTCCAATGTAGACCACAAAGGTTCGATAATATTCAGGTCTGGTGACTGTGGTGGCCAGGGAAGATGGGACAACTCATCCTCGTGCTCAGAAAACCAGTCCTGGACAATGTGAGCTGTGTGAACAGGGGCTTTGTCGTCTTGGAAGACACCATCACCATAGGAGAACAAAGTTTGTACCGTGGGATGAACTTGATCGGCCAAAATGTTCACATAAGTCTTGGCAGTCATGTGCCCTGACACAGTTATCATGGGGCTAGCAGAGAACCACGATATGGCTGCCCAAACCATAACAGAACCCCGCCATGTTTCACTCTTAACAACAAGCAGTCTGTATTATAGGCTTGAGATAGCGTTCTCCAAACGTAAACTCGGCCAGAAGTGGGAAACAATGTGAAAGAAGACTCGTCAGACCATATTACTCGCTTCCACTGCTCTATAGTCCAGGCTTTATGACTTAAACACCACCTTTTCCTGTTACGGGCATTAGCATCACTGATGAGTGGCTTCTCAATTGCAGCATGGCCAGCAATTCCCTGTTTATGAAGCTCCCTTCTGATTGTTTTGGTACTCACAGGGTTCGGTAACACAACAATCATTTCAGCAGTAACTTTTGCAGCTGTGGCCTCTTATTTTTTGTCACAATTGCCCTTAATGATCGTCTGTCACGATCACTCAGGACACACTTTCGTCCGCACTGTGATTTAGCAGATGATGTTTTTCCACTTTTCAAATATGCGGAATAAATCTTCGATACAGTACCTGTTGAAACACTAAACACCTCGGCTACCTTGCTTACGGAAGCACCTACCATACGTGCTCCAACAATTTGCCCACGTTCGAAGTTTGTTAACTCTGACATAATGCAATGACAACCTCACATAACAGTACTCCAACAACAACTGAACCGTTTAGCACATTTACGAAGTTGTATAGGTGGCGTCAGTAGTCAAAAACGCCAGCGCCACCTGCATATTTCATTAAAATCAATCTTTCTTTTCAAACATGCATTTCACAAGGTGTTTCCATATTTTTGTCCATCCACTGTATGTTATTACATGTTATGTCATTATATGACATATTATGTCGTATGATTTAAAAGAAATCAACTTATGCATAGTGCCTCTGTATTCACGTGTAGTATGTTCCAAGGTTTACCACAGATGCGTAAAACCACGCATAATAGCAAATTTTATACATGTACAGGATATTATTATTCTGTAAATAGGATTACATTTAATTGATAAATTATATAATAATAAAGTGTACTTTAGACTATACTATGTTCCATACTGTAGGACTCTAATAAAGTAATGCAAAATATATTAAATATTGTCTCGTACGTCTCGTTTTGATAAATTAGTCTAATCCTCGAAAAGCCGAGTCGGGAAAAAAAACTTATTTTCTGTACAGTTCAAGGGATCCTAGGGGCTAAAAATTTCTTTTATCAGCACACAAATTAAATATTCTTAAAGTATAGCTGATGAAACTTCAGATAAAGCTAGAAATGGGGTGAAACAGAATGAGGGTGTGAAGGAATGAGTGGGTGGGAACAAAAAATTGAGGGAAATCTTGATTAGAGTGCATTCTGTTTGACCGCAGCTCTTATATAATAGCTATCCAGCGGATGCGTGTCGGGTGTTAAATAAGTCCTAAATCTGATTTTTAAGAATGAACGTAAAGTTGCTGGTTAGACTTTCGCCCCCCTTTCCCAAGCAAGGTCTGCTTATTGTTAAACTAAAACGTTATGAATTCTAAATTTTTTCCTTGAAATTGTGGTTCAGTTTTATAAAAAGCAGTACCGGAGCTCATGTTATTTAGCTCTCCGGCTAGAATTGTAATTTATCTTAAAAATTGAGAAGTACCAGAGCTGGGCTCCAGTGCAATTTAAGCACTATCTGTGTCTTAATTTTAAGAAACTAATGTACATAGCAATTTATTACATTTCATTATGGTTGAATCATAGAAAAGTATCAGATTTCATTATGATTGGATAAATATCTACAGAGATGGTTTTATATACATGGAAATAAAGACTAGAAATTCTTCTAGACTTTAAAGACTAAGACTGGAAATAACTTTTGTTATTTTCATCTATAAGCCTTCAGCATAAGCCACAACAACTGCAAGCTGATTTCTCTTCTATGCTTCAAAAATATTGTACAGTCAAAAGTTGTTAATTCGGACACCCATGATTCGGAATGATCTATAATCCGGACCTCAAAACTAAAAACTCCCTTAGGGGGCTCACTTTTGTGAGTACGGGTGTGGCAATCCCGAGGTACCCTAGCCCTTCAGGGGATCATCTTCTTGGTGAGACGGGTGTCACGATCCTGGAGCCCCAGTGATCTATCCTCTTTTCCGTCTCCTCTCCTCTTGGCTGGTACTTTTTCCCTTCCCTTCTCCCTTGTGGTTTCTCTCTACGGAGTTTGGGGCTCGTCACGAGAGGCTGGAACAGACCTTGTTTCTAGTTTTCTAGGGCGAGGTACTGTCCCCAACACACTGCTTTGGCCTCTGCTTCAGCTAAACAGGAGGCACCTTAGTCGTCCTCACAGGTGTCAATCGGCTGGTCACTGGTCCTTGTGTCAGTGGCTTGGGGTCAAGCTCTCGGGAGTACCTGCTTTCGGGAAAGCCGACTGTGGGGCTTCAGTTTGCGTATAGGTCCGGCTAGCCCTAACACAGGAATCTGTGTTCCCTTGTTGGGCTCCATGGTGGGCGGGGCTGTCGGACCCGAATCTTTATTCTTTCACTATGGCTTCTCATATCTACTTAATAAAAGATTTCGAGGTAACTCCAGTCACTCCTGTCACTCAACCTAGTTCTGAAACTTTTACTCCTAAACCAGTCACTCAACCTAGTTCTGAAACTTCTACTCCTAAACCAGTCACTCAACCTAGTTCTGAAACATCTACTGCTAAACCAGTCACTCAACCTAGTTCTGAAACGTCTACTGCTAAACCAGTCTCTCAACCTAGTTCTGAAAAGTCTACTGCAAAAAAATTACGTACAGATTCAAATGAAAAAAATCATAACAATAGTGCCCGTTTCCTAGTCATCTCTAGTCCTTCTGGCGAAATGCATAAGATGTCTCCTTTCGTAATAAACAAATACATCCAGTCCTGTATTGGTGAGCCGAGAAATATAAAGCGTCTCCGCTCCGGAGACTTGCTTATTGATACAACCTCAGCGACCCAGTCTGCTTCTTTACTTCAGATTACTAAACTTGGGCAAGCAAATGTCACTGTAACACCCCATAAGTCACTGAACTATAGTCGTGGTGTTATCTCAGAATTCGACCTTCTGTATGTTTCTGAAGAAGAGATCGCTTCTGAGTTATCCGAACAAAATGTTTGCAGTGTAAGGCGGATCAAGATGCGTAAGGAAGGTAAGTTGATAGACACGAAACACGTGATCCTTACCTTCAACACGCCTGATCTGCCTAAGAATATTAAGGCCGGATATCTAAATATTCCTGTAAGACCTTATATTCCAAACCCTATGCGATGTTTCCAATGCCAGCGTTTCGGCCATTCTAAAACGTCTTGTCGTGGCAACCTTACATGCGCCCGATGCTCACAGATTGGCCACGATTCTGAAAATTGTACCGCTGCGCCTCTTTGTATAAATTGCAAGGGTGAGCACCCAGCATTTTCACGCCTCTGCCCAAAATGGAAATTGGAAAAAGAAGTGCAGACTGCAAAGGTTACGAGGAACATCTCATATGCCGAAGCCAGAAGAGTAGTCCAGAGCATACAGCTTCGACCAAATACATCATACGCCAGTGCTGTAAAATCATCTCGTACAGTCGCCACCCAAACATCAATAGGCACACAGACCCTACCAAATAAAACCCAACCGTCTACATCCAACAAGAAAAAAGAAAATGCAACCCATATAGTACAAAAGAAAGAAACAGTTATTCAAAGTAAGCCCAAAACTACTACACATAAAATATCCAATAAAAATAGAAGTCACAGCAATAGCTCTTTTGATGAGATGATTTCTGAATCTGTGGATTCAGACTTTATGGAAGTAGAAGAGGGTCTAGAAGTTACCAGGCATCTACTTCCACGAAAAACAAAAGAACAGCACAGAAAAAACAAAAACCATTCATAATGGCCACCTTCATGTCATGGAACTGTCGCGGTTTCCACCGAAATTTGCTTGACATCAAATCTATAATAAATGTGTATCATCCTGTGTGCTTAGCAATACAGGAAACAAATTTGAAACCCGAACACCATGCAAAACTTCGGAGGTTTTTCTTTCGTCAGGAAGGATAACCTTGCAGGTGAGCGTGCCAGTGGAGGTGTAGGTCTCCTCTCCTCACTGGATTATCCCTCAAATGTACTTCCTTTGACGACATCCCTCCAAGTTGTTGCTACTCAAATAAATTTTGATATTGTTGTTACATTTGTTTCTTTGTATTTGCCTCCAAATGAGCACATTTATCAGCAAGATTTAAATAATCTAATAGAGCAGCTGCCTGAGCCTTTTATCATAATAGGAGATTTTAACGGCCATAGTCCACTCTGGGGAAGTAAAGATACAAATTGCCGAGGAAGACAAATTGAGCAGATGATTGAAGATCATAGCCTTTGTCTCCTAAATACTTCCATGAGCCTTCAAGGACATTCCACGCTCTCGATCTTGCCATCTGTTCACCATCTCTGTTGCCATTTTGCACTTTTAGTGTCGGAAATGACCTGTACGACAGCGATCATTATCCCATTTTTGTGTCTCTTGCACGAAGAGGAGCAAACCCCGTGTCGAGAGTCCCTCGTTTTATCCTGGACAGGGCAGACTGGGAACTCTTTTCTTCCATTGCAGAGCTGACAGAGGAAATGGTAAAAGGTGTGCATATCGATGACGCTGTTGAAGCTGTTACTAATACTATTATTCAGGCAGCTATGCTTTCGATTCCTAGAACATCAGGAAAAACACTAAAATATTCGAAACCGTGGTGGAATCGCGACTGTCATGAAGCACTGAAAAAACAGAGAAAAGCATGGGGTATTTTTTGTAGATATCCTACTCTGCGAAACCTCATTGCATTTAAAAGAGCCAAAGCAAATGCACGAAAAATAAGAAGGCAGAGCCAGAGGGATTCCTGGATTTCATATGTGTCCTCAATAACATCCTCTACGCCTAGTAAGCGGGTTTGGGAAAGAGTTCGAAAAGCATGCGGAATGTATAAAGACCACTCACTTTCCTTTCTGGAAAAAGATGGCCGAGTGATTAGCTCCATAGAAGAAATTGCAAATACAATTAGTGAGACATTTGCTGCCGTTTCTTCCAGCCGAAATTACTCACCTGCATTTCTTTCTATCAAGCAACGCTCTGAGAAAAATCCCATCGCTTTCAACTCTTCCAACTTTGAGCCGTACAATAGAGACTTTACTATGGTTGAATTAAGGAGAGCTTTGTTGCAGACACATAGGTCCTACCAATTTTTATTCAGAATTTCTTGAATACTAGAACATTTCAAGTAAGGATTGGCTCTGTTTTTTCAGATATTTTTGAACAAGAAGAGGGTGTGCCTCAAGGCTGTGTGCTCAGTGTAACTCTTTTCAGCCTAAAAATAAATTCTGTATTAAAACAACTTCCTCCCACCATTTCAGGTTCTTTATATGTTGATGATTTACAAATTAGCTGTAGAGGTGTGGATATGAGACATGTAGAGAGACAGCTCCAGATCGCTTTGAACAGGATCCAGGAATGGGCAAAAAGACAAGGATTTACATTTTCGAAACAGAAGACTGTGTGCGTGCATTTTTGTAAAAAGCGAGGTCTCCATCCTGAGCCTGAATTATACCTCAATGGGTCTGTAATTCCAGTTGCACCTGAAGTAAAATTTTTAGGGTTGATGTTCGACCGAAAATTGACTTTCCTTCCTCATGTCTTAAACTTGAGAAAAAAGTGTACCAAAGTTTTAAATATCTTAAAAGTCCTTGCGAACACCTCCTGGGGTGCAAAGCGTTGCTCCATGCTTCGCATTTACAGAGCTCTAATTCGCTCTAAACTGGACTACGGCTCAGTTGTTTACGGATTTGCCCGGTCTTCAGTGTTGTTAAAACTAGATCCTGTTCATCATCAGGCTCTGCGGATTTGTTCTGGAGCCTTCAGGACATCTCCTGTGCAGAGCCTTTATGTTGACTGTCACGAGCCATCACTCCGTTTGAGGCGTGAGGAGTTGTCTCTTTTACAGTATTTTAATATATTGTCTCAACCTGACCATCCTTACGAACTGTGTTTATCTGATGATAGCTGTGACCATTTATTTGAAGCACGTCCATCCTGTGTGCCTTATTTTCCTATAAGGGTTCGTTTGCTCATTGAAGAATTCTCCTTATCTGATATGTCCCCACAAGCAGTACAGAATTTTGAGATCCCACCTTGGGAAAATGCACAAATCCAGCTTCTTGACATTTTCCACAATTACAGAAAAACAACTACAAATGACATCATATACACACAAATTTTTTGCTGAGCACAGGCATAATTACAGCAGTTATCTTCCCGTATATACGGATGGATCAAAGTCAACTTGTCACGCTGGGATGTCCTGTATAATTGGTGACCACTTGGAGGGCAGACGTTTACACGACGCCTCTTCGGTCTTAACCACTGAACTGACTGCTATCTATTATGCGCTTTTTTACATCTCAACGCTTTACTATAAATATTTCATTATATATACAGACTCCTACAGTGCACTAAAAGCTTTAGAATCCATTTCAAGCCCCGACAATCCTGTGATAGTGGATGTATTGAATCTAAATATTAAATTAAGAAGTCGTGGATATGAAATTCTGTACTGCTGGGTCCCTGGACATGCAGGAATAAAAGGCAATGAGCTGGCGGACATCACAGCAAAATCTGCTGTTGAAACGTCTGGCCGCCTCATCCCTTTTAGAGATATCTGTTGTGTCATCAAAGGGAAGATCAGATATAAATGGCAACAACTTTGGGACATTCAGATACATAACAAGTTGAGAAGGGTGAAGGCTAAAATAGAGCATTGGCACACTACTTGCAATCATAAGGAACAAGTTCTTTTAACTCGCCTTAGAATTGGTCACACTAGAGTAACACATAACTACCTTTTGAAAGCTGAAAACGAGCCTGTTTGTGCAAACTGTGATGTTTATCTCTCAGTATATCACATTTTAATTGAATGTCCATATTTTAATAGTCTTCGTGAGAAGTATTTTAATAGCTGCGACCTGCCTCTCAACCGTTTAATCGGAAGAGAGGTCAATACCAATTTGTTTGACTACCTGAAAGAAACAGGTTTCTATTATTTAATTTGATTTTGTCTTGAGATTTTATGTTAGAATTTTAATGAATCAGATATTTTAAGATTATATATCTATATTGCATATTTCATTATCAGAATCATAATCAACATTTTCATCCCACCATTTCACTATCTTTTTACTTGCCTCCATTTTAAAAGTGTGCTGTTGCTTTAGATTTTTTCTTTTATACTTTATATGCGAAATACGAATCCTGCGTTTGGCGCATATGGCCAAACGCATAGCAAGCTTTGCGCCATAAATCTACCACCACCAAAACTAAAAACTTTCTGCGCATGCGCCGCGTTGACACATGCGCATAGGCGTTTACGCGTGCGCGTAAGACCTTTTACGACTGCGCATATGAGTGTGCAAGTGCAGAATACGTTTTCGCGTGCGCGTTTTACGTATAATGGACGTATAAGCTAAAATTATCTAATTATCTATTTCAGTTAATGTTGATGATTGCGTTGTTCCTTAATTTTCGAATTGGATCCGGCTTATTATTTTTTGCAGACTGTAAGAGCTATTTTATAAAAGTAAGCTTAAACTTTCGATTATATCAAATAGAATTTCCGATATATATTTGTTAATGTGTAAAGGATCTAAAGCGAAAGTATGTTTTGAAATCCGAAATCTGTTTATCAATTTCACGCTGCTCGGCGGGGGAACGCCGCAGCGGGCGCGTAATGAATTGGAAGTTGATCTGTCAGCACTATCCTTATCTTCAGCGCAGATGTTTTTATTTTATTTGGCTTATAATTCCTTACCAAATGTAGTATTTCATCTCGATATGCTCCGTCTTTGATATGATTTAAAACAATTTCCTCCTCATTATAATTCGCTTCCGATAGCGAAGAAAAGTGACAGAGGTTATTGAAAACGAAAAAATTTCGATTGACAAATTAGTCGGTGTTCTTGACACAGCAATTATAGGACTTGAACAGCGGAACTTTGTAACTGAACAAGAAATTATGTCTGTTTAATAGAATTAAAGAGAAAGTATTATCACATGAAACGATGCAAAACTTAAACAACTTACGTTGAAAGAAATGTTTATTTAAGTAAACAAATAAATATTAAGCATTTTCTTTTTGCAAATTTTGATACCCTTTAGATCATAATTGTTCTTTATTTCATAAATTACGGTTTCATATTTTTAATTTTAGAATTTCTGCATGCCATCTTACGAGATTTAAACTGATGATCTATAATCCGGAAAAATCGATAATCCGGAATCGCCGAAGTCCTGACAAGTCCGGATTAACGACTTTTGCTGTATATAACTGAAAGTCGACATGGGATTACTGTTTAGTGTGGTAAATACTCCAGTGAAGAAGCGGTAATAAATAAAGATGATGTAACAGAAGTTTTCCGTTGCAACGACAATGCTCCAATCATCAATCAATTAATGGATGCCAAAATCTAGATCCAGAAAATACCGCTTCCGATAATGAAGAAGATGACAGAGAGGTTATTGAAAACAAAAAAATTTCGATTGACAAGTTAGTCGGTATTCTCGATACAGAAATTACAGGACTTGAACAGTGAAACTTTGTAGCTGAACAAGAAATTATGTCTGTTTATAGAATTAAAGAGAAAGTATTAGCACAAAAAACGAAGCAGCTTAAAACAACTTGCAATGAAAGGAATGTTTAATAAAGTAAACAATTAAATATTTAGCTTTTTTTTTTTTTTTTGTAAATTTTGATATCTTTTAGATCTTTATTTCATAAATTATGGTTTCATATTTTTAATTGTATAATATTTCTGCATGCCATCTTACCAGATTTAAATTGATAATCTGTAATCTGAAAAACCCCCTAATCCGGAATCGCTCGACGAGCCCACATTACGGACTTTGTACTGTATATCGTATTCACTTTGCTTTGAATATGATATATATTTAACTTTGATGACATTATAGTGCTTTCTTCAAATTTTGATGAACATCTTAAACATTTGCGCTTTTGCAGCTGACGATGGTGGCTCGGTAAAACCATCAAAATTAGTACTGTGAAATTTTGAAAATACAATCAAAAGTCGTTAATTCAGTCACCCATAATCCGGAATGATCTATAATCCAGACCTCAAAGCTACAAACTTTCTGCGCATACATCGACGACGCATGCGCATAGGCGTTTACGTGCGCGCGTAAAGACCTTTACGGCTGCGAATATGCTTGTGCGCATGCTCATAAAACGTTTACGCATGCGCGTTTAATGTATAACGGACGGTGTAAGCTAAGCTAAAATTATCTAATTCAGTTAATGTTGCAGATTGCGTTGTTCCTTAATCTTCGAATTGGATCCGGCTTATTATTTTTTGCAGACTGTTAGAGCAATTTTATAAAAGTAAGCTTAAACTTTTGATTATATAAAATAGAATTTCCGATATATATTTGCTAATATGTAAAGGATCTAAAGCGAAAGTATGTTTCGAAATCCGAAATCTGGCGGGGGGAACACCGTGGCGCGCAATGAATTGGAAGTTGATCTGTCAGCACTATCCTTATCTACAGGGCAGATGTTTTTATTTTATTTGGCTTATAATTCCTTACCAAATGTAGTATTTCATCTCAATGTACTCCGTCTTTGATATGATTTAAAACAAGTTCCTCGTCATTATAATTCGCTTTCGATAGTGAAGAAAGCGACAGAGGTTATTGAAAACGAAAAAATTTCGATTGACAAATTAGTTGGTATTCTCGACACAGCAATTATAGGACTTGAACAGCGGAACTTTGTAACTAAACAAGAAATTATGTCTGTTTAATAGAATTAAAGAGAAAGTATTATCACATAACACGAAGCAACTTAACCAACTTACATTGAAAGAAATGTTTAATAAAGTAAACAAATAAATATTAAGCTTTTTCTTTTTGTAAATTTTGATACCCTTTAGATCATAATTGTTCTTTATTTCATAAATTACGGTTTCATATTTTTAATTTTGTAATTTCTGCATGCCATCTTACCAGATTTAAACTGATGATCTATAATCCGGAAAAATCGAATACCCGGAATCGCCGAAGTCCCGATGAGTCCGGATTAATTACTTTTGACTGTATAACCCTGAATTTTTGTTGTTTGACTTCTGAATTAGTCATTGTGTCTTAATCTTAAACATCTTAAAATAATGTTTGATATATATGAGAAAGATAATATAAAATTAAAACAATCTAAGTGTAACTAAGTGTGCAATCTGAAAGGTTTCAGGTTTTAATGATTTTCCTCAAGATTTAAAGCTTTTATATTCTTGTTGAACTCGCAATCTACCAGTCTGTTTTTGCATTCACTCATGCTAACGTTTTCTTAATAGCTTTATTAAGCATAATTTTCTTTACGCATATATGCAATTCAACAGTGAAATCACAAATATTTTAAAAGCAGCATATGTGTATAACTCCCAGTACACTTTTAAGTGTTAGCATAATTTTTTTTTTCAATCTTTTCTCAGTTTGTCATATCGATATTCAATTTTCTTAGTAAGGGCTTACAAAACTTTTTTCCTTCCCTTTTTTAATCTTTTTCATATTAGCATTAGCAATTTGTATGTTAACTGTAAGTGCTAAATATAATGTTCTTCAAACTTTACCAGGGTTCGTATGGTAATTAAGAGTCCTTAAAAGTTCTTAAGTTTTTTGGAATCTATTTTTGGTTCTTAAAAGTTCTTAATTTCGGTCAAAATCGACAAAAAGATCCTTAATTTTAATCATCTGAAATTTCTGTCTGTTTTTAAGACTGCCATTTTGAGTGTGAATTAATATTTTGTAGGAATATTTTTGGCAATTCGCTGACAAATATGGTTATCTTTTGAATGGGTTCATGGGTTTTAATTTGTTCCTATTTCCAATATAAATGGTGGCATACTCGAGTTTCTGAGCCAGAAGTGAAACATAAGCATTTCGAAATTATTTCATTTTTTCTAATGAAGAGCTCTTAAACAACTTTTCGCTTTTGGGGATGGGAATTCTTTTATTAAACGGTTCTAAATTTGGCGATTTTAAGATCTGTTCCTATAGAAAATTTTTATTTCCGAGATCTGGGAATTTTTCGACAATTTTTTTCAAAGCATTATAACATTGATAAATTTTATTTAAATAATGGTAATATTTTGGAATTATATTTAAGAAGTAACATTAAATAAAGCATTTGTATTTTTCACTGTCATATTATAAAGTTCAATTTTATTATTACGCAATATTTTTGAATGTGAAAAATAAGCAAAGTAAAATGCTTGTAAAACACCTTTTACAAAACATTTCTTAGCAAAAGCAAAATAGCTATGTAATTAATTTAAAATGTATTTAATTTTTTTTTTTTTTTTTTTTTTTTTTTTATGGTAAGAGTTTTTCTTATGTAATTGTCTCAGAATACGCATCAGTTTTCTCCAGAACTTAATTTGCGACCGACCCCACAGAAGCTCTGCTCCAGTACTTCTAAGTTTTGCAGTTACATCATAATTCTACCTGAGCAAAATTTCAGTAGATTTAAATCTTGAAAATTTTATTTTTAGTAATAAAATTATATTAAAAATCGCTTATTAAATTTTAATTTATCTCTTCGTATTTGTTAAATTTTAACTTACACTATTTAATTATTTGAAGCATTAATTAGTGAATTATTTTAAGAATTATTTAATTTTTTAATTATTAATGATTATATTAGTCATTTATTTATTTCTTTTTGTTGCTCTTTCCTGATGGTGTTCCACAGGGCTCCGGTACATCTAATTTTATAATTTAAGCTTCAGTTTTCTTTATGAAATTAATTTTACACTTTTTCCTGCGACTTTTTTTTTTTTTTTTTTCCAAAATATTTCTGGCTTTATGCTGTTACAGAATTGGTAGGGATAATTTTTCTTTAGCAATTTAGGCATCGCAGCTTGGAAAGTTTAGAAAGAATATGAAGGCAAGATTTATAGACTCACGATTCTAGAAGTTTCCAGAAAAATGTAACAAAATGGTATTAACATGTAATTTCTTACTTTTTGGAGAACGTCTGGAAGAACAATGAAAACATTATAATTGAATGTGTTACTTCTGATACTAGAATCGTTTTCTTAACATTTTTATCTTCCCTTTATTTTCTCAACTTCTCTCTGGACACAAGCACGGGAAATATCGGAAATGATTCTAATCTTATCATATGGACAGGCGTTATAGAAAGAAATTTTTTTACTAGTAAAGGAATTGAAAACTGACAATTTAAAAGATTCATCTAATATGTCATTGCATCATACACACGGCTGGCACTAGACATTTTCCCCACCTGATGCAGTCTCTGTGGATCCTAAATTCTGCTGCCTGGTGCCTTTCTAAATTCTGCTTCCAGTGCCTGTTATAAATGCTAAAAGTTTTGCCATTTCTAGATTTTGTTGCTCGGTGTGTCACTAAATTCTAAAAATTATGCCACATCAGCTCTGTAACCAGACCTTATCATCTATATTTTATATTTCTCCTGAATGTTTATAGTATTACTAAAGAAATAAAATTAGCAGCTTTTTCTATACATTCTAAATGTATTTATATTATTTGGAATAATTAAATCCAAAAATTCTAAAATGAAAAGGAAACATGGAAGAAAGAAACTGAATACATAAAGGGAAAAAAAATTATTCTTCAAAGATATGTACAGTTATTATTATGTAAATTATCCAGTTATTTACAATTTCAGCCTTTACTATAATTTTCCATTTCTATTTCCTCACCAGAATGCAAATTACTTAGACAGTTTTTAAACTGGTTTCTGGAGTGTAAGACAAGTGTTTCTGACCTCCACTTGTTCCCTGCATTAGTTCCTGCTAGCTCTGATAATTTGTAATTATTCGTCTTGGATTACCGTTGCCGACATTCGAATTTGTTATGATGATAGAGGGATTAAAATGAAATTCTATTGTATAGTCTTTGACTCCTAATCCATATTTTTAGTTTGAATTTGACTCTTCTTGTTTCATTACATCACTACAAGCTGTAATTGATTTTGTTAGCATAAGAACATGCCTTTATTTTTTAAGTTCTTTTTAAATAAGAATCTTACTTAAAGCTTTGTTGGACATTGTAGTTACTTTCAGACATAGTGATAATTTGCTTCATATCTGTTGATGTGTTTTGGACTATTTAACATTTACCAGATCAAATAAACCATCATAGGTACATTGCTGACAGGTGAGGAGATCAAAACACGCAGTAATGAGAACATTCTTTTGTGTGTTGAAACAAATTTCTAATTGTTAGAAAAGGTGCTTAAAAAGAAGGAAATTGATATAAATTAGCCAAAATGTCTGGGAAGGCTTCAAATTAAAAAGACGCATAAATATTTTATTGAGTATTGTTGCTACAAAACATAAATGTTTTGTAGCATTTAATGTGTAATTATCCGAATATCATTTAAGAATCAATGTCATAAATTACATGTATTTTAAATCGTGAAATTTTATTAGATTGGGATTTTAATAGTGCCTTTTTAACAAATATTGTTAAGAAATAAAATTTAATAGTGGTCATGTAAATCCATAATGACTAAGGTTATCGATTTATCTAATTTAATTATTTATAACTAACTGCATAGCCTTAAAAATTATCTCTACATATTAAAGCGAGTTATTGCCTTTCAGTAACTCTTTGTCACTGTGGTCACAAGATAAAATACAAAAATGTAAATATTCAAGTAAAACTTATTCTTTGCATCTACTGAGACTTGAAATAATACAAAACAACTTATCACCTCTAGTGCTTTAATGCCTTATTGGAACCTTAAAGCCTATTATCTGAGTCACAACCCCTGAAACTCTACATGAAGTTACGACACTAACTGCCTCAGACGAAGCCCAAACTTTCAGAACTTGCCTCAGCTGTGCCTATATCGCATACATCAGGCCTCTCAGGTTTGTTTTGATCAGCAGGTCTCTCTCTAGGCAACAGTGGCAACAGGCAGTCTTTTGTTATGAATCATGCTGATTATGATCTTACTTCTCATTTTAACCTATGCCACTTGACATAAAATTTGCTTACTATTTACTAAGCCTCTAGACTGAGTGAGTGTGTGACAAAAAAGACATTAATAATAATAATAAACATAAAGCTAACTATTCGTAAAACATAAATAAAATGTCATTTATCTTCTTTCAGATATGTCCAATTATTATAAGTGTAAAATATTTAATGCTATTTGATAAATTTCATAAAGTTAATTTTATTCTCAAACTTATTAATAATAATGTTAATTAAGCTATTTTAATAATAATGCATCCTACTTACCGATCTATATTTTATTTTTAGGATGGCATTACAAAAGTGAAGTTCAGGCATAGATAATATTTTTAATTGAATTCAGTTCCCATTTGCTCATAGGCTCTTAATTTTTTTTTCATTCATGGTCCTTAAAAGTACTTTATTTCTGTGTGCAGAAATGTGTACGAACCCTGTTGACAGATAAAATTCAATTTAACAGGAAAATTGCAAAATATTTAAAAATGGCATACCTTTAGAATTTCCAATTGACAGTTTTGCACACTGGAGATAAAAAAGAATTAGAGAAATTAAATTCTGTACAGTTCTGCCACTGCTCTTTTTAAAACTGTTGAGTGAGTTAATAAAAAGTATACATCATTCTATGAAAACAAGGATTTATAATTAGATAGAGATAGATAATTAATTAGATGGTTTTTATTATTATTATTTTTTTTAATGAATACGATTCAAAAAAGCAATATTCTTAAGAACTGCATCTATTGCTACTCAAACAGCTTAGTCTGTTAATCCACAACAGACATTCAATTTGAAAGATAAATATCATACATTTTGCCAAATGGCAATAAGGCATGAATGAAAAGTTTAATAACACATTTATAGTAATTTGACAGAGAATCCCATTTCAAGCCTTATAGTCTCTTATGGGCAAAAAAAAAAAAAAAAAACCTGCAACAGTATGGCTGATCAATTATTTTCTTGAACACCTAAATAAATATCTGAATTATTTGGTGCATTACTACACCTAACGTGTTAAAGTAGAATAATTATAATTTCTTTTATGTTTATAAGCAACAAATAAATTGTTTTCGCAGTAAGCAGAAACTTACATATAACTGATGCATATATTTTTTTGCAAGCTAATTCTTTGCAATCCCCTCTCCAAAGTTAAGCAATCAAGACTACCGTACTGATCCTAGATGTGTGATTATCTGAGAACGTGTATAATCCACAAATTCCCTATAATTACCCTACTTATGTGCCATTTAAATTATAGTTTTTTTCATTCTGAATATTTAAATTTAATTATATTAATTTATTAATGGAACTGAGTAATTGAGAATTAATTACCAAAGAATGGTATTTTCATAATGTTGAAATTTTTGTTTTAGATCTGTATGTTCAAATTTTTTTTAATTAGTACATAATTTAGCAGTATTCTTTAATTAATGTAATAATTAAAAACCACTTTAAAAATTGTAATTTCTGCCTAATCTTCATATTTATATTAAATATTATATTTTACGTATTTAAAAATTAAAAGTGAAAATTCATTAATGCACCTTTATTCTTTAATTTAGATGGAGATAAGTTATCAAGTCGAACTCCAAGCATTGGACGTATCACTGGAAGTGCCAGTATTGAAACCTTAGTACGTGTGGGAATTGAAAAAGAAAATGGTCTGTCTCCAGATTCTAAAATGGTTGTATTACATGATTTTACACCCTGTGTGGATGATGAACTTGAAGTTAAAAGGGGTCAAAGTGTAAATATGTTGTATCAGGAAAATGACTGGGTGTATGTTATTGCAGAAAATGGACAAGAAGGTTTTATACCACACTCTTATTGTGCACCATATGGAACTCATTTTGCAGAATTAGCTCTGAATATTAAACACAAAAAATTACCTCGCAATGAGCGAGAACAAGAAATAGACCAGACATCTTCCAGAGGTACTCAGAGTGCTGATAGTGGTCAGCATTCTGATGTCGAGAGCTATGGAATAGTGCCTGAAACTAGTTCTAATAACAATGTTTTGTCAATAAATCAAAATAATCAGAGTAGTTCTTCTCAAAGCTCCCTTCCTGATGTACATCCTTTTTTTAAAGATCCTGCAGGAAGGTACATAGTACTTTACACTTTCATTGCAAGAGATGAAAATGATGTTAGTGTTGAAAGAGGAGAATTTGTGACTGTATTAAATAGAGAAGACCATGATTGGTTTTGGATTGTGCGTTCAGATGGTCAAGAGGGTTTTGTTCCAAGTGCCTTTGTATACCCAGCTGATGTTATTCAAGGTAATTTTCAGTTATGTGATGCACTTCTGTAATTATAATATGTTAGTACAGTACAAAGTCCAAGATCTGGACTCATTGGAACTTAGGTGATTCTGGATTTTAGATCATCAGTTTAAATCTAGCTAGATGACATGTAGAAATTATAAAATTAAAAATCTTAAATAGTTGCTTATGAAATAATGAAGCATTTATTACCTTAAAAGAATTAAAATTTACTTTAAAGAAATAATGGTAAAAAAAAAGCTCAGTATTTGTTTGCTTTATTAAACTTTTCATTTACTGTAAGTTGTTTAAGATGCTTCTTTTGTTGTGCTAATACTTTTTCTTTAATTTTATAGACAGACATAATTTCTTGTTCAGTTACAGTCCTACAATTACCTTGCCAAGAATTCTCATTAAAATGGCAATCAATTTTTTCCCCCTTAACTACCTCTCTGTTACTTTCTTCACTAATTTGTTATCCATTAGTTGATTTGTTATTAGTGTATTGGTATTGCAATGGAATACTTTTGTTATATCATCTTCATTTATTACCATTTATTAACACTTCTTTAATTGGAAAATTTCGCTTTGGGGTTGCGATATCCAGAACCATCAGATTTATGGATATCATTATAAAGCTTAGCAAGCATCCACTATACACTACTGTCTATGTATTGTAAGGTTGGTGACTAAAGGTATATTGTTCCACTGAAATTTGTCTTGTTCTTATCATGTGCTGAGGAAGTTAAGCCTGAAGTTTAGTTTATTATTTATTATACTTACATCTATTTCTTACATATGCTTAAGGGTTATCTGACTAATCTGGATGAAATAAATTCCCATATATACAGTATAAGGCAGCATATCCCCATTTTTATAGATTTTTTTAAATCATAAACGGTTTTTTGATATAAGAATAGTTTTATAAATTCCAAACGCACACACACCACTGCATGGCAGGTGATAGTCAATATATTATCACTTACTACGGGACAAAAAGAGTGGCAGGTGCATAACTAAATCAGACAGTACTATATGACCAATGAATTTCATTTACAAACTCTGTTTTTAGAAATTTCTGTTAAATTTCTGAATTACAGATGTCTGAAGTCTGTTATTATCGTCAATATTAATGTCAGCATAGTTACTATGCTGTTTGGTATTCAGTTACTGATATTTAAAACAAAAATTGTTTTAGATATTGCTGTGAGACATTTCTCAAGCTTCTGACATGTGATGAAAGAAAGAAAGAAAAATACTAAAAAATAGTTCACCATATTGGTGTAAGGGTTGTATAATATTCAATAGGCATAAAATCAGTACTAAACTTCGATAGGTTTTCGTTTGTGATATATGCCAAGCAATAAGGCATGAAAAAAGCCAAATTATTAATCATATAGATTTATGTTAATATAAATGATTGTTTCTTCAACATGATTGTGCTTTATTTAGTGCTGAAGTGTCATTGAGAACAGGTCTCTCCACATTCTTTATTATGAAAAAAAGGTCTGGTGTGCATGCGTAAAACATCCGGCATATGCCATTTTCAGAGTCTTTCTTCCTTTTCAAAAAAATTTCTTAACAAAATTGAAATAAAAATTTTCTGGTGATTCAGAGATCCAGACTTTGCACTGTACAAATTAAGTTTTTTATAAAGCAACGGATACTTTTAGCATCATATGAAGTTTAGCTATAAACATGTAACAGATAAATTTTCTAAGGGTATTAAATTTCTAAGGGTATTAAATTTAAGGGTATTAAAAGAAAAAATGAGATTAAGAATTTTAATAGCTCCGTAATGAGTCCTTATCTACAAATGAAAAAGGTTTTCTATAATCAGCTAGATTAGGTCACTAATCAAAAGTACTTGGATAGTGCTTGTCGTATGTGGAGGCCTCGGCAAGAATGTGAATTTGTCTCAAACATTTACTGATACACATGTGCGAGAAACAAATGGATGACGATATAACCAGTTTTTCATAATTGCATTGTGTTAATGCAAGGGTTCTCAAACACCTCTCACCACTGCTAGAAGTTCATTCCCCTCTTTCCTTTCCAAAACTTGAAAAATATGCATACATTTATTTAGATTGAGATTATTTTTTAACTTGTTTTAATGATTTACAAAAAGTATAGAAAATGTAGATAAATACCATGAATGAAAACTTGAATAAAAGTAGTTTGTTTTATATTCATAAAGTACAGTTTGTTTTATATTCATAAAGTAAATTTAAGTACTGAATAGCTAAATAAATGTTGAACACTTTCCACATATGAAACTAGGAAATTCCTCCTTTCATTATAAAATATACATTGTGCTTATTATTTTCAATCTTCCATTAACAGAAAAAGAAGCTGCAATTGATGTTTGAAATACTATTAACAGCAGTTACAAAACTGTGGCTATCAGAAAGAATTTAAAAAAAAAAAAAAATAAAATATTGATATATATATTTATTTTAAATATTATATTAAATAAAATAATATTTTTTCCAGTATGTGTATGTATGATGTTATTTTAAATAAATTGCTTACAAAATTGTATTAAATACAGTAAGTTCTGTTGAATTATATTGTTTTAAATAAACTGCTGGCAGTATTAAATGCTATAATAATACAAATTTATAATAAATAAGTATTATTATACAACCACCTTTGCAAAATGTGCTAAATTGTGGCAAATGTGCATAACAAGTCTTCAGTCGCCATTTTTGTATGTGTTTGTATATTTCAATGTTTAACCATTCTCTGACGACCTTGATCATTCCTAGGTTGTAGAATTCTCTGTTTTTTTTTTTTTTTTTTTTTTTTTTTTTTTTTTTTTTTTGTTTTTGTTTGTTTACCATAAACAGATTTGTTAGCATGGAAAAAATGTGTTTTCTTTTGATATATTGATAATGTTTGCCAGCTTACGATAAATATCGATGGTTTGGCTATCTCTTTTAAAAATGTCAGCAAAAATGCCAACTTTCATCTAATAAGTAACATTTACTCAGTGCATGCTTTTTACCTTCCACTGAAATATCACTAAATTTTCCCAGGGTAGTTATGTTAATAGGCAAGTATCTTAAATGCTTTCTTTGTGTGTATATTAATTAACTTGTGTTGTGCAGGTATTGAATGAATTGTTGATTTATTGTTAACCATAGTCAGTTTCGGTTTTCTGAATGTTTTACAACATTTGTCAACAGATTGCTCAAGACCAGATTATGATAGTGCTGTATTCTCTCATGATATCAAATATCTCAGAATGAAAAAGAATATAAAGAAGAATTTAAGCAGGAATGTTAAATCTTTTAATTTAATAGTTCAGGGGCTAGATCATTTATATCAGATTTGATACATCACTTAGTCAAGATTAACAAATGGCTAAGCAGTAAAAGCTGTAATATACTGTGGAATTTCAGTTCATGAATGCCTGACATCACGAACAAATCAGCTCATGAACAAATTATCCAAATAAAAAAATGTCTCAGATGACGAAGAATGTCTTGAGTAACAAATGCATCAGTACCAAATGATTTTCAAAGGTGTGTTAACGTTAATTCTGACATAGAAATAACACTATGGAACCGTTGTTTAAGATTTTCTATTGATTAACCCTTATTAACAAAACATTGCAGCAAACTATTCGGTCTGAAAGAAATTATGGCTAGATTGTATTTCAGGCAGAGATTTTGAGAGCTTTGACACTGAAGATTTTTTAAATCTATGATATTGTGTCTAGGCAAAGCCATACGATTGGAAGTCAACAATTAAAACAGTGAAATTGCTGAAGACTATAAAAATGGTTTCAACAAGAAAAATCTGAAATAATTTCAGAAGCAACAACAATATCCAGTTAGGCAGTGACTTCAAAGAGGGACATAAAAAAGATTAAACCCGCATATTTAGTCTACGAAATTTGCATAAAATGGGATAAGCTGCAAAGTTTCGTGTAATGAATTCTCTTTTAGCAGTAAAAAGTGATAGTACTATGCCTTACTTCAGAAACATCAAAAATGAAGATCACAAGACAAGTTTTGAGTGAAAATGAAGCTGAGTGAGTCTCAGAGTCAAATGATGCTATGAAACAAAGAAGGTGTCTCAGAAAGACAGTTATCAGATGCTTTTATGGAATGGGACTACTCATCCAAATAATCTTTTTTTTTTTTTTTTTTTCCACTACCTCAGCATCTCATCTATTCTCATTCGTATGGGTACAGCGATCTGTTTTATCAGTTTAATAACATTATATGTTTTATCAAATTTTGTCTCATATTTAAGAATTTTTTTTTTTGGTTTTGTGTTATGAACTTGTACACAGAAGTACTATTGTAAATTTTAAATAAGCAATCATCTAAGGTCTGGGAATAGATTAATCATTTTGCATTCATTCCTGTGAGAAAAATAGTTTTAGTTGACAAATTTCTGGACTGAATTAGAACTGAGGTTTCACCATACTGATAGTTTGCTGAGTTTTCGCATGTAATCTAAATATAGACTTGTTTCTGTAAAAAGTTTTTAAAAGCTTAAGCACATAGGGTGATAGACCTAATGCATTTTAATGTATCTAAATAGAAATTCCAGGATAAAACAATTCTGTGTGCATGCACGTAATTGTAATGGTAGCGTATTAAAATATATTATTTATGGCAAACATTACATATTTGCTGTAAAACTGTTGTAAAGATGAGTAAAGGATAATGCTTTATGCGTGTTTTTTAAACTTTGAATAACATTAATCAGGTGTCCTCCAATCATCATGACTTACCTTAACTTAAAACTGTAAAGTAATTTGTTATTTTAAATAAAAATAATACAGATAATTGTTATTATCAAGAAATCATTACCTGGTATAATTTTGGATCAAAAACCAACAGCATCCATTTATTATGAAAAGTGTTAAGACAGTGTTTCTACTTCTGTCAGTAAGTGACTTGTGATGTCTGTATAGTACAAGATTTACTTCATTATAAATACACATATAATTTGAATAATTATAATTTTTTAATGACTAGAAATTGTTCCAGGATGGAGATAATTTTAGGTCATTAAAATAATCAATTTAGCATCATTTTTTATGGAAAAAATTAATAACAAAATTGTCATTTTAGTTGTTAATGCATTTTGAGAAAATTAATGTGGTTTGTATTTTTTTTTTCCTTTGTAAGGATTTAATTTTTATGACAGTGTTAAAGTAATTAGACTAAACAGTAATCGTGTAGTATAAGATCTATAATTTATATTTATTCTTTAGATGTGGTGCTAAAATTGTTTTCTGTTTTAATCATTTCTTTTCCCTGCCATGTAGTATCCAAGCAATAAGAAACTATAAGCAATAGATAGTATACTACATAATTATGAATTAAATTGTATGAAAAAGTTTCCTTTTTAATCATTGAAGTGAAGGAAAATAATACAATTTAATTTTGAGTTTAAATACAAATTTATGGTACATTTCCGTTGTGCCTGTGCAGGTGATAAAGTCACCAATAATCGTACAACTAATTCCAAACTGGTAACCTTTTACACCTCATTTTTAAAACAATTCGCAGCCATTTCTTATCAGATTGATTGTTTCTTTCAAAACTGGCATACAATTAGATAGAAATTTTATTAGCTAGTTCAATTTTGTGCCCTAGGGCCATTCGGGGTAATTAAGTCAATTAGGATGCAATCACACCACTTACCCAAAGGCAAAAATATAGAAAAGGCAAAGCCAAGGGTTAAATTCATCAATTCTAGTGAAAATGCACAAGCGAAGTAAAGCACTGCGGTTTTACATAATTTCTGAGTAAGCTATTTGTACGAATTGAAATAATTCTATCATTTAAACTTGCATTCCATATCAAGATTTAACTTGAAATTAATGCAGATAATTACTGGGAGAATTAGATTTTTGTAGCATAGTTTACGTGAGATGAGATTACTTGGGATCCTGTGATATGAACCAGCGAATCAGGATGTTGAACCATGAAAGCATAGTAAATTCTTAAATTATTGTCTTTTTTACAAATTTATTGTCTTTATTTATTGGCTTTTTAAAAAATTTTATATGATATTAAAATGTTTATGCCTTCAAAATAAAAAAATTTTAGAACTAACAATTGTTAACATTTTTATGTGTATACTGTATGTTATGTTGTCGCCAATAAAGTCTGCTTGGCGAAATTTGCACCGGCGAAACGGAAAAGTACCAAATTTATTTAATATATATATATAATTACAAAACAATTCTTTTGAAAACAAAACACAAACATGCCTAGTTATTTCCGTGCATTAAGCTGCAGAAAAACTAACACCTTACACATATATTAGTTTATAACAAATATACTGAATGTTTATGCTTTCCATTCTCTGTTATAAGCCAATAAAAAATTTCAGCTGCATGTCTAAAAAAAACCTTGTACAAAATTCACTGTTTTGTGGCCTTTTTTGTGACCTTTACAATGTAAAATATGTGGGAAAGCCCACAGAATCTGATATACAGAGAGTGTTTATGCATTTTTAGAATGATTTCAGCACTGTTTTAGTTAATGTTTAAAATGTAAAGAAGATTGCTTTTTTTAAATGTTTGCTCTAATTGCCTTTTTTCTGGACTAAGTTTCAATTGTGAATTCCATGATAAAAGGCCTTTTGTAAAATTTTCAGGGCATCTATTTCCATTTCTTTTCCTCTGCTTTCCTGAGTCTTATCAATAGTGCTGAATTTATGCTTAGAAAGAATTCTTTTCAAGAGATTAAAGGCACAATAGTCCATAGATAAAACTTAAAGGTGCTATATGCAAGAATGTGTTGAAAAGGTATATATGCAATACCTGTATCAGTCTTTAGTTTTTCAAGGTAGTATCTTTTGAAGTATGACTTCTGGCTTTGTCTTAATGAAGTTTTACTGTTTGAAAATCTTTGAGATAAAGAAGTGGAATTTCGTCTGTAAATGTTAGACATATAATCTCTTCAATGTTGATTCAAACGTTTTGCCCCATTCTTCTCATTTTTAATTTCCCATTATCAGAGAATTATGTGACAGTCATAAGCTCCTTAAAGAAACTTTCTTTGCATTGGTGGAACCAGGTTTGTATATTTTTTTCTCTTCATTTTCTATAATAATTAGACATTTAGGTAAACTGGTACTTTATCAAGGGTCACAATGTATTTCAATTTTCTCCTTCTAAATAGATTTCTTACAGGGTTCTACAGTTCGTTATCTGCTGAGCCACATGCCTTGGCAAAAGCTGGTGAATTTTATGTCTTTAGTGTGTAATTATTTCACAAGACACTGTATTTAATTACAGACACCTTATTATAAACAAAACACATCATCACTCGCATACACACATACGACTACAACTGTAAAGTTGTAGTTGTACGTGTGTATGTGAGGGATGTACTGTAAGTTGTAGTTTTACGACGCCAAACTACAACTTTACAATTTTAAGTTCGATTATGATTCAGTTCTCGATACACTACATCCCTCCCCCTTTATCACAACTTCAGTTTATCAGGGGGGGGTCATCGAATTCTGGTGGACTGATGCAAAGGTTGTGGCACAGCTGGTTTCTTTGGTAACCTGGTTGTATCAGCCAGCAGGTCTGGTGGATTGCCACTTTATCGCCAACTCTAAATCCAAACTGGTAGGTTCCTTTTCAAACTCTGTCTTGCACCCTCCTTTTGAGATCTGGTCTCAATAAATCTATTCTTGTTCGAATTTCCCTCTTCAGCATAAGCATAGCCTTTCTCTATAGAGTAGTTAAATTTAGAGCTTTTCTATATTGCATCAAAAATGTACTGAGTTTTGTCTTAAAGTTCCTGGATAATTTAGCATGGTTCTTCAAGATTTCTTTACTGTGCAGCCAGTGGGGAGAAAGTTACCGCACCTAACCCCACTGGTGATGTATCAGTTGCCAATGTTATGCCAAGGGCAATTTTGGATCATAATGCATCAAAACTTATTGTGAAATTCTTTTTTAATGTTTAAAAAGCCTCCTGACAGTCCCTCAAACAAACCCATTTTGAGTTTTCCTTAGTTAATTGGTATAAAGGATTTGCGATTGTCGCTAATTTAGGGCGAAATTTCCCATAAAAATTAACTTATCCCAAAAAACTTTGAATTTCCTGTACATTTCTGAGTCTTGGGGCTTTTGAAATCGCTTATATTTTTTCACCAGTTTTATATAAACCATTATCATCAATTTTATGATCTAAAAATTGTATCTCGTCATGAAATTTTACTCTTATCCAAATTTAATTTTAGTCCATGAGTTTTACATTTCTCAAAGACATTTTTTAAAGTATTTAAATATGCCTCATCATCAGACTCTGTTACTGAAAATTTAATTTTAGAAGCATTAAAAACAGTATGTATTTTTAGGCGTATTCTTTTGAAGTTTTTTCCCATGTAGATGTAATGATTGGTGGTTTTTCCCTTTCTGATTAGTAATATTGTTGATTTTGCACTTTGAAATTTCAATATCATGTATTTCATGTTTCTGAATTATAGAATAGGAATATTTCTGTTTGGATAGCTCAGAAACATATATTTCAATCCACAGCTTGTTTACATGTGACATTATGAAAGAAGAATAAATTTAAAAGTAGCAGACAATATTTCTCATTTAAAATAATAAGCTGTTAGAAATTTTTATTCCAAAACATTTGCTTTTTTTTAATTCTCTATCAAAATTGTTCTAAAAATATGTAAATATCATTTCCAAAACATTTGCTTTTTTTTTTAATTCTTTATCGAAAATTGTTCTAAAAATGTGTAAATATCGTTTGTATCTTTATCACAATATATGTCATAATAACTGTATTCTTCTTTTACATTAAACATCTTTAATGCTATTTAGCATTTTGTAATGTAGTAGTATTTTTACTTGATTATTCAATTTGATTTATTCATATCATTGTCAAAGTAGTTATCATTTTTATACAGACTGTTAGGTGCTGCAGCCATTTAATTTTTCTTTGCATAATCTCTTATCTTTCTGTAAAGTAATTTATGGAGGAACTATTAACTTCCAGGTTATAAGTGTTTGCTCAATAAGTATTCAAAGGAAGGTGACAGTAATTGATGTTATTGCAGTGATGAGTCATAGTAGTGACAAAGAAATGTCTTTCTCTATCATTGCTGCTAATAAATGCAGCAACACTAAGAAGAATTTTTGAAAAAGCTCAGAGAATAGAGTCCTGCTTTCAAGTGGTGTGTTTTATAACTTCTTGAAATGAAAAACAATTTTTTTATTTTATATTATGTCTGTTGAAATCCTTGAAGAATGCTGTGAGAATTATTTAATGAGCCATGGACAGTGCTGACCAGGTAACCCACAGTGGTGACTTCTAGACGACATGTTTTCTAAAAACTTCACATACATTTTCATTTTCGATAACTACCGTCTTTCAAGATTTCGGAACCAAAAGACATGGATCACATCAACTTTCAACCTTCAGCTCATAGACGAGTACTTATTATAGATCATTTCATAATTTTATTTTCTATTTATTCTTTATATTTCATTTACTTTAGTTGAATTTTTACTTTTGTTTTTCCTTAAACCTTGCACATTGTCTGATGTACACCTTGCCCCCCCCGAAAAAAAGGGGGAGACAGTTCTCTATCTCCCATTTTACTGGGCTGATTGATGAAATTTAACTTTCATTTTATTGTCTTCAAAGTGCGACTTAGGATATGTATTAAATTTATATATAGCTTTAACATAGGTATTCTGATACAAAATTGGAGTTTTTTGATATGACACATATTTTTTTCCTTATTTCAGTTTTATACAACTCAAATTATGCTAAAGTGCCAAGTTTCGTAAAAATCACACGAGTAGTTTTTAAAAAATTAGCTCTCAAAATCTCCTCAATGTTAATTGAATTTGGTATATATTTATTAACCTGTTGGTGCTGATCATCACACATATGTGCCAGCAAAAAATGCACTCATTTCCTGGCCGGCACGCTCCCTTGCCAGGGTGATTTCTCATTCTTCCCCGGCCATCATACATTTGTGCCAGTTTTTTTGGAATGTTTTAAAAACTATAACTTTTGTCACTTTTCATGTCTGTAGCATTTGAGGTGCATGTAGATTTGACCTTCTACTTGAAATGAGAGAAATATGACTCACTCAGGGAAGAAAAGAAAACATAATATAAACAAAACAGGACTCCTCTCTTTAACTGGACATATGATGTAAACATCCGTGTTTCTGATTTTCAACCAAATCCCTTTTTTATTCTTTTTTCCTTTACTTTTTAGGGTATATTAGGATTATAGTGGAGTTCTGTTGCAGCATTGCTTTCGGATAATTCACCTTCTTCCCTTTTTATTTTGGAAAGCCATGACTTCAGTTTATTATGGCCAAAAGAAGTGTTATTTATCAAAAGAAGGATATACTTGCATACTAAATGAGCCAATTAATGACATCGATGAGTAACGATATATTTTCTCGATTATTAAAGTGATATTTCTTGTAATTCTGATATGGGCATTTTTCAGAGATTAAGCTCTCTGAGTGTCTGCCTACCACTTCCTAGGAAAGACATTGTTACTTCTTGTAAATAGTCTTTCTTGTACTTTTAAAATTAATTTTGAAGTTTATTAATGTGTTTTGTCAGTTAAAACTTTGCAATAATTTGAATAGCTCATCCAGAAATTGTTTCTAAAAGACGTTTTTTAATACAGTCAAAAGTCGTTAATCCGGACTCGTCGGGACTTCGGCGATTCCGGATTATAGATCATCAGTTTAAATCTGGTAAGATGGCATGCAGAAATTACAAAATTAAAAATATGAAACCGTAATTTATGAAATAAAGAATAATTATGATCTAAAGGGTATCAAAATTTACAAAAAGAAAAAGCTTAATATTTATTTGTTTACTTTATTAAACATTTCTTTCAATGTAAGTTGCTTCGTTTCATGTGATAATACTTTCTCTTTAATTCTATTAAACAGACATAATTTCTTGTTTAGTTACAAAGTTCCGCTGTTCAAGTCCTATAATTGCTGTGTTGAGAATACCGACTAATTTGTCAATCGAAATGTTTTCGTTTTCAATAACCTCTGGGTCACTTTCTTCACTATCAGAAGCGAATTATAAACACGGAGTACATCGACATGAAATAC
This sequence comes from Stegodyphus dumicola, assembly GCF_044657685.1. Lineage (NCBI taxonomy): Eukaryota > Metazoa > Arthropoda > Arachnida > Araneae > Eresidae > Stegodyphus > Stegodyphus dumicola. The sequence goes on along the minus strand of NC_140772.1, from coordinate 62,322,764 downwards.
TACACTTTAGTAAGGAATTATAAGCCAAATAAAATAAAAACATCTGCCCTGAAGATAAGGATAGTGCTGACAGATCAACTTCCAATCCGCAGCGTGAAATTGATAAACAGATTTCGGATTTCAAAACATACTTTCGCTTTGTAGATACAAATTACATATTAGTAAATATATATCTATCGGAAATTCTATTTGACATAATCGAAAGTTCAAGCTTACTTTTATAAAATTGCTCTAACAGTCTGCAAAAAATAATAAGCCGGATCCAATTCGAAGATTAAGGAACAACGCAATGTGCAACATTAACTGAATTAGATAATTTTAGCTTAGCTTATACCTCTGTTACACATTAAACGCGCATGTGCACAAACATATTCGCAGCCGTAAAGGTCTTACGCGCACTCTTAAACGCCTGTGCGCATGCGTGAACCATGGAGGTAGGAAGTAAGAAGGAGTCGCCCTAAACAAGTTTCTCCGTACCCTGCTCTGAAGCACCGGCGATCCCTACGTGGTGACCAAAACATTGGGTCATTTACCATTGAGTTCTATGGGATTTGACGCGTTCGGGTGTAAATATTTTGTAATTACGTCGCAAATATACATATAAATGTATATATTTTCTTTTTCTACAACACTTCAGAGTCCGAAGTATGTGAAAACAACATATTTTTAAACAACATTTCATTCTGAACGGAATTAAATGCTATACTTTTCACAGGACAGTTTTCTCAGAATGGTTTAATTTGAATGAAATATTTTCACATGTTTTCGTTAATTACATTAGAAAAAAAAATTAAGGTAATTCGATTTTATTCGGTTAAGGTACAAAAATTAAGATCAAAGTTTATTGTATTATTAATATTAAAATTATGCATTATTTCTTTTCTATTTATAGAGCTTCTTCCTAAAATACTTTCTTAAATATGACATGATTTTTTGGCTTCTTTTAAATCGAAAAATGTAAGTCAATTTATAATTAATGCTCTATTCGGTTCATTTTAAATTAGAGAATTATTAGGAAAATAGTATTTGACTTTCTCTGAACATTTCTGAGAGGGAATAAAATAAGTTTTTTTTTTTTTTTTTTTTTTTTTTAAGTATTATTTAAAACTTGTAACTGAGTTATTATAAAATGTAAAGGGAATAATTCTTTTAATTATACTTATCAGATTTTTTTTTTTTTACCCTTCATTTCAACAATACATATTCCAAAACTCTTTATTACGTTCTTAAGTGCGCATCTCATAGCATTTGCTTTACAATACCTTTTAACAGATCGCTTTCCAATACGAACAATTCTTGCTTAAATAGTTTTATAACGTATTTGTCAACAGGATTTCAATTTATGTTTACAATTCAATATTAAGATTATTATATATTTAGATAACATTTATAATCATTATAAATTAGATACATTTAATCATTAGATTTCTTCACAGTACTATCACAGTTGTTTATAAGTGAATAAATTCTTCATTTCAAATACATTTATAAATAATTTAATGAATATTTAAGTATTTTGTCAAAGGCAGATACATGCTTTTTGCAAGCACATGCATAAATACCCATACATATTTCCTATTTATCATTTCCGGCATGTGCAAATCTTTAATTTCTGTGCATTCACTATATTTTTCGTGTAAAGTAATTTACACTAATTTAGCATACACCCGAAAGTTTTACATAAAAAATATATATGAATATAATTTGAATGAAAATTATAAGTATTATTTTTAATACCCACTCAAAGGTCAGTTTTTCTTCAAAATTCCTCCACGATGGCATCTCTCTCTTTAGGCAGATACCCCTTGCATGCGTTACTCTATTTAATAAAAACTTAATCTGACCTATGTGCCTAATTACAAATATTTTAACATACATAATTTTATATTTACATTTAGCCATCAAGTTTCAAACTTTTCAAATCTTCTAGAAAATAAATTTTGGCAGATCTCTTTTAGCAATTTTCTTAAAATCTATATTTTTGTAGTGCAACAGCTTATAATTTTATAAAACAAATTCATAATCAAAATCGCTGTTGTTAGTTATCGAAAAATAACCAAGATGTGATTTTTGCGTAAATGTCAGTAAACTATACAAATTGCTATTATCCATCACACTATGAATGTTTCTTTCATGCGAGAGTGTCCCTTTTTCGATTTCTATGGAACTGTCGTGTGTCGAAATACTATCAGAATTTTGTCAAGCGAGCTTCTGAATGTAAACAAAAAACACGCCGTCTGGTGACCCAAGATTCAAAGCAGTGCTTCACTTCTAGCGCGGAATGGCCCCTCCTCCCTTTCCTACCTCCATGGCGTGAACGTGACGCATGCGCAGAAAGTTTGTAGCTTTGAGGTTATGGGTGTCCGAATTAACGACTTTTGACTGTATATGTTCTTGTAAAGAAAAAAAGACTTTTGAATGCTAATTTTGAAGTATATAATAGTTTAAGTAATAATCTAAAATGGTACCAAAATTTACGATGTTACAATGTCTTTTTTTAAGTGATTTCTTTTTTCTAAAGTTAGGCTTAGCAATGCAAAACCCGCTGTCCTGTGCGAGCATTCCTTTTGTCCTTTATCCCAAGCCAAATAGCTGTTCCATCTCGAAAGGGTTAATATTTCTTTTTTTTTTTTTTTATTAAACATGTGTGATTCCTTCCTTCATATTTAAAATTTAGGTTCCATCCAAATAAAATTTGCAGTTGTTTTTTGATTTATTTTTTAAATTTGTATTTTTTAGAAAATTTTATAATTTTTTAAAAAACAATTATTGAATCATTACTGTAACATTTTTACCATAGCCTTAAATTAGATGTATTTCTAGGCATACCTGAAAACATTGTTTTTTTTGTTCAAAAAAGAAATACAATGTACATATTGACACGTTTTGAAATTTGGCATATTTGTTATAAGCAATAATAATGCCAGATGTAGTTTATGCAATTCAAATTATTTGAAAGAATGAATGATGTACCTTTTACCCTGCTCATGCACAATGAAAAAAGAGAAAGGAAAATAGCTTATTATAAATTAAGAATTTCGCTATGTGCCTTTTGCTTGGCGCAACTGAAAATTGCACCAAGATAAATTTTTAAATTTTGAAGTTTTCTAACCAATTTGTACAAAATTTAACATTTATGCATAATTTGAGTTGTAGAATCGAAATATGAAAGAAAAAATCAGTATGCCATTTGAGAAAAATGTCCGATTTTGTGTTAACAATTGGGCTATATATAAATCCAGTTTGTATCCAAAGTCTTCTTTTTGAGACATGAACGCAAGTTGAATTTCGTCAGTCAGCCCTCTAGAATGGGAGATAGAGAAATGTCCTTTTTTTATTATTATTATTGCAGAGTATATATGCAGTCCAAATTCCATTTTATAATCAATCAGACCCAGTCTTATAGTTTATTATGTGTAAAACTACATTTTGCTGTTGCCATCTCCAAACCTATCACACAATCAATTACCAAGTATAATTATGAAGTTTTTCGTCTTCCTCCACATACTGTGTCATTAGTTCGAGATTTGCTATGAAACCATATCCTATTGACCCTTATACAAAGGTCAAAACTGAATTAATTAACTGGTCGAGAGAATCTTCCTAACAAAATAAATCCCCCAATTATTATCTTTAGAGGAATTAGGAACCCTTCTGATTTACTTTGCAATGTAAAACTTTAAGCGGAATCCTTAAGTGTACCTGACTGCTTATTGGTAGAATTATTCTTTCAGTGTTTGCCTGTGATCATTCAGTCTATTTTGGCAGTCGTTTCTGGTTTAACTTAAGTCAAAGGTGCAGCAATTGCTGATAGAATCCGAGAAGTAAATCCAAGCCCCAAGATTTAGCTTTTCCCACAGAATCGACCATTCTATTGAGGACAAATTATTTAAAGAAATAGAAAAATTAAACATATTGACTGAATTTTCTTTTTCATGATCACTCACCAAGTCGCTAGGATCACAATAAATCTGAGAAAAGAAGCAATTCCAAACAGAGAGATTAGTCTATTTGCTGGTATCATAGATTTTTTGGAAAAAAACTTTAGAGGCATCAAACTTCGTTTGAGGCTGGGAAACCAAAACATCAAAAAACAGTCTTAAATTGCTTTTATTTCTTTGCCTCAAATTTCATATCACCTATTCATTAAAAAACCAGAGCACAAGTATTTCATTCTTAGTTGATACTGAGTCTGGCATATCCTTGCTTCCTGCAGACAGTTTTCAAAGACAAAATTCTCCCCCATAAATGCTATTCTCTGCTAGTTCTTCAACTATTCATGTTTTTGCTAAAAAAAAAAAAAAAAAAAAAAAAAAAAAAAAAAAAAAAAAAACACTTTTTTTGGATTTCATATTAAGGCAACAGATTACTTGGACTTTTCTAACAGCAAATGTTAATACACATTTAAAAAGAAATCCTTCTGTCAACTAAATTACCAGATCCTAACCAACCTGTTAAACAGCACACTGTTCTTTACATTATAGCAAAAGGCCCTCCTGTGATAGCAAAACCTTGCTTGTTAGCTCGATTGCTTTAGGATTTCAAACTAAGATTCAATTGGGGCATTTGAGTCCTTTGAAAAGCATTAAGGCATCCTACTTCACACGATTCCAAAAAAGGGAACTTGGAAATATCTAGACGATTATCGTGCATCGAATGCTCAAACAATAAAAGATAAATATCCCATTCCTTGCTTAGCCGATTTTACTGTTGCACTGCATGGTACTAAAAATTTTAGTTATGTTGACCTTATTAAAGCATAACATCAAATACCTATCAATTCTGATGATATTCCTAAGACTACCATATGTTCACCATTCAGTTTATTCAAAAGTATGCAACATATCCATGAGTTTTCAACATTTTATAGACAATCAGGTGTGAGATTTAGAAGACATTTATGCTTTCATTGATCACTTACTCATAGCTGCTAAAGATCCTAAAAATTTTGCAATCATCCAAAAGCCTTATTTTCAAAACTTGAAAAATATGGACTCGGCATAAATGTTTCAAAATGCTCCTTTAGTAAGTTGTTGATTAGTTAGTAGTAGTTGATTTCTTCGGTTTTTCACCTTAGTGTAAATGGAATTTAACCTTTTCCTGATAAAATCAAATTTATTTTAGATTCCCCCAACCAACCACCCTTACTCATCATACTTAGGCATGTTTAAATTTACAGATGTTTCATAACTTAAATAGCATACATTCTTTCCCCTTTAAAAAATTGTTAGAAGACATGTCAGTAAAAAGAAATCTCTTACTATTGTTCAGGATTCATCTCCACAGTTAAATTGGGATAAAAAAGTCAAACAAGCCTTCATTACTGTCAAAAATGCCATTGCTCAGGCTACCCTTTTGAGACACCCTATTCCTCTAACCCAGCATCTAGGTAGATGCTTCAGGAATTGTAATCAGCAGCACTCTTGTGCAGGTGTCTTGGTAAACATGGGAACCTATAACATTTTCCTCTTTGAAACTCTATAAAAGTTAAAAGAAATGGTCATCATATGAAAGGGAATTATTTTCAATTTATTCCACGATTAAGAAATTCTGACACATGTTGGAGGACAGGAATTTTCAAATTTATAGGAATCAGAAATCATTAATTAAAGTTTTCAAATTAATATGAATCCTGACAAATGTTCAGCTTAGTAACTTGCCATTTAGACTTTCATTTCCCAGTATTCTACTGATATTATTCATGTGCAAAGTTCTAAGAACATTGTTGCCAACTCTCTTTTAAGAATTGAAATTGATGACAAAAATTTCCATTTTGGATTTTAAAAAATTTTTTGAACCTCAACAGCTTGATCCAGAGGTTAGAAAGGCTTTCTCATAAAAAATATATTATTTTTTAAGCTGAAATCCAAGCCTTGTCAATATACTTTGATGGTAATAATCTTTGTGACATCTCTACAGATGTTTAAATTCCTTAAATTCCTTTTACAAACTATCTTTCATCATCTGCATAATCTCTCACATCCAGTAATTGCAACAATTACAAAACTCATTTGTTCTCATTATGTATGGCCCTTTATGAATGAAGCATCATATCCCAAACTGGGTGAAATCTTGTGAATCTTGCTGACATCGAAAATACGCAAGCACGCTAAAGCACCTCTAGGTACATTATCAGAAATCCACATGGATGTTGTTAGCCTGTTACCACCAACAATGACATGTTCCTTTTGATTCTGATAGGTTCTCCACATGGCCTGAAGCCATAACTATCCCCAATATTAACTGGACTGAAATACTCTTAATTTTGCTCAGTATTAAGACAACCATAAAGGAAGATTTGCAGACCTTTTGCACAGAACTTGTGTGTGGAACAACTCGCAGGCTGCCTAGTTATATGATAACATCTAAGATCTCTCCATATGATACTCAATTCATCACTAGTCTCTGCCACAGAATGCAGCAATTAAACCCAGTAGTGACATATGCACATTGTCATGATGAATATTATGTAAGTTCTGCCTTAAAATTGTGTACACATACGTACTTAAGAATCAACCAAGTAAAGCTACTGATGTGCCAGCCATACTGGAGAGTCTGTGTGTGCTCAGAGAATAAAAAGAAATCCACAATTAAAATAAATGCCCTTAAACCTGCTGTGTCTATTGACCATGTAAAATTAGCCTATTTGCATAAAATAAGAGGGATAGCTTTCTTATTCATTATACAGGCCTTTTCTCCTTTGAAAAGATCCACTAATTCAGGTGTAGACAATAACTTTTATTCAACAAAGTTTTTCATCAGCTTCATAATCATTTTTGAAGTTTACATGAGACTGCTGAAATCTCTACAGTGTTTTTGCTCTTGTAGATTATGGAATTTTTCAGATATCTACTTTATAGTTCTCTAAATAAGAATGATTAAGTAAGAAATGTAAATCTCATAACAAGAAAGATTTAGTACAATTTATGTACTGAATTAATTTTATAATGAATCTGCTTCTTTTGAGAGTGAAGTACTCTACATTTCTTAGTTGATCTTTATGAAGCAATAAATTTTCTTTAATGGTCACCAATTTTGTCAGGTTTTGGGGTAGTAGGGGTTTGCTGAGTCAAATTTGTTATTATTTGAAAAATGTAGAAATTTATTTTTTATTTCAGATTGTTTTATGCTCATACAGTCAACAACAAGCAAAAATTATATATATAATAATATTTCATCTAATAGTGACAGTATTCTGGTTTTCTTACTGTATTTTGTAAAAGTACAATTCTGGTACTAATGATAGAATGAATCTATGTATATGCAACTTTACTGGGCCAAGAGAAGGTATGTAAGCCAAGAAATTACTGTTTCATTAGGCCAAGAAATTACTATTATATCATTAGGTTTGTGTTGTACAAAGAAGTATATGATTAACTACAGATCAAATTGTATAGTTGTTTCATCTACAGTGAATTAAATCAAAGCTGTAACAAATTTAGACAGTTATAATCCTGAGCATCAAATACAGTACAAAGTCTGTAATCTGGACGTCCATTATCCGAAATGATTTATAATCTGGACCTCAATTTTCTGTGCTTTATGCACACGCGTTTTAATGTTACACATGCGTGTTTAGCACAAAAAATGAAGCAACTTAAACAACTTATGTTGAAAGAAATGTTGAATAAAGTAAACAAATAAATATTCAGCTTTTTTTTGTGAATTTTGATATCTAAAATCATAATTGCTCTTTATTTCCTAAATTACGGTTTCATATTTTTAATTGTATAATTTCTGCATGCCATCTTACCAGATTTAAATTGATGATCTGTAATCTGGAAAAGCCCTTAACCGCTTGCCTGATTATCCCAAGTTATCTCGAGTTTGTATATATTGCAGTTAATTATTATCCCGAGAAAACTCGGGCGAAGCAGAATTTGTTAGTACGATTTCTTTTATCACGGCTTTACTCGGTCAGGAGGAAATGAAAGGAAATATTCAGCTTTGATTGGCAGTTTGCCAAATTTTGTTGGTTGCGCGGTTCTTTTGGAGGGACTGGTCGCGTGTTTCCCTATTGTATAGTATAGTACGCTGGCTTGTGGATTAGTAATGTATAAAGAAGGATGCATGCGTTGGAAAAAATAAAATAATGGCGATGATGGAAGATAGCGAAAGCGATGATTTTTCAGCTAGTGATTATGAAAAGGTGGGGGAAAAAAATCGAAAAAAAAATATATATAATCCAACGAGACAGTGTACTCTGTGCTCCTGTGAAAGAGATTCCAGCGGTAAGCCAGTAAGAAAAGAGACCAGATACCAGTGTAGAACGTCAGGTACCACTCTGTGCTGTCCCTTGTTTTAAAAACTATTATACAAAGATTAATATTTAACTTTTTTCGTTTGCTCGAGATAACTCGGGATAGTAAACTAATATTAAAAATAAATGCTTTTACACCTTCAAAAAATTAAAAATTCAACTTGAAACCTACATATTTTGATTTGTTTCGTTTTGTTGTATTTAATAATAAAATAAAAAAATGTGATGATTTTTTGCAATTTTTTTCAAAAAAATTTGTAAGGGAAGCGGTTAATCCGGAATTGCCGAAGTCCTGACGAGTCTGTATCACGGACTTTGTACTGTATTTATATAACTGGAGCTGATGTGAATGAGAGTTATGAAGGTGGATAAGCATCTTGTATTGTTACTACAGGGAAAATGGTTATCAGCATTTTCATCCTCAGTAACAACATCAGTTTCTGCCATTACAACGTGAACTTTCACTATTTAAGTTAAATTGTCAATCTTCATCCTTCACGATAGGATAATTAAAAAGGAGTATGCAACAAATAAAAGTATTGCTAGATATAAATGTGGCCCTTAAAGGATGAACAGAAGTATATTGCAATAAATCTGACTGGGCAAGATCTCAAAAATATGAACAAAATATGCACAGAGGGCAAGGTTTCTTTCTATAAATGCAGACACTTGTAATAGAAGTAGAATGATATGAGCAACTTTGGCTGGCTAGGAAGAATAAAGTAAGGAATTGTCTAGCAAACACATTCACTTGCACATAAAACTAAATTTGAATTATTTAACCCTGTGAGTGGCACAGGATTTTTGATCCATCATGAAGATCAGTATTTAAACAGCATTTATTAATTTAGCTTGTATAATTACTTATTTTAGTCTGCGTTTTCAAAAACTTGGGATTCATTAAGATGATATTTACATTATTAAAAAAAGTATGAAAGCAAAATATCTTAAATTATAAGCTAATACAGTATAAAGTCCGGAATTCGGACTCGTCGGGACTTCAGAGATTCCGGATTAGGGGTTTTTCCAGATTATAGATCATCAGTTTAAATCTGGTAAGGTAGCATGCAGAAATTATACAATTAAAAATATGAAATTGTAATTTATGAAATAAAGAGCAATTATGATCTACAGGGTATCAAAATTTACAAAAAATAAAAAAAGCTTAATATTTATTTGTTTACTTTATTAAACATTTCTTTCATTGCAAGTTGTTTTAAGCTGCTTCGCTTTTTGTGCTAATACATTCTCTTTAATTTTATAAACAGACATAATTTCTTGTTCAGCTACAAAGTTCCACTGTTCAAGTCCTGTAATTGCTGTGTTGAGAATACCGATTAACTTGTCAACCGAAATTTTTTCGTTTTCAATAACCTCTCTGTCACTTTCTTCACTATCGGAAGCGCTATTTTCTGGATCTAGAACCATACTACAGATTACGCCATCCGTTAATTGATTGATGACTGGGGCATTGTAGTCGCAATGAAAAACTTCTGTTATATCATCTTTATTTATTACCACTTCTCCACATTTCTTTGCAAAATCCAATAACTGGAAAATGTTACCTTTAGTTTGTGATGTCCGAAAACCTTAAAATTCGCGGCTATCATCTTCATTGTCCTCACCATGAAATAATGGTAGCTGGCCATAAATTATGCCAAACATTTTTTAACGTATCTGGAGACACATCCTCCCAACGTGCATGCATAAAGCATACAAAAAAAAGTTTGGCTTTGAGGTCCGGATTATAGATCATTCCAGATAATGAACGTCCGGATTACGGAGTTTGTACTGTATATACCAAGTAGCAAAACTTCTGATGACTGGATAAACCTGGTCATAATGCTCAGAGGGTTAATTTAGGCGTACAGGAAAATTTTAATTTCTTGAACCTGAATGTGATCTCATTTGAGTGCATTAAAGGATTAAATTTTATTTTCGTGGATAATACTTATTTTGCTCTGAAATTATTTTACTTGTGCAGTGCATTCACTGTTAAAAATACCTGCGTTCATTTTTTTATTAATCTAGCAAGGGTATTTTAAATCATTTTTGTAATTGAATAATAATGTGAGGAATCTGTGCTTAGGGTTTCTTCCGAAGAAGTACGTAATTAAAGTAGCTATAGAATTCTGAAAACCGTAAAAATTAATGAAGAAATTTGCCATATTATTTGGTATTATTTTTTATTATAGTACAATTAAATGTATTAGTGTTTTAAGGCCACTGAAAGCAGGTGCTTTTCAATTGAGACTTAGATTCAGTAGTTGCTGAACAGTTTGGTTACATAATATTTGCACTATAGTTTCATAATATCATGTGTATATAATGTACACATAACCAGTTTCTCATAGGAAATAATTCTTGAAGTCCATCATTCTTGATGCAAATAGCTAAAATGTTTATTTGTAATTAGTTAATATACTGAATTAAAAAATTGCCTTTTCTTCAAAAGTGTGATTTTAAATTTTAGTTCTAAATTCTATGGAATTAGGTAGCTTTAAAAACATTTGGGTTCTTTTTAATCATCAGCAATCCCCTATCAAAAAATTACTAACTTGTTGGTGACTAATGTTTTGTAAACTTAATACATGAAAAGTAATAGCCACTTTCAAAATGGTGGCATGCTGTGAACTCCATAAAAAAGCAAATAGAAAAAGCAATCAATCAGATTAAAAAAAAGTGAGAAAATAATTAAACTCTTGCCTTTTTCATAAAAATCCTTAAATATTTATTTTTTCCCCCACTCTGCTTCCCATATACATAGTGATCTGTTTCCCCTTAAAAAATCGGAGAATTGCACAAATTTGGTATCGTACATGCTGTTGTTCTAGTGTTTGTAGTGATCTGTTTTTGCTTAAAAAATCAGAAAATTGTACATATTTGACATCCTTCATTCTGACACTTATTTGCAGTATTTCATATTACATTTCCATAAAATTTTAAGAAGTACAACTGAACACTAGTATTGGGCAAAATGCCATATTTCTAAGGGAGTTTCAAGTTTTTTTTTTTTTTTTTACATGACCCAACAAACACCGTAATCCTTATTATGATTCAATTCATTAAAAAAAGTGTGCCGAAAGTAAAACAAACACTAGACATCAAATTTGGTGAGTTGTGTGCATGCACATACTGTGTTGCTACATAAATTGTTTTGGCAACATCATTTTGGGGACCTAGTGCATTGCAGCTTGAATATCTTGTATATTATCTAATTATATTATAATTGTTACTAGTTAAGTATGAATTCTGACATTCTATAGAATACCTAGGCATTTTATAAAAGGCTGAAAATGACTGGCTAAACATTAAACATTTCACATTTTACCTAGGTATTCTATGGAATGCCAGAGGCAAACTGGCAAAATATGAATTATATCTTCATGATATATACAGTGTCTAGGAAAAGTCCATAATAATTTGTGCAATATATTGGCATTTGTAATGAGTGTGACAAAGGATAGTTTCTACTGACTTGGAACTTCTGAAAGAATTTTAAAACAACTATATGAGATCACAGTTCATTTTGTGGTCTTAACAGTTTACTTAGAACTGAAGATATACCTGACCACGAAATCCCTCTCTGGTCAGTTGCAGTTGCTCAGTCCAATGGAACAACAGATGAAAGTATTACTAGATATATAAATGTGAACCTTAGAGGATGAATAAAAGTATTTTACTATAAATCTGACTGCACAAGATCTCAAAAATATGAATAAAGTATACACAGAGGGTAACATTTCTTTCTATAAATGCAGACACTTGTAATAGGAATAGAATGATATGAGAAACTTTAGCTGATTGGAAAGAACAAGTAAGGCCAAAGATTCTTCAAGTATATGTGTAAAACAAAGTGCTGAAATATTAAATGTCATTGTGTCAAAAAAACTAATGAAGTGAGTTCAAAATGTCATTGAAGCCTACTGTGTTGCAACAAATAGGTTAATTTTAGTTTCTTTTTTTTTATATGAAAATTTTGTTTTCTTTAATAAGACCATAAATTTTGTTTTCTTACGACTCTAATTTTTCTGTATGCATTTTGAATAAAAATTTTGTAATGGCACTCTTTCATTATTTTTTCAAAATAACATTTGTATTTTTGAGGAATGAATGTCTTTTAAATAATAGTCTTATCATGATCTCCCCCCCCATACTTTGCCTAAAGAGCATTTATCATTCTATAGAATGCCTAGGTATGTATACAATGTTCTTATAAAGCATATAGTCTTTAATGATAATTTTTCTGCAGCTTAATGCACGAAAATACTAAGTATGTTTATATTTTGTTTTTAAAAGAATAATTTTGTAATTATAATTCTCATATTTCATACTTTGCCTAAAAATGCCAGGCAATCTATAAAATGTTTAGGTATTCTATAGAATACTGCCGTTTCATTACTTTGCCAGTAACATGTATACTTGCACAAAATTTATTTCAAACATTTATTTATATTTTACAAATTTTTATAATTTTTTTTACTAATTACAGATCATGTTGGTGCTCAGATATCTGCTAGTAACCAAGCACATCAAGCTGCTGCTCTTAATAACAATCATCATAGTAACACACCTACATCAGAGGATTTGCGTTTTCATGGTAGTGAACTAGTTATGTTATATGACTACAAAGCACAAGCACCAGATGATCTCAGTGTGCGAAGAGGTGACTGGGTGTATGCTGATATGAATAATCAGACTGTTGATGGATGGTTGTGGGCATATGCACCTAAAACCAGAAAATATGGTTTCATTCCAAAAGCTTATGCTAGACCACCTGCAATGACATCCTTATGATCGTTTTTACAACATGTTAAATATTGTACATTAATTCGTTGGATGTAAATATTAGTTGAGTGTTAGCTTCTTTTATCAGATGTGCAAGGTAATTTTTCTGAATTATGTTTAAAATAAACTTTGTTGCCTATATAATTATTAACTAACATTTTATATAATCATAAAAGAAGAATCTTATGTCATTTCAGCACTAGATTAATATTTTTACTATTAAAAAGTGATACTAGTATTTTAATAATAAATTAAATTATTTTTTCCTTGATAATCAGCATTTAAAGGTCAAATTCTAAATTCTTTTGTAGTAGAAGTATAATTGTTAATTGTGATTTTTTTTGCAGAAATCAGTCCGGAAAACTTGCTCTAGATTTTATATACTTAAAGAAGATATGAAACAGTTATTCATGTCATATTTAAGAGATTTACATCAGTTCTATAATGTTCATATTGCTTTAACTTGAACTGAATCAAGTATGCTATGCTTGATATTAATTTGTGCATTTGTGTGTGGGGTAGGGAAATTTCCAGACGTCTTTTTCTATATACTATTTTATAGAATACTACATTTAGTTGCTTTATAAATTAATCTCCATGACTAACAAATATTTATAAATTAGTGAGCAGTCATGAAATTGATTATAATAGCGATTTTGATGATGAAAACTGTAAACAAAGTTACTAACTTTATTAATGTGCACAAAATTGCTGAATAAATCACTAGAGCATTTTTTCCACACTATCATCACAGAAGAAATTGGTAAAAATTATAAAATCTTTATTGCACAATTATAACTAGTCCTTTCTTGTATTTAATTTGAAACTAATGAGCATAAAAATTATTACATATTAAATATATAATGCTCCTTCTAGAGTTAGTCTGAATGTTCTGAAAATTATGAATGTAGTTATCTCTTTTATTCACATCAGAGTTTTTCTTAAGGTGCCATTGTGTATTATACTTAATTTTGTGTAGTTGAATGGAGTTCTGAGTGTGTGTTGATGAGTAATTCTAACAAAGATTTTTATCATTAAATTGTTTTTTATAAATGAGGTGATGTATGATACATGTAATATAGCTTGCTCTTTGTATGTAAATTTGCTTGCGTGAATACTTGTACAGATATGCAAGCACAATGATTTTATTTAATGTATACTTTAGCCAAAAGTATTAGGATATTATTAAGTATGGACTTTTGTTGAATTGTCCGTAAATTATTTATATACCTAATAATTTAATAGTCTCAATATCTACATTAAATATTCAATATTCAGACAACATTAAAAAGGGTGAAGAGCTATTTTAATGTTTTTGTTTTTCTCTCTACTTAGTATTGTTTTCCAAAAGCAAAAGTTAAACAAAAAAAAAAAAAAAGAACTAAAAGGTTTTATTTGTTAATAAATAATACAGTTCTAGTCTTATTAAATCAGTATAATAAAAACATATTTTTGAATTTTTTTTAATCTTATAATTGCACTCTACAGAGTTTAACTAAATACAAATGAGATTGCATCTCCTATAGTTGGACCATATTTAATATGATGTAAATTCTCCTTTTACTTCCGAAAGAAACGTTACCCGTTGAATTATAGGTTCAGCAAGAAAGTACCTTGTTGAGTTAAGTATCATTAAGAAAATTTTATCAAATACTAGATAATGCTTAGTAATAGTAATCTATTAACCAAGTCTTTCAGAGATACTTTTTACTAAGATGGGTTGCATTTGTTAGAGCTTTTGTCAAAATTAGATAAATTTTTCACTTTGCGTATATTGAAGTGAAATAAAATACTAGCTACGTGAAAGTTCCAATTCAGGTATTGTATTGTTTGTGGCTATAGATGAACTGTGCATTAGTTGCTACAAATGCTAGATCTGCATAATGCAAAAAATTTTTTTTAATGTTTTGGTTGTTTGATGTAGCATATATATTCTTTGTCTTGATAGGAAAGGGACCACTAACCGATTTGTAAATTTTCACCAAAAGCTGTTTTATTTTTGATAAGTATTTGATTCCTGCATGTAGAATTAAAAGGTATATTTCTCAAGTGATTTTTTCCTTTATACTTGAAAAACCGTATGGTTACTTTTTATTTTATTGCATATATGATTAACAGTATTATGTAATAGCCTTATTTATTTAAATGCACATATCATATTTTTCACTTTAAAATTGATGAACC
Source organism: Stegodyphus dumicola (assembly GCF_044657685.1). Lineage (NCBI taxonomy): Eukaryota > Metazoa > Arthropoda > Arachnida > Araneae > Eresidae > Stegodyphus > Stegodyphus dumicola. The sequence continues at coordinate 62,307,532 of NC_140772.1, read as the reverse complement.
TAGAATATAATGGTGTAAAGATATATCTTTTTCCTGTGATAGGGTTCAACTCATGATGAGATTCAAAATTTTGATGTAAACTACCAGAGTTTCAAATTCAGACATTTTAGATAATAACATTTTGGATTTAGGATTCTTATCAAATTACAATGTTAAAATTAAAAATATATAGCGGGTGCTATTTGATTATTTGCACCTCCCATTTGTAACGTGCAGCGTATGTTTTACCATATTTTTGAATGCAGACATGACTATAGCCAACTGATGCATGTACATACCACAGATGTGGAATGCATATAGAATTGCAAGCATTATATTTAACCATTAATTTCATGGAATAGTATCTACCAACTATAAAAATAAATATCAGACTTTCAGACTTCTGTTTTCCTTAAAAAAATAGCTTTTATAAAATACTTCAATTTATTATTATCTGGTGAATAGAAAGCACCTATGAGCCTTAAAATTTCACAAACAAGGATTTTCCGCTATTGGGAGATAAACGCAATTTTTCGTGAGGTTATGGATAGTTGAAATACCATTTAGTATAGTTATAGTCTGTGTCTCGATTGTAAGTAAATTGTAGCATTTTAAATTGTAAACTAAAAGTTAGTAGTTCTTAAAACAATGTGATTGATTCATATATTTTTATAAAATGATGTTTTACAAAAAACAAATTGGAGGTGTTGGATAACAGTTTATTCTAAATGGTCTGCATAACTACTATGTAGTAATCAGTTTTAAATGTGATTGAAAATAGCAAAATTCCAACCATTAAAAACAAAAATTGAAAAAAGGTGTGCCAAATTTCTGCTTTTAATGCTGATATAACTGTTACATGTGTGGATATATTTGTGCCATATATTTTATTTTAAAATGTTAATAATCATACTATCTTAGGTATGCTTCATTTATGTATGGTAAGAGAATATTGCCAGAAAAATAATTGAATTTATTTGCTTATTTATTTACTTTACTGTATATATTAACATATATAGATATGCTGGAATGAAAATTGGGTAAGCATATAGTATGTGATGCTGCATTTAGTTATTTAATTTATTTTTTAGATAGGGGCATTAAGATTGCTTGTCAGTGTAATCATTTCTTTTACCTGCCATTTTATCGCACATTTGAATTTAAAAATAACATTTTAGTGATGCTATCTAAAAAATAACTAACTAAAAGTGGTAAATTGCATGCTACATGATTATTGAAAATTGACGTTAAAATCATTCTAACCTTGAAATGCTGTTAATAATTAAAATGAAAGCTACTTAGGCTACAAGTGACAAAAAGTTGTATTAAAGTGTGAAGTATTGAGTCTGAGGAAACAAAAGTTTGTTAAAATGATTAAATATTATTTAACTGCAAAAGTTTTCTAATTTAAAACATTATTTTATTTCTGAAATATTTATTATTATATTTAGAAACTATATAAAAACTGTATGAAAGTGAAATTCAATATTAGTCTTTAACTATAACTATGTGATCATGGCTGTGCGTAAATATCGTGCCTCAAAAAATATATTCCTTCATTTTTCACAAAAATACCTTTCTTGTATTTGCAACATTAAAAAATTTTTATGTAATAATTTATTTTAAATTTCATAATCGAAATTCAGGTATTTAATCAGAGTTTTATACACTAAATGCTTTTTGAAATTGCAATGAATCATTTTTGTAATTTTATGATTACTTACTGAGAGTCTTGAAAATAGCTAAGTGGTCTGAATATATAAGATGATATTTTAGAATACCTTAGTTCTATCTCTATTTGTCATATCTGTGGTATATTTGCATCCGTCTAATGCTTTTGGTTGCTGCATGAGAAACTGAAGAAAAAGGAATAGGTATAAAAACTCGTGTGACTTCATGTGTCACATGTGTGTGAATGTGTGACTTCATGTGTCACATGTGTGTTTTTCAGCTAAGAATGTAGAACTTGCACAAGTTCTTTTGCCATTCCTGATATATTTTCAAAATGCAGAATTGCCTTTTCCTGAAAAAAATATATTTAAATATGAATATAGGAAATGTGACAAAGTTGTGTAGGAAAAAGGTTGGTGTTGCAGTTTTTTTAAGATGCATAAAAAAATTGACCACCCCTGACTAAAATGAGAGTTTTAGAGTGAATTTTGAAGTACCTAGAGAGTATTAAGTGTAGGGATGCAGTGATGCAAGTCAGCTCCTAGTTCATTCAAAACATGTTATATTAGATTTAAATCTGGAGAATATGCAGACCATTTCACTTGCTGCAGTCCTTTGTTCTCAAGATAATCATTAGTGTAGAATGATGAAGATGAGATTTAGTGTCTATTAGGAGGAAATTACCAATTGTGCCCCTTAACAGTTTGACATAATTTTAAAGCACCTAGAGTATTAGGTGTAGGGATGTAGTGATGCAAGTCAACTCCTAGTTCATTCAAAAAATGTTATATTAGATTTAAATCTGGAGAATATGCAGACCATTAGGAGGAAATTACCAACTGTGCCCCTAAACAGTTTAACACACACATAAAGATGAAGAAATTCATCTCTGGTTTCAACATTTATAGTTGAACTGTTAAAAATTTGTAACTGAGTGCAACCATTCAAAATAATGTCTATGATTCCACCACCTTTGAACCAAAGCTTTTCATGGATGTTTTCAATCTTATTGTATGTTCTGCTCCCTGTCAATTGCAACATGCCTAGTATCAATTTCCAAGTAGAAACGAGACTCATCAGTAAAGAGAACTTAGCTGCTGTTTATGGTACTACAATTATGTTGATCTGGGTGCCACTGCAGCTAGCGCATTTTGCAACTCGAGTTAGTGAAACACAAATCGTGTGTTTCCTTGCATACAGCCTGTCAGTAATGATATATATCGATAGTCAAGTTACAAATAACAAGCTTGAGAAACTGTTTTAGTGTGTTTTTGACTTAACATTGTCTTTAAACATTTCCAGATTCCTGACATGATGCATTTCGCTCTCTTTTAGATCTTTACATAATTTTACTCTTATGGTATGTATGTCAGTGTCTTTTATTTCTGTTCTCCCAATTGCATGCCAGTTCTGACAATCCTTGAAAGGCCCTATCAACAGTATGTTCTAGCTTCCACATGTGATCCAACTACGCATACAGTCTCTGAAATTAAAATTTGAAGCATACCTTTCCATACATACCGTAAGAGTGGATGTGAAAAATTTGTATATTTCTGTGCAGTAAAGGTGAATCCCATTGGATACATGACACTGATTTTAGCTACCAACTGCCTTTCGTTGGATTTCATTTAATAGAACTAACATAAAGCATATTTTTATAGTCATTCCTTTAGCTTTCTCCATCAGTATAATATAAATAGGAATCTGCATGTACTGCCACTTCATGGTTGAATTAGGTTATCATGAAAACTGAATTTTTCATGCCTATTTCCATACTAATTTTCAGTCTTTAATTAATAACAATATTCATTATGTTTCATAAAAATATAATTAATTAGTAAATGTTTTTATGCAACATAATGAATATCTATTGAAAAGCAATAAAAATACCTCTTTATTCATGACACTTTTATGAGTCCCTCCAAACTAGAGAAATAAAAAATTTAGATTAATAATCCCTGTACTTTTGGCTGTGCATACATATTTAATAAACAAAAAGCTTACGACTGTTAGGCAGTTAGACAATAAACTGTGATATTTTTAGATGCAAACAAAACTGCATTTTGAGAAATATGATTTAATGAATGAACTACATCACAATTTTATTTTTATCCACAGCTTATTAGAGAAGGAATTTCTCTCAAAAAGCGTTTTTGATATTTATTTATATTATTTGTTTTTCATTGTGATATGTTGTTAAATAGCGTTTCCCTGCTAGATTGATTACAAATTAGACATTGAAAGATTGCTGTTAAATATTCAAATTGTAACCATTTTCTTTCGGAAGAATTTTCTCTATCAAGCCACAGAAGGTTTATATTTAATATAGATTATACATAAGTTCTTCTTAAGTCTTTGTTTATCAAAGTATGTTTGGAAAAAAAATCATAAAGTCTTTGCTTTCAAAATAAATTTATTAAAATATGAATTAAAAATGTATTAGTTTTCTATTTTCCGTCCACATGTATGAAAATAAAATTATATTTATAAATTTAAAATGTAAATATTTGTTAAATTTTTATTATATAGAATGTAAATATTTGTTTTTGTACGTGGTTTTGGTCTTAAATAATATGATTCTTTTATTTTCTTTAAAAAAAATAATGCTTCCATGATTTTTTAAACAAGGCATTTTAACTTGAAATTTTGTCACTATGTGTACTGTAGATTTTTTAAATTCATTTTAAAACTATGTTTGAAAATTTATATCATTTATCATTATAGCCATAATTTTAAAAACTTAATGTTGAATATGATACTTCATACCTTAATAAGTTGCCACAGATTAGTCATCATGGAAGCAGATAGCTTTTTGTGTGCTTTGCCGTGATTAATTAAATTATAAACCAATTAATAGATAAACTAATTTGACATACTTGAAAATTAATTAAAATGATTTTTGAAGTTAAATAAATGGACAACAGATATGTGCATAATGTCATATATATGCATTTTCTGGGTGTGAAATGATAAAAAAAATTTTTTTTAATGATATGAAATAACTTTAGTATACAATGCAAAGATTTTGAGCTTATTAAAAGAAGTTTTTAATTCTTTGTATTTAAATAATATGTAAATATCATAAACAAACAATATACCAAACTGTCATAAAATTATGAATTTTATCAAAAATCATGCAGTTTACTGTGTATTGTACTGCATGTAATTTTTCATTATACATATCTTAAAAGTAATTGGGATGGAAATAAGACAAAAGGTTTTTATTATAATATTCATAATTTTTCTTCCTATTATCTGCTCCAATAAATCATGAGTGACTTCTTAATAAATGCATTAATCTAATTTACATTAGTACTTTGCATTAAGTTATTGCAAATATGTTTTAAAGTTTTAATATAAATTTTAAAAAGGGGATAAATACTTTAAAATAAACTAGCCATAAGCTATGTATCTTCTCTTTTGGCATGTAGTGGAATGCTATTTACTTATTAGAATTGGTGTATAAAATATTATATTCTAAAATAAATACATTTCTAAGATATATTTTAAAAAAATGCATTATATTAAGGGTCTATTTAAGAAAAAAGTATTTTTGGGCAATGGATGTTATAAGTGTATCATAGGTGATGATGGATCTTCAAATACAAAGAAAGCATTAAAGAGCTTATGAATAAGGTTTTAAAAACTCCATAATTTTGCCTTAACAATTTGGTTCAGATACTTTTGGTTCCTTTTGCACTTTTTAAATAAGTACACTGTTGAAGTGCCTTAAAAATGTTTATAAAATATTGTTAGATATATTGAAACTTTAAAGATTTTTCTTTGTAATGGATGTTATATCATAATTTTTGTAATTATTTAATAAAATGAAATATGTTATTATTTGTGTCTTTTAGTTATCTCAGATAAATACCCTTTTTTCCTTCTTTAACGTATTCCTTTTCTGAATTTTCTATACTGGATACTTTCCATTATAAAGTCACATAGACATCGAAATGTACTTAGCACTTACAGAATGGATAAAATTAAAATAAGTTGTCATGATAAATATCCTAATTTAATTATTAAAATAAATATGAAATAAAATCAAAACTGGTACTTTTCTGAAGCACAAACGTTTTTGCAGTGTTTGTTGTTTTAACATAAATATGGGTATAATTTCATTTAATAATATGAAGGGCATCCAGAAAATAAAGACCATTTAGTTATACAAAATGAAAAATGCAGTATTTATTGGAAAAAACACTTATGTTACACACCTGAAGCTTCTTTCACTTATCTACATAATTACTACTTTTTACTTTTGTCTTGCAAGCTTCAGAGTTTCCATGTTATATTCTTCTGTCACCAGTTGATTCAGGTAGTCACTGCATTCTCCAACTCTTGATCGCTTCCAAAACATTTACCGCCCAGAAATTCTTTCAGCTTGGATAAGATGGAAACCACTAGCAGCAAGATCCAGATTGTAGGGTGTATGATCAAAAATTTTTCATCCGAACTAATCCAGCAAATCTTGAGTTGCGGCAGCAATGTGAGGTCAGGCATTGTCATGAAGAAGTGCAATTCCTTTAGAAAGCATTCCTCAGCTTCTGTTTTTGATAGTTCATCGGAGGTTTTTTAGTGTCACACTAATGAATTACATTGATCAAACTGCCTTTTTGTATATAATCCAACAAAAGAACACCTTTACGACTCCAAAAGGCGGTTGCCGTGACCTTTCATGTTGATAGTTTGGATTTTCTCGATGTTTTGGGGTGATGAGGGATGGTGCCACTCAAATGGTTGGTGCTTGCTCTCTCGGGTGATGTGAGATACCCAGATCTTATTGCCAGTCACAATCATATCTCAAGAAAAGTAGCTATATCTGTGTGATATCATATCAAGAATGTCAATGCTGATTCCATTCTGAGTTTTGTGTGGGTTACTTTGTTTCCAGAGAAGCCCTCATGTGCAAGGTTTTTTGTAGCTAAGATGCTGCAACACAATTTCATCAAGCTTAAACAACAAGAAACAAAGTGTACGATTCGTCGAGAGTTATCCATCTGTCTTGCAAGATTCTGTTCATTGCAGTCTTCGGGTCTGGTGCCAGACGAGTATAACATGGAGATTCTGAAGCTTGTGAATGTATATGGCAAATGTTTAAATGAAGGTGATAAATATATAGAGATGTGAAGGAAGCTTGAGGTATGAAACAGAATTGTTTTTTTTTTCCCCAATAAATATCGTGTTTTTTCATTTTGTATAACTAAACGGTTTTTATTTTTTGGATGACACACGTACCTAAAACAGCTTCGATTAAGTAACAAATTTGCAGGGTTCGTACGGTCCTTAATTTTTTCAAAAATGATTTGTGGTCCTTAAAAATCCTTAATTTTGGCCAAAATGAATATATGGTCCTTAATTTTGCTCATTTGACATTTCTTATCATTTCTAATGATTGCCATTCTATGTGTGAATTGCGATTTCTCATGAATATGGAATTAAAATTGCACGACTCTTAACCAATCTGTTGGCGGATTTGCGTTGCAAACGATTAAAAAAAAAAAAAAAAAAATTAGCTACCGGAACGAAAGTATCGGTGTCTGATTGGCTATTCACCCAATCTTTCGAAACAGGTGTTATCTATAAATCTAGGGGTGCTCGAGAAAAAAAAGGGGGGAGATTCTGAAAATATTTGCCAAAATTAGAGCAATCACAACCTGGAAGGCCACAACCCTTCCGACGCCAATAGGAACGAGATGCCTGGAAAGTGCATTTTCAATAAACTGTGGCTTCATCAAGCTGACTACAAAGACTGGATATTGATGGATGGCAATCCTTAAATGCGGTCTTTGTCTGAAACAAATTGAAATTTCTAGAATGGGAGAGTCAGCGCTGAAAATTCACATGAAAATTAAGTTTCGTTTTATAATTTCAATTTGTTTTTACACGGTTTTGCTTAGCTTAATTTCTGTGTTTGTTTCAATTAAGCCATAAATTAATTTATCACCTTCTACGGAGTTTATTCCTCTTTTGCACGTACTATATGTATGGGATATCGGGATTATGAGTTTATTTCTGGAGAGGGTCTGTTATCGATTTCGCGGGAAATCTGTTGGCTCCATTTCGACTTTAGGTCGCTAAGGGCAAATTCGGTAACGCTAGCCGAGAAAAAGTGAAGTTCGGAAATACGTGTAGAAGCTTCAATAGACAATTAAGTATTTGGTTTAAAACCTATGTTGTTGATAGTAATGCATAATTTTTGCTAATGGCGATACAATTATTAGTTGAAAATAACTAACTAATTAAAAATTTTTTAATATTTTTAAAGCTGAAAACAACTAATTGAAACTAATTTTCCTGAATTAACTAGACGCAAAATTAACTTTCATGAATTACTAAAGTTATTGGGTAGAAGTTTAACTGAAAATATACATTCCGTATTATATATATATATTTATACAGTACAAAGTCCGAGGTCTGGACTCGTCGGGACTTCGGCGATCCCAGATTTGAGATTTTTCCGGATATTAGATCATTTTAAATCTACTAAGATGGCACGTAGAAATTATAAAATTGAAAATATGAAATCGTGATTTATGAAATGAAGTATTTATGATTTAAAGGGTATCAAAATTTACAAAAGAAAAGAGCCTTATATTTATATGTTTACTTTATTAAACATTTCTTTCAATGTGAGTTGTTTGATTTGTTTTCTCTGCTAATACTTTAGACTAATACTATAGACATATAATTTCTTGTTCGGTTATTAAGTTCCATTGTTCAAGTCCTGTAATTGCTGTGTCGAGAATTCCGAATAACTTGTCAATCAAAATTTTTTCTCGTTCAGTAACCTCTCTGTTACTTTCTTCACTATCGGTAGCTGTATTTTCTGAATTTAGAACTATACTACAGATTTCGCCCTCCGTTAACTGATTGATGATTGGGCATTGTCATCGCAATGAAAAACTTCTGTTTAACTTCGCTAAATTCTGCCGCCTGTTGCGGCCATGCGAGCTCTGGCGCAGGTTCTGGCTTTATGTGAATAACAAATCAGTTATTCTTAATTCAAATAGCACTAAATATAATCGTTTGTCCTATGAGTATCATTAACAAAATCTATTTTTAGCATAAGGAAAGAAATTTGTGCTAAATCTCCCCTTGTCAACATTTTAGCGCATTAAACTTAAATCTGTAATCGGATAATACTCTGTTATTTGGCGTCGCTGCATGATTCATCACTCAAGTTGTCATCCGTTGATAAACATGCGGTGATGAAAGCAAAATACAATAAATAATGATTCGCGATTTCGGCATCAAGGATATAAAATATTAGTTGGTGCAAAATTAACAAATGTTTCGGTTTGAGATTATTCCAAGCAGATACGCAGCTATGGAGTCAAGTTACTAATCACACAAATTTATGCTAAAATAATTATTTCTTCAATGATGAGATATTTTATTTAGCGCCTAACTGAGATTAAGAATCGGGATTTCCGGCATGTTTTTTTATGATGAGGAAAAAAATCTAATGCGCGTGCGTAAAGTCCCTTCAAAAAAGCCCTAAAAAATTGGTTGGTGGTGGCTTTGAGGTCCGGATTTTAGATCATTCCAGATATTGGATGTCCGGATCTCGGACTTTGTAATGTATATTTATATATATATACATCTTTCAAAATATAACTACCAGTATGGATTCACTCTTTTAAAATAATTCTACTTTAATTAAACTTAGGAGATAATATAATCAATTAATCAATATTGTTTAGGAAATAAATTATATATATATATATAGTAAAAAATGTATATTTTCACTATTCAAGTATTCACTGTGACAAGTATTCTTATCTTGTCACATGAACAGCCCTCTGTGGAAAGGGGCTTCTCTGTAAATAAAGCAAATGAAAATTTAAGTGACGTATCATACATTTTTCAACACCCAGTATTTGATTACATAAAATTTTCTGGAGGTGTTCTTAATATTGAAATTAATAAAGAAATGAGATCAGCAGCAGCTTCTGCAAGAAGTGGAGTTCGTTATTTAGAAGAACGTTCAGTATTTAGAAGAACAAAAATCTTTAACTAAATCTGAAAATTCAAAGAGGAAAAGAAATATTATTGACGAAGAAATTGATTATATGAAGCAGAAGAAAGCATTTCTTCAAAGGGAAATTAAAGATGTTAATGAAGAAGTAGCTGCTTTAGCAGATGAAGCTGAGACCAGCAGGAACTGATTTGTTTATCAAAGCAAATGAACTTAGAAGAATAGTTAAAGAAAAGGAAATAGACATAAATAAATTAGATGTTAAAATAGCTGAAAAGATTTGAGATTTAAAAAAAAGTGCAAATGTTTTGTATCTTTTATTGTACAGTTTATTATTCTAGTATCTTTCAAAAAACCAAGGAAATAAATTGTATGTTTACAAATCAGTTATTTTAATCTGCAAAATATTCTTACATTGTTATTATAATAGTAGTTGACTGTGTTTAAATAAATATCAAATAAGTTAAATAATAATCATGTAAATCTCTAAAATAGTGACTGTTATTAGTGTAAAATACACTTACACGTGTTTTTAAAGAAATTATGTTCCTAATTTAATGTTATCTACTTCATAACTTGTAGGGAGTTAGTTTAATTTTCAAAATTGTTTTATGGTAAGTATTAAATTGAATTTAATAATAGTGCATAATACACACTTCTGTTAGTTTCTTAAAGTGAAATTACAAGCATGAAGTCGGTGTTATGGATAATTGCTTTATTCTATTCATTTTTTCTTTAAAAGTCTTTCATGTAAGGAAATGTGTACGAACCCTGTATTTGTCAAGGTATTTGTTTTAAAAACTTTTAAACTGATGTCTTGGTGTATAATAAAAATATAAATATTTTACATTAGGATGTAATCAAATGTACTGTCAATTTTCAAGTACAAAGAGTCTAGTCTTGAGAACTTATATTAAAATGTAAAAATAATTTTCATCAAATACTGTTCTATTTTGCTAAATATTGTAGAGGCTTTACGTATTTTTTTGGAAGCAGGAGTCATGAAGAATGAGCAGTGCCTTCGCCGAGAAGTGAACCGCGGGCCTCTGGAATACACGTCCCGCTTGCAGACCACTACACCACGAAGGCAGGAGAAATACCTCACATACTTTCCCTTTTAAAGAGTGACTAGGGTTTTAGGGGACCCAATCACCAAATCCTGGGTGTGGAGAATCATCATCATCATTAGTCCAGGTGCCTCTGTAGAGACATTAGGATTTTTTGGAAGCATGAAAAATGAGCAACGCCCTTGCCGGGTATCGAAGCACGGACCTCTGGAATAAATGCCCAGCGTGCAGACCACTACACTAAGGCAGGCTAAGAAGGCGGAAGAAATACATTACAGTCAAAAGTCGTTAATTCGGACTTCCATAATTCGGAATGATCTATAATCCGGACATCAAAACTAAAAACTTTCTGCGCATGCGCCACGTTGACACATGCGCAGAGGCGTTCACGCGTGCGCGTAAGACCTTTTACGACTGCGCATATGAGTGTGCGCAAGTGCAGAATACGTTTTCGCGTGCGCATTTTATGTATAATGGACGTATAAGCTAAAATTATTTAATTATCTATTTCAGTTAATGTTAATGATTGCGTTGTTCCTTAATTTTCGAATTGCATCCGGCTTATTATTTTTTGCAGACTGTAAGAGCAATTTTATAAAAGTAAGCTTAAACTTTCGATTATATCAAATAGAATTTCCGATATATATTTGTTAATATGTAAAGGATCTAAAGCGAAAGTATGTTTTGAAATCCGAAATCTGTTCATCAATTTCACGCTGCTCGGCGGCGGGCGCCTAATGAATTGGAAGTTGATTTGTCAGCACTATCTTCAGCGCAGATGTTTTTATTTTATTTGGCTTATAATTCCTTACCAAATGTAGTATTTCATCTCGATATGCTCCGTCTTTGATATGATTTAAAACAAGTTCCTCGTCATTATAATTCGCTTCCGATAGCGAAGAAAAGTGACAGAGGTTATTAAAACAAAAAACAAGAAATTATGTCTGTTTAATAGAATTAAAGAGAAAGTATTATCACATGAAACGAAGCAAAACTTAAACAACTTACATTGAAAGAAATGTTTAATAAAGTAAACAAATAAATATTAAGCTTTTTCTTTTTGCAAATTTTGATACCCTTTAGATCATAATTGTTCTTTATTTCATAAATTTCGGTTTCATATTTTTAATTTTAGAATTTCTGCATGCCATCTTACGAGATTTAAACTGATGATCTATAATCCGGAAAAATCGATAATCCGGAATCGCCGAAGTCCCGACGAGTCCGGATTAACGACTTTTGACTGTATAATATAACATCTCATTTTCTCAGATCTCAGTTAATACTGCTCACCATTCTTCCTCAGGGATATTGTCTGCGAATTCTCTGTATATTTTCTCTGGCTTCGGTAAGTTAAAATATATATATATATATGAAACTAAATATGGACTATAAGCACAACCAATAAGAATTAAAATCCCTTAGAAATTAAAGTGTGTGTTATTTCTATTCAAGTTTTATTGAAAAAAATACCTATCAAAAGTAGGGAGTTGCCAAATTTCAACTAATTGAAATTATGTATATATAGTGTGAGAGAGAAGCGAAAGTTCTCTAACTGCATGTTTGATTTCAGAGCCCCTGAATAAATAATTATTCATATTAATTATTTTTATATGTTGATTATTCTCTCACTAATAAATAATGCACCAATTTCACAGTAAAAATGCATTCTATATTTTTAATGGACTGTGATTTAATTATCATTTGTAGACTATCTATACAGCAAAAAATAAAAATTCTTCAATTCACGGTCTTCATCTAGAATGATTATATTTTGTACTAAAAATAATTTAAGACATTAACTAAAAAATCACTTGATTTATGTTGGTTTTTACCATATAATTTCTTAAAATTGTTACATTCATTACCTTCTAGAATCCTTTTATGACTGTATTCAATGAAAATGCATGTGGAATTTTTTAAATGCAATTCAGTTCCATTGTCTTTATTTTTAAATATATTTAAGACTGTGATATAACTCACAAGGAAGAAATTTCTATTCATCTGATATAATCATGAATCTTTAGGGCAGAAAGAAGAAACTGATGACAAGTGAAGAATTAAGACTTGTTAATCTGTCGTGAAACTAGATTGATAAATGTAAAAAATGAATTGAGAAATCATGAAATTTAAATAATAGCTCTTACTTGTTAAAGCCTTAGTTACTTATTGAATGTTTTAAATTATAGTTAAAATATCAACTATCATGATCGCGATGACATTAACAAGGAATACTTTTTTGGTTATGAGAACAGATTTATATGAAACAGAAATCAAAAGACAGTTCCTGTGTACTTTTGTAGCTTATTCTATAAAACAAGCTTTATAATTCTGTTCCAAATATTGCAATCAGCATGACTACTGGTGAGAAGACTTTTTAGTAACAACTGATTAATAATTATAATCTGCACATAAAAACTTACATATATGAAATCTCATATTGCATGCAAAATAGCAAACCAGTAATAAAATAAACTTTAATAATTAAATAAACCCTCATTAGCACAAATTTCAAAGGACAGAAAAATCAAGATTTTGTGTTAAAAAAAATTCTTATTAACTGGAGATTTTTTTTTTTTTTTTCCTACACATGAACCATTTACAGTATATAGTTACATATGTATGCTATGATATCATATAAAAAATGCTACGTACTACATTAATTAATAAACTTCAACTTGAAAAAATGGAATTGCAGATCATTTTTAGTCAAAAATTCTTGTATATTGCGCTGTCGCAAACGGGAACGAAAATGCCTAGTAACATCACGTACGCATAGCTTCAGTAAAACTAGCGGCCAATTCGAATATTCAAGCAAAACATTCTTTAGTGTCCAGGACGTGTAAAATTTCTTGGCGGGTGGGTGGAATAATATTGTCCTCCTCACTTTCTTTTAATGACATTTCTTGCACCTCAAATATAACTGCTCTTAGATCAGATTCTACTGGAGCACACACGGCAACATCGTCATCTGCATTAACACACTCCTCAAACATCTAACACCAGGATTCGCAACGTCTTGTGGACTGTTTCATTTGTCAAGTGAAGTGGTATCATTGTCACGATCTAACTTGTCAACAGGACTTTGTGTCTCCAGTCTGCATTAAAACAGTTCTCTATGTCTTGTGATGACTCTGGTTTCCAGGATGTGGCGATAGCTTTTATTGCATCCAGCAGACTCCAAGTTGTTTCCGTCTAGTTTTCAGTACCGCGAATTGCAGGTCTCACGAGTGATTTCCAATAAGACCTTTTTATAACTGCAATAATGCCTTTATACAAAGGCTAAAAATGACACTTGTTACATTTGGGGATTATGAACTTTTGTATTGCTTCCGTACATTTCAGTTCAGATCATGTATATTATGGACACTTGCCCAGACTCAAAAGGACATGCCTATTCCGAGCCACCATTCGACTAGTAAAATGAAGGAGTCAATCATGAAAAGATGATCTTGTTGATCCAAGCTTTCTTATAGTTAGAGTAGTTGCAAGGTCAATCACTATTTATGTTCGTAAAAGAACATGGTTTCTTGGATTAACCCAAGAACGGTTCATTGCCATCTGCATTGTACACAAAGACAACAATTAAGCATTGTTTACTGTGTGCTCCACCATGGCACTTGTCACCTTTTTAAAAAAGTCCAACTTCTTCCTAATAGTAGACCATACAAGGCATACTTTTCTCTCACTTGATCAAATTCATTGTTTGCTCATTTGTTCTGCTGTTTGCTTCTTCATCAATTGTATTCGTTTCACAACAAATTAATAAAATGAAATCAAGTGTTTCATTTGGAAGCAGTACTGCCATACAAAGGAACAACTAAAATCTTGCTTGAATGTTGATATTTTTTTATTTTTATTTATTTATCTATTGCGATTTCATTTGCTTTTGACTTATGGGTCTACTTAAAGGTACATTAGAAGTATGCATATGATTGAACTATTCTAGAAATACAGTTTCAATTTCTTCGTATAGCACTACGAAAGCACTTAGCTTTGTAGTTTTGGCAGATTGCTTTTCAGCAATTGTAGTTTTCTCCAAGACACCACGGTCTAATTCCTCAAGGATTTTTCAGCTTCATTTGCATATCTGTCCTCTTATCTCCTTCCTCTTGGCCATGCATCACTTTATTACTGTTTCCCATTTAATGTTAGTTGTTGTTTCCTGAAAACTATTTATATTGCCATCTACAGGTCTGTTGAAGAGTAGAACTTTCGGAGAATAAGAACTTACTAGTGTGAGCTGAAAATTTATGTATAAATAAACTACAGTCTAGTAAATCTATGTAAATATTTTATTGCAAATGCAATTCATTTAAATTTTAACTGGAATTAATCATTTAATATGCTCTGTACTATTGAGGTTTAGGAAGAAAAGAAGACACTAACTTGCATCAGTATGACATTAGAAGAAGATTAGCTAAGTAATTTAACATGATTATTTCACATCATTGAACCAGTCATATTAGGTAACATTTAAATAATAAAAAAGCACATCTGAGCATATACCTGCATTTGCTGATTGAAGCTCTTTGTTGATGTGGCGATCGCGACTGTCGAGTAATGTTACTCATACTGGCTATGTTTTAAAGTAGGGGGTCTTCAACCTTTCGTGCCCGAGGATCACATCAATAAATTTACAAAGATCCGCGGGCCACATGTCTGTCAAAAAAATAGTGTAGTCAGATAATTTATATAAAAAGGGAGGTTTGTTTTGCAAGGCTACAATTGATCCTAAGCGAAGAAATAGTGTTACAGATTTGTATTTATATATACATTGGTTCCAAAAAGTCAAATGGAAATCGAATTAAAATGTTTTGCATCTTTTTTTAACTATGAAGAAAAAGTATAAAAATGATTGCACATAATGATATGACAAAAGGATTCGCAATGAAAAAAAGAAAAACAAAACTTGCATTACTGTGTCATGGCTGACATTGAGTCAGTATCTTGTTTTTCATTTTACTACAAGACTGTTCACATATGTAGGTACTGCCAAAAATAGAAGACATGAAGAGTGCATGTTTACGAATTCCTGGATACTTGTCTTTGGTCACGTTCTTCGAATAAAAATCAATTAATGTAGGATCTTCAAGAAACCTGCATTTTACTGCAGAAACACACTGTAAATCAATGAATTCTAATTGAAGTTCAGGTAGAACACTTTCAACGTCTACTGAAAATGGCAAGGAGTACATTCTCATAAACATTTCATTTTTACGAAAATTGAAAAATCTGCTTTAGAATTCCTCTTTCAAATTTGAAATGCCTTGTACATAATTATTTGAATTCCATGTTGTAGAGTTCTTCACACACTCCATCAATTTTTGAAAGAGAGTGAAATTTTTATTTAGCAACTCACTTCCCCACAGGATTAATTTTGTCTCAATAGCTTTCACAAAGTAATAAAGATTATCCATTTGACTGCTACGTGGCACAAAAGCGCTGCGTTCATTTGCCTCGAAAACTGCGACGCAGTTAATTATTTTAGAAGGTCAGACTACGTACGTTCACACCCACGGAGCAACAAAGACATGCCGAAACTCGCAGCGCGGTTTTCGAGACAAATGAACGCAGCGCTTTTGCACCGTGTAGCAGTAAAACAGTTAGGAACAAGTAAATCTTTTCTCAGTAAGCGGTAGATAATTCTAATCATTGAGATGACCTGTAATATCAACAAGAAATGCAGTCTGTCAACCATTTCTCAACACTGAACTCGTGAATAGATTTCTCTCTAAATTCCATGAATTGTTGAACTTCGCTCTTCAAAGAAAACAGGCGTTGAAGCATCTTTTCTCAGCTCGACCAACATACTTCCAGGTAATACATCACCATACTCAGCTTCCAAATCACTCAGGAACTGTTGAAATTTCCTGTGATAAGTCCTTTTGACAAAATGTAACCACTTTAGCAACAACATTCATCACATGTTCAAAGTTTGAGAAGGACTTCTTGCACAAATATTCTTCGTGGAAGATACATTGGAAAGTCATCACAGTATTATTTCCACTTGCATTCACGTCAGATTTGAGTAATGTTATTACTCCTATTTCCCAGTCATAGGTTTAGCACCATCTGTGATTATAGCAGATATACCGTAATTTCAGTAAGAAACGCCGCAGCGTTTACGTGTTTAAAACTTAAATTTTCAGTGGGTGCGGCGTTTAGGTGCACTAAAAATAAAATATTTCCTATGATAGTCATTGTACATAGTTTGGATGGCCTTGTCATTGTGCATAAACTGGTGCTGTTCCCACACAAAAGACCACTCAGTTGCTTTTTGCGAATGTTATTTTGTTTACATTCTTTCCCTTGAATGGACCTACATGCCTTATTCACCCTAAACGAGATCTCAGAACAATAACATCAGACACCATATAACATAGAATCACACCAGACAAGCTAACATTCAATATGACTTGAGCCTGTGATTGACAAAGTACATCAACTGCACTCTGAAGACATTTTACAAATTCTCCATTAGCAATGGCTTTTCAACTCTTACCAATTTTTTCTGCTTTCATGTAACCAACACAAACACTATTTTCAGATTCTTTATTCGCTGTAGTGAAGAGAGACTGTTGAAAATTTAGATTTGATTTTAATTCACTCACCTTGTCACTTCCAATGCAAACTATTTCTCACTGCGCTCAGTATCATAATGTCTCTTAATGTTGTATTCTTTCAACAAAGCTACACAGTCACTGCAAATAAGGCAAACTGCATTCCCCATATGTACAACAAAAAAATAAAAATCTGACCACTTTTCTTGGAAGAAAAGAAAACTGCATTTTTCCTTCAACTTCTCTTTTTACTTCCTTGTACGAAATAAAAAGGAAGTATTGTAATTGCGGAAAGTTTCAGGCATCATATTTCAACGCAAATATCCATTTTCACTGCTAACGAATGCAATTTAACGTTTTTGCATGACAATTGTACGTAAGGACTCTTTTTCCCAAAAAAATTGTAAAACTAATTTTAAATGAATTCTGAAGAGAATTTTTTTGTGGCGTCTGTGCGTACGTACGTACGTATCTCGCATAACTCAAAAACGAGTAGCCTCAGAACGTTGAAATTTTGTATATAGGACTGCTATAACATGTAGCCGTGCACCTCGTATTTTGGTTACAATCGGCCTCACCAAACGTATATAAATATATTTATACATATATCCACTCTGTTACCCGGCTCAGTGATCTCAGTTTCTTTACTCTTATATGTTTGTAAATTGTACATTTTTTGCTTTAAAAATGATTGTATTATGTTGTTTTTATGTTCCGGTTAAGGTTTTTGTGCCTTTAGTAAATCTGTATGCAATATTTTTAGAATTATCAACAATTTTAAAGTTGTCTAAGTGCCGCTAAGCCTTTTTTTTTATGGCGCCCATTGATGTTTACATTTGAAAAAGGAGACTAGTGGATTTGTTGCCAATCTAGAGAAACTTAGCTTCACAACAACAAAGATAACGCATTCATTTATCGTTGCCAATTAAATCATGCTTAATTCTTTCTGGAATTTTTTCGAGGAAATAAGTGTTTAAGATTTACTTCGTAGTTTTTAATATAGATATTTTGTGTTTTTATGTATTTTTGCCTTCTTGCGAAGTAAGAACTGAATTAATTAAATGAGAAATAATCAATCGTCTGTGAAAAACTGTTTCTTTTTTGTTTTGTTTGCTTCATTTCTTTTATACATCATTCTAGCCTTATTATAGTATTTGAATAGAACATGTGGCAACGATTAGATATTTCTATTCTTTAAATGATATAAATTCTGTGCATTATGAGTTATAATATGAACAAAATATATAAGTTAACTGTTATATAATTATTGGATTACATAACAGTTAACTTAGTTTCCGTTATATAACTACGAGGGCCATCCAGGAAGTAGATTACGTTTCCGTCTGTGTCCGCTAGGGGCGGGGCTAGCGCGGCCATCTTGGGGTCAGAGCGTTGCGCAGCTCAGTCTGCATCTAGCCGTGCTAGTGAGAGGTTCGTGCTGTGCTCCGTTCAGATACTGTGACGGTTTGAAATGTCTGCGTTAATTGAAAATCCCGCGAGCTGTGAGGTGCGCTCAGTAATAAGGTTTCTGACTGCAAAAAACTGTAAACCGATAGAAATCTATCGGCAGCTTCGTGAAGTGTATGGGGACAACATTATCACTGAAGGTGGAGTGCGTCAGTGGGTCATAAGATTTCAAAATGGCCGAACCAATGTTCACGACGAAGATCGAAGTGGGAGACCCAGCATAGTGACCGCCGAACTTCTCGAAAAAGTCGATGCTAAAGTCCGTGAAAATCGAAATTTCACAATAACGGAACTTTCTTTGAGTTTTCCACAAATTTCGCGAAGTTTGTTGCACGAAATCATCAGCGAAAAGCTTGGTTACCACAAGTTTTGTGCAAGATGGAAGGCAAGAAGAGGTAACGAAGTGGTTGAAGGCGCAGGCGGCCGAATTTTTCAACGAAGGAATTTCCAAGCTCGTACATCGCTACGATAAATGCCTTAATTTGTATGGTGACTATGTAGAAAAGTAGTATTTGAGTGTGGCTTTCATCTGTATATAATAAAATTTGTTTCCTATACTTTGTTTATTTTTTTATTCCAAAACGTAATCTACTTCTTTCTGGATAGCCCTCGTATTATATAAGTGAGTATATACGTGCGTACGTACGTATCTCTCATAACTCAAAAACGAGTAGCCTCAGAACATCGAAATTTTATATATAGGACTGCAATAACATGTAGATGTGCACCTCGTAATTATACAATTAAAAATACGAAAACATAATTTATGAAATAAAGAGCAATTATGATCTAAAGGGTAAAATTTAAAAAAGATTGATTTTAACAATCAGCAACTTAACATTTGTTTATTAAACATTTCTTTTAACGCACGCATGTGTAAAGCATACATTACGCATACTCGAAATTAGAAAATTGCAACCAGAAAACTATTTGATGTGTATTCGTGATGTTTATAATGACGAGGAATTTGATTTAAATCATATCAAAGGCGGAGTACATCGAGATAAAATACTACATTTAGTAAGGAGTTATAAGCCAAATAAAATAAAAACATCTACCATGTAGATAAGGATAGGGCTGACAGATCAACTTCCAGTTCATTGTGCACCACGACGCCCCCCCCCCAATCCGCAGAGCAGCATGAAATTGATAAACAGATTTCGGAATGGTTAGAGAAACAAATCATTATTCCAAGCTTTTTTGATTATGCAAGTAATATCATGATAAGTAGAAAAAAATGCGATTCATTTAGACTGCCTGGACTTAAACGACACTTAAAATCTGGTGAATCCCTTTCCGAATATTTAATTGCCATGCGTGAAATAGCCAGTCGCAGTTCTGTAGCTGATTCATCAATTCTTGATTATGTAATCAGTGGGATACCGGATCAGAGTAGTAACAAAATTATTTTGTACGAGTATAAAAGTACTTCTGAATTCAAAGAAAAATTTTAAATTTATGAGAAAATCCGCATTTGAGATACTAAGAATAAGGGTTATTCAAGTACTAACACACAAAATAATGCACGCGCTATACCTAATAAGAGTACAGAACCAAGATGTTATAACTGGGGAAGCGTAATGTATGCACATTCTTTACACGCATGCGTAAAGCATACAAAAAGAAAGTTTGTGACTTTGACGTCCGGATTATAGATCATTCCGGATTACGGACTTTGTACTGTATATAACCACTCTTTACTAGGCTCAGTGATCTGTTTCTTTATTCTTATATGTTTGTAAATTGTGCATTTTTTTGGGTTTAAAAATGACTGACTTGTGTTCTTATCTTCCAGTTAAGGTTTTTATGCTTTTAGTGAATCTGTATGTAATATTTTTAGAATTATCAACAATTTAAAAGTTGTTTAGGTGCCGAATGGCGGCCAATGCTTATTTACATTTGAAACAGCAGAATAGTAGATTTGTTGCCAATCTAGAGAAATTAATAACAAAGATAACACCTTCTTTTATTATTGCAAATTAAATCATGTTTAATCCATTCTGGAATTTATTCGAGGAAATAAGTATTTAATATTTACTTCATAATTTTCAATACAGACATCTTGAGTTTTAATGTATTTTTGCCTTGTCGCGAAGTGAGAACTCAATTAATTGAATGAGAAATACTTAATCGTCTGTGAAAAACGTTTTTGTTCTTGTTTGCTTAATTTCTTTTATACATTATTTTAGATTTCTTATAGTATTTGAATAGAACATGTGGCAACGATTAGATAATTCTTCAGATGATATAAAATTTGTGCATTCTGAGTTAAAAAATGAATGAAATGCAATGCTGTTAAGTGGATCTAGGGCCAGAGTGTTGGTATAGTAAAATTTTAAAAAGTGCATTTAGTCTATTGTGCTTTATGTGCTATCGACGAAGTAGATTTAATTCAATCCAATAAGTTTAAATGAAATGCAGGAAAAATGGGTATAATTTAACATTCCGTACAAGTTCTAAATCTGTTAAAGATAAAAATTTAACCTTTTTATGGAATTTAGATTTTATGGATAGTCAATTTTTTTAATTTTAATATTACATAAGATAAAGTGAAATTTTTGAAAAATTTATCATTTTCAGAAACTTTTATCTCAAATAATACCAGGCATGTCAATTAAATGTTTTAAATATCAAAAATAAGAAAAAATCATGACAAAAAGCCAACAAGGCAATTTTTCTTGAAATCAAATTTTCTCAAAATTCTTCAAATTCAAATGTGGGAGCCACTAAAATGTCTTCAGCGGGCCACGGGTTGAAGATCCCTAAATTAGATCATTGATTCAGGTTTAAAATTATGAAATATGTTGATATATAGATCTTTCTCTTTGGTGAATTTCTCTTGGTGAACACTGAGCATAATGTTTACAATTTTATATTCAAGTTTCTATGCTATACTTTTTGAAAAAATAATTTTTTTGGTGATTTTATATATAAGAATATTTATTAAACAGTATGATAATTACAGTTTCTTTGTTTGAACACATTAAAATCAAAGAGCATTTTATGTACACATCAATCATTGTTGAGTTTGATTTATAAAATATTTTATGCATACTAGTATTACATAGCAAATTCATTTCTACACAAGGGACAGGTAAAGTTGTTGCTTGTACGAAACCATTTGTACTGTAAAATAAAACAAAGTTATTAATGAGAAAAATTACATAAATACATACAAAAAGTACAATTCACAAAATTCATCAATTTCAACAACAATATTGAATACAGTATACATTAAAGAAGTGAATTATTCACAATATGCTAAAAACTATGCAACAAACAGAAAAATTAGGGCATATGATAAAACTATGATGATGCATAATCATAATTATATGCATATGTTAATAGGTAAATGCATGCAAAACCAAGCCAACATAGAAAATTTTCATAAAACGTTTTAGTCAGGGAAATCTGTTGAAATGAATTCAATTCTGCATGTAGTTCAAAAAAAGTTAATTTAAACAGATCATGAAGGATTTATATGCTTCATCGTTTGATATATAAAATGCATGGTAATATGCTGTCTTGAGATGTGACACCAGTTGGAATGAATTTCCAAACTAAATTAGCCTAAATATCAACTATATTGAATCATAATTAGCATAAAAAATATTTTACGGATATTTAAATTGGATAATCAAAAATCATTACTGCCTGGAATGTCTGTAGTTGCCATTGACAAGGACAAGCTGACAATACTTCATAGATATCCTCATACGGAAAGGAAGGTTTGGTTTAACTGAGATCACTTTACTTGAACCTATGCCAATGAAGCACTTTTTTTCACCGAATTTCAGTTTTAGATAGTCACTGATTTCTGATCTACACTGATATGAAGAATGACTAACTTAATATATTAGGCCAGTAAAATCTATAAATAATAAAAATTATAGCTTTTCAATGTTTCAGCACAATCTTGTTGGCATGACAGTAAGGCAGTCTGCTATTGTAGTACTTGCCAGCCACACCTACAAATCGAATGCTCAGAACAGATGATCAACCAAATCAGACTTCACGTGGCCCCACAATATACACTGCTCGACATTGAAAATGCAACACCAAGAAGGAGTGGTCAGAAATTTATGCAAATTTTAGAGTAGACGCACATCACTGAGTTACGCAAATGATGTGAAATGCGCAGATCTTCGATGCACGTGAAGTAAGATATAAGGGAAGGAACGTGCAGAATTAGCAATATTCGTGTCATTATTTCTGCCAGATGAATTATCGAAGAAAGTTGTTTTTTGTCCTGGAGGATGCGTGTAATAGGAGAGAATGCCAGGCCGCCATCAACGAAGGCACTTCCAGCAGATAGACGATTTTACGAGGGGTATGGTGATCGGACTGAGAAAGGCGGGTTGGTCCTTACATCAAATCGCAGCTTATACCCACATGGATGCAAGTACGGTGCATCAGCTATGGTGAACATGGTTCGAACAAGGAAATGTGGGAAGAAGGAGGGGTGCAGGTGCAGCCAGAGTGACATCATCACGCGTGGATCAACGCATCCGCCGACAAGCTGTGGCGGTTCCACAAGTTTTTTTGCACCACGATTCTGCAGCATGTGCAAGATACCCTGGATGTTTCTGTGTTGACCAGAACCATTTCGCGTCGATTGGTTGAACATGGCCTGCACTCACGGCGTCTGTTAAGAAGACTGCCATTGACCCCACAGCATAGACGCCAATGTTTCGAATAGTGCCGGACTGGAGCGATGTGGAATAGTGCTGGACTGGAGCGATGTGGATGACAGAATGGCAAAACACCGTGTTCTCAGATAAGTCATGCTTCTGTTTATCGAGTGACAGTCGCCGCATACATGTGTGGCGTCGACATGGAGACAGATCTAATCCAGCAGTAACTGTGGAACGCCCCACCGCACGACAACGTGCATAATGGTTTAGGGTGCTATTGCCTACGATTCCAGGTCACCTCTAGGTATTCAGGGCACTATGACAGCCCAACGATACTTGGATAATGTACTGCGGCCGGTGGCAATCCTCTACCTTCAGGGACTGCGTAATGCAATTTATTAGCAGGATAACGACCGACCACACGGTGCTTGCATCTGCCAACATGCTCTTCAAGGTATACAGATGCTTCCCTGGCCACCGTACTCTCCTGACATATCACTAATCAAACACGTGTGGGATGTGATTGGACGCCGTTTGCAGACTCTGCCCCTGCCTCGTTCAGAAGACGAACTGTGGCAAATGGTTGAAAGGGAATGGAGAGCCATCTTCAAGACACCATCCACACTCTTATTGACTCTATGCCTAGACGTGTTTCTTCGTGCATCGCTGTCCACAGTGGTCCTATATCCTACTGAGCCAACCCCATTCTCGCTCTGTATTCTGACTATCATTTTGAAATAAAGATCACTTATTGCTGCTTGCTGTCTCCATCTTTTTTCCAAATTTCATCACTTTCTGACCTTCTTGGTGTTGCATTTTCAATGTCGAGCAGTGTATACCAACGGCTCGAAAGATGAATCAAGTACTGGGTGTGCATTCACACGCTTAAGGTAATGCTCCAATGTTATTACAGAAAGAAAATTCCTTTTACACAAGAACAATATCATCTTTCAGGCAGAATTATGGGCAATAAAAGAATGTCTCAAATACTGCATCAATTCCAATTTTAAGGAAATCAATATTTTCACAGACTCACAATCGGCCATACAAGCCTTAGCCAATCCTCAGTGTAATAAGGAAGACACAAAACCTGTCTTCATCCAACGGCAAGCACATGTCGGCCACTCAGGAAATGAAAGGGCCAACCAGCTTGCCAAAGCAGCAAAAGACCTCACTGCAACAAAAGCTGAGACACCATGACCATCCTTTAACCTTAAAGCAACACTGGAATCCCATCTCCTACTTAAGTAGCAAATTTAATGGCAAGAAAGACAGCAGGGAAGAAGAGCATTCAAATTTACCCCCAAGGTTTGTTGATACAACATTCACATGAATGCACTTATTAACTGGCTAATTTCAGGTCATGGCTCTTTCCCTGCATATTCTATGAAAGGAATATGTGCCTACAGGATAGCTGCCAATGTGAAAAAAGGGGTGATCCAGAACATTATATCTTCAACTGTCTCCTGACAAGTCAGTGGCACCTCAAAAGACCCAGTACTGAGATTCTTGCTTTCATGAATTTTGCCTACAAACACCCCCATAGCAATCTTCTAGAGATAACAGAATTTCTTGCAAGTAAAAGCATTGAATTAAGGGCCCCATCATGAGAAGTCCTTACCAAATCTATGTTGTAACTGTATATATGACATAACTCAATGTATGCTCCCTGTATATTTTAAGTCTGTGTATGCTATATGTTTTTTTCCCAGTTCAATTTTAAATAAACACCCACACCTTTGAATGAAATGCACGGTGCACCACATGCGGTTCAGAACCTGAGGCCGTGGCATGAACTAAGTCAGTAAATGCTCCAGGGCATATCTCATCCGATCCTGAATAGAGGTATTCTAGACAGTTAGTAGAATGGGACTACACCATGTCTATGATGGATACCTGGTGTTCCACCCACTTTCTTTTATACCATACCATACCATAGTACTTGGGCTTGGATTTGAATGCTGCAGAAAATATGGACGTTTATTCAATACCTCTGCCAGTAACAGGTGTAACCCTTGCCTCTTGGTGATGATAAAATTTATGGACTTGACATTATAATCAAACAAGTAAGATAACTTACAATTTACAAATGTCTGAGCAAGGACTACTCTCAGTGATATTGCTCATGTTCACACCTTCTTTGCCTAATTTAATCACTGTCCAATTTTGCCTTGCAATTTCAACTCATCTCGTAGACCAGATTCGTATTCTACTATAATCCTACATGATTTCATACACATCCAATCAGATACTTACATACTAATGCAGCAACCTGACCACAATTTGATTTATTTATGAATAAAATGGTAAACGTTGCTCATCAGATGCAATCTGGTTATTACAGTGACTTTTTAAAAAAAGATTGCCAAACTTTCAATATTTTTCATTACATTGTTAACACATCATTACGAATTTTAAATATATATGTAAATAATTTTAGTGAAATTATATATCATATTGTAGTATGTATGAGCTCTGTTTACATTACACTTTACCTCAACCATAGCAACAGCTGACACCAAAGTAAGGCAGAATGTAATCAAACTGAAGATTAGGATCCTAAAACTATATTCATTGCATAGGATGCCATCTAGTGGTCTTTAACCCTTTAAAGGGAACCGCCCTATAAAATATACCAGTTGTTTGTTAATTTTTTAACCTCCTAAAAAATGCTAATTTTTCTACACCAAAAGCTGTAATCGTAAGATTCTAGTGTTTCCATTTGATTCTAAGTGGCAGCATTATCACATGAATGCTCAATATTTTGCAGTTATGAAATTAATATACCTCGTTCCAAAGTATCACATTTGAAGATTCATAAATTCTGTTGGAAGGGAAGAAAAAATTAAAAATCTGAAAATATATGATGTACACATGCTGAATCATATATATTTATTTCATTTCAGTCAGAAGTGATAATTAACCAAAGATTATTTATACTATTTTAAGACCGGAGTATAATATATAACCAGCACCCATGCTGAGGTTCCCTCATTGGCAGCACCAGTCTATTGGTATGTATATTACACATGCCAATAGATGGCAGCACCAGTCCAAAATGTGTTCAAAGTGCTTTGAAAGTCAACAACCCTTACTGAAATGTACAAAATAGTGTTTTGTACTCATTTAGTGAATACTTCATTCAAAAAATGGAATACCATCAAATGTGATGTTGAAGTGCTATTAAGTTTCATTTACAAAGCCAATTTTTTTTCATTAAGTTTTAAAATACTTTTGCATGTATAAAGTAATTGTACTGTTTTAAGATTTATTTAAATCACTAAAAAGTGAATTGTCCCCCCCCCCTCTGGCCAAAATTACAATATTACATATATATATATACGTATGCATATGTTACCGGAAAAGTTTGAAATCCAGCATTGTATATAATGCCTAAAACTAGCCAGCAATGTATGAAGCGATTCATATTTCATACATTTCCTAGGCATTCAATAGAAAGTCAAATGACAAACTGGCAATGTATGAAATACATTTCTGATTCGTTTCGAAGAACTAGGACATGATGTTTGTAAAAAACAAAATTACATTCATTTATCCTGTTCAAGAAAGCGTCAATACTGTATAGTATTACATCAACGGCGCTGAGTTATTTCCCGTACTTCATAAAAACTCATGTGAGTAATGGGCATGGACGTGATAGAATGTTGAAAGAACTTCGAACAAATACAAAAACGTTAAACGTAATGATATTGAACCGTAAAACCACCTTTGTGAGCAGTCAAAAAAAAAAGCAAAAAGGGCATTGTTGGGAAACATGATTGTTTCTGAATTTATTTTCCATTGTTAGGTAGATCTTACTGATTCCCAATCTCAGCCATATAGAAAATACAAATTTATTATGTTGATCAACATCATCTCATTATCTTTCTTTTCATATTTGGAATAACAGGTTTTTAATGCCATTCTTTCATTAATTTTTCAAAATAACATTTGTATTTTGGAGGAATAAAGTCTTTTAAATAATAGCCTTATCATAACTTTTTTTTCATACTTTGTCTAAAGAGTATTTGTCATTCAATAAAATGCCCAGTTATTATATACAATGCCTAGAGAAGGTACGTAATAATTATCATATTTTATACTTTGCCTAAAATTGTATGGCATTATATACAATGCCTAGGCATTCTGCAGAATGCCATCGTTTCATTTACTTTGCCAGTAATATATATATCAAGTGTAACCTGCTTTTATATAATTATCAATACAGAGTTAATTAATACTTAATTGTCATTAATATTGTCAATGTCTCAATAATAAATACACTTGATACAAATGAACTTCATTTGCTGTTAATTTTGGGGAGAAGGGATTAATATGAGTGAGAGAAAAAATGAATCCTGTAACATTAATAATACAGTTTGTAAAATTGTTTAGAGAGAAAAAATTAATTAAGGTATATGTAATCAAAATCTGTCACCATCATCTCTAAACATCAGTTGTTCTAATTATTATTTCTGTAAAAATCTGACAAATCAGATGATGGAACAAGTCATCTTCATTAATAAAATTGAAATAAAAAAATTTATTTTCCTACCATTCTCAATCAGAAGCAGGGGGAAAATGTGTCTTCACTGAGGATTTTCTAATTAAGATTTATGTTCACTTTACACACTGAGAAATCCGTAAGTATCCCAGGCAGCCAACCCATCTCTTAGAATTTAACACTTAGTCAAACTAACAGTATTCTTACCCACTCTCTTGCTTATATAAGTAAAAACTTTGCCTCATTTTAGAGATGAATTGAGGACTATTCTAAGTTTATGTATTTATATCACAGAATTAACATTTTAATTCAGTTTCGCTAAACATTGATATTGATTGAATAGTTGTTGCATAACACTAATGATTACATTTTGTTCAAACAATTCATACATACCAGGCATGCAGAATGGAACTTTTTCCTGCACACATGGCATGAAAGTTTTGGCAGCTTCAGAGAAGAACTATGTAAAATGTAGTAGCAGACCATGCATTCTTCCACTCCTTCAAACTTTTTGTCCAAATTCTTTTTCCAGATAGTTAAACCATCCAAAATAGAACCATTCTGTAAAAGAGAAATGTTTAATTGTACATCTGATAAATATATAAAAGCAAAATGTCAAACACTATTTAAATGTTTTACTTTTTATAAAAATAGAAAATATGAATAAATTCACGTGAACAAAATAAAAAAAAAGTTAATATGTACACCACGACTTATGGAATATTAAATTATACGTATTTTTTGCTGCATTTCATTTAAACTTATTTCCTCGAATTTCATTAGAGATACATTTTTCATTCAAATAAATTCAGTTCTCACTTCTCGGCAAGATAAAAATACATAAAAACTCAAAATATTTTCATTAAAAATTGAATATAGAAAAACAAAAAATACCAAATACAGTTAAAACAATTTAAAAATTTTTTACAATTAAAATTATAGTTTCTATGCAAAAACAAGCAATTCGGTTAGCATGCAAAAAGGCAGATTTTTCGGTGCACAAAACTAAAAGTTTTCCTTTAGTCCCACTCAGCAAATAAAGACACTGAAGGTCCAGAAAGAATTAATTCACTATTCTGCTAAGTTTCAAATGTTAACAAATATGGCTGCTATGGTGAAAAAAAAAAAAAGCAGGCTTAGCTGCACTTAAACAACTTTTAGGTTGTTGATAATTCTACAAATATTGCATGCTAAAGCCATAAAAACCTTCACGAGAAGATAAGAATAACATAATCGTTTTTAAAGCAAAAAATGCGCAATTTACCAACATATAAGGAAAAAAACTGAGCTCACCGAGCCGAGTAACAGAAAGTGGGTATATATATATATATATATAACATTTACTACTCCTTTTCTATATATATATTTAGCGCGACCCATTGCAACCAAAAAGGGAGGTACGCAACTACATATTATAGCAGTCCTATACGCAAATTTCCAATGTTCTGAGGCTATTTTTTTTATTTATCTGATGTACACACATATATACGTACAGATGCCATGAAAAAATTTCTTCTGAATACATTTCAAATCAGTTTTATAATTCGTTTGGGGAAAAAGAGTTATTTATTCTGTCCATACGTACAGATGCCACGTAGAAACATTGTTAAATTGTATTTGATATGGTCAAAATGGATAGTTTTGTTGAAATAGGGTACCCAGAATTTTTCGTGATTGCAATACTTCCTTTACTTCGTACAAGTAAAAAATCTGATGTGTACACCTCACGACTTCCTTGTATGGAATATTAGATTATATGCATTTTTTTCCTACATTTTATTTAAACTTATTGAATTAAACAGAATCTACTTCACCGACAGCACATAAACCACAATAGAATAAATGCACCCTTTAAAATTCATTATATTTATTTATCATAGTAACAATCTCATTCTTAACAGAGTTTCATCTCATTCACTTATGAACTCAGAATGCATAAAAATTATATCATCTGAAGAATTATCTAATCATTGCCACAAGTTCTACTCAAACACTACAATAAATCTAAAACAATGTATAAAAGAAATTAAACAAATAATAATAATAAAAATTCGGAAAAGCTTTCAGAGTTTACTTTATGCCCAAAGGAGCATTTTTAAAATGTTTTGTGTGTTACCTTTATTTATTAAACATCAAGTTCTTTGCACTTAAACCATAAAATTAAATTCAACAGCAATATTACAAAATAACTTTAAAATGGGCATATCCTTAGAATTTCCATTACACAGTTTCATGTGTTGAAAATAAAATTGTCCCACCCCCGGTACAGTGTTGTCATTGCTTGCTTTGAAATAGTCGAGTTTGTTAACCCATTAGCCGCTGGTGTTGCGTTGACGCAATGGTCAAAATAAATGCATATATAAATATAACTACCTAAGATATTTTATACCAGCAGATGATTTTGTGTAGGGAATATTATGAAGATTATTTCTGTAAAAAAAATATTTGTCTTCAACAATCATTTTCTTTATAATAATTAATCTCATACTTTAAGCAAAATTTTCGACCAGGTATTTTTGCTGAAAATATTTAACGAAAGAATCGCCGTCTTTATTAGTGATCTATTTTTAGTCAAGGTCACCGTTTATCAGAACATTACATTACTCAGATGTTTATATTTGTGTTGGGAAGGAAGGGAAAACAGGTGTTGCTCTGACGTAACGTCAGCAGGAAACAAGTAGTCAATTTCTTTTTTTCACTCATTCCTTTCTATGTTTTGGTTGTTTAAAAATGCCTAGAACGAGGTATCTTACATTAGAAGAAGCCCTTCAAAGATTTTTTGATGAAGAAACAGATGATGAAAATGTTAAAAATGACCAGGATGAAACTGATATTGTTGTTCTTCCCTCAGAAATTGCAGAAGCTAGTGATTAAGAAGAAAGGAATGGCAATGTTTTAAATAATGATAATGATATTTTACCAAATGATACTGCTGGAGAAGTTGAAATTCACGTAAGAACTAAGTTTCAGCCTTCTAAAAGCAGTTACAGTCATACTAAAAAGTTTAAAAAGCAGAAGACTGAAATCTTGAAGTGGATAAAAAAGGAACTGTTAGTTATGTCTCAAGGAGAACATGAAGAAGGAGATAGAAGAGAAATTATAAAAGACAAAATACAAGGTAAAACTAGTGCACAGATTTTCAATTTTCTTTTTGGTTTAGACATTTACTCTCTTTCATTGAACAGACAAATATATATGCTCAGCAAAAAAAAAAAAAAAAAAAAAAAAAAAAAAAAAAAAAAAAAATCCAAAATTTATTGCATCTGAAGCCTATATGAGAAGATTTATTGGAATATTATTGCTTACAGGATATCATTCTTTACCTCAAGAAAAAATGTATTGGTCTTTTGATAAGGACATTTCTGTTTCTGTTGTACTAGAATCGATATCACGTTTGCAGTACAGGAATATGAAGCAGAATTTGCATTTGACACTAGTCAAATTGACAATACTGATAAATTATATGAGATGATACCGTATCTAAATTTACTAAATATCACCACTTTTTACTACTTTAAATGTAAAGTCTCTTTTAGATTTCAGACGTGAGAATGCATTATTCTTTTTGCAAACTCATATTGAGAGTGTAGAATTAGCCAGAAATATATCAGCAGCAGGAAGACCTAGTAAATTCAGCATTCAAAAACCAATGCATGGAGGTGGTAGACATTTTATCGTAAAGTCCGTTGATAACAAAAGACTTTGATGTAAAGAGTATCATAGCCAGATTGTTTATAGATGCAAAGTATGCAATGTAGCTTAACATCATGATTGTAATCAAGCTTTTCATGCTTGAATCTTTCAATTGAAATAATCTGTATTTGTAAAAGAAATACAATGTATATTTTAATATTAAATCAATTACAAGTAAAGTGATTTGTAGATTTATAAAATGTTATACAGCTAAAAAGTAATCCTGCGCCCCACTCAAAAGAAACATCACACGAATAGAATCCTACTCACTAAACATCCGTAGTCTTATTCCGCTGATGTTGCGCAAACGCAACACTTGCTTTTTCCACACGTAAGAGCATTTTTTTTTTTCCAATGCAAATTTATGTTATAAATGTTTAATTTAATATTTGTTATTATTTTCATGAGAAAAGAAACATTCCTTGTAGTTTTGGCGGTTAATGAAAAATTCGTTTGTTGCAAACTATGAAATGATAATAAAACAATTTCTAAATTAGAACTTAGGGTTTCCAGAAGATGCCCATATTTGGTGGAGGATTATGTTATTCAAAATTTGATGGTTCTATGTACTGTTCTTTTATGACAAAGTGAGAAGCATACATACATTTATTCAGATTCTTTATTATTTAATTTCTTTAAATATAACATAGAGCGATAATATTTGGTATGAAAAATTTGAAAAGTGAAACAGACATTTAAAGTTTTCGATGCAAAAAGAAAAAAAAAAAAAAAATTAATAGCCCTTTGGGCTAAAAACAAACAGTTATTCGGAGATGATTCAGCACCGCTCACCTAATGCGCATGTGCTACTCGTAAACATTCTCCTCTGTCGAAGACATACTGGCGACATTATTTACTGCGAATATGAAATGCTTATTTCCACAAATTTCATCAGAGATATATTTCTCATTCAATTAAGTCTGTTCTCAGTTCGCGACAAGGCAAAATACATAAAACCTCAAAATATCTTCATCAAAAATTGAAAAATATACCAAAAAAAAATAATAATAATAATAAATAAAACACCAAATACGGTTAAAAACAATTAAAAAATTACAATTAAAATTAGAGATTCTACGCAAAAACAAACAATTCGGCCAGTGGGCAAGAAGGCAGATTCTTCAGTGTACAAAACCGAAAGTTTACTTTTGGTCCCTCTCGGTAAAAAAACACTGAAGATACAAAACTGACTTATTTCACTATTTAACCAAGTTTCAAATGTAAACAAATCTTGCTGCTAAGTTATGCTTAGTCGCACTTAAACTACTTTTAAATTATTAATAATTCTGCAACTATTGCATGCAGATAAATAAAAGGTGTAAAAATCTTAACCAAATTATAACAACATAATTCAATCATTTTTAAAGCAAAAAATGCACAATTTACCAACCTATAAGAATAAAAAAACTGAGCTCACGGAGCCGAGTAACAAAGTATATATATATATATATACACACACACACACTTTTGGTGCGGCCGATTGCAACCAAAAAGGGAGGTGCACAAGTACATATTATGTCCTATATACAAATATTCAATGTTCTGAGGCTAAAAGTTTTTGAGTTATGCAAGATACGTACATATGCATGTACGTACAGTGATTTAGGTTTCGTTTGGTTTATGTGACCATGGCAAAACCTTGAGGGCTATCTGCCTAAGAGGAAGATTGCCTTTATGTAGGACTTTTTAAAGGAGGCTGGAGGTATATAAATTACACACGGAGAAAACCACGAAAACGCCTATGCAGCGAATCGCAGGATTCGAGCCTCGGACCGCACTACCAGTGTTCAGTGAAATTAGTGCTCGGCTGCTAGTAGGCCAAGCATGACTTAGGATATATAGGATTTACATATAACGTTCTTCTACGATATGTATTTTGTCACAAAATCAGATTTTTTTCAAAAATGGTATGCCAATTTTTTTCCAGATTTCGATTTTATGCTTAAAATTATGCCAAACTGATAAGTTTTGTAAAAATTGCAGCAGCAGCATTTTTAAAATTCACATTCAAAATTTTAACCCTGGAATGTTAATTAATGGTATATATTTAAAAATATCGCTTTTTAAAGTAGATTTACTTGATTTCTTTGATAATTTGAAATTTAATTTATTCCAATTTAAACTTAAACACAATCTCTGTTTTATTTTAAAAATTTGTATTTTAAAATAATTTTTATGAATTTTTTGAAAAAAGTTTGAGTTATAACCTATAAAAATTTTACCATCATCTTAAAGTAAATTTATATGCATACATGCAAAAAATTAATTTTTCATCCAAAATTTTCAAAGATAAACATGAATTTATGTATTGGTGCGTTTTGAAATTTAACATATGTTATAAGCAATAATTATGCCAAATGTGGTTTTTGCATTTTGTTACAATCTTTAATGAATTACAACACTTATTTTTAACCTTAAATTCCCAAATAAAGTTTTACTGAGGATTATTCATATAGAAATTATTCTCATTTTTATTAATGATGTATAATAAATATTTATTAATAATATATATTCTCTAAATTTATACAAAAATATTAATGAAAAGTTCAAAGATCTTTTCTTTTTTGTAAGTTCTTACCTTTACCACTTTATCGTCTGCCATTTAACTTCATTTCATACTATGCAACCAAATTTATCTGCAGATTTCAAAACTGTATTTATATACGTATTCAATGCTTTTGAACACATTAAACAATGCGCCGAAAATATAATAAATAAAACATGCAATTTTCTACTACTGAAATGTTTAACAGCGGCATTTTCTTCTTTTCTGTGTGTTACAGATATCACAAATAAAATAATTCTGAAGATGTCCAAAGACATTCTGTGGCCAAATTCTTTTCTAAGCTAGCTAGTTAATTGCATAATATACTTTTAAACAAACTGTTTTCTATACATGAAAGACCCCTAATTTTATCAACAACCCTGCCTTTTTTTCAAAGCACATTATAACAATTTTTAATATTCAAACTGTGATATAAACATTCAATCTTGTAGCAACAGAATTCATCAGTCATATTCCCAAAGTGGCTTATGTAGAATTCATCCACAACTATTCTGGGTTTGATAGCCAATGAGGACATGGTCTTTATTACATAAATGTAAGGTGAGTTTTTAAATAAAAAAAATCCATTTTTTATTTTAAAATACATTTTCATTGCGAGCTTAAAATTCTAATTTAGAATGTATTTGTCAAGACATGAATTCTAATTATTAGTTATATAATAAATGATTATTACTGTTACATTTATTTTGATATCAGTATCATTTCTGTTTTATTTGTTGTTATATTAGAATTTATAACAATTCATTTTGTACAATAATTTCAA
Organism: Stegodyphus dumicola; assembly: GCF_044657685.1. NCBI lineage: Eukaryota > Metazoa > Arthropoda > Arachnida > Araneae > Eresidae > Stegodyphus > Stegodyphus dumicola. The sequence continues at coordinate 62,272,641 of NC_140772.1, read as the reverse complement.
AAATTGCCCTTTTCTGTGCACTTGCTGCTAATTTTATATCAACCTGCACTTCTACTCTTTCCTTCAACTTCACAAAAAAGCAAAAATTTAGTGAATTTTACTAAAGAATGACAATATAAATTTAAAAAGTGAATATTGGCAATTCAACCATTGACACTATGTCTCTCATAAACCTATTAGTTGGATAACTACAGTAATTTTTAGCAAGTTTCTGGTTTTGTGGTTTAGAAATCTGCATTTTGATTAAATTAGACAAATTGATTATTTAAATATGGCAAAGCATATGTGGCTATCTATGGAGAGAAATGCATTCATGGAGGATATTTTTATGGGGAAGTGGCTCGTATTCAAGTTGTACATGGAGCAAATTTCTTAATTAGGAGCCAAGTTATTGGACTCTAATTTACTATTTGATTTGCAAATATACAGTACAAAGTCCGAAATCCATTATCCGGAATGATCTAAAATCTGGACCTCAAAACCCAAAGTTTTTCTCGTAGGCTTCAAGCATGCACATTTAATTCCCCCCTCTGTGCATAGTAAAATATCTGGAGAGTACCGATTCTTAATTTCACTTCGACACTAAATATTATTATCCCGACTTGTTATTGAAGGAACGATCATTTTAGCATAAATTTGCACAATCAGTAATTTGGCTCTGTTGCTGCATGTCTGCTTGGCACATCTCAAACCAAAACATTCCACATAGATACATCGTTGATCTGACACACCTGGTGAATCATTATTTATTATACTTTCCTTTTTTTCCGCATGTTTATCAAACCATGACAACTTGAGAAATGATTCATGTAGTGATGCCTAAACAATGTTTTTATGTTAGTAATTGAATAATAAAGGAATATGGTTATGCTGACATAACGCTTGGCAATGATTACAGATTTAAGTTAAATGTGCTAAAAAATGTTGACGAGGAAAAATTTAAAAAAAAATTCTTTCCATATGCTAAAATTAGATTTTGTTGATGATACTCATAGACCCAAAGATTACATTTAGGGCTATTTGAATTAAGAATAACTAATTTGTTATTCACATAAACCAGAACCAGCACCAGGGCTCGTATAGCCGCACCAAGTCACAGAAGTTAGGACCCACAGAGACTGCATCAGGCGGTAAGCTATTTAGTGCCAGCCCTCAATAAGGCTTAAGTATGTGTGGGAATTTACTTATTCAGAACTCTGACAAGCCTTAAGCATGTGCAAGAAATAGACATAAGTATAATAAAGAACTAATACAATTCAGGCTTAATTGTCTCAGTGCACGATAGAAGCAAGATGGAATTTAATGGAACAACTTGTTAATGGCCAAGCTCATGATGCGTAGCCAAATATGTAGATTGAAGAATAGCTAAATTTGATTATGATAGACATGAATTTTAAAGGTTTTCAAATATCGTAAAACAAAGGTGAAATTTTCCAATTAATGGATTTTTTAAAGAAATATGGAGAAGCGGTAATAAATGATGATATAAAACAAGTTTTTCATTGTGATGACAATGCTTCTTGATGATTAATCAATTAATGAATAGTGTAATCTGTAGTATGGTTCTAGATCCAGAAAATACCGCTACCGATAGTGAAAAAAGTGTCAGAAAATTTACTGAAAACGAGAAAATTTCGATTTCGATTTCGAGTTAGTCGGAATTCTCGAAACAGCAGTTACAGGACTTAAACAATGTAACTAAAAAGGAGATTATGGGCTGTCTACAGAATTAAAGTGAAAGTATTAGCATAAAAAATGAAGCAACTTAAAAAACTTACATTGACAGAAATGTTTAATAAGGTAAATAAATATTAAGCTTTTTTTTTTTTTTTTTTTTTTTTTTTTTTTTTTTTGTAAATTTTGATACCTTTCAGATCATAAATACTTTGTTATTTCACAAATCATGATTTTATATTTTCGATTTTACAATTTTTACATGCCATCTTATTAGATTTAAACTGATGATCTAATATCTGGAAAAATCCCAAATCCGGAATCGCTGAAATCCCAACGAGTCCGGATTTTGGACTTTGTACTGTATAAACTTTGTTATATTTTTAGGCACAGGAAACTTTTTTTTATGGGAAAGTGGCCCCTATTAAAATTGCACATGCATGAAATCATTTGATTTGGGAGCCAGGTTACAATAGCAGCTCTAATTTACTATTTGATTTGCAAATATTTAAAATAAACAATGTTATATTCTCAGGCAGAAAAAACAGAGTTTATATATTTGTTAAACACATTTTAAACTACCATGCAACAGTGCATTTTAATGTTGAGTTATTAAATTTTCTATTATTGCACACATGAGGTGTTCTTGAAATCTATGCTTAAGATGGGTTGATTATCTCCCTACATTATTCATCTTGGGAAGATTAAATTGGTGCATTAGATTTATCAACATTAGATTAAATATTAATGCATTAAACAACATTAGATTTATCTTACAAGCTGAGATGCCAAAAAAATTCTGAAGTTTTAAGTATTTGGTTCAATAGTTGTCTTTAGATGATTTTTAATCTAATGTTGTTTAGTTGGAAATAGCTGTTCCAAACGTGCTATATTGCACAATATTGTACCTTTCTTCTGGTCAATAACCACTTCATACAGCCTCTCTGTCTTGAAAATAAGTATGTGTACCTAGTCACCCCACAATTTTACCAGATTCGACTCCTTTCATCTGACTATTTTTCCATCCTAAAAACTAAAGTACCCTTTCAAAGACAAGTTTTTTTTTTTTTTTTTTTTTTTTTTTTTTTTTTAAATCAAAGAAGAGATGAGAGGATTGCAACATTTTGTTCTTAGAGCCATACCAAAAACGGGCCTCTAAAAATCTCTTATTATCTGTCATTTGTATTAAGACAAAAAGTCGCATTAGCATAAACTCTGCAGCACTACTTATATTTTTTAATATATTCTGATTATTTAATTTCCCTACTGAGAGTATACACAAAAACTTTGATTACTTGATTTTCAGTTAGCTGAAATTTTGGTTCAATGGTTTCAGAAGAATTTGAAGGTTAAGTCAAAGTGAATATCAAAACCTACTGTTTAAAACCAATACTAATCCAAAGTCAAATTTTCATATTTGCTTTCTGAGGAGTGTATCCCTTCAGTTTTAGCTTACTGACATTGAATTGATTATTTTCTTTTTTGAATCATAAAAGTGAAATTCCTACGATATGATATATATCTATATCATAAAAACACACTTTTAAATTTAAAAAAAAACTATATTTGACAGTGCCCCCTTGGCAAACTTGGAGGTATATGGACACAGAGTTTATGCAATTCTTTGATTTGTTATTATAGCTTTGTTTAGCGGTGATTTTTGCGATAAATAAAGCTAAAAACAAGTCAAAGAAATGCACAAACTCGATATCTACGTACACATCGACCTATTTTCACTTAAAAAAACACCACAGAATTGCACAAACTCGGCATTGCGCACAAAAAATATATAATCTCGAAAACTTATTTAGAAAGTTCTCTGTCTTCAATGTGTGGCACACAAAATTCCTAAAGAGCATCCAAAAACTTTCCTCAAACTATGTTCCCTTTCTAAAGGAACACTTTATATGGTGACCATTTAAAACTTTCTTGCGACAAACCCATTCAAAGCTGTTGAAAATATGACCTATTGTAACCCTTTTTCTGCATCATCTCTGCTCCTTGAAATAATTATAACTTTTACATAAGGTTTAGTTCACATTTTTAGAGGGATATAGGAATTACTTCTACTTCTTTTTTCACTCCACTGTTTGTATTAAGAATGGACTGTTCCGGCCTAATTAAGATGCAAAAACGAAACTTGATGTTACGTCATCTGGAAAGCCAACAGCTGATTGGCTGCCGTGAGATGACGTCATGTCTACTTCAGGTATAAGAATCTTGCATTGCTCTGGCTTATTCCTTCTGGTTCCTGTTTCATTGTTCCTTGGTGTGCCGTTCCAGTGCTCATTGGAAGACACAGTGGATTCGTGCCGTCCAGCAATAAGTACAGTGGTTCCAGTCCATGATTTTTCCTGGATTCTGCAAAGCGGCTACAATGTGAGCAACTGCCATGGGCGGCATCCAGTTTCTATGGTTCAGGATCTCAAGTTGTGGTTCCTGGTGGTCAACTGCCGTGAGCGGCATTCTGTTTCCAAAGTCAAGGGACGTCAAATTTCAAGCTAAGATTTCCGGTGAGCAACTGCCATGAGTGGCAATCTGTTCTATGTTTTCGCGGCAATAAATTCCAAGCTGTGATCTCTCGTGTGTAACTACAGTGAACAGCTTTTGCCAGTTCAAGTGCACTCAAGGTTTTGTTTAATTTTTCAGGTGCCTTCTTGGCCAAAAAGCATGGACCTATTTATAGTGAAGTGAAATTCATATTAACTGCGTAGTTTTTGTTCTGTGATATGTTTTTTGCATATTGGAATGCCAGTATTCAAAGATCAGGTAATGTATTGCTGTATCATTAATAGTGTAATATTCTTTAAAGGATAAACCCTTGGGGTTAATGAATAGTAAACTAAATGTAATTTTTGATAATGTTACACTCTGGTGTTGATTAAATTTATTTATTGTATTTTTATTTTTATATATATTGTTAATAAATAAGTTAAGTTTAAAACTTTTGTCTTCTATGTCTGCACAATATATAATCTTAGGGAGCTTCTATTGCTATTTCTGCTAAATGTTTTTATAACTTTAAACTTTGCTTTTGCATCAAAAGCCATCTGAATGATCTTTATGTTCGACCACATGCATTTCCTTTGTACAAACAGGATACTTATAATTGCAACTAAGTAAACCTTCATTTACACACCAGTCAATTAATGCTTCCCCCCCCCCTTCGTTCCAAATCCTATAGAAATTTCAAATTAATCTTACCACATTCAGCCGTTTTATAGATTAAACCACAAAACCAACATCCAACACACAAACAAGCCCTTACAAATCTTTTCCCATCAGTCAAATTCATGCAACCAATTATGTCATAATAGGGTTTTCATAACATTCAACTACTCAGGTTACCATAAATGAAACAACAACTTGGCAATAATCCAGCAGGCACTCTTTACTCAGGTTTCCATAAATGAAACAACAACTTGGCAAGGGCACCGTCAAATATAGGCTAGGCAAATTAAATATTTAACAAAACAAATTAAAAGCTTTAAGATTAATAGTTTTGCACACATCCTTTTTTTTAAATAGAGGAAATATAAATTTATATATTAATATTCTTACAAAGAATGTTTCAAATAACTAGTTTTTCCTGTTATTACAGTTAATTTTAAAATATGCTCTTTAATATGTCAGTTACTGGTCTTGCAAACACAATATTAAGATTGGATGACTAGGTGGGGAAATCCTTTGTTCCTCTATTATTTGTAAGTCATGTTCAGAATTGCCAACTCTCCTGGTTTAAGTGGGAAATTCCCGACCATTCTCCCACCTACCTGATTTATAACAAATTTCTCCCGACTTTCTCTTATTATTAAAATTTCTCAGGATTTTTATGTAGTTTGGCTTAGTATTTTGTTGTTTGCACATAAAAAAATGATCTTGGATGTCTGAAAGCACTAGATTTTTCTCTATATTACATATAAAAGAAAATGAAAGTTGTTTCATCAGTGCAAAATTATGGTGTGCTTCTGCTTAGTGAGTGAGAGCACATGTGTCCACAGATGTCATGTTCCAGTTATCCAATGAGCATCGAGTGCCACTACTTGTCATCTGACATATACAGGGTGATCAGCGAATAAGCCCCGATTTCAAAATTAAATATCTCTACAATAAAAATTGATAGAATTACACGGTAAACTGTGCATTTATTAGCAAAACTGTAAAAATGGTGTACAAAAGTTTAGAAAATTTAGTTACAAAAATCATTAACAGATTGCACTCTGCGCTGAACACTCTTTCTCTGAAAGAAATTTTAAAAAAATTAAAAAAATAAAGCAGCCTTTGCAATCAAAGTACAGTTTTTCCAAAATGTTCACCGTTCGAAACAATGAGGCGGCGTAAATGAACAATGAAATTTGACATCACATCTTGCAGTGTCTCAACGGAAATGGAATGACATGCAACACCAATCAATGATTCAAGCTCATCTAGAGTAGCAGGATTGTTTCAATAGACAGCGTCTTTCAATGCGCCCCACAGAAAGAAGTCACAAGGACTCAGATCGAGAGAATATGGAGGCCAAGCTATTCCTGTGTCAGTAAATTGCGGATAATCTAATGCAATTACTCTATTCCCAAAATATTCATGAAGAAAGCGAAAAAATTTATCTGTTCGATGTGGTCGAGCCCCATCTTGCATGAACCAGTTGATAGCTGGTCGATCCTCCAACTCTAGTTGAGCGCTGACAAATTATTCCAAAATTGTAATGTAACGTTCAGTAGTTATCGTTTCTTGTACAAAAAAGGGTCCGATAATGCCTCTGACGATACCGCAGCCCATGCCATAACTTTAGGCTAATGCAGTGCGTTTTCTTCACACAAATGAGGATTTTCGGTACCCCAAAATCTCCAGTTTTGTTTATTAATGATTCCATTCAAATGAAAATGTGCTTCATCTGTGAACTGGATGCAGCTCCCATTAAATCTGTCGTTGTCGATCATTGTTAGAATCTGATTCACAAAGTCAACCCTTTGTTGCACAGCTTTCATGGGTATTGGCCTGATGACTTTGGATTTTGTATGGAAACAGCCGTAAGCTATTTTTAAATATTTTTTGTGTGCTCGTGTACTTCGAACCTGTCTCTGATGCAATCCGTCGGATGCTTTACTAGGATTTTGCTGAACAAATCCAGAAACTTTGGCTGCATTTTCAGGAGTGACTATAGTTTGCTTAGTCCCAACATTTCCCTTTCGATCATCAGCCACGCTGCTAGTCCATGTGAATTTCACGAAGAGCATGTGAATGGTTTTCGCGTTGGGGCCACCTAAAGCATTGAATTGGTTTTGAAAACTGGGACGTGTTGCCGTAGGACTGTGTTCTAATCGGTGAAATTCCAGAACCAAAATACACATTGTTCAATGGAATACATTATTTCACTTTTTATGCTAGCCTCTTTTCACTAGTCAACAGTTGTACTGATCACTTTCGACTTCGAAGCACATTTTAAAAGCTATTGATAGGTCACTGTGATTAGAGTGCCATCTGTTAACGATTTTCATAACTAAATTTTTTAAACTTTTGTACACCATTTTTACAGTTTTTCTAATAAACGTAGAGTTTACTGCATAATTCTATCGATCTTTGTTGTAGAGATATTTAATTTTGAAATCATGGCTTATTTGCTGATCACCCTGTATTAGCCAATGAGAACAAAGCAAGATCAAGGTTGTTATTTTGTTCATCTTACTGCTGAGCGGAGTGAGTGCACATGTTTTCGAGAAATAGTTTAAGAAATTACAATCTTCTGTTTTAGTTATATCTGCAAAAAGATAAAATTATCATGTACTTCTCAAAAATCATACACAGATGACTTTCCTTCTGTTATTTCCTCAATGAAATGTAACACATTTGCAGCGTGTACAGTTTGTCATTGCAGTTTTTAGATTTTGCACAGTGAAGGGCCAATGTTCTCAAACATATATGCGTGCACAAAGACATAAGGAAAGCATGAGTTCTACTGAAAAAAAAAAAAAAATTACAGATATGTTTCCTGATAGCGAAATCACTAAGAAATACTCAAGTGCGATGACCAAAATGGCTGCAATTGTTAAAGAAATGGGTATGAAATAAAACTGCAGTTACTGACTGCATTAAAACAGTTCCACTTTGCTTCTCTACAAATGGAAGCAATAATACAATTCAAAATTGTATCTAGTTGTTGTTTCTTTTTTAATCCAATGTCTTCCAAAGTTAAGAGTGGTTTATTTTCTGTCCCCACTTCATTCGACAGACTTTAATACATCATAATTAATTATTTAAACTTTAAAAGAAAATGCAGTTCCTCTAGATAATTGCTTAGCACTTGGTGCCAATAATGCACCACTCATGGTAGGCTAATGGCAGGCATCTTAAAAAAGGAAAATTCAAATTTGCAAATTATGAAATTGCAACCTGTCACCTCTTAAACTTAGCAGCTGAAAAAGGGAGCAGCTTCTCTGCCAATAAGTGTGGATGAACAAATCGTTGATATTTATCACTATCTTCAAAGAAGTTCTAAAAGGAAGAAAAATTTGAAACAATTTAAATAGCTGCATAATACTGAAATAAGGGGGGTTAAACATGTGTGTATCCACTGGCTGCCTTTATAGAAATGTTTATCTAGAATTCCTGACCAATGGAACCCACTTTTTAAGGAACCACATTTTTTAAGGAAGAAAAAAATGCTTCTGGAGTTAAAATAAAAGGCTGTATTTATAAAGTACCTAAATTAAATGGAGATGTAGTTGTCACTTCCACTCTTAAAAATAGGTGTGAGAAAAATAACATAATTTCTGCACCAGTGAGCAATTTAATTGGCAATTCTCAAAATAATACTGCAAAATATAAGTGTAAAGCTGATACAAATTTCTCGCAAAATAAAAAAAGTGCTCAACAAGGGAAGTATAATATGATCGTTGTAAGTTTATCTTGTGAAGAATGAATATTTATGTTTTTGTATTCAAACCTTAACAAAGCTTTTTTTTTTTTTTTTTTTTTACATTTCATTTTGCCATCAGTCAATACTTTTAATACAGTTCTACAAAGCAAATTTTCGATTTAAATAAATACCTTGCATGTTTTGCACAGTTCTAAATGTATTAATTTTCAAAATAAAAAGCCTGTAACTGAAATGTGGAAGGGAATAATGCTTGTTAAGAGAACTATCATCATAAAAGAAAAAAACAAAAAGAGTTTCAGAAAAATTTCAAAACAAAATATTAAAATATTAAATATCAAAACTCTAAATTATATCAATTTACCTTTTCAAATGTTTCTTAGCAAATTAAATTCAATTAGCAGATTTTCTTATCAAGTTAAAATTGTAATAAGATAAAAACCTGGTATGTCAGGACTGTAGTCAGTTGCATTAACCAGTTTCTCCATTCTTGTACTGCAACGACTATTTTCCCCCTTCGGTCTGCAGATATAGGTCCAAGTGGATAATTAGCTGGAAGCTGTACACTCAATTCTATAGCAGAATCATCAATAGTGTAAGTGGCAATCACTTCTCTTGATCCAGGTCTGGCTCTAACCTGGAATGGAATGGAATAACCTTTACTGCTTATTGAGAGAAATTCATTCCACTACTTAATGACATCTATTTACAGTATTAAATTGAAAATCACAGTATTTGTTTATCAGAAAAATTAAGGCATAAAATATTTTCATAGGGGGAAAAAAGTTAATGACCTGCAATATTTAAAAAAATCCTGAACAGAGAAAAGTCTTTGTTACATAATTAGAATAAAACTATGCAGTTATCTGTCTCAAGATTTCTTCCATACAAAGTATCCCATAGGAACTAATTTATATACAATTTTCCAATAAGAATGATATGATTTTAAAATGAAATAAATAAAAACTTCTTCAGATACAACCAAACTTTTCATATTATTTTGAAATACTATTTATGACATTACATTTTGAATAAATAAAACATCATTTAAATATATACCTCGACTTTGTCCAAACAAGGGAATTTGATGAGCACGATTTTTATTGTCTGCAATAACTCAGACCTTATGTCATGAATGCAGCTTTCAATGTTTATTCTTAATGCGTTAGGGATTTGTACTTTATTGCACTGACTTCAAATTAGGAAGGCCAACTATCAGTAGCATTTCATGCAATTATTGTTTCACCAAACTTTTTTGCAATACATAGACAATGCCATTATCAGTGTGACAAGGCACCGTCTTGTTGAAACCACATGTCCACCAAATTCGGCCACAGAAAATATTATCATTTATTAATATTGCTCAACAGTTGCTGTACCACATCTTCCTCGTTTTGGGGGGGGGAATGTTTCGATAATGTAACTATGCCATAAACTACACCACACAGTGACCTTTTGTGAATGCAAAGGCTTCTCGTGCAACTCTTGGGAACTGTTTTCACATTAAAAATGACAGTTTTATTTGTTCCACAATTTGGTTGTAACTGCAAAAATATTTTGTACAAAAACAAATTATTAATTATTAAGCAAGATTTGAGGAATCTCTGTTAGATGTCAGAGCTATAACTACGTGTTCCTAATATTACCACCAGGTATTTGGCAAGAGCTTCATGCAAAAATAAAAATTAAGAAAATGACTTTCATCTCAGGCCAGTAAATTATCAAAAACAGAAAAAATAAATAATAAACAGATAACTTGTCAATTATTTTTTACCATGATATGATAAATAATGTTACTGCAAAGCATGCTAAATCAGTTAATATTTTATTTTAATATAACTATAATATAACATTACTTACTATCATGTTTTCAAATTTCACTTCATTGTCATGTACTGCTTGAATTTCCTCAGCACAAAGAATTCCACTTATATACTTTGATGTAAATCTGAAATAAAGTGCACGTTTGATTTTAAATATTAATTATGCTAAATAAAAAAATCAGAAATATTTAATTACATATTATTTATAAACAGCAATAATAATATAAAAACCTGTTAACAAGGTCAGCAGATCTTTTGTCTAAATTGTTCCACCATGTTCTGACAGAAGCAGGAACTCTCCTAAGTGCAGTTGCAAAAACATAACATGCAAAGATTTGTATTTCTTTAGATGATGGATCACCTAAATTTAAAATAAGTAAAAAAAAAAAAAAAAAAAAACAGCAAATTATGGAATTTAAAGAAAATAGCTACACATTTTGGTAAATAAACTCATATGGTTCACATTACATTTTATTTTAATTAAAATTGAAAATTTTGCTTTACCTCCTCTGAATATTAACTAATTTCCAGAAAGAAGAATGAAACAGAATACTATTGCTGCTGAGAGTTCAAAATTAAAGGAACAGTTTTAAAATTCTAAATGAAGATAAAATTAGTTTCATTAACATGATCTGATTTAAATCAGAATTATCTGATTATCCCACAATCCTTCTGTCTCCCTTCTGAGGTCTGCGCTTATTGCAAAAGTTTTTTTGTTCTCTTTTAGTGAAGAAATTTTGGCTATCAATTGAATATCATCAGCTATGTTTATATAATATCAAGAAATTAATGATTACTTAATTTTAGCCTGTTTCACATTTATATATATAAAATAAAAAAAAAGGGGGGGAGAAAAGAAAAACACACCTCAAGATTAAAAATATAGTTTTAACTTCAATTAGAAGCAGAGAAATTATAATGGATATTTTTTATCAAAACAAAGTAAGCTATTAACTGTCAAAAGTTCCAGAACATTTAATTGCTTTGTATTGACAACACAATACATTTCTGCAACCACTTCAAGTTATTTAGAACAGTAGCTTTCTGTTGTATAGGGGCGTACCCAAAAGAAACCAAACTAATATTTCAGTGAGCACAGCTTTTGTATTGCCACATTTTTGCTGCTAGGAGTGCATGCAGTAAACATTCCTGAGTCAGTTAACTGAGTGCCATTTTTGAAGGTCAGGAATACTTTTGGCACAGTTTACAGTGACAACGGTTTTGTGTGATCATTATTCGCAATGGCCGATTTTTGTGTGACAGTGCAAGACGTTGAAATTCTGCTTTTTGCTCCGAAAAAGTGGAACAGAAACTCTTTGAATGTTAAAAATGGCATACAAGAACGATGCTACGGTAAAACTAAAGTGTTTGAGCATTTTTCCCATTTAAAAAATGGTGAAATGTAAACTGATTACAAACCTCATTCTGGTCATCCTTCAACAGTTGACACATGTGAAAACGTTGAAAAAATTCATGCAATCATCAATGGAGATCGATGACAGATCATTGAAGAAATTGTAAGAGTGACTTGAAGTTCAGTGCAGTGAATTTTGACAGAAGATTTAAGAATGAAAAGGGTGCCTGCCAAATTTGTGCCTTAACTGCTGGGCATGTAGAAGCATGCTGTGCTTTGAAAGATAAGTCTCAAAATGATCCAAACTTTTTTTCAAAAATTACCACAGGTGATGAAACTCAGTGCTATGCTTCGATCCTGAATCAAAGCAACAATCAAGCCAGTGGAAGACTTCAAGTTCACCTTGCCCATAGAAAGCTTGTCAGGTGAAATCAAACATTTAAAACAACGCTGATTTGTTTTTAGATGTAAGAGGAGCCATGCATTCAGATTTTGTTCTGCAGAGTCAGACAGTTAACCAGGCTTTTCTACTTGGAAGTTTTGAACAGATTGCGTAAAAGTGTGCGGCAGTTGGGCGAGTGGTTTTTCCATCATGACAATGTCCCTGCTTATACAGCCCAGTCTGTACGTCATTTGTTGATCAAAATTGGTATGTCTCCTGTTCTTCACCCCCCCCCCCATACACACATGACCTTGCTCCGTGCAACTTTTTTTTCCCTTAGAATGAAAAGAGAGATGCAAGGAAAGCGTTTTGCTCCTGTTGCTGAGGTGAAGAAAAAAACAACAGAGGTGGTGTCAAGCATCACAAGAAATGAATTTTAACAATGTTTTGAAAAATGGAATAAAATATTAGACAAGTGCATTAGTGCAAGTGGAGAGTACTTTGATGGAGATTGAAGGTTTGTACTTAAAATCTGAATAAATAAATTTTTAAAAAAAGTTTGATTTTCTTTGAGTATCCCTTCGTCAGTGATTAAGCTAATAATTCCTTTCTTTCTTTCTTTCTTTTTTTTTTTAATTTCCATATATCAGACGCTAAAACATAAAAGTGGCACGGGATTATTTTCTCTTTGCTAATTTCTTACTATTTCTGTTAAATTACATATATTGAGACACACTAGATAAGATTAAATAATCATTCTTTTCATCACTTTATTTTGCCAATGCTCTCAAAACCATTACAAGAAACACTGAATACTTCAATATCAGTAACCTCAGAAACAAGCACAGCTTTGGATGTTTAACACTAGAATGGTGGAAAAATCTTACCTACTGGAACGGCGGTAAGGGGTCATTTTGACCCTTCGATAAAGTACAGAAATAACAACGGTAAAACAATTTTAAATGCCATAGATTGGAACAAATATGTACTTCATATGTATTTCATAATTTATATTTAATATCACATGACAATTTATTGACTTGTTAAAATACTGTAAATATATCGAGTATATGTGGCGATCAATTGAATCATACTACAATTACTCATTAATTTGATATAAGAATTGATTTCAAATAAATGGTTTCACAAATTAAAACTAATGTTAACTCAAATAAAACATAATTTATATAATAATATTTTTTATGTACTTAATTGGAGGATAATTCACTCTCTAAATCCAGAAATGAGAAATGTTCTCTGATGTTTCAGTTATATCATTATATGTGTAGCTGAATGGAATATGTAAAGTATTTTATAATTTGTTTCAATTCTATTTAATGTTTAAAATATTAGAGATTACACATATGCATTAAGAATTAATGCAGTTGATACAAAAATAATTTTTAACAATTTTTCCAGTGCATTTTCCGCACACAACTTTGGAACAAGAGGCACAATATTCTTGAGATTTATTTCCATTGCATCTCTGTACTTGACACTTTTTTCTCTTTATATCCATTTTCTTTTCATGTGTTTTTTCTGAAGACTCAGGAAGGATCTTTGGGAGTATTGAAGTCATATGTACCACTCTTAATGCCTCTCCTAATTTCAGTAGAAAATCTCTCCTGTTAATGGTGTATCCTGTTATACTTTTATAAATTATCCAGACGTTCAAAGCTGCGTGATCCAAAATATTGAAAAAGATATGTACAGGCCATCGTCTAGAAGCCGATTTGACTGAATATTTTCAGCATATCTGATCACGAATATAGACACCATACTTTGTTGCGTTGTAAAATGCTATTGAATCGGGCAACTTGTTGAGACTATCTTCAGTTTTTACAGTAGAATGTAATGAGCTCAGTAGAAAAACGCTTTTGTTTCTTTTGCCTTGATAGATGGTAAGTGTGATATTATCATGTTCTACTATTGTCGATGAATAAAGATTACTACACATATTTTTCAAAGATATAGGAATTTCTCTTCTGTTCTTTTTCATTGTGCCGATCATAGTTGTATTTTTTTATTTTAGCTTTTCTGCTAATTTAATGCTAATAAAATAGTTATCCATGGTAATATTCCTCCCTATGTTTAAATGTGGCTCCGTTAATTTTATGACAACATTTTCAGACAAACGTAATTGAGGATTTGCTGTTTCATCTTTTCTTAAATAAGGAAATCCATTCAAGAGGTTTTTTAGTATCAACATCGACAGATAACCAAAATTTGTCAAAATCGAACCTTAAAAATCGTTTTATTTCTTTGAATCTATCTCTTGATATAGTTTCTTTGCAAAATGGTATTCCCCATGCTTCGGACCACAAGGAATATAAATCTAAGCCCTTTGCTCCTATTACTCCTCGAACATACAATATAGTGACAAAAGCATATAACTCAGCCAAAGATAACTTCCAGTCTTTATTTTTAAGTTGCCAATGAGCTTCGGATTCTATACATTTCTTTATATGCAGCAAGATATCATCATCAATAAAAAGCTTGAAAGCACTAGACACTTTGTCCTCAAAAACATGACTCTTTGCAAAAGATGTTGGTCTTGCTGTTTCTTTTAGAACATTATAAGCAGGATCACGACTGCACGCTGAATTTTTGGAATTTATTTCATTCCATACAGTATTATCAGGAGCTGTAAAAACAGTTTTGGAAATACCCTGATCTGTTTTTGCCTGTTTATTTCTGCTGAGTTCTTCGTTTACTTCACTGTCCTCGGATTCACTAATAGTTTGTGTCTGGAATTCATCTTCAGTTTCTACAGAAAAATTATCAATTTCACCTCTGTCAGATTCATTTTCAGATAGCTCCTGCAACAATTTTTTAATTTCTTCATCCGTAAGACCTCTTTTTCATGATTTAGACATATTTTGTAGAAGTTAAAAAAAGTAGAAAAATATCAGACTATCAGAAAACAACAGAGAATATAATTTTAGCGTATGATTCTCACAGCGTAAAGAAAAGGTGATAATGAACTTGACGACACAATTTATTTCCTTCCATATAGTATTATCAGGAGCTGTAAAAACAGTTTTGGAAATACCCTGATCTGTTTTTGCCTGTTTATTTCTGCTGAGTTCTTCATTTACTTCACTGTCCTCGGATTCACTAATAGTTTGTGTCTGGAATTCATCTTCAATTTCTACAGAAAAATTATCAATTTCACCTCTGTCAGATTCATTTTCAGATAGCTCCTGCAACAATTTTTTAATTTCTTCATCTGTAAGACCTCTTTTTAGTTATTTAAGACATATTTTGTAGAAGTTAAAAAAAGTAGAAAAATATCAGACTATCAGAAAACGACAGGGAATATATTTTAGCATATGATTCTCACAGCGTAAAGGAAAGGTGATAATGAACTTGACAACACGATTTATATGTACTGAAATACTGATTTGGGATTACCAAGAAAACATCTGTCCTAACTGTTATCACCTGCAGTAAGTAAGCTGAACTAACAAATGGGAAAATACATCTATAAAATAAACTATTTCTGTAAAGAAATGTAAGCATGAAAAACCCTGCATCTACCTTCCTTGCAGTATTTTTTCAAAGGAATAGATAATTGCAAACAAAGGAACAACAACTTATGTAGACATTAAAGTAGTGAGACCACTGGGAGATAGAATGAAAGCAATCGAAAAATCCTTATAGACCACCCAGGTTTTTATCCCTCTGGGAGATAGCATGAAAGCAATCGAAAAATCCTTATCA
Organism: Stegodyphus dumicola; assembly: GCF_044657685.1. Taxonomy (NCBI): domain Eukaryota; kingdom Metazoa; phylum Arthropoda; class Arachnida; order Araneae; family Eresidae; genus Stegodyphus; species Stegodyphus dumicola. Next base: position 62,256,811 of record NC_140772.1, on the reverse strand, counting down.
GTGAATGATTTTCATGGGTTATTTGACAATGCCTCGAGCAGAAAGAGGGATAAAGGTAAAGGGATCAAAATGATCCCTGTCTGCTGTTCTAGGAATACATGCTAATATTTCAAAAACTAACGAACCTAGAATGCTGAAATTTTTTTACAAATATTTGTTATCTATTTAGGAAAAGTAAAAAAATTCCAAACAATTTCTTCCAATAAAAAAAAAAATAACCAACGGTCAAAAGTGTTCAGGGGTCAAAATGACCCCTACCACCATTCTAGTGTTAATTTATAAAACAAATTATGTTAGTTTTATAAAATAATAAGTTAATTCTAGTGTTAATTTATAAAACAAATTATGATAAAGTAAAAAGTCATAATTGTTAACTTATAGAATTATTCTCATTCTTATTGAATTAAAAAATTCACTAAAAGAAATGCTTATTACATTTTTAAACAATGGTAAATTTTTTAGCTCTTTTTATTCATGAACCCTTTTTATCAACAAGATTTTTTTTGTGATCCCAGATGTTAAATATAAAATAAGGTTATTAAAATACACATATTACCATAAATAATTTATTTCTTTAGTAAACAATATACATTTGTAAAGAAGTAGTTTTAGGATTTGTTTCAAGTGTATAAAAATTGATGAAAGAAAAAAATCATATTTTAACGAGATGGATGCACTTGTTTTTTGCTGCATAATAAATTAAATCTTGATGCAATATTTGGCATTGCTAGATGTAAAGCATCTCCAGCATTTTCCACCAATGAACGGCATCTGAATTTAATAAGGTTTAAAACTGAAAATGTCATTTCACATAATTACATGGTATTGAATGGCAGAACATGACTTAACCCTCTGATTGCTCAATTTGTGGACTGAAATTGCTTCTAAAACTGTGTATTTTTTTAACATATTTTAAATCTATATATATTGGAGAATTGAAAAATGCACTTTTCTTTCTAGAAAATATTTTTTATATAGATTTTTATCATGAGAAACTAAGTTGCCAGGAAAACCAATTTCAGATGTTATCACCAAAAAAAAAAAAAAAAAAAAAAAACTTTTTTTAAAGAAATTTCAGTCGAATTACAGTTAATTTCTATTTATTGCATAATATAAAAAAGTAAAATGTATAAAATTTAAGAAAATATAAAGCGCTGAGGGAAAAATACCTTAGAAATGCAGTTTAGTATGATAGAGTTCAAAACAGGGTTCAAGGCAAAGTACAACAGTTTTTTTAACCAGATTCAATAAATCTAATTAATAATTCAATAATCAAGATAATCGCTGAACATTTTCTAGCAGCCATTTCTGTAAGAAAAAAGCGTCAAAAAGTGAAGTTTGAGCGCTAATACCATGTGCCTTCAAACGCCGCAATTTAGTGGACAACTAACGATATCTGTTGGCCAAAACGTAATCTAAATGCCTAATACTGTATATAATTTATTTCAATCGTTAAACAGGAAAAAAAACGGGATGCGCTCCTCAATAAAGAAAGAAAAACATATGCCTCAATAAAGGAAGAAAACTATATGAAAATCGCGGGATCATCAGCCAGAGGGTTAATGCCATTTATGAGAATTATGGCAATTCAATTCTAACTCTAAATCTAACAAATAAATTAAGTTAAGGACTTTTGTGGAAACTCAAATTTTGAGTCACTAAACAGCTCAGCAACTCCCTATTAGGCTTTATATGCAGTTGATTAATCTCACTAATATAAATCAAATAAGGTTTTTTAATCAGATTTTTTTTAATCAAAATTCGATATAAAGTGTTTGTAAAACTTAATGTCTGACATGTAAGTTTTACAATTCTCTCCCCCCCCCAATGATAAAACTGTAGATAGTTGAAAACATTTTGAGTGAATCTTTTTTCACCCTATTTGTCCAAATGTTGATTCTTCTAATAAGAACTTCAAATTTATCATTCAAAACAAATATATTGCTATTTTTAATTTGAAGAGACACATTTAGTTTATCAAAAACATCTAACAAATAGAACTGCTTTGATAGCTATCTGGCATCTGCTACTTTATAATCAGATTTTTGTTTGGTTAAAAAAATATAATAATTTTGTCTTTTAATAACAATAATCATCTAAAAATTTGCCTTCTTAACATCCATCTTACCTTTGTGTGTTATAATAAATTTTTGTATTTGGAGTCTATGTGGAGATTTGAAAGTAAATGGCGTTGAAAGCATGGCTTATAATGAAGTTTAAAACTTTGGCAGCATCCTGAAGCAATGCACAATCCTGATGATTTTTTCCCTTCTGAAATGGCCTCTGGATTAAGAAGTACAGTCAAAAGTCGTTAATCCGGACACCTATAATCCGGACCTCAAAGCTACAAACTTTCTGCGCATGCGTGAACGCATAATGCGTTCGCAAATGCGCGTAATACTTTTACACATGCGCATATGCGTGTGCGCATGATATCTTTTTAATTTTGATGGTTTCATACTCTCCATATCTAAAATATTATCAAACAAGAAAGCAAATATCAGAATCTTATTTACTGAATATATAATGGGAGGAAGACATGATTAAATTTTCAGATGGTTAGGGATACACAGCGTGCAGTAGTCAATACACAAAACTTTTACCTCTGGTAGCAACAATGTATATAATCCAACTAAGCATCAAGACAAACTGAGCTTGGATGGCAGATATGGGTACATCAGCTGCATACCAAAGTTCATTAATCATACTGGCTGGCAGCCCAGTCTCTCAGCAATCCTTGACCAGATGTTCTCAATGGATGAGAGACCTGGAAAATATGCTGGCCAAGGCAACAGTTGAACACCCTCCCAGAAAAGACCCTGCTGTCATGAAGAAGGTCAAGACAGCACAGATAACAAGTGGTCATGCATTATCTTGTTCAAAGATAGCATCACGCAGCATCAAAAATACGGCACAGACACGTGTTTTTTGAAGAAAAAACTGTTACTCTTCAGGTAAAAGAGTTACATTTATTCTGACATTTTATGATCAAACTTTAAAAAAATGCAAATTATAAAAATTAAAATTTTAATTTTAATTTCTATAATATTTTTTATGAAATAAATTTTTTAAAGGAATAGAAAAACGTGTTATATTAATATAGAATTTATTAGAAATCGATTATATTATTATTCAGGTTACTCAGGAATTATTATTCAGGTTTATTATGAATGTACTGCTTGAAAGGACATTTTCCACAGAAAGCTTCAAGTTTATCATCAATTGTTATGAACTCACCAATAGTGTAATATTTCTAGCAGTTATTCACAAAATCTTCAAAAAAAAAAAAAAAAAAAAAAAAAAAAAAAAAAAAAAAAAATTTCTTATAGGTGCAAGTTTGTCTGAATCTTTCTTGACAATGAGAGTTCCTATGTCATCAAAAGGCAAACATCTTGATAAAAAAAGAAAACGTTTATAGGACTTAGTTTTGAGGAAAATTTCCAAGTCGGTTCCGTCTATTGCGCACAGATCCCACACATTTACATGAGATGACCTAATATACAAAAATATAAAAGACCTATAAATGCACGAATTTCAATTAGAGTTGTGTGACGAGCATCTATCTCTCTCTTTGAGAGCTTTCAGAAATAGATGCAATGTAAATATGTGTATAACTGACAACCTTCAGCAACATTTGTTCAAGCAGTAAAAGTTTCCACAATTCATTTGGAGTCTGCACATATTTTGTTTTACCAATGTTTCCAGGCAATTTAGCAATAATATTATGAGCAGGAGTTCTAACATCAACCTCAGGTCTCTTTTCCCCCCCTTTCTTTCCTATAATAAAGCTTTTACTGTCATTCTCATTTTCGTATTCAGAATGCATCTCGGTTTCTGAATCAGTATCATGAGAACTAAAAAATTCATTAGAACTTTCATCATCAGTTTCTTCAATGGAGTCTTCAGCAGTTGATTACATCTTCTAATAATTTTTACAAATGTAACATTTCTTCTTTATAGGATAAATTATGAGACTTGTTTGCAGCTTTCTGTGCTACCACAAATGAAGTACGTTACAGCAATGCGAATAGCCACGCTGCGTCTGAAAGACCCGATACGATCGAAACAAAACTTCGAGCAAATTTCCAGCGAAAAACTTTGGAAACATAAAGAGGATGGCCTTGGAGAATACTACACTGAACCACAACCACTTAAGAAAAATAGGGGCATTTTCAGAGAGGTTCCTTTTATTGGACGGGTCAATTGGCCCAGCGCACACGCTCGTGGATTAATACATCAGAAACGTATTAGCGGCAGGGAAATGAAAGGAGACTAGAATGTGTACCCAATGGCATTCTATACCAGCATGCCAGGTGCTAGGCCCATATCCACATGACGAATGAAACTGATAACAGTTATCCTCATCGATGTCTCCCTTCTATCTTGATGCCATATATTGAACTGGGATTTGTCTGAAAAGATGAAGTGCTGCCAATCTTATGACTAATGTTAGCATCATCACACAACTGAGACTCACCTGCTTCTGCTGCAGCATCAAGGGACACTGTGCTCCTAGTCTATAGTGCTGTAAATGCCATTGCACTGTCCATCTGGAATTTGTCATCCTGCCTACAAACTAAGTTCCTGACTTAGGGCATGTGGCATAGCTGTGCAATTCTGCACAGCTGAGATGATAATATTCTGTCTTCTCAGGCATTCAGTATAGTACTTCTGGAACCATCAATTCCACACTCGTTTGAATGAATCACAGGAACCCAACCAACAAGAGCAGCAATGTTATGGAGTATTAACGGCAATCATGATAAGCCAAGATCATGCTGCAATCAAATTTTGACACATGCTGGAGTTTCTCCATCTTAAATGAAGCACAACATGACTTTTACACAAATGATAAACATTTAAATGTGATTTCCAAATGAGAAATCCAGTTTCCTGTTTATACACAGTGTAAATGGCTTTACTCATACCTGCTTTGTGCACATGCACTGGAATGCTAATCATTTGCATATTCACCACATAATATATTTCACGCAAATTTGATGTTTGTTGTATACTGCCTTCATGGCAAGCAATGTAAACTGAGGTTGTTTACTGCCTTTACAGTTGTTCAAAGTAAAGCCAAATTGGTGAAATGTCCCATCATATCTTCTTTTCTTCGTCTCACACATTTCTTTCTAATTATTTATTCCTGCTTCAAGAAGCTTTGTAATACTGCCATCTGAGGCAATACATAACTCAAATCCAACCATTTATCTATAAGTAAAAAATGTTTTTATTTTAAAATAAAAATAACATCTCTCATAGTATTTATTCAATAAATACCAACCTCAGTCCAGTGAAACTGATAATTTACAGCTCCATTTGACTAGTATTATGATTTTATAACTATGCCATACAGAAAATGTAATACATTACATTAATGAAGGATTACAACTAATATTTCTTTAAATTTGTGGAACTCAAACATTTCGCTTTTCGACTCCATACCCTAAAAACAGTTGCAAGGAATTTTAAGAATTGTCATATGAAGCATTGTACATATTTTTTTATACTTTGTTAAATCTGAAGTAACTGATTTATCTGCAATGACCAACTCAATTACTAATTCATTAGATAAGTGTCTATGCTGCTGATGCTGAAGAATACAGAACTATTAATGAACTAGTAATAAGTCTTACTTTGATGTCTACACCTTCCCTAAAATATGAATCAGACCTTTTTGTTTTCACTGAGTTGAAAAGAAATAATTTTATATTCTCTGATTTACAAGAATTGTTATACAGAAACAATAAATTTATTTTTCTTCAAATTAAGAAAGTGTAAAATTTTAAACACACTATTCTCAAAACAATGACTCTGCAAATTCATGCTTAGTGTGTTTAATTTATATAAAAAACTGCAAATTTTCTCTCACCGAAGATCTGCTAACAATAAAAAATATTAACACGTCAAGAATATTATATAATGTAGGAAATAAAAATTCACATTATCTTTTAGATATGCAGAAGTTTTCAAATTACTGCACAGTTTTGGCCAAGAAAACAGTACGTTGAGAATCCTTTAAATATATTTTAAAAAGAAAATGTAACTTTAACGGAATAATAAATTACTATTTATTTATACTAAGAATTAAAATACATACTTGAAAAATGGCATTTTATAAATCCATTTTCATCTCATAAAAGGCCACGGCAAATGAGCTACTAATGAGAGATGCCCTTGCTGAGGGGAAAACTGCTCTTTTGTCATAATAAATTGATTTAAATAAGAAGGTTGTTTATAAAAGAAGCAAAGTAAAAAATTCACTGTCAAAAAATAACTTCAAAAGTAACAGGTGTAACAGCCACATCTGGCTTAAGCCAAATATCAGGAAAAAAAATTCAACAATTTAAAGCTCTGTAGTAGATGTAGATGCACTGCAGCTTATGGTTAGTCATAATAACTACAAATAATTCTCAAACAAAGACACATAAATCATACAGGGTCGTCAAGCTACAATCAAAGCAAGGAGGCTTCAGCTGCAATGAATGGTTAAAAAGACCATAGTCAACTAGGTTCATTTTTATAGAAATTTCTGGAGCTACTTTCATACTGTACAATTTTAAGACAAACTTCACATCCTATATGACATAGTCTCAAATCTAGGACTCATTCAGTAAAAAATTCAACATGAAAAATGGAGAAGCTGATGTACATGTTAAGATTATCGACGTGAAATTTTTAAAAATCACATTAATCCCCCCACACACATTTGAGCCATTCAAATCGATTACATGGAAATTCTATCTACGTTTATGTGAAGACAAAAGAACAGCTGCAAAGCTAAAACAGAAAAAAAAAAAAAAAAAAAAAAAAAACCCTGCAAAGCTAGAACAGCTAAAAGCAACAGAGCTAGAGTTTAGGTTAAGGATGGACAAAACTGACAATAATTGATACTGCAACATGGCTTTTCCTAGGTAAGATGTATCTATTTAATTTGTTACCATAAATATGAATAAAATTCAGTATTTGGGTTGTAAAATTATTAGCAATCTGAGGGAACATTATTATGTATCAACTTTAATCTAACCTGAAGTAAGGCTTGGAGGATGTAGGAAAAGAGATTTCAAGCCTTTTTTAGTTGGAGTTGGATCTGTCTGCATAACAGCCAACGGATTATCTGGCATTAGACAAAACACATTGGAAAAAAGACAAGACAACAATTTATTTTCTTCAAGATGTGCAGCATACTCAGAGCGAATCTAAAATAAAAATATGAGAATCAAATTTTTTAATAATATATATATATATATATTGTTTCATAAGAAACTAGTAGTAAAGTTAAATCAAATTAAATAATTCACTTGCACCACTACTGCAAGGAATGAAATTTTATTTAACAAATACAATAACATTCTTTCCTTCATATAAAGCTAATTTAAATTTTAATTTATGAAAATTCAATTGTAAACAAATAAAAGATTAATTATTGCTGCGAACTAATTTGCAATATCATTCAAATTCAAAAAGCATATATAAATTAAGTGCAAGCATCTAAATATGAAAAAATATTATACAGTACAAAGTCCGAGATCCGGACTTGTTGGGACTTCGGCGATTCCAGATTTGGAATTTTTCCGGATATTATATCATAAGTTTAAAACTAGTAAGATGGCATGTAAAAATTATACAATTAAAAATATGAAATTCTGATTTATGAAATAATGAAGCATTAGGATCTAAAAGGTAACAAAATTTACAAAAGAAAAGCTTAATATTTATTTGTTTATTAAATTAAAAATTTCTTTCGATGGAAGTTGTTCAAGTTGCTTTTTTTGTACTAATATTTCCTCTTCAACTCTGTAGACACATATAATTTCTTATTCAATTACAAAGCTCTTTTTTTTTTTTTTTTAGTTCTGTAACTGCCCAGTCGAGAAATCTGACTAACTTGTCTATCGAATTTTTTTTGCTTTCAATAACCTCTCTGCCACTTTCTTTACTATCTGCGTAAACTTGAATGTTATGATTATGATTCACAATTCTATTTTATTCACGGAGTTGTAGAGCATCAATTTAATATCAAGAATATACTAGTATATCGAGAGTCAATATACCATTTTCACGTAAAGATTCAACTTGAAAGTAAGAACTTCCAGTTGAAACACAGAAATATTTAATGAAGAGCCTATTTACATTATTCAAAACACAAATTTTACATATAATATAAATTTCCCCATCATAGGGCCAAGATTAGTTTATCAAGAACAATTATTATAAGTAATTGTTGATTACCGCTATGCAGCCAAGAACAGATAATTTCAAGCATCAAACTCAAGCTAAACTAAAAGAGTTATTACATTCTTTCTCTGCCGCCAGTCACGTGACATAGTCAGCGACAGATGATAAATAATAAAAGAAAAATTGGCTCCATCGGAAGGAAAAAGAAATAATTTCAACACTATCAGTAGTAGTGTTTTCTAGATCTAGAACCATACTACAGATTTCACCGTCCATTAATTACTTGATGATTGGAGCATTGTCATCGCAACGAAAAACTGATGCTACATCATCTTCACTTATTACTGTTTCTCCACATTTCTTTAAAAAATTCATTAATTGAAAAATTTCACCTTTGGTTTGTGATATACGAAAACCTTCACATTCATCATCCTCACCATGAAATATGGTAGCTGGCCATAAACTATGCCAAGCACTTTTTAATGTACCTGAGGACACAGCATCTCACGATTCTGCAATGCTTCATAAAGCAGATGCTAAAATATTTCAAAAATTCTTGAATAGTCTTGCCATCATTCAAGAAATTTAACATTTCTTTTTTTTTCTTTTTTAATTTTTATGATTTTATTTAAGATTTTAATTTTTTAATTTCCAAGATTTTAAAAATTCAACATTATATTTGCATTTCAGCATGTGCACTATTCCGATATCCATAAGCTTCATGATGGATGTACAGTTTGGAGAGAAAAATAATACAGATACATTATCTTTCACTAAAATTTTAAGTGAAGTATGGCTATACAGTTATCTACAATCAGGACAATTTTTGCCTCCTCAGGTCAACCAACCATATTCCACCGAGCATCGAGTATGAAATAAGTTTCAAATCAATCATTCATTAACACGTGCGTCATCCATGTTGTTTTATTGCACGTTACAAAAAAAGGGCAAAATATTTACTCCTTTAAATGCTTGAGGTCACGTATTTTTTCTGATTACAAAACGTTTACACTTGTGTATTCCTGCAGGCAGCATTTGCGCATGCTAAAATTGTTAGTCTGGCTTTGGAATCTTTGCCACTAGTTGGGGCTTTTTCTGTAGAGGTTGCCAAGGTGTTTTGTGGTGCATATTGATATACAAGACCAGTTTCATTAGCATTGTAAATTTGCTATAGAGATAACTTTTCACTATTAATAAATTTATTTAAAAATAGTTCAGCAGCTTCAGTATCAACTGAAGCTTTTTCCCCTGAAAATTTTAATTGCCTTATACCATGGTGATTTTTTAATTTGGTTAACCAACCTGTCAAATACGTGCACTCAGTTTTTAAGTTCATTTCTTAGTGAAATATTTTAGTTTAAGCTGTTAGCATTCGACCCGTCAATGGCATACCCTTGCTTGACCCATTCAGTGATCACTTTATCATGATCTTCACTTTTAGCATATTGAATAATTTTTCTGTTATTCATTGGTAGTGGGGTGTCAGAATCCACAAAAAAAAAAAAAAAAAAAAAAAAAAAAAAAAAAAAAAAAAAGCTAAAAGTTCCTTTTTTTGTTTTCGTATGTCATATACAGTTCCAATGCCATACTCCTGCCCAATTTTCAGATGGATATACTGTTATCCATTTTTTGCAGTAATTGCACTTTTTGTTTAATGGACATCCAAATATGCTTTCGATATGTAGATCCTGTTGCAGCTCGAAAATTAGAAATTCTTTTCAACATAATCTAAAGTTCAAACTTTAATTTTCACAAAATTCCTGTAATAAAAACAGCCTTCAAAAATTATTAAGCCGGATCAAATCAGAAAGTTAAAGAATAGCAAAACCTGCTATATTGAATGAAATTCCTTGGAAGTATAATTTTAATCTAGATTAACAGCATTCACTATACATTATTGGTTATGTATTGTGAGACTGGCAACAAAATCGAAGGCTGGTGCTAAATATCTTACCGCCTGATGCAGTCTCTGCGGGTTGCATTCTGCTACCAAGCACATTCCTTAAGATCTAAATTTTTACCGCCCCTAAATTTTGAATCTCAGTGCTTTCCCTAAATGGTAAAAATTGTTCATCCCTTAATTTTGTTGCTCAGTGTTTCTCTAAAATTCCAACAATTTTGTCTTCCCTAAATTCTGCCACCCGATGCATACGAGGCATCGGGTGGCAGAATTTGGCATTGGTTCTGGGTTTATATGAAAAACAAATCAGTTATTCTTAATTTAAATAGCAGTAAATGTAATCTTTTGGCCTATGAGTGTCATTAACGAAACCTATTTTAAATTTATGGAAAAAAATTTTGTTAAATTTTTTCTTGTCAACTTTTCTTAGTGCATTTAACTCAAATCTGTAATTATTGCCTAGCGTAATGTGAACATAAAAGTTTTCCACACCTTTTGTTATTAAATTATTAATATAAAAATTGTCTGGATATCGCTGCATAAGTCATTACTCAAGTTCTCATGTGTTTATAAACATGTGGTGATGAAAGCAAAATATAATAAATAATGACTTGTCAGGTTGGCATCAGGAATATAAAATATTAGTAGGTGGTAGAATGTTTTAGTTTGAGATATATGCGAAGCAAATATGCAGCCAAAATTATTGATCACACAAATTTATGCAAACTTATTGTTTCTTCAGTAATGATGTATTTTAGTGCGAGAGTGAAATTAAGAATCAGGACTCTCCACATGTTTTATTATGTGGAAAAAAACTAAATGCGCATGCGTGAAGCATACACACACACACACACACACACACAAAAAAAAAAAAAAAAAGGGGGGGGGATTGTTCGTGGTTTCGAGACCCAGATTTCAGATCATTCCAGATATTGGACGTCCGAATCTCGGACTCTGTACTGTATAATCCAAAAATTAATCCTAAAAATTTTAAAGAACCTTTTTAAGACTAAATTAATTTGCATAAAGTGAATAATTGTTGAGCAGCCACGAGACAGATCTTTTCAAGTTGCCTCCAAATTTAACTCTTCAATTACTCAATGTGTTTCGTCATCCATATAGGAATTATACAAAACCAAAAGTAGTGAATTGCTTAAATGAGAAATTTAACTGTAAAAGAATTTCGAGAAATTTAGAATGATGGGAGAATAGTGTAGCATTTGCTAAACAATGTGAGGATGAGTAGTTTGTTGTTTATAACTGTTTAAATAGAAAGCGCTTATTCTAACTAGTGTTAAGCTGCTACCTATGTTATCTATGGTAAAAACATAGCTGCAAACTCTAAAGTAATGTAAAATGTATGTTCTGCGTGGGAAAAGAAATGTTTCTAACTGCAATAGGATTGTAGAAATGTAAGTAATGAGTGGAAAATGATGTTAATGTTTCCAAATATTGAATTAAAGTTCGAAAAGACTAAAAAAATTGAAAGAAAAATAGATTTTTTTTTGGATAATTTTTTTTGGATAAAGTTGAATTTAACTAATTTTATTACAACTAAAGTTCAATTAATGTTAAACCAAAACTTTAACTAAATACTAGCTAAAGGTAAGGACAATTAGAAAAAGATAAAAAGCTTCACTCAATTCAGGCTATAATTTAAACTTAGAAAAGACCGATCATTAATAAAAGGAAAGAATCCCTTATTGATTAATAGAAATATATATATATATACAAGAATTAATCCATTAACTCTTCAATATCCCCCATTACCCTCCAGTTAAGGTTTAAGGTAGTGTTATAATACCATAAAGAGTAAAAAAATTAAATAGAAAAGTTGTCTGCCTTTTTAATATAGAAATTAATAAATTGTATAGGGACCTGGTTATTTGCCTGAACATTAATTAACTTTATTATTTCTTCTTTTAAATCTTCTATTTCAGTACTTGTATTTTTCCTTCTAATTATTTGGCTATAAAAAGTGTTACCTATTACTTTTTTAGAAATATTAAAGTTCCAATTTACTTTTGGTTTTGTATAATTCTTTACCCATGCCTATATGGATGATGAAACCCGAATTGAGTAACTGAAAAGTTAGGTTTGGAGGCAACTTCCCATTAAAAAGATCTGTCTCCTGCCTGCTTAACAATGATTCCCTTTATGCAAATTAAAAAATTCTTTAACCCCTTACTTCTTTAGCCGTCGCAAAATTTTGACAAAATTTATTCAAAAATCATCAATTTTTTTAATTAATGTTTGTAATGCTTATGAAATTTAAAATAAATTCATATAAAAACACTATATTTTTTGTGAAATTTTACAGTTTTTTTAAATATGTAAAATTTTGTATTAACTTACCTTCTTTTACTTTGTATTTGGCTTTCCTCTTACACCCAAGCTAGACAGAAAAGCTTCAATACAGGCCTTTAAGATTACAAGTAAATTTTGGAGAGAGGAAAATTACGTACGTTTAAATAATGCACACTATTATCTGCAAATGGTAAGACTTTTATTCAACATCAATAATAGCTGTAATATTTTTTAAAAATTAATAATTTTTCTGGGTATAGTAAAGTTTGAAACATGGTATGAACAGTCCTACATTGCAATCTTTACAATAATACCTTGTTTCTCTCCTAGTTCGTTTTCCATTTGCATTCTTCTTTGATGAACACACTTTACATTCTCTGTAAGGGTTTTCTTTTTTTTTCTGTAGGTGATATAGGTTCTAAAAAATGTCGTTCAAATAAATGATTTGATGGCGTTTCCCTCGATGGACATCTTGAAAAACTGATAAAAGTAAGGTATTTGGCAATTATTTCATCGATTAAATCCAGTCTAAACTTTAAATGTGACTTTTTTCCACCTACTTTTTTATAAACTTGAAAAGTGTTGAAAACGGCTTGGTCTAAAAGGTGAAAGAATATTTTTTTATAATACTTTTCCCACCGTTTCTTGCTACTTGATAACTAGAAAGATACTGATCTACAAGATCCACATCTCCCATTGTTTTATTGTAGTCAATTACTACCTTTGGTTTTGTTTTCAATTTTTTACTTTGGGTCATTACTTCGACAGTTTCAGAATCATGAAAAGATGATAACATTGTTACTTCCTTTTTGTCTTTCCATTTGAGAGCAAGGATTTTGTCTAAATGATAGAATTTCGGCAGTTTTTAATTTTTTATTTTTCAATACTAAAGGTAAATCCTTTTTATTTTGTCTAACAGTTCCAACCACATCTGTTTGATAAATAAAAAGGATATCACATAATTCTGGTGAAGTATAATAATTATCTAAGGTGATGCAGTAGCTTTGTTTCAATAATGGCATCATCAGAGTCATAACAACTTGTGAAGGTAACGAGAGAGATTGGAATTTAGGATGAAACAAAGTACCTTTCCCGGTATATATGATAAATAACCATATATAACCAGAACTAGATTCACATAGCATGTATGTTTTGATACCAAATTTTGCTTTTTTCAAGGGTATGTATTGGCGCCAGGATAAACGTCCTTTGTACAACATCAGCGTTTCATCTGTGGTAATACCTCTTTCCGGAGTAATTGTTTTTTGATATACTTTATTCAGATGCTCACAGATAGGTCAAATTTTGTAGAGTTTCGGGTTAGGATGATTTTCTGGATCATAAGAATCATTGTTCACAAAATGAAAGTATTTTTTTATTTCACAGTATCGATTATATGACATTATCTTACGGAAAAAAGGAGTTTCTACTGACGTTTTTTTAGTCCAATACATGTTTTTTTACTATATCTTGTAAAACTGAAAGTGCAAGGAACAAATGGATTTCATGTGCTGATACTGGTTTCCATTCTCTTCAGCCTTTCAGTTTTCTTTTCCCAACAACATTACCTGATTGCTCAGCATAACGATTAGTATCTTTTACAATTACATCCACCATTTCATCATTTATAAAATGTTCATAATATTGCAAAATGCCTGAACTGGCTTGAAATGAAATATTCACTTCAGGCAACAATTTGAACTGAAAATGTGGAGGACAAATATCTGGGACATTCGACATAATTTGGTTACATTGGCACCCTGGTAAAAGTTGCGCGGAATCATTACTATCTTCAGAATAAAAAGCATCTGAAAAAAAGCTGCCTTCTGAGTCACTTCCCGATTCTTCAAGACTTAAATCCTCTTGTTCACTTGAACTACTCATTTTACAAATATTAAACACGAAAAAGCGATGAGCACTGAAACTGCATCCTTTCAAAATATGTTCTAACGGAAAAAATATTCTGAATCTACATATTACTGTTATCTAATCAAATTACAAGTATTGTGCTGCCATCTGTGAGCTTTCTGTGTAAATAGAATTGATACGGGCGTGACAAAATTTATTCGTATAGGTTGCCCATAAGAGACACGGGCACGATGAGTAAGGGGTTAAAATTGTTAGGATTAAATAATATTTTTTCATATTTAGATGCTTGCACTTAAATTTACATAAGCTTTCTGAATTTGAATGATATTGCAAATTAGTTTGCAGCCATAATTAATCTTTTATTTGTTTACAATTGAATTTTCATAATTTAAAATTTAAATTAGCTTTATATGAATTAAGGAATGTTATTGTATTCATTAACTACATATATATACATATAAAATTACAAAACAATTTTTTTAAAAAAAACATAATATAATCATGCCTAGTATTTTTGCACATAAAGCTGCTGAAAAATTATCAGTAAAGACAAAGTAAGAATTTCAATAAAGAAGTACATAAAGTACTTTCAATAAGTAAGTCAGAATTTAAATTTTTGGTTTTTTGAAAAATTGGTTCTAAATTTCTTACTTTATATATATTTAGATTTCCTGAAAATTATTAGCAAAGAAAATAAAGGAAAAAACTGAATATTTTGTATATATACATTTCCATACATGTACAAAATTATGTCAAAATCAAGAACCTGATACATTCAATTAATTATTAAATTGCTTCATTTTTCAATTAAACACAGTCTTATTAAAAATTAAGGTTCCTCTCCCACATGTACATGCAATTGAGTAGTTTTCATAGTCATCAACTCTTATACATTGATTTAAACATAAAAAAGCAAAAAAATTATAAGAAATGTATAAATGTGGAAGAAATATATATATATATATGAAGAATTTTACTTAATATTCGTAATGCCAAATTCTACTATACTTTCCTACCTTTGTTATTATTTTTTTTTATTACAAAAGTGGTCAGGAGGCCCAGATATATATAAAAAAGTTTGAACGAAAGCTCTAATATTAAGCAGTTTCTATTTCCCTATCAGATATTCACAGTCTATAGGTTTACACTACATGATTTAAAAAAAAAAAAAAAAAAAAAAAAAAGGCTCAAAATAAATAAAATGAAACAAGGATGAAAGAAAATATTTTAATCAATATGTTTAAAAAAATATATCAGACTTCTTCCATTCTTGATATTTAAGAAACCTTACATTTTTCAGGCTAGATACAATACTTTGTAATTTGATCTTCTTCTCCCTTAGCTCTGTATATTCTCAAAGTCATCTGAAATAAAATCTTAAATTCTTTTTCTTCATTCTGATGATACACAGTGCATATTATAACTGAGTAAGTTATAGTATCTGTTGTTTTTCATCAAAACTAAACCAAGAGAAGATCTGGAAATCTTGTTATGTTATAATAAAGTGAACTGATCACAGAAATAAGATTTTCAGATACTTCCATTTTATTAGCGTTATGAAATATATTATTTTGAACAACTAACATTATGCTATCAGCTTACAGCTCTTCTAACTAAACTAACACATTTATTACTGGATGAAAACTGTCTAATTCCATATAACACACTTTTGAGCAATAAACCTTTCAAGTGAAGTCAACCAATTAAAGATGAATATAATCTTCAATGATGCCTATAAGCAGGTTGCTTCTTCCTTTGAGAATTCTAGTTATTATATCATGAAGCTGTTAAAAGATGCCTTCAATCTTATTTCTAATACTTTTACTTATTTCTTCTGATATATAACACAAGATACCTTCCAATTCACTATTATAACTAGTAATTTGAGAAATCAGACTTTCGTTAAAATAGTTAAAAACAGCTGTTATTTGAAAAATTTGATTTTTGTTGCAAATAATGATTATTTCAATCATACAGCTACGTATTTTAATATATTACTTTTTAGATGTGACATACTTTGGAATACAAAAATATATTTGATTTTCAGGGCTCAATATAAAACAAATATTCTTCATGATTATTAAAGGATTCAAGCATAATAATAATATGGCCCACCAACGGCCAAGCGGATAGGACCACTCAAGATTGGAAGTTTGACATGGGTTTGATCCCAGGCTGACTGCATGGTTGTTTTTCACAGTTTGCTCCATGGATAACACATATGCAAACCAGTTTCCTTTTGAATGTCCTCCATATAAACTTGCCTTCTCTTAAGCAGATAGCCCTCAAGTGTTTGCTATACTCAAATAATTAAACAAAATCGAATTCAAATTTCTAATTAAGAAAATCACTTAATTAAGATGGTGAAATGAAAAAGAATACGAATGAAATCAAGCATACAGACCTGAGATGGAGATGAGGAAATGAATTCCAGTATTTCTAGCCATGCCAAGAGATATGCCATGGCAAAAGTGTACGAATCTGTATATGGTAAGACTGTACAACAATCACCAATTCTAATATCAGATAGCATACTCTGCACAACTTCATTTGTAAAATTCAGTAACTGAATAAGTGATGATAATCTAAAATATAAAAACTTATATTTTTATTCATGGGCATTAAAAAAATAAATATATTTTCTTATAAGTAAAATATACAAAAAATTACATAAATATAGTTTTTATTTTAAATATTTTGGAAATGAGTATAAGATGCAAAACACTACAACTCAGATTTGGTTCTATCTTCTAATTAATTCTTGCTAAAATGACTATTTCAAAGAATAACTTAGTATTATTAATTTTTATTTTAAAAAACAATTTTGATGACAAAGGATTTTAGCCACAAAAGAATAGTTACAAAGATTTATGGCAGGATTTGTATATATATATATTGGTTGTTGATTTCATTCATGTGGATAGATCAAACAGCATGCTATATTAAAAATCAATTTAAAAAAATTTAATACCACTTGCCATTCAGTCCATTATAAAATATGATAAATAGAAAAAATTCTATTTTTAATTTTCTACTTCTCTTTCATGATATAATTTATAAAGAGCAAATGTGATTTATAGCAGGGCTGATCTTACTTATTCTTAATTAAATACTACATTCATATAACTAATAAAAACTTACAGAAAACACAAGAATTATAACTACAAGTAAAGCTACAGAAAGTTACCATATAATTTTTTAAAAATAGTTCAACTTTATTTTCACTAAAATAATCACTATGCTGATAAAATAATCTTACTTATTTGGTATTTTTGCCTCATATTCACTGTCTTCATCTTCCTCGGTTTTCTGTGCATTTGATATTAAAGTAGGCAGCACAGGCATAACCCTAGAAGATAACTTTATGTTAAATATACATTGCCAGTACTCTTAAAATAGGAAAATTTTAGTGAAACGATAAGCTAAGTGATTTCATGCTTGTAACCTCAGGGAATATTTGATTTAAAAAAAAATAAATAAATAAAATAACTGTGAATCTGAAAGTCACATTTAAGTTTCAGTAATAACATATATATGCAGAGTATTTTTTACATATAAAATGCACTTTCTCCCTAAAAAAAATAGTGTCTCAAAATAATGGGCAGCTTAAGTGCTACTTAGATTGTGATCATCTTATTCCAGTTTTATATTGTTTGCATTAGCTAGTCAGAATTTCGAATGGAAAATGTATGTATAGCATACTTCTTAGCAAAATTGGAGTGTCAGTGTCTTATTGTGTCATCAAACATAATATATTATCTACATATAGCACAATGCCATCTGAAAGAATTTTCAGCAATATAATGAATTTTATATTCATTATATTGCTGAAAATTCTGATCACTGATTGCTGAAAATTAATTTTATATAATGAATATGAATGTAATCAGATATACGTAAAGTTAAAAATAAAATAATCATTTGAACATGTGCTTAATTTTCTCATAAAATTAAGCATTTCTGACTATTATAACTTAATAGCAATACTTTTATGCCGTGCAATGCAAATATCTGCAGTATTCAGTTACACACTTCTGATTAGTTTTCTTTCTTGACTATATTTCAATCCATAATTTAAGCTTTAAATGATAATCCAAATTACTCTAATTATACGATAATCGTATAATTAGAGTAATGATTATAATTACATATGATTATACGATATAAAATATTTCATTATTAAATGATACATACATATTTCACAATATTTAAATAGACTCAATTTTTGTAGAAAATTAAAAAAGGCACTTATGTATTAACGCAAACACCCTGGTACAATATGGTGATTTTTTACAGATGAAAAGGTAAAAAGTTACTTATTGGGTGTAAGTTGGTGATTAACACTCCCCCCACCCCCCAAAAGATTCCTAAACTACTGATATTTACCATAAGTTGGTAAACATTATCAAAATATAGAAAGAAAACATACTTTAGTAATTGAAAATACAAATTTGAATTAATAAATAAGGATTACGTGATATATTAACAAAATAAAACGTTTACATTCTCCTTAAAATCTTTTTAGTCCAAAGGGATTTCAGTCCCGAAGGACTATTGCTTTCGTTTTGGCATTTTGCGTCGGACTCGTGAACGTCGGTTCACTTTTCAAACTGTTGCCACAAAATGTTAGAGTCCTGCATTATATTTGAAGAAATTAAATAATGAAAAATCTGCATAAATGATTGTCTATTTCTCGCATTGTGATAAAACAATGGCTATATGTTAATCCCCTTGAAATAACTGATGATCTAAATTAAAAAGAATGATAGTTACTTATAAAATTGGTTCCCTCTGATTCTTATTTGATCAAGAACTAATATCTTAATTAGAAAGAAACAGCTAACTATTTAATGTGATATTTCTGATTATTAGTATTCTATGCGGAAAAAAGGAAAACAAAAACAAAAAAAAAAAAAAAAAAAAAAAAAAAAAAAAAATTAGTGATCTAAGTATTTTATTTATCCATGAATAAACTGAAATCCACAATAACTGCAAAATATTCAGATTTAGAGCTTTCAAAATAATGAATTAATGGTTCATAGCCTCAAAATCTAACAATTTTATATAACTCTCAAACTACTTAAGAATAACCTTCATTTTCATATCTGCTAATATTCTTATTTTTATAATACATAAAATGAATTCAATCTCAAAATTTGACAAAAAAGTAAGTATTGCATTTATAAGCTAATTTTATAAATCATGTATAATTCTTCAGAAGTAAACTAGATTATATGGAAATAAAATCAAAAAGAAATGTGTACTCACTTCATTAACATTACATGAGAAGCAAGCTGAAGCTCTCGAACATTAGATGCAAGACATGAAATAAGACAGTCTAAAGCATTAATATCTTCAATGTCTTTTCCTTGAAATTCAACGCTTTCTAAACTATGATCCAGAAGCACATCTGAAAGATATTTCTCTGGAATAAATTTCACAGCCTCCAATAATTTACTGACAACAGCTTTATATACTCTTGATGAGAGATTCATCTTCTTGATTACAACTATAAGGAAAATAAATATAAAATAAATGAATGCATTTATACATACAATATAGGCTTAAAAAGATGCATAATATTAAATCAGAAATAAATTTCATTATCATTCAGCTTTTAAATTTACTTTTATTACTTAATTTCAAACATACAAAAAAAATCATGGACAAGAGTATTTATTTTTACTTCTAATTTAATTACTGTAATATAAATGTCACTAAAAATATCTTGTTAGCATAAAAAATATTGTCAACTTGCTATCTGATGCTGATAAATACTATATTTATTGACATATTATCATCTAGATTTATAGCTTCATGTTCTGAAAATTTTTAAAATATTCACATATAATTTTTTCCTTCTATAATACATTCAGTAAGCAAGTTTCTTAAACTTTAAAATGGATATGCCCACATACTGATTGTTTTCATTTTACTAATAAAAACAATCTTCTGCTAAAGTTATGCTGAACCTTTTTGTTCTAATTGTTAAACTTCATGCCAGCCTGATAAAAACACCAACATACCACAGCAAAGCAAACACGAACTGACATTCAGTATACAATTTTACCCAATCAGCTGCATACACACCTTGTTTAATTATTTATATATGATTTGAGGTCTAACAATCAGCAAAGACAATAAGAGAATTAATTGGCAAGACTCATGTTACAAGGAAGTAGAAATGAAAAGCTTATTATAGATTGCAATGTGAATATTACTTTGTATTCTTATTGAAATGTGGGTTTCTTTCATTCTTACACTAACCGAGTCCTTTGAAAATGAAATTATTAACATAATTTTCACCTCTTGATTTTCAAATGATAAAATTACTAAAAAAAAAGGGGGTTGAATACGCCAGGAAATATGGTATATACGTGATTTTTAGAATGCTAAAAGGATTGGACGAAAAGTAATGGTAACGTGTAAATAGTTCCAAAAAGACTATTACCCTAATATGCTAAAATCACTCTACTAAACTACAACCACTTATAATCCCTCAGTATAAGTGCCTGCCACATCCAACTTCTGTCAAGTTACTGGAAGACAGTGCATGATTTACATATAAGCTACACAAGCTATAGCTTAGGCATATAAGCTACACAACTATAGCTCCCAAAAATTAAAATGTATTAAAATATAGTATAACAGACGTAAAGGGCTCCATATCTCAAATAACTCAGGGCCTTATCAAGTCTAAATCCGGCTTTGATGATAACTATCATATATCGGCAAAACATACGAGATGTCATATATCATCAAAACATACACTTTTGTTGATATCCTGCAGCAACTACACCTAAGCATGAATTATTATTGTTGAAATGATTTTAGCAACTATTTGTTGAAATGAATTTACTATTCGTGAACTGAATTTAGCAACTGCCTAAAACATAATAAACACTATTGCAATAGATCCCTCATAATAGTCCTTCTATTCTGGAGAAGAGATTATAATTATAATGGACTAATTCATATTGGATAAATATGTTTGGCTTTTTCACAGACTAGTGGCGATGATGGCCATGGAAAGTACTCAAATATCAAATAAATGCTATCACTTTTCGAGTGCTGGATGCAAGTGATGTTTCAACTGATAAACTTATTATCTCATCACCTCTTTGTTACTCAAATTGCTACAATACTGCTTTAGAAATCTTGTATTGAAAGTTTGAAAACAAACCTGCAACATGAAGAATAAAAAAGATGAATTCTTGATATATATTTTCATTTTCAGCATGCTTCCATATGTCTGAAGTCAGCTCCAAGCCAGTTGCAGGACTCTTCTCTTTATCCATAAATATATATGATGATATTACAATAAATACAGAACTTAAATGTTGCAAGAATAGTAGATCCATAGGCTTTTCATATTTCCAATCTTTAGCACCCTATGGAAAAAAAAAGGAAAACCTTTAAATTGTCTAAAATTATTTACTAATAATGGAAATTCTCTACATGTGGCATACAGAAGGGGAAGGGCACCAAACATTAAATTATATTAAAAAAATTAAAATAACCAAACATCATAATCTATTTAATATAGTCATGCTTCTAAACTTAAAATCAATATAATATGGAATTTTTTCCAACATCATTAAATTTGTGAAATTCTGCTAATATAGGAAACAAAATATTAAACTTAACATTTTAGATTTGACTACAGCATAGAGTTGTGTATCTTGTTGAAAATTTGTTTTATCCATTTCATCACTTTTAGTAAATAATATATAGCATTAAATACTCTTTATCATGTTCTAAGTTACACATTTCGCATTTTTAAGTTGTACAAAGTTATGACACCATAAATTTGCTCAATTACATAAAAGATTTCTTTAAAGCAATTCTTAAAATCTGAAAAAATTCACTTCAGTTTTAAACTTGCTATGCTAATATTCAAAAATAGTTTGAAGTTTTATTACCAAAGCAATTTCCGAAATTCCCATAAAATAATTCTACAAATGTTTCTTAAATAAATTAACTTTGGATATTGTGCAAATTTTAAATTTCATTTGTTTATTTTAAAATCAGAGTACTATTTTCAAAGCAATTCTGAATATGCCAAATTTCTGAAACGTTTTTGTTTTTAACGTGGAATTTTCACAACTGAGAACGATAAAATTAAAGCTTTTTTATTACAAAGAATTTGTTGCTTTTAGAATAGCAATGATCTCTTACTTATAATTTGTTATGCATTATATGTGATTTGGTAGGTTATTAAATTTTCATCTAACAGCGTTAAGTACATGAGCCCAATACATCAATAAAAATCACCAGCCAAGTCTTTAAACATTAATTATCATTACCATATGAATAATGAACCTTTACCAATATTACAATATGATATGCTGTCAGTGGTAAAATATTAAAATATACAGGCACTCTAATGCTAGGGATAAAACAATTACCTCAAAGGCTCCACAAAACATGGCAGCCAAGTACAGATCAGAAATGGGCAAAAGCCAGCCTGCAACTCCTTTTAAATGTTTAATCCAGCCTCTTATGAATGATATTTTTATCTCTTTCCCATCCAATTTTGTTGAACTACCAATATCAGAAGCATGAATGTGCATCTTCTGTTGCACTGTATCTGAGCATATATCGACATATTTATGTGAAAGAATTTTTTCATTACTAAGGCACATGAAAAATAAATATTGATCACAATTTATTGATGAAAATTTATATTTAGCATTAAGGATTACAACAAATAAGATGGAACTTAATTTGGATGAAATAATCACAAACGAACACTCAAGATTTCTCAAACGAACACTCAGATAAATGTATATAAATTAACAATTGCTTTTCGAACAATGTTTGCAATAAAAATAAAAATGTTTGCAAAGGCGTAAATTTATAAAAAAAAAGTTAGATTAATCACCAATGCATTGTTTCTTTAGACTTCATATTCCTTGAAATTTATGAGCACATCTTACATTTCATTACTTGACCTAAATGTAGAGCCATTGTGACATCGTATTCACCTGTGGCTTATTTAAATATGAAATCCATAAAATGGTATTTTAAACTTTAATTAAAAAATGATACAGGCCAGATAACCTACCATTGTATCCTGGCAAAAAATAGGACACCACAAAAGATCATCACACGAGCATTATCATACCTTTCGGCAGCCCTTATTACTTATTTGTAATACGACATTTACCTTATTGTATTACAAAATAGACTCTCTAGGTCTATTGTGAAATATAAATACACAACCATGAAATATGAAGTATCATTAATTAAAGGTTACAAAGGAAATATTAAAATTTTAATCTGACATAATGTCATTGTCCTCCTGCACAAAATTAATTTCTCAAGATAAGTACTCATTTAAAAAATCCATTCATAGTGAAAAGTAATTCCCTAGGATTAAAACGAAAGAATGTTTAAAAATATCTTTTGAAAAGTTAATAAAAGTATATATGCACAAAAAGTTAGCCTTTCAAAGCATTCCATTTCAAATGAATACCTTAACTTATAAATGCAAATTACAACTTATATAACTGAAATAAATAGTTATATGATTGGAAAAGGAAATCTAATACTAAAAGAATTAATTAAAAATGAATAAAATGATAAATCTAACAGCAATTTATGATGAATTTAAAAGAGAAATGAATAAATTATTATACAACAGTTTTAACCCAACAAGTTCAAACATATTGAACTCATTATTGTTAACTTTGTCAAGTACTAATTTTTTTTTTTTTTTTTTTTTTGGAAAGTAACAAAACTGCATTCTGATTTCTTAACACTGTTCACAAAACAATTATAACTGTGAATTTACTTGTACAAAGAAAACATCCAACAAACATACACTAAACTATCATATCCAGTATAACAAACGCACTTTTACACAGTCCAATTATTTAGAAAACTGGATTTTTTCTCTCAGAACTTGAAAGCGACAGATATAAAGTATAAGGAAACCTTCCTGGCAAGCAATAAAGTTAAAAATCTGAGAAAGCTAGCAATAAGTTAAAAATGGATAGAAAAACTAATCATCTAAATGGCAACATTAAATTTTTGATTTTTAAAAAATGTGAAGGTATGAGGACCACAATTAAAAAAAATAACAAAAAGTAAATTTGGCTTGTATTTTGGAATAGTTATTCAACATTGCATTAAAAATATTTAAAATACATACTTTTAAAAGTGAAATTAGATGGTCAACAAAGAAATTTAAGTCTCCCATGTTTATAAGACTTGAGTCGCATTTTAAAATAGAAGACAAAATTGCTGTCATTTGCATTGAATGGAGAAATTTTTCATCCTCAACAAACTTCAAGCTAAAATAAAAAATTTTTAGGTTAAAAGAGTACACTGGGCAATTTCATTTTAACACATTATTGTATCTATAATTTTTCATGGATAACATGCAAATGTTTTTAAAGATAGTATTCTGAAAATAAATGTATCATTCTGATTTCTTAAATTAATATACATCATAATGTTTACAGTAAAATCTGCATCTTATTATCTAAGTTAAAATTACATGCACTAAAGAGTCATTATAAACTATTGCTATGGAAATAGCTGAAACAGTTTCGAATCAAGAATTATCAAATATACTAAAAATATAAGGATTCTTACTTCACTATCTTGTTAAATGTATCAACTAATAAACTTCGTGTTTCTACAGGAATAAATTCAACTCCCAGTAAACAACAACAAAGTTGTGAAATTTCACCTAAAATTCCTATTTTTTTTAAAAAAAGAAATAATATATTTAAACATTCATTGAAATTTATCATTTATATATTCTACATGCAGCAAATAGATTTTAAATGATGTTACACAAAGATCTGATAAGATTTTTACAGATATGCTCTCACAATTTCAGAAAGAATTTTTAAAATGGATCTTATAGTTTATTAACGTAGATATTCTTTTAGCTGATACAAATCAGTGCTGATAATAAACTATAATAAGGTAATATCTGATAATACACTACAGAGAAAAACTTTCTTGGAAGTTTCTTTTAAATTTCTTGACAGGGTTCGTAGCCACATTTTAGTTAAAAAAAAATAAGCACCTATAAGCACTTTTCAAGCACATTTTAAGGAAAAAATAAGCACCTGTCTAATTATATTATACACAACTGCATAACCTTAAAAGAAAAATCAGACTTGTAATTTAAAATATGAGCAATGCAATATTTATTAAGAAAATGAGCATTACCTCAACCACAGAAAACAATTTAACTTTTTTTAATTTTAAATGACAGTTCAATTTACAGAATTAGTTTACAATGAGAGGGAAAAAACTATGCAGAACTAAACTATATTACAAGATTTAATGATGAAATTTCAGTTCAAAATATAGAAAATAAATAATAAGCCATATTAATTGTATCGTTTGGCACCTAATAATAAATGCAATTTATTTTTCCTCTCATATTAATATTTAAATAATTTAACTTAATTCAATCAAAATTCTGAACATTTTCTAAATTTTCATTGCATAACAGTTTTCCCTTAACATATATTCCAAGCAAAGTAATTTAAGTAAAAAAGAGGCACATTTCTGAAATCAGAAGACGGGTAATTGCTTCATGCAGTCTCTTTTAACAGTAAAAGCTTAACTAACCCGCATACTCGGAAATAGCCGAATATTCCGGATAGTAACTAGAAAAAGAGATGTGGGGGAGATTGTAGCCGTTCTTTAGATTTCTCGGCTAAATAAATGACTTTGACATTTCGATATGTGCATCATATAAAAATAGATCAAGGGAACTGAGAAATATTCTGCTTAGAAAACACAGTAAAACTCTTTTAAGTGTTCATCAAAATCAATTATCTCTGCAAAATACCGCAAACGTCCGTGCGGCATAATTCTTCCGCATGTGATATTACGCAATCGGAATCAACAGCTGCCGGTATTCAGAGAATAAAGAACTAAATAAAGGAAACGAAAGAGACTTACTAATCTGGGGTGTTTCTGATTCTAATTTTCAACAGACTGCGTTAAATTTCCGGAATAGAATCAATCTTCGCTTGGGTTGGGTAGACGGCAAAAACTTTTAATAGTTCTATTCAATCCAGATTGGACAGTGACAAAAAAAAAAAAAAAAAAAGTCCGCTGCTTCAATATTAGAGATTTTGCGGAGAAAGGGGAGAGAACCTCCCAACCTCCGTACTGTGTAATGTAAAAAAAATAAATAAATATTTTGACTATTCGATTACTTTCCTTTTATTTAAGCCATTCCGAATATTATTCCCTAGAAAGCTAATCTGTGTAAAAAACACACCCATTTTTGAAAATTTATCTATACTTCAGCAGTTACTGCAACTATATTATTATAAATATTCATGCATATGCTCATAATATAATATAAGCATAACAATCATAATAACCACGAATATGAACTGACCACGCGGAACGAGAATGCGATCTACCACTTTCGTAATTCTTTGACTATAGAACGATGTGCACCTGTCTGTACTCTCGCGGGTACCTTAGGTTACGCTAACGCAGAGAAAGACGCGGAAAGCAATTTCCGGGAGTATGATTCATCATCTGACGTTGCATATAAAGAAGAAAAGTTGTTTATTTAGTTTCGGCTTTGGTACGGGAAAAAAATGCGCGTTCATTAAAAAAAAAAAAAAAAAAAAAAGCACTAAAAGCAAAAAAATAAGCACTAAAAACAAAAAAATGAGGGCTTTAAAGAAAAAGTAAGCACCTATAAGGGCATTTATATTTTATTTCCAAATATAAGGACTTATAAGCACTTGTAAGGACCGCTACGAACCCTGCTTGAACAAATTATATATACAGTACAAAGTCCGAGATCCGGACGTCCAATATCCGGAATGATCTAAAATCCGGACCTCAAAGCCACAAACTTTTTTTGGGGGGAGGGGCATGCTTTACACATGCACATTTGATTTTTCCTTTCATAATAAAACATGTGGAGATTTCCATTTAAAAATTCCAATTCTTAATTTCACTTATGCCCCAAAATAAAATACCTCATTATGAAGAAACAATAATGTAAGCATAAACTTGTGAGCTTAATAATTTGGCTACATAGCTGAGTATCTGCTTGACATTACATCTCAAACCAAAACATTCACCTACTAGTATTTTATATCCATGACGCAGACCTGGCGAGTCATTATTTACTATATTTTGCTTTCAATACATGAAAGCTTCAGTAATGACTCATGCAGTGACGTCTAAACATTTTTTTTTATATTAGTAATTGAATAACTAGAGTATGGCAACCTTTTATGCCAACATTACACTTGATGATGATTATAGATTTTTAAATGCTCTAAGAAATGTTGATGAGGAAAAATTTCTTTTCGCACACTAAAAATAGATTTTGTTAATGAACTCATAGGTGAAAAGATTACATTTAGTGCTATTTTAATTAAGAATAACTGATGTGTTATTCACATAAAACCAGAAGCAGTTGCAGGAGTCGGTATTCTCAACACAGCAATTACAGGAATTGAACAGTGGAACTTAGTAACCGAACAAGAAATTATGTCTGTTTATAGAATTAAAAAGAAAGTACACTCAAGAGCCAAAATATTATGACCACCTGCCAATAACGAGTTGGGCCACCTTTGGCACGCAACACAGCTTCAACCCGCCTTGGCATGGATGCCACAAGTCCTTGATAGATGGCCGGAGACAGATTGTACCAGATGTTGTAGCAACGGTCACGCAAATCTGAGATATTGCGAATTGGTGGTCTTTGACCTCTGAGCTACCATCCCATGACATCCCAAATGTGTTCTATCGAATTGATATCCGGTGAGTTAGGCGGCCAGGACATTAACTGGAAATCAGCATCATGTTCCTGGAACCACTCCAACACAATTGTAGCCTTGTGACATGGGACGTTGTCCTGTTGGAACATTCCATTTCCAGCTGGAAAAACAGAGGCCATGTAAGGGTGCAACTGGTGCGCAATGATGTTCAGACACCCTGTAGCATTCATGATTTTCTCTACCACAACTACGAGTCCCAGAGACGCCCAAGAGAACGTCTCCCAGATCATAATACTGCCACCATCGGCCTGTGTATGACCTACTGTGCATTGAGGGAGCAACTGTTCGCCTGGAAGACGGTGTATCCTGACACGGCCATCGGCGTGGTGAATGACAAACCGTGATTTATCTGACCAGGCAACTCTCTTCCACTGATCCATGGACCAGTCGCGATGTTCCAGGGCCCAGCGCAGGCACAGTTGGTGATGATGCTTGGTCAGCAAAGGCACACGAGTGGGATGTTTGTTGCATAGCCCCATATCCAACAGTGTCCGCTGAACAGTGTGCTTTGATACTTTTCTACTTGGCCCTGCATTGTATTCGGCTGTCAGCTGAGCCACTGTCTGGCTCCGGTTTTGCTTCACCATGTGAGACAGTCTCCGACGACCTTTTACTTTGATAGCGTGTGGACGTCCAACACCATGTCGTCTACTGCTGGTTTCACCATCATTCATCCACTTTTCATACGTACTAACATCTGTAGATAACGAACAACCCACGAGTCGTGCAGTTTCGAAAATACTTGTTCCGAGCCTTCGAGCCATTACAATCTGCCCTCTATCAAAGTCGCTTAGATCCGCAGTCTTTCCCATCACACACAGAAGTAAGTGAAAAAATGATTCTTCAGACTCTCCAGCAGCAGTTAAATACCACTTCCATCTGATCACGTGCCTTCCACGTCATCCAGGGGCGTTCATCGCAAAATGTAGGGCTGGTCATAATGTTTTGGCTCTTGAGTGTATTAGCACAAAAAAACAAAACAACTTACATTGAAAGAAATGTCTAATAAATTAAACAAATAAATATTACGCTTTTTTTTTCGTAAAATTTGATACCTTTTAAAATTTGATACCTTTTAGATCATAAATGCTCTTTATTTCATAAATTACGATTTCATACTTTTAATTATACAGTCAAAAGTCGTTAATCCAGACGCTCATAATCCGGAATGATTTATAATCCGGACCTAAAAAGTACAAACTTTCTGCGCATGCGTCAACGCATAATGCGTTCACGCATGCACGTAATATTTTTATGCATGTGCGTAATTATTTTTACTCATGCGCGTAATACCTTTACGAATGCGCATAATATGTTTACACATGTGCGTTTAATGTATAACGGACAGTATAAGCTAAGCTAAAATTATCTAATTATCTATTTCAGTTAATGTTGCAGATTGCGTTGTTCCTTAATCTTCTAATTGGATCCGACTTTTTTTATTTTTTTTTTTTATTTATTTTTTTTTTTTCAGGCTGTTAGAGCAATTTTATAAAAGTAAGCTTGAACTTTTCGATTATGTCAAAAAGAATTTCTGATTCTGGAGCTACCAAAGGATCTACAAAGCGAAAGCATGTTCCGATGTCCATAAAACAAAAAGTGGAATTGCTATAAAAAATGGATAAAGGCATATCCTTTGATTCTCTAATCCGAATATATTCCGAAATATGTTTATCAATTTCACGCTGTTCTGCCGGGGGAAGGGGGGCGAGGCACGCAATGAATTGGAAGTTGATCTGTCAGCACTATCCTTATCTTCAAGACAGATGTTTTTATTTTATTTGGCTTATAATTCCTTACTAAATGTAGTATTTCATCTCAATTTACTCCGTCTTTGATATGATTTAAATCAAATTCCTCGTCATTATAATTAGCTTCCGATAGTGAAGAAAGTAACACTGGTTATTGAAAACAAAAAAATTTCGATTGACAAATTAGTCGGTATTCTCGACACAGCAATTATAGGACTTAAACAGCGGAACTTACATTGAAAGAACTGAAAATTACTTTAAAAGTAACTGAACAAGAAATTATGTCTGTTTATAGAATTAAAGAGAAAGTATTATCACATAAGACGAAGCAACTTAAACAACTTACATTGAAAGAAATGTTTATTTAAGTAAACAAATAAATATTAAGCTTTTTTTTTTTTTTTTTGTAAATTTTGATACCCTTTAGATCATAATGTTTCTTTATTTCATAAATTACGGTTTCATATTTTTAATTTTATAATTTCTGCATGCCATTTTACCAGATTTAAACTGATGATCTATAATCCGGAAAAATCGAATATCCGGAATCGCCGAAGTCCCCACGAGTCCGGATTAACGACTTTTGACTGTAATAGTTCATCTGAAAATTCTGGCCCTTCCCCAAAATTCTTATTATAAACATTAGAATAATCTTAAATAAAGAGAATTCTATACCTTTAAAATAATAGAAAATGAAAGTGAAAAACAAAAGTGAAAAAACAAAATGCTTCAGTGAAAAATTTTTAAATTTAAATGGGAATCCTTAAACAGAACAACCAATGAACTAAGTTGTAGTTGAAAAACCTATTTAGAACATACAAAACGAAATTAAGAACTCCCTTCACTCTCATTAGACTCTAGTCTAAATTTGAGAGGCGATACAGAATGATACGTACATTTTTGCCATCTTGGTTTCATTGGTGAAACTAAAAAACTTTGGCAAGAAATTAATCGCTCAAAAGCCTAAAATCTTGTGCATAAATGTAATTTTCAAACTAAAAGGAAACCGTTTAAATATTTCAAGGAAAATTTTATTTTATTTTTTTAGTCAAAGAAACAGAAAGCACACTAAGTGAATGAAATTAAAGTAACATTTTTACTCTTGTAAAACACAAAGGGAAATAAATAGAATTATTTAGTGTAAAACCTAATAAAATTTAGATATTCTTATAAAAGAATTCTATTTTTTAAAAGTATTGAAAACGAAAATGAAAAAACAGAAGTGGAAAAACAAAATACTTCAGGGAATAATTTCTTAAATCAAAATGTTTACCTTTAAACAGATAATCCAATGAATTAAGATGTAGTTGAAAACCTATTTATAATACACAAAAAGTAATCATGAACTTCCATCACTCTCATTAGACTCTAGTTTAAATTTTTGAGGCATTACATAATGGTATGTACAGGTTTGCCATCTTGTATCCATTTTATTTATTTCCATTTTTGTTTTGCAAGAGTTAAATATTGCATGCATGCAAGTTCATAATAGATTGAATGCACACAGGTTAATAAATTCATTTTATCAAAAGAACAACTGCAGTTTGAAAACTTCTGGAACTTTCCACAAAAATACTGGTAAAGTTCTTCCCAGTATCATAGAGCACAATAAGTAGTTACACATCAAACTACTAACAACATTAAACACAATACAATGTGTTTAAAATTTCTTGAATAGTCTTGCCATTATTCAAGAAATTTAACAAGGATTTTAAAAATGAGACTTTATATTTGCATTTCAGATTGCACACTACAGCATTTATAGGCTAAATGATAGACGTACAACTTGGAGGAAAGAATAATACAGATACTCTATCTTTCACTAAAACTTCAAGTGAACTCTCGAACTACAATCAGGACAATTTTTGCGAAATCAGGTAAACCAACCGAATTCAAATGTTGCACAGCCTCAGGTATGAAATGAATTTCAAATCAATAATTTATTAAAGCTTGTGTCTTTTATACTCTTTCATTTGCGCAATATACAATGGGGAAAATCTTTACTCCTTTAAATGCTAGAGGTCATGTATTTTTTTCCGATTATGCAAAGTTTACACTTCCGTGTTCCTGCAGCATTTGTGCATGCTAAAATTGTTAATCTTGCTTCAGAATCTGACACTTGTTGGATCCTTTTCTGTAGAGACAGCCAAGGTTTTTGCAGTACATATTGCCAGAATAGACCAATTTCATCAGTGCTGTAAACAGAGCTGTGGATTCCGTAGGAAAAATGACCGATGGCAGCTTATTGTTTTTAAATATAAAAGAAGTAACAGCTGCTACAGATAAAATTGATGGCATAGCAGATTATTTATATTAATTAGCATTTACTATGAAATGGAAAAACTGGTATTAGTAATTTCTAAGAAACAGTAGAGCTTCAGCAAAATCCTCTTTGACAAAGGACCATAGATCCAATTTGATAAACTTCAGAGTTGAGAATCATCTTTCCACACTAACTTGAGTAAGAAAAAGAACTATTACTGTTAGGGATACTTGTTTTAACTTCTCAGGATAGATTTGTATAACTTCTAAAAGATATGTCTTGCAAGAGCGATCATATTTCTCTATTCCTTCAAGGGCTGTGTAGAAATCTTGTTTGTAATTTTTCATTTTTATATCTAAAGGTTCTTTATTTTCATTCACTTTGCCTAAGCCTTTTCAATATTATACAAATATTTCTCAAAAACTAATTCATCATTGAAAGATGATAATAGAGACTCAGTTGCAATATCTGCAGTCTAACTGTCCTGATTTGAATATTCCAATTTTTCTGAGAATGATTTCATTCTTAGGGAAAGCTTATAGATGGCTTTCTTTGCCTTTTTAATTTGTTCATCATCCAGCAAAATTCGGTGTTTTGAATCTACATATATTGATCCCAGTGCAATCTGTCTAGCAAACTAATTTCTCTTTTTTTTTTTTTTTTTTTTTCATTGAGGAAATGATTCTTCCTGCAATAAGACCTTCCATTTTAGAAAGAATAAAGATCACATTCTTCTATTCTCACAGAAACAAATATCCTGTTAATTCTCCAGACTGTAGCTTTAATGTGGCTATATATGGTGTAGAAAGAAGAGCTTCCAATTCTGCAAGATCATTCCACAGTCTTTCAGTTACTGAAACGTTACAGTTATCTAAATCTTTTAGAAAACTTCTTAATTCTAACAAAATCTTTATCGTCAAATATGTACTTCTCAATCATGTTGTTTGATCAATAATTTCTTTTTCTCCTGGACCCCTAAGAATGGCATTAATTTTAGGAGTTCTTGCTGCTACTGCTGTTGCCTTATTTACCAGTGAGAATTGTA
This sequence comes from Stegodyphus dumicola, assembly GCF_044657685.1. Lineage (NCBI taxonomy): Eukaryota > Metazoa > Arthropoda > Arachnida > Araneae > Eresidae > Stegodyphus > Stegodyphus dumicola. Next base: position 62,223,705 of record NC_140772.1, on the reverse strand, counting down.
GTATGAGATTCCTTCAGCCCATCACTTAGCAAATTGCAAGATGTGGACTGCACAACGCATCTGTTTGATTTGACAAGGTTTGATGCCTCTTCAGCAACATCATCTCAAGCTTCATATGAATATTTTTTAGAAGTTTCAATATCTAAAGCAGTCCTTTTTTCATCTACTTTAACAATTTCTTTAGCTTCAGTATTTTAACCATAAGATACTTTTGAGTTTCAGATTCGGTGACTTGAGATGCATTTTGCAGCATTGCACTCCTTTTTCTTGTGAATTATGCTAAAATAATGCCATCCATGAGCTAAAGAAGTAACTAAATGAATCAGTTCAATGAATAATGGTAAATATCATATCCATTGTTCAAAATGGAAAATAATGATAATAAAATAGAAAATAACTAAATATTTATTTATGTACATAGTCCATAAATAAAAATAATAACTCAGTTGTTCATTAATATTTTTTCAATTCACTTTGATTTCATTTCAAATTCAAACTCTCTAACAAAAATCTAGAGTCGTGTTTTTAGCTACTTCAACTCCCTTTACCCAAAAATCTGCCCAACTCTGATACTGACTCCATGACTCCACAGCCATCGTTGTAAATCTGTTCTGGAGATAACTTTTCACTATTAATGAGTTCAATGAATTAATTTATCTGTAAGTAGTTCAGCAGCTTCAGTATCAACTGAAGCTTTTCCCCTTGAAATTTTTTAATTTGGTTAACGAACCAGTCAAACATGCACACTCAGTTTTTAAGTTAATTTCTTCATGAAATATTTTGGCTTGTGCCATTAGCATTGGACCCGTCAATGGCATGCCCTCACTACAGGGCATTCTGACCACTACAACCATCACTTTGTCAAGATGATCACTTTTAGCATTATGAATAATTTTTCTGTTACTCATTGTGAAGTGTCGGAATCCATCTGTTTTCCTATGTCATATAGAGTTGACTTTCCAACACCATAGTTCTTTCATAATTTTGGAGACAGATATACTTTTATCTCTTATGCAGCAATTCCACTTTTTGTTTAAAGGACATCGAAACATGCTTTCACTTTGTAGATCCTGTTGCAGCTCAAGAATTAGAAACTCTTTTTGACATTTTCAAAAGTTCAAATTGTAATTTTCATAAAATTTCATATATAATAATACGGATCAAATCAGAAAGTTAAGGAACGGCATAATCTGCAATATTAACTGAAATTCCTTAGAATCAGTAAAGAATATTTTAGCCTGGCTTAATAGCATCCGCTACAGATTATTGTATATGTACCATGAGACTGCCGACGAAAGACAAGTTGTTCTACTAAATTTTGTCTTGCTTCTATCATGCACTGAGACAATTAAGCCTGAAATGTATATCAGCTTAGTTATTTATTATACTTATGTCTATTTCTTGAACATGCTTAAGGCTTTTCTGAGTTCTGAATAAATAAATTCCCACATATGCTTAAGGCTTATCAAGGGCTCTTCGCCAAATATTTTATCTACTCTGTGGGTCCTACATTCTGCTAAGTTCCTCCCTAATTTTTGCTGCCTCTAAATTTTGGGTCCAATGCTTTGCCTAAATTATAAAAATTTTGTCATCCCTTAATTTTGTTGCTCGGTGCTTCTCTAAATAAAAAAAAATTTGGAACCATTCTCTTTGTTTTTCAATTACTAATATATATATATATATATAAAAAAAAAAAAAAAAAACTTTAGGCATCGCTGCACGAGTCATTACTTAAGTTGCTATGTGTTAATAATAAACATGCAGTGATGAAAGTATAAATAATGATTCATCGGGTTGGTGCCAGGGATATAAAATATCAGTAAGTGTAAAATCAATGAAGTTTCTATGTATAATGTTTCGGTTTGAGATGTATGACAAGTACATACGAAGCTAAGGTGCCAAATTATTGATTGCACAAATATATGCTGAAATAATCATTTCTTCTATAACAACGTATTTTATTTAGTGCTAAAGCGAAATTATCTCCACGTCTTATTCGGAGAGGGACACACATAAACACAAAAAAAAAAAAAAGAAGTTGGTTGTGGCTTTAAGGTCAAGATTTTAGATCATTCCAGAGATTGGATGTCTGAATCTAAGATTTTTGTAATGTGTATATATATATCTATATTCTTAGAATGCACAATGATTATATACTTTCTTATGAAATCAAATTATTTTTTTTATTTTTGAGCAATGAGTTTAATCAATTTTTTTAGTTGCTCTTTTAATTTAATGGAGGAATTTTTAATTCCTTCATTATAAATGCTGAAAATCAAGTCCTTCTTCTTAATGTATTATTTAATTTTGATTTTTCTTTAATTTTATGAGAAATGGCAAAAGTATTGTGATAACCCATCCTAAATTTAGAACACACTAAGTGTAAACACTATTTATTTTATGTTACTGAGTACTTTTTGCAATTTTCCCCATCACTAAAATGCTCAATGAATACGGAAATTGTACAATTTCCTCTTTCCTCTGGCATTTCCTAAAGTATAAGAGCAGACTATATCTTTTCATTCAGAAGGAAAAACTATTCTGCTTACTGATTCCTCTTCCTAATGAAGAGAGGGCAACATAATTTCTCCTTTAAAAGTCTTTTTCACATAAAATTAATGAAAAAAGAAAGCTGAATGTTAGAATTATCCATCTTTTGCAGTTATCAAGAGGCAGGAGTAGTATTTACACATTTAATTTACCCATACAAAAAATAGAAATAATATTCTTTTTATTTGTAAATGATAACATATTACAAGATTTTAACAAGTGGCACTTTTCAAAATGCAAATTAGACACTGTATAAACTAGTACATCTAGGATAGCAAGCATGCAAAAAATATTGAACTTCAATAGTCAAACTTGCACACGCCTTTATTACAGGAACTTTCACTTTCTGTATTCTTACAAGATAATTTCTATTGGTTTCGCTAATGTTGCATAGTTTTTTGAAATACAAAGGTCTCTTGAGCACATATGGACAATGAGTTACATTCTAAAACACAGAAATATCCAGTATAACAAGAGAGCAAATGCTATGTTTACATCCTTAAAAATGGTCACATATATTATTACTTGTTGCACAATATAATACTTTTTCAAGAATGAGTAAAGAATGTTAATCTGTTTTAGAACTGAAACAAGGTATTTTATTTGCCCTTTTTTAACAGTAATTTTTCATTTTAAAATCATTTCTAAACAGCAAGTTATTTCAACTTTTCACTGGCAAACTGTTATTTGCTGAAAAGAAAAGGAGGCAAATAAATTTTAAAATAAAAATTAAATAAAGTAAAAATGTTCTAAATTAATGTGTTTTATTATGCATATAATAATGCATATAAATGTCTTACAATATTTTAGCTGAAAATCTGATATAAAATATTTTTAATAAGAGAATCTAAACAAAAGGAACTCAGCATATTATAATTTTAAAAGATGAATGGATTATTGTTATTTTTATTTCCTTGTACGAAGTAAAAAGGAAGTATTGTAATCGCGAAAAGTTTCAGGCAGCATATTTCAACAAAAATATCCATTTTGACCGCTATCGAATGCAATTTAAAGATTTTTTGCATGACATCTGTACGTAAGGAAAGAATAAAAGACTCTTTTCCTCCAAAAAAATTATAAAACTGCTTTAAAATGAATCCTCAAGAGAATTTTTTGTGGCGCCTGTACGAACATATGTATCTTGCATAACTAAAAAATGAGTAGCCTCAGAACGTTGAAATTTTGTATACAGGACTGCTATAGCATGTAGACGTGCACCTCGTATTTTGGTTGCAATCGGCCTCACCAAACGTATATAAATATATTTATACATATATCCACTCTGTTACCCGGCTCAGTGATCTCAGTTTCTTTACTCTTATATGTTTGTAAATTGTACATTTTTTGCTTTAAAAATGATTGAATTATATTGCTCTTATCTTCCGGTTAAGATTTTTATGCCTTTAGTAAATATGTATGCAATATTTTTAGAATTATCAACAATGTTAAAGTTGTTTGTAATATTTTTAGAATTATCAACAATGTTAAAGTTGTTTAAGTGCCGCTAAGCCTTTTTTTGATGGCGGTCATTGCTGGTTTACATTTGAAACAGCAGAATAGTGGATTTGTTGCCAATCTAGAGAAACTTAGCTTCGCAACAACAAAGATAACACCTTCATTTATTATTGCCAATTAAATCATGCTTAATCCTTCCTGGAATTTTTTCGAGGAAATAAGTGTTAAAGATTTACTTTGTAATTTTTAATATAGATATTCTGAATTTTTATGTATTTTTGCCTTCTCGCGAAGTGAAAACTGAATTAATTGAATGAGAAATACTCAATTGTCTGTGAAAAACTGTTTCATTTTTGTTTTGTTTAATTTCTTTTATACATCATTCTAGCTTTATTATAGTATTTGAATAGAACATGTGGCAACGATTAGATAATTCTGTTCCTTAAATGATATAAATTTTGTGCATTCTGAGTTATAATATGAACAAAATATAATACTGTTAAGTGTACCTAGTGCCAGAGTGTCGTTATGGTAAACAAATGCAGTCGAAGTAGATTTAATTCAATCCAATAAGTTTAAATGAAATGCAAGAAAAAATGCGTATAATTTAGTATTCCATACAAAGAAGTCATGTGGTGTACACATCAGATTTTTTAAGGAAAAAAATGTAGAGATGAGTTTTTGCTACAGATAAGACATATGAAATTATCATGCATATAATAATAAATTACTAAATCTAATACATATCTTACCAACTGTTGATTCAGTCTCCATTTTTGAAAGCTCTTGTAACAAATGTGACAGATGACAAATTTTTTGTCTTTGCTCAGTATAGCACAAAAGTATTTGAATAGTTACATACTTATTGTCACTGTCATGCCTAAGTAAATAAATAAATAAATCCATTCATTTTAATTTAATTTAATGTATTTTATACTTTGTATAGGAACTGCATTAAAATTTGACAGGAAATGGTAATATGTAACACTGAATGCAACAGCACAATAAAATTTAAATGCACATAAGTTTGCAGCTAATATTTCATGCACAGAAATTCAGACAAATAACACATGATCTTTATCAATCATTCATTGATAAAGACATATCCAAATTATAACAAAAAAAAAATTATAATCTTTAATTTCACTCATAATTCTAATTTTAAATTTTAACAACTTTTATCGATTTTTTCCAATATACAGAAAATTATATTTACAATCACTAAACAATATTAAACAGCTGAACTAATTAAATTTCTAGTGTTATTAAAACAGGTAAGCAGAAAAAAATGCTTACCACAATGAAAAAAAAAATGTTCACATATAGGTCTAGAATTGGCAAGTTTGATTTAGATATTACTAGCAGCTTTGTTGCCAGCCTTCGTCTGGCTTTTAAATGTACCAGAAAACTGGCTGAAGGAAACACCAAACATTAAATTTAAAAACTGCATAGAATTTTACTCTGCAGAACTACTTCATAAAAAAAAGCTATTATGTATAACAAAATTACAATGAAATAAGCAATATCCCTTAATAGAAATATTAATTATCCTAATAAATAAATTAACCAACTTCTCTTTGCAAAATCTTAAGAACTCAAATGGTATAAATGTTGTTAAGAACTTTGTTTCCTTAAAAAATCACTCAAAACTTTTCAATATCTTAAAAATAGTGAAATGAGCAATAAATAACATAAAAGAATGCAAAAAACAAAAACTTCTGAAAAGCAAAGTATAATTAATAATATTTTATCTTATATTTTGAAGAGAAAAAATTACAATTAAATAAGCTATATCTCTTAATACAAATATTAATTATCCTAATAAAAAAATTAACCAACTTTCCGTTAAAGAAAAAAAAATCATGCAAAACTTTTCAATATCTTACAAAAAGTGAAATAAGCAAAAAATAACATGAAAGCAACTCAAAAAACATAAAATGCCACGCAGAATTTCACTCTGCAGAACAACTTTATATATATAAAAAAAAATAAATAAATAAATAAAGATGCATTATATATATATATAAATGACAATGAAATATGCCAATCTCTTAAAAACAGTGACATAAGAAATACGATGAAATATTGTTGCCAAACCCATATTTCTAAAAGAATGAAACTAATCAAAATGATGCGATTTCATCAAAAATCTGTCAACAACAATAAGACTGTTGCCAAAACCACATTTTTAAAGATGTGAGATGTGAGAAGTATATTCGGAAGCTTCATTTAAAAAATTCTTTAAAAATACAAAATTTTATTATTTTTCCAAAATTCTTTTTGTAAAAGCAGTCACAAGGATAAAAGTTTAACGTATCCGAAAATCAAAGAAAAATAAACTGTACATTTTTAAAAATAAACATTTTTAGAAAAAATCCCTTTGAAAAGGTGTTAAGCTCACTTTGTTAAATAAATTCATATTTAATCGATTTATTGAAACACGAAATTTATTTTAAGTTCATAAAATAGCTAAGTGCCTACGTTTCATGACGATGGGAAAAAGGTGTAGAGTAAAATCTCGCTTTTCTTTAGCCCATTATGTCTCAAAATGACCCAATTTCATCACAAAACATTAAATAAAAAAATTCTTATTCAAATTTTGAAAAAATCGCTTCGAGGTGCACTGGCTCTTATCTAGATGCACCTGTGTACCAAATTTCGTAGCCGTGGGTCTATTAGCTTACGCGCAGCGCGAACGAAAGACACACACAGACAGACTCTTTGTTTTATTATATGTAGAGATAGAAATAACAGGTCACTAAAATTCTTTGTAGATTGGCTACTACAGTACAAAGTATGAAACCTGAACTCATTGGGACTTCGGCGACCTCAGATTTGGAATTTTTCTGGACCTTCAGTTTAAATCCAGTAAAATGACATGTAGAAATTATAAAATAAAAAATTAAAAATAAAAAAGAGAAGCATTTATGACCTTAAAGATATCAAAATAATAATAATAGTAAAAAAGCATAGTAATTATTTGGTTGTTTTAATGAACATTTCTTTTAATGTAAGTTGTTTAAGTTACTTTGTTTTCTATGCTAATACTTTAATTCTATAGATAGACAGAGCTTCTTGTTCAGTTACAAATTTTCACAGTTCAAGTTCTGCAACTGCTGATGTCAAGAATTCCTACTAAATTGACAGTAAAAATTTTTTCGTTCTCAACAACCTCTCTGTCTTTTTCTACACTATCGATAGAGATATTTCCTGGATTTGCAACCATATCATAGATTTCACCATCTGTTAATTGATTGATGATTGGGGATCACAAATTCTATTAATTGGAAAATTTAACTTTCTGTTAGCTATACCTGAAAACCTTTAAATTTGCAACTATCATCATAAAGCTTAATTAGCATCTGCTGTACACTTTTGTTGATGTAGATTAAGCTTAGCGACTAATGACATGTTGTTATGCTAAATTTTATCTTGTTTCTATAACATGCTGATGAAGTTAAGCCTGAATTATATTATTTATTATATTTACACCTATTTCCGACACATGGTTAAGGCTTATTTGAGTTCCAAGCAAATAAATTTCTACTTATGCTTAAGGCTTAACCAGGGCAAACCCTAATTATTTTACAGTCTGGTGCAGACAGTGCTGCAGGTCTTAAATTCTGCTGTTAAGTGCCTGCCTAAGTTCTAAAATTTTTGCATCCCAGTGCCTTCTCTGAATTCTAAAGATTTTGCCATCACTTAATTTTGTTACTATTAAGTGCTTTCTAAATTCTAAAAATTTTGTCTACCATGAACTCTGCAGCCCAGCTGGGTGCAGGTCTGGGCTCATATGAATAACAAATAACTTATTTTCAATTGAAACACTAAATTTAATCTATTGGTCTCTGAGTATCATTTACAAAATCATTTTGTATAAAGAAGAAAATTTCTCCTTGTCAACACAGTACTTTGCAGCACAGTTCGCTGAAGTTTGTAATCATCGCCAAGAGTAATGTCAACAAAATAGGATAGGTTATCATGCTCTTTGGTATTCAATTATTCATATCTGAAAAAAAATATTAGACATCGCTGCCGAGTTATTTCTCAAGCTGCCATGTGTGATAATCATGTGGTAATAGAAGAAAATAAATAACGATTCGCCAAATTGGCCCAGAGGTATAAATTATTCAATACATGTGAAATAATGATATGTCAAAACAGAATACTTGAGGTGTATACTAAGTCAAAATACAGCTATGAAGCCAAATCACTGATCATACATATTTATGCTAATAAATGATTATTTTTTCAATATGTAGGTATTTTATTTAGAGCCAAAATGAAATTAAAAATCAGGACTCTCCCTATTTTATTATAAAAAATATCAAATGCACATGCGTAAAAACATACAAAAGTGGAGGGAAAGGAAGTTGGTTTCCAGATTTTAGATTATTCTGAATACTGGACGTTTGGATTTCACACTTTATGGAGTACAATTTATAAGTGAATCTCATTTTTTTTTTTTTTTTAAATGATGCAACTCAAACTATTTTCCCTTAATCTTTTATTCCCCGACTTTTTAAGATGTGGGGGGGGGAGGGAAAAAAAGTGTTACATTTTACAACTGTTAGAACCCTTTGCAACATATTATCAAATCATTCCTACTAACAAATCATTTTACAGACAGGGATTAAAAAAAAAAATATCCACAAGATGCATGCGAAAACACATGCGGACAAGCTACCAGATGAGACCTTTAGCGGTAAACACTAAAACAATCTCTATTACTGATAAAACAGACCTCTAACTATGAAGGTGGCAAATGCCAATAGCAGGGAAAATTTGGAAGGGTTAATTTGGAAAGGAATTTTCTTTTATTTTATGCTCCACTGCAAAACTATATTATAAAAAGAAATTCTTTCATATTTAAGAAAAATTTTAACATTTCTCTCGATCAGCAGAAATAATTTATACCATAGAAAATTGCTAATATATATATATATATCTACATGGTGTTTCACAGATCATGAGACAAACTTGAAGGGGTGGTGGAGTGTACTAAACATGCATTTTTTGTATAGGAATGTAGGGTCTAAAGTGAGGGGTTAAGGCAGGAATGGGAAAAAAAAAAAAAAAGACACGAGAGGAAAATGTGTTTACCTACAAAATCAACGCAAAGTGCTTTTTTGTAGCAATACAGTATTCACAATAAATGTATAAAAAAGCGAAAACTAACAGTGATAGGAACTACAGCTGTGTTTGGCTGGCAATGCAGCGGTAGAGGGCAGTAGTGAGCCGGACAAACCACGATCCGATGCACCAGAGGATCATTCGCAACTCTGATGTCGAGCGTGATGGGTGAGTTTACGCACAGGGAAAAAGCTGGATGCATCTCATGTATGGTGCTGCTAATGGGAAGAGCAAAGCAGTGCTACGGTTGTACCAAGAACGATTTCCAAACAGGCATATGCCGAAGCAAAAAATGTTCGAGAGGTTGCATCGGTCTCAGTGTGAAAACAGGTCATTTGAAGCCACCTCTGACACTAGGAGTGGAAGAAGACGTGCACAACAACCTCGCATTGAAGAATCCATCTTGAACATTGTGCATGAATCACCTCAGACAAGTACAAGAGCTATTGCACATCATCTGCAGCTGAGTCATTCCACCATTTGGAGAGTAATGCATGAAAATTGTTTGCACCCATACCATTTGCAGAGTCCAAGTCTTGCAAGAGACAGATTACCCTCTTCGAGTTCATTTCTGTCATTGGTTCTTGCAGCAGTGTGCGGTGCAGGTGGATTTCCCATCGGATGTGCTATTCACAGACGAGGCAACTTTCTCACAGGACGGCATCTTCAATAGCCACAACATGCACGTGTGGGAAACTCATAATCCACACAGCACACGTCCACATGCATTCCAAACTCGCTTCTCCGTGAATGTGTGGGTGGGTATTGTTAACGACTACCTCATAGGCCCATACCTCTTATCTGTATGTACAAATGGCTTATGTTATCATATTTTTCTGCAAGAGGTGCTACCGGAACTGCTGCAGGATGTTCCGGCTGTCGTTCGTGATCGCATGTGGTTCCAGCATGATGGTGCACCAGCCAATAACCACATGCAAGTCCGCAATTACTTGGATGGGACATTTCCACATGCATTCCAAACCCACTTCTTCGTGAATGTGTGGGCGGGTATTGTTAACGACTACCTCATAGGCTCATACCTCTTACCTGTACATACAAATGGCTTATGTTATCATATTTTTCTGCAAGAGGTGCTACCGGAATTGCTGCAGGATGTTACGGCTGTCGTTCATGATCGCATGTGGTTCCAGCATGATAGTGCACCAGTCCATAACCCCGTGTGGGTCCGCAATTACTTGGATGGGACATTTCCGGGCCGATGGATTGGCCGTGGTGGACCCGTTCGATGGCCACCCCGTTAGCCAGATTTAACCAGCTTGGATTTTTTTTATGGGGGGCCATCTGAAGAGCATCGTTTACGTGACTCCCCTTGACTCACTGGAGGACCTCGTTGCACGTTTATCCATTGCGGCTGCAAGCACACACAAAATGCCTGTCGTTTATCAGAATGTTTGTCAATCCCTTCTGCGACGTTACCAAGCATGTATTACTGCTGGTGGTTGCAATTTTGAACATTTATTGTGAATACTGTATTGCTACAAAAAAGCCCTTTGCGTTGATTTTGTGAATAAGCACATTTTCCTCTCGTAACGTGTTTTTTTTTTTTTTTTTTCCCCGTTCCTGCCTTAATCCATCACTTTAGACCCTACATTCCTCTAAAAAAAATGGATGTTTTAGTATGCTACACCACGACTCCAAGTTTGTCCCATGATCTATGAAACACCCTGTATATATCTTCAAACTCACTCATTTGCTTTACAGATCATTTCTGGAAACTGAGGAAAAAAATGAGAACAAACTGTTTGCAGGATTTGAAGAAGACATTGAAAGGGTAGTGCCCAGTATATTCCTTCATCCAAGGACCTGTAACAACATTAAGTGTCAAAATATATAGCTTTCTTTATCAGTCATAAAATTTCACAAACAAAATTCAAAATTTCAAATACAAAATTATTTAACAGTAATTATAAAAGTATTGAAAATACAGACTTTTGCTCTAAATATAAATATTTGAATAACAAAAAAAAAAATAGATGCTTTTATTAGAAGAAATAATACTTATTCTCATAGTAGTGTTAACTTATACTGCCCTTATATTATGCTATACAATGGTCAGAAAAAATGGAATAACATTAAGTATTCGAGCAGTACTTTGGATAGTAATTTGATTTGATTGATTGAGATACATAACAAAGCAGATGCCAAGTTTTTTTAACACAGGCAGGATAGATATAAACCATCCACCATGTTATATTTGAGAATAATACTTATGGATACAGTTAATTGAGTGCATCTTTTCTCTCTCATTATAAATACAGGTAAATAATGCAAAAGAGAAGTGGGGATATAAATTTAATATACCTATATTCCACCTTTCATACAAAAACCATGTCATCTAAGATTTTGTTTTACATTCAAACCTCTAATTTTACCATCAATAGACCAGCCCTTTTATTAAACACTTAAATTAACTCTTAATATTTCAACCAATTAAATGCTATATTAATATATTTAACTGCATCATTCAGAGTACATCAAAAACTGCTAAACAACTGATCTGCATGCATATTATGTAGCAAGCACTTAAGAATATGAAAATCACTAGCAATTAACACCTGCTTTGGAACAATGTAAAATATGTTAAACTATTCAAAACAATCTATGATCAAACAAATAAAAGATTAATTTAAAGTAGATAAATAATGAAAATCTAACTTGAAAGGAGAAAAAAAAAAAATGAACCTGAAAAGGGAGACACCATTTTTCTGTCTACAGAGGCTGTTTACACAATTTTTTAAACAATTTTCATTGTATTTATAAAAACATTTTACCTAAAATTTTTTTGTTTTAAATGTTCCATTTGACAAACATTATTTTTCATTTTCTTTTGATACAGTAATTTCAAAGAAAATAAAGCCTTTTTCAGTAACCGAAGAGGTATTTTATCCCATTCCTCTTGACCAGCTTTCCATTATCCATGGAGGGTCGTTTGGTCAATTCGCTTTTAAAAGTCCAAAAGTGCAAAATAAGTGGATGATACATTAGGAGATTTAGCAGAGATATGAGGAAAGGGTATGGCCTTGTTTCTTGTCCCATTTCTTCCAGGAAATTAACAGTGAATTTTGACACGCTGCTGCTTGTTCTGTCTTGATGCAATTCTACTGATCGATGGCAGTGCTTCATGAGATATGCCATATTTGAAAATTGGGTATAAAATATGTTCCTGATAATATGTGGAGTTGACCTTAACAGTTTTCTACACTCTCTTTAATTGTTATTTGTCATTATATAAAGAATCAGCAATAATCATAAATCCCATTGAACTTTCTTTAGATATTGAAAACTTTCTAGATACTTTGAACCATGTTCTAAAAGTTTTCCCCCCTTCTTTTTGATGATAATAAATGGATCTCTCTTATTGCAGTTATTTAAATATATTCTAAATTCATCTAACAGTTTTTTCATTTTCATTGGAATAATTCTTTCTCAGAGAATTCTGCAGTGCATTCTGCTTGTGGCAATATGTAATAAAATGATGCACATTGTGTTTTTTCGGCATTATAAGATTCAAATCAGAATTCATCACTTTCTTTACAGTTGACACTCAGCATTTTAATGATTATGCAACTGTCCTTTGACTTTAATATTAAAATTCTTAGCTTTACAACATTCCGTTTCGGTTTTTTCCTTGGGTATGCATTTTGAACATTTTTACACCTTGAAGCCAAACTTTGATGTTTTATTCCTTTTTTATTGAAATACTATCTGATTGAATACAGTTGCAACAGCATGTGCAATCATCCTTCTTTATAACTATTATTACAGTCTAAGGCATCCTAAAGTTTTAGAAATCACAAGGAATAATGAAGAAGCTGCAACATGTTTCTAAACCATAGTCTGCCAGTTTGTACTGTATTTATCACACAGGAGTTGGTACTGTATGTAAAAAGACAGTTTCCTGGTCAGACACTCTCATCAATTCTGCTTGGATTCTTACCTTATGGTTTTGTAATATGATCAAGAAGTTCAGCAGAAACTCAATAAAAAGTTATCCCTGGTAATATTTTCCCCATCCTTCTTAGCACTAAGCTAGGAACAGTTTCTCTAATCAAGGAAACAGAGTGTGTTTGAATTACATGCTCTGTCAATCATTTGATTGACAGAGTCATTTTACAGAGAGTATTGACATTACAGAGAGTACTGACAGAGTCATTTGATTGACAGTGATATTGAAGCAATGGCAAATAAATTCATCCTCTACAACAATGCATAAAAGAAAATTATTTTCCTTTCTAGATTATCTTCTGATGCTCTAGGGATATGCTCATGCACTCAACTGTTAGATTCTACACATCTCAATGATCACAAACTTTCATACGACTGAAGTCACACAAGATAACGTGAATGATACTATGACTAATGTCAATATGAAGAGCATATTCCTCTTCATTATTTGTCAGTTAACTTGCATCAATTCATTATTCTTCTGAACTGCCTCCAGACTAATAACCTATTTAAATAATCTAGGCATGCATCATTCCATAACTCTTCCTGCCTCGTTTTCCCTGCAGCAAGGAAAATTGTGAGGCTCACTCAATGATGAAACAGTACCGCTCGATCAGTATCATATGCATAACCAACTCGGAGATGAAATTTTTGAAATATGCATGATTCTGTACACCAAGAATAAGCTATGGATCCTTCAGCAGTTTTTGCCACTCTTCTAGCAAAACATTTTAGCAGACAAAGCAAAGCAAATTGCAAAGCTTTTGTTTTCAGGATCCTGAACTTCTCACCCCTGTTACCAACAAGCACTCTGTTTTTATCCATGTTGATTTGCAGACCAATCATTGATAATAAATGACATGCATAAGACTCTTCCAATTATAACAATAATTATTAATGACAAATCCCCATTTCAATTCAATTCCTTAAATTCTAATAGAATACAAATACACATACATTTAAAAAAAATTCAACTATCTATCATATGTAGAATCAAATAATTGCTTCAGGTTTAGTTATTAGATGTATAAAAAATTAAATTATCAGAAAACATGAATAGGAAACTTTATTAATAAATTAGTTTAGAAAAATGCATTTTTTATCCTACAATACATGGGTTTATTACTTAAATGTTATTTTTGTGTAAAAAAATTTTAATATTTTTTTAATATTTAATTTTTTTTAAATTTAAAACTATTTTAATAAAAGCAATTAATTAAAATAAAAAGATAAGATTATGCAAATAAATATCCATGGCCCCTTTATTATTTCACTGTGTTCAACTATAATTAAAATGTCTACAACCTAAATCAATGTATAATAAAAATGAACATTTCTACAAACAAAACTCATTAAAATAATCAGATTATTTATAATAGCAGATATGAATCCACTTACCTATAAAAGAGAATATTTACAAGTTCCTGAACTTTCTCTACAGGCAAAAATGATAGAATTTTGCAGCAATTTGTGCTAAGCTTATCAACATGAGTTTCCATCTCCTGAGAAAATACAGTTGCCACAAAATATGCATTAATATACGTATGCATACGTGTATACATACATACACATCTACACATATATAACATATAAAATATCTACATTTCTAATAATAAATGAACAATATAACACCTATTTTAAATTTGAGCATGCTTCACTCATCATCCTAAAAATAGTAAAGCAGTAATATTTCTAATATAATCTTTACTTCCTGTAATTCTGAAAAGTGTACTATCATCTGATCTCTGTTGCCAATTATTCATGGAATGAAATCTTAATCCAGCATCTGAATATTCATCTGTTATGTATCTGAAATTTAATTCACTGAATATAAACATTCTTGTAATGTGAACTTAAATGTAATCATGCCTTAGTATAAAAGATCTTTGCCGGGCAATCTCAATCTTTCTCTTTTTTTTTTTCTTTCCCCCCTTTTTTTGTCTCTCTGCTCTCTTTTGTTTCGCTTCAAAAATATATTTTCCAACTTTATCCGATGTAAAATGTTCATTGAGAATGAGGTGCTGTAGTGCCAATTTGATCTGTGTTGGATTAAATTAAACTGTGCCAAATATGAATAAAAAGGAAACAATTAAATTTGGTCACGCATGCAAGTTTCTGATTTACGCATCTATCTACCACGCCAAGTTATTACATCGAGCTTCTTCCGATTTTACTACATATATAATATATATATATTATATATATTTTACTAATATAATAATATATATATATTATATATAATAAATTAATAAAATGATTAAAAAAACTACAAAATTTATAATTTACAAAGCCACTAATGTATAATCTACAAAAGATAAAGCATAATTTTTTATGCAGAAGTAGAATCATCATAATAATATTGTTACAAAATGTCTAGGCACGGTAAGGTGGCTTCCCTGGAAAGCAAGTTTAGAGTTGCCATAAAATGGCAAGAGAAGGTAGGGTTGCCACATTTGGCGAGAAATCACCCATTTGGCAACAAAGTTGGCCATATGCCATGAACGGATGGAGAACCTTTTTGGAACAAATTCTTACCGGTTTAGCTCAGAATGTTCTCGAACACAAGCCGAAAGCTATATAAACCCTACTGGTCCACAGTCAGTGTGTGTGTGCCTCGCCTAGAGTGCGAGTGAGTGTGCCTCGTCTGGAGTGCGAGATAGTCAGTATCGAGTGTGTGTCCACAGTCAGTGTGTGTGCCACGTCGAGAGAGCGAGTGAGAGTGCCTTGCATAGAGTGTGAGTTAGTTAGTATCGAGTTGGTGTCTCATCTAGCAAGTCAATCCCTGCGAAGTTGATCGAGTTGACAGCCGGGCAGCGAGTGCCGAGTGGGTCATCGAGTGCAACTCAAGAGTCTCATTGTATATCGCGGTTAGTGCATCATCGAGAGAGCATGTTGAGCTCCGGGAACGACTAAAGCGAACAGTCGTTAGCCGTGCTCTGTGTGTCGTCGAGTGCATTGCGAGTTGCAGCGTAGAGAGTCTCGAGAGTACGTGGAGTTCTGCGAACGACCAAGAAGACTCGAGAGCTGTACTATAGTGCTTTGCCGTGAAGCTGTCTCCACCGTGATAGCCTGATAACCTGGAGACTGTGTCGCTGATCGTGTCAAGTGTATTTATAGTAGATCTTCAACAACTGTAAAAGTGTTTTGGAGCTGTCCTGATTAATATTGGTAAATAAAGTGTGTTTCGATACGTCATCAAGTGTTGTCGTTATTCACTCCAAATCTACGAACCCAGTACAAATGTGAAGGCAGAAAAAATAACGTAACAACTGGTGTCAGTAGTGGGATTAGTGAGTGAATGCCGGTGACCCGCCTGCAGAGGAATGCCTTGGAATGCTTTAGAATGGAAATGAAGAAATGAAGACTTTGATGGACATTTTAGCTGAGATAAAAGACAGATATGTTACAACGGGGGCTGAGATGAAAGCTGGATATGAAGAGATGAAGGCTGAAATGAAAGCCGTACTGGCTGAGATAAAAGCTGAGATCTTAGTTGGACTGAAAGAGATGAAAGCCAGACTGGAATAGAAGAAAGCCCAACGAGAAGAAATAAATGGCGCCCAAGAAAAGGTGCGAAAGCAACTCCAACAGGTGAAAGTGGATCTTACAGAAGAATCTGGAGGCATAAAATATGATGTGGAAATGAGACAAGTGGCATCTGAAGAATCAAAGGATGAAGAAATGAAGGAAGTAGCTAATGAACTGTCTGAGAAAGATCCAGAAATGAAGGATGAAATATTTAACGAGATTAAAGACACAGATTGAAAACATGAAGAAATATAAGACAGGAAAGAAGCTTTTGATTCACAAGTGCCTGAAGTGAAAGAAAGTCAAAATGTGACTGTTACGGTCGTCAAAACTGATAGTGAGGTTACGAAGTTGCAGGCAGTAAGTGTTGAACCATCTGAAAGTCCATGTGATGCAGAGATGGAAGATGCTGAAGTGCAGTTTAAGCAGGGCGCTCCAGTATTGCAAGAAAATTCACCCACTTCACAAACCGGATGTGTGCCTCATAGTGCAGGTTTTCAGGTTTTGCAGAGAAGTACTTGATTCTAAACCTGGATACTTCTGCTTGTAAAGGATCGGGTTCCGTTCATGACTCTGATGCAGAATTTGGAGCTGGTTCTCAGGAAACGGAGGAAAATGTGCATGTACCAGCTGCTGAAAATGCCAAGGTGAACTGTACACATGATGCGAACAAACTTCAGAGTGGTGAACAATTGTTTCAGATCTTTCTGTGGATGAAATGTCTCAAAGGACTGAATCTTCATACTGTGATATGCAAAAGAGAAATGCATCTAAGAACTGCAGTGGAAAAGTATTTGACCCGGGTATATTTTACATTGACTGAGACTGCAATTCATTCTGAACTTTAATGTGTATAATTTAAAATTGTTATGCATCTAATTCGTGTATATAACTCATACATAGTGCAAATATTTGTTTCTTTAGTCATGTTATTTATTTGTTTTATTATGTTTTGTTTGTATCGAATTTGGCTTCTGACCAAGGGTTGTACTGCCCGGGACGTGCAGTCCTTGGGAGGGGCCAGTGTTACAAAATGTCTAGGCGCAGTAAGGTAGCTTCCCCGCAAAGCAAATTTATGGTTGCCATAAAGTGGCAAGGGAAGGAAGGGTTGCCATATTTGGCGAAAAATCACCCATTTGGCAACATTGCGACAAAATTGGCAATATGCCAAGGACGGATGGAGAACCTTCTGGAACGAATTCTTACCGGTTTAGACCAGAATTTTCTCGAACACAAGTTGAAAGTCAGTGTGTGTATGTGCCTCGCCTACAGTGCGAGTGAGTGTGCCTCGCCTGGAGTGCAAGATAGTTAGTATCGAGTTGGTGTCTTGTCTAGCGAGTCAATCCCTGAGGAGTCAATCGAGTAGACAGCCGGGCAGTGAGTGCCGAGTGGGTTGTCGAGTGCACTGAAAGAGTCTCATAGTATATCGCGGTTAGTGCATTGTTGAGAGAGTGTGTTGAGCTCCGGGAACGACTGAACCGAAGAGTCGGGAGCTGTGCTCTGTGTGTCGTTGAGTGCATCGCAAGTTGTAGCGTGGGGAGTCTTGAGAGTACGTGGAGTTCCAAGAACGACTGAGCAGAGTCGGGAGCTGTATTCTGGTGCTTTGCAATGAAACTGTCTCCACCGTTATTGCCTGACAGTGTGAAGGCTGTGTCGCTGATTGTTACAGCGTGTTTATAGTAGATATTCGACGACTGTAAAAAGTGACTTTGGAGCTTTCCTGATTAATACCAGCCAATAAAGTATGTTTTTCAATACTTCATCAATTGTCGTCATTATTCACTCAAATCTACGAACCCTGTACGATAGTGAAGGAAGAATATAACGTAACAACTGGTGTCAGAAGAAAGAAAAATGCAACAATATAATAAGCATATTTATAATAATAAGTATAATTATTAATTATAAGAATGAACCTGCAGTACTTTAAAGTATTCACTTCAACAAAAAACTTCAAAATTTCCTATGAATGCAGCTATTTTTAGATACAGCTAAAGAACAGAAGTCACGGCAATAATGCAGGATACAAGGACTAAATATTCTCAGGCTTCAGAGAAGGTCATTCAAATATATGCCCCTATATAACTTCTCTGAGAAATCAGTATTTCAGCCTAGAATTAAAAGCTAGATATATTCTAATCTTTTACATTATGTTAAATTTAATTTTTCACAAGTTTCATTTGTTGAATTCAAATGATGAAATGAAGAATATACATTTTATTGGGATTGATCATAATGCTATAATCTCAAGAAGATTTCTGCGTGACTTAACATAAAAAATAAATTATTTTTTTAATACATATTTCTCAGATTATCAATTCTGACAAAGAGGAAATCTCATGTCACAGGCTTCATGAGATACATGTTACTTTAAAATAATAAGATAAAATGCACATAGAAGGAGAAAAAGTTATATAAAGTTTGTAGCTAACCTATTTCACATAACTTAGTTAAAACCATGCAATTCAGTTTCCGCACATATAGCAGAATGACAATATCCGAGTACAAGCTTGTTAAATTTAAAAAAAAAAAAAAAAAAAAAAAAAAAAAAAAAAAAAAAACCCTTTTACAGAGATTTTAATATACTTTTATGCAACTTAAGTTGATGAAGGTTCTCATAAAAAAAGTAAATTAAAAAAAAAAAAAAACCCTGAATTTTTTTAAATTTTGTATTACGTCCAAAGGGGTTTATTTTTAATGTTTTCTGTGTTACCTTTATGTATTAAATATCATGTTCTTCGAACTTAAACCATAAAATTCAGTTCAACAGCAATATTTCAAAATAATTCTAAAATGATCATATCTTAAAATTTCGGATACAAAGTCTCGAGCGCTGAAGATAAAAATGTTCTACTCTGTACAACGTTGCCACTGCTCGCTTCGAAATCCTTGAGTTTCTTAATTAAAAATTCATTAAAGTCTTACAAAATATGGAAATCGATAATAAAACCAATTACAAATTAGGGCCCATATTCGATGAAAGATTACGTTATTCAAAATTTGATGTCTCTAGGTACCATTGTTTTATCACAATGCGAGAAACACACAAACATTAATTGCAGATTCTTCATTATTGAATTTCTTTAAATATAATACAGTGAAACAAAGCAAAATGCCAAAATGACATTAGTATTCCTTCTGAGAAAATTGCCCCTTTGGACTAAAAAAAAGTTCAAATTTTAATGGTCAATGAAGAAAGCTTGTTTAATTTTGGTTTGCTTGATTATGGCAAAGCACTTGAGAGCTGTCTGTCTAAATGGAGGGATGCCTTCTTGGAGGACTTTCCAAGGGAACTGTCTTGGAAGCATAAAAACGGCAATGCAGCCAGTTTTCTCACCTAGATTCAAACCACGGATCAAACTACTGGTGTTTGCCAACTTTAGCTTGGCTACTGGTGAACAAGGGCTCTTTTAAAGTTTAATATGTCTTATCAGTAGATGGCTAAGTGGAATAGCAAAACATTTTACAGAATACTAGATAATATGTATAACTATATATCTTCTGTATAGTTGAAAAGTGAAAAAAAATTATCCAAATCTAAAAAATATTTAATTATTTAATTAGATCAGATTGAAAAGTAATAAAAATAATATTTTTATGAACTGCACCTACTGCTTTTAAAACTGTTAATCAATAACAGACAGATTAAATTTGAAAGATAAGTATCTTATACTTTGCTGAATGGCAACAAACCCAAATGAAAAGTGAAACAATGCATTTAAAGAGAATCAACACAAAATAATCTTCAAGACTAATAACCTTTTTGGGTTTAACAGTCTGTACTATTTCAGTTATGTCTTTATATAAATTTAGTATCAGAAATGAAAATCTAACCTAAAGTATTAAATGACAACTTCATAAAATATTAATTGAGCACAGTAATTATTACACAACTTAGTCCCACTACTTACAGTAAAACATTCAAAAAATATTTATCATTAGAAGTACCCTTGTGAGGAGTTTTCTGCAACAGTGTGAAATGCCATGTAAATTATGATTGAAGCATCAGCAGACAGCTATAGTGATACTTCAAGCGCAATGTACATTTGCAAATAAGCGTAAATGGATCCATAATGCAAATTATAATTCAAAATATACACCCTTTTGCAAAAAAATGTAAGCACCGTGAAGGAAGTGGTTCTTTTTGATGAAAGTGAATATGTGTATAGTCATGCACAGATAATAAAATGATTAAAAAATCAAGGTCATAGTACCTGTTCATGGCTCACAATCACCCACTGAGTGATCAAATTAGTAGTTGGTCTAACCGCCCCTGGCGGCAATCATGCTTGAATTTGTTAAGGCAAGGAGTGGTAGAGATTCCTAATGTCATCCTGCATAACAATCTGCCAGGCATTCATCAGTTGTCACTCCATATCTGCAATATTTTGTGGTGCCCGAATCTGGCAGTCCACCATTTGGCAGACATGCTCGATTGGTGAAAAGTTTGGTGACCTTAATGGCCAAGGAAGAGTATCAATTGCATGGAGACAGTCCAGAGATATGCGTGTGGTATGTGGCCTGGCATTATCTTGATGGAAAATGGCCCCAAGATGATGTGCCATGAAGGGTAATGCAAGCGGCCGCAGGATGGTATCAACATATCGTTGAGCTGTTAAAGATGCACGGAGGATGACTAAAGATGACCTGTTGTCATAAGAAATAATGCCACACACGTGGCTGTATGCCTTTGTAAAACAAAAGGTGATTGGGACTGCTGGCCCCATCCTTTCCAGGCACAAATGCGGTGGTCATCTGCTTCAAGAGTGAAGCATGTTTTTATCGCTGAACACTATACGATGCCAGTCTAATGGCAGCCCTGATGATCCGCTGTGACATCACTCCAAATGATTCTGCCGACGTTGTGGGGTCAAAGGCAAATGTCTTAAAGGCCTCTGTGAGTGTAACCCCACCTCAGACAAGTGGCATGAGATGGTGGACGGTACCATGGGAGGTATAGACATTGCTGTAATGCGTTGAATAGTCGACAATGATACCGTTGAAGCAGTTCGGGCCTGGCGAACAACCATCTATCTTGCCTCGCATTTATGCTCCTTGGCCTTCCAGAGCCTTCATTTCATCAGCAATTTCCTTGTAGCAACCATTGCTGCCAATATCTTTGCACACCAGTGTCTGTACGCTGCAGGTGGTGCCCTATTGCTCGGTATGGTTACCCAGCTTCACGCAACCCTACAATGCGACCACAAAGTCATTTAGTGGTCAGTAAGGTTTTCGATATCATCGTAATGGCACCTTTAGTTGCTTCTTTACGGAATTACAATGACAGCAACAAAAAAAAAAAAAAAGATAAATTTTCCGCCGTTACTGGTTTTATACTTTGCAAACTGCGCACTAGGAATGTGCGCTATGATCGCAATTCCCGTTCATCTGCCTTGAAACTTTGATCATTTACATGTTCAATCAAGGTGTTTTTGCATACCAAAAATTTTGTCACGATCGCAAAAGTCCTTCTTGGTGCTTCGATTTTTTTTTTGCAAAAGAGTGTAGTTTATGTTTGAGTATTTCTATCTGCATGTTAATTTTTTTAACTCAAATAAAAAAAAATCAGTAATTAAGATGCTTATAGAAGTCAAGAGGTCTGTTTCAGTGCTTTTCTCAGACATACAATAAGATTAAAATAACTTAAATAAATTAAAAAATATATGGAATTATATATTAGAGATCCGTAACAAAATTACTTTGAGTACATTTCTGGGAAAAATATTATTCAAATGTATACTATACTCACATTTTCACTGGCAAAACTTAAACACCACAGAAGTTCAGAAGTATGCTTCATTACATACTGTTCAAAAAATGCTTCACTTTCTTGAGAACTCGAATTTTCTATTAGATTAACAAATATGCTTGATATCACTTCAGATGCAAAAAGCAGGGACTGATCCTCATTGCTACTGCAGTATGTACTTTCATCTTTGTCCAACGGGTAAAAGACTTTTCCTTTCAAAATGGATGGCATCAAAGTCTTAAAAAATAAATAAGATTTTTACAAACAAATTATATTTTATAATTGTATTATTTGCCACATAATCAAGATATAAAATTGGAATTCGACTTAACACATGATACATGTTAAAATCCTATTTACTTACATTATTTGTAAAAAAATTAAGAAAATCATTAGTATTATTAAAAAAAAAAATCAAAATAGGTCAACCAGGTCAGCATACATGTAACTATATCATCAGAATCATACAAGAAACATAAATCTGTAATACATTTTTCTATCTTAAAATTTTCTATCATTATATAAGGTTATAAAAAGACCTACAAACAAAGTTAATAACATGCAGTGTGTTAATATTAACTGCTGCCACATTTTTCACGTTTAACAGCTTCTCTGTTTGCTCATAATACGATTAGTAGCACTAATACCTGATTCTACAATATAAGAGAGAGGGAAAGGTTTTCCTATTTCATAACCAAAGCTGAGCACTGCTTGATTAGACATAAGCCAATGAATGGCTGGACCTAATTGATATTTTACTGCCTGGGCATTAAAAGACAGTGCCCAACAAGAACACACAGTGGGTAAACCAGTGCTTCACTAATGAGAAAGAAAACAGTTATACAAACACACATCATTGGGATTCAAACCTAAGGTTCTGTATGTGAAAACTGACTCTGCTAACCACTCACTATACTAACCACATAGCATAGCTGTCAAAATTATCATTAAAATCAGTAGCAAGTTTAATAGTAATGCTTCCACGAAAGGATTAGATTTGTGATTAAAATTATTTAATGTTACATGTTACAAATATACATTCTGATGAATGGCAATCAGTGACGAGATAAAGGGAAAAACTAAACTTTTTAAATGAAATATGAGATTTATGTATTTTAAGAATGTAAATCTAATTCTTGCATTTATCCAGACATCCAAAGAAGACTACTTAATGCAAGATGTCATGTGTTGATTCTTTATTATATTATACAATATCAATGAAAATGTTTAAAAATAAGCTTCATCTATATGATTATCATATGATTTCATTAAAATGGTTTAATTCAATTCAGAATATTCATTTTATAAATAATATTAATATAGTTTTAAAATAATTACAAGTATATGAGGTTAAGAAAACAGCATATTTTATTATATAATAATTTTACACTCTACCAATCACTTACATATTATTGCTAAAATCCTTACATACAGTTTAACACATGGTTAGCCAATCTTTATATACCTACTAATCCCTTTTATAGATATAAAATTTCATTATCATCCACCAATTCTACAGTAACTTAATTTAACTAAGTGTAAAACACTTTTCTGAGAGGAGGTTTAGTAAAAGTATACCGTTAAATTTATCCACTTATTTATACTAATAATAAAAAAATTAATTAAGTATACAAATTTTAATCAATTATTAGAAAGATCCTTGGGGCTGATGCTCTGAGATTAAATATTTGATACCTAGTTCAATTTTCATAGGGAATAAACAAAGAGACCTCTTTCAGAAATATTCAGACAGCTTCTTTGTTTGCTCATAATACGATTAGTAGCACTAATACCTGATTCTACAATATCAAAATTATATTTACTCTCATCATTTTTGAGTTCTAATAGCTCTTCTTGACAAGTAATATCAACCTCAGCGTTAACTGCAGTAAAATGTTTTTTCATCCAGTCATAAATCTTCAAGTTCAAAATTTCTTCAAATGGATTCTCCATATTTGATTTAAGCCAATAAGGTGACCATTAAACCATTCAATTTCCAGTACAGTTATAATCATCTTTTAGAGATAAAAGTTTGGGAAACTGGTGAAATTTTCTCGTCCATAGATTATGATAAAGAAGATTAAATTTATCAATAAATAATTGTACTCAGATATTTTGCTATAAGGTGTTATCTAAGCACCATACAATCAATACACAAAATGTTTGACAATTATTTCTTTAAATAAACAATATATCCATGACAGCAATATATCATTCAAGGTACACTGCTCAAAAAAAAAAAAAAAAAAAAAAAAGGGGGGGGGACGGTCCTATATCTCCCGATCTACTGGGCCGATTGACAAAATTCAAATTGCGTTCTTCATGTCTCGAAAGCGCGACTTAGGATATATATTACATTTATATATAACACTATTCTAACATAGGTTTTTTGACACAAAATCGGACTTTTTCTGAAATAACATACCAACTTTTTTACATATTTCGATTCTACGACTCAAATTACGCCTAAATATGAAATTTTGTAAAATTTGGAGCGAAATTTATGGAGAAATTCACAAATTTATGTTGGCACTTTTTTATCAGTTTGCGCCAAGAATACTTCACTTGGCGAACTTCTTAATATATGGCAACCTAGTTTCCTTAGGAAAAAAAGTCACCATCGTTCCTTTTTGCCAAATAATATTCTTTATATTATATTTTTAATTATAACTTATTATTTTAAGTAATTTTTTCTTTTCGAATTTCATTTTAATTGTTTAAGTTCCACTTTTTTTTTTTCCGAATAACTGTTTTAAAAATTTCTATTTACCTATTCGAACTGCGTAAATAAAGGTGCAGCGTTTATTTTTTTTTTCAAATAGTTTTCTTTATATATATTTTTCGTCATAGCTATTATTTTAGGTCATTTTTAAATTTTTATACTTTTATTTTAATTGTTTGTGTTGCATTGTCTCTTCAGATAATTGTTTTAAAATTTTCTATTTATTCCTTCGAACTGAGCATTTTAAATATATTTATTAATATCAATTTTCCAGAATTTGATTTTATTTATTTGAACTGCGTTTTTTTCGGAAGAATACTTTGTAACCCAGACTACGATGCGTTTGAAAACTGCATACTATATTAAAAGAGAAAATACAATAAAGCACAGTTTTACACGCCTTTCAATGTTCTGTTCAGAAAAAATATATATAAATAAGAGAGATGTATAACCGATATTTTAACTTAGGATGACTTGCATACACTGCTTTAAACAGTTTTATCATTGTGCCCATTGCTTTACACAATTTTATCCTACATTTGGTTTCTTAAAATGTTATTTATATTTTAGTCAAATATTTTATTTTTGAAATCGCAAGAATCAAATATCATAATATTGAAAAGTTTTAAATTTAAAAAAATACGAAAACTAAATTTTACGAAAAAATTTATTTTTCTTCTCTGTTTCTTTAAGCATTCTAAAAGTATATTGAAAAGTATCCAACTTTTCGAAACACTTTGGTATTTCTGACAATCATTTTAAATAAAGTTATCGCCTTCCATTTCGTAAAGGCCCACAAACGGCCGAGCGGTAAAGTTGCTGAACACTGGTAGTTCACTCCGGGGTTCAAACCCCGGTAAACGGGCTGGTTGCATGGGCGTTTTCGTGGATTTTCTCATGTGTACCGCATATGACAGCTGGTTTCCCTTAGAAAGTTCTTCACGAAGTATTTCGTCAGAGCCTTTATCAGTCTTTAGAGGCTAAACATTTTGAAGCTATGAGATGAAAGGAAAGACTGGTTTCATCAAAAGGTTTTGGTTTATTTTATTATGACAAAGCACACTACGGCTATCTGCCTAAGGGGAGGGATGCCTTCCTGGAGGACTTTCTAAGGGAAACTGGCTCGCATACACGTTACACATGGGGAAAACCACGAAAACGCCCATGCAGCCAGCCCGTTCGCGGGATTCGAACCTCGGACCGAACTACCAGTGTTCAGCGACTTTACCGCTCGGCCGCTAATTCATCAGGAAGGGGAAAAAACATCTTTAAGTGACATCCACATGCATCACTGGATAAACTCCTGAATCTTCAAATAATTTGACTGAGGAAATCATGGGATTCACCATTTATGATACGATATGATGTTCTATAACGTAATTTACACAACCATATAGTTTAAAACCAGTCGCTCTTCACTTTAATCTGCAATGATATCGTTTTGTTTTCTCTGTTAACACAAGCTCAATTAATGGTATTTGCTGGTTTACTCGTCCAAGTGTTTTTTCTTTGAACACCTAAATTCTTTGAAGTATTCTGAAAGTATATTCGAAAGCGTCCAACTTTTTGAACATCTTGGTACGTCTGACAGCCAAATTTCCCTGCAAATGTTTGCTTACCTTTCTCCCTAATTTTCTTCTTTCCTTTCAGTGCTCACACAAGAAAATTAAGATTTTTCGACTGCTAGACTTCCATACATTTTGCATTCTTGTCAATTTTTTAAAATATCAATTATATGAATTGCGTTTCAGCTAAAGACAGCTAGTCATTTTAGCTATAAATAAAGCGAAGTCCAAAGGATAAATAATTTAATTAAAAGTTTTTTGCTAAATGACAAAGAAATAAAACAGTCCAGCAGGGTTTATTCTGTACCACAGAGTAACCCGATTCTTATATCGGCTGAAACAATCTAAATCATATTAAAGATCATGTTTTTTTTATACAATCTATAACGCGAGAGAAAAAATTAGCTTCTTAAAACATGCTTTCTAAGAGAATTAATATAAAAATTTATATTTATATATATATTTTTTAAAGTTGGGACTTGAACCAAACTGTCAGACTTTTAAAGCTTATTTTACATGGTGGTTATTATTAAAGTTCCACTTTGAAATGGTCATAAAAGGAAAACTACCGGACCAAATGTTATCAAACTTGGGAATCGTGTAAAGGAGGTTATGAGAATTTATTTTCGGCGGAAAAAAAAAGTTCAAAAACTCACCACCAGTGGAAAAATGGCGCTGTATACAATATTGTTAAATGAAATAAGACACGAAAACATCTGTTTAAAATGTGTTTAATATTTTCCGAAACGTGTTACAAAGCATGTTCAATGTAGCGTCCAGCATTTTCCGAAAGCAAGTTAAATCATGTTACTGCATTCTCAACAGCAGCTCTTAGCATATCAGGTTTGGTTTTGGTTTGGTTTATTAGATTACGGCAAAGCACTCGAGGGCTATCTGCCTTAAGGGAGGGATGCCTTCATGGAGGACTTTTTAAGGGAAACTGGCTCGTATACACGTTACACATAGCATATCAGGAGGAATGTTATCAGTGTATCACATTTTTCATTTCTGCCAAATTGTTTAGATTATCACCATAAACAGTGCTTTTGAGATAACCTCATAGACAAAAGTCACAGAGGTTGAGGTCTGGTGGGAAGAGGGGAAGTGTTGGCCTATAAGACGTTCATTTGTGAAATGTTGCCTAAGTAACTATGTGACACTCTTGAAGTGGTGCCCAGCCCTGCATAAAAATCGTAGTATCTAAAATGCCACGTTACTGCAGTTCATGTATCACGAAACATTTTAATATTGGCTCTAAGGAACTGCAATCGCAGTGGTCCAGCTGTCAACTGCTCTTCAGAAAAAAATGGTTTAGTTATAAAACTAGCTGTCATTCAACAGTAAACGGTGTGAAATGACTGTTATGCAATCGAATGCAGTAGGAGAATGCAATGGAACTAGATAGATAACATGAGAGATTTCTTTGGCCCAAATCGATTAAAAGCGTTTTGAATCAGTATCTTCATGTTTTAGTGCCGAATTCAGGCTTAAAAAATTACAAATTAGCGATCTGTACGAAAACGATTTCCAGATTGTACGCACTTGTGAGAGCGATTTGCGATCTCACATTTTCTAATCGCTAATTCGTGGTTTTCACGGACGAAATTCTCACTTACAGGGATGGCGCACTCGACATTTATCGAATTTAACGTCTTTAAATAATAATTTGCCTACTTCAAAGTTTCTTAAGGGTATACAACATATTAAACCCGTTTAACAAAAGGTTAAGTTAGATTCCGACCCATATTTCGTTTAACAATATTGCATACAGCGCCATTTCCCTCCCTGGTGGTGAGGTTTCGAACTTCCTTTTTTTCGTGGAAAATAAATTCCCATGACCTCCTTTACACGATTTTCAAGTTTGATAACATTTGATCCAGTAGTTTTCCTTTTATGACCGTTTCAATGTGGAACTTTAATTATAACCACTCTGTATATTATTAAATTTTAATTTGAAGCTATGCGTTATGTGTATACCATGCGTAAAATTTTCTCTTTTATGGAAAAATCAAAAATCGAAGCAAATATACTTAGTATAATGGACCAAAACTGAAAACATTTCCCCACCCTCCGAAAATAAAATATTGAAATTTCGAACTTGAATTTACTGGGTTATCGAAATATTTAATTTGACTTATCTTCTAAGTCCTAGTTCCGACAACAATTCCGTCAAAAATTCCGAATTACTTAAGCTAAAGTAAAAGATTTAGTATATATTCACTGTATGTTAATAAAGTAATCATAGTGTAATAAAAATAGATTATAGAATTTACGCTGATGTAACTTTTTGTCTGACTGCACAACATGTAGAGAAGGTTTGTAGAGATCTGTTTTTCACATGCCTCTAAAAGTAGATGTCATATTAATTTCGTCTCTTCAATGTCAAAAAACTTTCCTTTGAGAGGCAACTTTAGTTTTTGAGAAAGAAAAAAAATCACAAGAAGACAAATTTGAAGAACATGCAGGACGATTGAATATACATACTTATTTTCCGAACACAAGCGGTTCTCCGACTGTTTATTGAATAATGAAAAGATGCATTGTCATGCAATACAAAACATTTGGAATACGTTTTCTGGCTGAATAACGTAAGATTAAAAGTCATCTGCTTAATTCACATCCATTTACAAGTCAACTACTCGGGCAATTGCAGAATCGTTTTGATCCTGAGCTTGTAAGACAAACCTAATATCACTGGATTTAAACACTTCTTTAATCTTCCGAGAACGTTCCTTCTTTAGCTCATATTCCAAGAATTGTGAATACAATTATTGCCAAAGAAATTGAATATTCATTTGCACTACGGCTTGGTAGTTTACTAACGAGTTAACAAAACTTAAATTCTGCTTTTTGTGTCAAAGAATACAACAATATTTTAAATATTTACAAATAAAATATTAAATTTGAAATTTAATTGGAGCCTCATCAGTTGCCTAGCATTTGAAAAAGAAAATATTGTTAAATACTAATTGTTTGCTGCTCAGTCTAACCCAGGCTGCATGGTTGGTTTTCGTAGTTTTTTAGGTTCTCTTTACAAAGATTCTCTATGAAAGCATCTTAATCAAATAGCTCCCATGTTTTTTCTATGTTCAAATAACCAACTAACCTAGTTTAAGCGCAATTTCCAAGTGAAGTTACTAGTAAAATCCGAATACTCATTAAAAATCATGTAGCTAGCCAATCGGGAGTAACATGAAAGATACGGCGCCAATAATTGGAATGTTGTTACGGTACGCTGTTCCTTAACTTAGATGGTCATTCCTTAATTAAATAGCCCACCAACGGCCGAGCGTTAAAGAGGCTGAACTCTGGTAGTTCAGTCCGAGGTTCGAATCCCGCGAACGGGCTGGCCGCATGGGCGGTTTTCCCCATGTGTTACGTGTATACGAGCCAGTTTCCCTTAGAAAGTCCTCCACGAAGGCATTCCTCCCTTTAGGCAGATAGCCCTCGTGTGCTTTGCCATAATTAAATAATCCAATTCAATCCTTAATTAAATATAATTGATTTGTAAATTCTACTAGAACTGACGGTAAGAATTGAAGTGGAAATAAGTAATATGTTGTGCAATCTTGATTAATATAAAATTAAAAATATTTGCATAGAAAAATGTTTGCAGTCAGACAGAAAGTTTTTTGAAATATTTGCAATTACTTTATAAGAAGGATTTATTAATAACAGCAATAATTACTTATTATATTACTGATGATTAGGATTCAGTTCTTGACAATTACATTCTAAATTAGAATTTTAAGGATATAATGAAAATACGCTACGCACAAAAATACATTTTAGGAAAAAAATGAGTTGATTTTTTATGTTTTAAAACTTCTTAATTCATTTAGTAAACATCGTATCCTCGTTGTTTATTGAATCCAGAATGTTGGTGTCGTTTATATAATTATTCTTACTTGTCCACAGAATCTGCTGACTTATCCAGCCATTAAGTAGCTGCAGATCATTTCTACATAACCATTGAACTTCCATTAATTCAGTCTCTAGAGGGTTATATGTTTATATCATAATTTGACTTTTATAAAAAATGATTATTCTAAATATTATGTTTCTATGAAAATATATTGTGCTTTAAAAATATGGATAATAGTATCAGCCGCTCTTTCAGCCACTTCAAAAGCAACAGTTTGTTTAGAAATAAATTATGCAGTTAATGTCATAAAATTCAAATAAATATCAAACGAAAATTCTCAGTTTTAGACAATTCGATTTAAACGAAGTAAAGTAGCAGACGATAAAACGTCGAAGGTAAAAATTTACTCTTACAAAAACTTACTCTTAAATTTTTTAAAAAAAGAAAAGATACGAGAGAAATAAAAAAAAAAAAAAAAATAGTTAAAAATTTGAATAACATCATCTATAATTTAAAAAATAGCCTTTCATATAGTATTAATAAATATTTATTACGCATCATTGAGGGAAAAAATGTCATATAATTAATTCTCCGTAAAATTTTACTTGAAGTTTAAGGTTAAAAAATAGCTGTGGCAATTCAGTGTAACAAAAATCCATAGACCACATTTGGCTTTATTATCGCTCAAAAAAAAGGTGCCAAATTTCAAAACGCGAAATTATGTAAATTCGTGTATATCTTAGAAAATTTTGAGTAAAAAAGTCTAATTTTTTGCAGATATGCTTAAAAATACACCTACTTTAAGATGATGGTAAAAAGTTTATAGGTTATAATTCAAAATTTTTTTCGAAAAAACTATAGAAATTATTTAAAAATAAAAATTTAAAAAATAAAAGGCAAAAAATGGGTAAATTTTATTTGGAATGAACCAAAATTTCGAAATGTGAGAGAAAAAATCAAAAAAGTTTAATAAAAAAAGAGATATTAATAAATATTTGCCAAATTCAATTAACATTGAGGAGCTAAAATTTTGAGAGCTAATATTTTAAAAACTAATCGTACGATTTTTACAAAACTTGGTATTCTGGCATAATTTGAGTCGTAGAATCGAAATATGTAAAAAAATTGGTATGTTATTTCAGAAAAAGTCCGATTTTGTGTCAAAATACCTATGTTAGAATAGTACTATATATAAATCTAATATATATCCTAAGTCGCGCTTCCGAGACATGAAAAACGTTAGTTTGAATTTTGTCAATCGCCCCAGTAGAACGGGAGATATAGCACTGTCCCATTTTTTTTTTTAGCAGTGTACCTATCATCAGTAGTACATATTACAATATTGTTCAAGGGTATATTATTTTTTGCAAAGTACAATTTTACAGTATTAAATATTGATAATGCTCTTGTATCTACAATAAGATTTATTGTGAATAGCATTTTTCTTTGTAGTGCATTGTTCTCATTAAAATAGCACACCTACATCAATAAATATTATTATCTGGAATAATTGTCTTGTCCAAATGTATAGAAATAAACAGCTTTGGAAAATATCTGCAAGTTTATTTTCAGTGTTAGCTAACATTTCTCCAGCTCATCACTTTACTGCATTATCACTCACAGACAATGTTTTTAAAGCTTGGGTGTATATCCCAATGCATTATTGCAGAGATACAATTTTTTTACACAGAGTATTATTACAGTAAAAAAACATAAAAATTCTATGAGTTCTTTGATTAAAGTTTCTCCAATATAGTTTTTACCACTTTTTGCAATTGTGATATGCCATAAATGGACATTAATCCCTGTGAATTTATAAATTATATCATTAATCTTTGTTAATAGCATATTGATTCTCAAATGATACAGCTATTGTTGGATGATTTTGAAGTTTTTAAAATATTTCTTGAAATTATGAGTTTATCCTTCTCATTTGGATGTTGTAGCAAGGTGTCAACTTTTCCGTTGCTTCATTCAACTATGTTTTATGGTATGGTAAACACACTGGAACTTGCTTATTTGCAACAGATTTAATAAAACTCATAAAATTAATTGCATTCAATTCTTAACAGACAGCTCTGCTGTGTCCTCAAAAGCATTCTAAGCATATATTTTCAACAGTGGGGATTGACTAAATGCAACATAGTATACTATTTAAATTGATATTTGGGTATTTGAAAGCATCTAATAATATCATCCATGACTCTGCTTTCCTGTGAGCGTTGCGGCAACTCTTTAATTTGTACCAAATTCTTCTGAAAAGATGCAATTTTTCATTTCTGTCTGTTAATATCATTTTTCAACTAAAGAAGGATGTGGGTGGCTTCTTTATTTTCGTATACACATTAGTTTCAGAATAAGTAGAATAAATACATATTTTCATTGCAATATTTCCTTTAATAACTCTCTTTTCATGGAAAAGTTTTCAGCACAATATTCTTTGTTTTGTATTAAATTTTATTACACTTTGCATTTAATAAATCTGCTGAGAAATGAAAAAGAACTTAAAAAAAAAAAAAAAAAAAAAACTTGGTAGCGCAAACAGCCCTAATGGGCCACAGCCTGCAGTGTCCCGAAATCTGCTTTCTTGACCGTGAGCCCCGGGGTGCGTAAGCATATGCTCTGAACAGGTGGGTCAACTTGTCGCAGGACCTCCAGTATTTAGTCCCCAAGCGAACTTGGTACTCATTTTATCGACCCAAGGGATAGAAATCAATGGATGAAAGGCTGAGTCGATCTTGCCCAGCTCGGGTTTCGAACCCCAGACTTGTGGTGCTGCTGTGCGATACACTAGCCACTGTGCCTCAAAATGAAATGAAACAGAAGCAATCCATAATTTTCACATACGTGATATTTTGCTAAAAAAATCTCAAATGTTTTAACTCTCACACAACAAAACTATGCATAACAAAAGATGCATGATGGAAATGAAATGTTAAACAACTGTTGACAAAATCTTAGTATAAGGAATTGAGAACTGGTTTGAAAGAAGTCACTCACGTTCTCATTAAGAGCACATGAGGAGGAAAGGACAAACTGCAGAAAATAATCTGTTTCATGTGATTTTGAATGCAACTACCAGATAAACTCAATTATATATGTGTGTGTGTGTGATATGATTATTTGGGGATAGCTAAAATGGATTGGTGATGAATAACTTGGAGATTCTTTTCTATGTAAATAAGAAAGGCCATAAATTCAATACGCAATTTTCTTTTTTGATAACTAATTTTTAGGACACATATTCTTCTTTATACATTATGATAGGTATGATATGCACTCTGCAATTTTATATAGCCTATTACATCTTTAGACAGAGTGATGGGAGACACATGTTGGATGCAGCAAGGTGAAGCCAGGGGGGGAGACAGGTAAGTGCTCATACAAAAAAATAGCTAAAAATTTCTTTAATCTAATAGGTGAAAAAATATCTACAATGCACGGTTACATAAGATGGCATGATATGGATTAATTTGAAAAGACACAGTCGAGAAAGATTTCTACTTCCAGAACAGATAACAAACAAACAATTTCTACTTCCAGAACAGAAAGTAGAGATAAACAAATTAATATGAAAAAATGAAGAATTACTGGGCTATTGCTAATTTAAGTCATAACTTTGAGTTAAATATTCTATACATATCTAATGTATATACATATATATGTAATTATAAGAGCACAAGGAAAAGCCAGAGCAGTGTCGATGCATGCTTAGATTCATATTGAAGAAGAATTTTGATTGCGTAGTATCTAAACTTGGCAGTCGTGGCAGTTTTAATTCCATTTTTATTTCCAATTGATATTTGTGGCCACAATCACTTGGCACTCTAGTCGTGCCTTTCCACAGAAGATTTACATTTTTGATATTGTTGAGATATAAAGCAAGCCAGCGAAATTACATCTTAGCAGAGTAGAGGGCAAAAGCTGAAGTGCGTAGTTATGCAAGATGGAAGCATACGAAGAGAAAAGTTTTGGTTTGCAATTTGGTGATTGGTCAAGAGGCATCTGCATTAAGGGTTACGTAAGATCACATGATTAATTTGAATGACGCAGTTCATTTTTAAGACAGAGCGATGAAGTTTCAAAATGAAATAAAAAATAAGAGGTTATAGTGAATTAAATTTAGAAGTTTACTTTCATATTTTTTATCTTACACATTCCCCCTTTCAAAAGAAAAAGGCGAAGCGACAGAGAAGACTTTTTGAGAGAAAAAGCATTAGAGTAGCAAACATTTCCCTTCTCTATTCTAAAAATAGTAACCCCTCTCTGCACTGCGTCATTTCAAGACTATTCTATGTCATATGACTCTTACATAATTCTGGTGATGTAAACTGAGCTAAAACTCAACCCGCCAATAGTAATTTTACAGCAATATTAACTATCCAATCAGAATGCTTTGAGAACCAAAACTAACTCAGTTTGACTTCTGATTTCATCCTGAACATTACGCACTTGCTTTCCAAGCTTTGGCCTAACTACATTGTTGTCTGTCTGCTGCTGCTTTCTTGCTATAAAGTTATCAAAAAATGTAAGCCTTTTGGAACAGGCACATTTAATGTGCTGACTTCTATCTAGCCACAACATGTTGCTCAAAATGAAACTGAAGATTTAATCAGCATCCCAATTTCCTGGGCATTGCTTCTGACTTCGAATTTATTACATATATATACAGGGGTTGGACAAAAATATGGAAACACCTTTAAAAAAACATGTTTCTTTGTTTTATATGTTTTATGTTTCTTTGCTTAATATGGTGTAGGAAACCCGTTGGCATCCAAAACAGCTTGCAGTCTTCTCGGAATGGATAAATACAGTTCCTGTATGTTTGCCAAGGGAATATTATACCATTCTTCCTGCAAAACGGTGGCAAGTTCAGATAACGATGTTGGCAGGGGATAACGAGAACGCACTTTCCGTTCCAATGCAGACCACAAAGGTTCGATAATATTTCAGGTCTGGTGACTGTGGTGGCCAGGGGAGATGGGACAACTCATCCTCGTGCTCAGAAAACCAGTCCTGGACAATGTGAGCTGTGTGAACAGGGGCTTTGTCGTCTTGGAAGACACCATCACCATCGGGGAACAAAGTTTGTACCATGGGATGAACTTGATCGGCCAAAATGTTCACATAAGTCTTGGCAGTCATGTGCCCTGACACAGTTATCATGGGGCTAGCAGAGAACCACGATATGGCTGCCCAAATCATAACAGAACCCCCGCCATGTTTCACTCTTGGCAACAAGCAGTCTGTATTATAGGCTTGAGATGGCGTTCTCCAGACATAAACTCGGCCAGAAGTGGGAAACAATGTGAAAGAAGACTCGTCAGACTATATTACTCGCTTCCACTGCTCTATAGTCCAGGCTTTATAACTTAAACACCACCTTTTCCTGTTACGGGCATTAGCATCACTTATGAGTGGCTTCTCAATTGCAGCACGGCCAGCAATTCCCTGTTTATGAAGCTCCCTTCTCATTGTTTAGGTACTCACAGGGTTCGGTAACACAACATTCATTTCAGCAGTAACTTTTGCAGCTGTGGTCTTCTTATTTTTCATCACAATTGCCCTTAATGATCGTCTGTCACGATCACTCAGGACACACTTTCGTCCGCGCTGTATTTTAGCAGATGATGGTTTTCCGCTTTTCAAATATGCGGAATAAATCTTCGATACAGTACCTGTTGAAACACTAAACACCTCGGCTACCTTGCTTACGGAAGCACCTACCATACGTGCTCCAACAATTTGCCCACGTTCGAAGTCTGTTAACTCTGACATAATGCAATGACAACCTCACATAACAGTACTCCGACAACAACTGAACTGTTTAGCACATTTACGAAGTTGTATAGGTGGCGTCAGTAGTAAAAAATGCCAGCGCCACCTACATATTTCATTAAAATCAATCTTTCTTTTCAAACATGCATTTCACAAGGTGTTTCCATATTTTTGTCCATACACTGTATGTGTGTGTGTATATATATACATATATGTGTGTGATATATATAATGATTTGGTGTAGATGACGTTGATTTTCATCTGCACACATAGAGGAGCACATAGAGAGCTGGTAAATATCTCAGGGTTAGCAGATATATTTCATAACACAACAGAGAAGAAAAGCTTTAGCAGAAGTGTCATTGATTCGTGTACAGTCTTATTCCCGTAATTAAAACAAATTCACAAAGCATTAGGTGCTCTATGCACCTGCACAATTTTGAAAGTTTACACCTTTTTTGGTTCTCTTCTGTTATCGTGATTGGATTCAGAAATGTTATCTGCATGCGTGTAAATGTATACACCATACATACCTACATACTTGTACACATGCATACATGAACACATACATCTATACATACATTTCTGAATTTGTTCCCAATAACAGAAGAGTACCTCTTTTTTAGACAAAGACTAATTGCGGGACACAAAAAACATCTATGGCTAGCAAAAGCAAAATGGGTTATGAAAAAAAATGTTACAGTTAGTAGCAGTGGTATTTATAATAAAAATTTTCTTTAATCTGGTTGGCTGAGAGCTATTCTGCAGCTTACACATATATAAGAAATAAATTTAAAAAAAAAAATGGTTTAAATTGATCTGCTGATATTGGAAATACAATCGATTGCCAAATGTTACAATAAAATGTTAGCAGTAAGGGCAGCAGTAATTTATGCCAAATACCCATAAATCAGTATGTTCAGTATAACAGTCATACATTATATGGAGCATATTTCAGTGTAAACAGTTTTTATAGTTTTTTATGATAAGTTAATCATAAAAAAATGACAGGTTGAGCATTAAACCCTTAACTGCCGCAGGCGTATATATATGTCCTGCTCAGCCGATGCGTAAACTGCCTTCCAAACTACTATCATTTGCTTTGCGTTGCTACCCGTAACATTATTCGCAAAGCTTTGGAATGAAACACCACAATGATCTTGACAAAGTATGCGAAAGTGGATACTATTTCAGAGAAGTGTGGGGAGAAATTGGAGAGAGGGGTGTGTCTAAAGCGGTGAAAGTAATGACTGTGCGATATTGGCTGGTGTTGCTTGTGGAGTATACGTGGAGTATTTAGAAACAGAAATTCATAACCGCGTCGTGGAAGTCTATGGGCCAGGTGTGATGTCAAAGTAAATGGTGCGGAGATGGTGTCGCACATTCAGTGATGGACGTCAGCAAGTGGAGGACATACCGAGAGCTGGACGGACGCGCACGGCCACTACAGATGCAAATGTCAGGAAGGTGGATGACATGATTAGAGCAAACCGGCGTATCACCATCGATGAAGTAGCGGAAGAACTTGGAATCTCACATGAGCGAGCTCAAAACATCATTCACGACATTCTTCGATACAGAAAAGTGTCAGCACGATGGGTGCCCGACAATTGACCTTGACACACAAGGAACAATGCATTGGGGTCAGCCTGGAACATCTCATGCGTTACCATGAAGATGGCAATGATTTTCTGTTTCGGATTGTGACGGGGGATGAAACATGGGTCCACCATTTCACGCCAGAATCGAAGGCCGCATCTATGGAGTGGAAACATCCGTCATCACCTGTCCGAAAGAAGTTCAAGACAACTCCCTCTGCAGGTAAAGTGCTCCTCACAGTTTTCTGGGACGCCCAAGAAGTTTTGTTGCTGGACTTTTTGGAGGTTGGAACCATCAATGCTACGTGCTACTGTGACACCCTGTCGAAATTGAAAGAGGCGATTCGGAAAAAGCGGCCTGGCCTTCTCACATCTGGCATTCTGCTGTTGGATGACAATGCCAGACCACATTCGGCGACGGCAACGCAAAACCATATTGCAACTCTTGGTTGGGAGCGCCTACACCATCCGCTATACAGTCCTGATCTCACACCAAGCGACTTCCATCTGTTTCTGGCTTTGAAGAAAAATATCGGGGGAAGGCGCTTTGGAAGCAATAAAGTGAAATAAGCCGTTCAATGCTTCTTCCATATGCAAAGCCCTGATTTTTTCCTGGAGGGCTTTTTGAAGCTTATCAAGCGATATGACAAATGTCTCAATGTACTTGGTACCTATGTGGAAAAATAAAGGTATGTCATATCTTTAATGCCTCATTCTATTTTTTGACTTTCATACACAACTCTGACCACAGTCGACAGGGGAAACTTATTTTTCAACTTACCCTCGTATAATCAGTGTTTGATGAAATTTTGAACAAAGGTGAAAGGTGATCAGATGATTAAGCCATCAAAGACTTTTAACAGATGGAAAGAAAGTTATGCCTGCTTAAGGGAAAAAGTACTTAGCTTTGATCAAAGCAGAATTTCTCTTTAGCATGGTAATGCTTATCTTTCACTTTGAAGAGATCTTGCCCTTTTCTTTAAACAATAATATCTCATCCATAACAAAATTCAAATCTTGTTCCTTCCAACATTATCTTTCAGTCTATGCTTATTACCTTTCTGTTGGCAAGCTGTTTACAAAGTTGACATTAAAGATCTATAGAAGGTATACCTTGAAAAATGTTTTGATTTTGAACATGTTTCTTTTACAGTATTACACACAGGATTTGACTGGAAAAATTGGAATCAATAGACTTCAACAGATACTACATTACTACAAAAACATCAGAAATATGGCTACTTGTTTAATTGCATCAATTAAAATATTATGGTTATAATAAGTGAAATACTGCTTTTGGAAAGAGAATTTTTTCTAACTGAAAAATAATAACAACTCTAACTACAATCGCTTTACTGCTTTTTCCTGTCAGCTATAAGCAAATACTTCATGACTACTGTTGATGCACCAGTAGTCTGTGTTTTTCAAGAAGATTTCCTTTTGTATATATTTCCTATTGTAAATAGTTATTTTCTTCATGTCTCTACAGTGCATAGATATACTTTTCCACTCATATCACAAAAACATTCCAGTATGAAATCACCCATGCTACAACAGTACCTTATTGCAGTATATTCAGTGATGTTTTGATTAATGATGTAAACTCAGGTATATAACACATTTGAAATAAAAAATGAAGCTTCAAGTTTAATACATCTCTTTCTAAAATACATAGTAATACAGTTCATAGCCATACTTCTAATTCATGTTGTACTCATTTAAAAGAAAAACTGAATTTTTCAAATTAATAATCCTCAAAACTACATGTTTTCATAAAAATAACAAAAATAAGGTACCACTAAATGGGAATAAAAGATAAATTAAAAGTTCCAAAAAATATGTCTCTAATATTTTTTTTTTCAATTACTAGATACAAAAGACATAAAAAAAAAGTAGGAATGAAATAATAGGTTAACACAGGAAGTATCATTTCAGATGAAATACAATGCTAATTTTAACACAGCAGCAGTATAATTAAGTCATGCTGACACTCACCCTTACATGTAATACATAAATTACCATTTTTCCACACAGCAAAAACAACAAACTAATGTGATAATACATCCCTCATTTTGCTAAATATTAAAAATAAATAAATAAATAAATAAATAATAAAAAATAAAATAAAATAAAAATTTAAAAAAAGGGATACTTTACCAATGTTCGATTATGTTTCATTTTATTCCACTCTTCTTCTGAAGGCAAAATTGATTCTAGAAGCTCACTTAAAACAAGAGCTGCATAATGAATATCTGGTTTGTGAAGAGACATAGCCTCATCCATTGATGAAAGCAAAAATGAACTATGTTGCAATATCTCTGATGCTCTAAAAGAGTAAAAAGAAGATAGTACGATGTAGAGAAGTGCTTCTTAAGGCTTTTTTTCATTCATACTCCCATTTTATTATCGCAATTTTTTCACCACCCCAGATATTAAATGTAAAATTAACATACAAAAGCAAATATCTTCCTTTAAATAATTTGCTACATTGGTAAATAACACAAATATGAAAAGTATTAGTTTTAAGACTTGCTTCAATAAAAAAAATTATGAAAGAAAATCATGTTTAAACAAGTGTGTTTTTCCTGCATAATAAATTAAATTTTGGTGCAATATTTGAAAGTTCTGGATTTAAAGCATCTTCAGTGTTTTTCAGCCTTGGATGACTTTTGAATTTAATAAGTGTTAAAGTTGAAAAACTCATTTCAAACAACTATGTGGTGCTGAATAGCAGAACATTTAACACCACTTCAGAAATTATGGTAGATCCGTTCAAGCCTTGATCCAGAACTTAATAACGGATTTTGAAAGGAAACTCAAGTTTTAAGTCCGAATCACATAGCAGATTACTTTTGGGCTTTACATGGCAAGTGTCAAACAAAAATGGTTTCTGAATCCAAGATAACTTTTTGAAATGAAAATTCAATATAAAGCATTTTCAAAAATATGTTTTTGAATTAAGTGATCTTCCATAATTTGTGCAATTAAAACTTTACTATTTCTTTTCAATTATAAAATTGTCGATAGTCAGAAACATTTCAAATGAATCATTTTCCACCCCATTCTTCCAAATATTGATCTTTTTAATCAATTTTATTTTTTCAGGCAAATATATTCCTAATTTTTCCTTGAAGCGACAAGTTGAGATAATTTATTTTCTCAGAAATATCTCAAAAATAAGGCAGCTTTAATAGCCATTAGTCATTTTGAAAAAGAATAGCTAGATTTTTGTTTGGTTAAAAATATACTCATTTCATGCTTTAATAGCATTACTTTTCTTAAACTTCACCCTCTTGATGTCCATTTTACTTCTGCTCAAAGTCCATGCCTTTACAGAGGTTTGAAAATAAGCTGCTTTTAATAAAGTTTATAATTTTGACAGCATCCTGAAGCATATCATTCAACTCTATTGCTTTTGTTTTGCTGCTAAGGCATCTTAATGGATCAGGCTATGTCTATTAAGTTACATAATAACTGCCAGTTACTTTAACAATTGATTTAAAACACATAATTTTGCCTGTCACTACTTTTGCTACATCTGTGGATACTTCAACGCATTTTTTTCATTTTAAACATTCTGAAAAATTCGTCAACTTTACTCAATATACCTTCTCTGATCTTCCAAATTAAGATAAAATAAAAATTAATGTTTTTGTCATTATAAATGTATATGACATATACTAATTGTTTTGTCCAATTGAATTATATATTTTGGACTTTCCTTAAGTCTAGCAATCAGTTACCTGAAGTAGTTGTTGCAAATTTCAGAAATTCTGTTGGCCACAGTGTCATTTGACCAATTAACTTTCCTATTTTCATTGCCCTATTTACTTCCATGAAATATTTATGCCATTCTGATAGCAACAAGTAATACAAAATCAGTTACTTTGGTAATAGTACTTTAATATCAGGTTTTTGGTTGCATTATCTGGCAGAAGGTAATCAAAGAATATTTTAATAGCAGCAGATAATACAGGCAATACAGATATGTGGCTTTTTATTTTTAGCAGTCAAACATAAAACTTCCTGTTCCTAGCTATTTTTCGCTAACAGTCATAAATTTCTTAAAATATTGTTTCTCTTTACTTGAAAATTCTAATAGTCATTCAGAAAATTTTTCTGGCTCATTAACAATTATTCTTTTAAAACTGCTGTGATTCAAGATACTGGCACTAATTTATAACTGTGCATATTATTTTTATATAATCAAATGGCTGCTATGCATGTTTTATAATAGCTACATTGTTCGTGCATGTAATACTCTCCTTGACTTACCATAAATAGTAGCAAGTTTTCTCAAAGTCCCAATTATTGTTGTTTAGCTAATTAACGCATTTCAAGTACTCAGATAGTTTTGCAGTTACATTACCTTACTCTAACATAATTTATATATATTTTGATACTTGACTAGATTATTTAAGCTAATTATATTTGTCATAAACTAAGCATTCCCGGCACCCTTCTATTATTAAAAATTAGCATCTTATATCATTTTACACTTATCTCATGTGTTTCAGTTCTCAGTACAATTAACAATAACTGATGTATTTATACAACTATACCATAGTAGTGTCCATATTTTATTTAATTCTGTGAATATTACTTGTATGCATCAGCATCCAAGCAGCATGTGATTAATGGCCTTAAATTAAGATACTTATTCTTGGAAATTTTCTTCTTCTGGTCAATAGCATTATAATTACCAAAAATTAGTATAATTATTCAGTCATTAGTTTATAATTCTGTGATTATACCATAAGTAACCATACATTATTTGTAGCATCTGATTTCGAGAATATCAGTACTCTTATACCCGAGAACCTCTGTGAGCGAGAGTAGAGTAGAATGTAATGTAACTGCATAAATAGCACATCGCTGCTGTCTTATGAGTTAGTTAGAAATAAATGTTTGTGCCATGAACTAGTCTGTTTTGGTTGTGTCATGCACTTCACTGAACCTACACCACTAGACACAACAAGTTGGCGACGAGGATGGGATGAGAAGCAAATCGTTCCCGACTCGGCGCACTCGGTTACATGCGTAAGTAGTCTCAAAACCGAAACTTGGATTTAGGGGATTCCCCGAAAACTGCAAAAGGTAGGAAAGTTATTTGATTTTTATTTTGAAAGGATGGAGAAGTTAATTGAAGAATTGATAAAGCAGAATGAAGCTTTAATGGTCGCATTGCAACTTACTATCTTCGGATAATTCTTCAGAAAAAATTTTACCGACTAAAAAAGGTTCTTAAGGATCATTTAAATCCTAAAGCTTTAATAATACCTAGTCGGCACAT
Organism: Stegodyphus dumicola; assembly: GCF_044657685.1. Classification (NCBI taxonomy): domain Eukaryota; kingdom Metazoa; phylum Arthropoda; class Arachnida; order Araneae; family Eresidae; genus Stegodyphus; species Stegodyphus dumicola. Next base: position 62,180,503 of record NC_140772.1, on the reverse strand, counting down.
GTTTATTAACAGAAAACAGCATGAGGGGAAATCAATTAGTAGTTATGTCACTGAATTACGCTCGTTAGTGATTCCTTGTGAATATAAAGAGGATATGCTAATACAATGTTAAGGGATGTTTTCGTTAGCGGTCTACGAGATCGTAATATCTTAGATCGATTATTTCAGGAAGATGATATCGATTTAGAAAAAACATTAAAGATAGCCTTGGCGATGGAAAAGGCGGTTAAGGGTGCAAATGAGATTATAGGAAATTCCGTAGAACTGAAGGTACTTAAAACCAAGAAAAATGAGTCCAAACCGCGGAAACAAAACTTTGTTGCTAAGAATAATAAAGGTAAAAATGAAACTTGCTCGCGTTGCTTAGGAGCAAATCACAATAAAAACAACTGTAGATTTGCAACAAGTGAATGCCGCTTTTGTAAAAAAATTGGACATATCGAAATATTATGTTATTTGTCTAGGAAAAACCGCCAGGTTAAACAAAAGAAAGTTGAAGCAAATAATGATTATGATTCGAAAAATGAGGTCCCCATCTATGGATTTAACTCCAGAACGCACATGTTAAGAGAGGAAGAGCCAAAAAGACCACCAATAATGCTTCAAGTTAAAATTGAAAACAAACCAGTTAGCATGGAACTTGATACTGGGGGAACAGTTTTGGTAATGTCTATAAATAAATTTAGAAAAATTTGCAATAAAAAGATTCAGCCTAAAAATTAGTTTTAAAAACTTACAGGGGTGATAAGGTGGTACCTTTAGGATATGTTTAAAGTTGAATACCAAGAACAAAAATTAGTTTTAAATCTATACATTGTGAAGGAAAATTTGGACACAATCTTCAGCCAAGAATGGCTGTATAAAATCAAACTCGATTGGAATGCCATCAAAACACTGAAAACTTCTAGTGAATTGAATTTAAAAAAATTGCTTGAGGAGTATAAGGAAATTTTTGACGGTAAATTAGGTGAAATTAACAATCACGAAGTAAAACTAAATTTGAAACCTAATACTCAACCAGTATTTTGTAGGTCACGACCGGTATCTTTCGCATTAAAAAATAAAGTTGAATCAGAAATTGATCGGCTTGAGAAAGAAGGTATCATTGAGAGGGTTGAGACTTCAGAATGGGCAACACCAGTTGTGCCATTTGTTAAATCTGATGGTTCCATCAGGCTTTGTGCTTATTATTCTGTGACTCTGAATCCTAATTTGGAAGTGCCACAGCATCCATTACCAAAACTCGAAGAAATATTTTCATGCCTTAATGGAGGTAAAAAATTTTCGAAACTTGATTTCAGTCATGCTTATCTACAAATGAAGGTGCATCCGGAGAGCCAACGGTTATTAACAATAAACATGCATAAGGGGTTGTATATTTGTAAATGCTTAATGTATGGATTAAATGCTGCCCCAGCTATTTGGCAGTGCTATGTTGAGGGATTATTTCAGGGGATTGAAGGAATTAAAATTTTTATGGATGATGCTCGAGTGACAGGACCGGATGATCAGTCTCATTTAAAAGCATTGGAAATATTTTTCAAAAAAATGCAAGGAGCACGGCCTAAAATTAAACTTAACTTAAAGTAAATTTTTTCAAAATGAGATTAAATTTTTAGGGCATAAAATTGATGCCGATGGATTGCATAAAACGGATGAAATGATTTCGGCAATTGCTAATGCCCCTACGCCGAAAGGTGTCCAAGACATCAAAAGCTTCTTGGGGTTAGTGAATTTTTATGCCAAATTTTGCCCTAATCTGGCAACTTTGGCACATCCCTTAAATAATTTAACAAAAAAAGATGTTAAATGGAGTTGGTCAAAAAACTGCCAAATTGCTTTCGAAAAAATAAAAAAGGAAATTTGTTCAGACAGAGTTTTAATGCATTACGATCCCACATTACCGTTACTGCTAGCTACTGATGCATCTCCGGTAGGTCTTGGGGCAGTGCTCTCGTATGTTTTGTCTGACGGAACAGAAAGGCCTATAGCATTCGCATCAAGGACACTGACTGACTAACACGGAGCAGAAATACACCCAAATCGATAAAGAAGCACTGTCAATTGTCTGGGCTGTCAAAAAGTTTTATCTATATCTAAAGGGGAGATGCTTTTCTCTGGTGACAGATCATAAACCTTTAGTCGCTATTTTCAAACCGAAAAGAGGACTTCCTATCCTCACAGCCACCCGACTCTTACATTATGCACTGATATTGCAAGCATATCAGTTTGATATTGTGTATCGAAATACAAGGAACATGGTAATGCTGACTGGCTGCCACGCCTGCCTCTTAAGTCTGAAGATTTAAGCATTAAGTATGATGTTGAAATATTCCAACTCTCCCAAATTGAAACTCTTCTGGTAACAGCTAAGGAGATAGCTCGGGAAACGCGAGCTAATGAAGAATTAAATAGTCTTTATATGAAATTAAAATCTGGAGAAAGTTTGGAAGGTAGGGAAGCTGAGTACGCCTTACAAGATGACTGTATAATGAGTGGTCAGAGGGTAGTTGTTCCGAAAAAACTCTGAGTTAAAAGTTACACCAAGGACATTTAGGAATCGTTAAAATGAAGGCAATCGCCAGATCCTACGTCTTTTGGAAGGGAATTGATCATGATATTGAAGAAGTTTCTAGGAACTGTCTGTGTCGATTGTATTAAGTTCAAATCAGATCCAGTAAAGGCAAGGGTCCATCACTGGGAATATCCAAGTGCGCCTTGGGAACACATTCACGTAGATTTTGCAGGCCCTATTTTTGAACGAATGTTCTTGATTATCATTGACGCACATTCTAAATGGCTAGAAGTGTATACCTTAAAATCAGCAAATTCCTTTCAGAAAATTGAATGTTTGAGAGACTGTTTTTCAAGATACAGACTGCCTTTAGTAGTAGTGAGTGACAATGGTCCTCAGTTCACATCGGGGGAATTTGAAACCTTTATAACGAATAATGGAATTAAACACAAAATGTGTGCTCCATTTAAACCAGCAAGTAACGGGCAAGCAGAGCGGTACGTTTACACTGTTAAACAAGCATTACGTGCCATGCAAGGTTATCCAGGAAATATTAAGCAAAAACTTGCCATATTCCTCATGAATTATAGAAAGGCACCAAACATGACAACCTTGTTAAGTCCAGCAATGTATGTTATTCTTAAAAAGAGAAATTAGAACTCGAATTGATTTAGTTGTTCCAAATCTTAAACGAAGAGTGGAAGAATGCATCCGAAGGAATACTTACGATTTCAAAGACAGAAATTTTGAGATCGGAGAAAAGGTTGCCATTCGGGATTATAGATCGGCAAACTGACAATTAAGGATGGAGCGCAGCATTATACCATTGACATTCAAGGAACTTTACTGCGCTGGCACATCGATCAGATCAGATCGGTAGGGAGCGAGGTTCCGTCTGCACCGGTAATCTATGAACCTCGTATGGCTGCTACTTCAGATGGAAACGTGAAGTCACAGGCTCCGGACAAGGACATCGAACAAAGAAGTGAAGTTGTACAAACTTCAGCCGGACTTGAAACATCATTAGTTCCAAGGAAAACTGATCCAGTCCTTCCAGTGGATCCTGATAAAGAGTTGCAGCAACCTCAGCCAGGACTTCGACGATCTTCGTGCATCCGCAAAGCTCCTCAGAGATTAAATCTCTAAATAAGAGGGGAGAAATGCAGCATCTGATTTCGAGAGTATCAGTACTTTTATACCCGAGAACCTCTCTGAGTAAGAGTAGAGTAGAGTAGAATGTAATGTAACTGCATAAATAGTGCATCGCTGCTGTCTTATGAGTTAGTTAGAAATAAATGTTTGTGCCATGAATTAGTCTGTTTTGGTTGCGTCATGCACTTCACTGAACCCACACCGCTAGACACAACATTATTGAATTATAAAATTCCTGTATCTACACACCTGCATCCAAATAGTACACCATTTTCAGCAGCATTTAATATGCATACTCTTAAAAGTAATCAAGACTTAACAGAATTTTTTGCATTTTCATTTTTAGCTCAGGCATGTAATTGGTACTCGTATTACATACACTGATCAGAATGTTAATTCAATGTAGCTTCATATTTGTAATGCAGTGAAGCCTATGTTAAGGCCGCCTTTATTTACATTTTTCATTTTATTAACACATTTTGTTGCATTACTGCCATTATAATCTAACAGTGACAATTACCAGTTGTTTTCTAACAATGCGCAATATACAGAACAAGACCATTTTTTACACACACACACATATATATATACACACACCTGTCAATAGTAACACTGTGAAATCTTCGATAAGATACTTTACTTCTTTCATATTTTATTCTTTGTATGTTTGTATTTATTAATTTTATAAGTGTATATCTTGTTAATTGCATATCACTGTGTTTTTTGTGGTTTTCCTCTTTCTACAACTATTTTATCCAACCCACAAGCGGCTTTTTTTTTTTTTTTTTTTTTTTTTTTTTTTAAATTCTGCCAATCTTACCAATGCCTATTAAGTACCTCAAAATCTAATTCCTTATAATACAGCCTCCTATTCTATACAAATGTCAGCTTCCAATAATATATTAGCTAATATAGCGAGCAATGTATGAAAGCCTATCTCACCACAAGGTGAATAATTCCACTCCATCTTTCTTCTTCACTTTGCCAGAGGTGTACAATGCAAACTGTGCAATACCTGCATTGTGATTGTCCACAACAAAAGATCGAGAAGAACCACTTCTCCCAAATTAGGCTCTTGGAGAAATTAAAACCGCACTGGAAAAGCTGTGGAAAGCTGAGAAGTCAAATCCTAACATGGCTGCCACAATCACTACTTCAACTGCAAATGAATTAAAAAAACTCAACAGCATTTAACAACCATACAGCAACTTCAACCATTCAACAATCATTACAGTATGCAAGACTGCTACTAAACTAGTACTCTTTATTTCAACAACTGGAATCAACAACAACTCTTGATTTACTCAATAGGTAAACACAACGAGCTGAAGTCACAAACACTGCGCCAATGCATAACTTGAGGATCAAAGTCATGACAATGAGACCCATTCAGAAACACGGTTTTGTTGAAAAATGTAACACAACAAAGCTCAAAGAAGATTCATCAACATTAGAGCAAACCAAGGTCCCTGCGAAGAGACTGCCCAGGTGCACAATTCACGACATCAGCCCCAGACTACAAATCAATATCAGACATGGAAAAATCTCCTTTCCTATGAACTTATTAACATAACCAAAGCTAATGCTAGGGTACTTTAAAGCTTGACAATAAAAAAACAGCAATGTCAAATGGATTGTGAAATGCCAGCCAGTAGCATTTAAAATCATCACGCAGCAACGCCATACCTTCATCAGCTGGTATGCATACTATGTCACAGGGTCTTTTGGCACCAAAAGCTGCTACAACTGTCAATAATTCAGACATACGCAAGAGACATGCAATAATAAAACCTACTGCTCTGGCTAACACAAGATAGAAAAATGCACAGCAATACAGCCAAACTGCATCAATTGCAATTTCTCAGACAGCAATAACAAAATAGGCAGTTTCCTTACAACAGGCCATCTGTTTTACTCTATCTCTAGGATTATGACTCTATCTGATAGAATATGAGCAGTTACAAGAATATACTCTAACCATTCACATTCTACCGGAATATTGAGCGGTTATAGCATATTAGTACTGTCACTCCAATTAACGCTGAAATTGATTACATTAGATGCATCCAAACAAGCCTGCAATTGGCACGGGCAGTTACACCACATGCAGTTGCCCTTGCAATCAAAATAAAGCAGATGTAATCTTCATGCAAGAACACTATCATAAAAATGACAAAGTTTCCAGCTTTCCTCCTCACTGAAACACTACCAAGCGCATCAACAATGCTCTAAGCCAAGCACCAAGGGCAGCCATCATGTGTTGCAACGCATTCTGGTCTCTTCTCACCATCATTGCAAAACCTGATCATGTAGAGATACTCCTGAAATTAAATCACCTTAAAACAGACTTTAGCTCAATTTACGCATCTCCTTTCGAATAAACAGATGCTTCTCTTAATTTCATAGACAATCTTAACACAATATGCGTCCTTTTAAAAATCTATGCTTGACACTACAATGCACTTCGTACAAGCTGGACATATGCAATTACATATTCAAAAGGTCAATAGCCTGAGGATAACATAGTTGCCAAAAACCTGACACTGCATAATACCGTAGGAGCCGCACCATCATACATCACACATAATGGCAGAGGCTGGCCACATCTTGCCATCTCTACACAGTAGACCAGCAGCTTCACTCAAGACTGGGCAGTGGATGAAGAAAAGAATTCGATCACAACTACATCAATTTTACAATAAATCACATCACATCTGCAGCCACTGTCAAATGCTACAATCTCCTAGATAGAAAAATTAACATCTTCAGCAATCACATTCAATAAAATTTTCCCACAATCATGCCAGATCTACAAGCAAGCACAACAAGTGAAGCCCTAGATGTGTTCACAATGCAAATGCTTAGCACATAATGGAATACATGTAAGTAAATACTAGTAAAGAAACTATACACTCTTAACTGGTGGACGAAGAATCTCTGTACAATAAAATAAATGAAAATTGAAAGAAGACTGAATATTCCAACAACTGCTTTAGAATCACTTAGAAAGGAAAGAGCAATCTACAAAAGAATGATCATCAGAGCTAAGATACAAAGCTAGAGAAACTTCTGCTGCACTAAAGACATGCTTGGCATTTTGCACAAGATTGCTACTAACAAGGTCTATAAACCTATGCAATTCTTTCTTCAAGAAACTGCATGGAGAAATAATGCCACAAATGACATGACAAAAACACTCACAAAATACACAACAACATCCTGTGTGCATTCTTCTCAGTGGACTATCCTTCAGAAAACACTACAAAGCAAGAGCACATCCATGCAAACAAAACAGTAGACAGCAGTGCAGATGATTAAGAATTCACTAGAGAAGAAATACAACAGATCTTCAAAAACCTTTTTTTAAAGAAAGCATCTAGCCCAGATGGTATAAATTACCATATTTGATGGCATATAAGACGAACTTTTTTTTCCTAAATTTGGTCTCAAAAAAGTTACCTGCATCTTATACGTGAAGGACACAGGTTAACTTTCAATACTGAATGCTATTTTTAGCCCGGATAAAGGTCTAGACACACATAACTTCTTCTACATCTGCCATAATTATTTTGCGCATGTGTGAACTATCTTTTGCCAAAAAGCGCCAAAGCTCGAAGCTGATGTCGAAGTTCAAACAGGTTTGACGGTCACATTTCGTCTATGGAGACTTTCCTTCTTTACATAGACTTTCTTTGACTCAGCCGACACACATGTCGGTATCGGTGCTACTCTGTATAAACGTGTCGGTATCGGTGCTTAAAATTATTTGTTTAAAAAAAATACCCTGGAAAATATGACTACAGGAAACAAGAGATTAAGCTATACAATTCAGTATAAACTAGGAGTGTTAAACTATGCCAAAGTGCATGGAAACAGAGCAGCAGCAAGGTATTTTCTTCCACCACCTACCGAAAAAATGATACGTACTTGGCAACTGCAGGTAGATCAACTGAAGACTGCTAAAAACAAAAACATAACCTTCTATGCCCAGCTCCATCTTGGCCTGAACTTGAAAATGCCGTAAAAACGTAGGTGATAGATAAGAGGAAATCTGGGATAAGTGTTTCAACCAAAATGATAATCAATGAGGCCAAAGGATTTGCAAAAAACGTGGGAATCAGAACTTTTCAGAGTCTCAGGGCTGGTGCTACAGGTTCATGAAAAGGCAAGGCTTATCAATGCACACAAAAACAATTATTGCACAGAAAATGCCAGCAGATTATGAAGAAAAAATACTAGCATTTCATAGGTTTGTTATAAATGCACGCAAAAAAACTTCTTTTGAGCTCGGTCAAATAGAAAATATGAATCAAAGATAAAGATACCACATTTTAAGTTATTGTGGTAACGCACTGTCACACGGACTATTGAAACTTTTTTTCCTTGTGTGTGGCCTTCTAAATGAGGGTGTGTCTTATATGCCATCAAATACGGTATGTGATAGTCAAAATTATTTATAAACGTTTTCCAATTTTCTTCAATAAGCTTTTGCATTTTAGCCTCTTCCTCACTGATTTCAAAGTCAGGCAAGTCATATTCTTTCTTAAACACAATGAAGATAATAGTAGCCCGGATGCCTACAGTCCAATATGCCTGCTTTCAGCACTGAAAAAAGTACATGAAAAACTTCTAATCAACTGTCTGAAGCATCACCTACACAAAGGCAACACAATCAGTGAACGCCAATACAGCTTTAGAGAGGGAAAACTACCACACATGCACTCATGACTCAGCCTTGACACTTTGTCGTGGCCAGTTATTACAAATGCACTAAAACAAACAAGATGCCTAGCAAACATATCAAGCTTTCACCAGTTAACTCTCGAGCTGTGAGCAGATCATCATGCATAACACTGGCATCATACAACGTAAACAGACATGAGGATGCCCACAAGAATCATATGCTTGTTAAATCGTATGGAATCTGATCTTCAATAGCATATTAACTACTACCTAGCCTAAGCACACACAAGTAATAGCTTATGCAGGTGATGTCGCCTTCATAGCCCAGGGAAATCCAGAAATGAGCTGAAGGAACATGGAACTTGGATCTCTCAGCAGTTCCATAATCTCTGCAGTGCTTTGAAATTGACCATCTCAGACAGCAAATCCAAGGCCCTTATAATTCTGAAAAAGGGAATCACGAACAACATTAGTCCAGGAATCACAATCAATAGTAGCAGGACTAAAATCATGAAAGAATTGAAATACCTGGGCCTTACGTGAGATCAAATATTGACTTAAATTTCTCGCATTAAGGAACACAAGTTCCAAGGAAACAACTGAGGACTAAATTTGCACATTCAAAAAGACTCTCTGCTTAACTGTCATAGTTATATATGCTGCTCCAGTCTGGGCCCAACCAATGAAACATCTTCTCAGTGTCAAGTACCCATTTATGCCAAACATCACAAGGGCATTTAGCCCATAGCAACTGCATCAGTTAATGTTCTGGCAAGTTATAACACCACTGCATAATCAAGTTCAGCAAGAACCAGTAATCCTATCAGTCTTTCACCTTCACACTCCCACAAGCTTCTTTGATGAGTGGCATTATCCAAACAATTCTGAAATGTCATTGATGGCGCTAATGTTCAGCCAAGACTTCAAAGGCAAGGAGTAGATATACATCTGCACCATCATAACATTCCCAGAAACAATACTCTAATTCTAAACATGGATGGCCCATATAAGAAAGACAAAGTTAGCAGCACATTATTTTTTTTTGGGGGGGGAGGCTTAATAGGAACAGTACCTAGAGTAAGAATTTAATATTCACCCAGTTTGTTTCTAGATGCTTAACTTTCTATACTACTACTGTATTTCAATATCATGAAATATACATTTATAAATTTGTAAAATCTGTAAAGTGCTGTTTTTGTAAAGTGTATTTTTAATGTATACTATTGCAAATGTATATTCTGCTGTAAAGTAACTTGAGTATCAGAAATAATGTAATAATTATGCAATTATGAACCGAGCCTCATTGGCTACAATATCTTACAATGTTATTTGATGTATCTCCTAATACTATAAAGTGCTACTGATAAAAAGCAAATCTCGCACACATATACACATGTATATATAGTATATAAAGGGAAATATATATATATAATTTAAAGTAAAGTAGGAAGAACAAACAATAAAAGACCTATGTGGTAAAAAATTTTGCGCATTGCGCTGCAAAATTAAGGAAATTAGAAGATAAATTTTAGAATGCATGCTAAAAAGTTGCGAAAAGCTGTGGCTCCGCGAAAACTTCAACATAAGTAAATTTAGTTGCAATGAAATGTGTTAAAAGAGAAATATACAACATTTGAATATTTACATGTAAAAATTAACAAAAAGTAAGCTATATGTTAAACTAATTATGTACATTTAAAACATAGTAAAAGTACTAATCAATTGATTGAGGTAAAAATAAAAATAAAATAAAATTAAGAAGTGGTAAATGGCTGATTAGCCCAATTCGAAGTTCATTTTGGCATGTCAGGAAATTTTTTCAATGAAAAAATGTATATATATAAATATACATACAAATATCCTTTTATATATATACATAAAAGGAAGTTTTTTCCCTTGCAAATTTATGTTAAAACACTCTCAAAAATCAAAATGTTTCAATTAATGTTTTTAAATATAGAGCATTGCACTCAATGTAGCTCATAAGGAATATTAGGTTTCCAATTTTCAATCCTGCAGAAAAAAACAAATTCCTTACCATTGCCGTAAATAACATGCTGCAAGACAGCGAATCTGGTGTCAGTAAGACCTATGATCCATCTTGTGAAAACTGTGGGTAGTGCTAAAAGTAATAGCTTATACTGACTGTAAATAATGGCTGTTATTTAAAAAATGTACTAATTGTTCCAATGGCTCAGAAATGCACGTTTATGTAGTATTACACTTGTCAATCCATAAAATTCCGTTAAAATATCCAGAAATATCTCAAAATACTATATGTAATATATATCATTCAGCAGTCAGAGTTATAACTATCTGAAGTATTTCAAAGGATTCATGAGGAGTAAATGGAGTAACTAGATGTGGTCTCTAGACAGATTATCACTTTACCAGACAGAAGGAAGCCAAATATTCTAAAAGTGTATAAATATATTAAAACACTGTGGAATCAAGTAGCACATAAAACTGTCATGAAATCACTTGAGAAATGTGGCATTAGTAATGATCTTAATGACTACAAGAGAAATTAACTACTTAAAGAATACTAGGCCAGTCAGTTTCTAAGAGTGAAGATAATGATGAGTAAAATACTCAAAGGTAAATAAATGCTTATTCATGATTATACATTTTTACAGTATTCTTCATTTTCCCACTTAAAAGCATTTTAAACAAAATTAATGTGAAAATAACAATACTTTGTTTCATAAATACAATACATTAGCAACTTAAAAAAGGGGGGGGAGAGAGAAAGAGAAAAATATTAGTCCCAAAACAAAATTAAGATCAAATTTAGTTATATTTAATGCCACTAATTTCATATTTCTTTGAAATTTAGAACTAAAATACAAAATGTTAAATTGCAATTTCTCTACAAATGTCAAAATATTTCATGTATGATTTAAGCTTAAATCCCTCTCCCCTGTAATGTTTGCTGATTTTATGCAGTAAGACTTAAAAATGTTTGCTTGTGTAAGTGCAAAAACAAAGCCAAAATCATACAATTTATTCATAAGATTATTGCCTTACCAATAATATCCTAAGAGAGAAAAAAAGGCTATACAGTACTGATATATTAAAAGCCCAAACAAAAATACTGAGCTTTGCTTGCATAAAGACATAAGTGATGGGAGGAGAAAAAAGATTACTTACTCTTCACAACTTTTTATAGAAAGTATACTGTTATGAAGCGCATTAGCAGCTTGCAAAATAAAACTATTATTCTGCAAATATTCATTTCGAATCTTAGCAGAAGAGTACATTCCAGCCAGAATTGTCTGTTTAAGATTCTCAGAGAACATATCTGAAATACAGTTATTTTATTATGCACAATGTTATATTTATATAATATATAGATTAAACACTCAAGTTATACCTACACAATATTACTGGTTCACAATACATTAAAAATTCTTAAAAATTCATAAAATAGCTAATAATAAATTGATAATACCATTATTTTCAAATTAAAAATATTAATTTAATATCACATTATTTTTGTAAAGGTCTTTTTAAAAATAAGTAAATACTGAATTAATTTTTTATAGTTACCACACTGCATCAAGACTTAGTTTGGATTGAATATGGCAAAGCATATTAAGGCTGCCTGCTAAAGGAAGTGATGACTTTGTGAAAGGCTTTCTGTGGGAAGTTAGCTTGTATTTATATTACATATGGAGAAAGCGATAAAAACACCTGTGCAGCCAGCCTATCTGCCAGGATTTGAATCCAGGTTAAACTATCTGCATTCAGGGATCTTAACCTTTAAGAGACTGGGGAGTTTGGAAAGGTTTCACTTAAAAAGACGGGAAATCCAAATGCATTTCCATCCCCTTTTAGCTGCCATTGTAAAGGGAAATTAGTATTCTTTCGCAACTTTTCCTTTAGGTCACCTTTGGGGGTCTCCTTTGTTAATTTTCAGATGAGATTAGGGAATAATATAAAGGAATTTGTTGAATTTGTTTGTTGAATTGTTTCTTTTCCCTAAACTAAGGAAACATATGATGGTGAGATTTCGTAGCTAAATAATTGCTGTATGTTGGAATATTAACTTTTGACATTGCGTCATAATGAAAATACGCCTCAGCAGCAAATGCACACCTATAATCAATCCATAGTCTATTCAGTTTTTATTAGTTTCCAAACTGAATTTAGTTTAGAATTACATGTACTAATTAACATTTTTAATTTATACTCGAAAATGATGTTTAACTATTTGTTTCTTGTATAAATCAGCAGTTCGCTTTTATTTGTTTACAAGAATTGTGTAACAGCTTATATTTATATATTAAACAAATCCCATTGTATTTCTTTATATTATATTAGTTTCTTTTACCTTTTTCATTAGTATTCTTATTCAGTTTAATTTATTGATTCCCCCCCCCAATGTATCGTAAGTTATTTCATTTTTCAACTACATTATTGTTCATTGTTCTTTCTTGCAGTTTTGCTTTAAGCTTTTTTTATCCTTTAGCATGTTTTTTTTTTTTTTTTTTTAATTATTATTTTTCTTTACTTTGAAAATAGATTTTATTGATTATATTTTCACTGCAGTGCACTCCAATGCATTTTGCATGTTTCAAACAGCAATATTAAATACAAAAATTACAATAAAAAGGGGAATACAAAGAAAAATATATATTTTTAATGACACTGAAAAATTGGTGAAATTAATACTAATGTAAAATTTCAAGTGGATTTATAAACTTTATTTATTTATACAGACCTATCAGAGTTCAAAAGGTAAATTCGATGAACACTGATAGTTAGGTTCGGTTCACATTTCGGTAAACTAGCTGGCGTCATGTGTAACATGAGTACCAACTAATTTCCTTTAAAAAGTCCTCCATGAAGTCCCTTCTTCCTTTGGCAGATAGCCCTTTGTGCTTTAGTCGTAATCCAAATATTTCCACTTTTATTTATATATGCGTATAAAGACTGGAAGAAAGTATAAACAGAAAATAATCCTGCCAAAATATTGATGCTGTTATGCAGATCACTTCTGCAGCTCATATATTCATTATGCACAAGAATGTGAGGAATACTGAAATTACAAATGTTATTAAAATAACATTTCTCATCATTACTTTACCGTAGTGATGACAATTTCATTCTTTATTTAAAAAAAGGCTTATGCCGAAAATTAATTCTGTCTCTCGGTAAAATATTAGGCACTCTTCATGAAGGTGTTTTAAGGGAAAGTGCCTTGTATGCACGTAACGTAAGAAGAAAATATCGAAAACGCCTATGCAGCCAGCTCTTTCGCCGGGGCCCCAATCCCGGAATAAAATACCAGTATTCAGCGGCTTTTATCACTCGGCCACTGATGGGCCTTTGTTAAAGACTTTCTGTGTGAAACTGGCCCATGCATTTCTTGTTCATGTGTACATGAAAGAAATAGCAGAAGCTTTATTTAGATGAAACAGAGAATAGAACCTTCGAGAAACATAAGTGTATATCGACTTCACTGATATGCCATTATGCGACATTCAATTGACCGAAGGTGTGATCTGACTGTTATCAGTACGGAAATATGGGTATAATTTTCTTATAAGAAAGAAGTTAAAACAAAAAGCTACATATGTATCTATATTTTAATTAATATTTATTTTAATTATCTAAGAAACAAAGAGTAAGGTTACGTGAACATTGCAAAGCACACAGAAGGAAATGCTTTTGTGGATTACATTCTAAGGGAAACTGGTTCGTAGGTTAAAGTGGAGGAAAACAGGCATGCAGCCAGCCCGTTTGTTGAGGTTCGAGTTGAACTGCCAGTGTTCAGTGATATTAACCACTCGACCGCTGATAGACTATATATACACATATATATAATCAGCATGCATATTTGGCATATACACACGCATGTAATATGTACATTATACATATATGTGTTTCTATATATATATATTATACATGCATATATGTATGTATATAAGTGCATTATATGTGTACATATATGTACATAATTACATTTACATATGCATATATATGTCTATATGTATGTGAATGTAAATATTGAATTTAACAAACATTCTCTATTCGTAAAAAGCAAATTTAAAGTTAATAAATTTAAATGAAATTTAATGCAAACAAATAAATGATTAATTATTGTTGCGAACTAATCTACAATATCATTTAAATTCTGAGACAGTATTCAGTATGTATGTAAGGTGTGCAGGTGTATACATTGATTGAATATAGATGAACCTTATTTTCAAATTTCAGCCTAAAAATAGGCCTTTTTTTCCTTTTCTTGTTTGTTTCAAATTTGTATATTTGATATGATAACTGCACTAGAATTAAATTTGTATATATGTCTCAAGTCTGCTAGTGTGATAAATTTCAAAACAATTTATACATAGTCCAACATCACATTTCTTGCAAGAAACTGAAGTTCTTTTCTCAATTCCGTTTTTATTGCAAATACACAATGTCTCTGAACTTTCATTTGAAATGGCCAGTGTTGGTTGTGATTGTTCGTTGAAAGTTTCCATTTAACAGATTGTGGAATTCTAGGCGAGGAACCTTTGGTTCTTCATCCAAACTTTTCTAAACCATTTGATGAATTAGATTCTGTCTAAAATTTTTATGTTTTAGCACAGAATTTTTCATTTTGAACAAAATGAAAGCATTCAAAATGGACAGGTCTCATAAGTGAAAAAATAATTTTTTTGTCCATTTCAGAATTTTCTGCCCAAATGTGTAACTATTAGCCATTCGGTCACCGAGATCTACATAACCCATATTGGCATTGTAACAAGCTATTACATCTAGCTTTTCGGCTCCAGTTTCTATTTGTCTGGATGGATTATGCATGTTGATCAGCATAAAAACCTCTCGCTTATCCTTCCAGCATGTAGCTACCATACCCTGAGAAAATTATTCTCTGCATTCACCTTTTTCCATTCATGGAGAAGCCAATTCTTCGGATAATATTTTCGAATATTATTTTGAATTTGACCTAACCGTACCACAGCTGTTTATTTCATACCTACGGTGAAGTTCAAGAAACAATTGTGGGGATGAAAAGAAATTATCCATAAAAAGTTTATGTTTTTTTAACGCATTCAACAAGTCCAGTGACAGTTCGATGTGAAGAAAATTTTTCTCCGCCTAAAACCTTATCCTTTCCCAAACACACACGCATATTAAACGCATTTTTATCTGCAAGTTTGTAGACTTTAATACTGAAACATTTTTTTTTTTCGGGATGTACTGGCGAAAGATTACTCAGTCTTTAAAAGCAACAATAACTTCAACCGCAAGTTCTTCTGTAGGGTCATATACTTCTTTGAAGCGAGAATTTAATATTTCAAAGACATTCCGAATCTTCCACATGCGGTCATACTCGGGATCTTCTTTATTCGGTGCTAATTTATTATCAGAAAAGTAAAGAAATTGAAGAATGTTTAGATATCGATCTCTTGCCATGGCTTTTCAAAAAAATGGGATTTTGATCATCTCATCAGTTGACCAGTAGTCTTTTAAGCTATCTTTATCGATGTGCTCCATAAGCAGAGCTAAAAATTTCCTTAGCTCCGATGCACTCACATTTTTCCATTTCGCACAATGAGCTTTTTTAGAAACTCTTTCAGTTAACTTGAAAAACTGCTTGGCATATTTATTTGTTTTGAATGTTATAAAAGCGTAAATGCATTTGAAATATGCATTCGAAAAAATCAATTTCCTTATTGCATTCTGTAGCATTTCCTTTTAATGTGTTGATTCCTTTAAATGAATAGGTATCCGTTTTCATCGAAATATCAGGATCAACCCAATTTATGTCTGTCTTCCAAATGAAATTCATTTATATTTTTTTCTTTGTCTGCAACATCTTCGAAAACAGACTGAAATTCCATAAAGGAAGACACCGCTTTTCCTTCATCATTATGAATTTCACATTCGAAATCACTGTCACCAAAAGCTTCATTTTCAAGATCTTGAAGCAATTTCTCGATTTCTACTTAAGCCTTTTTTTCTTCTATACATAGTGAAAGTAAAGCACAGCCAAGTATTAGTGCAGAGTTCTAGAGAGCAAGTGAATCATGCGAAACCAAAGAACATATAGGAAGAACAGATATTCTTTGACACAACTGAAAGATTTTGCCCCGAGCTAAGATTTCACTGCTGAGGGAAACGAAAGGGAATTTACGAAACTCCACAATTGGGAGGCGCGAAGTTCATCTCGCATAAGTGGCAAGGGAGGTTATTTGGACAATGACTATCTCTGCCCCCTGAAGGATGAAAGGGAATTCTCTGGCCGATATTTCGGCCACAGCCATCTTTTTGAGACACTGCAGCTCTGGCCGAGTCTTAGGTCACCCATCTTTTAAGCATTAACCATGTGGCCACTCATGGATACCAAACTGGATCAAATTCTTTTTTCCAGAACTTCAAGTTTGCTTCTCCAAACTGGCTCTTAATCAAGAACAAAATTTCTTAAAATCAACTGATATTGATAAAAGTGTTTCGCCTTAAACTGTTTGTTAACTGTTTCACCACGCAGTTTAAAAAATTCTCATCTCTACGTATAAAAGAGAACAATCTCATTTTAAGAAATTATAAGAATTATGTTGTCATTGCTTTCTTTCTATCAATTAGCTATAAAATCGCAAGCATTTTGCAGAATTAAAACTTTGGGTTGTTTTCTCTTCTGTTAATAAAATTTGCAGTTCCATAATTAAGGACTCAATTCTGGATATGAACTCCTGAGGTATATACAGAATTTCTTGCCAATGTGAATTAATTTACATAGGTCAAACTAAGAAAACCTTAAAGTTTCATGCTAAGGAACATGATGCATATGTTAGGAACAAAGAAACACATCAATCCTCTGTTGCCCAACACTGTTGGTCAGAAAGTCACATTTTCTATTTTTTCTGCAGCCATAATTATTCAAAAACATCTTCGATTGAGGAATTAGATTTTCTAGAGGTGTTCCATATTCATAAAAGTCTTTAAGTTCTAGTTAATGATTCCAATTCTAATCTATCTTTACCATCAGTTTCAAGGAAATTATATCTCAGGTGTTTCCATTATTCATCAATAGATGAGGCAGCAACTTGACTTTCTTCCTCTCCTTATCGCCTGATTATTGGTTTCTTTTTCATCATTTGCCCTTCTGCAGTTGAAGAAAAAAGTTCTATATTTCAATCTTTGACACCAGCCCTGAAAATTTATGAATATTATTATGCTGATTTTTATTGCTTTGACTCCTCCAATAATCATTATTCTGCATGCTATTTTAACTCAAATAGACCATATTATCATTGATAACATACTTATGTACAATACTCTTACATCTACAATAGCTGGTAGAAACAATATGACAGTCAAAAATTTTAAATAATCATATTAGTTCTGAAATGTTTGAATTTAGATTTCACCTTGGACAACCACTGTAACCTAATAGTTCAGCTAATGCAATAACTGAACCTACAATGTAGAAATTACAATCTTAGCCGGTTTTAGGCATTTTAAGATAATTCAGCAATATACAATTATAGTCATGTAATTATTATGCAAATTTTTTATCATATTTTTGAATTATTTATGCAGTGTCTCATTCATGGATTGACACAACTTAAAAAATACAAATTTTGAGTTATATCTGTTCCGAACATTGTAAAATTGTCCTTTTTTTTTTTTTTAACCCCTGCAGGTAACACTGGCACATGACAATAGTGTCTTTGTAGCATTCTTTAGTTTGACACGTACACTATCTGCAATACTAACACTTCTCAGATGGCAACAGATGACTTGATACAAAGTACTTCACAGATCAGACATGGCATACTGGTTTATGGTAAATACTAAAAATGACACTGCATACTTCAGCAACATTTCTATATTGAAAGCAGAAAAACAAACATTGGATCACTTCTATAAGAAACAAGTTTATAAATTTTGAGTTATGTCTGTTTCCAACATTGTAAAACTGTCTCTTCCCCCCCCCCTCAGGTAGCACTGGGACATGACAGTAGTGCCTCTGTAGCATTCTTTAGTTTGTCATGTACATTGGTTTATAAGACCTTTTTTAAAGAAACAGATTTTACAACTGTTAGTGTGAAAGGCCTCCAGACAAGGAAAAGCTTGCAGTCCTTCAAGAAAGTGACTGTGAGAAAAAGCTTATAATACAGCTCTTGCAATATATAAGAAAACATTTTACGATCTACAAAGTTTAATTGCCATCAATCAATACCAAGCTATTATTTAGCATTTTACAGTAAACTAAAATTTGAATCATAAAAATAGGTTTTATTTCGAAACTTCCTTAAATATAAGATATTGGAAATAGTTTAGTTTGTTTTGATTAATAATGTAGCACTGAAAGATTAAAATTACTGAAAGATTTTATAATTGCGCAATCCATGTCAAACGGTGGTAAAATCATTAATAAAATTTAATTTCTTGTTTCTAAATTTTTTTGATTATTATGTCCCATGAATTTCAGCATAGTTCACAATGGGGGGAGGGGGGAATAATAAATAACAGTAACACAATGTAATAGGATGCAGTATTAAATAATATTAATTTTAAACATTTTATAATTATTATTTGAGCTCTTATGACGCTTTTCAGAAATGCTCACTTTTTAATCCATCAATTAAATGTGCGATTCCTGCATTTCAAAATGAAGAAAACCTTAACACATTTACTTGAAAAGTTCATTTTCTGAGTTGTGCCAATATTACAGCCCATGACCAATTTAATTCTTTCACTCTAAAAATAATTTTTTCTATACAGGTGAAAAATGGGTCAAATAATGTGAAAGAAAAGAAAAACTTCAAAATCTATATATATTAAAATTAATCTTACATTTACATTTTTTTAATCAACACTCCATGTAACATAGTTTTTAACAACTAGTTAAATACACAATACAGCTGTAACCTTAGTTACATATATATTCCTTACAGCCTTAGTTATTAATATATTTAATTGTACAGTACATAGGAGAATGAGAAAATGCAGAAAAAAAGAAATATTGGATGACATTTTTTAAAAAACATTAAAAAATAATAATAAATAAATAAAAAAAATTTTTAAATAAAAAATCTGAAAGGTTTCAGGTTTTAAATTACGTTCAAAGGGACCTTTTTTAACATTTTGTCTATTACCGTTATTAATTAAATATCACGTTCTTCGCACTTAAACCATAAAATTCAGTTTAAGAGCAATATCGCAAAGTTTTAAATTGAGCATATCTTTAGAATTTCTAATACAAAGTCTCACACGCTGGAGATAAAAATGTTTTTTTTTTTTTTTTTTTCCCCGTACAACGTTGCTATTGCTCGCTTTGAAATTCTTGAGTTTGTTAATCAAAAATTCGCTAAAGTTTTACAAAATATGAAATCAATAATAAAACAAATTCCAAATTTCAAATTTGGGCTTCCACATGCCCATATTCACAGTAGGATTACATCATTCAAAATTCAATGGTTCTATGTACTGTTGTTTTATCACAATGTGAGAAATACACATACATTTATGCAGATTTTTCATTATTTAATTTCTTCAAATGTAATGCAGTACTCTAACATATAGTGGCAACAGTTTGAAAAGTAAAACGGGCATTTATAGGGAACCAATGCAAAATTGCAAAATGAAAACAACAGTCCTTCAGGGACAAAGCCCCTTTGGACTAATAAAGAAAGAAATATAAAAATATAAGGAAACAGCATCAGAACATAAAACGGGAGGGGGGGGAGGCCTTGTCTCTAAGCCTTATAACCAATCCTAATGATTGCTTTTAAATCAATTAGATGCATGAAGTTGAGAAACATGCAGTAGGATGAATGGAAAGAGTGTCAATCCATGTGTATTCACTGTAGGCTTTAATAAAAGATAGTTATCAGACTTAACATATGGGTAAAGGCACATAATTAAAATATTAAAAAAAATTTAAATTGCAGAATGTTTTTAAAACATAATAGTGTTGGGTTAATAGATATGAATAGATAGAAGATGCATTATTCTCATTAAAATATTGAGTTTCGTTGATTTTAAGAATGTAAGAGACACACTATTCAGCATGTTTATTTGCATACATTACATGCAAAACAAAGCTTATTTTGATTATATTTGCTTACCTGAATTTTTATGGTTGAATGCATTTATACTGATATGAAACAATAATAAAAGCAAATCATCTGCACTTGAAAACTTCCAACAATGCTGTCAAAAAATTTAATGCAAGAGCATATTATTAACTGGAAACAAATTTTTGAAACACATTATTTAAAATCCTAGAAGTTAATTAACCCCTTTGCGCCTACTGTCACGTCTACGTGCCAACAACGAACACACTCACTTCCCGGTTGACATGCAGGCATGCCAGAGCATTTTCCCGTTCTCTACCGACTGTCACGTATTTGTGACAGTGTCCTGGAACGTTTTTCAAACTATAATTTCTGCCACAAGATGGCACTGTATGTCCATATAGTTTCAGATAAATGTACATTAGACCTTCTACTCGAAATGAGAGAAGCATGACTCACATACACGTGTTTTTGATTATATAAACAAAAGGGGAAATAAATGTTTCCGAATGGCGTGATTTATGACGTCTCTTTAAATCACACTTTATTCGCACGTGGTAGTTGTTTATTTAAGTAGAGAAGTTTTATTTGCGCTAAAGCGTTGGGTATTTCGGTTTGCAGTTCAGTTTTTGAAAATAATTAGATCTTGTTAGACGTGAATTCTTTCTGTTTTTACCGTTGCAATGTCGAAGCGTCAAAAATGTTTAACAGAGCATGAAATAGCAGAAATGACGCAAAATATTTCAGATATTGATTCTGAAATTCTGATATTGATTCTGAAAGATTAACTGAAAGACATTTTCCAAAACTTTGTTCAGAAGAGACTGATGAGAAAATGAGACGACGATGCTTCGTTTGTTCACATTCCCGGAAAAATCCTCCAAAACGGCAAATGAATTATTACGATTGCAAGTAATGTAACGTAGGACTGTGTGTAGATCCCTGTTTTCAAATTTTTCATACGAAAAGAGAATTTTAAGTAATATATTTAGTTTTCAGATGAATAATGTTAAAAGTCATAAAATGGTGAGTAATGAAAACAAAATGTGCAAAATATGCTTTTAAACAAGAAATAAGGTAATTAAAGTATATAGTATAAAAATATCTATAAAGCATAAGCCGTTTAAATACTCTATAGAGCATTATTAAACAATGCATTGATACTTCGGAAATTTCATGGATTTAAGCTTAGTAGCAAAAAAGCCCCCGGCCCTGGACAGACGCTCGCATAAGACACTGCCGGCCTCCGCGGAAAGCGTGTGTTTGCGCTACCTGGCTCGAAGGGGTTAAACATATACACTGAATATGAGCAAGAGAGGCAATAAAATAATCTTAGATCTAACACAATATATGCTAGTATAAAATAAATAATAATAATAAACTACATTTCTTAAAACTTCCTTATTTCATTATTTTCAACATTATTTCCCTAATTATTTTACATAAATGCATAACATCAAAAATAAAATAATGGTAAAGGAATTAATAATATCAATAACAAGAAGCAATGCCAGTAACCAGATTTGAACTAAAAATTTCTCAGCTGTAGTATCATATAACACATGCTATCCTAGATTATACCATACTGAGCAATATACATAACATAGATATTATTTATTAGCTTTAGTCTAAATTTTCTCATTTATGACAGAAGTTCAGGACAATAGATTGTAATATATATTTTTAAGGTTCATAATTATTAAGAATTTGAGCATGATTTGCTCAAATCAGTTCATCATAATATTTATATAATTTCCTTTCTGAATGATGTATATGAACTGAATAAATAATGGACTTCTTAATAAAAACCGCTTGAATACATCAATTTTAACAATACGGTAACATCAAAAAATGAGTATTTCAAATAAATATACATTTTGTTGTGTGTTTCAGAAATATCTGCATATGAAATACTTATTTTTTTAACTTAACATTGTTAAAAACTTTCAAAAATGTAATATGAAAATACTGTAGTTACTTAATGCATTAATTCTGATCAGACATTCACTAATACTTACAAATTATTACTTAAATATAAAAACAACAAACCATATTTCTCTAAATTACAGTTAAAATTCCTCATTATTCTAACTAAAGTTAAAAAAAGGAGAGAAAAACGAATAAAACAAGTATTTTACATATACACTGAAATTAAACAACAGCAAATGAAAGAAATTATGCCAACAAGCTAACTGCAGTACTTTAATTTTTTGCTGACTAATATTTTATGTACATATTAGCACAAACTTTCATTAATTTCAATCTTTCTGCATACAATTATAAAAATACATCTAAATTGCATAATTAAAGTATATTAATGTAATAGACCAGAATAATATAAAAAATTTAAATCATTATTAATTTGCTACTGTTTAATGGGGACAATACAAATCCCCATACATTTACTTGATTTCTTTCTCACTAAGGTTGAAAGATACTGGCAAACATAAGGAATTATATTCAATGACCAAAATTTTGAATAAAAGAACAATGATTCAAAAGGAACAGAATATATGAGTCAAGAAAAGCATGGAATTGCAAGCCATGAGTGAAATAGACTTTTTTTTTTTTTTTTTTTTTTTAAGGGGAAGGGCAGTGGGTAAATTCCACATGCAGGAAAAAATTAAAATTATTAAGTGTTGATGATAAATCATCAGTTTCAAATAAATAAAAAATATAAAACATTTAAAGTTAATTTTAGCTTCAAGATTTCAGATAATTATAATTCTAATTTCTTATGCTCATAACTGCCTAAGAAAATCTTTTTATTCCTTACTTTGATACTCATAATTATTGAAACATATTAAAAATCACAATATGTCATAATTTATAACAAATACTATTCTTCTAGTAATACATAAAATAAGCTCAAAATATTTAATAGCATTTATTTATCATCAAGCAACATTACACAAATGAAGATATATTAAATCATTACAATGTATGATAAAATACATCACATATAATAATTTAAAGTAGAAAAAAAATTACCTCCGAATTTCTAAAAATTTTACTAGATGTATCACATATAAAATTTATAACATGATAATTTAAATCCACTACATCTTTTGAATCAATGAAATCTTTCAAGGTATACAAAAATTTGTCAACATTATTTTTATCTACCATAGGACCTAAAAAAGAAATATATGAAAAATTATACATGCAATTTTTTAGAAAAGTACATGACACACAAAATTTTTAAATTACACATTTCATAATTTTACAATAAATACAGAAAAACAAAAAGCATATTTCATTTTAACATTTACTTTAATGCATACACGTGTTTGTACTTAATTTATAGGCCACACTTCACTGATCATAACAATTCTCGTATATAGGCTATAATTTTTAATAACATAAAAAATTAGGAACGTTCATTGATCTTAATCATTCAATAGATTTCTGAAGCTAACAACTAAGATCATAAGTACATATTATCTTGTACGTTTTACCACATATACTGATTAAATACATAGAGTTAGATAATTTTAATTATTCAAAATAACTACTGAAACATTAGCTGAGCACAGATGTCAACAGGTGCATTAATTTAACTTGAGGAGGCAAATATCTCAGATCAAAATTTTAATTTATTACCTGTATTTTAAAACCAAAAAAATCTAAAAATTTACTTTGTCATCAAAGTTGTGACAAAAAATAAAAGCTTTTGGCATTTAAAGAGCTACATGGTTTGTTTTACATTTACATATCAGAAAATTCCTCATATTACATCCTTTGAATATATATATAAAATGTTTCTGCATACAATTTTACAAAAATAAACAATAAACCCTGAAATAAAAGGTATGAACGTAAAACGATAAATTAAAACATACAATTTACATATGAGATAGTATCATAAAACACACTCCAGCAGTTACACCATAATGCCTTAAAGGGGGCTTGCCAGGCTTATGCATCAGTTTGCAAGCAGCAATAGTTCCATGTAATCTGTATGCAAAGCAGAAAACATGAGCCAAAGACACAATTGGCATCGCAATCCGTTGTAGCAAGAGAGCTGAATGTGCATCATACTGTCTTCAAGAGGCTGCGGAATCATTACTATAGGGATCAAAACCCCTGTAGGTCTGGATACTGGAGGATTACCCCAGTGGCAGATGATCACTTCCTGTTACTAGGTGCAAGATGTAGTAGCTAACTAACAGCATGTCAGCTGCCCCTGCATCTTTCTGCTGCTACAGATGGCCCATATACAGTCAAAAGTCGTTAATCCGGACTCGTCGGGACTTCAGCGATTCCGGATTATCGATTTTTCCGGATTATAGATCATCAGTTTAAATCTGGTAAGATGGCATGCAGAAATTATATAATTAAAAATATGAAACCGTATTTTATGAAATAAAGAACAATTATGATCTAAAGGGTATCAAAATTTACAAAAAAAAGCTTAATATTTATTTGTTTACTTTACTTTCTTCACTATCGGAAGCGAATTATAATGACGAGGAATTTGATTTAAATCATATCAAAAACGGAGTACATCGAAATGAAATACTACATTTAATAAGGAATTATAAGCCAAATAAAATAAAAACACCTGCCCTGAAGATAAGGATAGTGATGACAGATCAACTTCCAATTCACTGCGTGCCGTGGCGTCCCCCTGCCGCAGAGCAGCGTGAAATTGATAAACAGATTTCTGAATGGTTACACAAACAAAGGATATGACTTTATCCATTTTTTGCAGTAATTCCACTTTTTGTTTAATGGACTTCGAAATATACTTTCGCTTTGTAGATCCTTTACATATTAGTAAATATATATCGGAAATTCTATTTGACATAATCGAAAGTTCAAGCTTACTTTTATAAAATTGCTCTAACAGTCTGCAAAAAACAATAAGCCAGATCCAATTCGGAGATTAAGGAACAACGCAATCTGCAACATTAACTGAATTAGATAATTTTTTGATCTATTATGTAAATACTGCACCTGTATAAAATGGCCAATTACCATTTCTGACAAGAAAAACTTTTAGAACTATAATTGAACTTGAAATCATATGAAAATCTTGACTAATCAATTTTTATTGTCTAAATCAAAATTATGGTGGTTATGAATGCAGTACTTATGCATGCTTATGAACTTTTAAATATGTTTGGTACTTACATATTATCTTGTTGACAATAAAGTTTGTGGAGATTCCATAAAAGTCACGCCAATTAGTCCTTTGGAACTTTGATGGAAATGATGACCCTTTAGTTAATATTAACTAATAAATAATCAAAAACTAAGCTGCTTTGTTTTTGCACTTCATAAAATGACTTTCTTTGATTTTTACTATTTTATTATGTTTTCTAATTTTACAAGAGAACCTGCTTAAAAATGCTATGAGTGCAAACTTTCTGCAGGTAGCTGTTCGAATTTTTTACTGTTTTGTAGGCCACATCCAGGTGACCATACTGTGTCCATTAAGAAAAACTTTTTCTTGATGGTCATAACATTGAAAATAATCTACCGCTTGTTGTTCTGTAGAAGACAGGTCCCATATTTTAATAATTTTTAATATTTTTTTTCCAAAATGCAAGAAAAAGAAAACAGTAATAACAATTAACTTATATCTTTGTTCTAGAAAAATGCTTCTCGAGAATTAATTATGGTTATAGCAAACAAAAAAGCAGATGTTACGAGAGTGCTGTTACATCACACATCACACTTATCCATAACTGACCTTAAATCATGCTGCTTGGTGACAGTTTCACTGTAGACAAAACAATGTATAAGTTCCATATATTTTTATATTTCTTTATTAATATTAAGAAAATAAAATGCATTTACATGGATTAAGCTAATTACATAACTAAGTCAAGGTTCTTGAAAACTATAATTTTCCAACTAGCGTGCATAATTTCTCTGAAAAATCAAAACATTTTGTCTAACTGTATAAAACCTAAATGAGTATAAAATAACTAACTATTGTGCTTCTTGGATAAAAATTTAAGAAATTACCTTTATTTTTATACTAAAAAATACTCAATTATGGCATCCCAAAAATATGAAAAATATCTTTTAAAGAAAATATAATTTCATCATTTTAATCATACATTATTTTTCTAATGTAGGAAAAGAAATCTAAAATAAATATAAAAAATAAATAAATAAATAAAGATTTGCTTATCCATAATGTTGTGAGCAGTACATATTACAGTTTTATGTCAATG
Source organism: Stegodyphus dumicola (assembly GCF_044657685.1). Taxonomy (NCBI): domain Eukaryota; kingdom Metazoa; phylum Arthropoda; class Arachnida; order Araneae; family Eresidae; genus Stegodyphus; species Stegodyphus dumicola. The sequence goes on along the minus strand of NC_140772.1, from coordinate 62,153,927 downwards.
ACTAAAAAGCATTCCAATTTTATTTAAGATATTTTAATAGCCAGAACATAAAATAAAAGAGTAAATACAATGTCAAGGGAATCAAAATAAGCATACATAATTTCATGAACAGTTAGTTACAGAAATACCGAGTTTTATAATGTTTATACTTTTGCTATTTTACAGGTACCTGACCCCTTTATGTCAAATGAAGGGGGGGAGAATAAACAAACAAAAAAAGAAAAGAAACTAGACTTTAGCTATCAAGAAAACATGCTACTAATAACCTTTGTGGCTCCATTAAAACAATCTTTCAAGAAAACAGCAGTTTTTCGTGAGCTATAGTTTATTTTACAGATCTTAGCCAGTAAACATCATTCAGCATCAGTTCTGCTGATATTACAAATTTCATCTACCAGTCAGTAAAAGCATCCCAGAAAATCACAGGTTCTTACATCATGCGAGTTTTCCCAAAATAGGAGATCAACGACTTTCCTGTGCCTAAGCTAAAACTGTTCTGTCATCCTTAAATTGTAGTTATTTGTTTGCTTTACTTGTTTTTATGAGTATTATTTAGAATTAAATATAATTTCACATGTTTATTTTCAGTTAAATATAAAAAATACATTTAATTCATAACATAACTGTTTCAAAAGAATAAATATTAAAGTTAAATTAAATTTAAATAATTCTCTTGCGCCACTGCTGCAAGGAATGAAATTTGAATTTAACAAACATTCTCTGTTCATAAAAAGCAAATTTAAAGTTAATTAAATTTTAAATAATGAAATTTAATTGCAAACTAATAAATGACTAATTATTGCTGCAAACTAATCTACAATATCATTTAAGTTCTGAGAGCATATGTAAATCAAGTGCAAGCATCAAAATCCATGAATAAACATATAATTCCAAAAAGAATTTAATCCTAAAAAAGTTATAAAAAATCCATAAGTGAATAATTGTTGAGCAGGCAGGAGACAAACTTATCAAGGGAAAGTTGCCTCGAAACCTAACTCTTCAATTATTCAATTCGTGTTTCGTCATCCATGTAGGAAAGGATAAAAGTCAAAACCAAAAGTAAAATCAAATGTTGTGAATTACTAAAAAGAAATTTAAACAAGTGGAATTTTGAGAAATTAATAATTAATCATTTATTTGTTTGTAATTAGATTTCATTATTTAAAACTTAATTAACTTTAAATTTGCTTTTTAAGAATAGAGAATGTTTGTTGATTCATAACATAAAATTATAGAAATGCAAAAAATTACATAAAAAAAGAAACACATTGAAAATTATAAAAAATGCAAAGTCACTATTCACTTTCTAGAGTAGTTTCTGGTAATTAATGAGCATATCATCAATTATGATGAAAATGAATATAAAACAGGATATGCTGGTTTATTCATTTTATAATTTTATTTTATATAATTTTCATTTTATATTTTATACTTTAGCAAATCTTTATCACATCACCAAATGAAACATACAGCATGTCATATTCTATAGTCAAAACAGTATTGTTTATCTTCCCTCAAATACTGTCAATCTTAAAAATCTGTTGATTGCCATGAGTTTTCCAAAAGTACATAAGAAATAAAAACCAGCCTGTAATTAGTAGGTTTATTGATTGGTTTTCTGACTAAATAAATAATTTGAATTTAGAGCATAGATGTAATAAATAAATTTTTGCATATGAACTGAATGACGACTTACAGCATTATTTTTTTCCCATCTGTAAAAATCGCCAAATTGCATCAAAAGGGTTAACACAAGGCTTCTTAAACCTCTTTCAATCATGGCCCGCCTTTTTATCATCGAGATTTTTTCGCGACCCCCAGGACCCCATAATATTTATAAAAATTTTGTGGGACCCTATAAGCATTGCACAAATCCGACACAGCATGAGTGAAACTGTCAATTTTTTCACTTGTACTGTAATATACTATTGCAGTTTTAGGTCATCAACTTTAATTTCTAATTTTAAGACATAGAACAAAGTGAAAATTTTAAATAAGTAACAGATGAAATGACAGCCTCACGTGCAAAGCAAGGAAAATGAATGTTTATATTACAAAAAGAATACGTTGAAACGTTCCCCCCCCCTTGTCTGTATTGTCTTATCTTCATCTATTTTCAGATACATTGCGTAAAAATATTTGGTAATTGTAAAATTATTATAATAAGTTAGAAAAATATCAAAACTACTAAAATTTATGTGACCCCCTGCTGCAGGTCCCGCAACCCACAGTTTAAGAAATCCTGCGTTAATACACAAGTATCAAATCAAATTTTGGCAATGAATAATTATGCAAATTAGAATGCAATTCTTCAACTTGTGTGTGTATTTACAATCTATTAATAACAGATTTAAATGCATTTCACTAATGGGGAAAAAAAAAAAAAGAAAGAAAGAAAGAAAACACATGTTAATTAATATTACACAAAACCCAAAACTATTCAGTAATTTTTACCTTTAGAGTACTTTGCAGTCAAATAAATGCCCAGGACATTCATCTGAGATACACAGTCATCATTTCTGGTTGTGCCATCTAATGATGCTCTGGTTTCTTTCAAAATATTCAGAACTGTTTCAGACAATACAGAACTTTTAAGCCATTCTTCAAAGTAATCATTCTCAGCACTTGTCTCTAAACCCTTCTTTAAAATATTTTCTAACAGCACTATATTTTTTGCCTTAGAAAGTATAAAAGAAAATCTTATTTGATTAAAAATGTACTCATTTATATATAATCAAACAAAAAATAACAATTTAAAAAGGAAATGTTTTAAAATGAAATCATCAAATTTTAATTAAATATTGTAACTATATAATTCTGCTACATATATTTAAAATATCAATAGCCAAGAAAAGCTATAAATGCTGTTAAATAACAATTAAAAATACTAAAATAAATAACGCATTTAAAATTTTAAGTACAAGACATTATAAATAAATAATTACTTTACTCTACAGAATGTACCTTTAACTGTTATCTTTAAGGCACATGTGAATGGATGAAGATGAGGAAAGTAGATATTTACATAGACGGGGATGAGTCAAACTCTAACAACTGATCCTCTGAAGACTTATCGACAAGTAAGGGGAACAATTGTGATGATCAGGCTGTTTGAGATGTGAAAGAAGTTGGCATGTTAGATGTGACAGCAACACTGATTTCTGAAGTGTTTTTCTTAAGAAAATAAATGTCTGATCTTGTCTGAATAGGTTTTTGTTTCCTTTCATCATAAATAAAATGTATCGCTGCTTGGTATCGTGCACAGCAGACTTTACTTCAGCAAACCTCTCAAAATTTCAAAAATGTCTTCTTCAAACTTGAAAACTTTGTCTCAAACTTTGAGCACGGATTTGTGAAACAAAATTTTGCATACACGCATTATCTTTGTTTTTTCCATTTAATCTGTCCAATGTTAGAATTTCATTCATGTGGGGTTCAACATTCATTCATCAACACTGAATGCTTGCTGGCATCAATTCTGATCAAAAGTAATCAATTTGAAAAGATTTCCTTTGATTAAAAACAATGCCAAAGAAATAGTGGTGAAGGATTTTCACGTATGGAAAAAGGAAAAGTTAACAACTTAATCAAAAAATGACAAATGAAGAACTGAATGATCTTATAAGGCCATCTGACAGTTGAGGCAGTGATAACGAAGAATATAAAAGTGCTTTTAACTTGTAAGATATTAAACATTTATATTGTTAAAAATGGCACAGAAACTGTCTGATTTTTGTAATGGAGATTGACTCAAAAGAAGAAAGAAGAGAATACTTTACAAGAAACATTGAAAAACATGGTGCTTCTTACCAGAAAACTTTTAATAAGTTGTGTTAGTCCTTGTCCCAAGCAAAAATCGCCAGTATTTTTTTTTAAAATAATTGTATCACATACTTATTCAACAGCAGCAAATTTTTTTTTTCAATAAGCAATTGTTTCATTTTTTCCTTTTAACTATAATAATATTCAGGTTTGTGTAAATTATACATATTTTTTTTATCTGAATTGCACACTTTTTACATAGAAAGTTAACTTTGCAGAACTAGATGCTGCCCACACATTGTAATGACATAATCCCTAAGTTTGGCAAGTCCTTCCAAATGTGCTGTAAAGTGATATCAGGTTTATCATCGATAACTAGGAGTATATACAGTAAGTACTCTTTTTTGGGTGGGCAATCACATGTTGGATCTTTTTTGTTAATTTTATTTTTGATTCTGAAGAAATTTCGTAAGGTTGGAAGCACCTGTATGTATTTTAAAAGCTTTATACTGATCAGATAAAATAATAGTTTTACTTTACGAGATAGTATGAATTTACCCATAAATTTCTCGATAAACAGTGTTCTATTTAACACTTTTTTGACTGCTTCAGTGAACTATTTATGAATATATTAAATGGAGAGTAGAGATACTAATGCCCATTCTATGCCTAGATTTATCAAAAAAAAAAAAAAAAAAAAAAAAAAAGACTATGCATTCCATTAACTACAGAAAATGACTTTTTTTTTGGGGGGGGGGCGGGTTCCATTCAGAATTTATCATGCATTACAAAGTTAATAAAAGACTTCTTTTTCCAGAGATTTACACTTATTTCTAAATATGTAAATTTCCATAAAACAAAATATACATCATTGCTTACAACTATTAGATATATTTTTGGTTTAATATATTATTTGAAAACAAAAATTATTCCAACAAATACCAGAGAATTAGCTTAAGACTACCATTCCCAGCTAGAGATATTTCTGAAGCATAATACTGAAGATTTTTCTTAATGCTATACAACTTCCACAAAGCATCACTGCTCCACATCATAGGCACTCAAGATTTAAATAATATACCAAAACTCCTATCCAACTAACTACGTTTCTCCATATAAGCATTAACCTGTTATTAATTTCAAAATACAACTAACCTATGCATGTACCATAAAAGAATGACTTGCTGAACTCTTCAAATCTCCTTATTTGAAACACAGTGTTATAATAGTTTAAGTCAAAGTATTTTTCAGTATTAATAATAAATAATAAACAAATTAAAATAACTTATTTTAGTAAAAATTATGTATGATCAAAAACAGGTACATAATTTTTAAAGTACATTAACAATTTGTTATGTGTGTTACTCAAATTTATATCTTGATTACCGGCTTCTTTATTTATCTAATCAAAATAATTTTTTGTGGTGCTGAAATACCACTAGGAGAATCTCTGAGAAGGAGAGCTTTTAACCATTTATGTAAGCAGCTGAACTAAAAGCCATTACATCTGAATAAATTTGGTATGTCATATAGCAGGACTTAGGTTGAGTTTTTGCATCTATACGGCCCACGACGATGTAACGCGCAATTTAATCTATTGCGGCGTTTACGCTGATGCGGCGTTTCTGTGTAATTTTAATTTTTTTCCCGCCATTTTTCTCGAGTGCGGCGTTTACGCTGATGCGGCCTTTCTTCCGGAAATTACGGTACATAAGAGCAATAAAAAGTTTGCAACTTGATGAAAAAAACTTTACATATAATGATTACCGTAATTTCCGGAAGAAAAGCCGCGGCGTTTACGTGTTTAAAACTTAAATTTTCAGCGGGTGCGGCGTTTAGGAGCACTAAAAATAAAATATTTCCTATGATGGTCATTGTACATAGTTTGGATGGCCTTGTCATTGTGCATAGACTGGTGCTGTTTCCACACAAAACACCACTCAGTTGCTTTTTGCGAACGTTATTTTGTTTACATTCTTTCCCTTGAATGGACCAACATGCCTTATTCACCCTAAACGAGATCTCAGAACAATAACATTCTTCCCCCTTTCAAATCAACATTCTCATCAGTTTGAATAGTCTCTCTCCTCTGCCATTCAATGAATCTTCCAGAACCCATCCTCTTCCCACCCCTGCCTTTTCTGCAATTTTTTTCAAAGGCGGACACGACTCCACCTGCCTCGAAATAGTGAACTCTGATGTATTTCCCCTTCAGCATGAATGGATTTTTCTTGGTATTCTGCCAAATACAGATCCCATCAGTTTGGGTACAAGTACTTGTTGAATAGTTTTTAATTAGGGAGCGGAAAATTTTTGAAAATGTCTCTACACGGCACAGAAGCTATACATTTCTTACCTTTAATTTATTTTTGAGTTATGGTTTCATTTTATGCATTTTTCTTAACTGGTATGTCATATAGCAGGACTTAGGTTGAGTTTTTGCATCTATACGGCCCACGACGATGTAACGCGCAATTTAATCTATTGCGGCGTTTACGCTGATGCGGCGTTTCTGTGTAATTTTAATTTTTTTCCCGCCATTTTTCTCGAGTGCGGCGTTTACGCTGATGCGGCCTTTCTTCCGGAAATTACGGTACATAAGAGCAATAAAAATGCACTCTGCATAAGAATAAAAGAACTGCATAGGAATAAAAGAACAATGTCTTGTTGCAACATTATTGACAGCTGAGACGACATCTGTAGTGCTGAAAAACACTTTCAAAATTTAGTGACATGAACAAATCACTTTCAGTCATCAAGGAAGCCTGTGCCTATCCATAATGCAATCAATTATGCTAATGGTATAATAAATTTTAATAAGAGATAAATTTAAGAAACAGATAAAATATTATTTAGTACTTAAGAAAATAATAAATTTTTATTAGAGAAAATATTTAAAATGAAAAGTTAATTTAAATTTTTAAAAATACGATTTAAATAAAAAAAATAGTTTAAATATAACCTGGCTGTTTGATTTTTTAATCAAATAAAAAAATAAATTTTAAAAAATCATGATTTTAATTAATTCTGGTTTCAAAACAACACATTATGAGGCTTAACCAAAAATCTTCACAGGTAGCAGACTTGAGAAAGATCATTTACTTAGCAACAATATTACTACAACATAGACGTATAACCATGAAAAAATTTAAATAAAAGCTATACACATATACACATCTCTGCGTTTACACAGCTGAGATAACAGCAATTTATGAAGTCATTCAAGAGCTTCTACAAATAAGCCCTAAAAGTTAAATTTGTATATTCTTCCATTATAAAGTTAACGCAAAAAGTAATTAACCTGATTCCTTTTTCTACAGATTAAGCAAAGGACAAACTTAACTATCCTTATGCAATTAAATTTGAACAATCCTTTTCTGAAATGGAAATAATGGTGTGTATTTAATTATGGCAAAGCACACTAGGGATATCTGCCTAAGGGGAGGGATGCCTTCGTGGAGGACTTTCTAAGGGAAACTGGCTTGTATACACATTACACATGGGGAAAACCACGAAAACGCCCATGCAGCCAGCCCGTTCGCGGGATTCGAACCTCGGACCGAACTACCAGTGTTCAGCGACTTTACTGCTCGGCCGCTGGCGGGCCGAAATGGAAATAATGACATAGCATTATCTGAAGTTAAGGCAAGCACTTTGCAAAATGTATATCTTCCAATCAGGATTCAGTTTTAATATTTATCTAATCAAAATAATTTTTTGTGGTGCTGAAATACCACTAGGAGAATCTCTGAGAAGGAGAGCTTTTAACCATTTATGTAAGCAGCTGAACTAAAAGCCATTACTTTTTGTTATCAAAATTAAGTCTCCAATAATGAGCCTTTGTAATGACAATTTAAGCTTTAGTTGAACATCTGATTTTAAATACATTTACATCTGAATAAAGCCAGAAGTATGAAAAATTGCCATGAACATTACAAAATAAGACAGTAATAACAGTGTACATGTGATACACACAGAGAAATAATGATCAATAGATGTAGTTCCCTGCATATGTTTAACAAAGCAACTACGTCTGTCTAGAGATATAGAGATGAAGTCTTATAACTCTACATAAGGCTTTATAGCAGTGCATGTGAATCTTACTTTTCTCATATAGACATACATCCACACTAAATAATCTGTTCGAAATTAACTGAAATTGAAGACACCAGGTGAATAAACCAGCCAGCCAAATCTGGCTGGTTTAATTACAGAATCACAGAGCTTAGAACTTAGAGATTCAGAACTTAGAGCACATTCTTCGAATAATTGTTACTCTGTAAAACTCTTCTTTTAGAGATCTGCGACTTAGAACATATTGAGAAGAGAAATGGAACTTACTCTTCTGAACTCAAATTCACCTGAATGAATAAGAAATTACATTGTGATATGTGGCCATTAGTTAAGAGAAAAGAATGATATAAAAATCATTTTAATATTTATTTCCTAACAATATAAAATGTTAGCATTTATTTATGAGACAGCCATGTGAATTATTTCAAATTTATTTACTTCATAATAGACTTACACTGCCTTCACAGTGAACATTTTTTTTAGTCTGCATTTTACTTGAATAGATTCTCAAATATCAATTTTTGCTTTCAACAGATATTTTATCAGTTGCAGTTTCTTCTTGAATAACACTGCAAATCTCCTCGCAGGCTCCCCCCCAAAAAAAATTCTGATATAAACTTTTATATGATTCTTTCACATGTTGGCATTACTTCACACATCAGCATTCTATGTAATGAAAAATAGAATTTCACGGTATCAGAAATGAAGTACATGCCAAATGCCACAAGAAGTACCATTGCCCTCTCAGAACCTTTCTATACTGAGAGCCAAATTTGGTGGGCAAATCAATTTTGGGAGAACTTTCAAAATATATCAAGAAATATTTTTGCTGGACTTTTAAAAGACCTGAAACACCATTTTCATAAATGATGTCAAGTTCTATCTACGATGTACCAAATATGAAACATCAGCTTCTCCACATTATTATTCTACAAGCTATTACTCAGCACAGATGCAGCAGTCCAAAATTTAACTATAAAATGCAGTTTTTATATTTTATACATTGATATTGTGACCCATAACTACCAGCACAATAGTCGCACAAGTAAACTATTTTCCTTTTTTAATATCTTTTTCCTCCGATTTATTCTCACTTGCTTATTATGTTTCAGTCCCAGCCAAAATGAAAATTTGATTTTTAATATTTAATAAATATTTTATTTAATTAATATTTTGAGAAAAATGTATGCACTATACATAAAACATATTATATTACAAAAAAGTACAAGGCAACAAATAAAGATTTACCTTACAACAACTATTCAGTATCGCCACAGCTTCTTCTTCAGTAACACAACAAATGCAAAAGATAATATCTACAATAGAGCTTATACAAGCATAATCACCTTCACTAGCAGATGCCCATTTCAGAATCACTTCTTGGCAAAAAATGACAAACAGTTTTTCATCATCATTTGGAACAATGTGTGTATTTAAAAATTCATTAAAAAGTTCTTTGTTTATAGTTGAAGCTACTAATTCTCCAAAAATCCTCAAGTAACAAATATTGCATTCTGCATTAATTTTTGAATACAGAATTTCATATAATCTTAAAATGGACTGAAAAGTTTGGTTTTCTCTTGTGAATGATGTTCCCATAGTAACAGCTGTTTGGTTACTAGAAGCAATGCTTTCATTTTGATCAGTTTTCTCTTCATCCTCAAATCTAACTTTTGGTTTCTTATTTCTTATAACTGTAGATGATGAAAACATACTATTAAAGAAATAAGCTACATATGTTGACACTCTACATTTTTCTTTCAGTTTTTCTTCAAAAATTTTACACAAAATGTCAATGATATTGTCCCAAAAAACTTGCAAACATTTAGCATAGTTCTCTGAATTTCCTTCATTTTCACTAAGAATTTTCTGTTCAGTTTTTTTAATTAAATCACCTAATAATGGATACAATTTGGATGCAGCAATGTGAGTACTTTCACAATCATAAAATGAAGAGTCCACAGTAGGAATAATCTAAAACAAGTAAAGAAATTCATTAGATAAACATATTTCCCCTTAATTAACAGAATTATTTTTGAAACAAAAATCTTTAAAATACCATTTTTTATTCAAAATAACACTATGTTATAGATGAAGCATCAAACATAATATACTTTAAAATTGAATTTTTTATAGTTTGGAAAATTATCTCTTATCATTTATTTGGCTTTGCACTTATAATATAACTGATTTGTTATTCACATAAACCCAGAACCAGCTCCAAGGCTCATATGGCCGCACCAAGCCACAGAGACTGCATCAGGCGGTAAGATATCTAGCACCGGCCCTCAGTAAAACTTAAGTATATGTAGGAATTTATTTATTCAGAACTCTGATAAGCCTTAAGCATGTGCAAGAAATAGACATAATACTAATAAATAGCTAAACTAATACAATTAACGTTTAATTGTATCAGTGCGCGATAGAAGCAAGATAAAATTTAATGGAAGAACTTGTCGTTAGTCGCCAAGCTCATGATGTATTGCCAAATATGTATAGTGGACGATAGCTAAATTTGATGGTGATAGCCGCGAATTTAAAGGGTTTTTTTTGTATATCGTAAGACAAAGGTGAAATTTTCCAATTAATGGATTTTGTAAAGAAATGTGGAGAAGCGGTAATAAATGAAGATGATATAAAAGAAGTTTTTCATTGTGATGACAATGCTTCTCAATCATCAATAAATTATTAATGAATGGCGAAATCTGTAGTATGGTTCTAGATCCAGAAAATATTGCTACCGATAGTGAAGAAAGTGACAGCCCAGTTACTGAAGACGAGAAAATTTCGATTAACAAGTTAGTCAGAATTCTCGACATAGCAGTTACAGGACTTCAACAATGTAACTAGATGTAATGTAAACAAGAGATTATGTCTGTCTACAGAATTAAAGAGAAAGTATTTGCAAAAAAAACGAAGCAACTTACGTTGAAAGAAATGTTTAATAGGGTAAACAAATACATACTTTTTTTTTTTTTTTTTTTTTTGTTGTTAAATTTTGATACCTTTTACATAAAAAATACTTCATTATTTCATAAATCACGATTTCATATTTTTAATTTTCTAATTTCTACATGCAATCTTATTAAATTTAAACTGATGATCTAATATGTGGAAAAATCCCAAATCTGGAATCGCAGAAGTCCTGACAAGTCCGGATTTCTGACTTTGTACTGTAATAGAGACTTTATTTGTATTTACATGGTAAAGAAAAGCTGAATAAAGAAGAAATAATTTTTCTTTAAGTAAATCTGAAATTTTAATTCCGCACTTCTTTATAGCCTCTAATAATATTTTTGATCAACTACTCAAGAGCAAAATATAAGGCAAAATTCGTATAAGGACTCATGTTAGGGAAAATTTTACTGCTAAAATTTTTGTAAAAAGAGTATTTACTTGCTTAAAAATATAAAACTTACTTTGAAAGTAATTTTGCTGGTGGATATAAAAATTCCTGGTATAATTCCATTATCGAGACCGCATGAAACCGCAGCCAAAATATATGCAGATATCTAGCAAATATGCCCATTTAACTGCAATTATTTAATATGATTACTATATAATATAATTTCATCTGAAATAAAATAATATTCTTAGATAGTTATCTGTTATTATGCTTCCTTCCTTACTATAATTATTTTTGGTATCATTGGTATCACCACTAGTTTGGAAATTTTTTGCAGTTCCTGATAATGGAATTATACCAAACTTTCATACAGGGTGATTCATAAAGAAGTATACAGTTTCAATGCACTATAAATCAAGAAAAATGTAAGATATTATATGTTACCTGCAACAGAATTGTATTGGATTATTTTAATTTTTGTTAGAGACAGTTACAGATGTTCTTAGTTACACAGAATACATTGAGCCAGTAATGCAATGCCATCCATACACATATTAAGGTATCTGAATCACGTCCATCGATAGGAGCTGTTATACGCTGCTTCAGCTTCACTAGATCGACAGGAATGCGATGGACGAATACCTTGTCCTTTAGGTACTCTCACAGGAAGGAATCACAAGGTGTTAAGACAAGACTTCTGGCTGGCCATTGGATAAGTGGCATGTTGCAGTCCGCTGCTTATCCAATCTCTCGGTGAGGAAGATGTTCATCGAGGTAAAGCAGTACCTCCTACATACAAAGCCACTGCACAGCTGACACTACGTCTCTAAAGTCGTCCTTATCTACAGACAGAATGGTTGCCACATGAAGCCACTTATCGCTGTTATTCCCTTAAGAGGAGAGAAAATGAAACGTAGTCCCCCCCCCTTGCAGAAGGCTTATATCATTTGGTTTTAAATAAATAAATATGTATATCCGATTTGCCCTTCATCGACTGCATTTCCTAATTTCAAATACGTATCTTAACTTTTCTTAAATAATTTTACACTTAAAATAATATAACAGAAATTGATTTAACATACTTCAGATGGTGGTAATAAAATACATGTTTAAGTTCTGGCTGTTGCTGGTTTGTTTTTTGAATATATATTTTACTAAATATCCTCTTCCTTAATAAAAAGGCAACAATAATGCATAATGACAAATTAATAGTTGATTAAAACTAAAAATACCTAATCCTTAATTTATTATTAATGTTTTATTTTTGTAATATCATTTTTTAACTACATTTGCTATTTACACATATTTGTTTAGTAATTTTCCACTTTTGATCTTGTTCACTTCACTGTAGAATTGAATTTTGTAACATATAATAAACCTGGAGTATGATTTGAATACTATTTTTGAACAATATGAAAAATACTATTTTTGAGCATATATTGGTATTTATTCAGTGTTAATTTTCAATATAGGCACAAAAAATTCCACTGTGTGGATATTTAGATTTATTCACAATCTGAAAAATAAAACTGACAAAAAAACAGGATCCTTGATTGCAGAACTTTTTGCTGCAGAATTATATTTGATACAAGAAGCTTAAAATGAACATTTTCCTGATGAAATTAATAATTTAAAGTCTGGACAGTTGATATCGAAAAAAGCTTAAAAATTTATGACCTGAATTCTAAGTGAGGAAGGAGTTTTGATTCTAGGAAGAAGATTACAAAAATCCTGTTTATGTTTTCACGAGCAGCATCCTACAATTATTCCTTAAAAACTCATTTTACAGATCTTCTGGTACATGATGCCCATGAACGAGTTCTTCATTCAGCTCCAGATAATACTCTCACCTTCCTCTGTGAAAAATACTGAATAATTAGATCTAGACAAAATGTAAAAACAGGTTATAAGAAACTGTGTACTGTGACAGCATTATAACTCCCAACCGATGCAACAAGTCATAGCCCCATTACTTTCATCTAGGATTGAAAATGCAAATCCTTTTGATGTTATAGGACTGGATTATGCAGGTCCACTTTTCATTAAAAATAAAGTTACCAAGTATTATATCCTATTACTGACCTGTGCAATAACACCTGCAGACTGTATGGAATCATTTTCAGCTTCTTTCTCAAAATTCTCCAGACAGCAGGCTAAGATATCTACACTTCACAACACAACTTTTGCTTTGATTTTCTCGAGCTTCGCTGAATGGCAGTGGTGTGGTGTATTTAATTACGGCAAAGCACACTAGGGCTATCTGCTTAAGGGGAGGGATGCCTTCGTGGAGGACTTTCCAATCCTTCGGTGAGGAAGATGTTCATCGAGGTAAACTCACACGTAGATGGACCAGTGTGGTGATGCACCATCCTCTGAAGAAGGAAGTTGTCAATATTGCTCTGCAACTTGACATCAGCCAAAGAGTTAACATATACAGAAGTGTGGCTCCCATGGCAGTTTCTTCATGAAAAATAAACACACACTCGTATACACATTACACATGGGGAAAACCACAAAAACACCCATGCAGCCAGGCTGTTCGTGGGATTCGAACCTCGGACTGAACTACAGGTGTTCAGCGACTTTACGGCTCGGCCGCTAATGGGCCTCGCTGAATGGCGGTGCAAACTCTATCGGTGACTTCTTTTGATACAGTCAGTCATCCATTACTTTAGCACAAGTAGCCCGTAGTTTTAAATGTTTCATGTCACTGATAAGATTTTCTAGTTGGAGGTTCTTTTCCGAATCATGATCAAAAATGCCAGTGCACAGCAGTTGCGGATTCAAACACAAAAGGCCTTCTCCCATTGCAGACCCCGCCATTTCGACTGACTGATCACATGACATCCATGTGTCTATGTCACTTCTGTGAGAGGTAAGACACAAATTTTAAGAGTACATCTAGGTGTGTGGTGATTGTCTTTGATTGTTACTGTTTTACAGCGTCTGGAAAGTGTATACTTCTTTCTGAATCATCTTGTATAATATAATATGATGAGTTCTTTACTTCAAAAAACTTCTCCAGCATGTATCCCTTTTTCTGCTGTACTGACATTGTTTTCTTTACATATAACTCTTTCTAAAAATATAACAGTTTAATATTTCTTGAATAATTCTAGAGGCATGAGTATGTTTTGATTAGTTGTTTAGATGCAAATAATCTAAATTTACAGTAAAATTTGGAAAAGTACAGTTAGAGTAAAAGGGGAAAATATAAACAAAATTCGGAAAACATTCTAAAGAACCCTGGTCCTTTCATGAGCAGGTTACTGAAATTTTCTGTACTTACTTGGTTGATAATGACTTTTTCTAAAAATTCTGGTGCAAACTTTTTATTATCAAAATGAACAAAACATATGTATGTAAGGCACTCCATGAATGCAGTTAAAATTGCATCACACTCCATTGGTGAACTTCTTACTCCTTCAAGTTTAAGGCTATAATAAATGCAGTAAACACATGAGTATAGTAATACAAATCGGAAAAAAAGTTACATTATTACACTATTTATTGCATATATTTTTTACATGTACCTTATTTAATCTTATTTTTCTCTCCTTCGCATACCTTCCCTTAGTTAAAGTTTGTTTCAGACAATTTTGATTTATTTACATAATTTTCAGTTTATTTCCTGATTTCAGGAACTGGACTCCTCCAAAAGAATAAACAGTTTCTGTAACCTTATTTCAGATCTTTAAAATTCTAGCCATGGTCATTTATCTTCTCCCATACGCATAAAAAGGGAGGTACGAAATGGACAGAAATCAACGGGGCACCCCTTTCCCCCCTCCCAAAGAGTAAATTCCAGCAGCAGATAATAAAGATAGGAGAATATGTCTTTTTACACCACCAAAAAGAATACATCTCCACTGGAAACTGAAAATTAACAGCAACAACCAAATGTCACCCTGTTATCTTCCTGTGGCATCTAATTATAATAGGATTATAAATGCTGATATTTTACGATTTTCTCCTTTTTAGATATTTTTAGACTTTATCCTCACAGGCCTTTATTTGGGAAAACAAATCTCCAGATATGCAATTTAATATGAAATTCATTGCCTTCATCAACAGTCCAAAAGGACAGATGACTATGAAGATGAAAATGACTGAAGAAAAAAAGTAATTTGAAAACTACAGTCTAAAACCTCAAAGAAGAATTTACCATTAAACATTTTTAAATTAAAAATTAACAAAAATTAAAAATACAGGAAATTATGCAAATATTTCTTTTTTTACATAAAAAAAAAAAAAAAAAGCATTTGCTGTTTCTAATTTATAAAATCAAAACTTTACTACTGAATAAACTTCAGCTAAAAAGAATATGTATAAAATAGTATAAACAGAAACAAATCACAACAAAAATTATTGAAGTACTAAATATTAAACTTGAAATCTATATGTTGCTACAGAATTCACTATAATCACTGGATTCCTTTTGGATGCAGAGGATGATGGCTTCAATTTAGAACTTTTGATAACCTTTCATAAGTTGTTAGAAATCTGCTTTATTAATGGCATTTATGATATAAAATATAAAATAAACTACAATTTTAAAATTTTGTTAAGAACTCATTGTAAAAAACTTAAAAACTTAAAGTTATATTGTACCTATTGCTGACACACAACAACTTTAAATATCCCTGACATAAGTTTATTGAAACTGAAAACATTTTTTGGCAAGTACAAATAAAAGTTAAGAAATCTGCATCTTGCAATATTTTAATACGATTTTTATCACACTAGAAATTAATGGTACTTACGTATTAACGTAACCAGGCCAAAATTCGCATAAATTGCCAAATTTGGCTACCCTACTTACGGCAACCCTACATGTGTTATACGTAGTTTTGTAAAAAGAGCATGTGGAGATTCACAAAATTTTCCTGCATTTTCGTGCAAATTTTTGTAATTTATGAGAAAATAGCAGTGTACATGGATAAAGTCAAGAGTGTGCGCAATGCCATTTTTGTGCAATTCTGGGATGTTTTTTTAAGTAAAAATAAGTCGACGTGTACATGGTTATGGCGAATACGGTTTTCAATCAGTGTTAAAAGCAATAGCCAAAAGATTTCCGCCGAAAAAATAATTCTGCAACTTATTCAAATTCGAAACCGGAAGGGTTTAATTGCTATTTTATATTTTAAAACAAAATAATATAAAAAACTGTATTAAAAATTATCTGTAATTAATAAATGTACATTTTCTTTCTATTCATACTTTTTTACTCAAACTGTTGGAAAATATAGCTTATTTTTAAACCTTTTACTGCATCATCTCTCCTCCTTGAAATGTTTATTTAGTTTAGTCCTTATTTTAATGTAATACAGTAGTTACTTCTACTTCTTTTTCTTGCTGCCACTGTTTGCATTGAGAACGGACTGTTTCAACCTAATTGAGATGCAAAAACGAAACATGATGTTACGTTATCTGAAAAGCCGATTCGTGCCGAAAGCTGATTGGTTGCCGTGAGATGACGTCATTCCTACTTCTGCTATAAGTATCTCGCGTCGCTCTGGCTCAACCCTTCTAGTTCCTGCTTTCCCGGCATTTGAGTGAGCGGTTTCCAGCCCCTTCAGAAGAATGGATGCAGTCCGGTGATTAAAGTGCATTGGTTCTGGTTTGCGAGATGATGGTTCCAGAATAAAGTTCTTCGGCTACCATGTGAGTGACTGCCGTGGGCGGCATCCATGTTTCTTCAATGAAGGCGGAATTAAAAATACGTGAGCGGCGACGATTCCTTGTGCAAACGGAGTTAGGCCGGTTTTAAGTGTTTTCAAGAACTTCATTTGAATTTTCAGGTGTTTTTCTTGACCATTGATTATGGACTTATTGAATGGGTAGCCAGCTTTATTTTTAGGCCGCATAATTACTGTTTAGGACATTTTTGTTTGTATAGAATGCCAGTGTTTTGGAGACCAGGTAAAAATATTATTTGATGAATGATGATTATATTATATTTTTCCTAAGACTCTGATATTATTGACATTTATTTTTGTGTGTTTTTATTCTTTATTATATTGTTAATAAATTGGTTAAGCTCAAAATCTTTTATTGTCTTCAATGTCTGCACAGCATATCTCAGGGAGCTTTCATTGCTACTACTGCTAAATGTTTAATTTCTTTAAACTTTAAACTTTGCTTTAGCATCATAAACTTACAAGTAGCGCCAACCTGGTTGCGACAATACGTAAGTACCAAATTAATTAACTACATTTACAGATTTTCCAACATTATATTATTGTTTTTAATGGAAATGAAAATATCAAATTTCAAATAACTAAAATCTTAAAATCTTCGTAACATAGTATTTGCAAAAATTACATAATTGAAATGCCTTTGCAGGTCGCTTTAAATTTGACTACCTTTATATAATACACAAAAAAATTAACATAAATTTGTATTACTATAATTGTATTAGTATTTAATGCCAGTTTGTTAACAATTTTTTTAAAACAACAACATAATTAAACAGAGCTTATTATATTTAATACTATTATGCAATTTGTTTAAATATAAACAATTTATTTAAAGTAACTATACATATAAACATACCAGAAAATTCTATTTATTTTTTTCTTGGTACTTTCATATTATCCCGATGAACCTTAGAAGAAATTTCGGCAATGACTGGCAACCATTACTGTGGAATTCTACAGGAAGTGGTCACCATAATTGATGCTAAATCGCGCTACTTGGGTGGTTGATGGGATAATATATAAATACCATTTTATTTAATATAATTTTAGCAATTAAAATATACATATATGTAATATATAAACATACCGGAAAATAAATTTTTTATATTCTTTCTAGTGGACACAATTCAGTAATTGCTGTTAATATTTCAAAAATATTAATTATAGCTTCTTTTCCCCACTGTTGAAACATTGAAAATAATAAACATAATTAGCATTTTATAGTGAGAAACAGTTATATTGACACAATGCAATTATGAAAAACCAGTTAAATCATTAACCATTTGTTTCTTACACATTGTTAACTATTTGTTTTTCACACATGCGCAAATCAGTAACTGGTTGTTTCTCAACAATGCAGAAATGTGAAAGCTCCACTTTCTTGCCAAGGCTGCTACAGAAGACAAGTAACCATTTAGCAGTAAACTTACATTTTTCAAAAGAAACTGTAGTTGAATATATAATTAAATTCATTAATTTTTATGTATGCAAATGTTTCTCTTTCTACATAGGTTGTTGTATTAAACTTTTTTAAACAAAACTTTTTTAATAACTTGGTTTTAGTATTAATTTCAGAAATATCAAACTGAAAGAGGCACACTATTATTAAAAATACAATGTAAATATATTACATTTTCATCAAAACTATGCATATGCACAAATATTTCACCATACTTTCATCATTTTAACATTTTCTGTGTCACAATTATTTTAAAGCCAGGGATCGAAGTATGTGCCGCAGCGCCTCTGGCTTTGCATCACAGGGTGACAGGACTTGCATTGGACACTCAGCCATATTTTTCATTTATTATATCTTTATTAATATGTTTCATTAATTTTTATTCTATTTCTTAAAAAAATAGTTTCTTAAGTTTTTTTTTTCAATACTTATATTTCAGCTGTTCATTCAATTCCACTTAAATTATACTTTCAACATTTTTGTTTCTCCCTTAAATCTAAAGTAATTCTTGTTCTCAATTTCATTTCTGAAAGCACCATTTCATTCTATCACTTAGTTCTTTCAGTTTGCAAATAATTTTATGATGTTGGGTCAAATTTGTCAGAGAGGGCTACTGACAATAACAAAGGTGGAAATCTTTTAAGTTATGTACCCTTCCAGGATGGTAATATTATTGTTGAAGATCTGTTCTGTAAGAACATCATTAGAAGCACATAGGCTTGACTTCTTCGAAATGCTTGACAAGTTTATAATGGAAAATGATTTAGTTCGGAAATAGTGCATCAGTGTACATACTGATGACATTCGATCAATGCTCAGTCACTATTGCAGATGCTTATTTGCAGTAAAACATCACATGCTATCTGAAATACAGGAAAGCATTTGCATTGAAAATGCTTAGTCTTCATTTGAATTTGGTATTTGAATGTATCACAGACATAGTAAACTACATGAAAACCAGACTGCTAAATGCAAGATTTAAAAAAAAAAAAAAAAAAAAAAAAAAACCAGCTATCTAAGGACATGGAAATTGAACACACAACCTTGCTCTACTATTGCAATTTATGATGGCTATCGTGCAGCAACATCCTGTCTCAGGCATTTGAGATGCATCAAGAAATTCACACTTTTCTGCATGAGGAAGGTCATACGATCACAATGTATTTTGCTGAACCAGACATTTGCTCAAACTAGCATATTAGTGTGACATATTTCAGAAACTAAATGTCTTGAATATGTCTCTACAAGGAAACATATGCACATCTCGAAATTTGTAGAACAGATTTAAGCATTTAGGAAAAAACTGCAGTTGAGGATAAGAAAACTGAAGGACAGTGGTGTTCAAAATTGTTTTTTTACAGTGTACCAATTGACAACTTCTAATAAAGTCATTGTTCTAGAGAAATTAATGTCCCTTTTCAAGGAACATCTCTCAAAACTCAATGATGGGTTCCCAAAATACTTTGCACAAGATAATGTAGAGAAAATTATGTTGATCCAAGGTTCTTTTTATTCTCAAGTAGCCTGGCACTTTACTTCATAAGACAAAGAGAGTTTAACTGAACACTTTTGCAATAACATTCTGAAAATTAAATTTGATTGTTCATATTTATTGGAATTTTGGATTTTAATCAAAACTGAGTATCCAAATTTAAAGTTCTAATGCTCTAAAGATCCTCATTCCCTTTGTGACATCCTTTCTATGCAAAGATAAATTTTAAGCTACTGCTGGAATAAGGACCAAATATTGCTTAAAAACCAGTATGGAGCAAAAAAAAAAAAAATAAGAACAGCTGTATTAAGACTTCTGCAATTTGAAAAACTGCACAGGGATCAA
Organism: Stegodyphus dumicola; assembly: GCF_044657685.1. Lineage (NCBI taxonomy): Eukaryota > Metazoa > Arthropoda > Arachnida > Araneae > Eresidae > Stegodyphus > Stegodyphus dumicola. The sequence continues at coordinate 62,133,750 of NC_140772.1, read as the reverse complement.
CAAGCTCACCTGTCACATTGACTTTCTAATTTGCCACCAAGGTTTCTTTTAATCATACTTAATTTGTATGCTTTCTTATAAATTAAAATTATACCTCTTCATTAAAATGTTGCTTTCATTTCTGTGGATTAACATTGTAATAGAAATACTGCAACTGGGGTACCATGAAAAAATAACAAAACTGAAAGTGTGCCACTTACTGAAAAAGTTTGGGTAAAGCAGCTTTCTAACACAAATATTTCAATAGAATATTAATTACAGAATTTCAGGAGAAAAAAAATTAAAATTGAATATTTTTTCCTGTATTACATAATTTAAAAAATTTTAAAGACTGCAAAAAGTAAAATCAGAAGACTGACCTTTGGTTTAAGCATGAGAAAAACTGAAGTAAAAAGCTTTCTTCTTCAACGACTTGTTTTGGAAACTTGCTCAGAAAAGGCAAAAGGCAAGGAAAGAGTAAATGAGCATTTCCTCTTCCACCTTGTTTTAAGAGTGTCCATAACTGAGGAAGAACTACTTTGTGAATATCTATTCCTTCCCAGCAATTCTATAAAGGAAAAAGAATATCTTAAAATTCTGCTGATTACTTTAAGTCATCAACTGTCAATGGATATTTAAATTAAGTTCAAGGAATGCCAGCAGCTTACCAAATTTAACTGAAGCAAAAAATAAAATTGCACATAGAAATCTAGCAAAAATGGCAATTTAACCAATGCTTATCATCAAATGTCATATTCATTTCAGTTCATAACAACATTAATTGATTGAATGAATATAAATAGTATATGATAAGAAATATTCACAAAATTACTGAATTCTTACTGGAAATAAGAATTTCTCTTCATGCATAAAAAGAACTTTTGATTTTTTGCTGAACTTACTATACAAAATATATAAAACATACATTCATCTAATAACAAAATTTAAGTAAGCTTGTTATGTGGTGCTAACTTATAGTTTTATGTTCAGATGATTAGAATAAGCTCTTTCATGAGATTATTACATTAAAGCATATTGAATAAAACCCAAGAACATTAACAACTAATAATGATATAACACAGGTATTTTATGCAAGTGTGTCAGGGTACTAATCACAGCCATAAAAAACAGGCATTTTTTATAACTATGATATAATTAATAGCACTTTCATTTTTCAAACAATAAGATGATCATATCATATGCCTTCCTCTTAACAATACACAGAATTACCAACACATGCATAGTGAGATGATTTCAGAAATGAATGGGTAGTGCTTTGATCAATGCAAATTACTAGTCTTAGAATTTCTATGACATAGAAATTCTATGTCTATATATCTATAGTCTATTCTATGTCTATATTCTATTTTTCACTCTAATGTCATTTAAATATGCCGATCTTTCAGGATGAATGCCCTCCTCTTAATTTGATTATATAATAATGCAAAACTAAATTATAGATGTTACAGTCATGCATAATTGAATTATGAATATATTAACAGAATTAACTGAATTATGATTGCAACACTCAAGTATTCTCCAGATTGGAGAGAAGGGATTCAACAACAGAAACTGAATGTTACACTACACATAAGCCCATTATTTACAATTTTACACAAATGATTAAAAATTAATTAAGATATTTTCCCCTTGTTACGTGTCCATGACCACAACACCCACTTTGCTGCAACCACCTTTTCACATCTATACTTATTCTGGAAAGAAACAGTGTTGTAAGTAAACAATTTCATTTTCCAGCACCAGTGCATCTAATGTATTAGTAAAATAAATTTAATCTAAAGTGAGACTGATGCTTCCATACAATGCTTAAAAATCCTTTCAGCATGTGCACTGCTATGAAGTACTTACAAAATAGTTAACATTACTTTTATTTATTTATTTATTTAATTTATTTTTAATTTGCATAATCCACTTTCATCTCGCAATCTCAGAATGCTATGTGCCATGCTACTTCAATTCGAAGAGGAGAAAAAACTTCTCTCATTAAAATCAATGAAATGATAAACAGACAGGTTTTTGAACAATCAAACCATGTACTGAACAGAAGAAAAATGAAAGCTTCCTTCTAAAAGAAACATCCTTAACTTATGCATGCTTCAGAAATTCACAGTTGATGGGCATTTTCTTGAGGATGTAGCCACAACCAGCTTTGCTTACACTGGGACAAAATGGACTTCCTTGTTTCCCCAAGACATAATGCCCTAAAGTATACAGTTGTAATCACTGTTCAAGGCAATGAAAATTCCTTTGCCTGAATTATGGGTGGATTTCAACTATGACAATAATAATGATCCTACTGTAGGACTATTACTGTAGAAAGAAACAATACCAAGGTATAACTTCACAGAACTGATATTGCAATTTGAATTGCCAATCCCTCGCTAATGCAAATAGCACGTTTTCCTTTCTCGTAGAATCCACCATGTACTTTAGACCATCCACTTGCAATTTTGTTGGCTAAGGCAAAATCATAAAACATTGATCCAAATAAAGAATTTTCATGGTCAACACATGAAATGGAATTTGTGTTCCACCAGAAATGATGTTTATAATAAGTTTACATTTATAGTAGAATTGTCATTATTTTTATGAAAAAATTATATTGCCTTCAATGCAGATTTTATTTTCATGTAGCCCCGGTGTTTACTAGATTACACATGCAAAATGAAATTACCATAAATGACTGAAAATTCACAATTGCACACAAAATACAACACTTGATTTCTTTGGAAATTCTGAAGCAAGTAAACATGACCACTCTTTCATTCTTTGATATGTTTTGTCTTTATTTAGAAGAACTTTGAAAGCAATATTGTAAGTATATTTATGATGACAACAGTTTTTGGTAAAAGAAAGAATCACAAACAATGCGAGCTCATATAAGATGTGCAAGTAACATCAGCACACTGATTTGAGTACATCTGAAATACTGAATGTGACATCATTACAACAACTGAAATCAATATAATATTGACAGTGACATTATCATACCTGTAAGCTTTGATGTTACACATTCATTCACTCACACAATCATGCTATTCAAACTTGGTATTTTCTGTTACAATTTTTTCCACATCCGTTAGTTAGTCTACTCTATAGTATTAAAATTATGAAAAATTTTAAATTATAAATGTCAGAGTCTTGGGCATAATACAGAGTGTGTATCACACAATCATGCATCATGACACATACAAAATTATGTACTGAAGCATGTTAAAAATGCTAACAACATACTACAGAAATTACTCTGGCAGTTATCCAGCACTGCAGATTATCAGATCTACCTTCAATCAAGAACACATGAGAGAAATCACTAGTCATGACACAGGATAATTTTCAAGATGCTCACTAATCGCATTTAATTATGAATGCAGCTTTGGGGTCAGATATCTTCCAAATGTAAAAAATTTCACTATTTATTATAACATGCTGTATAACACAAGTGCTAAGTATGTACGCCATAAACTCACTATATCCACATTAACTGCATGCGAAGCTTATAGTGTGCAACTTCAGAAATTAAAATATCTTCCTATATAATTTTTTCCACTTTCCCCCCCCCACAGTTTTATCTCTTTCCTATTATTAATCTCTAATACAATAACATAAAAGTTGTTGATAATTGGAATGTAAGATCAAATGTGAAAAGCCTCTTAAGAGTTTCAATATGCCTTTGAGTTATTTTGTTAGCGTAAATTTTAGTAGATACAATGATTTACATGCATACATTTATAAATTTAATAATACAGTAAGTTGTTGTTTGAAATATAAAAAATATTTCATACCTCAAATTTAACTATAATGTGCAATGCAGCTTCCCATACAGAAGGGGCAACTACTGGATCACTTTCAGAAAGACAACTAAAAATTGCAGTTACAAGCTTTTTTTCAATTTCAGCAAAAACATCATGCTTGACACGGCACAGACAACTAATCAAGGAATACCAAGCACTACGAATCTATTGTAATAAAATTTAAACAGTTACTATGTGAACAAAATCACAATTAAGCTATTATGTATAACAATCATAAGGCAAATTTTGCAATATTACAATTCAAATCATAAAAAATACAACATTATTATTATAATTTTTTTATAAGAATCACTTCCATCATTTGCAAGAGACTTTTTCTTTCGCATTCCTTAGAAAATGATTCCTGCAATGTTTAATTTATCTGACTTTAAAAAAAAAAAAAAAAAAAGAATGCATGCATGACTTCTTTCTCTCTTGAAATTGACTGCAATGCATTCTCTGAAAACTTGATGATTTCCCACAAAATTTACATTTTTAAAAGTTTCTGAAGCTATCAGTTTACTATTTTTTTGGGGGGGGAGACATGTGCCTTGCCCCCAGCGTTTGACATAATCTAAAATGTACTTTTATAAACTTTGCAGCTTCATAAACTTTTTTTCTTTTCATTATACTTACATATCTGTTTGTAGTGCATTCAACAGAAATTTTATCTTGAACAGTCAATTCCAGTTTTCACTAAACAATTCCTGCTCTCAAGCAAGGCAAAAACTTTCTCTCATGCTCTATCTAGAGAATAATTTTAAGACAATTATGCTGCTAATACTTAGCATGAAGCAATTTGAGCAACAAGAAATGTTTAAACTTCTCCATTGGCTCTATTGCCCAAGGGTAGAAAAATCAAGAAAAACTTACCTTTTATTCGACAAACTATAAATACTATACAACTGAGAAAGACAATTTAGAAAAACCAATTTTCAAGACATGGTAAATCTGCTCTTGTAAACAACTTCACTTTCTTTATTAGCATGTCACTCTACTGAGCATTAATCATGTTACATCCCTTTTCTAGAAGTGCAAGAAAAACTTTTGGAAGTCCCCTGAAATTGTCAACATGAATTTCACAGCAAACAACCTGTATCTCAAATTTTTCTTGGTAGATACGAGACACTGCATCAATTCTCTCTTGTTCTCCGATTCATAAAGTCACACTAGGACTCTTCTTCTTTCACAATGTTATATCCTTAAAAATTTCAAATTCATAAAATGCACTATTCTCTTTGACACCCTTTTTTTAAAGCCACACCATGCATTTTCAGTGTCATAATGGCACATTTTGACTTATTACTTTCCCCATGCCTTTGACTCAATATTAGATTAAATAGAACAATCTAGAATAGCAATAAGGAACATTCACTAATTTCAAGATAAAAAAAAAACACCTAAATACCCACTGTAGGAAAAGAAAAGGGTGAATTACATAAGCTATGCCTCTGTAATTTGCCCTCCCTTTTAGTGAATAAGCTATCATCAATTTCCAACAATTTTACAACGTCCATCAACTTTAACATTAGGATGAGACAAGGCGGGAATGACCGATACCTCTTTCATGTAATTACTTCAAATGTTGTTGAGACTCAATGAAGTTGATATTCTTAGCTTTTGTTTGCAAAATTCAATACATGCTAATTTTTGACCCCACAAGTAAATTAATAAAATGCCAGTAACCAATAACCTACAAGCTAAATTTGTATTTGAACACTTTTTTCTTCCCATCACAGCCATTTCAGGTTTAATACAATCTTTATTTGTGAAGAACATATCTTTTTTGAAGAAACAGGACAGTTGCTTCTTCATATCAAGTCATAGTTTCTATAACAGTAAAGATGAATCCACCCAGAAAGGAAACAAAAATCAAACCAAGAAAATATGTCAAAACAAAAAAACTACAAGTTTTAACAGAAAACTGCCCTATTTTAAACTGAACAGGTACTTTTATTTTTTACTGTGTTTTAATTGTATGAAGTTAAAGCAACGTTCACATATTACATAATGAAGTCTTTCATATAATTATAAAGCAAAATGTTTCTCAAAATATAAAAGGGTTTCCAATCACAAGCATATTACTTTACATATTATGAAGTTTGTACTGAGCATTTTTTGAAATATTGAGTATTTTGCACTAAAATAAAAAATTAAAAAATTCCTGTTTTTTGCCCAGTTCTATGCACATGTAACATTTCTTTATACAAGAAGCTCAAAAATATTCTAAGACCAAAATGAAATTCATCAACAATCATTCAATGAGTAGATAAGATATTAATCAATAAGCCTCTTCCTTATTCTAATAGACATCCAGATATTTTAAAATTAATAAAAATATTTTACCTTAACATTCAGTAAAACATAAAATTATTAAAAATAACGCTGTATTTATCATTGTACAAGGTCAGTCTAAAAAGTATCTGACCCTAAATTTTCCCACCAAAGGTAATGATGCTAGAGGGGTGGCACCACCGTGCACAATGTAAGGAGACAACTTAATACACATGCTCGAAATTTCTCTCTACATAGGAGTGTGCCAGTCACTGCGTGTTTGCCACAAAGTAGACGCTGTTACAATTTTTCATCGAATTTTTTATTTCTCTCAAGATGACTAAACCAGTTTAGCAAAGATACTGCATCAAATTTTGTCAAAAGTTTGGTGTTTCTCAAACCAAAACAATTTGCACCCGGGAAGCATGCATTCGTAAATTGCACGAGAAAAATACGTGCAATTTACGAATTGCACGAGAAAAATACGTGCAATTTACGAATGGCCTTTCGTATAAAATACGTTCAAATTGAACGTAAAAATATCATAAAAAGTGTCCAGTGGCAATTACTAGATATTTACGTATATTTTTACGTTATACTATAAGTAACTTTTACGTAAAATTTAGGTATATTTACGCAAGAAACTGCTGTTCATTCGCAACTTTTACATATAATATACATAAATTTCAGGGATTTACGTATATTTTTAGCACAAATTTACGTATATTTATCGCATATACGTAAATCTCAATTTTTTGCTTCATGTATGCATATAGATTTAGTAAAAATTTACGTAAATTTCTCAGATTTTTTACTGTATATAAACGTACATATTAGGTAAAAATTAAGGTAGATATTCCGCATATTTTACGGTACAAAAACATATATATTTGATAGAAATTAACGTATATATTTCCCGTATTTTATGGTACAAAAACGTATATATTTGATAGTAACTGACCAAAATATTCCCTATGTTTTCTTTGCATATGCGAATGACTGGTAAAAATTTAATCCGATGTCTTCTCCACTTTACTGTGTATAAAAATGCACATTTTTTGGTAAAAAATTTGCATAAATGTCCAGTTACCTTTTCAGTGCATTTTTCGTAAAATGCACTTATTTTAATCTCATATTTTTTATATAAATCTATGCAAAAACTTCCTGCATGCTATGATTAAAAGATAAAACGTCATTTTTATATCAAATTCTTACATATCTGCCTTTTAGTTATGTACAGTAATATGGAATATATATAACTGGAAAATTTAAATGCACTAGTAAATAGGGGAAGGGGGAATTCTATTCAAAAATTATATAACACTTAAAGGCTGAAAATCACTTTTAATATTTCAAAGTGACTATAAAATATGCAATAAATTTCGTAAACATCAATTCTATGTTTTAAATTAATTAATGCTATCATTCATTTACATTTTTGTTTACTAAATTCATTTCATAAATTTAAATTTAGTAAACAACTGTAGCAAACAGTTGTTTACTAAATTCATTATTAATAAATAACACTTTAAATAAATTATTTGCTTTTTCGAAGGACATTTTCTTATGCCATGTAAATAAACGATAGCATTAATTGATTTAAAGCATAGAACTCAGGTTTACCACTTTGAAATGAAATATTAAAAGTGATATTCAGCCTTTAAGTGTAATGTAAGTTTTGAATAGAAATTATTTTTTTTGCATTTAAATTTTCCAGTTATATTTATTCCATATTGCTGTACATACCTAAAAGATGGATAAGCACATTTTATGAAAAATGCAGTAAATAGGTAATTGGAGATTTATGCAAATTTTTTACCAAAAATGCGCACTTATACACAGTAAAGAAGAGATGGCATCGGACTAAATTTTTACACATTCGCATATGCAAAGAAAACATAGGGAACAAAGAATATTGCGTATACCACACATAAACTACATACCTACCTTACCTCTCAGCAAAAAGACTCGTCCTGCCTAGGTCACGCACATGCGGAGTGACACGAAGAATGGATCCTTGTATTAGCTCGCGGTCTAAAGTAAGTGTTTTCAGGATGTTTTCCAAACAAGAACAATGATGTTGGATAAAAATTGAATGTGCCAGAGGTCGTACAGCACGACAGTGTCATTAAGGGCTTCAAGAGGCTTGCGGGGAATCTACATTGCCTTACAGAACCGTAACAAGATGGGTGAAAGCATTCAATGAAGGACGCCAAAACGTGGCAGACACGCTGCGACCAGGTCGTCCGAGTGTCAGCGATGCAGACGTGCAAGCTGTTGCCGCACTAATGGACAGTGATTGTCGGCAAACGATTCATCAGCTGGCCAGACAAACAGGATTAGTGCATACAACTGTGCTGCACATTCTGAAGGAACGCCTGTCCATGAGAAAATTGCTTCACGATGGGTTCCACATCAATTGACGGAAATGCAGAAATGGCTACGATACGATGCTTCCCGAACCCACCTGGTGCGCTATGAGTGCGAAGGAGATGCTTTTTTACGCCGTATCATTACGCTGATGAGACTTGGGCCTGATCGTACCAGCCAGAACTGAAACGCCAATCAAACGAATGGCGTCATCACGGGTCACCACGACGTTCGAAATTTCGTCAGAACCCCAGCAATGTGAAAGTTATGGTGATTCTCGTGTACGACTGTGATGGTGTCATCCTAACGCATACCGTTCCCCCACAGCAGACCGTCACTACGCAGTATTATTGCTCATTTTTGGAGCACAATCTCTGACCAGCTTTGAGGAAAAAACAGCGACACTTTCTGCAGAATGCTCCTCTCATTTTGCATGACAATGCTCGGCCACATGCAGCGCAAGCTGTGACTGATTTGTTCAAGTGATGGGGCTAGGAAGTGCTTTACCATCCACAATACTCCCCAGATCTAAGCCCTTGTGACTATAACTTAATTCCTAAGATGAAGAAACCACTTCATGGCAGTCGCTTCCAAACTGTTCCTGAGATTCTTGCGGCAGTAGACCGGTCCATTCAAACTATCAACAAAACAGGCGTTGCTACAGGCATACCTGCCAACCTCTAAAGATAAAAATTCAGAAGATTTCTCCAAAATTCAGAAGAACACGAAGAATTAATATCCTGCTTTGATATTAAAAAAATAACAATTTATACAAATAGAAAAAAAGAAAATTGTACTTATATTAGTAAATCTCAATTAAGTAGTAACTAAAAAATTTATTAGGAAACATAAAACAAGAACTTAATGTTACACAAAAAAGTTATTGCAATGAATTTAGAGTGCATTTTTTGGCCTTAGCCAAAAATTCTTTGGAAAATTTCCGGTCATAACAATTAGTTTCCTCATAACATTTAGCAATTAAAATGTTTTCTAGAGTTTTTGGTGAATTTGAAGATCGAAACATAGTTTTGTTTTTCTTCACAACACTGAAGACTCTCTCGCACTCAGCATTACTGTGTGGAATTACGAGAATAGCACATAAAACTCTTGCTAGTCTATCATATTTTGGTGTTACATCAGCTCTTTTTATTCTTTTTAAGGTACCAATGAGGACATGAAGTCTATCTTCTCCAGAACTGGCAAAGTCTTCAAACTGTGCAGCAGAAAATTGGTTCTGTAGTTCATCTAAAGCATTATTATGGCATTCATTTTCTTTAATTGTTAACAAAAATGGAAATTTATCAATAAAAAAACGAATCTTTTCAAAAGATGAATTTTCAATTTGTTTCAAATTTGCCACTTCAGCATTTAAAAGCTTTTTCTGCTGCCAAATTAATTAAGTGGCATGGGCATCCAATAACAGTTAATTCATTTTGTTCTTTTTTGAGGAAAGAGGCTACACCCTTTTTGTCACCCACCATAACATGAGCATTATTTGCACCAAATGAAATGCAGTTTGATATTGGGATGTTAAGTTGTTTCAACTCATTAATTACCAAGGAGGCAATATTTTTTCCCGTAGTGTCTCCATTTAACAATGGAAGACGCAAAAGATGAGTTTTCATTTCATCAGAAACATCACAGAAATATGTGACAACGATGGGGTAAAGCTTCCAATCGCTGTCGTTGCTGCCATCGATTGACACCGAAAATGCTGAATTCTGGAGTGCAGCTATCGTTTTACTTTGTGCATCGCAAGCAATTTCGTTCACAATAAAAGATGTTTTCGTGCGAGCACAAGCATATTTCTGAGGAATCTTGGAGTCGGGAAACATCTGACTTAAAAGTTGGGTGCTACTTTGGTAGACGGTTGCACGGATTTTGGCGATTTTTCTTTTGGCGAGTAATACAACTTATGGTAAACCCATTGCTGGATAAGTTATTTATAGTAACCGATACTTTGTTGTCATTTTATTAAAATAATAATGTGTTTTATTATGCATAACTTCCGTGTTTTAAATATTATTTATGGCTTCTAAATATTAAAAATCAATTTAATTTTACATTTTTATTTGAAATAAAAATTTTGTTGCTTATAATATTTTATATAATTTTATGTTGTGGATGATGTAATCAATGACATCACCTTACAAAAGTAATTGGTTTTATTAATATCTATAAATTTAATCTTTTGTTTTAAACATTATTTATGGCTGTTAAATATTAAAATACAATTTAATTTTGCATTTGTCTTAAAAATGATTTTATTATGAAGGATTGCTTAAATAATTTTAATTCTATGCGTGATGTAATCAGCTCCCTGATTGGTTACTGAATATTTGTGCATTACCGCGCCATTTTAAAATTTTATTATTCATCTCTTCAAATTCCTCAGATTTCAAATGGAATGGATATCTCCGTTTCGAAGGAGAGATGTTGTCATTGGTAATTACCAAGAATTATTGGTATTGGAATAAAAAAATTGCCCTTTGAGACCTTATTTTGGCCAACCTGTCTTTCCTAATCAAAGATTTATTTATAAATTGTTAATAGCGTCAGAGGAAATTTATTTTAAATTTTTGACGGAAACCTTGCTAATTGCTTCTTCAATGAAGTGCGAGATATGTGGACAACAGATGAAGATGGTTAAAAGAGCCGATTCAATTATGATTTCGATTTTTTTTGTGGTACTTATCAATAAATAAGAGATTAAATTACTCAAAAAAATGTAAGTACATATTTTTCTTTTATTTTATAATTGTATACTTCAATTTGTGTTAAAAAAAATTAATACACTATTTTCAAAACTTGCTGAGATAATTATTGTCACACATGTTTTAATGTTAATTATATTTTATATAACGTATTTTGGTCTAATCCTAGTATCCGGTGCACACGGGATTTGGCTACTTTTGGCGACTTTATGATAAGCAGCAAAAACGGGACATACACGATTTATTTTTTGTTTTAATTTTAGAGCGGTTGTGAGTGGATTATAGAACACGATGATGTAATAATACAAAAACACTATTTCTATACATTACATTAATCAGTACAAAACGCATTTTGGTTTAATCCTAGTATCCGGTGCATACGGGATTTGGCGACCTTATGATGAGCAGTAAAAACGAAACATATACGATGAGTAGTAAACGGGTCATTCAAAGAATGTATATAGTTATACACAGTTATATAGTATGTATGTAGTGATAGTATATAATGTATAGTATATACAAAGACATTCTTTGGGTCATTTTTGGTGTTGGCGATAATTTTCAAAACCGCGCCAAGGCTGCACCGTATACTAGGATTTTACCCGTATTTTAAAGTATTTGAATTTAATAATATTGTAATTCTTTTAAATGTTGGTAGGATGGTTTTAATTCGATATTCAATTTCAATAATATTTTAATCTAATTAAACGTTGGCACAATGTTTTTATAGCGGTGTTTTTATTCTCTTTTTTGCTATATGAAAGTAATAATAGCCTTACTTTAGTACTTTATACTCATAGTAAATGTATTTATTTACACTTGCCTGCCATCTTATGACATTTTCAACAAAAATTAATCCATTACTTTTAACGATATTTATTTTATTTTAAGTTTCGAATACTTTACTATGCGTAAAAACAGCGTTTTTCAAGATGGCTGACGATTGTAAAAATCGCACCAACGTAAATCGCCAAAAATCCATGCAACCGTCTACCAAAGTAGCACCAAAAGTTGACCGGCATGATTGGCAGCGCTTAGCGGCACGTTGTGTTCGATGAGGAATGCAGTAAACAAACACTCTGCCAAAATGACATCGGCATCCTAATTCGTAGCCGAATTTTAAAAAAAAAAAAATCATCCACTTTCTTTGACGTTGTCGAAGCCGAAGCATTAACTTCATGCTTTTTAGATTTAACGTGCTTCACAATGTCGCTTCTTTCACCATGACTTATTATGAAGTCACACACGCACACGTTCAAAATGCATAGTTATTTCCTTTGAAGGATTCTTTAATTGTTGGAAATTGTAGGCTGGCCGAAAATATTGAGAATACGGTTTTTTTTTAACTCATTTCGTAACAATGACGTATTAAGAAAATTCGTAGCGCATGCAAACAAAAAAAAAACAGAATGAGACAATCCACGCTCGCTCAGTCCGAGCTGAGTAATTCCCTTGCTGCTGAAGCGAACGCGAAAAAAATAATCTGGCGCCCACAAAAAAAAAAAAAAAAAAAAAAAAGAGAGAGAGAGAAACAAGTTCAGCGCATTGGATTGGCTGGTTAAGTGGCGAGTTGTGAGAAACCGCAGGTTACTGGATTTGAAGTAGTCGGTAGTTGGCGGTAAAACACGATGCAAATGGCAAAAATCGCTGAAATGGTGAAAAATTCTAAAATTTCGACAAAAATCACTGAAAACACTTGAAGAACGAAAAAAATCATAAAAAATGGATTACGATTGTAAAATCGTAAAGACAAACGCATTTTCTTAAAAATTACGAAAAATTCGTAAAAGTTGGCAGGTATGTACAGGTATTCTGCGACTTCCACATCATTGGAAACGGGTTGTACACAATGCTGGCGACTATATTGAAGGACTGTAAAAAATGGTGACATGAATCACTTTTGTATTCCTTGTAAATAAATAGTTGCCACTATTAATGTTCCAACCCTCGTATATACGTTTTTATACCGCAAAATACGGGGAATATCTACATTAATTTCTATTTAAAGTACAATATAGTTAATTACCAAATTCAGTAAACGACTGTAGCGCAAAAGAAAACATCATACATTTAGATTATTTGAATGAGTGTGCTAAATTTTAAAATTGTTAAATATAGACCAGGAAATTGTAGAAAACTTAACTTTTCCAATAGCTACGAAGTTGACTTTTTGTTATTTTCCTTGAAGATGAACATTTAATGTCACAAATATTGCATTCATATCTTCAGATAATACACAAATATATACATATTTATTTATTAAAATTACGTTTATCCAAAACATGTTAGAGAAAATATTAATTTGCATGCAAGTTAATCGAGTAACTTCTGTTTTAATTACTCACAGAATTATGATATGTAAAAATTTTACATTTATCAGTCAACCTTGCAATGTATTGTAATCTATTATTGTTGTCTTTCTCAGTTTAAAATCTTATAAATATATTAGATCAGTACTAAAAGTTCACCTCTACAAAAGAAATGCTTTATCGAGGCATTTTTAAAAAGTTCCCTTTTACAATGCAACTGTTAATTTCATAAATAAGTTCATAAAATTATGCAAATTCAAAATTACCTAAATATATTCTTTATTTTATCTTATATACCAGATAAAATTTTAAAAAGTTAATTTGTTTAGGAATATTGAAGTTTTTAAATATTTATCTCATGTGACTTTTTCTATAACATCATTATAAATGTACATGTTGATGTGGGCATACCAATTATTTTTTTTTCATCAAATATCTTTATGGTATTAAATGATTTAAAAGGAGGCAACTGGACAAAAGAAAGGAATTAGAAGGTGGCTAATTTTTTATTAATTTGTTGTCAAATGCTGTGCATTTTAGATTATGTTCATATGATGACAATGAGTTATTTATATTATAAAATTATTATGAACATATCCCACATAAATTAACAAGTATCAAATTTCAAGTTGTTTGAAGTATTATGAACTGTAATACTTGCAAAAGAAATACACATGAAATTAATTTAAGAATTAGGTTTATTTTACAGGTATTCGAAAACTGCAATTACTGTTAAACAATAAAAACTAACATTAAATCTGAAGAGAATAATTTTTTTCAATAATAAAATTCAACATAGATTTCATTCAGCTTTGCCATATTTGTTCTAGAGTTCGCTGTCTTTAATATCCTGCTCGATTTTTGTAAAAGTGAATTCTTGTCACCCAATGTTTTGAGAACAGCTCCTAAACAAGAAAAAGAAAAATTTGTAATAATTTTACACTTCAGATGTTTTCAGTTTTTAAATATAGTTGAAGTATTAAAAGATGCATATAAAATGCACTGAGTATTTCATATTTAAAAATTTACATTTCAGTAATTAAAAATTTAAGTTCATACTATCACATAATAAACTTCAATTATGTACCTTACACAATGCCTATAATTTCAAGTAAAAAATACCTAAAGATTTGTTTAGAACTGCAAGGTTAAGAAAGTCTTTAATGGCTATGTTTGTATTTAAGTACACGAGAAAAAACTTAATTTTGTATTAATTATATTGCATTAGCCTTTCCAATTTTACTCCTACATATAGTAAAGAACATTCGCTTTCTTACAGATAACTTTTTCTTAAATAAAGAGTAAGCAGAAAACTAATCACAGCACTATATACTAATCACAACACATATAACAGAATACTTCATAAACATATGCATGTCATTAACATATGTATATGCATTAACAGGCTATTTTACACATTTCAATAAACCAGAAACCAATACACAATCAAAAGTATTATCAGTAAATTCCTCCAAAATCAGAACACAAATCTTTAATTATGATAACAATGGCATCTCAGTTTGCAATATAAAATATTTCAAGTCTATATTAATGTACATTCTAAGCAAACAGAAAGCTGAATAATAATAAAATTATAAATACCATAAAAAAGTTAAAAGCCACGTAGAATGACAGCAAGACTAAATGAAGTCTTCGTTCAAAAATCAATTTAAATTCAAAAATTTGCCTTCCTATTTAACATCTCAAATAGTCTTCCTTCAAAAATCAATTTAAATTCAAAAATTTGCCTTCCTATTTAACATCTCAAAATAGGGTTACTGCTTTCACTAAATTTCCTGTCTTGGCAAAATAAAAATTGTCACTTCTGTTGCAGGAAATATTTGCTGCAAACTTTGTATGAAAATAATCCAGTGAAAAAAATTTAATTGTAGCTTGAATATTTTCTTTATTAAATAAATGAAAAATTCCCACGTAATATTAATTTATGATCCAAATGAAGCTTTTTACCTCTACCATATTATGCAGCTATTTTAAAATATATACTCTCATATGAAAGCCACAGAATTTTTTTACCAATATTAATATGGTATAAATCATTAATAAATCTTTTAAAAAGAGCCCAAAAATTTCTGAATTTGATACCCAAACCATAATTCTATGTAACTGTTAATGTATGCATTTGCTTGCACATACTTAAAATGAATTATACACACAAATCTTAAAATATTAACTTTAATAAATTCTTAATTAGCAGGATCACTCAATTAAGGCAAAATATGAAGGAAATCTACCTGATGGAATAGTTATAAAAGATATATTTAAAAAACGCTAATGCTGTTTACCTTACACATGGCAGAAATTGAGTAAACTGTATGCAGCTGGATTATTTATTAGGAATAGAAGTTAGATCAAAGTACCAGTTCTGGAAGGCTTTAACCATTTGGGTGCAAAGAAGCATCTCAATTTAAAAAAGAATAAAAGCTAATAGAATTTTATAACTTTTACAATCTAGTACAAATATTAGACACATAAACAACACTAAATGCCATTATTTACTTGCATATTTTCCTTCTTTGTGTACTTTACTCCTTAATTTTTCAGGATATGATTTAAAAACAAAAGTTATGGTAAAAATGTATACTGGTAAAAAAAATATTGCTGAAACTGATAAGTCCTTTGAATTATATACTATAGTGCAAAGAGGGATGGAATATGTGACTAAATATGATAAATCAGATCACAATAACATTAAACAAATAACATTAAAAACTGAAAAAAGAAATTTTATTTGAAATTATTTTTTAACTCATGAAAAGACAGACAGTATTTCCAACTTATTAAATTCAATTACATCTTACCTTTGGCAAACCAATATTGGTACTTTTCCATGTTGCCGGTGCAAGCGATAAAGTCACCCAAAATGGCACAACCGATGCCAAACAGAATATCCTCGCTGGTAACTTTTTACGTTTCATTTTCAAAACACATCGCAGCTATTTCTATCAGATTGAATATTTCTTTCAATACTGGGATACAATTACATAAAATTTTTACCAGATAGTTCAATTTTATGTCCTAAGGCCATTCGTGGTAATTAAACCAATTAGGATGCAATCACACGCTCACCCGAAAATATAGAAAAGGCAAAATCAAGGGTTAAATTCATCAATTCTAATGAGAATGCACTAGCGAAGTAAAGCACTCCGGTTTTACATAATTTCTGAGTAAGCTATTCATACGAAATGAAATAATTCTTGCATTTAAACTTGTATTCCAAATTAAGATTTAACTTGAAATTAATGTAGATTATTACTGAGAGAATTAGCGTAGTTTAACATGAGATGAGATCACTTGGGGTCACGTGATATGAAACAGCGAATCAGAACGTTGTACCATGAAAGCATAGCTGTTGCATCTTCTTAAATTAATCTCTTTTTACAAATACAAATTAATGTCTTTCTACAAATTTATTGTCTTTATTTATTATCATTTTACAAAATTTTAAATATTAAAATAAATATTAAATATTAAAATTAAACATTAAATATTAAAATGTTTATGCCTTTAAAATAAAAATTTCTTAGAACTAACATTTGTTAACATTTTTTATGTGTATATTGTGTGCTGTCGCCAATAAAGTCTGCTTGGCAAGATTTGCTCCGGCGAAACGGAAAAGTACTCTCATAATTCGTATTTTTTTTTTTATAATTTTCACAAATTTACTACTTTATGGAGGCTCGGTAGCACAGTGGCTAGTGCGTCACGCAGCAGCACCAGAGGTCCGGCGTTTGATTCCCAGGCTGGGCAAGGTTGAAACAGCCATTCATCCCTTGAGTGGGTTGATAAAATTAGTACCAAGTTCCATTGGGGACTTAATACCAGGGTGCCTGCAGCAAGCTGACCACTTATGCACAAACACCACAGAGCTCACCATCTAGAAGGTAGATATCAAGGCATTGCCAGCCATGGCTCTCTAAGGGCTGTTTGTGCCATCCAGTTTAGTTTTAAGTTTTACTATTTTAGTAACATAAAAATACATCTGTAACAGGTTTGGTTTAGGTTTATTTGATTACTGCAAAGCACAATAGGGTTATCTGCCTAATTATTGATATCTGCCTAATGCCTAATTATAAGATGAGGAATGCCTTCGTGAAGGACTTTCTAAGGGAAACTGGCTCGTATACATGTTACACATGGGGAAAACCACAGAAACGGCCATGCAGCCAGACCGTTTGCAGGATTCGAACGTCGAACCGAACTAGTGTTCAGCGACTTTACCGCTGGGCCGTTGGCGAGCCTTCTATTACACAGGACCTGTGTGTGCAGGATCATCATCGAAATTAAGAGAGTTGTATTTAAAATCAGTGCTAAACTAAAGCTGCTTTCTTGCCTAATTTTATGCTATTGAAAATACTGGTAATTGTCAAAATTATTTGTATTCAATATGTGTAAGATTATTAATGAGCTGCCAAACCGCAGTTAACCATCTAATATATTCAACGTTATTTTTTTCTTTTTGAATGTCAGGTTTTCATTACTTCTGCCACTATATCTGTATTAAATTATTTGTAATTATTTGTATTCAATATGTGTAAGATTATTAATGAGCTGCCAAACCGCAGTTAACCATCTAATATATTCAACGTTATTTTTTTCTTTTTGAATGTCAGGTTTTCATTACTTCTGCCATTATATCTGTAACAGGACATAAAGATTGAGTTAATGTAGAATAGAAAATTACCTTGCAACATATCCAATACAACTTAGTGGCAGTACTTCATTCTCTAGAAAAAACATTTTAAATTATTATACTTAAACAAAAATTCATATTTGTTACAGCAAAACATCAACACAATAAACCAGAGTTGAATGCAAATCTAGTTTAACTCCATTCTTGAAAACTAGTTTATTACTTTCAATTTAATTTTAAAATAATAAAAAATAAGGTACATATTATGATGACTACCTAGATATCTCGCCTAAACTGGCAATCCTTGTAGGTTATACAGGTTAACCCTAACATAGGTTATAGAGGGCACTAAGATAAAGAGTATTAATCCCACACTAGGGACTCTAACATTTAGTGGGAACAGTTTGAAAAGTGAAATGGATATTTATAGTGAACCAACGCAAAACAAAAACAATAGTATTTTAGGGACAAAGCCCCATTGGACTAATAAATAAATTAACAGCTTTTAGCTATTTTTTCTTCTTGCAAAAAATAGACATACAGAATATTTTTAGAAAATAACAGTACTTTAAGCATGCATTTTCCACATATTTAACACAATAATTCATTCTAGCTCTGTTGCAATACTGGCAAGGGTACTCCTCTGTTATTAGTACGGGATTCAGCAATGTACAATGAAACCTCGAGATACGAGGAAAGTATGAGCAAAATACGAGCATTGACTCGAGTAACGAGCAATGAGTTAGGCTGTTGGTATGGGTGGCACTATTTCCCTATCCGGCTCAACTCGGAATCCCCTCGTCAGATCACTCAGTGTTCTTTTATATATGTGTTTGTGCACTTGTAAGTTAATTATTTTGACATTTAACGTGAAAATAATTATTTCAAGATGCCTCGCAAGAACATTGTTGCCTCAGATAGTGCTGCAAAGAAAAATAAGGAGGCCATGGCCATCGATATCAGGAAAGAAATCATAGATAAACATAAGCATGGTGATGGAATTGGCGAAGACTTGCGGCCTTTCAACATCGAAAATCTACACTATTCTGAAGAAATTAAGAAACTTGATGTAGCCAAAGGAATTATCGTTGCTTCCAAGCACCATAAAAGTACTCCTAGATGTTGAGAAGCTGTTGTTGGTGTGGATTAATGAGAAGGAGTTAAAAGGTTGGTAACAAAGTTAAACTATGGTTATATTATTTACCAGTGTTATTTATTACGAAAAATTGACTTGATATTAAAATGTTGATATTTTTGGGGGTGTGGAACGGGTTAACTGAATTTTCATTATTTTCAATGGGGAAGCTTGTTTCTAGATACGAGAAATTCGCTATACCAGTTGAATGCTGGAACGAATTAAACTCGTATCTTGAGGTTCCACTGTAGATATGTAAGCATGTGTATATGCATGTATGTGCATATATGTGTATGAGTATACACATACATACATAAAGAATATACACATGCACACACGTGCATCTACATTTAAAAATGCATGCATATAGACACACATTTCTGAATCTGGTCCTGATATAACATAAGAATACCTATATGAATCATAGGATTTACATTAATCAGTTTTATTAGAATTCTTAAATGCAGAGAATTTCATCTTCACTATCCGAAAATTCAGTTTCATTTCCAGCTGAAAATTTATTGTTAGAGGGTTGTTAGAGGGAAATAATATAAATCTCATTTATATTATTTCCCTCTAACAACTGAACATTTTTTAAACATTTTCTATTTCATAGAAAACTAATGCTACATTAAACATATATTTTCTAAATCTGAAAATTTTAAATTAGCTTAGAAACTGTAATCATTCTTAAAAAAGTTTGATTTATACAGATGTTAGATCAATAAAATTACTTTCCTGTGAAAAAGTAATATGGCGTTGAATAACATGATTTTACACATCAAGATATACTGAGTGAAAATTCCTGAAATGTTTTATTTCTTGGTATCTCACTGTGCAAGAATTGTATAAATAAGACTACCTACCTTTAAAAAAAAAAAAAAATGTTTAGTAAATACTATGAAGAAAATTGGTTAGAGTATTTACAGTTTATAATTAATAGAAAATAAATCATTTCTTAGCTTATCAGAATGTATTTTTATCACATTCATAAACAGTACTAATTTAAACAAACATACCATTATGATTTCAATAACTATGAAATAGAATATCCAAATCTGCATCTTTGATGGTCTAGTAGATTGGACGTCTCAAGGGTCTAGTAGATTGGACATCTGAAGGGTCTAGTAGATTGGACGTCTCAAGGGATGTCTCAATTCAGCAGGGTGCTGACTCCACATACTGTAATATATATATATATTTAACTTACAAGGGAAAAAGCAACAAAAATATAAACAATATCTTGGTTTTACATAAGCATTTCTGCACATTTACAATTTTAATTTTTTTAACTATCTAGTTATATCAAAATACATGATTTAGTAAAATATAATTCCAATAATTTAAGGTATTTTAGATCAAATACGAACTTTTCAATAAATTTTTTCATGCAAGTCTAATAATCAACATAACTATCAAGTTTTGACTTCGAAAATTATGTTTAGAGAAACCTGAAGCTGCAGTAAATAGTAATAAATTTATTCAAAACTGAAAGTAAAGCATTCTTACTTTATTTTCTTTCTTTAACTATGGCAGATCTTTTAAAACAACAAAATAACAAAATCAAACAAACAAAAATGAAATGCATCCATGAAAGGACTTAGGACTTACTTATTATTCATGAAAGTATATATTTACAAGTGCATGAAAATTCAGTATATATAAAATAAAATGAACAAAGATTTAGAACAAAGTACCTGTGTTTCTATCACATAAAATTTCCTGTTTTAATAGCACAATATCTTTGAGTTAAAGATTATATATTAAAGCAAATTTATAAAACTAAATTCAAAAATAAGAAATTAAATTATTTTTAGGGAAAACACTAAACAAATAAAAAATTTTGAATTTCATAAATAAATGAAAGTTACATGCTTTATTTTTTGGCATAAGGTAGAAAATATTTCCAGAACAGATTTCTGAACAATTAGTCATGTTAATATTGCCTTTCTTTTTCCATTAAAAGCTATTTCCTGCTTAATTACAGTATGCTTTAAGATAAATATTAAAACGTTTGAGTAAAAATAATATAACTATAAAAAGGTGAGACACATACAAACAGGAGTGACACAAAAACAGTAAGTAACAGATTAGTGCAAAATTTTTTCAATTTATTGATTTGGTATTCTATGTCATTAACAGTGCCAAATCCTGAAAATGAATCATTAGGCATGTACACAAAAGAACAACACATGGAAAATCACATTTCCTACACAGACGCTATTTATAAAATTTTATATAAGTGAAAAAAGTATGAGTATTAAACACTGAAAATATAAATATTCACTTACTTTCTTCAAATAATTAGTAACATCGATGGATTCAGTCACAAACGAGAATCCACGAACAAACAGTATTCTTTGCGACTTTACCATTCTTTTCGACCGCCATTGCTGACTTCACAAATATCCCGCCACAACCGGAAGTAGAAAGTGTCTGCTTTGCCATTGGTCATTGGCAGAAGAATTTTTTTTTTTTTTTTTTTTTTAATAATTAAACATATTAAGAAAGCCTCTAAATTAGCATATGAAATAAACTTACTTTTGCATTATATAAATTTATATTCACGGCATCTCTGTATTAAGGTAATAATTCTATTTTTCGTGTGTATGCGCATGCTCAGTGTGTAATCGTAAATCCGGTTAATTTTTATAAGTTAGTGTAAAATTAAGTATGTAAATTTTGAGTTCATTTAACTGGACCCTTGTACTTATTCTGCAGATCTCCATATTAAGAATGTCTTTAACTGTTTCAGGAAAAATATAAAATATAATATAATTATTTATTTATTTTTTCCTCATATAAAAATTATTAAAATCGCTATATCATTTTTCCCGTACATTAAACAAAATTTTAAAAATGTTAGCCTCATGTGATTTTTATAACAAAGATTAAAGGAACTGAAATATATGCAAAATATCAGGATTAAGCTTGCAATTTTGTAGAGTTATTATTATTAAATAAAAATATTAGTATATCTTTGATTATAATTAATGATCCTTTGGTCTACATTAAACTATTGTTCAAGAAGTTAAACATTTTCAAGCATCTTCTGCTCTATTTATTATTCTATTCCTCGACATGAAAGATTTGCTAGTCTTATTCCAATTTAATTGTCCACATTTGCTAAATAAAATAAGGCGAGTATTGTACCAAACCCAGTAAGTACACAAATTTAATATACAGCTTATTCCAGTTAAATGGGTAATAGGATTTCATAAAAGAAATTGTGTAAATTAATGTAAGTGTTGATATGAATAAAAATAACAAATTTGATATAAGAAAATAAATAAGTTATTTTGAAGATCTTTAAATTAAGAAAATATAATATTTTGCAAAAATGCACGTAAAGATTTAGCTCACATGTTAAAATTCATAGAAAAATTTTAGCCTCATATATGAATGCCCTTTCTTTCATGTTCGTGGAAAAGGAAAACAAAGTGAAATGCCAAAAATGTACTAAATATTTTGAATTAATAAACTTCATTTTCAATCTTTTTAGACTTCGTATAATATCCGTAAAAGTGACGAATGAAATATACCATAAAGGCAGTAGTTTCTTTCAGAACATTCGGATTTGTATAATATGCGTAAAAGTGACGAATAAAGTATACCGTTATGGCGGTAGTTTTTTTTCAGTACATTCGGATTCGTATAATTTTCGTAAAAATAACGTGTGGAAAATAATGATGAGTCAACTAGCTAAATCTTTACGTGCATTTTTGCAAAATATTATATTTTTTTAATTTAAAGATCTTCAAAATAACTTATTTATTTTCTTATATCAAATTTGTTATTTTTATTCATATCAAAGCTTACATTAATTTACATAACTTCAGCCTTTTTCATTCGTATAAATTTCGTAAAAGTAACGGGCAAAAAATACCATACCCTTCTTTCACCAAAATTTATACGTATATTTTTGAAGACGTGCTGCCTGGGTAGTATTCAAGTGTTTGGAGACTATGCTATGCGGGTAACATAAATTACAAAGTCATTCAAGTAATTCAAAAATGACCACACATATCAGTAGACAGTGACCAGCATTCTGAGGAACCATAAACTACTCCAAAACAAGCAGCTGAGACCACAAACCAAGCAGCTGTTGTTAAAATCGTCAAAAATCTGGTAGTGATGGATCGTTGTTTGACTGTATGAGAAATTGCCAAAGAAGCGAGGATCAGTAAAATTTCCACGCACAATATTTTTCTTGCTAATCTGTGTTACTGTTGGAGCAAATGGAAACGCTTACTTTGCCTTGCCTAATAGATACCGCAACTAATCTTAAATAAAATAAAACTAGGCTGTAAATGTAGCCTTTACATTAAAAACAAAAACAGAGAAAAGAAAACAAGCGAATCTCCTCGCATTTACCATTTTGGCATATATAATACATCGGCCAACCCACCGACACTACGTCATCAGCCAATCAGTGGCAACCACATTAGTTTATCGCCGATTGACCTTTGAACTAATTTGCATGAGGAAAATAACAGAACATTAAGTTAACAGTGGGCCTCTTTT
Organism: Stegodyphus dumicola; assembly: GCF_044657685.1. Lineage (NCBI taxonomy): Eukaryota > Metazoa > Arthropoda > Arachnida > Araneae > Eresidae > Stegodyphus > Stegodyphus dumicola. The sequence goes on along the minus strand of NC_140772.1, from coordinate 62,109,979 downwards.
CTTCATGCAAAAAAAAAAAAAAAAAAAAAAAAAAAAAAAACTTAGAAAAAAAATTTATACTTCGGTTCTATAATATGGACACAATACTTATTGTTTTTAATTACTATAAACAGTTAAACAAAACTTTTTTCGAGTTCATAGCAGTTACAGCTTTCATAAATGAGTCCACATTATTTAATTTAGTGGAGATGAATTTGAGGTCAGACAACCCATCATTCACCAACCTTCTTGTTGGTTGTGCATTAGCACTGAAGGCGTATTGAGTAAGTTTCCTCAAGCACAGTTTTCATTAAAGAATCATAAGTCAAAAAATTAACTACGAAATCTTTATTTAATAAAATACGATAATTTTGCTTAACTTAAGCAGAACAAAAAACTAATAATCTTCACGGACATTAAAACACTGAAGTATTCAAAAGAATAACTTACATAGAATCATCATCAGTCCTAAATAGCAGGCTTACCTATTTTAGGATATAAAGAAAAAAGAAAACAGGAACATACGTTGACATAGTACCTGAAAAGAGAAAGTACTAAACGAATGCACTCCACGCAGCTAAGGTGAAAGTCAAATATACTGCATTGCTCACGAACTTTACTTTCTCTCGCCAATATATATCTTGGCGCACGTTCGTTTGGTATGCCTTTCGAGTTTCATTATGCAAAATACCTAAATTTATGCTAACATTGCCCCTGTTTTGCTAATGAAACTCATACCAATTGTAATTCACTTCTGCAAAACTGAAATTTAGCTTTAGGAATTGGTTTAGTCATAATATCAGCAACCATTTGCTCTGTCAAAAGATAAGCAAGTTTTACTATTCCTTTGTTATTCAACTCGCGTATATGATGAACTTTTGTATCAATATGTTTTGTGCACGAACTGAATTTTTCAGATTCTACAAGTCTTATAGTAGACTGATTATCTTCAAATACCTTTATCGGTAGAGTTTGGGGTAGATTGAAATCTTCTATTAATTTTAATAGCCATAATAGTTCTTGTGTAGCTTGCGATAGTGCAACATATTCAGCTTCTGCTGAGGATAAAGAAACACAAGTTTGTTTTCATTGGTGTGCTAGCGGGTTTCACATCTTCAAGTTGAAATTGCTTGACAAGTTGATTTATTTTATTTTTCTGTGATAAGAGATAACTTCCATCTTGCTTGCCATTTATTTCCATGTTTAAGAAATATTTAGCTTCACCAAGATGCGTTATTTGGTAACGTTTCTTTAAATCATTAATTGTTTGAAGAATTAGTCCTTCTGTAGAACTTATTAGGATGTCATCAACATACACTATTAAATTAACTCTTTTATCATGAACTACTTTTGTGAAAAGACACGGATCTGCTTTGCTTTGACTGAACCCAAGATTCTTCAATGTATTTTCAATTTCTGCATTCCAGCACCTAGCTGCTTGTTTGAGACCATAAATCGACTTAATTTACAAACTTTATGTCTTTCTTCTGGAACCATGAATCCTTCTGGTTGTTCCATATATATTTCTTCATTTAAGTTGCCATACAAAAAAGCTGTTTTAACATCTAGTTGATGTACCTTGGCATTATTATATGCTGCCCATGTTAAGAAAACTCTTATCATAGTGTGTTTCACTACTGGTGAAAACATTTCATCATAATCACTGCCATATTTTTGAGTAAATCCTTTAGCTACTAAGCGTGCTTTGTATTTTATATTTTTACCAGTTTCATCATATTTTGTCTTAAACACCCATTTGCTGCCTACTGCATGTTTCCCCGGTGGTAATTTTAGGCAATAAGAAAAAAGAAAACAGGAACATACGTTGACATAGTACCTGAAAAGAGAAAGTACTAAACGAATACACTCCACGTAGCTAAGGTGAAAGTCAAATATACTGCATTGCTCACGAACTTTACTTTCTCTCGCCAATATATATCTTGGCACACGTTCATTTTGTATGCCTTTCGAGTTTCATTATGCAAAATACCTAAATTTATGCTAACACTTCTAATAAAGTAATATCGTATGTCAATGTGCTTAGTCCGATGGTTTTTTATTGGGATCTAAAAAATCAGTGGCAGAATTGTTATTGCAAAATAGATTACATTCCTTCAAACTGAACTTCATATTAAAAGACATTTTTCATCCACATCAATTCTTTACTGCTTCCAATAAGGTGATATACTCTGCCTCTATGGTGGATAAAATTACACACTTTTATTTAGAAGTTTTCCAGGTTACTTGTACTTCATCTAAATAAAATATGAATCCACTCATAGACACATGGTCAGCCTTCTTACTTGCATAGTCAGTATCTGAATAACAATACACATTTAAATATTTAATCCTTGATAAGTTTAACTTATATGATTTAGTACTATTGAGATAACCAAGGAATTTCAACAATGCTTCCTAATACCTAATTCTAGGATTTTCCTTAAATTGCAATAAGATACTTACTGCATAGGCGATATAGGAGCCTTATCCTATTAGTTACAAAAATTAAACATTCCAAGTGATTTCTAAAAGGTAATTTTTGCATTTCTGCAAATTCTGCACTTGTAGACAGACAATCTAATTTTGTAAGAACAGTGGCTTTAGATATGAGAAGTGGGTATTTGAAAATGTTTAAATTTTGCAAAAATTTCTGCAATATGTTTTTGCTGATGTATGAAAGTTCCCTTGTCATTTTCTCGAAGTTCAATTCCAAGTAACTTTCTAGTTCTGTCTAATACTTTAAGATCGAAAAACTTATTCTATTGTGAGATTACTTTATCTATACACTGTTGAGCTTTACTAAAAATTACAATATCATCTACATATAGTAAGATGATGACATTAGAGCTTCTACAAAGACAATTAAACCATAGTATTTTCTTAAAATCTAGATTTTCTAAAGTATTTTCAAATTCACAAAATCATTCATAGCTGCTCTGATGCAGACCATAAATTGCCCTGTGAAATAAACTCATTTTATTTTTCTCTTCAATATATCCCTCTGACTGGATCATATATATTTCCTCGTTGAGCTTTGCATATAAATATGCATTTTTCACCTCCAACAGACAGTTAGTCCATCCATGCAAACATACTAGTATTGTGAAAAATATTCTTATGGCAGAAAAATTTACTACAGGACTGTAAATGTCATCAAAATCTTCACCTCTTTTCTGTCTGAACCCCTGTGTGACTAGATGCACTTTATATCTAACTACTTCATTCTTTTCATTTCCTTTTAGCATATGCACACACTTGTTTCCCAGCATAATTTTCTTATCTGGCTTCTCAACTAATTTCCAGACCTTCTTTTTCTTTACCTTGTCAATTTCTTCCCTCACTGCTTTATCCCATTCTTTGGCATGCTTCTTTAAAATTTTGTGGGATAGTAATTTCTACAGAATTTGTGTCTTCAGATCCTCCTTTTCAATAAAATTAACTTTTCCAGAGCATTCATTTTCACCAGTAAAGTCAAACATATCTTCTTTTAATTTAATATTTCTAGCCTCGCAGTATTTTCCAATGTTGTTATGAGACCTAAAACGAGTGTTTGTTCCTTCTATATACTAATATATATCTATATGTGTTCCATCTTACCTCTTAACCGCTTTTCTTTCCCAGTTAAAGTCCAAAACCTCTTTCGGAGTAGATGTATGTTTTAATGACTTAATTCGTTCTGCAGAAGTTTCCTGTTCTTTATACGATTCTGATAACCCCTCCGATTCTTTAGTCTTTTAAACTTAGTTTTTGATTTCTGGCCTAGGATACTATCTTCTGTATTCTATAACACCTAGTTTCCTTGGCATATCCTACCATGATTCCTTCTCTGCATCTCATTTGCAATTTATCTGTTTTGTTTAGGTATGCCAACATAGGCTTTATAACCAAATACTTCAAAATAAACAACACTGGGTTTTTCTATTGAGAAACATTTCATAAGGGGTTCAGTTACTCTTGTGAAACACCCTGTTCCACATATGCACAAAACATCGAAGAGCTTCTGCCCAACATCCTTTTCCCATTTTACTAGCATTAAGCATAGCTTTACTGCATCTAATGCCATATTCAGTTAAATTATTCACAGACACCGTTCTCTTCTGGAGTGTATATGTTTCTATGTTCAACACTAATTTCATTTTTGGCTAAGTACCTTTCGGATTGGCTGTTACAAAATTCACCACCGTTATTGGTGCATATACTAATTTTCTATTTGTTAGTTTTTCCATTTGCCTATGATAGTTCTTAATGTCAGCAAACAATTCATTTTTATTTTTCATACAGTTGTTGTGGTTCAACAATTCAAACCCTTCTGGTATTAATGACATCTTTAGTTACGCATGAGCTAAACCGCTCAAAACAACTTCTAAAAAAATTCAGTTTTCTTTCATAGATAATGGCCCTCTTCCCTTGCATTCCTCCAAAGCTAAGTTGAACTGGGCTCATAACGTGTTGCCGTCAGAACAAAAGAAAATACATACTTTGCTTTGCCTAAATAAATACTGAGACTAATCTAAAAATAATAATATTCTTTATTTCATTACCTTAAATAAATAAATAAATAAAAACTAGGCTGTAACAGTAGCCTTTACTTTACTGTTTTGTCTGATATCTGTGGAGACTTGTGCATCAAGAATGTGTGCAACGGGAGGGCAAACAGTGACAAAAGGGTACTAAACAAATTCTCTGCTAATTTCGTGATGCAGTTCAGCACAAACGATCAGACCTCTGGATGGTGAAAACCTGGCAATTGCATCATGCAATGCTCCAGACCATTCATTGCATTTGATGGATACTTTCCTGGTGAAATATAGAAGTACAGTTGAACAGCAACCTCTTTATTCTTTAGACATGGCTTCTTGTGATTTCTAGTTGTTTCAAAAATTGAGTACGATATTGGAAAGATCCCATTTTGAGATAATGCAGAAAGTGATGGTAGAGATGAATACCATTTCAAAAGAAGCCTTTAAGAAGTGATTTCAGCAGCATGTAAAGCATATATTTTCCCTGGCAAAAGGTCAAAAAATTTTTAAACAACCCTCATATATAAGATATTTAAATACACAGTGGATATTATGTTAACATAGTTAATATGTTTATGACAGAAGTATGCAAACAATTAATTGTCACAGAAATTTCAATACTGATTATGTAACTCTTTAAAGTAATTGAATTTCCTTTATAAAAAGTAAACAATTGTGTTTTTGTTGCAGTATAGGAGTATATGAATATACTTTTGTTATACAGTATAGAAATATTTGAATATAATTTTGTTACAATATAGAAGTATAAAAAAAGAAAATCAATGGGAAATTTTCATAAAACATTTCCCTTTTTTGACAGATGTATGCAAACAATTAAATGTCACAGATATTTCAATATTGATTACATAGCTCTATAAAGCAATTCCCTTCATAAAAAAATTAACAATTTACTGCGTTTTTGTTACAGTAAAAAAGAAAATCAATGGGAAATTTTTATGGAATATTTTTCTTCCTCATAAGAGGAGAGAGGACAAAATATTAAATATTTTCTCATTATTCAGATTAAAACAAATGACAATCAGAAACATTACCAGTGACTCCTTATTCTTGGCATATTTCCAAAATTTACTTTCAACAACAACAGAACGTAGATCTTCATAAATGTTTTGCAATTCAGAATGAAGAATTGTTGTCAAAAAAAGCTTAAGGGCTTGCAGGGTAGCAGATATCACCAATATATATTTGTTTTCAACATCTTCGGCACTTGTTAAACTAAAAATAAAATATAACAACACTAAAATGTGAAAAATGCACAATACATTATTATCTACTACATAGTGCATTTTTTTACAGTTAATGATACAGGAAAGGTGTTTCACAATGTAATGATACAGAAATAGAAAGGGTGTTTGGAAATAGAAAAGAACACAGAAAAGTGGTCACATGCTTTGTTTTAGAATCTGATCCTCAAAATAAGGTGTAAAAATTAACACTTTTGGTTTAAAAGAAAGAATTTTCATAGATACTTACACAGTAAATGATCCAATTTTTAAAATATTTATTATTTTTAATTAAATGAAAAAAGTTTCAGATTTTTGCATACAAATCTCACTGACATACTCAAAAAGATTTACTTCTTTAAAAAAATTTCTAATGCTTATTACTTAATTAAATTCTTGATACCAAAATTAATTTACAGTTCAGCTACAAAACAAAAGCTGCTGCTAATTTTGGTAAATTATAATTGTGTCTTGTACAAAGCCATTCATCATTAATTTGATGAAATGAATTGTACATGCAAAAGTTTGTAAGTTTATAACTTTAATTAATTTTAATAAATTAATCCAAGCCAAAATATTTCATGTGAAAATAGTCTCAAGAAAGCAGAGTCCACACAGGCTGGTTAATCAAATTTAAAAATAGTCATGGTATAAGGCAGTTAAAATTTAAGCTTCAGCTGATAATGAAAGCAGAAAAATCTATAAAATAACCGCTGATTAATAATGAAATGTTATCTCCATAATAAATTTATAAAGTTGACAAAACCAGTATTTTCACCGAACATATTCCTTGAAATATCTTTATGACCTCTTCAGAAAAGCCTCTAGTTAGTGTCAGAGTTTCCAAAGTGAGACTAACTATTTTGGCTTGTGCAAATGAAAATTTCTTGCAAGTGGAAAAAATACATAAATTCAGACATTTAAAAAGATTAAAATTCCCCCCAGCATCTATCATTCAGTTAAAACAGCATGGATGATGTAATACATAAACATTAATTTATGAATGCTTGAAAGTCATTATGTAGCCAAAGCTCAGCAAAATTTGAAATTGCTTAGTTTACCAGATGCATACTTGCCAACCTATGACACTCAAAAATCAGGAGATTTTTTTAAGAAATCAGGAGATTTTTCGAAAGGAGAAATAGTGTTTATGCTTCTCTTCTTAAAATTTAAAAAACGAAATTTCAGATCATTCCATTTTTGAAACTGACAATTCAATTGGCGTATGATTTAATAAATATATAAAAGCTATGTTAAAAAAAGAAGCCTACATAGTAATAAGGCTTAAAAAGACTACATGAGCTATAATTTCTGAATTTAAAAAAATATAGAGAGAGAGTAACATAAAATGCATACATGTAACAAAACATATGGTAACATAAAATGTCCTCATTTTAAAAGAGGACGCCCCCCCCCAAAAAAAAGAACACTAAAGTTTAAATGAGCTTTGTTAGAAAGGAAAAATAGTGTTTATGCTTATCTTCTTTAAAATTTAAAAAACAAAATTTCAGATCATTCCATTTTTCAAATTGACAATTCAATTGGGGTATGATTTAATACATAAATAAAAGCAATGTTAAAAAAAAACAGAGGCCCACATAACAATAAAACTTAAAAAGCCTGTATGAACTATAATTTCTGAATTAAAAAAAAAATATGGTAACATAAAATGTATGCATGCAGAGAAAATTATTATAAATACTAACTTTGTTTCACTCATTGTCTTTGCTGTTTGCTCAAATAAATTATCTTTGAAATACTAAAAACAAAAAAAGTACAATCAGAATATGCACACATTTTATAAGAACATACAGTCATATAATAAAAAAAAATACTGGATGTTCCGGAATAAATTGGAAAATCTTTAAGGGGTTATAGAACACACTGAAATAGCACCATAAATTCCTGACCCTTTTTAAAGCAGCTGAACATGCACTGGACAGTGCTTGCCATTTTGCAATATATTCATGTCTCATGTCATTTTTTACAACATATAAACATATGGCACTTTCAGATTCTGGGATAACTTTTATAATCAGCTGATGACTTTTACATTCCACATCTTTTAACTTATAATGAACTGGAGTTCTCTCAAATCTTTATTATTATTTACTAAAGAATCTATATTTTAGTATGCATATTGCTCTCATGGTAGAAAAGTGGTGACACCACCAAATTTTGAATACACACAGTCCTTTACCTGAACATGTGTACCTTGAAGCCTAAATTTTGAATTTGTTCTTTATTTTTTCATATTTTGTGTGAACTTAATGAAGTTTTGATTAAAATTTCAGTGATTTAAAAGCTTTATGCTGACATCCTGCAAGGCATATAATATTTATATTTTAAATTTAATCAGAAAACTCAGCAATATGAAAGAAGTGTGTTGCCACTCAAAAAAAGACAATATATTTATCTTTCAAAATTATCAATAAACTTAGCAATTTAAAAGAAATGAGTTGCTGCTGCCTGAATTAAAATATTTCATCTTAATACTGAAGTGTGTTGTCATTCAGCAAAGTGTAAAACATTTAATTTTTCTCTCAAAGTTAGTGTTATTAAATAACTAAATGAATTAAAAGCAATTAACACAGGTTCATTTCAATTATTAGTAATTACTAGCTGGACCCATGAAATTACATTAGCTGGATTCATTAAAATTATATATATATATTTTATGATAACTAGGGTGGATGGTGATTAAAATAACTGTTGGCTAACAAATAATAATCTTACTTATTTATGTCACTCCTCCATAAGGGCTCACTATTGGCCGAGCAGTGTTTAACACTGTTAGTTCAATTCTAGGTGAACGGGTTAGCAAATGGAACCACCTCCAACATCTAACCACTTAACAAATGACCATGCATTCTGGGATAAAAAGTTCTCTTCGATATGCTCTATCCCTCGTAAAAGATTGTTTCTTTGATTTTAAAGTGCTCTGTGTGCGCGTGAAAAATTTTTCAAAAACTTTTAATAAATCTAAATAATTAATTAAATTTAACAGAACATGATCTTGAAATAATAATAAAGGGATTTATATAAATTGCTGCATTGTAAAATATGAACAACAAAAAGCTTATGATTCTAAAAAAGTAGAAACTCTTACAGCAAATATTTCTGTTTTGCAGAACATTAGTGCTTCAGACTGCTTTCCAGAAGGAAAAGTGGCTGTAAATGTTGCTTGTGCTGAAGTGGCTGCAGGAGCATACAGATCACATTGACCTAATAGCCAAACACCCATTATATTTTTCAAATATGGAGCAACTTCTCTTTTTACTTTAAATATAAGCTTTCCATTTGCTTCATGAGTAGCTTCTCTTATGCGCCTGTCAGTATCCTGAAAAAATTACAATAGGAATTTTTGAATTAGGAGTCAATTATTTCTGCAGATTTCATATCATATGAAAATTACATTTATGAAAATACCATTTTAGGAAGTAATTTTATGCAAAAAGCATGATTATATTAACTCTACAGTCATGATTTAACAGGTAAGTAAATTACCTTTTTTCTACAGATTTATAAAGAGAGATTATACAATATGAAGCCAACGGACAGTGTATATAAACATTTTTTTTTTTTTTATCCCACACCCGTTTGCGGCACTTCTGCCATTAAGCAATGAGCAGCCCAGTAAAATGAAGAAGAATGAAAACAAGCATTAAAAGTAGCTTCAAAAGAGTTGTCAATTATAAACTTTAAAACAATGGGGCAGTTCTTGAGATGAGTGCCATCCATGTCACCCTGATGATATAAACGGCAACAAGCTGAATTCTTGATTCCAATATGACATAAATGCCCTTGTAAATAATCAAGTCCAGTTAGCATTTGAAAACAAGCAACTCCAACAGATCTAGGCAAAGAATTGGGAATTTTATTCTTTTTGTTACGCAGGATACTCCACCTCTTACCCACAGCTGCATCTCTGTATGAAGGCATTCTATTGTTCTTAATTTTATTGTTTACAATCCTTTTAATGCTATGCAAAGGCAGAGGAGAATCAGGCTGAGTCATTAGAGAGCCAGCTTTGGCAAGTCTATCAGCCTGCTCGTCACCAAAAATGCCACAATGGCTCGGAATCCATTGGACAGCGATGTTTTCTCTAGAATTCCTAAGTTCAAAAGGCTTCACTCTACAAGCATGGATACAAGCATGCATTTTCATTCTACAAGCATGCATTTTCATTGTATTTTGAATTCACAAGTGATAATACAGCAGCTTGAGAATCAATGAGAAACACAATATTGGGATCAGGACTGTCTTTCAATTTATCAATTGCAATGATATTGCTGCTATCTTGCCATCCATATTGTCACAGCATTTACCAACAGGAATAGCTAATACTGAAAGTACTTAAATATGCTCCAGCACTGGCATTTTTATAGTGCCTTCTGTGGAACCATCAGTGTACACATGGAGCCAATCATCAGGAGGGTACTTACTACAGTACAAAGTCTTTAATCTGGCCGTCCATAATCCAGCCCTCAAAGCTACAAAACTTTCTGTGCATGCATAGCGTTTACGCATGTGCATAATATGTTTATGCATGTGCGTTTAATGTATAATGGAAGGTATAAACGAGGCTAAAATTATCTAATTATCTATTTCAGTTAATGCTGCAGATTGTGTTGTTTCTTAATCTTCTAATAGGATCTGGCTTATTATTTTTTGCAGACTGTTAGAGCAATTTTATAAAAAGTAAGCTTGAACTTTCGATTATGTCAAAAAGAGTTTCTGATTCTGGAGCTGCCAAAGGATCTACAAAGCGAAAGCATGCTTCGATGTCCATCAAACAAAAAGTGGAATTGCTGCAAAAAATGGATAAAGCCATGAAGAAAGTGACAGAGAGGGTTAGTGAAAACGAAAAAATTTCGATTGACAAGTTAGTTAGTATTTTCGGCACAAAAATTACAGGACTTGAACAGTGAAACTTTGTAGCTGAACAAGAAATTATGTCTGTTTATAGAATTAAAGAGAAAGTGTTAGCACATAAAACGAAGCAACTTAAACAACTTACATTGAAAGAAATGTTTAATAAAGTAAACAAATAAATATTAAGCTTTTTTTTTTTTTTTTTTTTTTTTGTAAATTTTGATACCATTTAGATCATAATTGCTCTTTATTTCATAAACTATGTTTCATATTTTTAATTTTATAATTTCTGCATGCCATCTTACCAGATTTAAATTGATGATCTATAATCCGGAAAAACTAATCCGGAATCGCCAAAGTCCCGACGAGTCCGGATTAAAGACTTTGTACTGTATATATAGTAGTCAGAACAGCATTTTTTAATTTACTTTCTAAGGAGAGCTGTTTACTAACATTACAAACAAGATCCAGGTGGCCCACCAACATGGTTTGATCTAGAACAGAATTTAATTCCTGAGGAAAAACCTGGCGAATGGGTGTAGGAATATCATAGGTATCACAAAGATTGTGATGTAGGAATATCATAGATATCAAAATTATCATAAAGGTTGTCATATAAAAATGTTATACAATCTATACTAAAGACACACAATTAAAGTGTTACTTTAAATTCACCTATTGCAACATCTGTATAAGATAGATCATGGTTCCCAATGGGCAGGCCCGCGCCAAGCCTAATCCGTGCCATCGTGCAAAGCATACAGAGAGCCTTTATGCAGCGATGATATTAAAGGGAAACTGCTTAAAATACTGCTTGATGATATTAAAGGGAAACACTTAAAATGAAGCATTATTAACATAATAATATGAGAAACTAAAAGAATTACATTTTATCTTTCAGTTTGACTAAATGTGCAAACATCTTGTGCTTTGTTAAAACTGACACTCAAACATATTTATTGAAGAATTATACATATATTTACGTTATAAAAAAGTAACACTGCAAGCACAGTGAAATAATAAACTAAATGCTTTACCAAATGCACTCTCTAAAAACCATCGGCGCACCAAGAAAGAGTTGTTCGATGGAGACAAAAATTGGTGGATACGAAGATTATGTACAGAACAGGAAATGATTAAAATTTCAGAATAATTGAATGAATTATTTCAGAGTTACATAGTTAGAAAATAATGAGCTCAATAAAGTGTTGACCGATCTCTATCCTGGATGCAAGCTGCCACACGGTGTGGCATAGACTGATAAAGCTCCCGGAGGATCTCCTGTGGTATTTCTTTCCAAATTTGCTCCAGTTATCAGGCTAGGTCATTAATATTCCCTGGCAGATGCAGTCACCTTCTCATCATACTCCAGACATGCTCAATGAGAGAGAGATCTGGCCTCTAATGACGACCAAAGGAGTCCGGCTATCAAGCGAAACGCACCTCAGACCATAACTCCTGGTTGAGGGCTTGTGTGGCATGCAGTTGTGAAAGCAGAATTGGCACGTTGCTCTGGGCATCTCCAGACGGGTCTTCGATGATCGTCATACACAGCTGGAAGCGGGATTTATCACTAAAGACTATACTTCCTCAGTCAGCATCATTCCAATCTGATCGAGCCAAGCACCACTGTAATCTGGCTCAACAGCATGCAGGCGTGAGTTGGCAGGTGGTGTAACGGTCGGTACGAGCGTAGTTTTCGCTCTATGAGCCATCTGTGAATGGTCATGGTGGACACTCTTGTGTGGGCTGCATGTCTAATGGTTGATAGCGATGAATCAGGCACTTTTACAACAAATTTGACAATCACTCTGTCCTGGCGATCTGTCGTGGCCTTAGGTCGACCGCTACCATAATGACGCTGAAATCTACCGTTGTCCATTCATTCTTGCCAGCATCTTCTAATTGCCGCATCACTTCGACTCATACGACGAGTGATTCTTCGATTTGACCAACCTGCCTCTTTCAAACTCTGACAGTTGCTCATAATGAGCTCGAATCCTGCAGCAAGGCATTTTTTCAGTCATCGAAAGGTGTCCTAAATTACAATGCAAGAGACATTTTTAACAACAGTTCAAGAACTGCTCCTACTATATATCTACTGGATGCGCAGTTCCCTTGCGCTGGAGATCGCACTATTCATTCATTGGACACCAAATTTTAATCATTTACATATTTGGTCAAAACATTTAAGAATACGGAATTTCAAAGCAATCGGATGATTCCTTCTTGGTGCGTCGAGACTATTCTGTTATAGGATGTATATTCCTTAACACTATTTATTATCTTAAAATTAAAAGCAAATTAAGTTAAGTATCTAACACCAAATAAATTTTGCACCAAATAAATTGTTCGTGTCATTTACAACAAGGTTCAATCTGTGATCACAAAAGGCCACAAAAAATGCTCTAGGTATCTAGGGATATATCCAAAATTCTTTTCTGCACACTGCTGTGTTGTTACTTGGAGTTTCAACTGGCGATGCTACATTTTCTCCAAAAGTTTGCAATAACTGCAAGTTCATGCATAAGATCTATACTACTTATATCGCTTTGATTTTTATCAGTTAATGCTTTTTGCAGTTTTTAACATAAGCTGAGCTGATCTTGTAAATGTATGTGAACAAAAATATGCAATGCTGATATGTAAGTAAAGGTAGACATTTTCAACAAAGTGCTGAATCCTTATTTTGCATCTACTGTTGCAATCATAGTAATTTGTGCTTTTTTTTTTTTTTTTTTTTTTTTTTTGTGAATTTTTTTTTGTGAATTTTTTTGGTGATTGCTTGTTATTATTATTATCCTACATACAAAAAGATAAGTGCAGTTACATATTATGTTAAACATAGGTTAACTTTTTAATTCGGAAAAGCAACAATTTGACCATAATTACTCGAAAACTGTTTACTTCTCATGTTTGAGAGGTCTCCTGCCCTGGTCAAATAAGATACCTTTTGGTCAAATAAGGCAGTGTGCTACGAGGAAAGGGCACTCAGACCTGGCAAGCTTAAGGCTGCCCTAACAAAGTTAAATGCCTCAACCCCTAGAGGCGAACCAAGAGGCCGCTAACCTATCGGGTGACTGGGCACATGCGTAAAGCATACAAAAAAGAAAAGGTTGTTGGTGGCTTTAAGGTCCAGATTTTAGATCATTCTGGATATTGGATGTCCAGATCTCAAACTCTGTACTATATATATATATGAAATATCATGCATATTCAATTTAATAATTTAAAGAAAATGCATATAAACATACCAAAGCTAACTTATTAAATAAACGTGGCCAAAAGGGCAACACATTTTTTACAATATCTTTATCTTTTTCAGCACAGTGATTACCAAACTCTTGTACAGCCTAAAGGGAGAAAAAGTAAATATATAAATTACAAGCATAACATTAAAACAGCATTTTCTCACTTAACTAAAATAAATCATCAAGCAGGTAAACTACTTTTTGCTACAAATGAGTCATTTCATAGTTTAAAAAAAAAACCTCCATTTCATTTATAGAAGAGATGCTATGTCCTGGATATAAAGCCTCTATCTAAAAATTATTTTAGGCCTAAATTATTAAATGTTAAATATGAAGAACTAATAGAGAAATGGAGTAATGTTTTAGTTTATCAAATAGTATTATGTTGCTACATGACTGGTCTAATTTCCTCAATCAACCAATCATTTTCATATATGTTTGTACAATAGATAGAATTGTACATTTAGTGGAAATTATTGATACATCTTTAATGCCACATTCAAATAAAAATTTACTTATCCTTGCTGTTAAATCAAGTTATTAGAAATGCTGAAAGCATTGGTTGGAGGTTGGTATATATATATATTTAATTGGTTGATCTTTAGATTATGGTAACTTGGCGATTTTTTGGCAAAAATTTGGCGACCAACTCTCCTACAGCAACCCTCTATTTTTTTTCCCCGCCGCCATTTTGTCTTCACGAAGTAAAGACATGTTTCTTTTCTTTTTATCTACTGAACACTTCTTCCAACAATCTACTAGCCGAATTACACTTATGCTAGAAATTTTATCTAACAAAACTGGTTAATCATGACAAATATTCACTGCAAAATTGGGAAAAAGTGCACAATACCATACTCCTTACGTGTTTTTCAAAATAACACATACACATAAACCATGTACACGTCGACTTATTTTTACTTAAAAAAACATCCCAGAATTACACAAAAATGACATTGCGCACACTCTTCACTATATCCATGTACACTGCTTTTTTTTCATAAATTAGAAAAATTTCACGAAAATACATGACAATTTTCTGAATCTTTAAACCCGGTAAAAAGAACATATAATATGAAATTACCTGATCACGAAAAAGTATATACCCTTTCCAAATATGAACATTTCCACATATAAAATAAATAAAATATCCAAAAATGTTTACCTCTAAATCATCTATTATATTATAAACATCACCAATGAATTCATACCGCAAGCATTACAAATACTTAGTGTCAAATATTTAAATTATTTCCATGCACGTTTACTTCAACTAAAACGTATACCAAATTCCTACAAACATAAAATTCACAAAATAACTATCATTTAATTAAAATATCACTAAACCATGTACACGTCGACTTATTTTTACTTAAAAAAAAAACCCAGAATTGCACAAAAATGGCATTGCGCACACTCTTCACCATATCCATGTACACTGCTTTTTTCTCATAAATTAGAAAAATTTCATGAAAATGCATGACAATTTTCTGAATTTTTAAACCCGTTAAAAAGAACATATATGAAATTACCTAATAACGAAAAAGTATATACCCTTTCCAAATATGAACATTTCCACGTATAAAATAAATAAAATATCCAAAAATTTTTACCTCTAAATTATCTATTATATTATAAATGTCACCAACGAATTCATACCGCAAACATCACAAATACTTAGTGTCAAATATTTAAATTTTTTCCATGCACGTTTACTTCAACTAAAACGTATACCAAATTCCTACAAACATAAAATTCACAAAATAACTATCATTTAATTAAAATATAATTAAATTCAAAAACACTACTTAAATTATAAATAAGCACATACATTAAATTAATAAAAATTAGCTTACAATCCTAATTACTTTAAACTAAATCATTGCTAATAACAATTTTCCCAATAATACCAAATTACTTTACTTCCACCTTACATTTAGAACAATGCATAAAAATAATATCCTCAAATAATTAAAAATACTAACTTACCTAATCTTCTTCAGAATCTTGCTTACATGGTGGATACACTTTTATTATGAATTCACGACTTTCAGCAAACCACGTACCCTTCCTTACACTCTGTTTCACAAAATGTCCATTTTCACCAGATTTCTTGCACCGCCATTCAAACTTATCAGTAATATCCTTCCTTCCACACAATCTCATTTCATTCCCACATTTTGGACATTCATACTTATCCACAATTAAACCTACACTCATGCACCATTCAATCAATTCTTTTGAATTATCACACGAACGCATTAAAAATCTAGAATTCACTTCAGACAGCGCCATACAATCCCAAAATTATTCAACACTACTTCACACAACACACAATGAAGCTTAATACAAAATAATATACAGCCACAGATATTTTTCCAAATTCCCCCCTTTTCCGATTAAAGAACCGTAATTCGTCCATTAATATCACATGACATATCCCATGATCTCTCATTTCCCTCACTTAAAATAATGCGTAATCGGAACTGAGTACTGCTCACATTATTACCAAAGTCCCAGGTAGTAACCTTTATCGCCTCCAAACTGTCGCCAAACTACCAGTTACCATATTCTAAAGATCAGCCATTTAATTTATTGACTAAACACTGAAATATATCAAATGTCACTGAGCATGTTATTCAAGTCGTAAAATATTTTCAAAATTACCAGCTTGTTTGAACCATATTTAATGAATACAGTCAAAAGTCGTTAATCCGAACTCGTCGGGACTTCAGCAATTCTGGATTATCGATTTTTCCGGATTATAGATCATCAGTTTAAATCTCGTAAGATGGCATGCAGAAATTCTAAAATTAAAAATATGAAACCGTAATTTATGAAATAAAGAACAATTATGATCTAAAGGGTATCAAAATTTGCAAAAAGAAAAAGCTTAATATTTGTTTACTTTATTAAACATTTCTTTCAATGTAAGTTGTTTAAGTTTTTCTTCGTTTCATGTGATAATACTTTCTCTTTAATTCTATTAAACAGACATAATTTCTTGTTCAGTTACAAAGTTCCGCTGTTCAAGTCCTATAATTGCTGTGTCTAGAACACTGACTAATTTGTCAATCGAAATTTTTTCGTTTTCAATAACCTCTGTCACTTTCTTCGCTATCGAAAGCGAATTATAATGACGAGGAACTTGTTTTAAATCATATCAAAGACGGAGCATATCGAGATGAAATACTACATTTGGTAAGGAATTATAAGCCAAATAAAATAAAAACATCTGCGCTGAAGATAAGGATAGTGCTGACAGATCAACTTTCAATTCATTACGCACCCGCCGCGGCAATCCCCCCGCCGAGCAGCGTGAAATTGATAAACAGATTTCGGATTTCAAAACATACTTTCGCTTTAGATCCTTTACATATTAACAAATATATATCGGAAATTCTATTTGATATAATTGAAAGTTTAAGCTTACTTTTATAAAATTGCTCTTACAGTCTGCAAAAAATAATACGCCGGATCCAATTCGAAAATTAAGGAACAACGCAATCATCAACATTAACTGAAAAAGATAATTAGATAATTTTAGCTTATACGTCCATTATACATAAAACGCGCACGCGAAAACGTATTCTGCACTTGCGCACACTCATATGCGCAGTCGTAAAAGGTCTTACGCGCACGCGTAAATGCCTATGCGCATGTGTCAACGCGGCGCATGCGCAGAAAGTTTTTAGTTTTGAGGTCCGGATTATAGATCATTCCGAATTATGGGTGTCCGAATTAACGACTTTTGACTGTATAATGAAATTGTTTTAAATAAAAATAAATCACCTGAAGTACACTAGAACTCAGTAGGTAATTCTCTTGAAAGCTACATAAAGAACTGGAATAAAGAATATTCAATCAGAAGTTTTCAATATCAATGTTAAACAAAACATAAACTTCTTACTTCATTCGAAACCAATATTATTTACTTTGGACAAAATCCGGAGTTGATAATGTTTGTACAGATCTTGAAAACAGCTTTAAAAATCTAAATGATTATTAATTTCATGGCATTGCAGTATGGAATAAAACAATTATTTATGGTTAAAGAATTTCATATTATTAATCCATAAATTTATATTTTAAACAGTAAATTTACCAAATTTCCAAAAGGTGGATCATGAATTTTTTGGATGAATAAACCTTTGAATAATCTTACTTATACAAACGGTATATAGGAAGCAAAAATTTGAGATGTTTTGATAGTTTACATTAAGCAATGTACCTTCAATCTAGTCACAACATCTCTTTTAAGCATCTTGCGCATCACCATTCGAAAATCCGAATCTACAGAACTGTCTACTGTGTCAACTGTATGCTGACCAGCCACAGGAACATAGCTTGGAATTTCTTTTTCCAGTGCCTCAAATCCTATAAATCCAGATAACGCTTTTCCACTAGAATTCAACAGCTGAGCAGTATGGCCACTACTAGACGGCTGAAAAAATTAATAAGATCATTTTTAAAATACAGTTAAATGCAAAAAAAAAAAATAAAATAAAAAGATTTACAGTTAAATGCAAAAAAAGGGTAAAAAACAGTTTATTAAATGTCTAATTTTATACATAACTTAACTGCTGTATCTCATTCAGAAACAAACTGTTTTGTAATGAATAAGATTTTATATCTAAAAAACATAGTTAATCCTTTGCGGTTGTATGTCCACTCTCAGCCACCAAAGCCTTTTTACCATTTTGGTCGTATGTCTGCTCTCAGCCACCAAAGCCTTTTTACCGTTCCAGTCGTATGTCTGCTCTCAGCCACCACAGCAAGGAGCTATACGAATCGTACACTGTATGCATTCATGCAACAGTTTACACTTTTCCTATATGAACCCCAACGTCTAAAGAACCTATTAGCGAACCAATACGGTGCTCCAACGATTGGAGATAATGTAATCTAATCTAAACAAAAGTTGTGACCCAGCGCTTGTCATGCAAGATGCAGTGGCGAGTCAGTCGTCTTTTGAATGTAATGAAATCGACAACATTCGACGATACCTTGTAGAATTCCAAAGAATATTTTATAAATTGTATTTAACAGTAATTAGACATTCTCTCTTCTTAAAATATTCCAAAATAATTCCCAAAATTCAGCTAGAAGAGAGAACAGGACACCTATGCCAAATTTTATGTTTGTCCGAAAATTGGTGACAACTGGTAGGTGATTTTCGTGACAGAGCAGATTCGAAACCAGAAAGACCATCGACCTCCGATAAGTGGGACACCCAATGTTTTCATTACTTATAGTAAACATTGGGTGTCCCATTACATTTTCACCTGAACCTGACCTCCGATAAGAAAGACTTCATGGAAAACTGCATATATTGCAGCATTGTGAAAATGTAAAGATTGTAGTGTATGTTCAAACAGAAAGATTAAAGGTGGAAGGCACCAAACCAATTATTTTTTAGATACGTGCACTCGAAAACCTGGCCTACATGTTGGAGAGTGTTTTGAAAAATATCACACGGAGAATTATAAAACATAATTTTTATACAAAAACATATCACTAGATGATTGTGTTGAATAAAGATATACCTAAAGTTCACAAAAGAATTACTAAATCTTGTTTACCCATCGTAAACTTGAGTGTTATGTATCCCTGCTTTATCGACAGAAATTAATTCCAACCAGTACGATACCCATCTCAAAAATTAATCCGACCGTTTAGCAATAATAGAAAAATAAAAATATAAGTTATAAATATAGAACAGGAGGAAAAAATTAGGAATTGGATGATGTGCTAATATTGTTCACAGTTGCACAAACAGTGTTATTGAAAGCACATTCAATGCATATTCAGGAGGTCTGGAGTTCGAATCTTGGCAAGGGCAACTGCAGATTTCTTGTTTTGTGACATCGGGAAAAAAAATTCTAATGATGACTCAGCAGTGGCATTCGAAGTAAAAGGTGGTGGATGATAATTTGTCATTACCAGGATTTGGCAAATTGGTACCCTCATCCCTAGTCACCCGATAAAAGGGGAATATATAAGATGTTTTCACCTTCCTTTCCACATGCCTTCATGGTGTAAATGGAAGCACACTCAAAACGTATTCTGGAGGTCTGGTGTTTGAATCCCGCCAAGGGCACTGCAAATTTTTCACGTCTTCATCATAAAAAATCCTAATGACTCTACAGTATGTAAATGAATTTTTTCATGTAACTAATATAAAAATTACTATAATTAACATTTTTCCATACTCATAGTGACAGTACAGAAAACTAAAAGAAGCTATGTGCTTACAAATGGTCAGCACAATAAAATACATTAATTCAACTACCTGCTCTGCAAAGTTACTTTGATTTTATTCTCTTTCACAAAATAATCACAGACATTCTAAAAATCTACTCAATGAATTATTAGTTTTCATGATGCTCATGGCAGCCTCAAATTAATTAAAGAAACTTTAAAAATTTTGGGAGGGATGAAACGTAAGTCGCAAAAATAATCTAGAAGTATACAAGAGTAATTAACTGGATTCTGAGGTGTGATAAAAATTAAACAATTTGCACATAATTACTTCCTTTCTTTGTAAAATATAAAAGGCACAATTAAAGTTAACAGTTATTCAATGCACCACTGCAGTCCCATATTCCAGTAGCACAGAATCAATGGATGCTTTGCAAAGATTCCCCTTCTCTGCAGATGTTGAACAGATTGACACAGATTGTTATGCAACAAATCCTAGTTTTTCCCCTTGATATTGCTCTGCAATCTGCTTTGCACACAACAACCCTATCCTCTTTCTGTAATGATGAGGCTAGTGCAACAGTTTGTCCATTCTTCCTGCCCAAAGCAATAAGATTCAACATTCATATCATCATATCTCTATTTTGTCCAATACCAGCATTCATTTCTATGAGCCACATTTCTTCTTGTATCAAACTCAGAAACTTTTCTTTGGGGGGTGCACACTGAACATTCCCATGCAAATGAATGGCCCAAAAAAAAAAAAAAAAAAAAAAAAAAAAAAAAAAAATTTAAAAATAGTATAAAGAACCTATTATCTTTTTTTACAGTACTTCTAAGTGGTGTTACTGGAACATAAGATTTGCATATGTGGTGTTACATGTGGTGATCTGCACTTCTATTCTATTATGGAACAAATTTTCAAGCATACTGGATGATAGTTATTAATAATCAGGCAGAACAGTTTATGCATACCAAAGTTCTTTCCACAGATGTTCAATTTACTAATTTTTTGCTTCTAGAAAAACTGAATAAAAGCCCTGTTATAAATCCCAAGATTTTATGCTTTCCCCAAAATTCACAAAATTGGAATTCCTTTTCGACCTATAGTTTCCAATTTAGGAACGGCATCCTACCCTTTGGCCAAATATTTAGTTTCCATATTTTCTCCTTTATTTTCCAACAATATTCACACCGTAAAAAATTCTCTCGAAGTCATCAATAAGCTTAAAGATACTTCTCTCTTGCACTCCATTATGGTTTTCGTTTGATGTTAAATCGCTGTTTACTAACATTCCAGTCGAAGGTGGACTAAAATGCCTTGAAACTAGACTTCGAGAATTCTATTTCTCACATACTGAAATTGGAGTTAATTTCCCTCACTAAAGTCTCTGTGAGTCAAACTCACTTTGTTTTCCAAAATGAATATTATTGCCAAATTGAAGGACTAGCTATGGGTAATCCCCTCAGTCCTGTACTTGCTGACATTTACATGCACTATTTTGAGGGCAAATCATTTGAAAAACTATCTTTTCGTCTGTGGATTCGCTAGTAGATAACACTTTCCCTCTTTGGTAAAATCCTAGTATACGGTGCAGCTTTGGCGCGACTTTGAAAATTATCGCCAACACCAAAAATGATCCAAAAAACGTCTATATATATACTATACACACATAGTATATATACTATATACTATGTTTAACTACATATTTTCTTTGAATGACCCGTTAACTACTCATCATAAAGTAGCCAAATCCTGTGTGCACCGGATACTAGGATTAAACCCACTCTTTTTGATGGTGATAAGGAAGACTTAGCCCAGAATTTATTTGTTATAAATTCGATTGATCTAGTCATCCAGTTCACTTTTGAGATTGAATCTGATAACTGCCCTGATAATACACTTCCCTTCCTTGATATTCTTATAATACGCAATGGATCTAATTTCAGCACAACTGTTTACCGTAAACCCTTTCCTGCTTGTTCACCTCCCCATGCACTGAATACTGAAACACTGAATTGATTATTCCTAAAAATGAATTTATATTATATATTAGCAGTTCGGTTTTAACTTTCAAGAGGTCAAATGCTGAAAAAACGTTTGAGGCTAATGAAATAAGAACCTTATCCTCGCCTCCTGGATAACACTGCAATGGAATTTTAAATATCTAGTAATGAAATCTGTTAGAACTTATTCAGATATTTGATCGTGTTTCTGTGGAAAAACATTAAGTTTTGTTTTACAGTCAACACTATGGATTAATTAATTAAGTTGATATAATTCTCCTGCATCAAAAAGGGGTCAGAAAAAAGAAAAAGACTCTTTTTTAAATTTTATTTTTGAGGCGGGTTCTTTTGAAGAACTTTAGCTCTTCAGTATAAAAAAGTCATGTCACCCGTCTAAGCAAAAGATGCCTTCTTTTTACTATTACGTATTCATAATAGCATACGGCTAAAAATATCCAATAACTATAAATGAGAAATGCAAATTATGAAATTCCAGTATCGCAATATGTGGTATAGAATTAACGTACTTTTACAAAAACAAAAGTTAAACATTTTCTTACAAAAGGCATACAGTCATAGCTAGAACTATAGAATTAGCTTAGTAAGAAAGAAGTATAAATTTCAAATATTTACTCTGGTATTTCCTTTAGTTCGTTGGCCTTTATTAGTTTTTCCCATATTTAGCTAGATTGGTAACTAACGGCAGGAAAAATTATCAGCAAATTCCTTCACTCAAAAGTTTTACCCACTAACACTCGACTCCTCAATTTCCGTATCGTAAAAGACACATTGCATAAACGTTCTATCATATGTTAAAGGAAAATAACAAAACAATGATGCCAAGATGCAGAACCAAAGAGATAGATTAATTAATGAGGAAAAGGAACAAAGGCAAACATTCCTTTATATTTTCTTTTAAATGGCGCCGGTCGAAGTACTTTTAAACGTAGAAATTAATGATAAAGATTTAGAAACTGAATACTGGACACGATGCATTTCTTGTAAGAAGGTTAGTTTATTTGGAATACATTAAATCTGCCACTAAAGGGCTAAGAACGGAATGAGGACAAATATTAAATTTACCCAATTAGAATTCCTTTCAAATAGCGCCCGTCCGAAAGTACTTTTAAATGTAGAAATCAGTAAGAAAGATTTAGAAGCTGAACGCTGGACACGAAGCATTTATTGTACGAAAGTTAATTTATTTGGAATGCATTAGATTTGCAGTCAAATGGAAGGGAGGCCTTCGTGGATTATTTTCCAAGGAAAACTGGGTGGTATTCAGGTCAAATACGTGAAAAATTACAAAAAATATCAATGCAGCCAGCCAATGAGCTAACCCGTTGACTTGGGTTGGGATTCATGTTGAACTACCCGTATTCACCGGTTTTAACCATGCGGTCAGCGTTGGGGCTCATTGTAACACAAACTACAATATTAATGTTGTCTATAGCAGTTAGTAAAACACTGAATTGATTATTCCTAAAAATGAATTTATATTATATATTAGCAGTTCGGTTTTAACTTTCAAGAGGTCAAATGCTAAAAAAACGTTTGAGGCTAATGAAATAAGAACCTTATCCTCGCCTCCTGGATAACACTGCGATGAAATTTTAAATATCTAGTAATGAAATCTGTTAGAACTTATTCAGATATTTGATCGTGTTTCTGTGGAAAAACATTAAGTTTTGTTTTACAGTCAACACTATGGATTAATTAATTAAGTTGATATAATTCTCCTGCATCAAAAAGGGGTCAGAAAAAAGAAAAAGACTCTTTTTTAAATTTTATTTTTGAGGCGGGTTCTTTTGAAGAACTTTAGCTCTTCAGTATAAAAAAGCCACACGTATAGTTTAAATTAAACTTTTCATATTTGGCAGTATGGCTGGTATCAACAAATGACGATTTGATTTTGATGATGCTTCGTTAGCGAATATGTGTATACCATTGCATTTCTGTTTCTTACTTGAATTTACAAGATGAAGATTGCATTTCTGCATCCTGATTTAGGTATAGGTGGAGCGGAGCGGCTAGTAGTAGATGCTGCTTTGGCTTTGAAATCTAAAGGGCATGAAATTCGTATATTTACTGCACATCATGATCCCGAACATTGTTTTGCCGAAACTAAAGATGGATCTCTTAATGCAGTTGTTGTAGGAGACTGGTTACCTAGGAGTATTTTAAGTAGATTTATAGCTCTGTGTTCATATTTTCGTATGATATATGCGGCTTTCTATCTGATATTTTTTAGTAACTATCGTCCTGACATCGTGATATGTGATCAAGTGTCAGCATGCATTCCAATTTTGAAATGGAAAGGAGCAAGAGTTATTTTTTATTGTCATTTCCCTGATAAACTACTGACAGAGCGGAAGAACTGGATCAAAAAATTATATCGTTTACCATTAGACTGGTTAGAGGAGAAAACTACAGGAATGGCAGATACCATTCTCGTGAACAGTAATTTCACAGGTATTCAAAATCATTGTAATTCTCAAATGATTTTTTTTTTTTAATATGTTGTTAAATACTTGGTTGATCTTTACAATATGGTAACTGGTAGTTTGGCGACATTTTGGAGGCGATAAAGGTTACTACCTGGCACTTTGATAATAATGTGAGCAGTACTCAGTTCCGATTACGCATTATTTTGTGTGAGGGAAATGACAGATCATGGGATATGTCATGTGATATTAATGGACGAATTACGGTTCTTTAATCGGAAAAGGGGGGAAATCGGGAAAAAATCTGGAAATTTTGTATGTGGCTTTATTCTGTGTTGTGTGAAACAGTGTTCGTGAATTTTTGGATCCCATGGCCGTAACTAAAGTGAATTCGGAATGGGTATTTATGTATGTATTAATTTAATGTATGTGCTCATTTATACTTTAAGTAGTGTTTTTGAATTTAATTATATTTTAATTAAATGATAGCTATTTTGTGAATTTTATGTTTGTAGGAATTTGGTATACGTTTCAGTTGAAGTTGAAGTAAACGTGCATGAAAAATATGCATGAAATTTAAATATCTGACAATAAGTATTTGTAATGGTTCCGGTATGAATTCGTTGGTGAGGTGTATAATGTAATAGATGATTTAGAGGTAAAAGTTTTTGGATATTTTATTTATTTTATATGTGGAAATGTTCATTACTTTTTCGCGATCAGGTAATTTCATATATGTTCTTTTTACCGGGTTTAAAGATTGAGAAAATTGTCATGTATTTTCGTGAAATTTTTCTAATTTATGAGAAAAAAGCAGTGTACATGGATATAGTGAAGAGTGTGTGCAATGCCATTTTTGTGCAATTCTTGTTTGTAGGAATTTGGTATACGTTTAAGTTGAAGTAAACGTGCATGGAAATAATTTAAATATTTGACACTAAGTATTTGTAAAGTTTGCGGTATGAATTCGTTGGTGACGTTTATAATGTAATAGATGATTTAGAGGTAAAAGTTTTTGGATATTTTATTTATTTTATATGTGGAAATGTTCATATTTGGAAAGGGTAAATACTTTTTCGCGATCAGGTAATTTCATATGTGTTCTTTTTAACGGGTTTAATGATTGAGAAAATTGTCATGTATTTTCGTAAAAATTTTTCTGTCAGACGTACCAAGATGTTCAAAAAGTTGGACGCTTTCGAATATACTATCAGTATACTTCAAAGAATTTAGGTGTTCAAAGAGAAAACAGTTGGACGTGTACACCAGCAAATACCATCAATTGAGCTTGTGTTAGCAGAAAAGACAAAAATGATATCATTGCAGATTAAAGTGAAGAGCGACTGGTTTTAGTCTATATGGTTGTAGAAATTTAAATTCGTTATAGAACATCATATCGTATCATAAATGGAGAATCCCATAATTTTCTCAGTCGAATTATTTGAAGATTCAGGAGTTTATCCAGTATTTTGTATGTGGATGTCACCTAAAGGCGTTTCTTTTTCCCTCCTGATGAAACAGCGGCCGGGCGGTAAAGTCACTGAACACTGGTAGTTCGGTCCGAGGTTCGAATCCCGCGAACGGGCTGGCTGCATGGGCGTTTTCGTGGTTTCCCCCATGTGTAACGTATATACGAGCCAGTTTCCCTTAGAAAGTCCTCCACGAAGGCATCCCTTCCCTTAGGCAGATAGCCCTAGTGTGCTTTGTCATAATTAAATAAACCAAAACCTCTTGATGAAACCAGTCTTTCCTTTCATCTCATACCTTCAAAATGTTTAGTCTCTAAAGACTGATAAAACTCTAACGAAATAATTCGTGAAGAACTTTCTAAGGGAAACCAGCTGTCATACACGGTACACATGAGAAAATCCACGAAAACGCCCATGCAACCAGCCCATTTAGCGGGATTCGAACCCCGGAGTGAACTACCAGTGTTCAGCGACTTTACCGCTTGGCTGTTTGTTGGCCTTTATGAAATGGAAGGCGATAACTTTATTTAAAATAATTGTCAGAAGTACCAAAATGTTTCGAAAAGTTGGATGCTTTTTTAATATACTTGCAGAATGCCTAATGAAAAAGAGCAAGAATAAAGTAGAATGCCTGAAGAAAAAGAGAAGAAAAAATAAATTTTTGCGTAAAATTTAGTATTTGATTTTTTTTAATTTAAAACCTTTTAATCTTATGATATTTTATTCTTGCGATTTCAAAAATAAAATATTTGACTAAAAAATGAATAACATTGTAAGAAACCAAATGTAGGATAAAATTGTGTAAAGCAATGGGCACAATGATAAAACTGTTTTAAGCAGTGTATGCAAGTCATCCTAAGTTAAAATGTCGTTTATATATCTCTTTTCTGAACGGAACATTGAAAGGCGTGTTAACTTTGCTTTACTGTATTTTCTCTTTTAATATATGCAGTTTTCAAACGCATCGTAGTCTGGGTTACAAAGTATTCCTCCGAAAGAAACGCAATTCAAATAAATAAAATCAAATTCTGGAAAATTTATATTAATAAATATATTTAAAATGCTCAATTCGAAGGAATAAATAGAAAATTTTAAAACAATTATCTGAAGAGACAATGCAACACAAACAATTAAAATAAAAGTATAAGAATTTAAAAATTACCTAAAATAATAACTATGACAAAAATATATATATATAAAGAAAACTATTTGAAAAAAAATAAACGCTGCACCTTTATTTACGCAGTTCGAATAGGTAAATAGAAATTTTTAAAACAGTTATTTGAAAAAAATATGCAACTTAAACAATTAAAATGAAATTCGAAAAAGAAAAAATTACTTAAGATAATAAGTTATAATTAAAAGTATAATATAAAGAATATTATTTGGAAAAAAGGAACGATGGTGACTTTTTTTCGTCTCACAGGAAAGGAAAGTAGGTTGCTATATATTAAGAAGTTCGCCAAGTGAACTATTCTTGGCGCAAACTGACAAAAAAGTGCCAACATAAATTTGTGAATTTCTCCGTAAATTTCGCTCCAAATTTTACAAAATTTCATATTTAGGTGTAATTTGAGTCGTAGAATCGAAATATGTAAAAAAATTGGTATGTTATTTTAGAAGAAGTCCGATTTTGTGTCAAAATACCTATGTTAGAATAGTGTTATATATAAATCTAATATATAGCCTAAGTCGCGCTTTCGAGACATGAAGAATGCAATTTGAATGTTGTCAATCAGCCCAGTAGATTGAGAGATATAGGACTATCCCTTTTTTTTTTTTTTTTTTTTTTTTTGAGCAGTGTACATCCTATCTTTGGCAAGGGTTTACGGAAAAAGAACTTTAAACCTTTGCCATATGCCATCATAGATCAGAATAAGCTATATTTCCATACTTTTATTTTTAATAAAAGAAAGGGTTATTAATTAGTTTATAAATTGTAATGTTCAATTTTCTTGAGGCAGTTTAAGACTCTTAAAAAAAGGCCAAGCACAGCAATGATTATCAGTCAGAATCAGGGATTAACCCCAAGTGGCATGACTGCCTTTATCCAGTCATAAGATTTTTAATCTCTTGATATATATTATATTATAATTTAAATTTGTTGCTTTTTTATTTTCTTTAGTAATGTAAGTATTCTTAATGAATGAAAGTTTATGAAAACATAGATTAAAACAAGTAATAACAGAAATTCAGCTAATCAGAGCTGTTTAAATACAAATCTTCATTAGCAGATCCACAAAACTATGCCACTCAAAGGATGTGGAAATTTTTTTGATTATTTATAGATGGTGACGCATCATGCGTTAAATGTGACATGCATTTTCCCCATACTTCCCTGCGTATCTCATTTTTATAGTTTAGTTTAATTTTAGATTCCAACTGAGTAAGAACAGTTAAGTTCCCTTAAGTGATTTATTTCTTTGATTGTAGCGATGTTTTGATTATTCTTCAGGGTAAACTACTAATCAATGTAATTAAAAATTATGTAAATATTAAACATCATCTTCATATTAACTATCCAATATCAAGCTTCATAATTTGAAATTTGAATATTGTGATGCATTAGGCCTTCAAGTTTGGATTAGCACATAACAGGTGTGTGAAGTTTTGTGCTAAAAGACAGCAAAGGGAAAGCCAAGTTTTCCTGTTTTTTTTAAGTACAAGAGTGATGGAAGATCCTGTGGTTAAATTAAAATCAAAATGGAAGGTATTAAAGGTTACAAAAACCTATGATATTAAGAAAATCAAGGCAGAGTTAAAGTAAAGAGGATGTTAGTTAAAGTGTACTAGAAGAAAATTTATATCAGGTTATGAAATGAAAACTCTGAAGTGATTTAGAGACTCAAATAGAGCATGATTGGAAAGTTCAAGTGAATGAATTTGAAACTTAAGTTACATGACTAAAGTTAAGACTGAAGAAAAAATAAGAAGGTATTAAATAAATTCATATATTCAGATGATGAAAATACGGGTATTCTTAATGAAACAGCTAAAGATTCTAAAAATGAAAGTAATAAATTTACTCATCTTCTAAAATTAACTGTCTCTAAATTTAAAAGTGTTAGCACCCAGTGGACAAGTTTTTGAAACTTTCAAAATTGCAATCTAAGATAATGAATCTTTAACAAAAATCAAAAAAATTCAACTACTTAAAACCATACTTTAGGCAGCAACATTGCAAACATGATAGAGGATTTTTGAATTTTGGGATCAAATTATGATGAAGTGGTTGAAGTACTTGAAAACAGTTTTGTCAAGAAAGATATCATCATAAATTAACATATGTAGAAACACTAAATCTCACCCTAGTAAATAAATCCACAGATGCTTTAAAACTTTGTTAGTAGTTATTGCAATACTCGTATACCAAATACCAGTATTTCATCCTATTTCTTGAAAAACCGGTATTTTCAGTGTTAGCTGTAAGTAACAAATATTTTGTTTTATTATTGTTAATGAGTTTAACTTATTGGGCATCTACTGTTATTTGAAGTATGTATTTTCATCACTGTAGCAGTACCAACATCAATCATTTGCTGTCTCACTGCCATTTCAATTTCCTCTTCTTATCTGGATAATATCAAGATCAAGTATGAAGCATGTATGAAACCTAGCCTCAGATAATGTGGCTCGGCTCAACAAACCAGTTGGAATGTTCACACTGTGATTTCTTGGCCAGCACCTCGTAGTAACCTTGTAGTTATTGTTACATGATGATCTTCAAGCTTATCACTTATCCAGAACAAATTCTAACTTACTAAAAATGATACTATTAAACCAAAGACATCACAAATCACAGATTTTCTAATAGAGATGAAGTTTTATCTAGAATGACAACATTAGATGGTTTGCCATCCAGAGTGCTTCGGACTTCAGCTGTCATTAATTAGAAGAGATTTCGAAAATATACCAATATCTGTTAATGCTATAAGAACTGTTATAAACTTCTTGTATAATAACAACAGTTGCAGTTCTCTGGAAGAAGAATTAACAGAATTAAAATTAAATGGTACAAAATTTAGTCTCGCATTTGATGAGTAAGCAAGTGTACAAAGTAGATGTGACTTGACTATAAATAATCATTCACAAAAGAAAATTTGGAATATAGCACTCACACGTGTCTCGAGAAATATCCCAGCAACAAAATGTGTAGAAGTAGTCAACTGCAAATTGAAGGAATGGGAATTATCTCTGAAAGAAGATATTATCTGTGTAGCTACAGATGGAGTAGTGATGAAGAAAAAAATTTGGGAAGTTGATTGATGCAAAGCAGGAATTGTGCTATGCTCATGAAATTCAGCTTGAAGTTATCAGTGTGCTGTATCAGCAAAATCAGAGCATGAGAAGCAAAATACTCTGGATATAGAATTTTCTGATTCTAACTTCAAAGAGAGAGTGACAATGGAGAAAATAATAAATAATAATAATTGTAAAAAGTACCTCATTTGGATATTAAGGACAAGATATTTTGTCCTTCAAGGATTCAAGGACTTATGAAGGATTGTTTCGTATAATTAAGAAAATTTGTAAAGTTGTTAAGATATTTAAATGTTCCCCTACTAAAAATGCCGTTTTACAAAAATCTGTACTTACTTTTCAGTAAGTATAGGTTTTTGAAAAAAGAATTTATGCTAATATTAGATTCTAAAATGTGCTGAAAAAGTTTGCTCTTAATGATGGAATGATTTTTGAAAATAAAATATCCAATTCTGAAAGCATTAATTGACAACTAATTTTTTTCCAACTTTATTTTAATATCTAAAACTGTATTAGCTTTGCTTTCAATAAAGCTGGCTGTAAAGGCATTATGTCAGAAAGATTCCAACTCATTAATAGCAGATTCAACAATAAATTTTATGTTGCAATCACTTAAAGATCAGAACATACCACTATCTGAGGAATTATACAGTGCATTAAAAATTTGCATATAGGAAAGGCATAGTGAACTAGAAAATATTTTAAGATATTTACATAATTATAATGACTCTAAAAAGAAAGCTGTAAGGAAGAAAAGAGACTAACAAGGTCAAATGTAATCAAGTTCATCATAAAATTCCACAAAAACATTTACGAAAAGCAAGCACAAACCCATCTGGAGGATATGTTGATTTTAATATTTGAAAAGAATTGTCTCTCATGCAAAAATTCCAGTAAGGTATAAATAATAAAATTGCTACAAACAATAATGCAAAAGTAATACAAAAAATAGATTTATCCAAAACTGTCACATTTAAGATCGATTTGTTAGAAGATAAGGACTTCAAAGCAAATATTTATAAGAAGTATATGTCTCATTAATAACAGTACCACCAACCATGCCTATTCCATGCCATGAGAGTCATCTTAAGTTTGTTGCTCACCAGATGTTGCTATTTGTTTTTATTTTGTCGAAAATTTTTGAAAAGGAATTTTGTTAATCTCAAAATGGTATGATGTTTTAGCTGTATATGTTATTTATTATTCAAGTTAGAAAAATTCTCTTGCAAAAATATTGCTGTTCATTTTATCAAATGTATGTTAAAAATTGCTAAGGCCATAATGCTATGTGAGTTGTAAATTTATGAATTCAGAATAATATTATCTGTTTTGTTATAGGAATATTAATTTAATTATTTATTAAATTGTTTATAAAATAAATTAAAAATTTTTGTTTATCTTTTAGCCAAAGTGTTTCGACAGACATTTCCCAGTTTAAAACATGTAAAATTGGAAGTAGTTTATCCAACCATCAATGTGAACAGTATACTCCGTCCTCTTCCTAATAGCGATTTGGAAGTTAAAACAGATGCAACCACAATTTTCCTATCTTTGAATAGATATGAGAGGAAGAAGAATATATCTTTAGCAATTGATGCAATGAGTAAGTAATTAATTTTGTTTAATACAATATAAAGTCCAAAATCTGGTCGTTAATACCGACCTCCATATTACCAGCAAAAGAATAGATAAAACTTTAAAATATCTAAAATTTTTGGTTCTCCCCCCCCCCCAGTACAAAGGCCAGGGATGGGAAATATAATATTTAAGAAAACGCTGGAGTGTCATAAAAATGATTTTTCTCCCAATTAATTGAAATTCCAGCTTGTCGCTTTCAAACACATACTGGTTAGGGAATCGGGACATAGCCCTTGACGATACTTTGATTGACACTGATGATGACCACACTTCTAGCTCTTGAGCGGTTGTTGTGCCAGGGAGATGGTACAGTTTTTCTATTTGTCTTAAACAGTAAGTGAAGTCCCAAGACATATTTGTCTGGAGTGTGTTGTTGCTTGCACTGGTTTTCGCTTATTGGCATAGCAGCCGAGAAGGAAAAAGGATTTCGAGAAACTTAAGTGCAATGTAGTATAATATAGCAAAGTGCACTCTTCTTTAATTTTCTAATTTGATCTAGCTTATTACTGTTTGCAGACCCTTATTATTGTAGCTGTCTTATCAAAGTTTGAATATAAAGTATATCAAAGAGTTCCTAATTCTTCAAGCTGTAGCAGCATCTGCCATGTGAAAGCATATTTCAGTGACAAACAAACAAAGGATAGATAAGACATATGCTTTTCATAATATGTAAGGAGTATGGCAAGTGGAAATCAACAGTATATAACATAAAAAATGAAAAAAATAATCTTTTTTTTTATTATTATTTTGGCATTTTATTGCAAACTAAGCATGGTCAGTATTTGGGTAGGTGACCCAACTGGCAATGAATAACAGAAAAATCATTCATTATGCAAAAAATTATGATTGAGTAGGTGAGATATCATTGCAATGATGCCGTGCCATTGACACATTAAATGCAATGATTCAAACAAAAATATTTCATGAAGAAATGAAGGTAGAAACTGAGTGCATGTATTTAACCAATGGTTAATGATTCCAAATTGAGACTAACAATTTTGGTATGTGCAAATGCTGCTGGAGTGCACAAATGTAAAATTTTCATAATTGGAAAAAATAAAGGACCCTGATCATTTAAAAGAGTAAAGATTTTTTCCATCATGTATTGTTCAAATAAAAGAGCATGGATGACACTAACATTAATGAATTGGTTTGAAATCGTTTTCATGCCTGAAGCTTGGCAACATGTGAAATTTGTTGGTTTGCTAGATGATACAAAATCTATCCTGATTATGAAAACTTTGGCTCATATTTCAATTAAAATTTTAGTGTAAGATAACACCTCCATATTGTTCTTTCATCCAAATTTTACATCCAGCATTCGGTGGATAATGGAGTGCTGTAGGCACTGAAATGTAAATATAAAGTAGGATTTTTTAAATCAGTACTTAATTTCCTAAACAATGACGGGACCGTTTAAGAATTAAAAAATGTTTTAACATAAAATCTGTAGTGTGAATAATGACAAAACCACTGGGGGGTTAATGTCTGCAGATATTTTTCTAAATGCTTGTCGTAATTTATGGCAAACAACCAAATGTTAAATGATAAAAATGCTGATAATCATGAATTTGAACGTTTTCGGATATCATAAGCAAAAGGCAAAATTTTCCAATTAATGGACTTTGAGAAGAAGTAATAATTTAAATGAAGATGATGTAATAAGTTTTCCATTGTGATCACAATGCCTCAAACATTTACTTAAGAGACAATGAAACTGTAATATGGCCTTAAATCAGAAAATATCGCTACCTTTGCAAGTCAACAAAAATTTATGTGTCTCTGTAAAATTAAAGAAATATTAGCACAGAAAGTGAAGCAGCTTAAATTGAAATACATGTTTAATAGAACAAATTAATATTAAGAGTGGTTTTATTTGTAGTTTGATTCTCTTATGGCCATAAATGCTTTTTGATAAACAACTATTTCATTTTATAATTTCTGCATATTATGTTACCAGGTTTAAAATGATGATCTAAAATCCAGAAATATCCGGAATCCCAGAAGTCTGGACAGTTTCAGATCTCAGACTTTTTGCCGTATATTATTTTTATCTGCCGTGTAAAAATGCAAAACTAAGTTTGAATCAACTATCTGGTCATTTTTCCATAGTTAGATTTTTCAAATTAGCTTCCTGAACTCTTCATATATAAATTTAGTATGTCATGTACATATAGATTTATTTCTTATAAGTGTACATACAGATGGAGAACAAAATAATGCAAACACATGTGAAAAAGTATGACATTTCACAGCTTCAGTACAGCCGCGCCACGTGCAACAGAAGTCTGCCACCTAGTGAGCGTGAAGAGGAAGGTATCGGTCTCTCAACAGTAGTCACCTGCGTTGCATGCTTCAATTGAACTGTCTGTGACAAATTGAAATGTCAGACCTGTCAGAGTTCCAAAGAGGAATGATAGTTGGAGCATGTTTAAGTGAAACATCGGTTATGGAAACAGCAAACCTTGTGGGGTGGGCAAGGAGTATGGTATCAGCCATTATGACAGTGTACACGAAGAAGGTAAGACCACGTCTTCAAGGCACAGCAGTGGCCGAAAGTCAAAGCTGGCTGATAGAGAGAGACGGGTCTTGAAGCGCGTAGTAGCCCGAAAGCACAAGCAATCTTTATCCGAGATAACATCCGAAATGAAAAGTCATCTCCAAGACCCCATTTCAACAAAAACTGTCAAAAGGGAACTTCATGCTGCAAACATTTATGGCAGATTGGCAATTCGTAGACCCTTGGTGACAGCAACTAATGCTTTCAAGTAACGCCAATGGTGCAGAGATCACAAAGGCTGACCCCCACAGCAGTGGCAACAGGTAATATGGTCAGATGAATCGCCATTCACCCTATTTCAGACGACCGAATGCATTTATGTCTGAAGAACCCCCAAAGAAGCATTTTATCCGGACTGCCTCTTGCCGATTGTGAAGCATCGGGATGGCGCTATTATGGTATGGAGTGCGATATCATGGCGCAGTCTTGGGCCACTTATTATTCTGCATGGGAAGATCACATTCAATCACTATCTAAGCATTCTAGGGTATCATGTCCAGACTGTTCCCTGGGGAGTGACCGCTTTTTTCAAGACAACACCCCTTGTTGCAACTCAACTCTTGCTGAGATCCGATGGCTGAATGACGTCATCTCGAACTATGAACTCTCACTTAGAGATTGCACGAGAACTCGGAACTGAGAAGTCCCACGCTGCATCGTGCCACATTTAAACACTTTTCAATATGTAAATATTCTGTAACCTGTTTGCGTCTTCATTAAATATGTTTGTGTAAAGAAAGTAATTTATGGATTATTCCCTTCAAGATTTTGCAGATAGAGATGCACAGAAGAAATCCATTTCAACGAGTGGCCCTGGCAGAACCCATTGAGACAAGGTAAGCAGTTTTGTTTTACCTTGAATAATTAGTTAGAAATAACGATAACGATAGGAAAATAAATAATAATATTGTGGCGCCATAACATGGGGCCATTTGGTTGAATTTGAACTGAATTGATTAATAGATTTTGCTTTAAGCATAAAGACATGGATTTAGAAAAATTAAAAAAGAAATGATCTGCTATAAGAGCAGTAGTTATGAGGCTGATAAATAAGATAGAAACAGAAATTGCTAATAAGGGGGATAAAAATGTAATTGAAGAAACGGTTGCTCAGTTAATTAGTAAAGAAGAAGAACTAATCTTGGCGGATAATGGTATTGAAACTTTAATTGATGTGACAAATTTAGAAGATGAGATAATGTCTAGAGAAGAGTATAAAAGTAAAATTATTGTTTGGAAATTACGCGCGAAAAGATATTTAGATATTAATCCACATAGCGCTAATTCTACTTCATGTGGAACTGTCACTGAATCGCAAAACAAAAATAAACTCCCGAAATTGTCCCTGGAAAACTTTTCGGGAAAGGATGTGTGCAGTTGGCCCGGGTTTTGGGCGCGATTTGAGACAGCTGTACACGAAAACGAAAGTCTACATGCAGTAGATAAATTTAAGTACTTAAAGTCAATTCTTACTTCCGATGCAGAAACTGCAATACAAGGGTTGACATTAACAGCGGAGAATTACGAGAAGGCTGTGAAAATATTAAAAGATCGCTTCGGACGCAAGGAACTAATAATAGATACCCACATGAACAATTTATTAACTTCTACTCCAGTTAAAAGGTCTTGCGATGTGACAGCACTTCGAAAATTATATGATCGTTGTGAAGGGTTAGAATCGTGTAATATTTTACCAGATTCATACAGTACTTTATTGTATCTGATATTAATAAAGGTGATTCCGAATGATTTAGCACTAGAATTTATTAGGAAATATGAAGATGATAAACAGACAAAAATTACAAATTTGCTAAATTTTTTTAAGAAAAGAAATAGAAAGTTGAGAATGTACAGGAATTTTAGTTAAGCCAACAGATTCTGAAGTCACTGAAAAGAAATCCCATTTTGAAAATAAGCGGCAGTTTCAAGAATGTTTTCGAGACAGCGAAAGATATCGGGATTGTAATAAGGGTAGAATTCCTTCAGTGGCAGCATTAAACACATCACTATCTAATAGCTGTTTATTCTGTTCTGAAAATCATATGTCAGAATCATGTCAGAAGACTGGGCCAGAAAAAAAAAGGAAGCGTTAAAGCGAAGAGCAATTTGTTTCGTGTGTCTCAAAAGCTATCCCTTAGCCAGGAACTTCAAATCGAAACTAACTTGTGGTATTTGCGATCGATGACATCATACATTGATACATTCTGACGAAATGAACACGTCAGACAAGACAAGAGACTCCTCTGTTTCCGATTGTGCAACAGCAAGTAACTCATTTCTTCTGACAGTACAAACTGAAATTATAAACACAGACAGAAGGCGCCAGCAAAGCGTTCGCGCCTTGTTTGATTCAGGATCGCTGTGAACATTTATTAGGGAGGACATCTGTAAGAAATTAAAACTTCAGGTGATTGGAGAAGAAAACATAAAAATATTCTCTTTCGGTTGCACAACGTCTGAAGCGCAGAATGTTAAAAAAACCAGGCTCATTTTGCGTAATTCTAAGTATCGATATGAAATCAAAATAGAAGCTTTAATTATTCCTGTCATTAATGGATCACATATTCATTCCCCTAGAAATGAAATAGCTAATCTTATTAAAAAACAGGGCATACAACTTCCCGATGAATGGGGACTAGGGAATAAACCTCCGAAAATTTCTTTGCTGATAGGAGCAGACTTTTATTGGAAAATAGTTACGGGTAAGGTTCACAGATTGTCTAATTCCTTAGTAGCGGTTGAAACAAAATTGGGTTTGACCATTAGTGGAACAGAAAGGTCTTATGGAGTTTCCTCAACTAATGTGAATACTATGAAGGTTGTAGTTCATAATAATAAAGATACACAGAACGAATCACTGTCTAGTTTGCTGAAGAAGCTCTGGGAGCTCGATTCTATGGGGATAAATTATGATTCGAATAAGGAACTCAAATTAGAAGATAATTTAGTTTTCGATAATTTCAAAAGATCTGTGAAATTTGAAAACAAACATTATATTGTTCACCTTCCCTGGAATCATAATTCAAATGAGCTTGGAGATAATTTGGAGATTGCTAAAATTAGATTTAAAAGTTTAAGTCGTATATTTCAGAAAAATCAACAGTTCTATGACAGATATCGCGAAGTAACTGATAAGTACTTTAAAGAAGGAATCGCCGAAGAGACTAACATTGAAATTGGACCAAAAACATATTTTATGCCACATCAAGCCGTTATAAGAGAAAACAAGGAAACTGCAAAACTCTGTGTGGTTTTTGACGCTTCGTCACATGCGGAGAATTGTTTGTCATTAAATGACTGTTTACATTCAGGTCCCAAGATGTGTCCAGACATACTGGAATTGCTCCTTAAGTTCCGCCAAAATCGAATTGCGTTTACAGCTGACATCTGACAAGCATTTTTGCAGATTTCTCTTGCTGATGAAGACAGAAGTGCAGTCAAGTTTCTATGGAACGATGGTGAACTAAATGGAACCAAAACAAAGGCTCTTCGTATGGCAAGAGTAATTTTTGGAGAAACATCTAGTCCGTATCTTTACAGTTGTTGGTGTTGGTGTATTTAATTATGGCAAAGCACACTAGCGCTATCTGCCTAAGAGGAAGGATACCTTCGTGGAGGACTTTCTAAGGGAAACTGGCTCGTATACACGTTACACATGGGGGAAACCACGAAAACGCCCATGCAGCCAGCCCGTTTGTGGGATTCGAACCTCGGCCGAACTACCAGTGTTCAGCGACTTTACCGCTCGGCCGCTGGTGGGCCTGTTTCTTCTCAGAGCAACTCTTAATGTACATGCTGACAAATACAACTCACAGTATCCGAACGTATTTTCTATGCTAACTGAAAATATGTATATCGATGATTTAATCGCTGGAGCAAATGAAGAATCAGAAGCATTCAAGGAATCAGAACATATTAAATGCATACTGAAAAAAGGTGGATTTAACATGCGGAAGTGGAAAACGAAACGAATTTACAAAAGGTATGGAATATGAAGAAGATTTTTCACAAGATTCGACTTGTTCTAAAGTATTGGGATACATATGGAATAGGTGAAATGATACATTTTTGATAGAAATTGAAGATTTGGTAAAAAGATGCCAAAAGGATAAATAACATACCCACTAAAAGGGAAATCTTGAGATTTGTTCAACGTTTCTTTGATCCACTGGGGTTTTTAAATCCATACACCATTCGAGCTAAGATTTTATTGCAAGATTTATGGGAACAAAAGATAGCATAAGACACTGAAATACCAGAAAATATCAGAAAGAATTGGCAAAGCTGGTGTGATGAATTAGCTCATATTTCTAGTTTGGAAATACCAAGACCTCAGTTTGCAGGTGCTTGGGAAAGGGATATAAAGAATGGTTTACAATTACACTGTTTCACAGATGGGAGTCAGAAGGCCTATGGGGCTGTTCTGTATTTTTGTTATTCGAAAAATGGAGTCATTCATACAAGCTTCATTACATCAAAATCATGAGTAGCACCTTTGAAAAAAGTATCGCTTCCCAGATTGGAATTGATGGGTGCTTTGATAGGCTCCCGCTTGTCAAATACATCCAAAAGAAACTTCCGGACATTGATTTAATTGTATATATGTGGACTGATTTTAGTATAACGTTACGCTGGATTCGAAGTGATGTGAAAAGGTGGAAGCCATTCTTTCAGAACAGAGTGAAGGAAATACAGAAGAATTCAAATGTATTGAACTGGAGATATACGCCTGGTGAACATAATCCAGCTGATTTGCTAACTAGAGGTGAAAATGTCAAATATCTGAAGCAGAATATCATATGGTGGGACGGGCCCACGTGGTTAAAGGAAGAAATGGAACACTGGCCAAAACCGAATGTATGTTTCACAAAGAACATTAAGATTCCAACAAGGAACTAAGAAAAACATCAAAGGAAGTTTTCGTAAATTCGTGTGTTACCGAACCTTCCGAAGATTTATTTAAAACCCAAAATTACAGCAATTTACATCGAATTTACCGAATTACTGCGTGGTGCTTAAGGTTCATCAACAATGTTAAAAATACCTCGAAATTATCAGGATGTTTGCAGGTTACCGAATTGGAAATAGCAGAAACTTATTGGATCAAATGTGTTCAGGAGTGAAATTTCACAAATGAAATACGGGCACTGAAGAACAAAGAGGCATTAGGTTCAAAATCAAAACTGAAGTCCTCAGTCCATTTGTAGACGAAAGTGGTGTAATTCGTGTTGGTGGAAGATTAGAAAATTCAAATTTGGATTACAAACAAGCACATCCAATCGTGTTGCCCGACAAAGATCATTTGACTGATCTAAATATTCTTCATAGTCATCAGGTGGTAGGGCACGGAGGAATAGCAGATACTTTAAATCAGATAAGAGATAAATTTTTGGTTGCTGAAGGCTCGTCGAAAAATTAAAAGTGTTCTGTACAATTGCAATGTCTGCAAAATATTTCGAACTAAACCTGTCATGCAAGATAGGCACCTCTCCCACCAGACAGATGCCGAGAAGCCTTTCCGTTTGAGAACTCCGGACTAGATTACGCAGGTCCACTGTACATCAAAAATGGAAGAGAATGATCTAAGACATACGTTTTACTGTTTACCTGTGCTGTAACTAGAGCCGTGCATTTAGAACTTACAGTTGGCCTTTCCACAGAAAAATTTTTGCTTGCATTTAGACGGTTCATAGCGAGAAGAGGTTTGTGCCAAATAGTGTATACTGATAACGCCAAAACCTTTAAAACAGCGAAAAAAGAATTAGAGCTATTGAACGAGATGATGAAAAACAATAAAGTTAAAGACGAGTTCTCTAAGCAAGGAATCAAATGGAAATTTTTAGTTGAGAGGGCGGCATGGTGGGGAGGCCTTTGGGAGCGTATGGTTCAGTCTCTGAAAGCTCTTCTGAAGAGAATCCTAGCCAAATCATCCTTGACATTCAGGGAATTGGAGACAGTCATAACAGAAGTGGAAGCTATATTGAACTCCAGACCTTTAACATTTACATACTCGGATCTAGGAGAGCCAGAATCTTTGATCCCTGGTCACTTCTTAATAGGAAGACGGTTACTGTCATTGCCGCAATGAAGCTCTAAATTAACTTTAACAAAGGAGAGTCTTACACGTCGATTTAGACATCAACAGATACTGGTAGAAAGAATCTGGTGAAAATGGAGGCAGGATTATTTGATGAATTTAAAATCTGCTCATCATTCCAAACTGGCGAAAACAGAAACCTGTTTGAAGAAAGGAACTATTATATTAGTGCATGAAGATAAAATTCCAAGGCTGATGTGGAAGATGGGCATCATAATGGAAATCTTTCCTGGAAGAGATGGCAAGCATGAGAGCCTGTGCTATCCACTTGCCAAATGGCCATACGATTAAAAGACCAGTGCAACTACTATATCCAGTGAAGCTGGAATGTAATAAGGACAATTACAGCAATTGTCCTTCTGGGCCAGAGGATGTTGCAACTCAACTCTTGCTGAGATCCGATGGCTGAGTGACGTCATCTCGAACTATGAACTCTCGCTTAGAGATTGCACGAGAACTCGGAACTGAGAAGTCGCACGCTGCGTCGTGCCACATTTAAACACTTCTCATTATGTAAATATTCTGTTAACCGTTTGCGTCTTTATTAAATATGTTTGTGTAAAGAAAGTATTTATCATTTATGGATTATTCCCTTCAAGATTTTGCAGATAGAGATGCACAGAAGAACAGAAGAAATCCATTTCAACCAGTGGCCCTGGCAGAACCCATTGGGACAAAGTAAGCAGTTTTGTTTTACCTTGATTAATTAGTTAGAAATAACGATAGGAAAATAAATAATAATACCACTATCCATACTGCAAGGTGTATTTAAGAATTGTTCAAATAGCAAGACGATGCAATTGAACATCTTGCTTCGCCCCTCAGTCTCCGGGCTTGAATATTATTGAACATTTATGGGCATATTTGGAGTTCAAACTTCATTCCCAATTTCCTTCTCCATCCGGACTTTCAGAATTAGAGACCGCTCTGCGGGAGGAATGACTTAATATTCGTTTAAATATTGTCCATGACCTTTATACATCTATCCAATGTCACATTCAATCTGTACTTCAGTCAAAGGGTGATCCAACCACCTATTAATAAAGGTTTTCCATTATTTCACAAGTGTTCGTATTATTTTATCCTCCATCTGTATATAGCTAGTAATGCAATGAGTAAATATATTTTGTTCTATTATTGTGCATTTTCTTATATTTCTAAATAAGGTTTGTAACTTGGGGTCTAGAATCTATTGAAATGTAACCACTGAAAGGACAAG
The DNA here is from genome assembly GCF_044657685.1 of Stegodyphus dumicola. NCBI lineage: Eukaryota > Metazoa > Arthropoda > Arachnida > Araneae > Eresidae > Stegodyphus > Stegodyphus dumicola. Next base: position 62,068,218 of record NC_140772.1, on the reverse strand, counting down.
GATGGAAAAGTAATGCTAGGTTTCGGTAAATGGAAGTTCATTTTCCCCGTTATTGAATTCGGAATGGCGAAATTAACCATTTCATCATTAATAATGAATTTTGCCATTCAGCAATGATGAATTTAAGAATTAATTACCTTTCTTATATTTTGTTGTATTTTATCGTATTTTAAAATTCCTGTTGAAGAATATTTTTGTCATTGTATATGTATTCTTTAGACCAGAGGCATCATCTTAGGGCATGTGATGCATGCTGTGCATGCCTGTAAATTTCATATAGCAAAAAAAGGAATTATTATAACTGAGTCAAATAATAAAATCCTTATTACAGTACAAAGTCTTTAATTCAGACTCATCGGGACTTCGGCGATTCCAGATTATAGATCATCAATTTAAATCTGATAAGATGGCATGCAGAAATTATAAAATTAAAATTATGAAATCGTAATTTATGAAGTAAAGAGCAATTATGATCTAAAGGATAATCAAAATTTACAAGAAAAAAGCTTAGTATTTGTTTGTTTACTTTATTAAACATTTCTTTCAATGTAAGTTGCTTCGTTTTATGTGCTAATACTCTTTAATTCTATAAACAGACATAATTTCTTGTTCAGTTACAAAGTTCCACTGTTCAAGTCCTGTAATTGCTGTGCTGAAAATTCCGACTAACTTGTCAATCGAAATTTTTTCGTTTTCACTAACTTCTCTGTCACTTTCTTCATGCCTTTGTCCATTTTTTTGCAGCAATTCCACTTTTTGTTTGATGTTCCACAACACAAAAGCACTGAATTTTCCATAAATGTGTTCGGTACTTTTATCACATTCAGATGGAAGAAATAACTGTTCATTGTTTAGAACTGAATTGGTGCATTTTAAGCATTATTATTGTGCAAAGGCTTATATTCTGCTTTGAAAATTTTCTGCACAACTTTAAACTAAATATACAGTACAATGCAGAGGACAAATTTCGCATTGTACTGTATATTTAGTTTAAAGTTGTGCCTTTTTTAAAATTAACCAATATTTAAAGATGATAAAATGTAAAGAAAACGAAAGGTCAAAATACGAGGCATACTCAAACTGTACATAATAAATTAAATAAAATACATATATTTAGTAAATATGTAATAAATAATATTGTACATAAATTTATACCATGTATAAATACCAACAGTATTTGTAACATGATCAGTGAAATTTATAAGATCGAATAGCTGATGTTGCTAATATCAACTTTAGCTGTACCACTCCTCAAATTTTATTAATGATTAATGTAAAATGTTGTCAATAATTAATGTAATTCATTTGCAGATTATGCTTGTAAATATACGAGGGTTGGAACTTTAATAGTGGCAACTATTTATTTACAAGGAATAAAAGTGATTCATGTCACCATGTTTTACAGTCCTTCAATATAATCGCCAGCATTGTGTACAACCCGTTTCCAACGATGTGGAAGTCGTGGAATACCTGTAGCAGCACCTGTTTTGTTGATACAGTCAAAAGTCGTTAATTCGGACACCCATAATTCAGAATGGTCTATAATCCGGACTTCAAAGCTAAAAACTTTCTGCGCATGCTCAGCGTTGACACATGTGCATAGGCATTTACGCGTGCACGTAAGACCTCTTATGACTGCGCACTTGCATGTGTGCAAGCGCAGAATACGTTTTCACGTGCGCATTTTATGTATAACGGACGGTGTAAGCTAAAATTATCTAATTATCTATTTCAGTTAATGTTGATGATTGCGTTGTTCCTTAATTTTCGAATTGGATCCGGCTTATTATTTTTTGCAGACTGTAAGAACAATACTAAAAAAGTAAACTTGAACTTTCGATTATGTCAAATAGAATTTTTGATTCTGGAGCTCCCAAAGGATCGTACAAAACGAAAGTATGTTTCGATGTCCATCAAACAAAAATTGGAATTGCTGCAAAAAATGGATAAAGACATGAAGAATGTGACAGAGAGGTTAGTGAAAACGAAAAAATTTCGATTGACAAGTTAGTCGGTATTCTCGGCACAGCAATTAACGGGACTTGAACAGCGGAACTTTGTAAGTGAACAAAAAATTATGTCTGTTTATAGAATGAAAGAGAAAGTATTATCACATAAAAAGAAACAACTTACATTGAAAGAAATGTTTAATAAAGTAAACAAATAAATATTAAGCTTTTTTTTTGTAAATTTTGATACCCTTTAGATCATAATTGTTCTTTATTTCATAAATTACGGTTTCATATTTTTAATTTTAGAATTTCTGCATGCCATCTTACGCGATTTAAACTGATGATCTATAATCCGTAAAAATCGATAAACCGGAATCGCCGAAGTCCCGACGAGTCCGGATTAACGACTTTTGACTGTAGTTTGAATGGACCGGTCTACTGCCGCAAGAATCTCGGGAACAATTTGGAAGCGAGTGCCACGAAGTGGTTCCTTCATCTTAGGAATCAAGTCACAAGGACTTAGATCTGGGGAGTATGGTGGATGGTAAAGCACTTCCCAGCTCCATCGCTTGAACAAATCAGTCACAGCTTGCGCTGCATGCGGCCGAGCATTATCATGCAAAATGAGAGGAGCATTGTGCAGAAAGTGTCGCTGTTTTTTCTCAAAGCTATTCGGAGATTGTGCTCCAAAAATGAGCAGTAATAGTGCGCAGTGATGGTCTGCTGTTGGGGAATGGTATGCGTTAGGATGACACCATCACAGTCGTACACGAGGATCACCATAACTTTCACATTGCTGGGGTTCCGACGAAATTTCGAACGTTGTGGTGACCCGTGATGACGCCATTCGTTTGATTGGCGTTTCAGTTCTGGATGGTACGATCGGGCCCAAGTCTCATCCAGCATAATGATACAGCGTAAAAAAGCATCTTCTTCGCACTCATAGCGCTCCAGGTGGGTTCGGGCAGCATCGTATCGTAGCCATTTCTGCATTTCCGTCAATTGATGTGGAACCCATCGTGAAGCAATTTTCTCATGAACAGACGTTCCTTCAGAATGTGCAGCACAGTCGTATGCGCTAGTCCTGTTTGTCCGGCCAGCTGACGAATCGTTTGTCGGCAATCACTGTCCATTAGTGCGGCAACAGCTTGCAAGTCTGCATCGCTGACACTCGGATGACCTGGCCGCAGCATGTCTGCCATGTTTTGGCGTCCTTCATTGAATTCTTTCACCCATCTTGCTACGGTTCTGTAAGGCAATGTAGATTTCCCGCAAGCCTCTTGAAGCCCTTAATGACACTGTCGTGCTGTACGACCTCTGGCACATTCAATTTTTATCCAACATCTTTGTTCTTGTTTTGAAAACATCCTGACAACACTTACTTTAGACCGCGAGCTAATACAAGGATCCATTCTGCGCGTCACTCCGCATGCGCGTGACGTAAGCAGGACGAGTCTTTTTGCTGAGAGGTAAGGTAGGTATGTAGTTCACATGTGGTATATGCGATATTCTTTTGTTTTGTTGCATAGCGTTTTTTCAGCTGTGTTGCCACTATTAAAGTTCCAACCCTCGTATTATAGTGTGATCTGCATAAATGAAGCAAAATTGAATTGTAAGCAAAATATTTGCAAACCTTACCTGAAATTTTTCCATTTCAAACCATAAATGTGAGAAATTTAAAATATATTATATGCATTTAATTATTTTTCATATTATACAGTGTTCAACAACATATTAATATGCAAACAACTGTATTCAACTAATGTTGATTTATTCATATAATTTTCAAAATATTTGGTGTTCAACGGCATACCCGTTATGGAAATTGAGGATATGGTCCTGCTTTAGACAAACTTTATATTGTCCTTAAGAGTCCTTGAAAGTCCTTAAATTTTTTAGAAATGATTTTTGGTTTTTAAAAGTCCTGAATTTCTGCCAAGATCGACAGAAGGTCCTTAATTTTAATCATCTGAAATTTCTGTCTGTTTTTTATGACTGCCATTTTGAGTATGAATTAGTATTTTTAGAAATATTTTTTGGCAATTCACCAATAAATATGTATTTGATGGATCATCATTTAAATTTGAAACTACTTTTAATATAAACAATGCCATACTTGAGTTTATGTGCAAGACTGGAGCATAAGCATTTTGAAATTATTCTTTTTTGCTAATACCGTATTTGACAGCATATAAGACACACCCTTATTTAGACGGCCACACACAAGGAAAAAAAGTTTCAATAGCATGGTTTCTTTTAGTTCTCACGTTTCGTAAAACCCAAATAAACAATTATTGAATGCAATTACATTCACGTATAAGACGCAGGTAACTTTTTTGAGACCAAATTTAGGAAAAAAAGTGCGTCTTATATGCCGTCAAATACAGTAGTTCATAAACAACTTTTCCTTTTTGTGAATTTGAATTTTTTTATTAAATGATTCTAAATTTGTCAATTTTAAGGTCAATTTCTATATAAAATTTTTAACTCAAATTTTTGAATTTTTCAATGTTTTTTAAAAATATATTATAACATTGGTAAATTTCATTTAAATAATGATAGTATATTAAAATTATGTTTAAGAAATAACATTAAAATAAAACACTATTTTTCCGTGTCATATTATAAAGCGACTATAATTTTCATTTTCATGACTTAGAATATTTAAAATCTGAAAAATATTTAAAATCTGAAATCTTTAGAATATTTAAAATCTGAAAAATAAACAAGGTAAGAAGTGCTATAAAGCACAATTTCTGAGATAGTTCTTTGTGAAAGCAAAATATCTATTGTAATTAATTAAATTAAAAGTCAGTTATACTTTTCTTGCGTGTTCTACATTTTCAGTACCTCTTTAATTCTTCTGCGTTATTTAGATTAGAAAAATAACTGTTCTTATAATTAAATTTTTAGTTTAAACATGCTGATCTATAAATAGATCGCTGGTCATTAGTGGTAACTAATACTATTTTGTTCCCTTTTCATTTTTTTCCAAAATGTCCAGGCGTAAAGTGTTTCACCGCCGAAGAATCATTAGAATATACATTTTTTAAGGATAAGTCAGATATAATTGCATAACCGCTTGAGGTGGACAAGTTCACTGACGAAGAGTGCTTTGATGATGGTAAAATAATCACTTCATCGGTAAAAACATAAATTAGTTTGAAATTATCAAAAAATGCAGCCAAAAGCAAATTGGACAAAATAAATAACTCTGCTTATGCTTTTAATAAAAAAGGTAATTTGTCTGGCAAAAATCTTGAGAGTATTTCAAATAGTTTAGAAAATATGAATTCACTTAAAATTTTTGAAGAATTTTTAATTTCCGAATTGTACGAATGGGTAATAAATGAAACAGAGAAAGACACGCAAAAGTGTGGAAAAATAAGCCAAAGTTTTCAGTTATAATTGATGAGTTGAAGAGTTTTATTGGTTTTTTGATGTTCTCTGGCGACAATACTTCACGCTATAAACGTGATTACTGGTCAGAGGAAGATCTCATGGTACTGATAGTAAAAAATGAACTGTCTCTAAATAAATATTTAGAAATTAAATCTGTAATCCATTTTGCCAGCAATAATTATGCAGCAATACAAAAATCAGACCGGGCATTCAAAATAAGAAAATTAATCACGTGTATAAATCACAGTTTTCAAAAATTTGGAATTTTTGATAAATTTCTGTCTGTTGATGATTAGATATTACGGTCATCATTTTTTCAAACGATTTCCGAAAGGTAAACCTATACGGATTTTCTATAATCATCGGCCACGTGTGGAGTAAAGGGTTACTGTTAAAATTGTGACTTATAATGTAATGCAGAGAATTTGGACAATACTCCTGAAACTCTGAATGAACAGCTTGGAATATGAGTGTTGAAAAGAAATATAAAAGACATCTGAAGACATATTGCATTTGCTTACCTCAAACTGGAAACAAACTCGAAGAAAAGCATTGGAAGACATTTGGTGATGTCATTGAGATGAAAGTCATAGGCTCTATATGTTTAAATAAAAAAGACCATGTCATAGGTAAAAGACGAAACCAAAGAAGACACTAATTTAAAAAATGTAAGGGAAGTCCAATTAAATTTTGTATAAAATGAGATATAACACTGTGTGAAATGTTTTCCACTATTTCACACATAAATATTGCAAACTTACTCAATAAAAATATAATTAATTCATTAATATTAAGTTTAGATCAGTAAAATAGGATTTTTTCCTTTAAATCTTTTTAGTTGGTTTTAATTTTGAAAAAAAAAAGTCATATTTTTTGACTAAATATGTAATTTTTTAGACATAAGATCAGAGGGCAGTTACTTTTTTTTTATTACCAGAACCTCCCAACGATCTATTTATAGATCACCTATTATCTGAACTCCTAATTACGGTAATTGAATAAAACTTCATAATTACTTTATTTATGATATATGAAATGTAATTTTAAAATATTTTTCAAAAATTCTCATTTTAAAATAAATTGGGCATTAACGGGTTAATTGTGCTTTGTTAACAAATATTTTTTTTAAGTAAATAAAATGCAATAGTGGTCTTGTAAATCTATAATGACTACGGTTATCTAACTACCCAATAAGGTTATCTAACTACCCAATTTAATTTGTAACTATTTGCTCACCTTCTTAAGTTTTCTCTGTATGTTAAAGCAAGTTGTTGCCTATCATTAATCCTTACTGTGGCCACAAGATGCAACATAAAACTGTAAAAATAAATGCAAAACATTTTTCCTTACAGCTAGTGAGATTTAAGATAACATAAAACAACTTATCACTTTTGGTGTCTTAGCGGCTTATTGGAATCTTAAAGTATATCAACTAGGTTACAAATCCAAAAACTATACATGAAGCTACAACATTAACTGCATCAGACAAACTGAGTATAACTGACGTTCAACACTTAACATCCATGCCAACATCAAGTATTCAGTCTGTTCTGATCAGCAATTCTCTCTCTCTCTGTAGGTAAGCAGCAATGGTAGTAACAGCCAGACTTCTGTTACAAATCATGCTGATCATGATTTTGCTTCTCATTTTACGTATGCTGCTTAACAAAATCTGCCTGTTGTATACTAATCCTCTAGACTGAGCAAATATATGACAGAGAATGTGGCCGAGAGTGAAACATTGCAGTGGTTCGGTCGTGGTTTTGGCAACCATATCATGCTATTCCATGGGATGGGACCCATCATTACTGTGCAATGTCATATTACTGCCAAGGGTTATGTGATTATTTTGGCTGATCACGTCCATTCCATGGTACATTTTTTCCCCCAGTGATGGTGCTGTATTCCACAATGACTGTAAGTGCTTCTGTTCACTCAGCTCACATCATCCAGGATTGGTTTTCTGAGTATGATGGTCAACTTTCACATCTACCCTGGCAACTACAGTCATAAGATCTCAATATTATTGAGCCTTTGCTGGCTATTTTTGGAGAGAAATCTGCATAAGCACTATACACCACCATCATCGTTAACTGGGCTTGCCAACATTTTTACAGGAAGAAGAGTACAAGACTCCCTTGCAAAGCATAAAAGACCTCTATTTATCCATTTTGATGTGACTCCAAGCTGTTTTGAATGTCAACGGTTTTCCTACACCATATTAGTCACAGCAGTATATTTTTCTTTCAGTGTGTCCATATTTTTGTCCAACCCCTGTACGTCCTCCTGTATTCGATGCATCTGCCAGCCAAAATAAATCCATATCTTTGAACCAGTGTTTAAAATCCAGACCCAATTTATTAGAACTCTCCTCAAATTTAGAGAATTTTAAATTTGGTATTATTGCAGATACCAAAAAGGCCTTTATGCGTGTGTTTGGCCAGAGAAAGGAAACTATATGGAATTCTTCTGATAGAAGGCGAATGAAAGTAGAGAAGTTAAAATAAGAGCTTCATCTTTGATGTAAAGAGCAGCTCTTTCCTTTTGTGAGCAGGCCTGGGTTATCATTCGGGAATATATTTGAATGATTCATAATATGATCATGATTATACAGTCAAAAGTCGTTAATTCGGACACCCATAATCCAGAATGATCTATAATCCGGACCTCAAAGCTAAAAACTTTCTGCGTATGCGCCGCGTTGACACATGCGCATAGGCGTTAAAATGTGCGCAAAAGACCTTTACGACTGCGTATATGCGTGTGCACAAGCGCAGAATACGTTTTCGCGTGCGCGTTTAATGTATAATGGACGGTATAAGCTAAAATTATCTAATTATCTATTTCAGTTAATGTTGCAGATTGCGTTGTTCCTTAATCTTCGAATTGGATCCGTCTTATTATTTTTTGCAGATTATAAGAGCAATTTTGTAAAAGTAAACTTGAACTTTCGATTATGTCAAATAGAATTTCCGATGCTGGAGCTCCCAAAGGATCTACAAAACGAAAGTATGTTTCGATATCCATCAAACAAAAAGTGGAATTGCTGCAAAAAATGGATAAAGACATGAAGAAGGTGACAGAGAGGTTAGTGAAAACAAAAAAATTTCAATTGACAAGTTAGTCGGTATTCTCGGCACAGCAATTACAGGACTTGAACAGCAGAACTTTGTAATTGAACAAGAAATTATGTCTGTTTATAGAATTAAAGAGAAAGTATTATTACATAAAACGAAGTAATGTAAACAACTTACATTGAAAGAAATGTTTAATAAAGTAAGCAAATAAATATTAAGCTTTTTTTTTTTTTTTTTTTTTTTTTTTTTGGTACCCTTTAGATCATAATTGTTCTTTATTTCATAAATTACGGTTTCACATTTTAATTTTAGAATTTCTGCATGCCATCTTACGAGATTTAAACTGATGATCTATAATCCGGAATCGCCGAAGTCCCGATGAGTCTGGATTAATGACTTTTGACTGTATTAAGCTTCTTTTTTTAATTTTTTTTTTTGTTGATAATCACGTAACAAGTTTAAATAATATAGGTGATATGCTACCCTTCATTGAAATGTCTTAAGTCATACTGCATGGAGGTAAATTCAATTTGAGATGTTCGCTGCACACCAGGAATAATAATCTTCAACCATATACTCCTCTATTAGGACTTTAGTGAGATAGAAGAAATGATATGCTGATGATCAGTTTGGATTGGTTTAAGAATTATAACTTTTTTGCTGCAATGGTGTGAGGCATCCTCTTGGTTATTAGAATCTTCACCTTACTGGCATATCACAGACAAATTTTTCATGGGTATTCTATATCTGTAGAAAAGAGGAAAACAAAAACTGCAGGACATTCTTCTATTTATTCTTAAAGCTGTTCAAATATTTGTAGCTGTGGAACTGATAGAAAGAAAAATACTGAATGCAGATATTATGGATCAAGATAGTAGTAGTATTATTATTTTTCAAGCTATGGCAATGATACGGTTGATTGCTTAGATAATAAGATTTATTTTTAATTGTCTAAAACAAGATCTTAACAAATTATTGGAGAGTTATCCTTTGAAGAAATATGAATAAAATGTTAAACCTGGAAATATAGTTCTTATTGGGAATAATTATATTACATGTACTGAATGGCCATCAGCCATTGTTACTGAATTACTACCTAGAAAAGATAAAACCATTAGACTGCTGTGATTGAAAACCACAAATGGACAACTGTCATACAGTCATACAGGACTGTCATACAGTTGGTTAGAACTAAAATATGATAGAAATCGAGTTGAAGTGTGTTCGTTGGAAAATAGTCAAATCTGTAAAAGCAAAGAGTGAACATGCAGTTAGTTCTATCCAGAGATTGGACTTGTAAACTGTATGACAACTTTCTCAACAACATAGGGTAGGAGAATGATGAATTTCAGATGATGTGTATTTTGTATTTTATACATACTTTCATTTATTTTATTTATTGTATGTTTTTCTGCCACTTGTTAGTGTAGTTTTAGGCCTGGTGGCGCAGTGGCTAGCACATCATGCAGCAGCACCACAGGTTCGGGGTTCGAACCTTGGGCTGAGCAAGGTCGACTCAGCCTTTCATCCCTTGATTTCCATCACTTGGGTCGATAAAATGAGTACCAAGTTCACTTGGGAAATAAACACTGGGTGTCCTGCGACAAGCTGACCACTTGTTCAGGGCATATGCTTAGCACCCCGGGGCCCACGGCCAAGAAAGCAGATTTTCGGGTACTGCAGGCCTTGGCCCATTAGGGCTGTTACGCCACTGAGTTTTAGAGTATTAGTGTAGTTTTATTCCTTGGAAGTGGCAACAAAAACAACTTTTATAGTGAGTTAAAAATATGTATGTTTAGCAGGCTTATTAAAAATATTGCTGTTTACAAGAGAGAGATATTTAAGATCTAGTCTATTTTCAATCATAAATGATACTTTAGAATATGTTCATTAGTCTCTAGAATCCATTATATGCTGGTAGCATAATCGTTTATTTTGAAGTGTAAGTGAATACCAGTTATTTGGTAAAATTTTGAAGTGCGGAATGTATGAAAAGTTAAAGCAGTGTAGCATTTGGTGAAACAGCAATTAGGGAATTAAAATATCTCCGCTGTTGCCATTCTAAATATTTTATATCTAGATTTGAGTGCTTTTTTAATATTGTTTAGATGTTTTCCCCCAGAATTATAGTATGTAGGCTACTGAATTTAGATGAAACTTTATTTTTTCATCCTGATATTTTTTCACAAAATTTATAATAGCATAGAATCCAGATATTTTTATTATTTAATTTTTTAGGTATTTTGTTTCAGTTAGAATTCGTAACATTGGAACTTAACAGTGACCACGTCATTGTTGTGTGTATCCTCTCTGAGTTGCGTTCAAAATGCCAAAACAAAACTGTGTGTTTACTGATGAATTGAAAAAGGATTATCTATTTTAGGAAAAAGTTTTTTTTTTTCGTACTGATAATGTGAACTGTGCTTTACAGAATTTTCAGTAGTTTATGTTTGGCATTCAGCATTATAAATCACTTGAAATGTGTGAAATTTAGTAACAGTGGCTGGAAATTTCTCCAATATATTATCATATTTTAAATGTATTGATTTAACTAATAAAGAATTGTTAATAGCAGCTAAAGAAGCAACTTTTGCATTTTATATTGTTATTCACAATTTTAGTTTCAAGTTACCTGATTGTTCATCTAGATTAATTTTGAAGCTCTTTAAAACAAAGTTTCATCAGCCATAACAAAATGTGAAGCTATCACTCTTAATGTGGTTGAGCCATTGTAGCGGCTTTACACAGATTTAAATAAAACAAACTTTATGATGGCATCAATAAAGTTGTCTATTGTTATTGGAGCAAAGAAGCTATCGCATTTTCCAGGTGTAGTTTCATTCCTAATTTTAAACATATTTAATGTAGAAGAATGAAAAACATTCACAATAGATTAAAAAAATGAACTAAGAAAAAAATATTCTTGGCATTGGTTGTGGCACTTGCATCATGCACAGCTGCCTTCAGTTAATATTCTATTTATTGAATTATAAGCTTTAATGGTCAAAATTTATGCATTTTTTTACATTTATATGGTTTGAGTCACTAAACTAGAAGATTTCTGTGAATTTGTATATGTAAAGTGTAAAAATTTTCTTCATCATAACAATACATTCACATGACAACAATATTTTCTTTCTTACTTCCAAATATTGACAGAATACTTGAAATATATGAAGGACTGAAATCTAATTTTATTTCACAAGAACACTGTCCAGTGATGATAAAACTTTTGGGGGGAGCAAGGGCAACTCAAATTATTTAAACAATGCTGGCTAGCTGTCTTGATTATGGAAAGTACGAAAGCAAGGGCAACTGATAATGTCTTTGAAATTAAAAACATACCTCAAGGAAAAACATGAGAATAAATTTATGCCTCAAGAAGCAAAAGGAAAAATGTTTTAAAATACTAAAAAATAATGAAGCAGTTAATATCAATACAATAATACAAGAGTTTACAGCTTTATCACAGATGTCTTTCTTACATCGAGCTATGGAAAAACAATTTTGGTGGATAAAAATATTTTATTGGGATAAACAACAGGGAAATAACTTGGTCTGAAACTGAAGTTTTAACTGGAAAATTAAATGAAACTGTCTCAAATAATACAATAAACATAGATAAATATTTTAATGAAGTAGCAATTTTCTGGAAAAGCTAATTATGAAATTTGGAAAAATAAAAATTGTGAATAAAAACAGGTAAATCTCTTCAGTCACTTAAAAAAAATGTCATTGCCCAATCTTATTCAAATAATAGAATGCATTTTCAGCATGCCAGTCACACTGGCACCAGTCAAAAGGATACTCAATATCATAAGGTCAAACTGAATCAACCTTAATAGCTTAAATAAGCTTCGGAAAATTAACAGTGAAATATTCGATGCTATTAAAAGCAACAAAGGATCTTTAAAGAAAATTCGCATTAGAAATATGTACCAATAACTTCTTAATAATAAGGTATGTTCAGTCAGGTTATTAAAAATTTCTTTCAACTCGTAATTTTTTGTTAACTTTTTAATGTAACCTTTTCAATCATAGGTGCTTATCCTAACAAGTTTTTTTTTTTTTTTTTTTTTTTTTTTTTTTTTTTTTTCCCTCCCCTGCTCTGAATGTTTTCTTAAAATTTTCCTTGTTTGAGCAAAAAAATATTTTAACATTTCATTGTTTAATAATAGAGCTAATTAATTTAATTCTAAATTTGAAAGACACATATTTTTTAACTGCAGGGTTAACTGTGTTTTTTTTATTTATAATTTCATATGTAAAACATTTTAACAAAGAGTTTGATGGTGTTATTGTTGTGGCTTATCTAATCAAAACAAGTCCATAAATTTTATCATGGCAAGGAACGTAAGATTGTGTCTGTCATGGGCTTTAAGCATCAGATAGGTAACAGTACAACTTTGCCCAGCTTCATCCCAGTTCTGATGAAGAGTGTCTCTGGGGAAAGGTGTGAGGGTCTCCCATCTCTCTCTCTCTCTCTCCTTTTTTTTTTTTTTTTTTTTTTTTTTTATACCATTAAACCTTTCAAGAGGACATTTGGTTAGCAATGCATTTTAAATATCCACATGCTACCCTGAACTGTATACTTGCAAACCTTCTCTAGAATTTGAACCTGAGCTCAATGAATGCCACAGCAGTCAGGAGCACTAGCCGATTTTTTCTTTTTTACGTATGTTTCATGTATGAGATCTTGCTTAAAAAAGAAAAATTTTGTTGAAATTCCATCATATTAATTGTCAAGTGTATACTGTTTGTTAAATTAATGAATGACTATCAATATTTTGTATGAGGTTGTGCTGAATTAAATATGAGAATAAAAGGTAATTTTTAACAAAAAAGCATTAATCAGTGCAATTTTTTTAACAGTAAAATAGATTTTAAACTTTTTTTACATGTATATTTTCTTTTGTTGTGCAGACAAAGCACTGTAATATATTGAAAATTGTATAATCTTCAGAAATTCTTCCTCAGCTAGTTCCAAAAAATAAAAAGGAGCACTTTTCAAGAACTTAGAGTCCAAAATTTTCTTTAAAAAATCAACCAAAAAGAATATTATTTAGAGATCGTGTATTATGATTTTCAAGTATAATGTTTTATTTTATTTTTTAGAGTGTATGCAGAAGATGATGCCATTTAAAGAGTTTTTAAAGATTCATCTCATTATTGCTGGAGGATATGATGAGAGAGTGGCTGAAAATCAAGAACATTATCAGGAATTAAAAAATTATGTTGAATCCCTTGAATTAGAAAAAAATGTATCATTCCTAAAATCACCTAATGATGATAAAAAGAGGTTATTATTTCATTGCAGTACAGCTGTCTTGTACACTCCTTCCAATGAACATTTTGGTATTGTACCTCTGGAAGCCATGCTCCTAGGACGACCAGTTTTAGCATGCAACAGTGGGGGTCCTTTAGAAACTGTTGTGCATGAAAGTACAGGTTTTCTTTGCAACTCAACACCTGAATCATTTGCAGAAAAAATGATTTTACTTACAAGAGACCACAGCCTAGCTCGTGAACTGGGTGTATCTGCTACAGAACATGTTCGTAAAAAATTTTCTTTTCAAAATTTTGCTACAAAACTTAATTCAATTATTGAAAAAAACTAAAATTTGTATTATATTTTTTTAAATAATATTTTACTATAGCGTAACTGCTATCCCCCAGTTTCTTTCATCACACATTCCATCCTCCCAGTAGATCACTGAATATCCCAGCTCGCAGCTTTTAGCCTTTAAACTTAGGAAAGGGTTTCATATGAATAGATTAAATTTATTGAATTAATGAAACTTCAGTTCTTAAAATTTCATTCTCCCACCCCATAATTATTTTCAGCATAATTTTCTTTTTAAATTTGTTTTTATTTAAATTGTTTCAATGTATTGTAGACATTTATTGAACTTTATATGAAGATTCAATCATTGTTTAATCAGTTAATATTTGTATTTAATTTTGTTTTACATTAATGTATGGTATATTATTAAATTCGTCCACTCAATAGTATGTTAATTAATTTTATTTTCATCATATTTGAAGTTATTTTTATAATAAAAGCTTTACTGCCATACTTATGTGTGTGAAAGTATCAGGAAATTACAAAGTGAAATTAGCTAAAAATTATAAAATTTAGACTATTTAATAAAATATTGATATATTTTATGTCAGAATTATATTATAAACAGCTGAGTAACCTGAATCAGGCATTATAAAATGAATTTAAGTCAGTTCAAAGTTCTTTTAAGTGGCATTGCCAGGCAGCATAAAAACTCACAGTTTTTTAGATTTCAAGTTTCATAGCTATCCATTATATTCAAGTGTCTACAGATCTTCTCTGATTTCACCAGCAACCTTGAAAATCGATATTTAACAGCTGAATTGTAGTTTAAAATTGTGAACCTCTTATCAAGTTCAAATAGTTAAATAACCTAAAAATATTATTATCCGAACTGTACAGATTAAAACTCAGTCAGATTAACAGAGACCACAGCCGACTCAGTTAACTAGAGTTCTATGTATTTGATCAGTTCAGTTTCTCTAAGTATTTGAACAGTTCAGTTTCTCTGAGTGCAAAGTGCGATAGTTTCTATATTTTTCTGTTTTATTCCATAATATAGTCATTACTATGATGGGGGGAAAAAGGAAGAAACATTCAGTATGACATTTAACTGAAATTTTTACAAATATGTAGTTTAAATTACTGTCTTTTGATTTGACAGCAGTGGTATTGTTATCTTAAATCCATATTGCATTTACAGTTCATTTATACAGTCAAAAGTCGTTAATTCGGAATGATCTATAATCCGGACCTCAAAACTAAAAACTTTCTGCGCATGCGCCGCGTTGACACATGCGCATAGGGGTTTACGCGTGCGCGTAAGACCTTTTACGACTGCGCATATGAGTGTGCGCAAGTGCAGAATACGTTTTCGCGTGCGCGTTTTATGTATAATGGACGTATAAGCTAAATAATTATCTATTTCAGTTAATGTTGATGATTGCGTTGTTCCTTAATTTTCGAATTGGATCCGGCTTATTATTTTTTGCAGACTGTAAGAGAAATTTTATAAAAGTAAGTTTAAACTTTCGATTATATCAAATAGAATTTCCGATATATATTTGTTAATATGTAAAGGATCTAAAGCGAAAGTATGTTTTGAAATCCGAAATCTGTTTATCAATTTCACGCTGCTCGGCAGGGGAAACGCAGCGGCGGGCGCGTAATGAATTGGAAGTTGATCTGTCAGCACTATCCTTATCTTCAGGGCAGATGTTTTTATTTTATTTGGCTTATAATTCCTTATCAAATGTAGTATTTCATCTCGATGTGCTCCGTCTTTGATATGATTTAAAACAAGTTCCTCGTCATTATAATTCGCTTCCGATAGCGAAGAAAGTGACAGAGGTTATTGAAAACGAAAAAATTTCGATTGACAAATTAGTCAGTATTCTCGACACAGCAATTATAGGACTTGAACAGCGGAACTTTGTAACTGAACAAGAAATTATGTCTGTTTAATAGAATTAAAGAGAAAGTATTATCACATGAAACGAAGCAAAACTTAAACAACTTACATTGAAAGAAATGTTTAATAAAGTAAACAAATAAATATTAAGCTTTTTCTTTTTGCAAATTTTGATACCCTTTAGATCATAATTGTTCTTTATTTCATAAATTACGGTTTCATACTTTTAATTTTAGAATTTCTGCATGCCATCTTACGAGATTTAAACTGATGATCTATAATCCGGAATCGCCGAAGTCCCGACGAGTCCGGATTAACGACTTTTGACTGTATTGTATATTTTAATGGAATTAATAACTTTATATGTAATATATTTTCACTTAGTTCATACATGGTTTCTTTCAGACTATTTAGGTATAATATTTAGTTTTTTACATGTTAGGTGAATTACTAGTGAGCTTTTTTCACTATCTTATGCATCATTAGTTGCGTTCATTGCAGTATATAGAGTGCAGTTTTTTTTTTTTTTTTTTTTTTATGGAATTTTGTTTTGATGCAGTAATGAATCTGAAAATTAAATCCATATGCTTGGTACAAAACGAAAAAATTTTATTCTGTCGTAACTGAGCTATTTTTCGTATTCTGAAATTATGTTGAAATTCACAATATCAAAATGAAAAACTGGTGATTTATTATAACTTCCAGTCCTTCCAGTATTTTTCTGTAACTGCTTAACTGCTCAGGTTATCTTCTTAACCCAAATAGTCATGCTAAATGTGTTTACTTGCTGATTAAAATCAAATTTAAAACTGAATGTAATAAATAGTACCATAATTATTTGCTAATTTTTGCCCTTAGCATTTTTAGCTTAATTTATAACCTGTTGATTCATCGCAATATCATTTAAATGGATAGCAGTGTACAATGTAGAAGAAAAAATAAATATTATTGAATTATTGTTATATTATTTTTCATTGATGTATAATATAACATTAGTACATTTATGTATATATTAATCTGCAAAGTTCTTTAACACATCCTAGACACTCATTCAGTACTTTTGTATATTATTTGGAACACATCCATCAATTCAGAAATAGTATGTACCATGTAGTTTTCCACTCTCAGTTTTGATATATCAAAATCAGTTAATGAACGGGAAACTTATGTTAGAAAATATTCAAATAAAATAAAAAATATAAGCAAGAAGGTAGAATTTCATGACATATCAACTCAGAATTTTAGCTAAAAATTGGAATTTCTGGGAATTTAAAAAAAACTTAATTATATTGAAATTGTGGTAATCAGTAATATTTATTAATATATTACTGATGTGATACTTTGATTAATGTAAGGTGACCAGATTTTCCGGATGCCAAAGAGGGACGTAGGGGATCCAAATTCGGGTGATGGGAGAGGGTGGAAGCCCCCCTCCCCCGAAGGTGAAAATACGGAGTGCAAAATTTTTATTGAAGTCATATTGTCCTGTAAAGAATTACCTGTGTGTTAAACAGACTCTGTTATTGAGAGAAAAATTAGAATTTATCCATATCTCAGATTGAATCAAACAATTTAATCAACAATCACGGACTTTGGTATCTGGACTCAGATGCGCTTCCAGTAAGAATAAGAGTGAAGGCAAAGCATAAAAAAAATAGCAGTCGGGAAAATAAAAGTTTGTAGCTCCCTACCTACCGTACTGCTTAAATGTGTCCATCCAGCACATGACGCCACTAATGTTTTAATTCGACGCGGACAATGGGAATTCCTGATCAGCCGCCAACCTAGAAGGATCATCCTGTGTAGGTGCTCCGTACACTTATTTTATTGACGAATGAATGTTTCTAAGAAGTTTTGGTTCTTGTAGCTCTCATAAACATTCACAGGAATTGTCAAACTCAAAATTTCACTTCACCATTAACATTGCTTGTTTCCAGTTTTAATTGTGTCTTTTCAGTTGTCCATATGGTATTCATACAGGAGAAAACCCTTTTACTGGCGGTGTTTGTGCCTGGGAAATACTACAAAAACGCCACAATTTTATGGATTTGCGCACATGGCTTGTTTTTATCTTTGAAATGACGAAAAATTACAGTCCATCGACACTAGTTTTCTGACAATTCCAATCTGCAGTCTTTTGTGGTGAAGTAAATTGCCTAATATAGCTTGCTTCGTCAAATAACTCTTTATCATCGTAGTCAACCTTCGGAATCTTCCACCCAAAAAGTTGCACACTCTCTCGTACTTTTTCCCACAACGGTAGCTCCTTTAACGCAACCCAACTAAATGCATTTAGGCTCTCTTTCAGATATTCAGCACAGTTGTAAAAATTTACAATGGTTCTTATAACGTCATTTTTTCTCACCAATCCTTCCTCTTCTAATTGGGTAATCCGCATACGTACTTCATTGGGCAAAAAGTTTTTTCTGCTCCTCTCAGTGCATTTATGTAATAAATCATCCAGTTCAGAAGATACTTCCAATGCTGTTAGAGTCTGTGCAGAATTGCCGCTTGAAACACCGCAGCGATATAATGTACGAAATAGAGCCACAATTTCAGCACGGGGATTCTCAAAAAAGTTGTGGGTGGCGCTTCCCTTCCGACAAGAAAAGTGCATCAAACAATTTTAAAACTCTCTCTACTGCAGGCATTAGTGATAACCATCTAGTTTTCCCATATCCTAAAATGCGCTGGTACTCTACAAAGTAGGCAAAGTCGCAATATTCTTTGAATGACTCAAAAAAACAGTGTAGATATAGAAATAATAATAAATTTTCATAACAGCTGCTTCAACATAAATTTGCCAGCAATCCCCTGTTGTTTGGATTGCGTTGTGAGCGGTATGAGCAGCACAACCAATACCTAGCAGTTTCCTCCCAATGGCATCTTGTAATATTGTAAAAACGTTGTCTCTACCTCGTCTTTTTAATCCCCCCAAAATTCGTGTTAACGTTGTCTGCGCAGAAGCCAACATCTTTTGTTTGTCAGACCATGGCGTTGTAATGCATTTACAAGAAAATTGCAAATCGTCTGTGCTGTTTCTCCAGAAAGAGATTGCATGTCCAGGATTTTAACCTTCACACCTGACAGTGGCACACAATATCTCACTATTACAGGAAATAGCTTGACATCCTTATGGTTCGACGCGTCTGTAGACATTGTCACAAAATTCGAGACATTTAATTCTTCTTTGACTTGGTTCATTACATATGGACACAGAACATTCGTGGCAATAGCTTCACATTGTGTTCGTGCGCAAGTGAAATTTGGATTAAAACACTTTTTCATTAATTTGGTAGTACAGTCCATCGACCTGTAGCTGTGATTGTGATAAATCGTGTGATACGCAAAGGTGCCTCCTGTAGCAGCCAACCAAGCTTCCTTTTCCCCTGACTCAGATCTTAGAAAAATAATTCGTAATTGTACTTCACGATGCTGAAAATTTCAGGACGTTTTTGGGACAATCCGTATTCAAATGCTTCGTATCTCCACGCCCGCTATAATCGACGGAGAAATGTTAACCACATTTGTCGCACCTCACGTCACTATCGGTGTTGCTTCTAGCCTTCTTTATAAATGAAAACTTGCATTGTAATGCCTCTTTGAATTTCGACTTTAGTTTTAGCAGGACTGATGCTCAATGGAACCTCACTCACATAATAAAAAAATAAATAAATAACCACCGAAACACGACAATAGGGCGCACAAACCACCTTAGCCAAAGAACAACAAATACATATTCTTTGCCTTAGCCATCAACGCGTCGCCGTCTTTCTAATTCCCGCGTTTCTGAGTGATGACATCATAGCTTTATCGAAGCAAGCATCAGCAAGGCGTCACCACGCGCTTAATTCGAGTTAATTGACGTTAAGAGTCTATTTTGCAGAAAAGCGGGATAAACAGGCATCCCATTGGGACAAGCGATGGACCTTGGGACATGAAGTCTGAAATCCGGACTGTCCCGCCTAAATCGGGACGTTTGGTCACCTTAATTAATGTAATAATTAATCATTGAAAAGAAAAATACAGTAGGTGCTGCTTAATGTGATCAATGTTTATGCATGGCTATATTGATAACATTAAGCAGTGAGAAAAACATCCTTCAAAATATCAATGGAATGTAACTAATTTAATACAAATATTACTAGAAAAATATAAATACAGTACAAAGTCCGAAATCCGGACCTCAAAAACACCAACGTTTACTCGTAGGCTTTAAGGCCCGTCTACACATAGCAATTTTCTCGGCCAACATAGCTGGCCAACAATATCTGAGATAGCTCGCCTGTCCACACGGAAGGATTTTCTCGTTAGTACAGGAATTCACTCAGCCAGTCACTATGAAAGGAAGTGTTCCCGCCCTCTACAGCGTCACACTGTCTACGATTTATAAACAAAGCTTACGGTGTTGTCAAATAGTCAAAATAATGGATGACTATTTTAAATTGCTCCAATAGATACAGCTACAATTTTGTACTTAACTACTGCTCGGGGTAAAAAATGCGTTTGAACCAGAAATTGGGTCAAACGACGAGAAGTTTATGGTGCCTTCGTAATACCCTGCTCCGGGAGTTGCGTATTGAAGACACGGTGCAATTCGGAAAATACTTTACGGATGATGCCGCGAGATTCTGATTTTTTGCTAAATTTAGTTTGCAGGAAAATTTTAAAAAATTATGCTTTTCCTTTGTGTACTGAGTACACAGATTACTCCTTTTTTTATTTTATTTATTTATTTTTAAATTTCACTTTCTGGCACTCCTATTTGTGCATTTAAATCTTGAAATAATAAAATAACCATGTTTCAGAAAAAATAAGTAACTACTGTGCTTTAAATCGAAACCTTTATTAATGAATAAATAGACAATAATGTCATGAATATCAAACCAATATGAGTAAAAAGTAGTAATAAAGAATAAAGATTACTACATTACAAAGCAACAGTGTAATTTCAGTGCAAAAATTTCAAATAAGAAATATCATAAAGGTGCAGAGTCTTAAGTAGTATATTTACTGAACATTAAAAAATTAATATCAGCATAATTAAATAACTAATACAGTCTGAAAACTGATCATATGACTGTATCAGTTAATCAGCGAATAAAATTTATCAATATTTATTAAATTGGGTTGTAATTTATTTGCTTTTGCAAAACTGAGTTTGTGACTTTCTTTTGAGCAGTAGATCTAAAACACGTGGCAACGGCCATTCGAAAAATAAAAAGAAAGGCGTTAAAATTCAATATAAACCCCAACCGTAGGCGAAAAAATAAAACGTGACTTTTAAGTCATGCAGTTCGAATTTAGTGATGAAGAAACTAAATTAAAAAGTTCTTCCAGGCGCAGAAAGTCCAAAATTAAGGTTGGGGAATCGAATTCACGATCTCAATCTACGGAAAAAACCTGGTCTACTCTTTATCACTGGGCTATAGTCGCTCGTGTAGGAGGTGTCGGAAAAGCTATGTACTTCGTCACCTGATTAACTCCTATTTTCGGCAAAGTCAATGAGTCTCTGCGCTGCTTTATTCTCGACTAGAGATTTTGCTTTCTGAATTTTTTTCAATAAGTGCGACCACAGTTTCAAGTAGTTTCTGAGTATTTTCATCTAGTACCCATTACATGGCATCATTAATAGTTTTTGGAACTTTTCTTGGGGGAGTTAAAATAATTTTCACCCCGAATAGAAAATATTTGAATATATAAAGTAATGGGGAAGACAAAGCTTACCAAAATAAGAGAATCCCTTAATTTTTATTTTTAAAATTTACATTACTCGTGTCCCACAACACAACATTTTATCTATAGAAATATATTAGTTGAGTTTCTTTCCAACGAAATGCAGCCATGTTTATTACTCCAAATGAGGAGAAAAGCACGTGATCACTCAAAGCAATCTTATTGGCTAGAGACTCCGATTTTATCGTACGCTAGTGAGCAGTGAATACCAGTTCTGAAATCGCGGCAGAGAACATGACCGATTTTTGGCGCATGCGCAGATCCTTAAAATTGTTGCTCTACGAGAAAGTCGACCGAGAAAATCGCTTCGTGTAGAAGGTCCTTTACGCATGCGCATTTGATTGCCCCTCCATTCATCATGGAGGTAGGAAGTAAGATGGAGTAGCCCTAAACAAGTTTCTCCCATACCCTGCTCTGAAGCACCGGCGATCCCTACGTGGTGACCAAAACATTGAGTAATTTACCATTAAGGTTCAATGGATTTTGACGCGGTCAGATGTAAATATTTTGTAATTACGTCGTAAATATACATATAAATGTGTATATTTTCTTTTTCTACAACACTTCAGAGTCCTAAGTATGTGAAAAACAACATATTTTTAAACAACATTTCATTCTGAACGGAATTAAATGCTATACTTTTCACAGGACAGTTTTCTCAGAATGGTTTAATTTGAATGAAATATTTTCACAAGTTTTCGTTAATTACATTAGAAAAAAAAAATTAAGGTAATTCGATTTTATTCGGTTAAGGTACAAAAATTAAGATCAAAGTTTATTGTATTATTAATATTAAAATTATGCATTATTTCTTTTCTATTTATAGAGCTTCTTCCTAAAATACTTTCTTAAATATGATATGATTTTTTGGCTTCTGAGGCATCTTTTAAATCGAAAAATGTAAGTCAATTTACAATTAATGCTCTATTCGGTTCATTTTAAATTAGAGAATTATTATGAATTAGCGAAATACTTTAAATAGTACTTGACTTTCTCTGAACATTTCTGAAAGGGAATAAAATAAGTTTTGTAAGGGGAATAATTCTTTTAATTATACTTATCATATTTTTTTAACTTCATTTCAACAATACATATTTCAAAACTCTTTATTACATTCTTAAGTGCGCATCTCGTAGCATTTGCTTTACAATACCTTTTAACAGATTGCTTTCCAATAGGAACAATTCTTGCTTAAATAGTTTTATAACGTATTTGTCAACAGGATTTCAATTTATGTTTACAATTCAATATTAAGGTTATTATATATTTAAATAACATTTATAATCATTATAAATTAGATTTCTTCACAGTACTTTCACAGTTGTTTATAAGTGAATAAATTCTTCATTTCAAATACATTTATAAATAATTTAATGAATATTTATGTATTTTGTCAAAGGCAGATACATGCTTTATGCAAGCACATGCATAAATACCCATACATATTTCCTATTTTTCATTTCCGGCATGTGCAAATCTTTAATTTCTGTGCATTCACTATATTTTTCGTGTAAAATAATTTACACTAATTTAGCATACACCCGAAAGTTTTACATAAAAAATATATATGAATATAATTTGAATGAAAATTATATGCATTATTTTTAATACCCACTCAAAGGTCAGTTTTTCTTCAAAAATCCTCCACGATGGCATCTCTCTCTTTATTCAGATAGCCCTTGCATGCATTACTCTATTTAATATAAATACTTAATTTAATGTGAATAATTACAAATAATTGTAAATAATTAAATTATTTATAATAAATAATTACAGATACTGACCTATGTGAATAATTACAAATATTTTAACATACATAATTTTATATTTACATTTAGCCATCAAGTTTCAAACTTTTCAAATCTTCTAGAAAATAAATTTTGGCACAGCACTCAGTATCTCTTTTAACAATTTTACACAGTTTAATAATTCTTTGATAATATAATAAATAATAATTATCCAATTCACTTAATTAACTGTATTGTCATCAGATCGCAATCTTGATTGCCTTACTCTGCATAATAGCTTCATTTTTTTAAAACAGTTAAAACAACTAATTGATCTAAATTCACTTACCTGAAATTTTCATACTGTGAGGTAATCCAGAAGGTAACAATATACAAAGTATGTTGATATACCAATTTATAACACTTTTTCATGTCTTGAAACTTTCAAAAATAGAGGACCACTACTGAAGTATATGTATTGAATAACAAAGATTTTTCATTCATAATTTTTTATTACATTTAGTAATCAGCTAAACATGTTGCTAAATAAAATTTTAAAAAAGAGAAAAAACTTTATTTTTTCCCTTAAAACTAACTCTATTAATCACTGACCATGAAAGAAGATAAGTTTTGTATACAACTGACGCATAGATACTAAGTTATTTACAACATTTTTGCAAAAATAAGCGTATCTTATTTGCAGATATTGTTTAATGATTGCTCTTATTAAATGTAAAATGTGGTAATGCACTGGATCAGTTTCAAGCAAATGTTCATTTAAAAAAAGACCGAGAAAAAAAGACTTGCATGGGAAACATTTAACAATCTGGAATCAATAAGAGGACCATTCATGATCGGACCTCCTTTGGCAGGATATACAAATGTTTTCACCTCCGTTGATTACCTTATTTTCAAATTCTTAATAAGCTGTCTTGATTAAGTAGCACGTTCACATGGTCACATCATCTTGACCGCACATGGTACTTTCGCCAAATTCGCAAATGTATCCCTCTTAAGTTCCACACATTTGTGTAAAACTGTACATAATTTTACACAAATGTGTGGTTCCAAATCAAGGGAAAGCTAACTTATTGGCATATCTGTGTGTATATTTATTAATTTTGACGAGGATTGCAGCATTTGATGGTAATTTTATTTTTAATTAACCCTAATAAGTAAAATGTGTAAGCCCAAAGTGATTATTTTTCAGATATATAAAATTAAAACGATGAGTTTAAAATGAGCAGCAGTAAAGCCTCTCCTCTAAAAAATTTTAAAAGGTACATGTTACAATAATATATGGATGTGAAAAAAATTTGTTTTATTTAAAACATTTTGGCGTTTGGAAAATAAAATAAAAGTAGCGAATACTCTATCAAGGGTATCGAAAGACGTATACAATTTTTCATTCTTTAAGCATAACATTTTTCTTAAAATCTATATTTTTGTAGTTCAACAGCTTAGAATTTTATAAAACAAATTCATAATCAAAATCGCTGTTGTTAGTTATCTAAAAATAACCAATATGTGATTTTTGTGTAAATGTCACTAAACTATACAAATTGCTATTATCCATCACACTATAAATGTTTCTTTCATGCGAAAGTGTCCCCTTTTTCGATTTGTATGGAACTGTCGTGTGTCGAAATACTATCAGAACCCTGCCAAGCGATCTTCTGAATGTAAACAAAGAACAACCCATCTGGTGACCCAAGCTTCAAAGCAGTGCTTCACTTCTAGTGCCGTTTGGCCCCTCCTTCCTTTCCTACCTCCATGCCATACATAATAAAACGTCTGGAGAGTCCCGATTCTTAATTTCGCTTCGACACTAAATAAAATATTTTGTTATTGAACAAATAATCATTTTAGTTTAAATTTGTATGATCAGTGATTTGGTTCCGTTGCTGCATATCTGCTTGGCATACATCTCAAACCGAAACATTACGCGTAAATACATTGTTGATCTGACGCCAACCTGGCGAATCATTATTTATTATACTTTCCTTTCATCACCGCATGTTTATCAAAACATGACAAATTGAGTAATGACTTATGTAGCGATGCCTAAACAATTTTTTATGTTAGTAATTGAATAATAAAGAAGTGTGGTAACCTTTTCTGTTGACATTACACTTGGCGGTAATTACAGATTTAAGTTAAATGCGCTAAAAATGTTGACGAGGAAGAATTTACCAAAAATTTCTTGCCATATGCTAAACATAGATTTTGTTGATGATACTCATAGACCCAAAGATTACATTTAAGGCTATTTGAATTAAGAATAACTGATTTGTTATTCACATAAACCCAGAACCATAGCCAGGGCTCGTTTGGCCGCATCGAGCCGCAGAATTTAGGACACACAGAGGCGGTAAGATATCTAGCGCCGGCCCTCATAAAGTATATGGTGGGAATTAATTCAGAACTCTGACAAGCCTTAAGCATGTGCAAGACATAGACATAAATAACAAATACTATTCAGGCTTAATTGTCTCAGTGCGCGATAGAAGTAAGATAAAATTTAACGGAACAACTTGTCGTTGGTCGCCAAGCTCGCGATGCATAGCCAAATATGTATAGTGAAGAGCAGCCAAATTTGATGATGAAAGCTGCTAATTTTAAAGGTTTTTGGATGTCGTCAAACAAAGGTGAAATTTTCCAATTAACGAAAATGTGGAGAAGCGGTAATAAATACAGAAGATATAAAAGAAGTTCTACATTATGATGACAATGCGTCTCAATCATCAATCTATTAATGAATGCCGAAATCTGTAGTATGGTTCTATATCCAGAAAATACCGCTACCGATAGTGAAGAAAGTGACAGAAGCTACTGAAAACGAGAAATTTCGATTGACAAGTTAGTCGGAATTCTCGAAATAGCAGTTACAGGACTTCAACAATGTAACAAGAGATTATGTCTGTCTACAGAATTAAAGAGAAAGTATTAGCACAAAAAACGAAGAAATTTACATTAAAAAAATGTTTAATAAGGTAAACAAATAAATATAAAGCTTTTTTTTTTTTTTTTTTTTTGTAAATTTTGCTACTCTTTAGATCATAAATACTTCATTATTTCATAAATAACGATTTCATATTTTTAATTTTATAATTTCTGCATACCATTTTACTAGATTTAAACTGATGATCTAATATCCGGAATCGCCGAAGTCCCGACTAGTCCGAATTTCGGACTTTGTACTGTACTTTCTTTTAGTTTATGAACTGTTCATATTTATAATGTTTCTGGAAATTATCTGATGAATGCTTTATTTCTAATCGTAGGACATCTCTCATCTCAGCATATGTAGAAAATTTACCGATGTCATCATCATTATCATCTTCAAAATGTTTATCATATGATGTCTTTGAATTTGTTTCAGAAATGGACAGGCAAATATCTTCTGTCACTGAGCCAACAATTTGAATTTTTTCACCAATGTCTACTTAAGTGTTAAATTCCTCGCAGTTCGTGTTATTTAGAATGCTGTTTTTGATTCTTCAACTTCCTTTATTTAATTATGTGTTAAAAAAGTTGGCATGCTTGAAACAGTTCATTATTGTCTTTTCAGAGACACATTTCCAAGACGTTTAGCAAATGTAAGAGCATCAAGAGGCTAATTTTCCTTGCTAATTAATTTGCACTTTCTATGGTGTAAAGGATTCCAACATTCATTTTGCGGCTGTAATGTTCTTTCGTCCTTTTTATAATCCCCTGAATCACATGACTAAATTATGGCTATAGTATTTGTTGGCAAATATACAACTTCTATGTGTTTAAGAATAACATTTACATTATGTGTGTAATTTTTAGTAAAACAAGGCTATCAGGTTCCATTTCATCGTCCTATTTCAAAAGGCATTCAAAAAATTATTGATGTCATACACGCTTCTGAATTATAATCTACCGCTAAAACATTGAGGATTTTTCTTTTTTCGATTAATAATTTTTAGCGTACATATTAATGCAGTATAAAATGGTCATATGATCTACCGATATATTACATCCTTTAGAACTTTCAGTTTTAAATAAGTATGTATGTTGAAGCATTGCAAGAAAGTATAGACCTGTTTTATCTGCCTTTTTAGTGTTTTCAGGAAGTACTTTGTAGAGTGTATTTTATTTTCCTAATAGTTATTTTTATTTTGAAACAAGCCTTTCTTTCACCTCGTTTCCCTAACAGAATGAGTTTTCAGGATTTCGATTTATGTAAATGAGGTAGAAATGCGTATTTAAGCCTAAGTCTGGGTCACTTCAAGCATGTTCTGCCTTTTGGCTATGTTGTTGCTGGTGTGAGCTTGGCGTTATATGGCCCTGTTGTTCTCCCTGCTAGTATATGCATATAAGCGTAACCATGCACATTCCAGCAGACTTCTTTAAACTGAGTGGGCGGTCACTCGAAGCCACGAATGACAGCGGCCAGTACATTAATCGATTATTTGTAATTGATAAATTGTCAGGCAAGCTCTTTCTTGTTGATACAGGTGCGGACATTTCAGTCGTATCTCTCTCTTTTGCCGGAAGCCAATCGGAACATTTGGAGAAATATTAATATCCTTAGACTTAGGTTTACATCGCAAATTTCAATGGCCATTTGTCATAGCTGCGGTTTCGCACCTAGTAATTAGTGCTGACTTTCTGCAAAAATTTTCTCCTTTGGTTGACATTAAAAGTCGACGTTTACTCGACTCAGTCAGAATTGTCCGCTGTAGGTGGTATCAGAAATGCCACTAATTTTGGAATTAAATTAATTTCCGGTAATTCGGCTTTCCACAAACTACTTGAGCAGTATCTTAACGTCATCCGCTCGATAAATGGTAAATCAACTGCTGACCACAGTATTGTACATCACATAGAGACCACTGGACCACTAATCTTTGCCAAAGCAAGGCGGTTTGAGAATTGCCTTCTGAGAAATTAAAGGCCGCAAAAAAAGAATTTAAATATATGCTTGAGCAGGGAATTTATTGGCCCTCAAAAGGTTTATGGTCCAGTCCACTATGCATGGTCTCCCAAAAAAAAAACAGCGACTGGCATCCTTGTGGCGACTACCGACGTCTTAATGCAGTTACTTTGCCTATCAGATGTCAAGTTCTTCATATTCAGGACTGCATGCAAGTCTTGAAAAGGAACAAATTTTTTTTCTATGTTAGATTTGACTCGTGCTTATCATCAGATTCCGGTCAATCCACCTGATGTACCAAAAGCTGCGGTCATAACATCTTTTGGATTGTTCGAATTTCCTGTTATGACTTTCGGGTTGTGTAATGTCGCACAAACGTTTCAGTGTTTCATAAATGAAGTCCTTCATGATTTAATTTTCTGTGTGCCACATTTTGATGATATTCTTGTAGCTTTGACAAACAAAAATGAACACCTTTGTTTAGTCCTTGACCAATTTAAGTCCTACGGTTTAGTTGTCAATCCATCGAAATGTGTTTTCGGAAAATCCAACGTGTCATTTCTTGGTCGTGAGATTTCCTCATAGGGAGTGAGAGACACTGCAATTCAAAACTTCCCAGAACCCAGAACTGTCCAGGCATTGCGCCGTTTTCTGGCCATGTTAAACTTTTATTGTCTCTTCCCTCATTCCACTGCAAAGTAGGTGCCTTAGCACACACAGTTAATCGGCAGCAAAATGAAAGATACACAGCCAATTATTTGGTCGGACGAATCTCGTAGAACCTTCGTACAATATAAGAAAGACCTAGCATTTACAACAGCTCTGAGCTATCCTTTTAAACATCTGTTAGCATTAATAGTCGCCGTGTCTAATACGACCATGGGTGCGGTTTTGCAGCAACATGGTGACGCAGCATCGAAGGTACTGGCATTCTCAAAAAAATTTTTCTGCAGCACAATCAAAATACAGCACGTACGATTGCGAACTTCTTAGTGCGTACACAGCAGTTAAAACGTTTTCGTCATAATGTGGAAGATCGAGTGTGTTCTATCTAGACCGTCCACAAGCCTCTGGTTTTCGCCTTCCAACAATAGCCTGATAAGGCCTCCCCCAGGAAAGGCATCACCTTGATTTTTTAGTGCAATTTACAACTAAAGGTGCATATACTCGACTATGCTAGTCACCTTAATGGAGCAATGAAATGCACGTACCCGGCGAAAAGTCGTCCAAACGCGGAGTGAAGTCAATAGAGTTAATGAAGTGTTTAGTCAATAGAGTTAATGAAGAGAAAAAAAATCATGTAACATTCATAGAAGGCTGCAAGTTCAAAGAGTTTCATCTTCTGTTCCGTAGTCTGGTCAGAAGAATATCACACTCGGTTCCTTTTATAGTGAAATTTTGTTTGTAAGGATTATGTTAATTTTATTTACAGTTAAATTTTGAGTTAAACTTCCTTTCCTATTGATTCTTGCTTCAACGTACCACTTCCGGTCAGAACGTAGTTTTAGAATCACGTCTGAATGTTAATGAGGAAGAGCGGTATATAACCGCGAAGAGTCTTAGTGAGAGAGCTACCAGATATTCTGGCTGCACGCGTCCGCCTCTTTAGGCTACTCTCTCGTAAGCTATTATTACGCTCGGCCGTACTTTAGGCCCTTGATAGCTTCGCAGTCAATTCGTTAAGGGACCAACTCTGCTAGAATCTTGATAGCTTCGGCTATATCTCTTTAGTTAAGATTAGTTTAGTTCTTAGTTTCTTAAGTTCACGCCTAAGTGTCGGCTTTATTGTACAACTCCAAGACGGAGTTTTGTTAAACTTTAACTGGAATAATGAAGGGGTATTTATATTTTAATCTTTTCTTTCCTGTCACACGAACTCAAGCGATTATTCGCTTATCAGTTCTTAAGATTCTTCACTTCCAGCAGTAACTTAGGATTACACAGTGGGGAATCCTACATGTTTATTAAGCAAATTAACAACTCAAATAATAAGAAAAAACAGTTATTACACGCACATATCAGTTTTTATGGAAATTAAGATTTATAAAATTCCTTTGGTAGTTAAGATTTATAAAATTGTAAAAAATTTAAATTTATAAACTTTATAATACAGTATGTAAAGAGAATTGAATGACTTGAAACACACTAGCCACCATATAATAAAGCCAACTTCATATTTTTTAATCTTTCCCTCCTCCCTTGGCTTGCTTGTTTATGTGTGATGTGAAAGTAAGTGCAAGGGAATCTGTGTAATAAGTAAAGTGTTCTATAATTTGATTATTCTGCATATATTATCACACAAATAAATTAGAAGAAAGAAGTTTATCCAATAAAATTTCTAAAGATATTCTGTTTTTAAATACTTTTAGCACAAATTTAGGGCTCGCAAATTTTTTTTTTTTTTAATTTAGAGAAGACTCGGAGCAGCAGAATTTAGGGGTGGAAACTTTTTTAGAATTTAGGGAGGAACCGTTCAGCAGAATTTAGGACCCGTATAAGTTTCACTGGGTGGCAAAATGCCTAGTGCCGTTCCTCCGGAAGCCAGAACTCAGGTGCATGGATGTGTTCTTGTAAAGAGTGAACAACTGAAATCGGAAATGCATTTTGAGCAGTGGCAGCTCGGTAATAAGCACTATGGAACTGCAGCACCTCCTATTTCAGCTTATTATTATTTTTAATATTTAATATGGTGTGCCCTTTAGTCATTAATTCTCTCTTTATACTTTTACAACACATACTCCTTAAGCTTAATGTCAGTAGCCATCTCCCACTTTGTGAAAAATGTACGACAGTCTTTGTTTGGAACTGCGCGCTTCACAGTTCCAACGGCGTGGTGTTTGGCTGTTCTGCACGCAGAAAGCAGCACGCGAGCCGGGTCAACACCTCCTTATAGAAGGGTTAGAAGCAGGGATAAATAGGAGAGATAGATAGCACGTAGACAATGCAAAAATACATAGCAATACATGTTCGGAAGCGATTTCCTGGCGCGGTAGTGATGACATAAGGCGCAAGTATATATATATAGTTTTAGTCAGTTTTTCTTTTAAATTCTATATTTAAAGTATCCTTTATGTAATATGGTTTCTTGTCCTGTAGCAACGTGCCGTAACACTTATAGAAATACGAAAGGAAGAGATATTGTATTTCATGCTTTCCCAAAGATTTGCTTCCAAAGCAAGATTTCCAAAAATTTGCTTTTGTCGAAAGAATGGATACATAAATGTCGAAGACAGGATTCTATTAATGTGAAAAACGCAAGAATTTGCGGCGAACATTTTCATGTGCAGTGATTATGAAGATAACATGAGAAATCGCTTGCTTGGATTGCCGCAAAAGAAACTGTTGAAATGCAATACTGTGCCGAAAGTAAATTTATCGTGTGCAGTAAACGAAATAACACCAAAAAATCGGAGACATTTGAAAAGAAAACTAATGCAGAGTGCTTTTGAAAGACTATACGAATTAAGCCCAAAGAAAATTTATTTTGAGGCCGAGAACGAAATGGAAGCTGACAATAATAAATCAAATGTGAATCATTTTGAAATAAAATTCACAAGTGACAATGCCCTAAGTGACAATAACCCTGAATGACCGAAGTGTAAAGATAAACAAGAATGTATTGATAATTTGAAGAACAAAATAGTATCCTTAGAAAATTGTAAGAAAATATTGAAAAATAAAGAAAAGAAAAATTTTATAGAATGTTTGCTCAGCGACAAAGAAGATGGACGACATCTGGAAAGAAATTTGTAACGGAAACTCAGAAATTAAAATCCCAAACAGCGAAATTTAGAAAAAACAACACAAATCGGAGAATTTGGAAAAACGTCTAAAGCATATTTTAACAAAGACGCAGATTGACGCATTGCTAGAAAAGAAGGAAAAAATCAAGTGGACTAGTGAAGATATTTCACGTTGCATTGTCATAAGAGCTCTGTAGAATACGTTTCTTAAATAGAAATGCATATGTTTTTTTCCAGAGAAAAGCAACCCAAAAGGCAAAAAAGTGGATTGCTTCGAATGTAGTAGCCAATAAATAATATTTCAACATCTTGTAGTTGCATTGTGACTGTACAAGTAAGCATATATAATATGCTTTGATTTGAAATATTTCTAGATGACATTTTAGAAGTTAATAGCGTAAAGCATATTTCAAATGAGAACTAATTTTGTTAAGTTATTGTTAAAGTTATTTTTATTGTATCCTGTGTTATTATTGATTCGATTTTGTGCTAGCTTAGCAATCTAGATAAAATGTAATAACATAACATTAAAGTAATTGGCATAAGAAAACCTGCCTCCTTAACCCCCACTTTTGAAAAATTAAATAAGTTTTTTAGGTACTGTGAGTTCTAAGTTGTTTTGTCTAAATTAGGATAACAATCTTTCATGCATTTATTTAAATGTAATATTGATGTTAAGTTACAAAATTATTTAAAAAAATATATGTTATTATATTGAATTGGGAGAAAAATATGCCAATGTAAAATTTACAATTAGGCTGAAACTTAAACATAGATTAGCAGAAATTTTAAAAACTATGCCAATTTAAGGTTGTTTCTTGATTAATTTTAAATAGCTGTTATTATAGTTATCTTAGAAGCAGTAGTACAGTTCTCTTAGTTAACATGCAGGTAAAGAAACGATTAGAAATAAACAGGCATTTAAAGAAAAAAATCCCTGCAAATTAAAAAAAAAAAAAGAAAGAAAGAAAAAAAAAGAAAGAAAAGGAACTTTATGCTAAGAGTAGCGCATTTTATCTGTTATTTTAAAAAAGAGTAAGTGCTATTAAATTTTTTAATGTTCAGTGTAAAATGCATACTGCAGTAACATTGTCTCTTCTAAATTATAGCTATATTTCACACACAGCTCATTTTAAACGCTGGTTCTTCAGATTTAAAAAGCTAATTTCTATGTTGTCAATTGCATCTCCGCGCTCAGTGTCATCATGGCTACGTCATCACTCCCCATTGCTTGTTTCAAGGGGAAAAGCTCTATGAGCTAGCCCTTCTCCTTTAAGTCCTGGGTTAGGAGTGTTTTCTGTTAGGAGGTGTTGGCCGGGTAGAGAGAAGAGCATTGTCGCTCTTGTAGTGCCGAAATTCTGGCATGTTGTTGAAAACGTGATTTCTTTTTACTCCGCGCATGTGGTGTTCCTCCACAAGGTGGAACTTCATCATATGGATAGAGTTCGTGAAAATTTGCAACTTTTAAAAAATTGCCTTACTAAAATTCAATCAACATCAAATGCGGATCAAACTATTGCAAAAGCAAAAGGAATTTTAAAATATCTAAATGATGATAATTTCAAGTTTTGGTTAGAGCATTTTTATCAGATGCCTCATGTTGAAATAATGTACAACTAAATGCAATCCAGAGAAATTAGTGTGTTTAAAGTTAATAAATATATAACAAATTTCAAAACTGCTATTTTAGAATTAAGAAGCACAAAGTACTGTGAGAATTTTCCAGACACTGATGGCAGAAGCTAAGGAAATGTGTGACTTTGTATGGATATAATGCACAGATATTCTTCCGCTAAACACTTAGCAGCTGCTAAATTGTTTAACAAGAAATGCTTAGTTTTAGGAATGAACATTCTGCAGAAGAAATAGTACTGACCACTGAAGCATATCCAATGATTGACAAAGAAAAGCTTGAAATTGAACTAAACGTATTCTATTGTAGAATAGAAATAAATAATTCCATAAATACTGCAAATGAATTGAGCTACTGAAATTTATCTTCGGAAATAATCTAGATGATGTTCTTAGTGAAATTACGAAACTGATCAAAATTCTCTTGAGAGTTCCAATGGCTACATCAGAGGCAGAATGTTACTTTTCAACATTGAAAAGAATGAAAACTTTTCTAAGAAGCACTTAGGAATTCGGAAAGACTAAATGCGCTTGCATTGCTTTCAATAAAAAAAAATTTCCTCAGTTGTCATCCAGAGATGAAGGAGAAAATTATTGATCTTTTCGCGCAAATTAAAACAAGAAGAATGAATTTCATTTTAAATGAATAGACAAAGATTGAACTGTAACAATTTTAGTTAAAGTAATTAAGAAATGTTTAATTTTTTTCTTGTAAGATTTCATGAAGTTTCAAAATAAATTTTCTTTTTATACATGTGTGTTTCCTTTTACAAAATATTAAAACAAAGGTTAAATTTTTTTGGAACAGTACCCCCACTAATTTTAGCCACGAGCCGCCACTGATTTTGAGTCATGATCACTGTATCATCAGCGTACACAGCTAGTGGCTGTATAGTATTTCGTTTGTGTAAATGAAGAATAAAATTTGGCCATGTAATGCCCCTTGTGACACATTAATTACATCATCTAACTCATTCCATGTAAGCATTGTGATGGAATGCTGTAATGGTCAAATAAGTAGGACACAACAATTGTTCTTTCTACTAATCCCCCCTCCCGGAAAACTATTCGTGTAAGAATTTTGAAGATGTTTTGTAAAGTATGTGATTAGCAATATTATAAGGTATTTTATCCTTCCTTCCGGCATGACTTTGTGGTATAACGGTTAGCGCACTCTTCGCGTGTTCGAGAGGTCCCGGCGAGGGCATTGTACATTTTTCACATCTCCTGCTTCCAAATAACCTAATAACTCTACAATATATTCGTTCTTTGCCCGTTTTCTACATCAGGAATTATCATGGGCTTTACAAGATAAAGCAAAGACCACAAATTAAGTGACCTCTTTATTATCCACACTTTGAACACCTGAATGAAAATAAAATGAAAGAGAATTTACAAATTGAAATAATGTTATAAATACTTGTAGGGTTTATATTTATTTTAACTAGCATTTATTTTAAGCTATCTTTCCTGTCAAGCCTTTACTTTCCCCTAGAATTGCCAATGCCAGAGTATGTAAATTATAGTAGAACGCGCAGTCTATTCAAATTTTAGCAGAAGTAAGTTGAGTTTAAATAGAAGGGAAACGAGATTGTATGTGTGCTTCTTGAATCGCGAGCGTGAAGGTTGAATTTTAAAAACCACGCGTTTCAGCCTGTTTGCCTATTTCGGCAGTTCGTTTAATCTTCAACTGCTTAATCAGTAAGCTTGCTGAATCTCAGCTGTATCTTAGAACGCGGTTAAGTTAGTTACGATTTTAGAGCTTCGTAGGCAGTGATCTCGTTATTTATTCATCCTGTCATTTATTTTTAGTTTAACATTTCTGTTTTGTTGAACCGCCGGGTCGGCGTAGTTTGTTAGCTTCAAGTGAACGCAGCTGTTATTTCTTAAGTGGAATAAAAAGGGATTTAAACCTTTCTTACGAGTTTGTGTAATTTACAGTTCATAGCAGTCACTACCACTGTTGCTGACAAGTTGGGGCCTCGCAACACTATATACTAATTAGCATTTCAGATTAAAGTGAAAATTTATGACTCACTGAAAATTTATGACTATAAAAATATCTTAATTTAAATAAACTGACTTTATGTGCCACTGTGATTGGGACAGTACCCTTTTTCTACACTTCCTGACTATTCAGTCATATTGGTAAAAAAAAATTCTCATTTTTAAGGAAACCTCTAAACATGCTTGTCTGATAATGGTCATTAAAATTATATTCATAACTTATAAGCATGCTTGCTTTGTTCTTTAATACCCCATTTAGCATCGTATCAGTAATTGAGCATATAAACATTTTTGATACATCTCTAGTCACACATGAAATTGCATTAAAGTGCATGTGATGACAGTTCGATGTCTTTCTCTCCTGCATTTTTTTCACATTTACACGAGCAAGTAGAGATAGGTAGCGTTTGCACATAAGTTAGTTAATAAATAGAGTAAGTACGTCGTTTAGTCCAGCGTTTCTCAACTGGATTTACTCCAAGGACCGATAAAATATTTCAGTACGTTCTCGCGGACCGGTAAGTTTAATAATTCGACCCATTGGCACAATTTTTTCAAATAAATAAATCATGGAGACAAAAATGATCGATCATATTATTTTCTAAACTAGTAAACTATTCTTATTGATATGTAGGTGCTGTTGTAATATCAATTATCGGTCGATGACACTTTGGATTTTGTACAGATAGCTGGATATTTCGCGGACCAGCCGTTGAGAAACACTGGTCTAGACGACGTATTCCATTATTACCCTGCACAACCTATCCAAAAGAAATGAGAAATAAAAGTAGAGTCACTTAAATGATAAGGTAAGAGGGAGAACGAAAATGCTATGTAAAGAATTTTCTCAGATTATAAGTATGGTAACAGTCATTTTGGCAGAAGTTTGAAGGGCTACATAGCTGTTTATTAGTTAGATAATTAACATACAGAAGTTACGAACATAGTATATTGTTTATAAATTTTCTATATATGTAAATATTTTCAGTGAAATTTTATATAAAATTTTAGTATTTCTTGTGTAATGTAACGTGAAGTGCCTCAAAAAAGCGAAGCTCTATCGAAAAAATAAGATTGCAGGAGCAAGTCTAAGCTATTTCGTTAAAATGGCGAGATAGTTAAACTGGCGATGGTTTGGGTTTAATTTTTATCCCCGAAAGTTGTCAAATTTGGTGACCATTTGGAGACATTTTGGTCTGGCTCCTGTATAACTGAAATCGAATAACTGTAATTGATCCCTGTATTTAACTGTAATCACGTGCCTTCCAGTAATTTCGAGACAGGAAAAGTAGTTCTCTTATGGATACATCTCATCTCCTGAATAATTACGAACACTGAAATGGATACGACTGTTCCTCCTGCTCCTTCTCCAACGCAAGTCGCCAACAACACCGTCCAAATCTACGCCTTGAAGAACCGAATCCTTGAACAAGAATTCGATATTCAACGGATCGAGAAAAAAGGCTATCCGCCTGAAACCAAAGACGCCATGCTGAAGCAGATGCGTGCTGAAGGTGAGACACTTTTGAATTCCTTGAAAATGCTTTGTGCGAGCCTTGGGGTTAACTTGTTTACTCTTCCTGCAACAGAAAGTGAATTCATTGCAAATTGCAGTAGACACAACGATAAAAGAACTAATGTTTCCTCTAATCCCGAGCAACTTGCACCTCCTAGCCCTGCTAGTAATTCTAAACCGAAAGTGGATAATAAGAAAAGACCTAGAGCTACTGATTCAGAAGGCTTTGCCCTCCCACCTAAGCATCTTGTTACTAAAAAATCTCCTACAATTTCAACTCCTGATACCTCAAATACAAAAGCTAATCCTGAAAATAATTCTACGCAGCCGGCCACAAATGCAACTCCTAAAGTTCAAACTCCTCCACCTGTATTTATCAAACCACGAGCTTATTGGTACTTTCTTTTACAACTACGTAGACACGCCCCCACTATTCAATCTCAGCAAGATATTGATTTTCTTAGATTAACTACTACTAATGAAACTGACTATAGAACTCTTGTTAGATTCCTCTCAGAGAATCAAATAGAATTTAAATCTCATACCCTGAAAGCAGAACGTCCCTTAAAAATTGTTGTTCGCGGCCTACCCTCTGTAACGCCCATCAACGTTGTTCAGACTGCGATTGAAGTTGCTGAGTTTAAAATCCACAAAATAACTCAACTCAAACGATGGAAGTTCCAATGCCTCTCTTCTATGTCCAGATTTACAACACCCTGAAAGCTGACGAAGTCTTCAATATCACGGAACTTCTCGGCACTGACGTCCAAATCGAAAGATTCAAAGGAAGGAAAGGCCCTTCATAGTGCTGGCGCTGTCAAGGTTTTTTCTACAGCTCTGAAGTTTGTACTTAACCCCAACGCTGTGTACGATGTGCTGGTCCGCACCAAGCCCTTCGACGAACCGATGAAGTGCGCGAACTGCCTAGGTTCTCATCCCGCGAACTGGCGTTCGTGTCCACGCTTTTCTGGAGCCAAGAAAAAGCTAAATAAACCCACGACTCAATCCACCCAGTCCGTTGGTCCTTCCCCCAACAGTAGCAACAATCTTAAATCAAACCCACGTCCGGCTGCAAAGTTTAATAGTGACAGCAAAGTTCATCCCGGAGTCTCATACTCCAATATCTTAACGGAGACTCTATCAGGTTCAATGTTCCGTCTTACTTTCTTCGGGAACATGCAAGGACCTGACTCGGAACAGAGAGCTTACTAAAGCTATGTTCAACAACTGTGGGAAGTAGACAGGATACAAAAGAAGGGTATACAAAACCCTTTATTTTTCTCTATTTACAATAACTTCCGTACTTCGGAATACAAAGACCCACTACTTGTGATCTAAACGTAAAAATATAAAAATAAAACTAAACTCTAATTTAACTTTAAAATAATAAACGTGGAAGATTGGCCTTATATTAACAGGAAGCCGTATGTAGTACAGAGAACTGTGAACACTACAATACGTTTAAAGTTATCAAGAGGATTAAGCCTCTGGCCTGGAAGGCAACCAGCAACTGAGTAAAACTTCTAAGGTAAGCGGCCTGCTTCGACTAACTGCTTCCTCTCTCTCGCTTGACAAAAAGCCACAACTTAAATACTTGGCGTTCGCCAGACAAACTTTGCATAAATACGTTAACGCTTATAATTCTGGCCGGAAGTAGAAAATAAGAAGTGATAGTAAAGATTTAAAATAAAATAAACGTTAGTAAAACTTAAGATCCTTACATACTTCCCGCCAGAGTTAATTAGTTTGAAACTGAGGTCTAAAACGACCTTGTTGAAAACTTTTAGCTCTAGAATCTAACGCGAGGCCAATCTTTTACAAACATTTT
This sequence comes from Stegodyphus dumicola, assembly GCF_044657685.1. Taxonomy (NCBI): domain Eukaryota; kingdom Metazoa; phylum Arthropoda; class Arachnida; order Araneae; family Eresidae; genus Stegodyphus; species Stegodyphus dumicola. The sequence continues at coordinate 62,029,223 of NC_140772.1, read as the reverse complement.
TCGCTAGAAACTAGAAATTTAAAAGAAAGAAATTTGTTTTTACAATAGCAGCTCCCAGGACACGCAATTTTTTCATCTGTACTGCATCTAAACAGGAGCTTTTATTCAAATCTGGTTCCTTCCAGAGATCTGGAAGGAAAACTATTTTAATGAAATGTTACACAATGAAATGGCAAGTAACATGTATAATTATATTTCTCTTAACATTCTTATTTCATTCATGGCTATTTTAATTATCTCTCCCCGTGCTCTCTGACATGTGTTGTAAAAGAACACCAAACACGAATGTGTTTATGTCTACGTGTTCAACACTTCCTCCTACAATCAAAGCACTAACGTGTTAAAAATTCAACATACCAAGACCTCGTAACACACCCTAACTTCAACTCTAAACCCTCAGGTGCTATTCTGAAAGTGGCTAACTCTGAAGTGTAGCGTCAGAGAGCCTAACTACATTCATTCAACCTTTAACATATATTCACCATGATTTGGTCTTTTTACATTCACACGAATATCAAATTTTTAACATTACTTTCACTTTTACCATATCACGGTATTTCTTAACATTTGAAATAACAGCTCACATTGTATATAAGAACATATTAACATGCCGTTAATTTTACGCATTTGACAACATACATTAGTAGTACATTGTTAACTTCTATTCTTTTCAAAGCAAGTGCCAATTCTTTCTACATTGAAATACTACATTTCAAAAAGTCTTTCAGACTAAAACTTCTTTCTTGCCAGAAAGTTTTAAATAAAATTTATACAATAACTTTTACAATATTTAAGTCTTTACACATCGCTATTATACATCAACTTTAGTTTTACACGCGAGTAATTGAAAAACATAATACCAAAATCGGTAACAACTCATTTCTCGCCCTTTTGGCGATAAAGGTAGACCTCGCATGAGGTAAAACTTCTTGAAATCTGCCACTTGCAGTAAGAATGAAAGATTAACTTAAGTTTGCAAAGTAACATAAAATTTTACTTATCTTTGTGATATTCGGACATTCTTTTCTGAGCCCAGTCCTGGAAAGTAGCGTAGATTCTTGTTTGATTTATCCTCCTTCGTGTGCGGGCTCGCCCTTCAGTGCCTTCCTCTAGAAGCTTTCTTTTTTTTCCAAGTCGGTCACCCTTGAATACCTTCCTTTTCGCCTCTGCCTGTGGTCTTGGCCGTTTGATGGCAGCTGGTCTTGGCGGAACCGGGAAACTTCTTTCGTATTCCTGCTTGGACCTCGTTGCTGGCCGTTCAAATTTTCCTTGTAACTTTTCCTCTGCCGCTGGTGGCCCTTCCGCAGTTCGGCGACATTTGCTGCGGAGAGTCCTGTCGGATGAGTAGATCTTCTGTTTTAGAGCCGGGTTATAGTTGCCGTCATTTCTCCTGGCTCTCTTTGCATACGTCGTCCTTCTCCCTTCTTCATTCTGGGGGTGTTCGTGAGCAATCTTTTCTGGACGGTGGAACGGCTTCTTTTTCTTGCTACCTTCAATTTTCCCGCGGGGAAACTTTCTTTTCACTTGCTCCTGCCTCTTAATGGCTTGCCCTTGTACTTGTAGTTGTTCCACCTCTGGAGCTTGTGCCTGCCGTGTCTGCCGTGCCGGATCCTGCAAAAGATCTTTGAAAATTTGCATTTTATTACGATCATAGTAGGGTTTGATTTGATCAATGTTTGCGGAGCAGGTTTCCCCATCCTGGCTTTTAACACTACTACAGCGTGAGTTATTTTTTCTATGACATATGGTCCTTCAAATCGTGGAAAAAATTTGGCAGTTTTATCTTCTGGTGCTGAAGAAAGTGAATGCTTTATTTTTAATACTTCATCCCCTACTTTATAAGTTACTCCCCGTCGTTTCAAGTCGTAATACAGCTTTTGTTTTCTCTGTGCTACTTCCGTATTCTTTTTTGCTTCTTTAATTAGTTTTTCTATATCACCCATTTTAAATTCTGGGGCTGTTTGTTGAACATAGAATAATTTATCTAACGGCGTTATAACCTTTCTGCCTAAAAATAACTCAGCAGGAGTTTTGCCCGTTGTATCGTGTTTTGCGGTCCTAAGGGCGAAAGCAAATTCATTGACATAGTTATCCCAGCTTTTATGAAAATTTTTAACATAACTACGGATAATTTTCACTATATTTCTATTGACCCGTTCCGCTATATTTGATTGCGGCCGATACGGGACCATTTTTAAATGACGTATGCCCAGTTTTTGGCACATGTCTTCAAATACATTACTTACAAATTGAGGACCATTATCCGATATAACTTTTAGGGGCGCCCCGTATTTTAAAATATATTTATTTAAAGTAGAATCAGTAACTAATTTCGCGGAGGCTCGTTTTAAGGGAACAATTTCGGTCCACTTACTAAAATGATCAACCATAACAAGGAGATAGCGACTTTTATTTAACTGACTTTTTGGGAAAGGGCCCAATAAATCGATGCCAATTATTTCATTTGGAAATTCGGATTTAATACTATTTAGAAACCCGGCCGGGCGGAAATTAATATAATTAACTGCTTGACATGTTGGGCAGGACTGGACATACGCCCTTGTTAACTTTTGCAGTTCAGGAAAATAGACTGCCTCGCGTACGCGTTGGATAGTTTTTCGAATACCAGCATGAGAAGCTAAAGGGCTGTCATGGAGCTCCTGCAGGATATTTAATCTAAGAATAGCTGGGATAACAGGTCGAAATTCGTTGTTGGAATTCGTAGTTTTTGTATAGAATAATAGACCATCTATTAGTTCGTAATGGGCCGCCCTATTTCTTATCGCCACAATATCTTGGTGGCTAAAATTTTCAGGATCCTTTAAATACTCATAAATGCTTCCAAACTCAGGATCCTTACCCAGTTCGGTTATTATAGTTTCTCGGGAATTTATTGTACATGCTGTGAGCATTGCCACCTTTACGGTATTACCTTCTTCATCTATTTTAATTCTGGATAGGGCATCTGCTACGATATTTTCCTTTCCGAGGGTATGCTTGATTACCAGATTATATTCTTGTAGCTTGAGTGCCCATCTTATTAAACTTGGGGATAAGTTTTTCCCTGAGTACAATCTAGTTACCGCCGCATGATCAGAGTACACTGTTATTGGCGCCTTTCCAAAATAGACTCGGAACTTTTGCACTGTTAACAGAACTGCAAGTGCCTCTCTCTCGGTCGCGGAATAGTTTCTTTGTGTTTGATTTAAAGTTCGGCTAAAAATGCCACGGGCTGCTGATTTTGCGAAAGTACCGTTCCTACCGCATAATCCGAAGCATCCGCTGAAATTTCTAAATTCTCATCCTTTTCAGGAAATTTCAAAACAGGGGCTTGCGTTAATGCTTGTTTTAATTTTTCGAAAGCACTATTGGCTTCGGCCGTCCACAAGAATCTTGCCTTTTTTCTTTTTAATTTTAACAATGGCTCAGCAATAGCTGCAAAATCTTTTATAAAGGACCTATAATATGAACAAAGTCCTAGAAAAGAAGAGAGCTTCTTCGCCGTGTTTGGAGTCGGATACTTTTGTACAGCGATTTTTTTTGATTCGTCTGTCTCGATTCCTTTCTGAGATATTTTGTAACCTAAATATTTTAATTCAGGGGCTGCAAATTTGCACTTTTCGACATTAACTTTTAGACCGGCCTCATTTAATAAAGCAAACAACTGTCTTAAATCCTGTACATGTTAGTCGAGATTATCACTAGTAATAATGATATCGTCTAAATAGATAAATGTGGACTTTCCAAGAACAGGCCTTAACACAATGTCCATACATCGCTGAAATGTTGCCGGTGTCCCTGAAAGGCCAAACGGCATACGCAAAAATGCATAAGTGCCAGACTTGGTTATAAAAGCAGTCTTAGGCACGTCCTCAGGCCTAACCCCTATTTGAAAATAACCTGTCGTTAAGTCTAAAGTCGTCATATATTTGGTGGATGTTATGTTCCTTAGAATTTCTTCAATAATAGGTAACGGATATACCGGATATTTAGTTATGGAGTTTAATTTACGGTAGTCAATTGCGAATCTCCACCTTTTTGGATGTGTCAAAGGATAGTCATTATTTTTCTTACATAAAACCACCGGGCTAGCATAACTACTTGAGATGGGCGTTATGATCTTTTAAGTAGCATATCGGTGATATGCCAGTCTATAATTTTTTAATTATTCTTATCATACCCGTATGCTTTGTGGCGAACTGGCATTGAATCTCCGGTGTCAATACTATGGTTAGTAACCTGAGTAAATCCTGGAATATCACTAAATAACGAAGCGCATGGTCTGGACGATGTAACCAAATCCTTCCAGGGCGGCAGCTGGCATTTCTGGATTCTGAGCCGCTTCTGCAGGCAGCACAGGTTTTTCTTGAAACTCGGCCGTGGTTATTCTTCTTCGTTGGGCGCCACTATCAAGTTCAATGTTCCGTCTTACTTTCTTCGGGAACATGCAAGGACCTGACTCGGAACAGAGAGCTTACTAAAGCTATGTTCAACAACTGTGGGAAGTAGACAGGATACACAAGAAGGTATACAAAACCCTTTATTTTTCTCTATTTACAATAACTTCCGTACTTCGGAATACAAAGACCCACTACTTGTGGTCTAAACGTAAAAATATAAAAATAAAACTCACTTACCACTTGTCGGATTCTTCCTTGCTCTTCCTTAGGCAGGTGGTCAAGATTTAACATCGGCGGTTCAGCTTTTTCTCCACTAACGGGTTTCATTGTCAGCTTAAGGGACGCTTCATTAAAATCTAGCGTTGCTTGTGCCTCTGAAAGATAATCTATCCCTAAGATAATATGTGCTTGCAGATTCTTTACTATGAAAAACAACCTTTACTTGTTCGTCCTTGATACGGACATACAGCGGTAATTTACCTATACACTTACATTTTTCTCCTTGCACCGGTAACACTGTCGTATTATCCGAATTATATATGCGGTATTTCCGAAAATACTTCCTAAAAAAATCTTCTGCCACACAGGAACACTGCGCGCCTGTATCCAGGACTGCGGTGGCTGGGATATTATTCACCAACACTTCAATCTTCGGAAGAGTCAAAATTTTCACCATTACTGTATTTAACTTGAAGGAAGAGGGGTTTTCTTGGCTTTCGGATTTCCGCACCCTCCCGTCAGCAGAAATCCGTTTTAGTTTAAATTATTTTTCATTTCCGTGCTTACCTTCTTTTTCCACTGGCCTTGAGACTTTTTTCCTGGATTGCTATTGAACTGTCGACGTTCGCCGGCTGTTTTTGAATGCTCGGGTTTCCTTGCCCACTGATTCGCTTTGCTTCCGTAGCCGTGTGCTTGAGTTTGTTGTAGTCTTGGCGCACCAAATTGGTTTCGCTGTTGATATTGGCGTCTTCTTTAAATGTCCGCCATTCTTCTACTTTCAAACTAGATTGCTAGCTCAAATAACTTTTCCAGTGTAGTCGGATTTCTTAATTCAATAAAGTCTTGCACTTGGGGCAGTAACCTCGGCAAAATCACTTGAATTATCTCAGGATCCGGACGGTTTCCATACAAGAGTTTGAAGACGTGAATTTTTCTTAAAATAAAGCTTGAGAGATTTTCGATTCTTTGTTGATATATGCTGAAAAGTTCCGTTTCTAATTTCGCACGATCGCTTACAACAGGGAAGGCTTTTAGTAGGGCAGTCTTGAAATTCTCGTAAGTATAGGTGGGACTTCCTGCTTGACCCAAGAGACTTCTGCCTATACACTTGAACCAGTTAAGCGCTTGGCCCTCAAAGCGCTGGTAGCTAAGGTAACTTTTTGAAATTCGTGCACGGGGTAGAGCATGAAGTGGTCATCCAATTTTTCCAAAATGGTTACCGGTGAGTTTCCATTAAATCTTGCTTCTGGTTTCATCGAAGCGCGCATGGTCTGGACGATGTTACCAAATCCTTCCAGGGCGGCAGCTGGCATTTCTGGATTCTGAGCCGCTTCTGCAGGCAGCACAGGTTCTTCTTGAAACTCGGCCATGGTTATTCTTCTTCGTTGGGCGCCACTATCAGGTTCAATGTTCCGTCTTACTTTCTTCGGGAACATGCAAGGACCTGACTCGGAACAGAGAGCTTACTAAAGCTATGTTCAACAACTGTGGGAAGTAGACAGGATACACAAGAAGGGTATACAAAACCCTTTATTTTTCTCTATTTACAATAACTTCCATTCTTCGGAATACAAAGACCCACTACTTGTGGTCTAAACGTAAAAATATAAAAATAAAACTAAACTCTAATTTAACTTTAAAATAATAAACGTGGAAGATTGGCCTTATATTAACAGGAAGCCGTATGTAGTACAGAGAACTGTGAACACTACAATACGTTTAAAGTTATCAAGAGGATTAAACCTCTGGCCTGGAAGGCAACCAGCAACTTAGTCAAACTTCTAAGGTAAGCGGCCTGCTTCGACTAACTGCTTCCTCTCTCTCGCTTGGCAAAAAGCCACAACTTAAATACTTGGCGTTCGCCAGACAAACTTTGCATAAATACGTTAACGCTTATAATTCTGGCCGGAAGTAGAAAATATAAAGTGATAGTAAAGATTTAAAATAAAATAAACGTTAGTAAAACTTAAGATCCTTACAACTCAACAGGTTGCTTCAACCCTATTCCAAATTATTCGCCCCCAAGGAGCTTATCAGACTCAAAATTGCACTGAAATCCTTTTGGCAATAATCCAAATCTCTAATCAGCCTGGCATTAACCAGAGTAAATTACTCTTAGCATTCAAAAATGCCTTGCCTCAGCTACGAGTGGTTCCCTCTGGTGCTGACGCTGCATACTATATTTTTGAGAGCTACCTTACTCTAAAATTTTATGATTCCCCCTCACATTAAAATTCAATATTTTGAAAGGTTTGAAGTACTTAAAATTATGTACCTGGAATGCCAATGGCATTATGTGTAAATATCACGAATTTCGTAATTATGTCGAAGAGAAGGGCTTTGACATTATCTTTGTCCAAGAGACCAGACTCCAGCCAGGGAGAGTTCCCAAGCTTCCAAATTATTTTACTTATAAAAATGACAGACAAGCCCGGGATCCTCGTGCCGTTTATCATGGTGGTTCTCGTGTTTTTATTAAAAATCATATTCCCCATTGCAGAATTGACACACCGAGTCTGAGAAGACTCGAGGCGACGATTATCGAAATTTTTATTCAAAATTCACCCTCCTTAGCTTTGATCTCTGCCTATCTTTCACCTTTTTCTAGAACAAGAGACAAATTTCCGGTGGAGGATTTTTAAAAACTGCTCAATTTATCAACCAATATCATTATCGCAGGTGATTAAAATTGTCACCACCAGCCTTGGCCTTGTAAAAATTCCAATACCGCTGGTCGTGGCCTCCTAAAATGGGCTCAGTGCTCTCAATTTAAAATTATTCACGATACGATGTACGGGGAGCCCTTTCTTATATTGATTTGGCTCTTTTTCCAAATATTCCTTTTGATTATCACCTTAGCTAAGGACACAGTGGTGGCTCATACAGACACGGAGAAAGCTGAATTAATTGCTGACAGTCTCCAAACACAATTCACACCAAATAATGAAGGGATTTTTGTTCATACCGCAAATTCCTTCCAACTAGATGTTGAAAGATTTCTAAACTGTTCATGTCAGAGAGACATACAATATACAACCATGCACGAAATTAGCGAATATATCGATAAATTAAATCCTAAGAAAGCGTCTGGATTGGACTCTTTTTCTAACCGCATGATTAAATACCTGCCCACCTGCTATTTATTTCTCTTAGTAATGCTCATAAATTATATGTTACAGCATTGCTATTTTCCTCAAAGCTGAAAGAGAGCACTTATTGTACCTATTCCGAAACCTGGCCAGTGCCATTCAAATCCTCAAAATTATAGACCTATCAGCCTCCTATCTTCGTTATCAAAGATTTACGAATTTGTGCTACTTAAACGCTTGAATGATTTTCTCCGGAGCCAAAAAAGTCCTTACTGATGAGCAATTTGGTTTCCGAGCAAAACACTGCCCCACGCAACAGCTTCTGAGGACAGTGGAGTTCATTCACGAAGGCTTTCGTAGCAAAATGCTTATTGGCGCTTTTTTTCTTGACATAGCCAAAGCATTTGATAGGACTTGGCATACGGGTATTAGTATCAAGCTCATGCGACTTGGTATTCCGGCTCAACTTATTCGCATAATTAACTCGTATCTCACTAATCGTTCTTTCTCAGTACGAGTTAATTCTATCATTTCGGCTCCCCGTCCAATCCTAAGTGGCGTAGCTCAAGGTAGTCTACTTGGACCGACTATATTCAACATCTTTACCAACGACATTCCAAAATCACCAGTGTTACTCTAGCACTCTATGCAGATGACACGGCCATCCTAACAAAACACAAACATTTGAATGTTCTGGTTCACAATATTCAGAGTTATCTCCATAGCCTTGAGCACTGGTTCATAACTTGGAAAATCAAAATTAACGTCGCTAAATGTGCTGCCATGATATTCACACGCTCCCGAATCCTACCATTAATATAAAGTTCTTCGATGACTATGTCCCCTGGTCAAATTCATATAAGTATCTAAGAGTGATACTTGATTCCAAATTAATCTGGCGTCTTCATATTGATTATATACTCAATACAGCGAAGAACGTCAGAATCCAACTTTACTCCCTTCTAGGCTGAAAGAGCCCTCTGTCAATCAAAAACGAAGCTCTTTTCTATACTTCCATCATTCGACCAATATTTTTGTATGCTTGCACCATCTGGGGTACAGCTGCAAAAACACACATAAAATAACTTTAAGGCTTCCAAAGTAAGACCCTGCATTTAGTCCCTAATGCAGCCTATTATGTTCGTACTGATGTGATTCATTCGGATCTTAACATTAAACCCAAAAATCTTGTTATCTTAGTCAAAATTTATTCCTCAAAATTGAACAGACTGATAACCGTGCACTTCAACAGTTACCGGCCTACGATCCTGCCATTTGTAGCTCGCAGAAGAGACCTCGCTCCATCATCGGACGCGAATACGGCATCTATCCTCCAGCTAAAAGGCGTAGACACGACCCTGTGTTCTCATTTCCAGCGCCCGGCCCATGAAGGACGTACTTCGCCATGTAATTACTCTACCATTCTCCTACTCCAGTATTACTGAAAAGTGGCCACATCTGCATTCTTATCAATCTGTTCACTATTTAATCACATCATGCCTGCTGCCCTGGATATTTCGTCGCGAAAATTTGATCTTTACTTCACTATGATTAGTGCCTATGCCAATGAGCCTATTAATCTGTAAAATTCTTTCCTTTCCGCTTTTTGCTTTAGTGTCGTAACACTAAAGCAAAATAATAATAAAAAACAAAATATATATATATATATCAAATTAAAAAATACAAAAAACGTTTAAAATCATAAAACTTCCAAAAAAAAAAACTTGATTTTTCCTATCCCTAAACTTTCTCGAGCTAATGTAGCTCCTTCTTAGGCACTCCGTAACGTATAATCATTGGCATAGGCAGATCTCAGTTTTAATTCAGAGTTAGAAATCGGAGCGAGCTTCGTGCTTTGCTTTGCATTTTGTCTAACATCCATAGTAGCTTATAGTGGTAACTACAGACTGTGCTCTGCCATACTAAGAAGAGCTGTGCAAGTACTTTTAGGGAACCTTCTAGAACTGTAAAATATTTCTTTTGTGAAATTAAATTTTATCAAGTATCATCGGCTCTGTGCGCATTCAATCCATTAAGCACCTGTATGAACGTAACAATTTTTGTTATCAGGAGTGAGGTGTAAATACGCATATACATTCTTTGTCGCGTTCGCTAAAATATTCTAAAACTAAATATTCCAATTAAAATATAAAGAAATTTCGCTTACCTGTCAGACGCAACAAGGATTCTCGCCTTTTCTCATTTTCTCTAAATTTTATTGACGACACAATTAATACAGTTACAATAAAGGGAAAGCACATATAAACTTTAGTTAGTGTTTCGAGTTCGTGTTACATCTTTCTCAGTCATCAAAGTTCTGCACTACTCCAAGGAATTCAAGCACACACAGCGCCATCTGGTGTAATACAATTTACAGACTGCCCCCCGAAAGGCCAGGGGTTTATTCAAACATTTACATAAATACAAATTTCACAAAAGAAACTCTTGCAATATAAAGTTCAATCAATTCACATATTAAAGAAACTACACTTATTTACTATATAAACAAATCAATTCATCATCAGATTCATTTGTAAAGTTACCTGCAATAGAGTATAATAAAGATAATAAGCTGGCAACTTAACACTTGTACATACATTAAAACTTTCATCACATATCTGGAATAGAGCTGTAACAATAATACAGATTAATAAACATGTAATAAACAATTAAATTTATTCATTTATTTCAAGATTATATAAAAGCTGCACAGATCTTTTAATAATTGATGTACCTGTTTTAATTTCACAAGACCTTACTTTTCCATCTCTGCTAGAAATACTGTTACAACTCTTCCTAATTTCCAAAAATGTCTAGGTAGCTTTTCATCATGAATTAATACAATATCAATCACTTTAAATTCAGTAACTTTACCTGAAGGTTTAACACAACGAACAGATCTCAGCATTAATAGGTATTCATTTTCCCCTTTATTCCAAAGCATACTTACCAATCTTTCTCGATGATTAAATCTTATAATTAGTATTTTCCTATTAACTAAATTAGAATCAAAATGAAGCCTGGCAGGAGGCAAAATATTCACCCTGAGCCCCAATAGCATATGAGCTGGAGTTAGAGGCATAGGTTCCTGTAATTCAGAATTGTTACTACATATACAGGCGCGGTAAGATGGCTTCCCCACAAAGCAGTTTTAGGGTTGCCATAAAATGGCAAGGGAAAGCAAGGTTTCCACGTTTGGCAAGAAATTGCCCATTTGGCGATATTTGGCGACAAAATTGGCTATATACCATGGACGGATGGAGAACCTTCTGGAAGGAGTTCTTACAGGTTTAGCCCAGAATGTTCTCGAACACAAGCCGAAATCTATATAAATCCTGCTGGTCCGTAGTCAGTTAGTGTGTGTGCCTCGTCTAGTCATTGACCGAGTGTCTCGAAGTCTAGCGCCGATTTGGTCGTCGAGTGCATCGAGAGAGTTTTTTAGTGCATCGTGGAGTTTTGTTGTAGACTGTGCTGAGTCGAGAGCTATACTCTTGTGTATCGTCGAGTGCATCGCGTGGAGTGTCTTGAGAGTACGTGGAGTTCCGAGAACGATCAAGCAGAGTTGGGAGCTGTACTCGGGTGCTTTGCGATGAAGCTGTCTCCACCGTTATTGCCTGACAGTGGGAAGGCTGTGTCGCTGAACGTGTCAGCTTGTTTATGACAGCTCGACGACTGTAAAAGTGATTTTGGAGCTATCTGTTTAATACTGGTAAATAAAAGTGTGTTTCGATACTTCATCATCGTCGTTATTCACTCCAAATCTACGAACCCCGTACGAACGTGAAGGAAGAAAATAACGTAACAAAATAAACATAAGTTAAAGGACGAGAGTTAAGAACACCTTCAATTTCAATAATTAGAGTTTCTAATTCGTAGCGAGATAAAGTAGTTTTTCTTAGAGGTTTTGGTAAAGCAAGTTTTATAGATTTAATTAGTCTTTCATAGAAGCCACCCCACCACGCAGTTTTCTCAGCGACGTAGCACCATTGGATTTTGTAGGAGGCGTAAAAGTCTTTTAGTGTTGGATGATTAATGACAGTCCACAAATTTTGAAGTTCAAGCTCTGATCGTTTGAAAGTTTTGGCATTGTCCATCAAAACCTGAGAACAGACCTCGACGAGCAATGAATCGTCGAAAAGCAAGAAGAAATGTTTCTGTTGTCATGCTGCGAACAAACTCTAAATGAAGAGCTCGCGTTACTCCACAAATAAACAACACGATGTAGTTTTTGTCATCACTGTCTTTAGTATAAAGTGGTTCACCGAAATTTACACCTTTTACAGAAAAAGGAGGTAACTCTTCTGTTCTATTTACTGGTAAAGGAGCAGTAACTTGCACACCAGGAGAAGAATTAATCATTTACACAGAATACATTTTCTTAAGATATTTTTAACTGTTTGTCTTTCTTTAATTACCCACTATCTTTCGCGTATTTCTATCAAAGTTTCAGAAATTCCACCGTGAAACACTTTGCTGTGTGCATCCCACACTAATAAATTCACAAAATGATGTTTTGAGGGCATAATAATTGTGTGTCTTTGAAGGTAAGAAAGTTTTGACTTCTGAAGTCTTCCACCAACAGGCATTATCCCATCATTATTAAGAAAGGGATTCAGTTCTAAAATAGAGGAAGTCTTAGAAATTGTTTTACCCTATCTCAAAGAAGACAGCTCTTCCGAAAAAGCTTCACTCTGAACAGTTTTTGTCCAGATAATTTCAGCCTCCTTAAGTTCTTCAGTGCTTAGTTCACCACATCATTTAGTTTTAAATTTAAAGTTGTATATAAATCGTAGCATCCAAATTGTAACACGGCATAATTTTCTTAAACTACTATACCTATTCAAATCCATTAAATGTGTCAAATTCGTTTGAGCTTCGCACACAAAAGACGATACTTCTTCCAGTTTACTTTTTTTTTCGCAATATACTTCTGGAAAATTCTCTAAACAAATTTCATAATTACAGCCTTCTGGCCAATCCCTTTTCTTCAACCGAAGCCATTCTGGACCTTGCATCCAAATCGAACTGGACATAACTTTTCCACGGTAGCTCCTCAAGATATGAAATCTACAGGATTATCCTGCCCACTACAGTGATACCAATCAGCAGGATCAGTTCTAGACTGGATTTCGGATACACGGTTCGATACAAAAGGTTTGCATTTTGAAGCTTTCCCTTTAATCCAATGAAGAGCGATTAAGAAATCTGTCCACATTCATACCCTAGACACAGGAAGTTTAAAATTTGTTTTCAAATATTGAAAAAGTCTGGAAGCAACAACAGCTCTCGTAAGTTCAAGCCTCGGTAATGTCAACGTTTTAAGCGATGAGATTCTAGATTTCGCAGTGATAAAACTTGTATAAATACAATCATCACTTGACACGTACTGCTCCGAAAGCTTTAGGAGAAGCGTAAGAAAATATATATAGTTCTAATTCTTTCACCAACTTCCATGGTATGGAGAAATATTTTCTTTCTACTGTCAAATCTTTCAACAGATAAATCTGAGAGCACCAATTATCCCATTTTTTCTTCAAGGCAGTTGATAGTTCATTATCCCATCCTAAACCAAGTTCCCATATTTCTTGCTTTAATAATTTTATGAGAACAATAAAAGGTGATGCAATTTCCATAGGATCAAATAACTTCGAAGCAGTCTGAAGTGTTTTGAATTCTTCCTATCATAGATCATGTCCAGTAGAGGTTTTACATCTAACTTAAAAGTATCTTCTGTAGTGTTCCATATTATGCCTAAAACCTTCAAAGGACGTTCTTTAGTTTCTATCACATTAGACAAACCTCGTTCACTCCATAAATTTCTCAACTCATCCGAATTAGTATTAAATTCTCTTAAATTCATGTTTGCATCTGTAAGAATTTTTACAGCACTCTAAATTTTACAGCACTCTGAGAGTTCTAAAGTTTTCTCTATTGTATTTGCTCCGTAAAGAAAGATCATCTACATAAAGTGCCGAGTCAAGCATTTCACAAGTTTCGCTTTGTTCAAGTTTATATTTTCTAATGTGGTATTTAATAGTCGCAGCAAGGATAAATGGGCTTGATGTCACTCCAAGGGAACGCGAGTCATTCGTAAAATCTTGTAAGATTTGAATCACTTTTATCTGGAAACCAGATAAAACGTAAATAGTCTCTATCCTCTTCTGCTATTCCTATGGTTAAAGATGCTCCTTGAATATCACAGCTGAATGCATATTCATATTCGCGAAATCGCTAGATTATATCCAAAATTCTGGGATTCAATGGTGGCCCAAGATTCAAGCATTCATTAAGAGATTTACACCCATTACTTTTTGACGATGCATCGAAAACTAATCTGATTTTCGTAGTGTCCTTACTACAGCTGAATGAGGCATATAATAAGAATTCTCGGTTAATCTTTGGATCATGGTAACTCGGGGATTTGTTGGCGAAAATTTCGCGACCAACCCTGCTACAGCAACCTGCTAGTTTTTGTTTGGACGCCATTTTGTTTCACGAAGTAAAGGCATTTTATTTTAACTCAACATTTTTTCCCAACAATCTGCTAGCCGAATTACGCTTATGCTAGAACTTTTATGAACAAAGTGCTTAATCATGACGAAGATTAGGTACGAAATTGGGAGAAAGTGCAGAATCGCAAACTGCTTGCCGCATTTTTAAGAATTGCACATACACGGTAACCATGTACACGTCGACCTGTTTTCACTTAAAAAAAAATCCCACAATTACACAAAAATGGCATTGCGCACTCTCTTGACTTTATCCATGTACACTGCTAAAGTCCTAGCTAGTAATCTTTATCGCCTTACCAAAATGTCGCCAAACTACCTGTTACCATATTCCAAAGATTAGCCCTTAATTATTATTAACAATTTCTTGATTTGAAATAAGTCGAATGAAATGATGAGTGATAGGGAATTTCATATTCCTCAGTTACACTAAAATAAGCAGTTTAAGGAGAAATGTTCCCATTAACTAGCGTAATGCAACACGTGCTACAGGTATAAATCCAGCCATTTATCTAAGGACTAAATCTTTAAAATTGTACTATGTTATAATAAAATATACTTTAGTAACTTTAAAATTATTTTCGAAGTTACCTTTTTTGAACACGGCAAAGCAAACGAGGGCCTTCGTGGAAACGCCGTTTTGGTTAATCTTTGGATTATGGTAACTTGGCGATTTTTTGACGAAAATTTGGCGACCAACCCTGCTACAGCAACCTGCTAGCTTTTGTTTGGACGCCATTTTGTTTTCACGAAGAAAAGGCATTTTATTTTTTTTTAACTCAACATTTCCAACATTTTTTTTCCAACAATCTGCTAGCCGAATTACGCTTATGCTAGAACTTTTATGGAACAAAAGTGCTTAATCATGACGAAGATTAGGTGCGAAATTGGGAGAAAGTGCAGAATCGCCCACTGCTTGCTGCGTTTTTACGAATTGCACATACACGGTATCATCCATGTACACATCGACCTATTTTCACTTAAAAAAACATCACAGAATTGCACAAAAATGGCATTGCGAACACTCTTGACTATATCCATGTAAACTGCTAAAGTCCTAGCTAGTAACCTTTATCGACTTACCAAAATGTCGCCAAACTACCTGTTACCATATTCCAAAGATTAGCCGAATTCTCTTCTAAGTCGGAAGGACATTCTTCAACGATATTCAGTTTTAATTGATCCTTAACTATATTCTTATATTCATTATAAACTCAATCATTTTCTTTCATTTTTACACTTAAGTTACGAAATCTTCGTTTTGCTACCGCGAAGTTGTTAAGTAAGTTTTCTGGTTTACCGTCCCAGAATAATTTAGTTGTAAACATTCCATTTTCATATTTTAAATTACTTTCGTATTGAGAAATAAATTCCTCATTAAATTTGAAATCTCCACTATGAGTATCATTTATCCTCATTGAATCTAACTGGCAAAATTGCGTTAGGTTTTCATTTAATGCGGCGCAACATTCAATTTTCATAATAGAAATATCCCGATTCGCATTTAAATCTGATGGAGGGATTCGACCTTGAACAACCCTTCCAAACAGAGTATCAATCAAATACAAAGATTTGTTTAATCGCTGTTTTCTCCCGTATTAATATCTCAAAAATATTGTGCTCCAATAAGCAGAGACTCCAATAAACAGCGATTTACTTAAGTTTGACAATTAAATGTTCTTCCTATAAAGTATTTGCATTATTTTGTTATGTGATACTTTAAACTGCGATCCAGAAATACAGTCAGTCAAAAGTGGTTCAATCGTTATTTTTTTGTCCGAATCACATAAATTACAAAGTCTAAACCGAACTACGTCATACGTTTTTTGTATTAGCACTCTAGAGCCGAAGGTGTAAACAGCTAGACTTTTTTGTCTAATAATGGTTAGTTTCATTTATACGGCTAATTCTTTTTTTCAAAAAACATCTCTGCGATGCATTACCTAACAAAATATTGTCCATGCTACGGAAGACACAACATTTAATGTTTTCGCGTCGACGGTCTGACGAGAATCCAAAACGGGGGAAAGAAAAATAAACATTGGGTTGATCGCAAATCAATTCGTGATGTATAAAACGTTTACAAATTCCACAAATAGTTTTCATTTTACACTGCTTATGTACGTGCCCCTTCGAAAGACAGGCATAACGAATACCATTTTGTCTAAGGATTAATTTTCTCTGTTCTACTGATAAGGGACAAGAGGTAGAATCGTGATCTATTTTCGGTTTTAAAAAATATACATTTTTCACATCAACACTAAATGCAGAAGTAGTAGTAATGTTCGAATTTAATTAATTTTTCCCGCTATAATCAACTTTGGTTTCATTAAATCTCCCATACTTTTGATTAGATTTTTGTAAAGGATTAAATTTAGTTTCCAAACGCG
Organism: Stegodyphus dumicola; assembly: GCF_044657685.1. NCBI lineage: Eukaryota > Metazoa > Arthropoda > Arachnida > Araneae > Eresidae > Stegodyphus > Stegodyphus dumicola. The sequence continues at coordinate 62,012,616 of NC_140772.1, read as the reverse complement.
AATCTGAAGTGTTTAAATTAAAGTCTCTATTTAAGTACTCGTTACCTTCACGACACTGAATATCAATCTTTAAAAATTCCAATAAATTGTAAGGATCTTAAGTTTTACTAACGTTTATTTTATTTTAAATCTTTACTATAACTTCTTATTTTCTACTTCCGGCCAGAATTAAAAGCTTTAACTTATTTATGCAAATTTGTCTTGCGAACGCCAAGTACTTAAGTTGTGGCTTTTTGCCAAGCAAGAGAGAGGAAGGAGTGATTAGGAGCAGGCCGCTTGCCATAGCAGTTTTACTCGGTTGCTGGTTGCCTTCAAGGCCAGAGGTTTAATCCTCTTGATAATTTTAAACGTATCGTAGTGTTAACATTTCTCTGTACTACATACGGCCTTTCTGTTAATATACGGCCAATCTTCAAGTAGACACTTGTTTATTAATCCAAAGTTAGTTTAGTTAGAATTTAGTTAATATTTTTATATTCTTACGTTCAGACCACAAGTGGTTGGTCTCTGTATTCCGAAGTCCGGAAATCATTGTAAAGAGAGAAAAATAAAGGGTTTCGTATACCCTTCCTGTGTATCTTGTTTACTTCCCACATTTATTGAACATAGCTTTAGTAAGCTCCCGGTTCCGAGTCAGGTCATTTAATGTTCCCAAAGCAAGTAAGGAGAAACACTGAACCTGATAGTGGCGCTCGACGAAGAAGAATAACCATGGCCGAGTTTCAAGAAGAACCTGTGCTGCCTGCAGAAGCGGCTCAGAATCCAGAAATGCCAGCTGCCGCCCTGGAAAGATTTGGTTACATCGTCCAGACCATGCGCGCATCGATGAAACCAGAAGCAACATTTAATGGAAACTCACCGGTAACCATTTTTTTGGAAAATTGGAGGACCACTTTATGATGTATCCCGTGCATGAGTTCCAGAAAGTCACCTTAGCTACCAGCGCTTTGAGGGGCTAAGCGCTTAACTGGTTCAAATGTATAGGCAGAAGTCTCTTGGGTCAAGCGTGTTTATCTCTCAATAGAATTCTAAAAAGGTAAAAAGAAATCTCTTACCTTTTCTTTCACCCGGGAGCCGAGCTTGTTCCATTCCAAATTCTTATTCGATGAAATATCTAAATAATTCCATGCTTTTGCATAAAGACTGACACTTCTGTATAAATAAAGATATTATATTTAGACACATTTATACATTTTATATACAATTATTAGGTTACATGAAAATTACGCGCTCTCCAACTAACAGTCATTCAAGTTCGGGTTCAGAGTTCTAACTACGTTCTTACGTTAGATTATTCTCGAATTTAGATGTAATAGTGCTGATAGTTCGGAGTTTAGATGTGGAGGCGCTGATAGTTCGGAGTTTAGATGTAACATCACCTCCCACCATTGAGATCCGACGATGCGGAGGAACTCAATACACACAGGTCCAGTCGATGAGGAGGCCGAACAACTCGTTCAGCTCTGGTCATCACTCGAGGACTTGAGGCAGGTTTTGGAATACTAGCAGCCTGATCAGCCTGACCAGTTGCATGGTTGCTTCTATCTCGAGGTGCTCTGTCGGGGAACGGAAGGCCAACGGATTCGGAAGTAGAGATCTCCAACGGGAAAAGCCGGGGCACTGGACTAAGCAGAATTCCATTTCTTGTCTTGACCCTCGATAGTCTAACTATTCCGTCTTTACTGGGGAAAAGCTGGACTATCTTGGCTAAAGGCCAAAGTATGCGTCGTCTCTGGCTGTCTTCCAATAGAACGACATCGCCTACTTGCAACTGTTGAAATTTTCCCTTCTTTATTGCCTGTTGTCTTAACTGACCAAGATATTCATTACGAAATCTGTTTCGTAGATCATGTCTTATTCTCTGTCGGTATTTGGCTCAACGGTTTAGTTCTTTGGAATCTACGTAGTCCATATCAGGAACGCCTGATGACGGCAATTCTTGCAGGAACATCATAGGGGTCAGTGGTGATGGATCTTGATTATCCTCTAATACGTATGTGATAGGTCGCGAATTAATCACTTGTTCACAGTCACATAATATAGTATATAATTCTTCATAATTTAAGGATGTTCGACCTAATACCCTTCTTAAATTTTCTTTCACCATTCGCACAAGCCTCTCCTACCAACCTCCCTATCAGGCGGCGGTCGGAGGGTTAAACTTCCATCGTATCCTTTGGATGGAAGCAGCTGAACATATGGCGTTCCAATTTCTTAAGAACACTGTTAGTCCCTACAAAATTAGTTCCGTTGTCGGAATATATCACATAAGGTCTACCTCTTCTGGCAATGAATCTACGTAAAGATTGGATGAAAGTTTCTGTAGATAGAGAAATAACTAGTTCGAGGTGAATGGCTCTATAAATGGCACATGTATACAAGACTATCCACGCTTTAGACCCCTCACGGAGATAGAGAGGACCCGCTAGATCTACACCGACGACTTCAAAAGTCGCCCCTTCTCTGACTCGATCTTCGGGTGGAAATCCTGGCTCGACTTCCACTCTTTGTGAAACAAATCTTTTACATCTTACACATTTTCTGATAATATTTCGAATACTTTTTCTGGATTTTAATATCCAAAAGTTTTCTCTAAGATTTGTCATTAAAGTGCTGACACCAGCATGCTGGAGTTCTAGATGTTTATCGTAAATTAGTCTCTCAACAAGAATATGTTTTGAAGGTAAAATGATAGGATATCGGAAATTTTCATTATCTTGACGCTGTAGGATGTTCATTTTGGCTCTTAAAATTCCATTTTGGTCTCAGCGCACGAATAGCGGGATCGTTTATGCCTGTAAATGATTCTTTCTGTACCAATTTACAAAGTGCCTTTTCAGCATTCTCCAATTCATCAACTGAGACATCAGGAGTGAGGTTTTTATCTTTGTTCTTTAAATTGTGATAAAACCTGAAAATCCAAGCGATCATTCTCACGGTTTTTCTATATGAAGAGAAGTATTTGTAGTACCGGTCCAAATTGTCTCCATGATCTAGAAGAGTCAGAATCGATTTCCTTTTTTCTTTGTTTATAAGTTCCTCATCAGGCTTTTCTTCTACATGGGGCCACTCGTCTTCTGGTAAGTAAAGCCACGATGGACCCTCCCACAATGCCGATTTCTGTAATTGCTCAATAGTACATCCTCTCGATGGGAGTTCCGCTGGGTTTAAACTTCCAGGTACATGCCTCCAGTCAGATATTCTGGTAAGCGATCTTATTTCTTGTACTCGATTATGAACAAACGTACCCCATGCTTGATCTCTTCTTATCCACCCCAAAGCTGTAGAAGAATTACTCCAGAACACTGTTCTACAATTCTTAAGTTTCAAATCTGATAGAATTGTTTTGGCAAGCCTAGCACCTATCAGACAGGAAAGAAGTTCAAGCCGTGGAATCGTAAGTTCCTTAATAGGGGCTATTCGACTTCTCGCGCTTACTAACTGAACCTTTACACCTTCGATGGTTTGAGCTCTTAAAATGCACATGTGGCATAGGCTCTTTTACTAGCCTCCGAAAAAACGTGGAGCACTACGGTATCTTCGTTTTCGTAATCAATATTTAACCAACGAGGAATTTCAATCTGAGATAGAAAAGGCAATTGGTTCAACCAAGTCCCAAACTGCTCACTTAGGGGAAGAGGAAGATCTTCATCCCACTTAATCTTCTGGTTCCATGTTTCTTGCAAAATTAGCTTAGGAATTACAGTTATCGGTGCAGTAAAGCCAATGGGATCAAAAATTTTCTGGGTAATTGACAAAACTTTTCTTTTGGTAATAGGTTCCCTCAAGTTAAATGTTTCTTCGATCTTGCAACTCAAACTATCTTTTTCTAAATCCCATACTAATCCTAATACTGGGACAACTTTCGTCTTGCTCTCTATCTCATCGATCATGTCAATGCGAAAATTTGATCGCCAACATCTGAAATTGAAATGCCCTGAAGCCAAAATCAATCTTGCTTCCTGAACGAAATTTTCAGCTTCATCTACTTGATTTAAAGTAGTTAACGAATTATCGAGGTAAAATGAATCCTTCAAAATATTAGAAGTTTCTACAAACTTTTCTGGGACTGTAGTCAAAAGGTGACTAAGTGTAGCGACTAGCAGAAACGGACTTGATGTGAGTCCAAAAATAACTCGGTAAATTTTAAACTTATGTTGATTATCGAACCATAGAAACCTTAAAAAATCTCTATCCTTTTCTGCTATTTTGATTTGACAAAAGGTCTTTTCGATATCAGATGACACTCCTATGCGATATTTTCGAAAACGATTCAATATACGTGGAATAATTTCTATTAAATTTGGTCCTTTACTCAAACAATCATTGAGTGAGGGTGAATTCTTAGAACTTGCAGATGCATTGAAAACAGACCGTATCTTTGTAGTTTCACTAGACTCTTTTATTACAGGTCTGTGTGACAAGTAGTGCACTCCTTCCTCCTTTTCCTCAGTTACTACCTCAATAATGTCCTTCGCTTCCCACTCATCAAATATTTTTTCGTAATCTTTTCTTCTGCGTGTGTTAACTAGTTTACTTTCGGTTTTGACGAGGTGTCTTTCTGCCATAGTACGGTTACTGGATAAGACGGATTTATCTAAAATAAAGGGTAAGGTTACTTCATATCTCCCTGAGCTATCCCGTTTTACACTTTTTAAGAAATGTTTTCGAGTTTCTTCTTCCAAGACACTTTTCGTTTCGTTTTCCTCGCTTGAAATCCCCAAGGTGTCTAAACGCCAAAGATTGGACAAATTTGTATCGGAAACATGTAAAGATAAAGAAAGTACGGACAGGGAACTCGATGTATTCGCATTCTCTTTAATCTTGCCCATTAATGTCCAGCCTAACTTAGTCTCAAAGGCTACGTAATCCCCCGCAAAATGTTCAATTCTTTTAGTGAACAATTGTGCTGCGGTGTCCGCTCCTAACAGCATATGAATCTCTTCCGGATTTTCTTGAAACAGACAGAGATTTCCATTTTCATGATTGTCGTTGATAAGGATTCCTCTTTTTTCCATTACTTCAATCAACGTTTCGTCTTTGATCTTAGGTAGTGACGAACAAATTTTCCTCTGGTCTAGTGCTTCGATTTTACACCTGTACTTTCCATCTAAACTAGTTAAATCTATTTGATAACGATTATGATCTTCCGAAACTTCTACACCCCCAAATAACCCATGTTTAATTCTTTCAGTTCCTATCTTTTCTAATTTCAACATTTTAGCAGCATATTTACTTATGTACGTGTTCTGACTTCCGGTGTCTATTAGCAATCTTAAATAACCCTTTAAGGTTTTCCCAGCTACCCCTACGACCAAAGTTTGTAAATAAACTTCAGAACGGTTGCTTTGATTCGAAAGTACTTTATTTTCAACTTCCTGGACAGTTTTGATCGTTCCCTTTATACTCTCGGAATTAATTCTATTACACATAATCGTAGAATGCTTAGAGTGACAATGGGAGCAAAAAATGTTAGAATCACAAAATTTGCTGATGTGACCCTTATTTTGTAAACACCTAAAACAAGTGCCATTTTTGCGTAGTATTTCAACCTTTTCGTCATTCTTTAGTTTCTGGGCAATAGGACATTTATGGCTTGAATGGGAAAAATCTCCGCAAAAAACGCATGCCTTAATCAATTTTTCTTTAATACCCGTGGACACTAAATCAGAAGCAGAAGAAGCTTTCGTTTCTAATTTATTGCTCTTTCCATCACTGAAATGACGAGTGTTTATTTTCTAGACTGCATACGCAGACTGACGGCGCCCACTATTCGCTGTCGAATGCTCTGAATTCTTATTTATGACTTCCGGCCTTTCACGTGAATCTAAACATTGAGCTATAATCAAGCACAGGCTTTTAATATTACAATACGCACTTCCATTACTCATTCTGTTAATCTCAAGCAAAATATCTTGAGGAAGTGATTTCAGAATTATTGGACATAACACACTTGATAAATTCTCGAGAGACTGACCCAAATTTTCTAAACATCTTAATTCAATAGAAATATTATCATAAAATTTTCTAAAGGCGCGAACATCATTCGAGATTTTCAACGGTTTAGTGTTCAAAATGTTATTCATGTGAGTGTAAATGAGCACATCTGTTTTCGAAAATATTTCTTTTAGAAGATCAATTGCGGAATCATAATTAGCAGCAGTAATCGGTAATCCTTCGACTGTATTTAAAGCAGAACCACCTAAATGAGCTTTCAAATAATTAAATTTGTCTATTTTATCTAATGAATCATTTTTATGAATGGCAGACTCGAAACTGTTCCAAAAGGTTAACCAGTTGTTTATATCTCCGTAGAATTTCGTTAAAGTTAACTTAGGTAATTTAATTCGAACAGACTCGTTATGTTTTGGTTCTCTTTGACTGTCTAAACTGGTTATTTACTACCGTTTCAGTAGATTTGCGTTTTAATTCGTCGATTCTTTTGGAGGTACGGAAACTGCATTTAACGACCTTTTGACGATATTCTTCAGATTTTTGGAATTCAGCATCAAATTCTTCGACTTTAAAAAGAGGTTCTAATTCTGTATCGGCACTTTTAAGCGATTCGAAATTATTCTTTAATATTTCTAAATTTTCTTCCAAATCATGAATTTTCGGATCAATTTCCGAAAGCTGCGATTCCAAATCTTTAAGCGATTTCGTTACTGATGTTCGGAGAGCTGCGCGCTTCTTTTTTAACTTAATTAAGATCTCTTCAGACATGTTCTTAACAGTTCAAAAATTCAAAAAGTAATCAATAATTGTATTCTTAATCTTTATTGTCTAATTTAAATTCTTATTCTTAGCTCGGGCGTCCCGGCAGGGATGCCAAAAATATTGTTGTATCTCTCAATAGAATTCTAAAAAGGTAAAAAAAAATCTCTTACCTTTTCTTTCACCCGAGAGCCGAGCTTGTTCCATTCCAAATTCTTATTCGATGAAATATCTAAATAATTCCAAGCTTTTGCATAAAGACTGACACTTCTGTATAAATAAAGATATTATATTTAGACACATTTATACATTTTATATACAATTATTATGTTACATGAAAATTACGCGCTCTCCAGCTAACAGTCATTCAAGTTCGGGTTCAGAGTTCTAACTACGTTCTTTAAGATTATTCTCGAGTTTAGATGTAATAGTGCTGATAGTTCGGAGTTTAGATGTGGAGGCGCTGATAGTTCGGAGTTTAGATGTAACAAGCGGGAAGTCCCACCTATACTTACGAAAATTTCAAGCCTGCCCTAGTAAAAGCCTTCCCTGTCGTAAGGGATCGTGCAAAATTAGAAACGGAACTTTTTAACATATACCAGAAACGAATTGAAAATCTCTCAAGCTTTATTTTAAGAAAAATTCACGTCTTCAAACTCTTGTATGGAAACCGTCCGGATCCTGAGATAATTCAAGTGATTTTGCCGAGGTTGCTTACCCAAGTACAAGACTTTATTGAATTAAGGAATCCGACTACATTGGAAAAGTTATTTGAGATAGCAATCCAGTTTGAAAGTAGAAGAACGGCGGACATTGAAAAAAGACGCCAGTATGAACAACGAAACCAATTTGGTGCGCCAAGACCACAGCAAAGTCAAGAACACGGCTACGGAAGCAAAGCGAATCACTGGGCAAGAAACCCGAGTATCCAAAAACAACCGGCGAACGTCGACAGTTCAATAGTAATCCAGGAAAAAAGTCTGAAGGCCAGTGGAAAAAGAAGGAAAGCACAGAAAGGAAAAAACAAGATTTAAACTAAAACGGATTTCTGCTGACGGGAGGGTGCGGAAATCCGAAGGCCAAGAAAACCCCTCTTCCTTCAAGTTAAATACAGTGATGGTGAAAAATTTGACTCTTCCAAAGATCGAAGTGTTGGTGAATAATATCCCAGCCACCGCACTCCTGGATACAGGCGCGCGGTGTTCCTGTGTGGCAGAAGATTTTTTTAGGAAGTATTTTCGGAAATACCGCATATATAATTCGGATAATACGACAGTGTTAGCTGCGCAGGGAGAAAGATGCAAGTGCATAGGTAAATTACCGCTATACGTTCGTATCAAGGACGAACAAGTAAAGATTATGTTTTTTATAGTAAAGAATTTGCAAGCACATATCATCTTAGGGATAGATTTTCTTTCACAGGTAGAGGCAACGCTGGATTTTAACGAAGCGTCCCTTAAGCTGACGATGAAACCAGTTCGAGAAGAAAAAACAGAACCACCAATGTTAAACCTTGACCACCTGCCTAAGGAAGAGCAACAAAAAATCCGACAAGTGGTAAGTGAATTTGCTTCGTTATTTAATGATATTCCAGGATTTACTCAAGTTACTAACATAGTATCGACACCGGAGATTCACTGCCAGTTCGCCACAAACCATACCGATATGATAAGAATAAAGAAAAAATTATAGAGTGGCACATTAGAGATATGTTACGTAAAAAGATCATAACGCGCATCTCAAGTAGTTATGCTAGCCCGGTTGTTTTATGTAAGAAAAACAATGACTATCCAGTAACACATCCAAAAAGGTGGCGTTTTGCGATTGACTATCGTAAATTAAACTCCATGACTAAATATCCGGTATATCCGTTACCTATTATTGGAGAAATTCTAAGGAACATAACTTCTACCAAATACATGACGACTTTAGACTTAACGACTGGTTATTTTCAAATAGGGATTAGGCCTGAGGACGTGCCTAAGACTGCTTTTATAACCAAGTCTGGCACTTATGCATTCCTGCGTATGCCGTTTGGCCTTTCAGGGGCACCGGCAACATTTCAACGATGTATGGACATTGTGCTAAGGCCTGTTCTTGGAAAGTCCACATTTATCTATTTAGACGATATCATTATTACTAGTGATAATCTGGACCAACATGTACAGGATTTAAGACAGGTGTTTTCATTATTAAATGAGAACAGTCTAAAAGTTAATGTCGAAAAGTGCAAATTTGCAGCCCCTGAATTAAAATACTTAGGTTACAAAATATATCAGAAAGGACTCGAGACAGACGAATCAAAAATAATCGCTGTGCAAATAAAGTATCCGCCGGCAAATACGGCGAAGAAGCTCTCTTCTTTTCTAGGACTTTGTTCATATTATAGGTCCTTTATAAAAGATTTTGCAGCTATTGCTGAACCATTGTTAAAATTAAAAAGGAAAAAGGCAAGATTCTCGTGGACGGCCGAAGCCAATATTGCTTTCGAAAAATTAAAGCAAGCATTAACGCAAGCCCTGTTTTGAAATTTCCTGAAAAGGATGAGAATTTAGAAATTTCAGCGGATGCTTCGGATTATGCGGTAGGAGCGGTACTTTCGCAAAATCATCAGTCCGTGGCATTTTTTAGTCGAACTTTAAATCAAACACAAAGAAATTATTCCGCGACCGAGAGAGAGGCACTTGCAGTTCTGTTAGCAGTGCAAAAGTTCCGAGTCTATTTTGGAAGGGCGCCAATAACAGTGTATTCTGATCATGCGGCGGTAACTAGATTGTACTCAGGAAAAAACTTATCCCCAAGGTTAATAAGATGGGCACTCAAGTTACAAGAGTTACAAGAGTATAATCTGGTAATCAAGCACACCCCCGAAAAGGAAAATATCGTAGCAGATGCCCTATCCAGAATAAAAATAGATGAAGAAGGTAATACTGTAAAGGTGGCAATGCTCACAGCATGTACAATAAATTCCCGAGAAACTGTAATAACCGAACTGGGTAAGGATCCTGAATTTAGAAACATTTATGAATATTTAAAGGATCCTGAAAATTTTAGCCACCAAGATATTGTGTTGATAAGAAATAGGGCGGCCCATTACGAACTAATAGATGGTCTATTATTCTATACAAAAACTACGAATTCCAACAACGAATTTCGACCTGTTATCCCATCTAGTCTTAGATTAAATATCCTGCAGGAGTTACACGACTGCCCTTTAGCTTCTCATGCTGGTATTCGAAAAACTATCCAACGCGTACGCGAAGCAGTCTATTTTCCTGAACTGCAAAAGTTAACAAGGGCGTATGTCCAGACCTGCCCAACACGTCAAGCAGTTAATTATATTAATTTACGCCCGGCTGGGTTTCTAAATAGCATTAAATCCGAATTTCCAAATGAAATAATTCGCATCGATTTATTGGGCCCTTTCCCAAAAAGTCAGTTAAATAAAAGTCGGTATCTCCTTGTTATGGTTGATCATTTTAGTTAGTGGACCGAAATTGTTCCCTTAAAACGAGCCTCCGCGAAATTAGTTACTGATTCTATTTTAAATAAATATATTTTAAAATACGGAGCGCCCCTAAAAGTTATATCGGATAATGGTCCTTAATTTGTAAGTAATATATTTGAAGACATGTGCCAAAAACTGGGCATACGTCATTTAAAAATGGTCCCGTATCGGCCGCAATCAAATATAGCGGAACGGGTCAATAGAAATATAGTGAAAATTATCCGTAGTTATGTTAAAAATTTTCATAAAAGCTGGGGTAACTATGTCAATGAATTAGCTTTCGCTATTAGGACCGCAAAACATGATACAACGGGCAAAACTCCTGCTGAGTTATTTTTAGGCAGAAAGGTTATAACGCCGTTAGATAAATTATTCTATGTTCAACAAACAGCCCCAGAATTTAAAATGGGTGATATAGAAAAATTAATTAAAGAAGCAAAAAAGAACACTGAAGTAGCGCAGAGAAAACAGAAACTTTATTACGATTTGAAACGACGGGGAGTAACTTATAAAGTAGGAGATGAAGTATTAAAAATTAAGCATTCACTTTCTTCAGCACCAGAAGATAAAACCGCCAAATTTTTTCCACGATTTGAAGGACATAGACGATTGAAGGACGATTTGAAGGTGTCATAGAAAAAATAACTCAGGCTGTAGTGGTGTTAAAAGCCAGGAATGGTGAAACATGCTCCGCAAACATTCACCAGATAAAACCATTCTATGACCGTAATAAAATGCAAATATTTAAAGATCTTTTGCAGGATCCGGCATGGCAGGCAAGGCAGGCACGGCAGGCACTGCAGGCACAAGCTCCAGAGGTGGAACAACGACAATCACAAGGGCAAGCCATTAGGAGGCAGGAGCAATTGCAAAGAAAGTTTCCCCGTTGGAAAATTGAAGGTAACAAGAAAAAGAAGCTGTTCCACCGACCAGAAAAGAGAGCGCACGACCACCCCCAGAATGAAGAAGGGAGAAGTACGACGAATGCAAAGAGAGCCAGGAGAAATAACGGCAACTATAACCCGGCTCCCAAACGGAAGATCTACCTATCGGACAGGAGTCTACGCAGCAAATGTCGACGAATTGCGGAAGGAACACCAGCTGCGGAGGCAAAGAAACAAGGAAAATTTGTACAGCCAGCAACGAGATCCAAGCAGGAACGAGAGAGAAGTGTCCCGGTTTCGCCAATACCAGCTGCCATCAAACAGCCAAGACCACAGGCAGAGACTAAAAAGAAGGTCTTCAAGGGTGACCGAACTGGAAGGAAAAGAAAGCTCATAGAGGAAGGAACTGAGGGGCGAACCCGCACAAGAAGGAAGATAAACCAAACGCTGGTCTTCGCTACCTTCCAGGACTGGGCAGAAAAAAGACTGTCCGAATATCACAAAGATAAGTAAAACTTTATGTTACTTTCCAACCTTAAGTTAATCTTTCATTCTTACTGCAAGTGGCAGAATTCAAGACGTTTTACCATGTGAGGTCTACCTTTATCGCCAAAAAGACGAGAAATGAATTGTTACCTATTTTGGTATTATGTTTTTCAATTACTCGCGAGTAAAACTAAAATTAATATATAATAGGAATGTGTAAATACTTGAATATTGTAAAAGTTATTGTATAAAATTCTATTTAAAAGATTCTGGCAAGAAAGAAGTTTTAGTTTGAAAGACTTTTGAAATGTAGTATTTCAATGTAGAAGAATTGGCACTTGCTTGGAAAAGAAAAGAAGTTAACAATGTACTACTAATGTATGTTTTAAAATGCGTAAAATTAACGGCATGTTAATATGTTCTTATATACAATGTGAACTGTTATTTTAAGCGTTAAGAAATACTGTGATATGTTAAAAGTGAAAGTAATGCCAAAAATTTTTAACTTATTCGTGTGACTGTAAAAAGAGAAAATTATTGTGAATATGTGTTAAAGGTTGAATGAATGTAGTTAGGCTCTCTGACGCTACACTTCAGAGTTAGCCACTTTCAGAATAGTGCCTCAGGGTTTAGAGATGAATATAAGGTGTGTTATGAGGTCTTGTTATGTGGAATTTTAACACGTTAGTGTTTTGATTGCAGGCGGTAGTGTTGAACACTTGTACATAAACACGTTCGTGTTTGGTGTTTTCTTTTACAACACATGTCAGAGAGCACGGGGAGAGAATTAAATAACGTCATGAATGAAATAAGAATGTTAAGAGAAATATAAGTATTCATGTTACTTGCCATTTAATTGTGTAACATTTCATTAAACTAGTTTTCCTTCCAGATCTCTGGAAGGAACCAGATTTCAACTAGAAACTCCTGTTTAGATGCAAGTACAGATGAAAAGTAATTGTCCATGGAATTGATAATGTAAAAACGATTTTTTTTTTTAAATTTCTAGTTTCTAGTGAGAAATGTTTGTAAAAGATTGGCTTCGTTAGATTCTAGAGCTAAAAGTTTTCAACAAGGTCGTTTTAGACCTCAGTTTCAAACTAATTAACTCTGGCGGGAAGTATGTAAGGATCTTAAGTTTTACTAACGTTTATTTTATTTTAAATCTTTACTATAACTTCTTATTTTCTACTTCCGGCCAGAATTAAAAGCTTTAACTTATTTATGCAAATTTGTCTTGCGAACGCCAAGTACTTAAGTTGGTGCTTTTTGCCAAGCAAGAGAGAGGAAGGAGTGATTAGGAGCAGGCCGCTTGCCATAGTAGTTTTACTCGGTTGCTGGTTGCCTTCAAGGCCAGAGGTTTAATCCTCTTGATAATTTTAAACGTATCGTAGTGTTAACAGTTCTCTGTACTACATACGCCTTTCTGTTAATATACGGCCAATCTTCAAGTAGACTGTTTATTAATCCAAAGTTAGTTTAGTTAGAATTTAGTTAATATTTTTATATTCTTACGTTTAGACCACAAGTGGTTGGTCTCTGTATTCCGAAGTCCGGAAATCATTGTAAAGAGAGAAAAATAAAGGGTTTCGTATACCCTTCCTGTGTATCTTGTCTACTTCGCACATTTATTGAACATAGCTTTAGTAAGCTCCCGGTTCCGAGTCAGGTCATTTAATGTTCCCAAAGCAAGTAATTAAACGGCAGTAAAATTAACGGCATGTTAATATGTTCTTATATACAATGTGAACTGTTATTTTAAGCGTTAAGAAATACTGTGATATGTTAAAAGTGAAAGTAATGCCAAAAATTTTTAACTTATTCGTGTGACTGTAAAAAGAGAAAATTATTGTGAATATGTGTTAAAGGTTGAATGAATGTAGTTAGGCTCTCTGACGCTACACTTCAGAGTTAGCCACTTTCAGAATAGTGCCTCAGGGTTTAGAGATGAATATAAGGTGTGTTATGAGGTCTTGTTATGTGGAATTTTAACACGTTAGTGTTTTGATTGCAGGCGGTAGTGTTGAACACTTGTACATAAACACGTTCGTGTTTGGTGTTTTCTTTTACAACACATGTCAGAGAGCACGGGGAGAGAATTAAATAACGTCATGAATGAAATAAGAATGTTAAGAGAAATATAAGTATTCATGTTACTTGCCATTTAATTGTGTAACATTTCATTAAACTAGTTTTCCTTCCAGATCTCTGGAAGGAACCAGATTTCAACTAGAAACTCCTGTTTAGATGCAAGTACAGATGAAAAGTAATTGTCCATGGAATTGATAATGTAAAAACGATTTTTTTTTTTTAAATTTCTAGTTTCTAGTGAGAAATGTTTGTAAAAGATTGGCTTCGTTAGATTCTAGAGCTAAAAGTTTTCAACAAGGTCGTTTTAGACCTCAGTTTCAAACTAATTAACTCTGGCGGGAAGTATGTAAGGATCTTAAGTTTTACTAACGTTTATTTTATTTTAAATCTTTACTATAACTTCTTATTTTCTACTTCCGGCCAGAATTAAAAGCTTTAACTTATTTATGCAAATTTGTCTTGCGAACGCCGAATAAGTAAGGAGAAACACTGAACATGATAAAATCAGATATTTTGTTTTCATCTTCCGAATGTGTTTTACGAGAAAATTCTAAGGACAAATCTTTGGGTATCGATTTTAACAAGACTGGATACAATAGACAACTGTTACTATTAGGATTAATTCCATTATTTTCTAATCCTCGAATATGTGTTTCGCATTCTCAGTACAGTCTACGCAACGCTACAATGTCATATGATTTTCGTACTGGACTTAAGTTTAAAAGTCTTGCCATATGCGCATCTATAATAATATCTTTTCGACCAAAGCGTTCTTTTAATATGTTCAAGGCAATTTCATAGTTTTCAGAACTTAATACTAAACCACGTAGCTTCGTCTGTTAAGAACGATTTTAAATAATTACTCTGCATTATTAAGATTCACATTTTTATGGATAGCTACTTTAAACTGAGAATAAAATTCGTTAAACCTTAATATATTACCATCGTATTGAGGTATGTTTCGAAATATTCTAAGATTGCTATATAAATCGACAACAATCACTTTTAAAATGTAACTTTTAATATGATCATAGCTTATTAATCAAATATCAAAAGCTTATTAATATATCAAAGCTTATTAATGTTGAAGGCATATCAAATATTGATATGTTGAAGGCATATATTTATCATATGTTGAAGGCATATATATATAGATATATATAATGTTGAAGGCATATCAATGTTGAAGGCATATTTGGCATATCAAAGCTTATTAATGTTGAAAGGAAAAAAATTATTTTAATTTACTTCAAAAATGTACTGAGGATTATGTTTAATAAGAAATAATTATTTCGTCCCGAATATAATACAGTCTCACATTAAAATAGTTTGGTGCATATGATCACGTGAATAAGGTTCAGAATTTGGAAAATTACAATTATATTAGCCATATATTAAAAATCATGATTTCTGGCTCTGATTCCTTTTCCTTCCAGTAAGAACAGTAACTTGATTTCTTGGTTAATTTATAAAGCTTAAAATACATTTCTATCATAAAAAAAGAATTGTAACCAATCTTGTTCATATATATAATTAATAGGTATTGTGTGTAAAATTTTCATGGAAGTAAGTCTGGATAATATTGCATTGCAGGAACTACATATAAATGTAGAGAAAAAGTGTAAAATTTCATTAATAAATGGCATGTCTATAATGAACTAAGATAATGTGACAAAATAATAGAGTTTGAATTTTTATGCATATATAAAGCATGACATATATCTGTAAATGTAACATTTCAAGCTCAACTCTTCAAACAGATAACGTCTTTTCCAAAAAATTGCAATGTTCTCTTCTATTAAAAAAACTGTAAATTATTATGTGAATTTACAACTTGGTCTGGCACATTATATGCAAGTATTACAAACACAAACATTTCACGTATTCTTAAGTCCGTCCATATAGACGGGATTCAGAACGTTCTAGTTACACGTAATTCAGAACGTTCTTTGCATATTATACAGAAGTGTTAACAGTACAAGTATTTGACGTGCTATTGCTAATTATAAACCTGTAATCTATAGACGACATTCAGAACGTCTGCCCAAACGTTAAGAGAACGTTCCTCTAGCACGTTATAGGAACTTTCATAGAACGTTGTAGGAACGTTATATAAAATTGCTACCAGTACCATATTTTGACGTTCTATTGTCCATTAATGAACTACATCTTAAAGACGTAATTCAGAACGCTTTGCCTGAACATTAAAGAAACGTTATGCTAGAACGTTGAAGGAACGTTCTGTTAGAAGGTTAACGGAGCTTCCATATAACGTTCAAGGGACGTTTTATAAAATTGTTAGTAACACCATTTTTTGACGTTCTACTACCCGTTATTGAACTGTAACATACTGACGTGATTCACCACGTTCTGCCAGAACGTTAAAGGAACGTTCTGTTAGAGCGTTAGAAGAACATTCATAGAAGGTTGTAAAAAAGTGATAGTAGTACCACTTTTGACGTACTACTGTCCGTTATTGAACTGCAATACATGGACGTGGTTCTGAACGTTCAGGTAAAACATGCCAAAAACGTTATACTAGAACGTTAATGACACGTTGCATGAAAGTGTTACAAACACAAGTATTTGACGTGTTATTGCCCGTCTTAGAACTGTAACATATAGACGGCATTTTGAACGTTCCCGACACGTTTCACTATATTAGAAAAATAAACAATTGCATAAAACATATTCAATCTTATTCATATTATTAAACAGTAAAAAAATGTTTTTAAAGTTCTAAAGGATATAATAATTGAACTGGTCGTTTTATTATTGTTACATCAGCCGTTTTTAGTTCACAAGAACGAACTTTGTTATCACGACCATGAAAAACGTTTTTCACTCTGCCACAGTTCCACAAAAGTTTGCACTTATTGTTTGTTGCCTTCGATTAATACAAGATCATCAACTTTTAGGTTATTATAAACGTTAGGATTTTTTAATTGATGAGTTGTCCGAAGATCCATCAAATATTGTTTTTTCTATTTAGTCCACAATTGTCTAACAATTAAATCTTGATAAATCTTTCTTTTGGTCAGAGAGGACTTGGTAGAGCCATCTTTAACAATGGAATTAAAGTTGATAGGTAACGCAGAATCTTTGTTTCCAAAAATAAAAAAATTGACTGGCTTCAGTAGCAACGCTTCCTTGTGATCGTTGTATACATATGTCAAAGGACGAGAATTCAAAACAGCTTCCACTTGTGCTAGAACCGTTGATAATTCTTCAAACGTTAGTAAAGCTTTACCGAGAATTTTTCTTAAGCACTCTTTCACTGATTTTACTAATCTCTCGTAGAAGCCTCCCCACCAAGCCCCTTCTTCTATTATAAACTTCCAACTGATTCTTTCATTCGACAGAAAATCTTGGAATTTCTCATTCGACAATAGTTTAGAGAAATGTTCGAGTTCCTTTTTTTCCTTTTTAAAAGTTTTTGCGTTGTCCGAATAAATTACTCGAAAATTGCCTTTCCTAGATGTGAATCTTTTGAAAAAAAAATTCAGTAGAGAGATTCGGTACAAGTTCCAGATTTATGGCTCTAGTGATAGCGCATGTAAATAATGTTACATAGGCTTTTTGACATCCTTCGATGTTTTTACGTAAATTCGTCCAGCAAAATCGATGGCAGACACGTAAAATGGTGGTGTCTCATTGATTCTATCTTCTGGAAGTTGGGAAGAGGTCTTGTCAGCAGACTTCAATGAATATCTTTTAAAAATAAGACACTTGTTTATTATTTTCTTGACAAATTGACGTCCTTTTGGGATCCAAAAGCGACTTCGAATTTCAGCTAAGGTCGTTGCTACTCCTCTATGTATCATTTTAACATGTGCACTTTATACTATCAAGTTCGTTAGGCAGGAGTCTCTTGAAAAAATTGCCGGATGTTTTTCATCATGTGACAAACTAGAATGTTCTAATCTTTCACCCGCTCTCAGTATCCAGTTCTGGTCTGAAAATGGGTTAAAAAGATATAAAGATGATTTCTTTTCGACTTTATTCTCTTTCTTCAGAGACTCGATTTCTTTGGGATAAAAACGTTCTTGTTCAGATCGAATCGAATAATTTTCGGCATCCACTATTTCTTCAGTCGTTAATGGATCTGTCAAATGGTTTGATTTCCTAATTTTAACAATGAATTACTTCATCCAACCAGTTAATCTCAACAGTTTTTTTAAATTACTATATTTTGAGATGTCTATAAGTCTTTCTTCAACTGCTGGGCACACAAATTCATAAATATCGTTAATGTTCTTGCGGTATTCTAATTCTTCAATGACAGGTTTCTCTTCATTCTGTCGAGGCCACAATTCAGATGACATTCTAAGCCATTCTGGTCCTTGAAACCAGATAGGATTGTTTTTCAGCTCATGAAGTTTAGCTCCCCTCGAAGCCAAATCAGCGGGATTACATTTACCGGGGCAATAATGCCAATTGTCAGGGGATGTTAAATTTTGTATTCCTTGAAAACGATTTTTAACGAAGAGCATAGATTTCTTTGCACAGTCTTTTATCCAGAAAAATGGGATTTTCGAATTAGTCCAGAAAAAACAAGAAAGTCGTAACTTCAAAACTTTAATGATGCTAGTGCCTAATTTGGCTGATAAAAGAGCGCCCATTAGTTCCAACCTAGGTAAGGTGAGTGGCTCTAAAGGCGCTACTCTAGTCTTCGAGGCAACAAAAACCTTAAATATTTGTTCATTGCTAGAAATTATACGCAGATACGCTACTGTACCATGCGCCTTTTCGCTAGCGTCAGAATAACAGTGCAGTTCAATCCTTTCCACATCACTATTACCGACTGCAGAAAAATAATGTGGAATATCGATTTCGTCTAAATTGGAAACTTCTTTGCACCATGTTTTCCATACAGAACATAAATTTTCTGGTAGTTCATCATCCCAATCTAAAGCAAGTGTCCAAATTTGTTGCAATATGATCTTGACTCTAAGTACAAACGGTGATAATAGACCTGCAGGATCAAAAATTCGTCCTATTACTTGTAAGACAAAACGTTTAGTATTAACTTGTTTTGATAAAAACGTTTAGTATTAACTTGTTTTGATAAAAACGTTATCAAATTATTAACATCAAAGTAAATTATATCACTTTGGTTGTCCCAAGCAACTTCTAACAAGACTTGAACTTTTAACACTTTCAATGGAGGATTTCTAGCTTCTGAAACTTGGGGAGATTCTTCGGATTCATTACCTTCTTTAATCCATAATTCGCGCAGTTCTTGAGAATTGGTGTGCCATTTATGTAGAATCATACCAGCATCTCTGAAAATGCTGACGCATTCTAAACTGGTATTGAAAGCAATTTCAACGTTTTGGTGTCCTCCAATGATGTCATCTACATAAATGTGATTTAAAAATTCGCAAGTGGCAGGGTAGGTTTTCTCATACTGTTTCAAATGGTGTTTAATGGTTGCAGCCAGTAAAAACAAACTGCTATTTATGCCAAATAACACACGAGTGAATCGGTAAGTTATGAAATTTTGTGGATCATCGAATGGGTTTTTAGTAAACAGAAAACGCGTTACATCTCTGTTCTTTTCATCTACTTCTATCTGAAGAAAAGCCTGCTTTATGTCACTTGTAAATGCTACAGGATGAAGCCTGAAGGCCAACAAAAATGTCAGGATACAAATTTGGACCAATATGCAAGCAGTCATTCAACGAAATTTCACCAGGTCCATGTGAAGACGCGTCGAATACAATACGTAGTTTACTAGTAGTTCGATCACTACGAACGATTTCTCTGTGAGGCAAATAAAATGCGATTTGAGATTCACTATCAACAGTGTCTGGAACTGGTTCAATTATGTTTTGTTGTAAATAATTTTATAGAACTTTTTGGTAGGAATAAAAAAGTTCGGGGTTATTTTCAAATCGCTTTATAAGTTTCTCAAATCGTTTCAGCACAATCGCTTTATTATCATGTAACTCATATTTTTTATCAGATTTCCATGGCAGCCTAAACTTGTAACGAGAATTTTTGTATAAAATTTCCGATTCGAATGTTTCCATTATAGTATTGTCTAATGGGTCGGATGATTCATTTTTAGGTTTTATACCTAAACTTTCAACCTCCCAAAATTTCTTTATCTGAGCAGATATTATATCTTCCTCAACTACAATATTAAAGGCTGTGGAAGTATATGTTGTACCTTTAGTGTAACCTAGCAGAGACCAACCGAATAACGTTTCAGCACCTACTAAATGTTTGTCTAAACGCTTAAGTTTCCCAATCACTATATCATAGTAATGATCAGCTCCTATCAAAAGAGTAATTTTTTCTTTGCAATCCCAAGAGTCTGCGAGTTGTAAACCATCTAACTGTTTGCCTAAAATGTGTCTATCTAGATTAGGAGGTGGTAAATCAGAACTTGAAATTTGTTCAGTCACGAGAGCTTCAACTTCGATTTTCAAATTCGGTGTTTCGTTGTTCTGTAATTTTATCTTAACAACGTAAAATGTTTTTCTAATGGGTGTTTTATTTCCAAACGTAAATACCGAAAGAGTCTCTGTTCGTATAATAGGAAGCTTCAATTTATCCGCGATTTCTTTTCTCAGGAAGGAACGCATACTACATGAATCCAGTAGAGCTCTAATTAAAACCGACTGCGTATTCGTTCGAAGTGTTACGCAACACGTTTGAAGAGAAATAGTTTTAATATTGCTGCGTGAGAAAGCTGAAAGAACATGTGAATCTTCTGTACTTTTATTTTTTTCATTTCGTTCTTTCTCAGCGCGAAAGCTTATTGAACGGTTATGTCGACCTTTGCACTTGGAGCAGACAAGATCGTTTCGACATTGCTTTACGCGGTGGTTTGATTTCAGACAAAGGTAACATCTTGCATGTTTAGGTAATAAATTTCTCTTCTCATCAACTGTCAGTGATTCACAGTCTTCAGTAACATGTTTGTATGTATTACAAAACAGACATCAATTAGTAGTTTTGTTTTCTTTAACCGGCGCCAAGAGCTGGTAAGTGGAATGGGTGATACTCCCCTTCCGTCCCTTTATAAACGCAGGAAGTGTTTTCTGATTTATGAGTGGAGAGCAAAAGATGGCTTCTCTCACGACTTTCCAGTTCTGAACGAACAAACTGCAATAATTCGTCAACATTAAAAAAAAGATGACGAATCCGTTTTACGATTGAATTCTAAGGTTATATCAGACGGCAGAGTTTTCATTATGGCTGGAATCAACATATAACTGTATTTATCCGGTGTGACTTCTAATGATTTCAAGCTGCGTATTTGAGTTTCTATAGTGTCGCAAAGTTTTCGAAGTTTTAAAGTGTCACTAGATTTGGTTACTGTGGTAAGATTCAGGAGTTTTTGCTTGTGTGAGTTTATAACGATATCTTTCCTGCCAAACCTGTTTTTAAGTATTTCGTCAACTTCATCGTAATTTGGTTCCGAAATACAAAATCCTTCTATCGCGTTTGCAGCGTTGTCGCATATGTACGATTTTAAATAATTAAATTTTTCGATCTTTGTTAAAGATCTTTGTTAAAGATCTTTGTTAAAGATCATGGATTTCTACTTTAAAAGAGTTCCAAAAACTTGTCCACTGGGTATAATCTCCACAGAATTTAGCGATGGTTAATTTTGGCAGACGCGTACATTTATTGCTTTCGGTTTTAGAATTAGTTTTGTTAAGAGAGTTTTCATTATCCGAATTTGTTACTTTATTTAATTCTTTCAACTCTTTATTTGCTCTGAATTGCCATAACTGAATTTTCTCTTCGTATTCGATACAATAGAATTTCTGTTTCAAACTCTTCGGCCTCTGATTTCAAGTCACGCTCTATTTGAGCGTCTAATTCACTCAGAGTTTTCGATTTCGTGATTAATTGGTCTAAACTTTCTTCTAATGTTCTTGTATCAATTTCTTCTTTATTCAACTCTGATTCGATTTTTTTAGAATCTTAGACACGGTGGTCCTGATAACTTTGCGTTTCGATTTTAATTTAACAACAGACACTTCTGCCATTGTTGCTCTACAAAGTAGAAAATTTAGTCTTACCTTTTGCTGACTTCGCACACTTGCAATGTGCTAAATCCAATTTTCGGCCATTATACACCAGCTGTTTCAAAATATTCTAAGATTGCTATAAATCGACATCAATCACTTTTAAAATGTAACTTTTAATATGTACAAGATTTACAGATCATTGATCAAAACATGGTGGTTCAGTTGACAAACAAATCTATATGCTTTCATCATCAAAAATCGAAATATTTTAAATAGGAACCGAAGTGTTCCTAAAGTGTACGAAGCATCAAACATCCATCTATCTAGCTGCCGGTGGAGAGTCTCTGGAAATTCAGAAGACACGTCGCGTCGCGTTAACACGGAACGCTTGCGCCATCTATCAATTAAACAAATTAATTTCCACAAGGTATCTGCAAGCGAGGAAGTTTTACTGTATTCCGCTGCTCACTTCTGGTTTCTGCAAGATTCGTTCTTTCAGTTTCGCGAACAACTTCGCTTTCTTTTGTTTTCAGGATTCTATTCGCGCGAATTTTCCAAATAAAAATATTTATATTCTTGCTGTTTTTCAATTCTCCTTTCTATTTCTTCCGTTTTGCACAGTTTTAGAATTTCCTCATTAAGATACTCTAACTTAGCTTCCTTATCTAAAAGTTTCGCTAAAAGTTCATCAATTAAATCAACTGATCTTTCCTGTTTGTTTATTTCAGTTTCTAACAATTTCATAGTGTCAGTTACCGCGTGTCTGACAGGTGCTCTAATCTTTTTTAAAGCTTCAATATCCATCATAACAATTTAAAATATTCAATTCGCTAAATACGTTTTTCAGTATTCAATTCGCAATTTACTTTATCTAAAGGTCTCTTCCGGATTATCGGCACCAAAAAGATTTGTAAATACATCCTTTGTCGCGTTCACTAAAATATTCTAAAACTAAATATTCAAATCAAAATATAAAGAAATTTCGCTTACCTGTCAGACGCAACAAGGATTCTCGCCTTTTGTCATTTTCTGTAAATTTTATTGACGACACAATTAATACATTTACAATAAAGGGAAGCACATATAAACTTTAGTTAGTGTTTCGCGTTCGTGTTGCATTTTTTTCAGTCATCAAAGTTCTGCACTACTCCAAGGAATTCAAGCGCACACAGCGCCATCAGTTGCAATACAGTTTCTACATGAGGTTAAATGCAGGTGATAATTCCGATGGAGGAGCAGTTAAGATAGCTGGTACATTACAAGGAAGAGATGAAAACGGGACAAGAGTCCGTTAAAGGAGACAGGAAATTTGTTAAAGAAAGGATTAAATCAGGTCAATAGAAAATAAAAAGAGAAAATAGTGCCATAATAAAAACAATTTCAAGATTATGAAAGGTAGAATAGACATGGTTAAAAATAAAGTTGGAGAAAGTAATGAAAGAGTTTCTACTATCAAACAATATAATCCAAGAAAGAATTTCTGCAGTCGAGAAATAAATCGATGACTGTGTTTCTGCTGCTGTCGCCAAGGAAGTTTATAGCTTGAAGACATCCGTAAAGAGAGCTGACAACTGTCACGCCTTTAAATTCGTACATATATAGTAACAACCCTATCTAATGTTATCCATATATGATGGAAAGATCTCTTGGCAAGTGCGAAAGACGCATTTCTCTATAGTGGCAAATGCAAATGTATTCTGAAACTAAAGCCTATCATCTTGCCGCTTCTCTGAAAGCAGACACAGCAGATATCCATTTAACTCTGCCCGAAAATCCTGCGCGGTGGAGTTGAGCTTTGGCGATAAGTGTTTCAAAGACTATAGCAGGCTTCAGTTAAAATCTCGCCAACAGCCAATGGAAATACTTCATAAGCTCTCCTTGGAGAGCTTATGAATCTCGTTTTTTTAACTGCCCATCATGGGATTCATCATGGAATATATATAACTGAACTTTCTTGAAATATGACCATCGATACAGGAGCCAGTGTTACCCTCATCCGAAATGATTTGACTTTTGTGGTATATCGAGAACTTAATCATAATCGAACTTAAAGCTATCACTGTGCCAAGCATCCGAAGCACGCAAAGTAGTTCTAAACCAGAACTAAGACTGGAATGCGAGTAGTTGTAGAATACGTGTGTAAGCGTGTAAGCGAGGATGATATCTTTCTGTATATAATGAAGTAGCATGTAGTTTAATACAGTGTCTTGTTAAATAATTACCTACTAAGGATACACAACAGCTTTTACAGTTGGAAAGTAAACTCATCTGGCTGCTGCCCTGTGTTACCCTCCAAACTGTGTCCAGAAATAAAACAGACATCGATGGAAAGTTAAACGTCAACATCACATTTGGCAGTGCCATCTACCATCATACGGCATATGTAGCAAATATTAGACATCCTTGCATACTCAGATTAGACTTTCCACAGATATAAAATTTGTCCTTGTACTTTAAAAATAATGAGTTGCATTCCGCCTCTGAGAACATAATCTTGTTCGGAATTAAAGATGAAGCAGTTAAGTCTGTCCGCCACATGATAGTTCAGGATGGTATCACAGCACCAGCAAGAACAGAATTTTTACTTCCACGATCTATATCTGAAAAAGAAGTGGAGAGGGGTGGGAGACCCTAGGACCCATCCGCCTGGGGTGGTCTCCATCAAAACTGGGAGCGGAATTGAGCTAAATCGCACTGTCACATAAAAGGTGCTCAAGGGTGTTGCCAATGGCAGGCGTATTCTAGCGCTCCTTAAAACGAGGAATTTTGTGGGCTTAAACACACTACGTCAGACAAGTGAGCATAAGCAACAACAACAAAACATATCTCAAAACAGAAATTTTCGATACGGTATAATAAGGTCCTAAGAACTATTTTGTAGGATCCTAAGAATTGTAACAAACCCAAAGGCGTATTAATAGCCTTGGAGTTCGTCGACTTATCGAGAACAGTCATCTCGGTGAAAGTTGCCAACGTAAGTAATAAAGCGAGAGTGATTAGGAAAGGCGAAGTGTTTGCAGCATGCACTTCAGTGACCTCCTTCAGACGAACCAGTAGTCCTCCAGTGTCTACTTCTTTATGAGGAATATGTTCGAAAAACATGAAGCATATGTTAGAAAAAAGGAAACACAGGAGTCCTCTGTTGCCCAGCATTGTTGGTCCGAAAATCACACTTTCAATTTTTCTGCGGCCAAAATTATTCAAAAAATATGTTCCATTGGTGAATTAGATTTTCTAGAGGTGTTTCACACTAAAAAAAATCTCTGTTCTAATTAACAACCCTAATTCCAATCCATCTTTAAGGAAATTATGTTTTAGTTCTCGATTCATTAATAGGTGGCGCCACTAGCTTAACTCCTGTCCAGCCCTTTTTATCTTATCTTATATAACAACTATATCATATCTCATTCATTTGTGCTTTGGCAGGTGAGGATGATGGTGCAGTAAAACCATCGAAATTAGTCCTATGAAAATTTGCAAATATAACTCTGATTTTTGTTTTTTGACTTCTAAATTAATCTATTTGAGGTTTTATAGCTGCATTTGTTCTTGATAAGGTGTTGGCAGTTTCAGTTTTATTTCCAGAGCGATACAGAATATCAAATTTGAAACAAGCAAGTTCTAACGCATAATTTTCTTATTCTTAATTTTACTGGAATGCTGTTGATGAAACATAAATGCCACGGATCTTTGATCTGTAAAACATTCAAAGTGCCTGCCAATTAAACATTGTCTTCACTTTTGTAGAGATTCCACAATAGCATATCCTTTTTTTTCAATAGAAGAGTACTTTCGTTCTGAAGAGTTTAGTGTTCTAGAGAAGAAAGCTATAGGACTACCAGTTTGACTCAGAGTTACTCCTTTTGCAAACTCAGAAGCGTGAATTTCAACTCTGAATGGTATTGTTACGAATTTGGTATTTAAAAAGCTAATGTTAATTCAATTATACATTAAATGGTTTTATTTCTCGCGCAGTGCAGCGCGGGACGAATATTTAAAGAAAGCTAAGCCGGAAAATTGAAAATACAAGGAGCGCGTGCATTAAATAAAGAAATATCTCTTTTTGATTTCGAGAAAGTACTAGAAAATTCTAGCGCGTGATTTTAAAATCTTATAAAAGGAGGAAAACATCTCAGTTCGTAGTTGTTGCTTAGTTTGTTGTTGTTTAGAAAACTGCTCTTGTTGATTGTAGCGAATTCGCGGATTAGCTTTCTTTAGCTGTTTTGAATTAAGTTCTATTGGACATTTGAGTAGTTAAAAGATAACTACTGTGAGATATTGTAATACTGCATGATAATTTGAGAAAATTTAAGCATTTTTGTTGTGATAATAATAAATTTTTGTTCATTTTTCATCGGACTTGTGCATTCATTTCATAACGAACCCGTACGCACGCAACAATTTTTGGTGGCAGCAGTGGGGTTTGAATGCCAATAACAAGAGCGGTGGAAGAACAATTCAGGCAAATGATGACTGCATTTGCTGCTTTCCAAGAAAAGATGGAAGGAGCCGTCAACTCCGTTAAGGAAGATATAAAAGCTGTACAAGAAAAGATGGAAGCTGGCCAAACATCTTTTAAAGAAGAAATTAAAGAGAAAATGGATGCTGGTCAAATATCCGTTAAGGAAGAAATGAAATCGGGCCAAGAATCCGTTAAGGAAGAGATGAAATCTCTTAAAGACGATATGAAAGCAGGTCAGGACGAAATGAAAAGAGAAATTACCTGCGTAATAGAAAATAAATTTGAGGCTATGGACGACAGAATAGACGCGGTTGAAATTAAAGTTGGACAAATTGAAGAAAACATTTCTTCTGTGAAAGCGCAAATAGAAGACAGAGTTTCGGCCGTGGAGCAACAAATAGGTTACAGAGTTGATAAAGTCAAAGAAGAAATAGAAGGAAGAGTTTTTTCCCTTAAACAACAAATCGAACAACAAATTGATGAGAGAGTTCCTGCAGTTGCCAAAGAAATGGATACTTTAAAGAAATTCGTAGCGTCGGCAGGGAGCGGGAGTGATGATTTTAAATTCTTACTGCTCGTCCCTCTCTAAAGTTATCCACTTATGATGGGAAGTCCTCCTGGCAAGTGTATAAAACACAATTTTCTATAGTGGCGGATGCGAATGGATGGGATTCCCAAACTAAGGCCTGTCATCTCGCCGCTTCGCTGAGAGCAGACGCAGCGGATATCCTGCAGACGAAGCTTTCTTTAGCTGTTTTGAATTAAGTTCTATTGGACATTTGAGTAGTTAAAAGATAACTACTGTGAGATATTGTAATACTGCATGATAATTTGAGAAAATTTAAGCATTTTTGTTGTGATAATAATAAATTTTTGTTCATTTTTCATCGGACTTGTGCATTCATTTCATAACGAACCCGTACGCACGCAACAGTATATGATCTTCAATTGCAACTAAAGAAGCTTTGGTTATATCTCTCTTAAGGGAACTGAAGGCTTTCTGGTCATCTTTCTTTACTAAGGGCAAAATTTCCTGCAATCAAAAGAGGGCGAATCGTTTCAGAAAAACTGGGAATCCAACGGCAGTAATGAGCATTCTCAGTGCTCGCTGTAGAAATGCTATATATTTAGGAACTGGTAAATTCGTCAGCGGTTGCAATTTATCAGGATCATTAGCTATTAACTATAGAGTAGCCCAACAATTTTACAGATTTCGTGGAAAATGTCCATTTTTTCTCATTCAGGATTAAGTTATGCTTCTTAGCAGCAGCTTTAAATATCTGTAAGTTATTTTTATGTTTAGCTTCATTTTTGCCACATATAGTTACATTATCAAGATAGGGAAATGTTGCTGATAATTTTTCATTTGAAATCCTTTTATCAGTTTTCTTTGGAAGGAAGCAATTTCATTTGAAATACCAAATGGAGCATGTAGAATTTAATGTAGTTCATCACCAGCTTCAAACGCTGTATACTGTTCTTTGATGCTTCGATAGGAACCTGATGATAAGCACTTCGGATATCAATTGTACTAATATTTTATATTTTGTTACCTGTGGAATCAACTCTTCAATTTTGGGAAGAGGGTAAGCATCAAGCATAGTAAATTTGTTTATACACTGGTGTGCAAAAATTAAGGACGAGACGGTTTTTTCAATATAACTTTGTACAAAAGCTTTCCAAATCAACACATTTAATACCGTAAAATCCCCAATACGTAAGGACATGAGTAATGTAAGCGACACTTACTAAAAGAGAAATCAGAGGAATAAAAAGAAGCTTTATTGAAAAAGTAGCAGGGAGCGCAATGCGACTGAAGGCCGAAACATCCCTGTGATGGGTGTCCAGCAAGAAACATCCGGTCTTTAATAGGGGATATGATCTCCCCTGACTGCTAGGTAGGTTTCACAGCGTCTGCCCATGCTGAGAATGAGGGTGTCAATGAGTTGTTGAGGCATTGCTGCCCATTCGTCTTGCAGCGCCAATCGAAGCTCCGAAATCTTTACTGGTGGTAAGGTACGAGCTTGCCAAGCGTCTGCCTAGAAAATCCCATACATGCTCAATGGGATTGAGATCCGGAGATCGTGCCGGCCAATCCATACGTTCAATATCCTCACTCTCTAAGAGCTGTTCGACAGCTACTGTGCGATGACATGGTGCATTGTCGTCCATGAAAAGGAACTGCGGACCCATAGCGCCTCTAAAAAGACGCACATATGGAAGAAGAATCTCGTTACAATTACGGGTCCCGTTGACTGAACCTGCGTCGAAGATGTGAAGGTCTGTACGACTACCAAGCATGATGCCTACCCAAACGAGAACACCACCACCTCCATACCTGTCCCTTTCAATGATGTTCGAGGGATGATTGCGGCTTCCCCGCTCTCTCCAGATGAGTATGCGATGAGAATCGCTACTCAGACTGAATCTGTTCTCATTTGTAAAGAGTACTCGTCCCCATTCATTGTCTCCAATTCCGGTGTTCCCGGCACCACAGAGAAACAGACCACCACCGTGCAGTCTTCTGGCCACGGTAAAACGCGATATCGGTCGTCCATTCGCCTGTGTCGTGTGTCTAGCGATTTCTCCCGCAGTCTGCCGCCTGTTTCGTCTGGCCTGTAATTCAATATACCGGTCATCTGCGGGTGTGGTCCTCGTGGACGACCACTACTAAACCCCCGGATAGCTGTTCCTGTAGTTTGAAATTGTCTCCAAAGTCGTGAAACGATGCTGTGAGCAATTCCGAACTCTGCAGCCACACTTGTCACTGCGGCCTTCCTCCAACTTCCCAATGATTCGACCTTGGGTAAAAGCATCCAGATGTCGTCTAACAGATTGATTATTCGCCATTTCTCGCTGAGGCAGCAACTCGGTGTGATTTTAATTGCTATACGGCGTGCAATCTCTTTGCCAGAAATACTGATCTTACACCGACAACATGCTTTATACTACTCAGACACTCCCCCATTACGTCTACCTGCATATCTGTGCATGTGCTACCATACATCACCTTACTTAATCTCCTGATTGGTCTTTCTGTCCGCTCTGCCTCTTCGTTCAGCTGATGTGCTAATTTTTCGACTTCGTCCTTAATTTTTGCACACCAGTGTAGTTTGCAAATACTCTATAACCATTCTGGGTCTGTGATGTTCTCCTTTTACAACAAAAGCGTGTGCACGCCAAGTAGAATTACTTGGTTCAATTACACCTTCTTTAAGTAATTTACATACTTCTGTAGCTATGAAATGTTTTATCTTCTTCAGTTTGGCTTCTTGACTTTGTAACAGTAGGTCTACACTCAGGCGTTAAATAAAAAAACAATGACACAGGGGCTACAAGAGCAGATGCTAATGAACAAATTCGAGGAGATGGTCTCTCACCTTGAAGTTCTGTCTCAACAGAAGACCGATCTTTTAGTAAATTATGCCCGATAAGAAAGTCTGCACAGAGGTTTTTCATAATTAACACCGCTACATTAGTTTATACATAGGTTTGCAGTTTAATAGTTGTAGAATCATTAGGATATTTGGAAGCAGGCAGGATGAAAAATATGCAACGCCTTCGCTGGGAATCGAACCACAGACCTCTCAATTACGCGCTAAGCGTGCAGAGCACTACACCACGAAGGCTCGATAAGAAGGCAGGAGAAATACCTTATATACTCCCCCTTTTAAAGGGCGACTGGATTTTTAGGGGACGCAATCGCCAAATCCTGGTTGAGGAGAATCACCCTTTTAGTTCGCACGCCACTGTAGAGACATTAGGTAATTTTTGGAAGCAAGCAAGATGAAAAATGAGCAACGCCTTCGCCGGGAATCGAACCACAGACCTCTCAATTACGCGCTATGCGTGCAGACCACTACCCCACGAAGGCTCGCTAAGAAGGCGGGAAAAATACCTTAGATAATAACTAAAGAACAGCCTATAATATTTGTGCTTAGAGATGACTTAGCCATGGTTATTCTGCAAAAATATGGGTTTACGTGAATTTGACATATTTTTACAAAACACTGATTTATAAACCTAAGTGAACTACCAGTATCAATTAGGGCATTCAGCTGAACTCCATTTGCCAGGACTTTAGTTACTGACTTTTCAAGACAGTGAAGAAGCATCGAAACTGATGTTAGTGTATAAACTGCCTTTGCGGAATAAGTAGTACTGTGTACAAGTTTGAATTTGCACACCTTTTTTGATAATGGCTATTTTTACCACATCATCGACATATTGCATTCTTAGCTAGGCAAACACTTCGTAAATGAAAGTCTCTTCCACAAAAGAAACATTTTCTGCAACGAATAGGAGCAACACTTGCCAATTGTTCATGATCATCATCTCTGCTCTCACACTATTCAACAGCAGCTACCGATGCTGAGGATGATGTTCAGCATTCTCCTTAATGTATGCATACTCCTTAATATATAAGGCAGAATGATGTTCAGCAAGCTCTAACGCTCTAGCTTAATCATAAGCTTTTTCTAATGAAATACTGACATTTTCTAATAACCGTTCTCAAATGCGTGGGTACTTCAAACCTCGGATGAATGCATCTCTAATATACTCATTTTTATATTCTTCTGCAGTAACAGACTTAAATTCACAGTTTTTGCTCAACTGTTTTAATATTTGTAAATATTCATTTACAGACGATTTGTTGAACTCTAGATATTAAACAGTGACGTGTAAATATTTTATTTTTTTAGCAATCTACAACGAATGTAGAACATTAATTGCATTATCATACGATTCTGAATCATTAATATATTGATAAACACTTGCAGGTACTAAGTTAGGGGAGAGAGCAGATGGTGTGTATTGGTGTATTTAATTATGGCAAAGCACACTAGTGTTATCTGCCTAAGGGGAAGGATGCCTTCGTGGAGGACTTTCTAAGGGAAACTGGCTCGTATACACGTTACACATAGGGAAAACCACGAAAACACCCATGCAGCCAGCCCGTTCGCGGGATTCGAACCTCGGACCGAACTACCAGTGTTCAGCGACTTTACCGCTCGGCCGCTGGTGGGCGGGAAAGTGCAGAATCGCCCACTGCTTGGCGCGTTTTTAAGAATTGCACATACTCGGTATCCATGTCCACATCGACCTATTTTCACTTAAAAAAAATCCCAGAATTGCATAAAAATGGCATTGCGCACTCTCTTGACTTTATCCATGTACACATCGACCTATTTTCACTTAAAAAGTCAAAGAAAATTGACAAAAATCGAATTCTTCTTAGTCTTGTAAAAAGTGACAAACAAATGCCAATTAAATAAGTGGGCGATTCTGCACTTTAGCCCTTAAATTACAAAACAGTTGTAGTTTCCTTTCTTCGGCTGCCTCCTTCACTTGTGTGAGAAAATTTGAGAAAGTTCTTTTTTCAAATTTGAATGGAGACTTTTTAATGGAGAAAGAAGTTTTTAGTGTTTCCATTCTTTAAATGAAGAAAGAATGGAGACTTTTTAGTATTTCCATTTAAATTCTGCTCCAACTCATGTGGGGACAACATCAAATCTTTCTGGTTTCAAAAGGGTATCCATTTTGCAAAAAAAATAAAGTATAAGTCAGTTTTAGTTGATTAAATTGTAAATATAATAAATCACTTTCTTTAAAAAGCCGTAATGAAACTTTAATCAACTAAAACTGCACATAAAATAGAGCATCACATGCTACATTGTGAGAACAACATTTAAATAAAGAATAACTGTTGCCATTCCATCTAATATAATTTTAGTGCTGGCAGTAATGATAAGAAATATTATACCACCTGAGGGGATATTGTAAGGTGGAGACATAAACTAGAGCTAGTAGCCTTAACATAAACTGATGATAGAGAAAAGATGGCATTTACTATCAGACAAGGACTTGGCAGTTCAAAGTGATGCACCAGAATATGTAATGCGTCGGCAGCATTTGAACAACTCATGGAGACCGTTCTAAGAAGACTTTTTATGAATCCGGTTTGATATATCTGAATAGGCATCGTCATCGTCGAGAAAAAATTTGAAGAGCATTTAGAAAAGAAAAACTGAAAGAAGCCAATCTGAAGTTAAGTTCTGCCAAATATAAATTGTTCGGACAAGAAGTGTCTTACCTCGGTCATTTAATCTGTGCCAAAGGTGTGTAAAGAATGGAGACACCCTGAAAATATACATCAGCTAAGAAGTTTCCTGAGGCCTTTATACTTACTATAGGAGATTCGAGATTCGTGAGGGATTTAGCTTCCATCAGAAGACCGCTTCACAAGCTAACATTTAAGGTATTTCTCCCGCCTTCTTAGCAGGCTTTCGTAGTGTAATGGTCAGCACGCTAGGCGCGTATTCCAGAGGTTCATTGTTCAACTCCCGGCGAAGGCGTTGTTCATTTTTCATCTCTTCTGTTTTAAAAAAATACCTAATGTCTCTACAAGGGCGCCCGAACTAAAAGGGTGGTGGATGATGATTCTCCACATACAGGATTTGGCTATTGGGTCCCCTGAATCCCAGTCTCCCTTTGAAAAGGGGAATATTATAAGGTATTTCTTCCGCTTTGCTAGCGTGCCTTCGTGATGTAGTGGTTCTGCGTGCTAAGCCGGTATTCCAGAGGTCCGTGGTTCGATTCCTGGCGAAGGCGGTTGCTACTTTTTCATCTTGCCTGCTTCAAAAAAATACCTAATGTCTTTACACGATAAATAATGTCTGTCGTCCACTAACTGGTACGCATCTGCTGTGAGCGGTCTCCCAGATGCCTTAAAAAGTAAAAAACATGATAATTGAAACCATAATAAAGCTAGAAGTGTGAAACTGGATATGTGATCTTGTGGGACGAATTTGTGAAGGTAGGAGGAAATACAGGGACCATTCTCCGTTTTTAGGGGTGGAAACGACGGTTAGAAAATCCTCAGCGGTCTCTCAGACCGCTCACAGCAGTTAAAGGAGCCAAGTTGGCGCAACCAAGGCTGTTCTCCGAAGAACATCATACAATATGGTAAAACGCGCTTATAAATTTCCATTAATGTTGACAAGATTTTTTTTTGCATATATTTTTGTTTACAAAACAAAGTACAAAAGTCTCAAAACTTTAATGTTTGTCCCAGCGTAAAATATTCTTTTAAATCAATTTGTATGAAATTTTTAAGCAGTAACTTCTGATTTCTGGGCAAATTATTGAAAGTCAGAAAATGTTTTCGACTATTGGAGATGACAGAATTATTAGAAGTAAGAAAATGATTATTCATTGTTGGAAATTTTTATTGGAAACATATTATTAAGACTAAACATATATAAATTTTAAAAAGTTTTAAAAAGTTTGTATAAAATAAGCTTATATTAAAAACTTATGAAATTCTTAATAAGCCGAAAGTAAAAAATACTTTATGGCATATTTTAAAGGGTACAAGAGATTAATTAAGTCTCATTACAATATTCATGTGCAATTTATATCATGAATAATAAAAGTGTAGGCATTTAAATAACGAAATAAAATATTCTAATGGCAATGTCAAATATATAAGCCTTTATAAACATATCATGGGCGCCATTATTCATGATATAAATTTGTAGATGAATTTAATAAAGAATATTATTTAAGCTCTTATTCCTATAAATCTACATAATAAATTACGGTACTCTTCTGTTGTCGGGACTTCATTCAAAAATGTATGTACGTATGCATGTAATATGTATGGATGTCTGTGTTACTGTATGCATGTATATATGCGCGAACGTATGTGGGTGTTTACTCATATATGCACACAGACGCATAATTACACTCTCGAATCCCTTCCGACAGCAGAACAGTATCTAAATTACTTTTCTCTTTTTAATTTATTAATCATTTCATGAGTTATAAATAAAAGCTTATTCAATAAATTAACAGAAATTCATAATTCCACTCCTATTCAGTTTCTAACTGGTAATACATTTCTTGTTTCATTAGAATCTTTTATCGTAAAACATCAAGGGGAGTTCTTTCGGTACTATTAAGGGTCATTACTTATAAGTAATCGTATAAGTTTTTAAGTACTATACTTGTCGTTAGTGTTAGAGAGACACTGGTCCTTTAGGCATTTCGGGTTGAAAGTAAGACAAAATCCGTTCTAAGTGTTCTTGATGAATCTTTTAATTCTGATAAAAACACAGGCAAAGCTGTTTTCGAGAGTACATTTAAAAGGACAATTTTCCGTGACAAACCATTAAGGAGCCTGCATAAAAGAACGAGATATTCCGGGTCAGACCGTTGAAGGGTTAAACACTAGCGGTTAAGCATACAAGTCATAACAACAACATTATTAACAAAAGAAACAACTTTCAGTTCTAGAACTTTCCACAAACATACTGATACAGCTCTTCTCGGTATGACGGAGTTCAGTCAGAGGTAACCACTTTAAACTACTAAACTACTCAAACAGAGCGCAATGGAAAGCGAGTACAAAGAACGAAGTTCGAAGATCTAACTGTGAACTGAAAATTGATAACTAATGCTCTGTCCGGTCTTATATAGTTCCCCCCCCCCCCAGCAGCCGAAAACTTTCCACTACTTTTTCTTTCTCCAAACTGCTGGAAGGCATATAGAGTTACATTTCCATATAAGGGACCGATATGGTATATTTAAATATAGGGATCAATTATAGTCATTCAATTAGAGTACCAGTTACAGTTATACAGAGACCGGACCAAACTGTAACCAAATTTGGAGCCTTTTTTCTAAATCTATAATATAATTTTATAATAGGATTAATAAATAAATCCTATTATAAAATTTGGTGATAAAAGTTAGTCGCCAATACCATACCAACTAGTGATATCTCTCCAATTTAACGAAACAGCAATTTTTATGTTAAATAGAAGTGCCCTGTTATTTTCCGAGATCTTGGAATTATCACGTTCCAACCGAATGCCTTTCCATCATCGGATGACGCCGTCTGTAACATGACGTTATCAGGTTCAATTGGTCCGTCTTACTTTCTTCGAGAACATGCAAGGACCTGATTCGGAACAGAGAGCTTACTAAAGCTATGTTCAATAACTGTGGGAAGTAGACAGGATACACAAGAAGGGTATACAAAACCCTTTATTTTTCTCTATTTACAATAACTTCCGTACTTCGGAATACAAAGACCCACTACTTGTGGTCTAAACGTAAAAATATAAAAATAAAACTAAACTCTAATTTAACATTAAAATAATAAACGTGGAAGATTGGCCTTATATTAACCGGAAGCCGTATGTAGTACAGAGAACAGTGAACACAACAATACGTTTAAAGTTATCAAGAGGATTAAACCTCTGGCCTGGAAGGCAACCAGCAACTGAGTAAAACTTCTAAGGTAAGCGGCCTGCTTCGACTAACTGCTTCCTCTCTCTCGCTTGGCAAAAAGCCACAACTTAAATACTTGGCGTTCGCCAGACAAACTTTGCATAAATACATTAACGCTTATAATTCTGGCCGGAAGTAGAAAATAAGAAGTGATAGTAAAGATTTAAAATAAAATAAACGTTAGTAAAACTTAAGATCCTTACAACGTGAGTCCGAGAAAACGTAATGTTCTTTCGTTGTAGAACTACAGAACTGCAGACGAATATAGACCTCCGATCGAGGTCTGACTAGCAGACCCATAAAAGCATTGGGCAGAACAAACGTAGATATGAATTTTCGTAGTCATTTTGCTTCGAGCACCACTCCATCGGCATCATTCGTCAAAAGTACGTTCTGACCACTCTATCAATTCCCGTCACGAGAAGTGAATGGAGTCAAACCCCCTTGAATTCGGTCGACGATCTCCGATCTATAGCTCCACAACAGCAAGAGGAACAGACACGACAGTACCAGTACGGTCCCTGCCAAGCCTGATCCAGCCTTAGATTGAACTAGTGCTTTAATCCTGTGAAGTCAAATTATGTGTCCCCGTGGTTGAGACTGCCTAAGTACAGATCCTAGCCAGTACTTCCCAAAAATGCTCTTGAGTGAACACCGGGGGGGGAGTCATAGAGCTACAAATCGAAATGTCCTGCCAGATAAGTTTCCTATTTGAACACTCCATTAAATCAACTATGTGTTTAATGTCACCGTCTTCTAGCTGGTCCTTTCTGACTTCTAGCTTGTCCTTTCTGACTTTCTGACTTTCTGACCTCGTCATTCCTTGGGTCTAGATCAGGCACTGTTGAACCAGAAACTTGACGTGCAACCCGATTAACAACTTATATTTGGCTTAGACCTTGAAAAAATATCGGCAGCTTTCTGGACACGTTCTTCTAGCAAGGCTGCTGGCGTTTCTGTGTGACAAACCTTTCCTATGACAAATAGTTATGTCATATTCCTGGAGTCTTTGAATCCATCTGGCATCTTGAAATTTAGGAGCCAGATCAACGATGCATGATCTGTGTTCAGCAGAAAGCTTCTGTCATAAAGTTAATGGTGGAAATGTTCTATTGCTTTAATCCCTTTTCATGTAAGTCGCTCTTTTCTTGATGCCAGGCGCTTATGATTTTGAAATATTATTATACTCTAATGCATGTTGCTCCATTGAAGAAAAGTCCCAAATTTTAATTAGGTTTTTCAAAACGCAGTTGAAAACAAATAAATAACATTCAACTTGTATTATATTTTACAAAATTTAAACCAATTTATCAAGAATTAATAGAGTTGACTTAAATACAAGGCGTTACTTCCAGTTAGCCATTATTGGCACTAAATGACACTGTTTTGTGACAATTTTTGTTTGATTCAAATCTTAGTCCTCTTCATGTTTTAGAACAGAATTACAAACTTCTTACTTACTTAAGTTTACATTAAAAATAATTTCAAAAATTTGAAAATACACCGGTTAATTGAATGCCTAATAGTCGGATTTTTACTATAATAGAATTTCAAGTGTCATAAAAGGGAAGTACATGTGATGGAACTTTGAAGAAACCATTTTCACATGCATTTCCTGAGACTATTCAACAACGAAGGAGGTTAGAGATTCTAAGCTCCTTGTAAAAAATATATCTTCTATTTGAACTGTTTTCAGTGGCGCCAATGCAGATGTTAATTTTGGCGCACTTGCTCAGGATGCTGAAATGAATATAGCTTCTTATTATAAAAGAAATTCAAGTTAGCTCATACAATAATTGGGCTTTTGGCACATATAATGCGCTATTGTACCCAAACATCGGTTGGTTCAGCCATTTCCCGCTCTGACAAGGTACAAATTTCATTCTCCAACATGCAACGTTGTGATATAATTCTTAAGAGGTGGATATGGATTTTCCACTATTTTCATATATTGACAGTTTGCTCAGAACTTAGAAACGTCTGTTAATTAATTGAAATCAAATATCAACAACTGTCATCTCATAGGAAAATTTACTACAAAATGCGAATGTACGCAGTGTCAAGTACATTGTTCCATTTTAGCGGGTTTTTCAAACAATGTTTACTCAGTGGCAACGATGAGTTTCAGAAGTTTTCGCTTTTTTATTTTGTGCGTGTTATATGAGCTGTGAAAGTGCATTATATTCATTAATGATCTTCGCTTGTATACGGTATTTAAATACTGTATTGTAAAAAAATTTAAGTCGTAAGAGTCAAAATAAAAAGAAAGTGATGTTTTATATATATGTGTTCTATATATAATATGTGGGTAAAAATT
Organism: Stegodyphus dumicola; assembly: GCF_044657685.1. NCBI lineage: Eukaryota > Metazoa > Arthropoda > Arachnida > Araneae > Eresidae > Stegodyphus > Stegodyphus dumicola. The sequence goes on along the minus strand of NC_140772.1, from coordinate 61,974,866 downwards.
TTCGTCTGCTTTTGAAAGTTCGTTCTTTGTTTTCACTGTTGATAGTAATTGCTGCATATGTCTGTTGTAGTATTTGTTTACGTAAGTTTATGATTTATTATAGCATTATTTTTTAATAACTTAAGTTGAAATATTTTCATTTGTATGACAGACTTTGTCGCGGTAATAACCTGCAACGTTTTGCGTCGATATGCACCAAGCCGCCAACTTTTCATCTAACATTTTGTATTATAAATGGCATGGAATATATTTTTATTTGCATTTGCATATAGTATTTATATATTGGAGAATAATAAAAAAATTTTCATCTGTGTAAAATAAAATCTATTATTAATAACTTTTTTATCATTAAACATTTTGTATATTATTATAGTAGAACATTATTTTAACTGTATCTTTTGTAACTTATTAAGGAAGTGTGTTTATTGCGTATTCAGCTTTATGGGGAAATCGGGAAATTTTATTATTTTAAATTATTTCTTTTAAGTGAAATGGTTTCCAAGTTAGCAGAAAAATATTTGCTTGACATACTTGAAAAGGCTGTCAAACATGGAGATTCTTGTGAGATTCAGAATGTTTTCAAAAATAATAATTTTGCAGTGGAGAATTTAAATGTGGTTATAAGCAAGGTATGTCTTGAATTTTATTTAATATTTTTACTTATTAATTTTATTTTATATTACACAACTTTACTCCTATATAGTATTTTGAAATACTTTTATGATCAAATTTTTAATTATAAAATCGCAAATTTTTAAAAATAATTTTCAGCACAAAATATTTAAAATTAATTTTTTTGTCATTTCAAATAAAGTAATGAAATATCTTTTGTTTGATGCATTTAAATGGTTTCAAACACATGTTTATTTTGGACTTTATATAGGTAGGGAATATTATATATTCCTGCCAGTCTAATTTGCCTGGATTTGAAATTACTATTCAGAATATTCTAAAAGTCCTTTTGGTAAGTTTTATTTGCAATTTTTTTAAAAAATTTGGGAATTACTCTTGTACATGCCGTCAGTTGGTGAGAAATTTCTCAGCAAACATTTTTGGCAAGAAACTCCACGGCACTATATTACTATCTAAATTTTTTGTCTACATTTCGAACTTTAAGCCTAAAATGTCTGCAAAAATGCAGTTTTCGCATTTGAAAAAAACTCCGTTTTGAACACACAATTTACACCAAACATCCAAAACAAAAACAAATAATTTAGATCGCAAAAACATAAAGTTCCTAACCAAAAATATTTGACAAGAATCCATGTGCACAGCGATCTGTTTTAGCTTAAAAAAACATCGGGGAATTGCACAATCTATACAGCGTAGGAATCTAGGAATTACGCACACCTCACTATAATAAACTAACATAAAAACAATAAATTTCGGTAAAAGTATAGTTTAGAGTATCCCTTGGCGAAACTTGATGATTTTTGGCGGCACATGGATACCGAGTTTGTGCAATTCTTTGGCTCATTACTTTGGCTTGCTATGGGATTTTTTTTTAAGTGAAAATAGGTCAACGTGTACATGGATAAAGTCAAAGGAGTGCTCAATGCCATTTTTGTACAATTCGGGGATATTTTTTTAAGTGAAAATAAGTCGATGTGTACATGGATACCGAGTTTGTGCAATTGTCTTGTTATTTTGGTTTGCGAAGCGGCGATTTTTGGTTCAAAATAGTTGTACCTGGCAAAATATTTCCTTTGATTACATCCAATAAAGTTTCTTTCCTTCTATCCTCAACTACTTCAAAAAAACACCTTCCCATCCCTCGTTCTATTCTACCAAACACCCACTTTCCCACCACTCATTTACCTCTATTATACTTCCTCTTTCCAAATTTACTTTCATCTATTTCAACAACAATTCCTGCACCACCAATCTTTTCACCTTTCCGAAGACAAATATCCACGCATACATCTCTACAAAAAATTTTCCAATCCGTTACCGTCTTATTATTGTTAATATTCAATTTCGTCTTGATGATTTTCGAGTTTGCGTCGTACACCCAGAGCCACGTAAAAATCAAAATATCAGTCATACTCAAATGACTTTTTTCAAACCAGGTACCCTTTCTGATTGAACACTTCACATAGTGACCATCTGAACCTTTCTTCCTACAAACCTATTCAAGTCCATCTAAGCGGTTTTTATGTTTGACTAGACACATATCCTTCCTACATACAGGACACTTATAATGGCTACTAAGTAAACCTTCATTTACACATCAGTCAATAAAAGCTCTTTTCCTCTTTTGCTCCAAATCGTACAGAAACAGATTAATATTACTACATTCAGCCATTCTACCGTCTAAACAATAAAACCAACACACACCACAAAAGTGCTTGCAAAACATCCCATGATTCAAAATTTCCCAGAATCATGCACCCAATTACTTCATAATACGATTTCCATAACATTCAACTACTCAGGATGCCTACTTTAGGATCACTGGATCTGTCTGCAACTTGAGCGAACAATATTGACTAAAAAATGACCGGTATGGATAGCCATCACAACATACCGAAGAGAGCCATTTTGTGGTCCTTAGTTGGTGGGTCCATTTTCCAAGTGGCAACAGTGCTGATTTTCAACAGTCAGCAGTCCAGTATACAATAGAATGTAAAACTGTTGCCAAAACCACATTTATATAAGACTGAAACTATTCAAAAAGATGTGATAAAATCGAAAATATAATGTAAAAATAATCTGATTCGAATTTTGAAAAAATCGCTATTGTCTAGATCAGTGGTGCGCAAACTAGGGGTCGCGACCCCTGTGGGGGTCGCCAGAAGTTTTTCGAGGGTCGCCAAATTTTTATGAAATGCATTATGCCTGCATGCTGCATACCATACAGTGTGCATATAAAGAGTGAAGTGCCGTCACTCACTGTTTAATTGCAATTTCATGCTGTCCGCTCTTTCTTTGACCGTAATGCATAATGTATGTAAAGTGTGAAGACACAAGTTTTGCACTCCGGTAGATAGCGCCCTCTTCGCGGTAATTCGCCAGTATTAATGAAAAGCGCCTATTTGACTAGACATTAACCGCAGTCGCTTCCATGATCAGCCAATCAGTTGACGAGGTACGCGGTGTATCTGATAGTCAGAGTGAAGACGTGAAGTGTTCGCATGAAATTGTAGCATGTAGCAGTTGGCCTGCAATTGTTTTAGTTCATCCTCGAGTTTTATCATGTGATGTTGTGTAATTATGATTTTTTATATTTTTATCGAGCTTTGCTACTCTTTGCTATCAGGTATGTACTATCATTAGATAAAGATCTCTGTTAATTTTATTGAATTTCTCGAAAAAAAATGATAAAATTTTATATATTATTTGTTTTAGTTTAAATAATTTAACCCCTATCTTCATAATGGATAAATGGGTAATACGTATACCAGGTACATCTTCAGCTAACAAACGAATACTGATGAGGAGTCGCAAAATACTGAACTAAATGCCCGATCTAAAAAAATAAGAAAATGCAATGAGGAATTTATTAAGTATGGTTTTACATTTTGTATTGTTGATGATGAAGAACGCCCGATATGTGTCATTTGCAATGAAAAATTAGCAAATGAGAGCATGAAACCAGCTAAATTAAAAAGGCACCTGGAAACTAAACATAAAGAACTTCAAACTAAACATGCCGATTTTTTTCAAAGACGAGCGGAAAATCTGAAAATTCAAAGTGCACATTTAAAGAAATTTACGACAATGCCTCAGAAAGCATTACGAGCTTCTTTAGAAGTTTCTTATCTAACAGGTGTGTGTGTGTATTTAATTATGGCAAAACACACTAGGGCTATCTGCCTCACGGGGAGGGATGCCTTCGTGGAGGTCTTTCTAAGGGAAACTGGCTCGTATACACGTTACACATGGGGAAAACCACGAAAACACCCATGCAGCCAGCCCGTTCGCGGGATTCGAACCTTGGACCGAACTACCAGTGTTCAGCGACTTTACCGCTCGCCGCACTTATCTAATAGGAAAAACAATGAAACCCCATACAATTGGAGAATCCCTTATCCTTCCTGCAGCAACTAAGATGACATCAATTATGCATGGCAATAAATATGGAAATGAAGTAAAAACAATACCATTATCAAGAGATACCGTGTCTCGGCGGATTTCCGAAATGTCACGAAATATCGAGTCAGAAGTCATAAAACGCATACAAAATTCATCTGTATTTGCTTTACATCTGGACGAGACTACTGATATAACTAAAATGGGTTTATTTTTAATGAAGATATAACAGAAACATTTTTACGTTGCAAAAGTTTGGAAGGAAAAACAACTGGAGAAAAAATATTCGAAGTAATAAATGAATATTTTGAAACAAAGTCCCTTACCTGGGGTGTACTTGTACTGATGGTGCTGCAGCATTAACAGGTTCGAATAAAGGGCTCAGAGGTTTAATTCAGAAGGTGGCACCTCATATGGTATTTAATCACTGTATGATTCATCGGTAAGCTCTTGTTGCAAAAGATATGGATGAAGAGTTGCACAACATATTACAAGACGCTGTTAGTTCAATTAACTACATTAAATGCAACAGCCACAACAGCCGTCTCTTTTCAATACTTTGCAATGAGATGGGCTCAACGTATGAGAGATTACTGTTACACACCGAAGTCAGATGGCTTTCACATGATAAAATACTACGACGGATATTTGATTTGAGAAATGAAGTGTACATGTTTTTAATCGAAAAGAAACATAGATTGGCAAGTTATTATATAAATGAAGTTTGGCTAGGGAAGCTGAGCTATTTAGTTGATATTTTCGAAAAACTTAACGACTTAAATTTGAGCTTGCAGGGTGAGAATTCAACTATCATAGCTTCAGCCAGTAAAATTCAAGCTTTTAAGAATAAGCTTAGTCTCTGGCAAACTGAACTGAATAAAAACAACACCGACATGTTCCCTTGCTTTAACGATTTTATCATGGAAAATAATATAGATATATTTACATTTAAAAACATCATTTCCAATCACATTGAAAAGTTAAAGGAAAAATTTAAAAATTTTTCGAGAAGATTCGAGGATTTTCCTGAAAACGATCTTGGTTGGATTCGTGATCCATTTTCCTTTGACATATGCAGTTCAACTCTTCAAATTAGTGAGAAAGAGCAATTGATAGATCTAATTAGTGATTATACTCTTCGAAATCAATTTAAGACTCAGTCTTGCCAAAAATTTTGACTATCCGTGGAAAAACAATATCTTGTTTTATGCAAGAATGCCATCAGAGTGTTAATACAATTTGCATCAACGTATTTATGTGAAACTGGATTTAGCAAACTAGTTTCAATAAAAACTAAATACCGCTCGCGTTTAAACCCTGAAGATGATATGCGAATTGCAATTAGCAACATACATCCAAACATCGATGAGATAATTAGAAACTTACAGCCACATACATCTCATTAAAGGGCAATTTACTGATTTTTGTGTTATACAAAAAGTATTTTCTTAAAATTGTCAGATATCATGATGTTTTTATTTGATGAAACGAAAGAAATGCGCGAAATATACATCGTATTTGTGAACACTAATCTCTAGCGGTCGCCAAAAATTTTCTCTCTACAAAAGGGGTCGCAGTCGAAAAAAGTTTGCGCACCACTGGTCTAGATGCATCAATATACCAAATTTTGTAGCCCTGCGTCTATTAGCTTACGCGCAGTACAAACGAAAGGCACACATACATTTTCTTTTATTATATGTAGAGATTTAACATTTAAGAAGTATTTTAATAGTTAAGAAAATTCTCAAGATTTCTTTAAAAGCATTCTCCTGGTTTTATGGTTTGATATGCTGGTATTTTTAATTACAATAAAATTTCAAGCTTCAAATTCCTAATTATAACTTTGATAATAAAATAAGTTTCAAATAAATTAAAGTATTCTTATCCTAATCATAATAAATATATAATAACTATATCCCTTAATACAAATATTAATTAAAAAATCAACCAACTTTCTGTTGAAGGAAAAAAATCATGAAAAACTTTTCAGTATTTTACAAACAGTGAAATAAGCAAAAAATAACATGAAAGAAATTCAAAAAAAACAAAAAATTCTGCGCAGAATTTTACTCTGCAGAACAACTTTATATATATATATATATATAAAAAAAAGTATTATATATATAAAAAAATGGCAATGAAATATGCCAATCTCTTAAAAACAGTGACATAAGAAATACGATGAAAAATTGTTGCCAAACCCATATTTCTAAAAGAATGAAACTATTCAAAATGATGCGATTTCATCAAAAATCTGTCAACAACAATTAGAAAAGAAAATTGTTGCCAAAAGCACATTTCTAAAGATGTGAGATGTGAAAAGTGTACTCGGAAGCTTCATTTAAAAATACAAAATATTATCATTTTTCCAAAATTCTTTTTGCAAAAGCATCGCAAGGATGAAAGTTTAACGTGTCCAAAAATCAAAGAAAAATAAACTGTACATTTAAAAAAATAAACGTTTTTAGAAAAAATTCCGTTGAAAAGGTGTTAAGCTCACTTTATTAAATCTTTTTGTATTTAATCGATTTATTGAAACACGAAATTTATTTTAAGTTCGTAAAATAGCTAAGTGCCTACGTTTCATGGCGATGTGAAAATGGAGTGTGTAGAGTAAAATCTCGCTTTCCTATAGCCCATTATGTCTCAAAATGACGCAATTTCATCACAAAACATAAAATAAAAAAAATTATAATTCAAAGCTCGAAAAAATCGCTTCGAGGTGCACTGGCTCTTGTCTAGATGCACCTATGTACCAAATTTCGTAGCCGTGTTTCTATTAGCTTATGCGCAGCGCAAACGAAAGACACACACACAGACAGACTCTTTCTTTTATTATATGTAGAGATGTCCAGCTTTTGGGAAAATTTGACCTCATGAATTACTTTTGTCAAAAGTATACAAAATGCAGTTTTTGTAAATATAATCTCACTTCTTTCAAATTAACTCACTACTCTCGTTATTATTTTTATCTGTACTTCCACAATACAGTTTTTTTTGTAAAGTGAAGCATAATTTCATTTGATAAAAGCTAAAACTTTTCAGTTGTTTCCAATATTTTGCGATTCTTAAAAGATGTTTAGTTATACTTTTTAATTTTGCAAATTCAAAAGTTGTTAAGAAAGCAACAAATGCAGAATATATTGAATGAGGAAATGCATTGAAACTAATACTGAGACAGTTCTTGAATGATTATAACTGATATTTGGAACAAGTGACATTATAAAATTACCTGAGATGTGCATAAATTTTAAATACTTTTAGAGAAAAATTTAAGCTGTTTGAAATAAAAAAACATATTCTTGTTTTAAACTTTATAAACATTTTATTTAAAATCTATGCAATTAAAAAAATTTTTTTTTTCTTATTTTTACATTTAAGTCTAATATGTTTCTCCCTCAGTAAGATTAATTAGTAATTTGCTGCAGTTTTAAAAATTTCTAATTTGTAAAACTATCACACAGTTCTCTTAAAAATGAGTAATTTAATTTAGAGAAAATGTCTGACTTTTAAATAGTACTAATCTCTTATCACAACCACCTTAGTTGAAGTTGTTAAATTTCCAGAATGTGCCAAACTTTAGCAACCATGTGAATAACATGGTATAGGTGACCATGCCAATAACCATTCTTCAGGCAGCTATGCTGAACTTTTAATCTAATTTGGTAACAATCCTTCAGTCAAGCAATGTTGTCATTTTTATATGCTTTCTTTTTGTTGTATTCCAAGGTTTTTACAAAAAATTCATAATATTTATTGTCTTAAATTTTATTTTAAAATATGCATTTATGGAATTTGGCAGCAATGGATGAAACTGCAGAAAAATTGCACCAGGACTACAGAAATTTGTTGTAAAATCTCCAAAGTATACAATTAGCATATGTGTTCGGTAGGTAGCTAAGTAGCTTGTGTAGTAGCTGAGGCTTGCGAGATGTTGAGTCTGTACAATTCTGTGATTTTTTTAAGTGTACACAGATCACTGTGTACTTAGAGAGAAGAATAGTACCTCCCTCTAAAAAAGAATTGGAGAATAATGTGTTTTATTTTTAATAATTAAGGGTTGTATTTTAAATTGCTAAAGTATGTTTTCTTTTCATATGATGATAATGTTTCCTGATTTCATATGGTGATAATGTAACCTATAAATTTCAATAGTTCAGTAATCTTTTTTTAAAAAAAATTTGCAAAAATCACCAACATGTACCCAATAAGTAACTTATACCTTTTCATCTTGTTGCATTAATACATAAGTACCATTAACCACTTCCAGTTTTGCCCGAACGCCCTTCGGGTACTTGGAAACAGTACTTTTTTTATTTTCCTGAGCGGCGTTCGGGCAACAGTTTTTTTTCTAGTTTAATACACTGATTTGCCCGAATTTTTTGCTTGTTTAGTGTATAATGTTTCTAACAGATGGTGCTAGTAATCCAGTAAAGTTGGAATTGCAAAACAACTGGTTTCAAGGTTAGGTTTTACTGAATTCTTTTATGCAAGTAAAGGCGCGAAATATCTTTTCACTAGTATACAATTAGCATATGTGTTCGGTAGGTAGCTAAGTAGCTTGTGTAGCAGCATTAGCTGACAGTACTGTTTTATTAGCCTTCTTGCAATGCCTAATTCTGCATTATTCTGCTAATTCAGCACTCAGGTTGTAACTTAGTGGCAGTCTTTTCCTTTAAATAGCTTCTTCTGATTTAAAGGTTATTTTGGTTCACTCTTATAACAATTTGAGATAAATTTATTCTACTTTTTACTATTACTTATTTTATTATATGATTTGCAGTTATGAAATAACATTAGCTTTATTTTAAAATTACAGTTAAGTAAATGCAAGTAAACTACTTTTCAGCAAAACGAATTTCTACAAGAAATCCATGTCACTATGTACTCAAAACTAAAAAGTAACCACTACCTCAAAACCATGTACCAAAAAAGACAAATTTATACTTTCTGTTTTAATAAGGCGACTGAAAAATTTAACTTTCATTATGTATGTGTATTAAATTTATATTTGACATTGCACCAACTTTTGTTTTTTGATGAAAGCACATTTTTTCTGAAATGATATGCTGATTCTTTTTCCATAGTTTGAATCTAGGTCTTATGCCAGCATTTCTCAAACTGTGGGGTGCGCCACCTAAGATGGAAGCACCACAGATTGAAAATAAAATAATAAAATGCTACAGCTAGATTAAAAAAAAACTTTATTGAAATTTTATTTGACAATGATAAAGAAACATTCTAAGGACTAATGGCTAACATGAGCTTGTTTTAAGGTGCACAACTTGTCTAAATTTGGTTCCATGTTAGGGATGGCCACTCTGAGTTCATTTTTTACTTGAAGCTTTTTTTTTTTTTTTTTTTTTTTTTTATTTAGGTTTTAAGGCAGCAAGTGCAGAAAATCCATTTTCACAAAGATAAGACGTTGGAAAAGGCAACAAAATTCTAAGCGCTTTGACTTTTATAATGGAGTAGTTGTTTGGAAGTTCAGTCCAGAAGTTTTTTAAAGATTTGTTAACAAAGTTTGACTTTTTTAAGGTACTTGTTGAAACATCTATTAGTTGTTCTTCTTCTTGTAGTGATAGTCTGAGAGGTCTATTCTCAAATGGATTTAAAACCCAGCTCCAGTCTGACAACTTTATATCATTTTCTGCAAAAGAAGTATCATTTGAAATTCTCACTCAAGTTTTCTAAATGGCTTCACATGGTTTTTAATATCTCAGCTGTGTGATTATTTTCCAACGGGGAATCTTTCACAAAATCACACAACTTGGGAATCATTTCAAAACTGTTTTCTTTCAATTTGTTATGCCATAACTGCATTTTCTTACAAAAAGAATCAGTCTTTTGACACAAATCAAATATATTTATATCTTTTCCTTGCAGCTGAAGATTGAGTGTATAAAGTTTTTCAAAGATATCTAAGTAAAGAAATTTCAATAAAAATAATCTGTCGTAGAAATTTGTTGAATGCTTGTGACCCTCCTTGCTCAAAAATATCGCTATTTCCCTTCTTAGTTCAAAGACATGCTGAACTGCCTTACTGCATGACAACCATCTGGATGAGGAATAAAATAGCAAAGATTGGTGCTCAGCTCGTATCTTCACACAGAATAGATATTTGATTCCTTGATTTTAGTGGACTGGTTTTTATGAAGTTAACTATTTCTATAACTATTGTCAAAACTATGTTTAGTCCAGGACTTGGCGATTTTGGCGCTAATGCTTTCTATTGTATCGTGCAGTGCATCCAGATAATTTCTGAACATTCATTTTTTACTAGCACTTGTAAACTGTTATATTTACCAGACATGGCTTGAGTTCCATTGGTGCAAATCGCAACACAATTTTTTCATTCCAAATTCATTTTAGTAATAGCATCATTTGTAATCTTGAACAACTGTGGCTGTAGTTCTTCCTTCTAGCTGTTTACGAAACGATAAATCTTCAAATATTTTAGAACATTGGTAGAATCTGATATAGCAAATCAAACAGGAATCATTAGTGGAGTCAGTTGCTTTGTCAAGTTGTATAGCAAACAATTTTCCATTAACCCTTTCCAGCACATTACTCTTTAAACTTGAATTTTACCAAAAAAAATTTCTAGGCAGTCTATTTAGGCTTAGGAGAGTATGCAGGTACAGTCAAAAGTCGTTAATCCGGACTCGTCAGGACTTCGGATTTTTTCCGGATTATACATCATCAGTTTAAATCTTGTAAGATGGCATGCAGAAATTCTAAAATTAAAAATATGAAACCGTAATTTCTGAAATAAAAAACAATTATGATCTAAAGTGTATCAAAATTTACAAAAAAAAAAAAAAAAAAAAAAAAAAAAAAAAAAAAGCTTAATATTTATTTGTTTACTTTATTAAACATTTCTTTCAATGTAAGTTATTTAAGTTGCTTCGTTTTATGTGATAATACTTTCTCTTTAATTCTATAAACAGACATAATTTCTTGTTCAGTTACAAAGTTCCGCTGTTCAAGTCCCGTTAATTGCTGTGCCGAGAATACCGACTAACTTGTCAATCGAAATTTTTTCGCTTTCACTAACCTCTCTGTCACATTCTTCATGCCTTTATCCATTTTTTGCAGCAATTCCACTGTTTGTTTGTTGGACATCGAAACATACTTTCGTTTTGTAGATCCTTTGGAAGTTCCAGCATAATCGAAAGTTCAACTTTACTTTTATAAAATTGCTCTTACATTCTGCAAAAAATAATAAGCCGGATCCAATTCGAAGATTTAGGAACAACGCAATCATTAACATTTACTGAAATAGATAATTAGATAATTTTAGCTTATAACGTCCGTTATACATTAAACGCGCAGGCGAAAACGTATTCTGCACTTGCGCACATGCATATGCGCAGTAGTCAAGGTCTTACGCGCACGCGTAAAACGCCTGTGTGCATGTGCCAACGCGGCGCATGCGCAGAAAGTTTTTAGCTTTGAGGTCCGGATTATAGATCATTCCGGATTATGGGTGTCCGAATTTACGACTTTGGACTGTATATTTTTACAAAGATTGCACAAACCGTTTCCATTTTCTAGGTGTGTCCGAAGCAAACACATTGAGTCGTACGACCTGCGATAGTTGAGCATTGCTTTGAAGCACGTATTACAGTAAAATACTTTGTCTATAATTTAAAAACAGTAGAATCTGATCTCTGTAGCAGATTTAGCATAACCCAGGGTGCACCATGGGGAGGTCTGCTACTCTACACCCCCCAAAAAAAGGAAACTCGTTGCTTCGGCAATGCTGAGGCCTCTCCGAGCCATTTACACAATTTTAAAATTTATAAGAAAAATAATTAAAATCCTTTAATATTTACAATTAATTATTGACAAGAAAAAATAATTATTAAATATATACATAAAAATAAAAATCTACAGAAATCAAAACTGAGCAAACTACGCACGATGAAAGCCAGAGGAAAAAATGGTCTGCTCTCGCTGAAAATCAAGTAGCTAAGTGAAAACAAAGCACCGGGGTCTTCAAAATCAAAAACAGAAAAGAATAAAAACAAATATAAATAAATCTGCACTCTCAGCCTTCCCCGTCTTTGAAGCATGAGACCAGATTCTGTGACTCACTCCCACGTGAAGGCTCTACCAGTACAGTGTGTTCAGTCCGAACACACCATACACTGAAGGCTTCACTATACGTAATATTTCAAAGATAAAAATTAAAAGTAATACAGAATAGGCAGATTAGCATATGAACAACAAAATTATATAAAGATTTGTTTTCATTGATATTCTTTATATTAAAAAAAAAAAAAAAAATCTTAAACATTTCTTTGAAAAATCAGTGTCTTTAAAAACAGAATATATCTCAATGTTAATGATTTGCTTGTGTGGTGCTGCCATCTATTATTCATAAAAGAGCTTAAAAATAACCATTAGTATAGTTTTTGTGATATTTATCGATTATTTTCAGTGTCTAAAGAGGGAATATTTTTGGTGTGTTCACACCGAAACACACTGCGCCAGAAAGTTGATGCTGAATATAAACTGATATATCATTAATTCATCAACAGATTGTATCATTTGTTTGAGGAATATTGTTAATATTTGAAGCAAAATTTTCACCATTATTTCTACTATGCCTTTGCAAGTTGGTAAAATGATTTGCTCTGCAATAGTGTGGTTTTTTTTGCATTTAGCTACTTTGTAAGCCACTTTGTATGATGTCAAGAGAGCCTTCTCATTTACTGCCAGCACTTTATGGAAGTTTGGCTTCTGTTGTTTAAACAATCTCAGTTTTTCCTCAAAAAAATCACACGGTTTATTGACATATTCTCTATGCAGCCTTTCTAGATGCATCTTCAACTTATTTAGTTTCATGCTATCTGCAGCCAATACTTTTAAACAGATAACACATTGAGGTTTTTCTTCGCCACCTACTTCAAGGATAGTAAAGCCAAAATTTAGATATGATTGGTCATAGTTTCTTGTTTTAGATTTTGAACAATCTCCACTTGAATCTATCAATGCACAAGCCACGTCATCATCAAGTTTTCATTTAAAAAATTTATCCATAACTACATCTACTTATAATTCACAATAATATTGCTTAGTGTTAGAAAACCTGAACTGAGAATATCACGTGTGCTGCTCTATTTATAGTCGTGCTGCTTGAATTCAGACAGTTTGAGAAAGGTCAGGATGCTTGGATATGTGATGCGAACTTTGCAACAGCATTTAGACTAGACTATTCTGTGCTCTAGACTAGACAGTGTTGCCTAGTGTTATTTGAATTCCTAGGTCTAGGATTAGGGGGCCAAAATTTTTCGAAATAAAACGGGGTGCGAAGAACAAAAGTTTGAGAAAAACTGTTTTAAGTAGTATATAAATACCAAATTTTATGAAGTGTAAAAATGCAGTTTTTGAGTTATTTGGGTTTGAAGTCTGGCATTAGTTTTCAGTTTGTAGCAAAATTATTTTTTCTTAGTGAATTTTAAATTTACTTTAACTCTCTCTTATTTTGATTCTTAAAATTTATTAAAATATTAAAAATTGGCATATTAATTCAGCATTTTAATCTAAATGTTTGTATTTTCAAAATATAGAACTTATTTTTTAATCTGAATAATTTAAAAATAATTATGATGCCAGAGGAAAATTTTGAGAATTTTTTAGGAGTTTCAATCAGTTGTGATTAAAATTTTGTACTTAGGATTTTGTGTACAGTAGTGTAGCTAGAAGAGGATGGTGAGGACAGTCTTATATTATAAAGATACATTTCTAGAGAAGAGAAACTGGAGTGGTGAAAAAGTTCTAGAATATTTTGTGAGGTTGTGTTGGATTTTCTGGTTCAAGAAAAGCAATTACATTTTGATTAAAGGATTGAACAATGTGCTTTCATAGCTGTTTACATATGTGTTGTCAGATTTCAAACCCAATGATCCAGTAAGGTATACCATCCTAAGTATAAATCACATTTAACTCCTTAAAAGAGATGTTTAAAAACTGGAGTTTTCATTCAGATCGAGCAATACCTCATGTTGGTTAATAGTTGAAGGGACTGCTTGTGCCAGCTTTTGTGGTTGTTGCATCATTTCCTTAAGTTTATTGCATCATTAACCTTCCTGTCCATACTTGAGCCTTTGAGACTTCTGGTTATAGGGAATTATGAAAGATTATTTTATCAGGAAAGGTTACATTCTCAGCCTCAGACTAAGGCCAGCATAGCATCACATGTTGCTGATATTTCTAATGAACTGTTTTGTGCAGCTATTAATCACATTAAATTATGCATTTGACATGCTACTGGAGTTTGCATGCATACTGAATGTGTGCTGTAACTGTAAAATAAACTTTTTTCTTTTGGACTTGGTCATTGTTTTCAAAGTGTTATATTTTTCAAAGATAGTGAAAATATGAACTGCATTTCCATTCCTTCTCATGTATGCCTAATCAATGACCTGAACAATATAATTTAATTATAGGTGACTCCAGATGGATCTGAATAGAATCACACTTCAAATCAGAGGCATACATTATTAGCGTTATGTACTGATTGACAGGTATAATATGCATATTGCAACTGAGAAAAATGATCTTTTTAAAAGAAATTTAAAAAAATTTAAATACTTCATGATAAAGGGATTTGAAATCATGCACAATATGTTACTCATTGTGACTGACTCATTGTTCATATATCCGAGCTTGTTTTGATACTCAAAAATAATTTACTGTGCTTTGATATTAATTCATTATTCTCATGTAAAACTTAATTATAATATATATTTTTTATGATTTTGCAATGATTTGGCAGTTTAAATTTGTGAATTTCTCTTGTAAACAGTTTGTCAAAATCATTCAGTAGTTTTTAAATGTTGTTATATATATATATTTTTTCTGTTGTGTATTATTGTATTTAATAAAACATATTTTTAATATAAATGTTGAATTATAACAAATGATCAAAATATTGTGTGCTTTAAAATTATTTTCGTACTTGTTGGTCATCTGCTGCTGCTGCTAGTACACAGTAAACAATCTAATGGTGTCTTTTAACGAAGAAATCTTTTTTTTATATTTAATTTTTGGCATGTATTGTTTGTAAATCGCATTCAAAGTGGTACCGAACAGAATATAATTCTTTTAAGTTCTCTGCTTTCTTATAAACTCTGGTAAGTAAGAAGGCAAGTGATGATGAGCTGTAACATGCTGTCACTTATTTTGCCAATTTTGCTGATCTCCTCACTTGTTCCATTGTTTGAATGTGAATGTCAGTCGGGGGGGGGGAACTGACATTCTCATTATTTGCATGTGAATGCAATCTGTAAACTGACATTGAAATAATAAAAAAGGAAGCCTCCCTTAACCTCCCTTGCTCCCTTACCTCTCCAAAAAAAAAAATAAGGAGCAGAAAGAATAACAATGAATGAAAATAAAAATGAAAATTTTGTCTTTGTAGAAGAATTCAGAATAGCTTCTAGGGTTTACCAAATACACAAGTAACCAACAAATATCTTTGTTGCAAATAATTTTATTTTTTATGACAATTTTCATATGTCTATTTTTTTGTGTTTTTTCAGGATCTGATACAAGTTACTGAATTCAGTAAGTATTTTCCTTTGTTCCTACTGTCAATGGTGAACCGAATTTGGTAATTTGGAATGTATCATTTTCAAAAATAGATGTATAAACTGGATATTTATTTGAATTGTGTCATTATTACTTAGTATGTAGAAAGTATAATAGGCCATTGCAATTTTTTTAATAGAATCCTAAAATGATTGGAGATTTCATTCAAACTGAATATTTTCATGCATTGTTTGTCATAATTTATCATTAATTTCTTTATTTATAGTTTTTATCAATTCCAAATCTAATTTTTGAGTTTTGTTGTTTCACAGTATTGATATTTAATAATTCAAGATAATTGGAAAAAAGGTCTTTCATAATTCTTCAGTGATATGTATGCTTTACTGATTATTTGTAATCTGGTTTATGTTTGATGCTTAGACATTTGCATAATTCCTTCAGAAGAAGTTGCTAAATTTTCAGAATGTACCAAACTGTCTATCATGAATGTAATTACTTCTTCAAACGACTATACATGTAAAAATTCTTCACTTTAGAAATATTGCTATTTTCCTAGCTATTTGTATTTTAAATTCCAACTATTTTTACAGACAAATTGCTGTATTTTTTTGTCCTAAATTCAGTTTTAAAAATGCAGATGTGAGATTTACCTGCAATGGAATAAATTGCAGTAAAATTCCTGCAGGAATACGGTATCCTGCTGCAAAATTGCTAAAGAAAAGGATTACTTTGTTCTCAAACTGATCACCAGAAAATTTCCAAAGCACAAAAGAAATGATCCATTAGTCTACTGATACATTTCTGGAATAAATACCTAACTAAAATGTAAAATATATATATTTATATATGTTTGCAACAAGTAGGTTTTTATGATTATAAATCATCATTCTTTTCCTATTGCACGAATCATGAAACTATCAAGTTGGTTGCTGGTATGTAAGTTTCAAAATTTTTTTTATTTTCTTTTTGTAGACTTGATTTTTTTAATGGTGTTATTAGGAAATATAGTGTCTTATAAAATTATGTGACCCTTTTGTTTCCTCTCCTCTCCCCAAGAAGTTGAAAATTTTAGATGCTTTATAAGGAAACTATTGAAATATTGAAAATTTTAGATGAAAATGATATGACATGGGATTTTCTTTGATATCACATTTGTGGGGTTTTTTCTTTGAATATTTTCTCCAAGATATAATACTAAGCTTAAAATTTAGGTACTTTCTTATTATCTGCATCTCTACAAAAAAGTGCCAAATTATTGACTTTTACAAATTGACATGAAAAATGTGTTCAGCTTTAGAGCTCATGGTCAATGATAATAATAAAAAAGAAGTATTTTTTAGTAGCAAGAAATCTGATGAGTGAAAAAAGAGTTCTGTATGGTTGATTTTACACTTTTACAGCTGATGGATTTGTTCAGCTGCGACCTTCATACAAGTTTTCATATTAATATCTAGTAATTAATTTACAAATAAAATTTTAAATACCAGT
This sequence comes from Stegodyphus dumicola, assembly GCF_044657685.1. Lineage (NCBI taxonomy): Eukaryota > Metazoa > Arthropoda > Arachnida > Araneae > Eresidae > Stegodyphus > Stegodyphus dumicola. The sequence goes on along the minus strand of NC_140772.1, from coordinate 61,957,784 downwards.
TGCTTAAAAATTGGAATAATTTCCCTTTATGAATTATACATATTCAATAAATAAATCATCTAATTAATTAGATTTACATAGCTAAACAAATATTTTTTGTAATGATTCTTGCCATAAAATGTTTAGATGACACTTAGGTTTTTGACATTAGCTACAAGTAGACTATATCTTTGCCAGAAGTAATTCAATGTTTAAACTTAGGGTGTGAATAATCGAAGTACCAAAAATTATGGAAATTGTTTAAAAGTCTTAATGCTGTTTCTGTTATTTCAAAATCTGTCTGTTTGGCTGTCTACATTTGTGTCTAGAGATCGGACATGCTGTATGTCCATACATATGAATGCCACTAATACATTTCCGTTTTGCTAAGTAAGTAATAATAATAATGATAATAATAATCTGAAAGCTTTCAGATTTTATATTATGCCCAAAGGGGCATTTTTTTAGCATTTTATGCGTTACCTTTATTTGTTAAATATCATGTTCTTCACACTTAAACCATAAAATTCAATTCAACACCAATATCACAAAATATTTAAAAAGAGGATACCTTTAAAATTTCTAATACGCAGTCTTGCGTGCCGGAGATAAAAGTGTTCCCCCCCCATGCAGTGTTGCCACTGCTCGCTTTGAAAAAACTGAGTTTTTTTAAACAGAAATTTGTTAAAGTTTTACAAAATATGAAATAAATATTAAAATAAATTAAAAATTCAAAGTTTGGGCTTTCAGGTGCCCGTTTTCTGGGGAAGAACTAAGTTATTCAAAATTTGGTGGCTTAAAGTGCCATTGTTTTTTTAGCGAGAAACATATATACATTTATGCAGATTCTTCATTATATAATTTTTTTTAAATATAGTAGAGGATGATTATATTTGGTGGCAACAATTTCAAAAATTATTTGATGCAAAATGCTTTTGAGACTAATAGCCCTTCTGGGCTGATGCCCCACTGAGTTATTATTAATAATAATAGTAATAATTGCTAATAAAGTACTAATAATAATTTTTCATAATGTTCGATATAGAAGTATGATGAGTGAGTGATGGTGCATAAAGATGCTACCAGCTGTTGTGGCCAATTTGCCAGTTTGTCTTTTTATTCTTGAAAAATCTATTCTTAACATAAAATATTGCAGATTAATGCACACAATCTTTATGCCCATTCTTGATAATTTCTGCTTTTTTTACATCCATATAACAATATAATTAAAGAAAGAGAAGTAGAAGAATATTTATGCTTCAAAAGCATACATTAAAAATAATTCAGTTTTGATCTGACTTTGTCTTTTTTCCCTAATTAAGGTTTTAATCTATAAATTTAGTGTTATTATTGGCTGAAATATTATCTAAGTACTTGCATCATTAGCATCATAAGTATCATGTGGCAAGGATTAATTAATATTTATTTGTTTACTTTATTAAACATTTCTTTCAATGTAAGTTGTTTAAGTTGCTTTGTTTTATGTGATAATACTTTCTCTTTAATTCTATAAACAGACATAATTTCTTGTTCAGTTACAAAGTTCCACTGTTCAAGTCCCGTAATTGCTGTGCCGAGAATACCGACTAACTTGTCAATCGAAATTTTTCGTTTTCACTAACCTCTCTGTCACCTTCTTCATGTCTTTATCTATTTTTTGCAGCAATTCCACTTTTTGTTTGATGGACATCGAAACATACTTTCGTTTTGTAAATCCTTTGGGAGCTCCAGCATCGGAAATTCTATTTGACATAATCAAAAGTTCAAGTTTGCTTTTATAAAATTGCTCTTACACTCTGCAAAAAATAATAAGCCGGATCCAATTCGAAGATTAAGGAACAACGCAATCATCAACATTCACTGAAATAGACAATTAGATAATTTTAGCTTATACCGTCCGTTATACATAAAATGCGCACGCGAAAATGTATTCTGCGCTTGCGCACACACATATGCACAGTCGTAAAGGTCTTACACGCATGCGTAAACGGCTATGCGCATGTGTCAACACGACGCATGCGCAGAAAGTTTTTAGCTTTGAGGTCCGGATTATAGATCATTCCGGATTATGGGTGTCCGAATTAACGACTTTTGACTGTATTGTATTCCTAAGAAAAACATTACATATGAAAGACATTTATTCTTTACTTGAAATCAAACCGCGTCAGAAACCATAGATGAATATGTAACTGACCTTCGAAAAAAAGCTAGAACATGCGAGTTTGCACAATTAACGGATAGTTTAATAAAGGATAAAATTGTTTGTGGTATTAAAGATGATGTAGTGAGAGCAAGATTGTTACATGAAACAGAATTAACATTAGAAAAAGCCCTTAATATATGCAGATCTGCTGAAATAAGTGCACATCAAATGAAAAACATAAAAGATGAGGAAACTGTTGTAAACTTTGTGAAAAAGAAACTAAGTAAACATAATAAGAATACCTACAAAGAGGTAAATACCGAGAAACAAAAGACAAAAGTTTGTTCTAAATGTGGAACATCTCATGAGTATCGAAAGTGTTCAGCATATGGAAAAATCTGTCATAAGTATAAAAAGGCAAATCATTTCGTGAATCAGTGTAAAAGCTATATCATAAAAAATAAAGCAGTCAAGGTAAACAAAAAAGATACACAAATTAAATTAATAAATCATGACTGAGGAAGAGTTAGAATTTTATGTAGGCACATTAAACCTTAACTCAGAAAACAACTTAACCATGGAGACATTAACCTTAACTCAGACCTCATTAAACCTTAACTCAGAAAACAACTTAACCATGGAGACTTAACATTAACAACCAGAGGAAGAGAAATGGACTGTTGACGTTAATGTAAATAAAAGTAAACTAAGTTTGCAGTTAGGTACTGGAGCAATGTGCAATGTTATTTCTAAAAGCAAAGTGAAATTGCTAAATGTTCCTATACAGAAGTCTGAAATTAAAAGATTAGTTACATTCTCTGAGAATAAGATTTATACTTTAGGAAAAGTAGTACTTAACTGCCAATAGGATAAAAAAAATTATGTTGCAGAATTCCAAGTTATTGACAAAGAAGTACCTTCTATATTAGGATTAAAATCATGTTTGCAACTAGGTTTGATTCAAAAAGTAATGTCTGTTTACACCGAAGACTTACTGGAGGAATACAAAGATGTATTTGAAGGCTTGGGTTGTTTGAATGGAGAATATAAGATCCAGTTAAAACAAGATGCAACACCAGTAATTCATCCTCCAAGAAAAATACCCATAGCTATACGAGATAAAGTTAAGAAAGAATTACAAAGAATGGAAAATTCAAATGTTATTGAAAAAGTGAGAGAACCAGCTGAATGGGTAAGTTCAATGGTCACAGTTGTCAAACCGAACAAAATAAGAATATGTTTAGATTCTAGAGATTTAAATAAAGCTATAAAACGAGAAAATTATCCTATGTTAACCATTGATGAAGTTGTCACTAGAATGCCGAATGCAAAAATATTTTCTGTTTTAGATGCTAATAGTGCTTTTTGGCAAATCCAGCTTGACGAAGAAAGCAGTAATTTGTGTACATTCAATACACCTTTTGGCAGATAAAAATTTAAAAGACTACCTTTTGGCATATGTTCAGCTCCAGAAATTTGCCAAAGAAAATTAAGCCAAATAATAGAAGGTCTAGAAGGCGTTGAAAGTATTATAGATGATATTTTATTATGGGGATCTAATGAAAAGTAACATGAGCTACAACTTAAAAAAGTACTCCAGTGGGCATGAGAAAATAATCTGAAGTTCAATAAGGCTAAATGTAAAATAAAAGTTAATCGTGTGAATTATATAGGGCATGAGTTAAGTGAAAATGGACTCAAACCTGATTTTTCTAGAGTGGAAGCAAGTGTTAAAATGCCAGAACCTACAGATCTGCCTTTGCTACAAAGATTTTGGGAATAATTAATTATTTAGCCAAATTTATTTCTAACTTAACTACTATTACTGCAACATTAAGGCAGTTACTTGAGAAAAATGTTCTCTGGCACTGGATTGAAAAGCATCAAAAAGCTTTCAAAGCACTTGAAGAATTGGTTGCAAAAGCACCTGTATTAAAATTCTATGATGTTAATAATGATGTTACTCTTTCAGTAGATGCAGGTTCTGAAGGATTAGGTGCTGTTTTACTATAAGAAAATCAACCAACTGCTTATGCTTCCAAAGCTCTAACGAAAAGTCAGAAAAATTATGCTCAGATAGAAAAAGAGCTTTTAGCTATTACTTTTGGATGTTCTAAATTTCATCAATATATATATGGCAAACGTATTACAGTTGAAACTGATCATCGACCATTAGAAAGCATAACTAAGAAACCACTTTTTAAAGCACCACAGCGATTGCAAAGAATGCTGTTAAATTTACAAAAATATGATCTAGATGTACGATACAAAAAGGGGAAAGACTTATTAATAGCAGACACTTTGAGTAGAGTATATTTGAATACAACAGAAGAAGATAATGATGAAGATACAGAAATTTGTACACTGATTCCAGCATCTGATGACAAAATTTATGAATTGAAGAAAGAAAGTGAATGTGATGCTACACTACAGTGCTTAAAGAAATATATACTGAGAGGCTGGACAGAAAGGAAACATCAGGTAGAACCTCAAGTCAAAATATTTTGGGACTACAGAGATGAGTTGACAATGGAAAATGACTTATTTTTCAAAGGAGGAAGGGTAATTTTTCCTTTATCTATGCAAAAGGAAATGTTCAATTTAATTCATGAGGATCATTTTGGTATAGAAAAATGTAAAAAAAGAGCTAGAGTTGTTTTGTTTTGGCCACTTATGAACAAGCAGATAGAAGATAAAATTTCAAAATGTTCTATATGTAATGAATACCAGAACAAAAACATAAGAGAGCCTATGAAACCACATGAAATTCCCAATTTACCTTGGTATAAAGTTGCGACTTTATTTGAGATTAACAAAGATGTATATTTATTAATTGTAGATTACTATTCCAACTTTTTTGAAATCTCCAAACTACCGGATACTCGAAGTCAGACAGTGATCAGTTACATGAAATCTCATTTTCCAAGATACGGTATGCCATTGATAGTGATATCTGATAATGAACCTCAGTTTGCAAGTAAAGAATTTGCAGAATTTGCAAAGAAATACAAATTTAAACATATATATCAAGCAGTCCATACCATCCACAGTCGAACGGATTAGCAGAGCGTTCAGTACAAACGGCAAAGAAATTGTTAAAGAAAGCTCAAGCAGATCATGCTGAACCTTATTTAGCATTGTTAGCTCATAGGAACACTCCAGCTAATGAGATGCTAGGATCACCAGCTCAACGACTTAGGAGTAGAAGAACAAGAAGGATTCTTCCTACATCGGAAGAATTACTTAAACCTCAAGTTGTGAAAAATGTAAAAGAAAAAATCAACCAAGAAAGAACTAAGCAGAAGTCATATTATGATCGTCATACAAAAACATTACCGTCAACTAAATAAAGGGGATCGTGTTAGGGTAAATCAAGATAATCGCTGGAAACCAGCAGTTGTAGAAGAAGTATATAAGATGCCTAGATCATATATACTAAGACAGGTGGATCAGTATTGAGAAAAATAGAAAAGACATTCGAGAAAACAATTTAGCTGTTGAAGAGAATATCAAAGGAACAGAACAAGGAGTTAATGCACAGAAAACAGATGTAAAAGGATATGATTCCAGATATTCTCAAGGGCAAAGTTTAGAAGATCAACTACCAAATTTTGCTAACACAGAAACAAGGAACAGTGAGCAAAGAACTAGAAGTGGGAGAGTGATTAGATAGCCGGCCAGGTATTTGGACTGATTTTAGACTGTTTAAAAAAAAAATGAACTCTTTAAAAAAACTGAAGATGTAATAAGGTATTGCAGTTCTCTGTAATATAATACATTCTGTGATTATAAATAAATAGTTTATAAAAACTAAAAGTGCACCCACATTATTCTATACAAAGCATAAATTTTGTAATGATAACAAAAACATATTAAGTTCAATAAAATGAAATAATGAAAATAAAAATACTTTGCAAAAATTACATTTTTTCAATGCATTTTCACTTTGATCATTTCATTTCAAATTTATCAATTGAAAAAAAGAATGTAATTTTTAAATTTAGATTTTGAAATATCATATTATTGAAAGAATAATGGTGCTTCTTCGGTAGACGGCTGCACGGATTTTTGGCGATTTACATTGGCGTAATTGTTGGCGAAGTTTTTACAATCGTCAGCCATCTTGAAAAACTCGGTTTTTATGTATTATGCATAGTAAAGTATTTGAAACTTTAAAAAAATAAATATCGTTAAAAATAATGGATTAATTTTTTTTTTTGTTGAAAACGTTGTTTTTTAAGATGGCTGGCAAATGTAAATACATTTACTAAGAGTATGAAATACTAAAATAAGGTTAAATTATTACTTTCATATAGCAAAGAAATAGAATAAAAACACCGCTATAAAAACATTGCACCAATGTTTAATTGGATTAAATTGAATATCGAATTAAAAACATCATACCAATGTTTAAAAGAATTAAAATATTTCTTAAATTCAAATACTTTAAAATAAGTTTTACAGGATATAATTATTTAACATTAAAACACATATGGCAATAAATATCTGAGCAATTTTTGAAAACAGTATATTAATTTTTAAAAAAATTGAAGTATACAGTTATAAAGTAAAAGAAAAATATGTACTTAAATTTTTTTTAGTGTTTTATGTTTTATATATTCGTAAGTACTGCAAAATAAATCGAAATCATAGTTTAGATATCAATGAAAAAAATTTGTCGGTAAAAAAGGAGGAATGTCTAATATATTTTTTACCCTTATAGCGGTTATTTCTTCCACCGTGACCACAATACCATATATGGCCGTCCTCAGTATCATCTCTTTTAACGATCTTCATATGTGATCCACATCTCTCGGACATCATTGAAGAAGCAATTAAGGACATTTCCTCCAAAAATTTTAAATAAATTTCCTCTGACCCTTGTAACAGTTTATAAATAAATCTTTGATTAGGAAAGCCAGGTTGGCCAAAATAAGGTCTCAAAGGACAATTTTTTGATTCCGATACTAATAATTCTTGGTAGTTACCAGTAACAACATTCATCTTCAAAACGGACATATCCATTCGCTTTGAAATCTAAGGAATTCGAAGAGATGAATAATAAAATTTTAAAATGGTGCAGTAATGCACAAATATGTAGTAATCAATCAGGGAGCTGATTACATCATGCATAGAATTAAAATTATTTAAATAATCATTCATAATAAAATCATTTTTCAAAAAAATGCAAAATTAAATTATATTTTAATGTTTAACAGCCATAAATAATGTTTAAAACATTAGATTAAATTTATAGATATTAAAACCAATTACTTTTAAAGTAAGATGACATCATTGATTACATCATTCACAACAACATAAAATTATATAAAATATCTTTAAATAAATTTTTATTTCAAAGAAAAATGCAAAAATAAATTGATTTTCAATATTTAGAAGCCATAAATAATATTTAAAACATGGAATTTATGCATAATAAAATGCATTATTTTAAAAATAAAATGACAACAAAGTATCGATTACCATAAATAGCTTGTCCTGCAATGGGCTTACCATAAGTCGTATAGCTCGCCAGAAAAAAAATCGCCAAAATCCGTGCAAACTTCTACCAAAGTAGCACCAGTTTAATGAGCATATAATTCTTTTGTTCATAGTTGTTAGAATTTTGCATCTGTATACCATTCTAAGAGTGGAATATAACAAATAGCTGTTTCATGAGCTCAGATTGTATGTTGATATATCAGTTATAAAAGGAAACTAATTGAATTGATAACACATTTTAACCTGTCTTGAACGATTTCACAATAGCTGACAGAAGTGTGAAATGTTTTGTTATTAAGTCTGGAAATTCTCTTTTTCAGATTTTGTATGATGTTTGAAATATTTTACTTGAACTCTTGAAATTCAATTTTTTTTTTTTTCTTTTTCAGATTTTACACAGTCTGTCTATTTAACAAGACTTTTATTGAATATAGCAACTGATCAGTCATGTACCATTAATATTATGAAAGGGGTAAACTACTTTAAATTTTTTTATTATATTTCTCCATAATAATATTTTTTTCTGTTTTATCAATTAAAAGGCTACATTGTATGTTGTATTTTAATAGAAAGTTATATTTTGATTTCTGATGAAAATGTAAATAACATTTCAAAATGGGAACTAAATAATTTAAATATTCTTAGTTATTTTGTTATTATATGGATTATCTATTTATGGTGGTTATTATCATCTATTTATGGTGGTTGTTATAATAGACTATTGTTTAAGAAATGGCAAGTATTTACTTAAATATCTTTCTCTTCATTAAACTGCATTTAATGAAGTATTCTCATATACTCTTGCGTAATTAATGTATATATATACGAGGGCTATCCAGAAAGTAGATTACGTTTTGGAATAAAAAAATAAACAATAGGAAACAAATTTTATTATATACAGATGAAAGCCACACTCAAATACTACTTTTCTACATAGTCACCATACAAATTAAGGCATTTATCGTAGCGATGTACGAGCTTGGAAATTCCTTCGTCGAAAAATTCGGCCGCCTGCGCCTTCAACCACTTCGTTACCTCTTCTTGCAGCTGTGCGTCGTCATCAAAACGCATTGATTGCAATTTCGTTTCACAGTTCACATGTTTCACCCATGTTTCGTCACCAGTAACGATGCGATCGAGTAAAGAGTCACCATCCTTATGGTAAGCGTCCAAAAAGTTCAACGCTGCAGCCATTCGCTGATTTTTGTGGTCCTCTGTCAAGATTTTTGGAATCCATCTTGCACAAAACTTGTGGTAACCAAGCTTTTCGCTGATGATTTCGTGCAACAAACTTCGCGAAATTTGTGGAAAACTCAAAGAAAGTTCCGTTATTGTGAAATTTCGATTTTCACGGACTTTAGCATCGACTTTTTCGAGAAGTTCGGCGGTCACTATGCTGGGTCTCCCACTTCGATCTTCGTCGTGAACATTGGTTCGGCCATTTTGAAATCTTATGACCCACTGACGCACTCCACCTTCAGTGATAATGTTGTCCCCATACACTTCACGAAGCTGCCGATAGATTTCTATCGGTTTACAGCTTTTTGCAGTCAGAAACCTTATTACTGAGCGCACCTCGCAGCTCGCGGGATTTTCAATTAACGCAGACATTTCAAACCGTCACAGTATCTGAACGGAGCACAGCACGAACCTCTCACTAGCACGGCTAGATGCAGACTGAGCTGCGCAACGCTCTGACCCCAAGATGGCCGCGCTAGCCCCGCCCCTAGCGGACACAGACGGAAACGTAATCTACTTCCTGGATGGCCCTCGTATATACTATTTTTTCCTTCCTCTATTTTGAAATATTGATTGGTTAATTAATGTCTTAATATAACTCTCATTCTTGAAGAAATATATTTTTCGAGAATTTTCAAAAATAGGGATTCCTTTGTATTTTGGAAAATTATGAAAAATCCATTTGACAAATTTCATGAAGTTATGATTTTGAAATGTCAAATGATGGCATTGAAAAAATTATTGATTCTGCAGTGCCAGAGCATGATCTCACCTTGTAATAGCTCAGAGACTGTGAGGGGAATGTACATATGAATTTCTTATCTTTGTGTGATCTGTCACTGGGCTTTGGAGTCGGTAGGTAAAATGAACGACTCCGACTCCCTCATATATATGTAAACATATACACATGGGTTGCAGCTTATTTTTTAATATAAAAAAAGTAATAGATGCTACAGAAACAAAATTGATGTCATAACAAATTACTTATATTAATTAGCTTTTATTACAAAATTGAAAAACTGTCATTAGTAATTTCTAAGAAGCAGTATAGCTTCGGCAAGTTCTTCTTTGATAAAGGACCATAGATCCGATTGGATAAACTTAAGAGCTGAGAAGAGTCTTTCCACACTGACTTGAGTAGGACGAAGAGCTGTTACTGTTAGGGCTACTTCTTTTAACTTTTCAGGATAGATTTTTATAAGTTCGAAAAGAGGTGCCTTGCAAGAGCAATCACATTTCTTCAAAGGCCGTGTAGAAATCTTGTTTGTATTTTTTCATGTGTATATCTAAAGACTCTTGATTCTTCATTTTCATTCGCTTTGCCGTAGCCTTTTCGATATTATCCAAATATTTCTCAAAATCTAATTCATCACTGGAGGAAGGTGATAGAAACTCAGTTGCAATGTCTGCAGTTTGCTTGTTGTTATTTGAAGACTCCATTTGTTCTTAGAATTATTTCATTCTTAATGAAAGCTCATAGATGGCTTTCTTTGCCTTTTTAATGTGTTCATCATGCAACAAAATTCAGTATTTTAGATCTACATATATTGAACCTAGCAAGATCTCATTTTCTAGCAAACTAGTTTCTCTTTTCTTCATTGAAGAAATGATTTCTTCTACAATAAACCCTCCATTTCAGAAAGAACAAACATCATATTCTTCCATTCTCGCCTCCTGTTAATTCTTCAGATTGAAGCCTTTTTGTGGATATATACAGTGTAGAACGAAGAGTTTCCAATTCTTCAAGATCATTTCACAGTTTTTCTGTTAGTGAAACATTAGGGTTATCTACACCTTCTAAAAAAGTTCTTAATTCTAACAACCGTTATATCATCAAATATGTACTTCTCATTGCATTGCTTGATCAAGATTTGCTCCTTTTCCTGCTTGCTTCCTAAGAATGGAATCAATTTTGAGAGTTTATGCTGCTTATCTAAATTTACCAGTGAGATTTGTAACTAAATGAATCAGTTTAATCAATAAGGGCAAATATTACATCCACCCTCCACCTTTATATTTATTTATTAGTTTGTCAATAAAATAGAAAATAACTATTTATTAATGTAAATAGTCCATAAATAAAAGTAATAACTCATTTTTTCATTAAATTTTTTTTTTTCAATTCACTTTAATTTCATTTCAAATTCAAACTGTCTAACATAAACTAGAGTTGGAGTCGAAGTGTTTTTAGCAAATCCAGCTCCGACTCCTTTTACTCGAAAATCTGCCTGACTCCGATTCCACAGCCCTGATCTGTCGCACCTTATTCAAAGAATTTCCATCCAACTCATAATAATGGTTATTGCTTCACAGTTTCGACTTCTTTGTTAAAATAATATTGTATTTTCACAAGTTTGCCTTTCATATTCTTTCATAAACTTGAGTACGGCCGACCATTAAAATCTACATACCAACCATACACCTATTCTAAAAAAACACACACCATTTTGTGACTGCTTTGAGCAAAATTGCTTTATCATCATGCATGTCACGCAGTGAGTGGTGCAACTAATTGGAGTGCAACATCTTGCTGTCAGAAAATTAATCCTGGTTCATTCATCCAATTTGGAAGCTAATTCTGAATGATGTGACATGTTCGCTGCTGGTAACGGCTGATCTCTACTATCCTTATCTTAAGGGCAGATGTTTTTATTTTATTTGGCTTATAATTCCTTACTAAAAATGTAGCATTTCATCTCGATATACTCCGTCTTTGATATGATTTAAATCAAATTTCTCGTCATTATAAATATCACGAATACACATCAAATAGTTTTCTGGTTGCAATTTTCTAATTTCGATTATGCGTAATGTATGCTTTACGCATGCACGCGTTGAAAGAAATGTTTAATAAAGTAAACAAATAAATATTAATTTTTTTTCCGTAAATTTTGATACCTTTTAGATCATAATTGCTCTTTATTTCATAAATTACGGTTTCATATTTTTAATTTTATAATTTCTGCATGTCATCTTATCAGATTTAAATTGTTGATCTATAATCCGGAAAAACCGATAATCTGGAATCGCCAAAGTCCCGGCGAGTCCGGATTAAAGACTTTTGACTGTATCTCATTTATGTTTTTTACCCTTTTTCAGTTCTATATTATTGTGTTTCATATGGACAAACTATATTTAAAATTTATCCATTTATGAAATTTTCCTCTTAAGTGTGATTTATTAAGATTAAATTACTGTAAACTAAAAAATCTTAATTTTGCTTCTGCAAAATTTTCCATAACATAATTTAAAATTAAAGTTCTGTGAAAAATAATTTTTTTTTTATTTTTTATGTAGAACACAGTGTTTTACCAGATAATTATATTTTTTGGTTAAAATCATCCATTTTTTATTATCTTGACTAGTGAAATGCTCATGGACTAGTTAAGTGAAAGGGATGGCTAGTGAAATGCTCGTGATGTCATGTATTAAGTTGATGATGTTGCTGGTTTTTAAAAGTAGTCAGTAATAGATCAGCATATTCTGATGCCTTATCTTTTCATCAAGCACCCTGCAGGGCTTGTTTACCCTGATGGTCCTGTTTGAGTGTATAATGGTGAGAAAATGTAGCATGGGCTTCTTGTGAGTTGTGATTAAACTGAAAGTTTTTTAAGTTTCTCAATTATGCTGCCTTAGAATATGAGGTTAAAAAAATGAAGCCAGAAATTTATTCATAAAAATGGAAATCAGAAATTGAAGACTCATATTCTAGAGAATTTTCATTCATTAAAGTATCTAAAATTTTTGTTAATCATGCATTTCACTCTACCAACAAAAACTTTTCAGTTGTGGATAGCATAAAGGATGACTGAAACAACATGTATTTTCTCAAAGGCATAAAGAAATACGTGCTATAAAATCAAAAAGAAAATAAAATTTCTTCACAAAAAATTATGAAATGGTTGTTATAAAATCCAACTGCAATTGGCTCATTGAATGTTGAATTTTCAGACCAACTGAAGCTGCTTTTAAATGCAGTGTTTCTGGATTCTGCCATAGTACAAAAGCGCCTAATATATGTAACCCATCAAAGAATTTTTTCCATTTTTTTTTTTTTTTCAAAAAAAGGGAGGGGGTTCTGTTTTGATCAAATTTAGATACTCTGGAAGCCATTCTCAAGGAAACATGCAGTAAAATGAAGAACTTTGTTATAGAAAATATTCTCTAATTCAGAACTGAAACTTTCAAAACATGCTACTTATAAATCTTTAACACTTGAATTGAACACTTAATTTGAATAGCGCTTCTGAAAATTATTTTACAAGATAAGCAAATTTTAAATATATTTTCATGTAAAATAAGAAAGAAAAGGCTATTAAATGCTAATTTTAACATATATGAGAGCTCAAGTAATAATCTAAAATGATACCAAAAATTACTCTGCTAGAAGTAAAACTTTCTTTTTCTGATTTTTTTTAAAAAATAAAATTAGGCTTAGCGAGACAAACCCCCACCTTGTATGGTGATTGCCTTCGATTACCTTCCGTTCCGCACGAGCGTCTTGAACAAAGGCGTGCCGTTGCGAAAGGGTTAATAAAGCAAACAAATAAACATTGAACTTTCTTTTGTAAATTTAGATTTTTTTGTCAGTGCTTCATTATTTCATATGCTTAATTTTATATTTTCATCTTGTTGCATTTAAATTGTCCGAATTCTGAAACTGCCGAAGTTCTGACAGGTCCGGATTTCAAACTTTGTGCTGTATTTTTTATATTTATTGTGTATTTACATATATATTATAATTATAATACTGTATTTCTTTAAATTTCTTTCTTCTGTATTTCTTAAAATTTAATGCATGAGGATAACATTTGGTAGCAACATCCTTTTGTATTGCCATGCTTTTTTTTATATTCACTATACTGTTTCTTTAAAAATAATGGATAGAGAAAACTTCTAGTAGCAACATGCTTTTATTTGTGTTGCTATATATTTTTTATATTGGCTATATTACTCTTTTTAAAAATAACGTATGACAAGAATATTTTGTTTGAACACAAAGTGATACAGAAAAAAAGTGTGGTTTAAGACTAATAGCCTCTCTGGTACTAAAAACTGTATTTTATGGGGGGGGAATCCTTCAAACTTTAGTGCTTTGAAGATTGTGTAGCATTCTACAAATGTTCCATATTCAATATTCAAGTATCTTTTTTTATTTGCTATATACCAGTAGCATTTGAAACAGCACTGTTTTTTTGTGATAGTCTCAGGAGCAGACCTTTCGCCTTGCGTTTCGTAAGTTATTTGGTCAGAGTATTTTGAAAGTATGAGATGAAAGAGAAGACTGGTTTTATCAACACTGAAAATGTCTTTAGTTGAATTCCATGTATTTCTTTGGATAATTTTTGAACCTTCAATACAGATTCAGCTAAGAAATCTTTAGACTCTCCCCTTATGATATGACATTTTTTAATGTAATTTTAATTTATACAACCTTTCAGTTGAAAACTAATTGCTCTTCATATTCACCTGTGATGTCATTTTTTGTGTCTTTTTCTTTTGCATAGGCCAGTTTGTTGGAATATTTGACAAACTGCACTTTAAAAACTTTAGTGAGTGAAAATCTGTAGGAAAATATGGTTTGAACGTCCAGATATTTTCCCTTGAATATGCAAATCTTTTGAAATGGATTTTCTGAAATCTCTAGTTTATTCTTCCAATCGCCTTCATTCAGAAACATTTGTTTTCAGTTTTCAACAGTTAGTTTTCCATAAATTTTTTATTCTTATCAATTATCTTTAAACTTCATTTTTATTTCCTTGAGAGGCTGCTTTTCATTTTCATAAAATTTAGCTGAAAATTAAATTGAAAGTAAAACCCAAAAATGAATATTTGATCATATATATATATATGTATATCTTAATGAAGGCATTCCTCCCCTTAAGCAGGTACACTGCTCAAAAAAAAAAAAAAAAAAGGCACAGTGCTATATCTCCCGTTCTACTGGGGCGATTCACGAAATTCAAATTGCGTTCTTCATGTCTCGAAAGCGCGACTTAGGATATATATTAGATTTATATATAGCACTATTCTAACATAGGTATTTTGACACAAAATCGGACTTTTTCTGAAATAACATACCAATTTTTTTACATATTTCGATTCTACGACTCAAATTATGCCAGAATACCAAGTTTTGTAAAAATCGTACGAGTAGTTTTTGAAATATTAGCTCTCAAAATTTTAGCTCCTCAGTGTTAATTGAATTTGGCAAATATTTATTTATATCTCTTTTTTTATTAAACTTTTTTGATTTTTTCTCTCACATTTCGAAATTTAGGTTCATTCCAAATAAAATTTACCCATTTTTTGTGTTTTATTTCTAAAATTTCTATTTTTAAATAATTTTTATAAATTTTTCGAAAAAAATTTTGAATTATAACCTATAAAATTTTTACCATCATCTTAAAGTAGGTATATTTTTAAGCATATCTGCAAAAAATTAGACTTTTTTATTCAAAATTTTCTAAGATGTACACAAATTTACATATTTTCGCGTTTTGAAATTTGGCATCTTTTTTTTGAGCGATAATAACGCCAAATGTGGTCTAGGGATTTTTGTTACACTGTATTGCCACAGCTATTTTTAACCATAAATTTCAAGTAAAATTTTATGGAGAATTAATTATATGACATTTTTTCCCTCAATGATGCGTAATAAATATTTATTAATACTATATGAAAAGCTATTTTTTTAAATAAATTTTTTAATATTTTTAAAAATTTCTCTGTATCTTTTTTTTTTTTTATTTATTTTTTTTAAATAAGAGTAAATTTTTGTAAGAGTAAATTTTTACCTTCGACGTTTTATCGTCTGCTACTTTACTTCGTTTAAATCGAATTGTCTAAAACTGAGAATTTTCGTTTGATGTTTATTTGAATTTTATGTCATTAACTGCACAATTTATTTCTAAACAAACTGATGCTTTTGAAGTGGCTGAAAGAGCAGCTGGTACTATCATCCATATTTTTAAAGCACAGTATATTTTTATAGAAACATAAGATTTAGAATAATCATTTTTATAAAAGTCAAATTATGATATAAAGATACAACCCTCTAGAGACTGAATTAATGGAAGTTCAATGGTTATGTAGAAATGATCTGCAACTACTTAATCGCTGGATAAGTCAGCAGATTCCGTGGACAAGTAAGAATAATTATATAAATGACACCCAACATTCTGAATTCAATTAACAACGAGGATACGATGTTTATTAAATGAATTCAAGAAGTTTTAAAACATAAAAAATCAACTCATTTTTTTATCCTAAAATGTATTTTTGTGCATAGCGTATTTTCGTTATTCTAATTTAAAATTCTAATAATTCTTAAAATTCTAATTTAGAATGTAATTGTCAAGAACTGATTCCTAATCATCAGTAATATAATAAGTAATTATTACGGTTATTAATAAATCCTTCTTATAAAGTAATTGCAAATATTTCAAAAAACTTTGTCTGAATGCAAATATTTTTCTGTGCAAATATTTTAAATTTTATATTAATCAAGATTGCACACAATATTATTTATTTCAATTCTTAACGTCAGTTCTAGTAGAAGTTACAAATCAATTATATTTAATTAAGGATTGGATTGGATTATTTAATTATGGCAAAGCACAAGAGGGCTATCTGCCTAAAGGGAGGGATGTCTTCGTGGAGGACTTTCTAAGGAAAACTGGCTCGTATACACGTTACACATCGGGAAAACCACGGAAATACCCATGCAACCAGCCCGTTCGCGGGATTCGAACCTCGGACTGAACTACCAGTGATCAGCGTCTTTACCGCTCGGCCGTTTGTGGGCCTTTATGAAATGGAAGGCGATAACTTTATTTAAAATGATTGTCAGAAATACCAAAATGTTTCGAAAAGTTGGATACTTTTTAATATACTTTCAGAATGCTTAAAGAAAAAGAGAAGAAAAATAAATTTTTTCGTAAAATTTAGTATTTGTATTTTTTTTAATTAAAACTTTTCAATGTTATGATATTTGATTCTTGCGATTTCAGAAATAAAATATTTGACTAAAATATGAATAATATTTTAAGAAACCAAATGTAGGATAAAATTGTGTAAAGCAATGGGCACAATGATAAAACTGTTTAAAGCAGTGTATGCAAGTCATCCTAAGTTAAAATGTCGGTTATACATCTCTCTTATTTATATATATCTTTTCTGAACGGAACATTGAAAGGCGTGTAAAACTGTGCTTTACTGTATTTTCTCTTTTAATATAGTATGCAGTTTTCAAACTCATCGTAGTCTGGGTTACAAAGTATTCTTCCGAAAGAAACGCAGTTAAAATAAATAAAATCAAATTCTGGAAAATTGATATTAATAAATACATTTAAAATGCTCAGTTCGAAGGAATAAATAGAAAATTTTAAAACAAATATCTGAAGAGACAATGCAACACACAATTAAAATAAAAGTATAAAAATTTAAAAATTACCTAAAATAATAACTATGATGAAAAATATATATAAAGAAAACTATTTGAAAAAAAAATAAACGCTGCACCTTTATTTACGCAGTTCGAATAGGTAAATAGAAATTTTTAAAACAGTTATTCGGGGGAAAAAAAAAACTTGCAACTTAAACAATTAAAATGAAATTCGAAAAAGAAAAAATTACTTAAAATAATAAGTTATAATTAAAAATATAATATAAAGAATATTATTTGGAAAAAAGGAACGATGGTGACTTTTTTTCATCTCACGGGAAAGGAAACTAGGTTGCCATATATTAAGAAGTTCGCCAAGTGAAGTATTCTTGGCGCAAACTGACAAAAAAGTGCCAACATAAATTTGTGAATTTCTCCGTAAATTTCGCTCCAAATTTTACAAAATTTCATATTTAGGCGTAATTTGAGTCATAGAATCGAAATATGTAAAAAAATTGGTATATTATTTCAGAAAAAGTCCGATTTTGTGTCAAAATACCTATGTTAGAATAGTGCTATATATAAATCTAATATATATCCTAAGTCGCGCTTTCGAGACATGAAGAACGCAATTTGAATTTTGTCAATCGGCCCAGTAGATCGGGAGATATAGGACTGTCCCATTTTTTTTTTTTAGCAGTGTACATGGAGGTAAGGAAGGAAGGAGTGGCCAGCTCGGCACTAAGAGTGAAACACTGCTCTGAAGCTTCGGTCTCCAGATGGGGGGGGGTTGCTTACATTCGAAAACCCCCTTGACAGTGCTTCAATAGTATTTCGACACATGACAGTTCCACACAAATCGAAAAACGGAACATTTCCATGTAAAAGAAACTTTCATTATGTGATGGATAATAGCAATTTGTATAGTTTAGTGACATTTACACGAAAACCACGTCTTGTTTATATATATATATATAACTAACAACAGCGATTTTGATTATGAATTTGTTTTCTAAAATTCTAAGCTGTTGAACTACAAAAATATAGATTTTAGCAAAAATGTTTATTCGCTACTTTAATGTTTCAAACGCCAAAATGTTTTAAATAAAATAATTTTTTTTTGTCATCCACATATTATTATGACATGTACTTTTAAAAAATATTTAGAGGAGAGGCTTCATAATTGCTCATTTCAAACCTATCATTTTATTTTTATATAACTTAAAAATAATCACTTTGGGTTTCACGTTTTACTTATTTGGGTTAAGTAAAAAATAGAATTACCACCAAATGCTGCAATCCTTGTCAAAATTAATAAATATACACACGTATATGCCAGTAAGTTAACTTTTCCTTGATTTGGATAGTTATTATTTATTATATTATCAGAAAATTATTAAACTGTGTAAAATCATTAAAGGAGATATTGAGTGCTCTGCCAAAATATATTTACTAGAAGATTTGAATTTGATGATGAATGTATCCTAAAACGTGTTTTAAGTCAAAAGTTTGAAACTTGATGTCTAAATGTAAGTACTATAAAATTATGCATGTTAGAATATTTGTAACAAGGCACATAGGTCAGGTTGAGTTTTTATTAAATAGAGTAAGGCATGCAAGGGCTATCTGCCTAAAGGGAGAGATGCCATCGTGGAGAAATTTTGAAGAAAAACTGATCTTTGAGTCGGTATTAAAAATAATGCATGTAATTTTCATTCAAATTATATTTATACATAGTTCTTATGCAAAAGTTTCAGGTATATGCTAAATTATTGTAAATTATACTCGAAAAATATAGTGAATGCACAGAAATTAAAGATTTGCACATGCCAGAAATGAAAAATATGAAATATGTATGGGTATTTATGCATATGCTTGCAAAAAGCATGTATCTATCTTTAATAAAATACATAAATATTTATTAAATTATATATAAATATATATGAAATTAAGGATTTATTCATTCATAAACACCTGTGAAAGTTACTGTGAGGAAATCTAATTATTAAATGTATCTAAATTTATAATGATTATAAATATTATCTAAATATATAATAACATCAACATTAAATTGTAAACATAAATTGAAATCCTGTTGACAAATATGTTATAAAACTATTTAAGCAAGAATTGTTCGTACTGGGAAGCAATCTGTTAAAAGGTATTATAAAGCAAATTCTATGAAATGCGTACTTAAGAAAGTAATGAAGAAGAGTTTTAGAATATGTATTGTTGAAATTAAGGGTAAAAAATCTGACAAGTATAATTAAAAGAATTATTCTCCTCACATTTTATAATAACTCAATTACAAGTTTTAAATAATATTAAAAAAATCCTTTTATTATTCCATTTCAGAAATATTCAGAGAAAGTTAAGTACTATTTAACGTTATTTCACTATTAAAATAAAAGATGCTCTAATTTGAAATGGACCAAATAGAGCATT
Source organism: Stegodyphus dumicola (assembly GCF_044657685.1). Classification (NCBI taxonomy): domain Eukaryota; kingdom Metazoa; phylum Arthropoda; class Arachnida; order Araneae; family Eresidae; genus Stegodyphus; species Stegodyphus dumicola. The sequence goes on along the minus strand of NC_140772.1, from coordinate 61,938,090 downwards.
AATTATAAATTGACTTAAATTTTTCGACTTAAAAGATGCAATCAGAAGCTAAAAAATCATGTCATATTTTAGAAAGAAGCTCTATAAATAGAAAAGAAATAATACATTATTTTAATATTAATACAAGCAAATACCGAAAATCCGCCAATTCCTGAAATCCGCATTGCCTCTCAAAATATAAACATTCAGTTTATTGGTTCTGGAAACTGCAACATTGAGTACGGAATATCGAAGAAAAAATACTTACCAAATAATGACAGCATAATTACTTAATGAGTCATAACGGAAATACCGAATTAATTACATTATAATAAAAGCTTTTTCCCCTCTAATCTGCGTCATGGTAAAAAAGCAGACGATTCACTCAACTCTTCTTTCAAGTTCACGATTCACGTTGTTGTATTTTCTGAGCTTTGTTATTTCACGAGATTATTTAGTGCTGCCTTTTTCTTTTATCCAGATATTTTGTGGATAAATTAAGAATATTTTAAATTTCAGCCCTTTTTAATACAATTACAGATAAGAAATGCACTCATGGTTTTACCGCTTGCAACATTGAAAAACGTAAGCACGTTGCATTGACGGTAATACAAAAAGTGCAAATTCTGTAAAAGATGGAGACAGATGCAACTCCTCAGAATCATATGGAATTGCGACATGATTGTGTATGATATACAGAAAAATAAAGAAAAGCTGTTGAAATTTTACAGCAATAGTGATTCTCACACCGGAATCCGAAACCAGAAATCTTTGCACGAGGCGAAATCGGCAAACCTCAATGCTGTGTATATATAATACAATGGATAATATAATCAATTTATATATGTAATAATAATTTAATGCATATAATAAGTTATTGTAATAATGTATATAATAATTTAATTAAATGTATCTAATAAGCCTTATTTATTTTGCACTTTTAGTATGAAAATTATGATTTATCTTTTCTGTCCTGAAATCCGCAAAATCCTAAAATCCGCACAACCTCTGGTCCTAAACTTTGTGGATTTCTGGACGTCTACTGTAATACAATAAACTTTGATCTTAATTTTTTTAATCCTTAACCGAATAAAATCGAATTACCTTAATTTTTTTTTCTAATGTAATTAAGGAAAACTTGTGAAAATATTTCATTCAAACTAAACTGTTCTGAGCAAACTGTATTGTGAAAAGTATAGCATTTAATTCTGTTCAGAATAAAATTTTGTTTAAAAATGTTCTCTTTTCATATACTTAGGACTCTGAAATATTGTAGAAAAAGAAAATATATACATTTATATCTATATTTACAACGTAATTACAAAATATTTATATCCAATTATGTCAAAACCTATTGATCTTATTGGTAAATGATCCAATGTTTTGTCACCACGAAGGGATAGCCAGTGCTTCAAAGCAGTGTATGGGGAAAACCGGTTAGGGCCACTCCATCTTCCTAGTGTCATTTGCAGGTAGCCTCCATATGCTTTGCCATATTTAAGTAACCAACCAATCAAATTTATGCATGATTTTTAAACTAACAAAACCAGAAACTCACCAAAAACCACTATAGTTACCCAACTGGGAGGTGTATGAGAATTACAGTGTCAGGTGTTGTATTGCCAACATTCGCTTTCTAAACTTAGATTGTCGTTTACTTTTTCATGGAATTGAAGGAAGGAGTAGAAGTGCAGATATGAAAATCTTGATTGATATAAAATTAGCAATGTGTATGCAGAAAAGGACAACTTCATATAATTTTGAAATTATTTTACAAGAAACATTTTAGCAAATTATAGCAATTTCACATCATTATTTCTGTTATAAGTATAACAGAAATAATGATGTGAAAATAAACAGTAATAATCATTTTTTATATTACTAATAATTAGAATTCAGTTTATGACAAACATTCTAAATTAGAATTTTAAGCACACAGTTGAAATGCGCTACATAGAAAAAGGCATTTTAGGATAAAAATTGAGTTAAGTGTTTATTTTTTGAAATTTATCTTAGATTTATTTACTAAAGATCATGTCCTCATGGCTCTCAAATCCAGAATATCTGTGGATGATATCTACATAACTTTTGAACTTCTGAAATTTGTCTGATTAATTCATTTACTATAGGATTGAATATATCACAATCTGAGGTTTAAAACAATGCTTACTGTAAATTTTATGTTTGCATAAAATATATATTATGCTTCGAAAAAGGGGTTTTGGAGGTATTAGTGAATTTTCAAGTATAGAAAAATCTGATATGGACACCACATTACTTCCTTGTATGACCTATTAAATTATGCACATTTTTTGCCGCACATCATTTAAATTTATTTCCTTGCATTATTCTAACTTAATTAACTGGTTCCTTGAGTCAAACTGAAAATGACTTCAAAAATTGCAAATTTTGAAATTAAATATGCTGGTAAGTTTTTTCTTTTTGTATGTACAGGTGTTAAACTTTTATTATTTTTTGTAACGAGTATAAAATTTCCAAACAGAAGTACAGGAGATTTGCTATTTGTCCAAAATTCCAAAATATATATAGATTTTTTCAAAATTAATATTGCTAAAGCAGATATTTTCATCATTTTAAGCACTTCTGTGATTGGAAGTACATGACTCTGACAAACGATTGTGGAAACAAAGGCCCGATAAGGATTTTAAATTGGGTAAGGGATATATATATATACAGTACAAAGTCCGTAATACAGACTCGTCAGAACTTCAATTCCGGATTATAGATCATCAGCTTAAATCTGGTAAGATGCCATGCAGAAATTACACAATTAAAAATATGAAACCATAATTTATGAAATAAAGAGCAATTATGATCTAAAAAGCATAATATATTTTTGTTTACTTTATTAAACATTTCTTTCAATGTAAGTTGTTTAAGTTGCTTAGTTTTTTGTGCTAATACTTTCTCTTTAATTCTATAAACAGACATAATTTCTTGTTCAGTTACAAAATTCCACTGTTCAAGTCCTGTAATTGCTGTGTCGAGAATACCGACTAACTTGTCAATCGAAATCGTTTCATTTTCAATAACGTTCTCTGTAACTTTCTTCACTATCAGAAGCGCGCATGGGTAAACACTTTATTGGCTTTATGCGCACGCGTAACGGACGTGCGCATCAAATGCGCATGCGTAAGTTTGTGGCTTTGAGGTCCGGATTATAGATCATTCCGGATAATGGATGTCCGGATTAGAGACTTTGTGCTTTATAATTTTGTAAACAGTGTAATGTAATATCTCTTATTAATATCTGAACTATCTCTTCCAATTTTGAGTAAACTAATTGTTAATTAATACCTGGTAGTATCTCTAATGATGAGAAAGTGAATGCTAAAATTCTTCTTCAGTAATTCTATCACATGATAATTTTATTTCTGTCAGTTCTATTCATCATACATTCTATATTCTGATGCTTCAAATATTTTGATAACTTACAGGAAGTTTATATTTTAATATTTTCTCAGGCAATCCCAGCTGTTAATCATTTCCTTCAAAATTCATCTATTGCTCAATCCATCCTAAATGATGAAAGTTTGGAAGGAACAATGTTAGTAATTTTTCATCTAAATATTAATAAAAGTTTCTAAAATCTTTTTGGTTTTAGCGAAAGTTTTCCAACAAAAAATGTTTTAATAAGGTTAGGGCATGTAAGCAATACCTTTAGTGTGGGTAGTAATCACCACCAAATCTATGGTTCTCCGCCAATGTTTTGGTGGTCAAAGCCTTCGGGCCAGAAACTTGGTGGCTGCAAGTTAAAAAAACAGATCAACTCATTTCGGACGTTCTGTGCAGAACGGAAGATAAGATAGCACCAGCAAGATGTAGCTGAAGGTGTGAGAAAAGGTAGAAGTCTGAAGAAGCGATGTTGGGGCGATATGGTGGGTGTGCCAAAAGCTCTCATTTGAGTTTCTGCTGAGTCCAGCTGGTGAATGCAGATGCATGTGGTCTTGCATTATCTTGATGGAGCATTACCTTTTTGTGCCGGAATTCAATTCATTGTTTTTCCTTCCTTGTTCGATGTTTAGTCAACATGAACTAGCATCTCGCTGTACACCTTACTGTTGAGGGTTTTACCCTTGCCCAGATATTCTTTGTGGATAATACCACAACAATCCCACCAGATACAAAGCATGATCTTTTTGTTAGTCAAATTGTGCTTTGTGCCGCCGCCGGGCTCACCAGGCCCAGACCAACCTTCTTTTCGGCCTGTATTGTTAAAGTAAATTCACTTTTAATCACAAATGATGATCCAGTCCAGAATTTTGTCCTTGTGTTGATATTTGTGCAGATTAGTTCAGGCCTGAACACATCTGTACTTATCTGCATCAGTCAGCCTATGCGGCATCCAGTGACTGAACGATTATGTCAAGTTTATGTGATGCATAGCATGAACAATGGACATAGTGCTAACATCTAACTCCTTAGCAAGCTCTCAAGTGATTGCATACTGATCTTCTTTCACAAGTTCTCGCAGGCATCGTCAACATCAGTAGGCCGGCCAGAGCACCTTTCTTCTTGTATGTCATAGTCTTTGTTTTCGAACTTTCAATATCAAACATTCACAGTGTCATATGATACAATATTAATATTAATGCCTAAAGTTATACACATGATTTGGTGTCATTCTGTAGCTGACTTTTTGCAACAGAACTGGAAGTAAATGATGGTTCTAATCTGATAGCCTGATGGTACCATTTCAAACACCTTGTACTTAATGATAAATAACATCTTGTACTTAATTATAAGTATTACTTTTTTACAATTTTGAAACACATTGTTTTAAAGGAAGTCTCTTTCTTTCAGATGCCAAAAATGTTTTGACAAAATATGATTAAACATGCCGACACAAACTGTTTGCGCAGATGATATTTGTGATAGCGGGAAACTTTCGTTAAAACCCAATATAAAATGAATGTATAAGGCAAAATTTATGACATTTTGAAATTTGTTTCTTTCTGAATTGTATATTTTTATATTTATTTTTAAGTTAAAAAAATTATAACTATTTATTATTTGTTATTTTTCTTTTCAGCCAGATTCTTGGAAGGAGTATTCCGTACATTGGAGGTACTTTTTAAAATTTATGTCAGAAAGTTCTTTACTCTCAAGCAGCACTAGCACCAGGCTATTTGCCACCCACCTGCGAATTAAAATTAAAACTCTTCAAAATCAACTTTTTTTTTTATTTTTATTTTCTATCAATGATAGAAGAGAATTTAAAAATAAAAGCGCTTTTCAAAATCAACTTTTTTTATTTTCATTTTCTATCAATGATAGAAGAAAATTTATAAGAAAGAATAAAGTAACAGAACCACATTTTAAAAAATTAAATTGTATTTTAATCAAAAATGCAGTTGAAATTTATGCATAAAAATTTAAGTAATTAAACAGTAAATTAACTTTTTGACAACTAATTTTTATTCTTCCACATTTTAGATGAATGAAAAATAGATTATTTTTCCTATGTCTAATTTGGCACATACATAATTTCCAGCTGCTATTAATCTCAGTTTTAGAAATCAGTTCTTGTGACATGAAAAATTATATTTCACCGCTTGCCACATGAACGGGAAAAGTCAGTAATATTCTTAATGAAATGGACAAATTACTAAAGATAAATTGCTGGAAGTAAGTTAACAGCAGAATGTGAACAACATTTTGAGTTTTAAATTTATCTTTGTAAATATCTTTAAAAGCACGTCTTTAGATCCAGCCCCCAAAACCGTTACTTTTTTCAAAGCCTTTATCAATTTCTGATAAATTGTATAGGAAATTAAAATCACCACAGTACAGTTTTAGTAGTTAAAAACATTTATTTTAGGATGTTCGTGCAGTATCCAAAAACGCATAGAATACATAATTCTAAATTCATCTTTAGGTATTTATAGTGATTTGGTTTGATATTCATACCAAAACTGATGTGTCTTTTGCCTTCATCAGATTTTAACTGCAGATTTAAATTCAGATGCCCCATTTACATCTTCACTAATTTTTTTTTTTTTTTTTAAACAATTTTAAGGATATTACTGAATTAGAATCTGATTTGTATTCTAATAAAAATGTTTTCCTTCAGTGAATACTAAAGCAAATTTAATAGTCATAGTTTTATCTTGAAGCTGTTTGCTGATAGGATTTATTCTGTTAAGAATATTGTGCCAAATTATCAGAGGGAATAAATTTAGCAATCTTAGCAAATATTCTTTCTGACCTCAAATCTTACTAAGATATTATACATTTCTTTCTTGGAATTAATATCTTGCTATGATATCACATTGTTTTTCTTCCATAAAATGGCACAAGCAATAACTGATGGTACAAAGACCTACAATGAAATTTCTCCAGGCCCGTCTTAAGGAATTAGGCGCTCATGGGCTACTAAAAATAATGCGCTCTTCTTCCTAAGAAAATACACAGAATGGCAAATGGGAGTCGGAAAAGTTATACAAAACAAAAGTGTCAGAACTAGAAAAAAACTATTTATTACTTTTATAATAAACTGTTATCTTTATTGTAACTTTTCTTTAAAGTCACTTATTTAAAAGATGGGTATAAATGTTTACCCAGATTTGAGGGGATTATCTCAATAATGACAGTTCCAATCAGTTTTTAGTCTAATCCTTAGAACTTGATCGGAACTATTATATGATTCTCCATCAGTGCATAACATAAACAAAAATAAAATTTAATTAAATAAAAAACCATTTAAGAACAAAAACACACCTTAATCTAAACAAATGTAACTTATATATTTACTTTCCTAGCTTTTTCTTTGGCAAACTGATCAATAATATCACTAGTATTTAAATTTTCAAATAAATCTCTTTCAATAGACAGAATACTTAAATCATTGAGTTTACTCTGTCCCAAAGAAGATCGTAAGTAATTTTTTATTCTTTTGATTGTTGAAAATGATCTTTCGCCACTGTAGTTTGTTGTGGCGATACTTAAAAATATGCGCAGTGCTGTGGTTACGTTTGGAAATGTAGATTTAATTTTTAACTCGATTATTGTCTTTACACTTAGTTCTGCGATAGATATATTTTCGGTATTTTCCAATAAATTCACATGTTTAAAATGCAGGCATTCTTCAATAAAGTTGTTTTCTAAATCATTCTGATATATTTCACACAACTTTGCAGCATTATTTCTAATTATGTCTTCATTTATATTTTTTAAATTAACTAGAAACCCAAATGTTGAATAAATGTCAACATATGCACATTTTCTCTTTTGTACTTCTGCTAGAATTTTATCAATAATAGCATAATATGTTTTTATGCGGAATTCGTCATTTGCATCAAGTTGCACTTCTTCTGACGTATTTTCGTCGAACTGTCTTTTTCCTTTCCGTAACCGTTTGTATTCATAACAGCCAGATAATTTTATACCTTCTGATTTGTAAAGGTTAAATGAATCTATATTTCATTTCGATTGTACAAATTTTTCTAAAGAAGCATATAATGAAACAATGCATTCAATTGTAATATCAACTTTTTGAAGCGATATATTAGTTTTATCGATGGTTTCCAATATTTCACTCCAAAATGCTATCATAATAGCAGTTTCCAATGAGTTGAACTCATTTAACAACCCCTGGGCTTCAACTTTTGTTGCAGGCTTTTGAAAATTATCTTCGTAAAGTTTAGTTAAAGCATTTTTAAAATTTTCATAGCCCGAAACCACTACTTTCACTGAATCAGCTCTTGCTGACCAACGAGTGTCGCTTAATTTTTTGGGAACTTTATTTTTTGCTGTTAGCGTATTTTTTAAAATTTCCCATCTTGATGTTGATGCGGCAAAGAAATTGTATAAGTTTTGTAGAAACAAAAACAATTTAGTTGCTTGTATGCAGCATTCAGCTGCCGATTGTCCAATTAAATTTAAAGAATGTGCCGCACAGGGCACGTAAATGGCAAGATTATTTCTAGATTTAATGCGTGCTTTGAGGCCGTTATATATACCCGACATATTAGAGGCATTATCATAAGATTGTCCTCTACAATCTTCCAAACTAATATCTAAATCAGATAATAGCTTTAAAATACAGTCTTGCATTTCTGAGCTCTTATGGAGAGTATTCTCCAAAAATTTTAAAAACCTTTCAACGGGTGTTCCATTTTTATTGACATATCTTACGACAATGGTTAATTGATCCATATGGGAAATATTGGGCGTCGAATCTACTATAATAGAGTAATATTTTGCCTCTTTTAGTTCCGTGATAATAAAACATCTAACATTTCTGCCCAATATTTTTAGAAACTCATCACAAATATTTGCAGATAAATAAGAAATATTCCCAGTACCTACCTTTATTTGCAAAATTAAATATATGTTGTTGCAAAATAGGGTCAAATTTTGCTAAAAGTTCTAAGCACCCTAAATAATTCCCATTATGTTTATCACCAATAGTTTGATTTTCTCTCCTAAACTCCTTGAACTTAAAAATTTTATGACTTCGATGATACGTTCTAAAATATTTTTCCAGTAATTCGTATTTTTTTCCATTGATATAATAGAATAATTTTTGAAATATTCCCATTTTTCTGTAGATCTGTTCACAATTATGCGGGTGTTTTCTTTATGAAGGGCTGAATTTTCATGGTCCGAAATTTTTTCACTGTGTTTCCAATCGTTAAAACCTGCACTAAATGGATTATTGGCACTACCAAACAGTTTGCAAGGGATGCAATATACTTTTCCTGAAGTATTTGAGTATAAAAGCCAGTTTCTTTTTTGTTGTTTTCCATTTTGTAAACGTCTATAAAATATCATTTTTGTAGCATACCTGCTCTGTGATTTGTAGACCACTTTAGATGCAGAAAAGTCTAGTTCTTGAATATCTGCCTCTACGTTAGATATGTTCTTCATTATATCTATAATTTAATCTTCGCTTAATCTTCCCCATAATGCTGGATCAGTATAATTAACACTCAACATATTACTAAGTTCATCTTCATCTAAATATTCTCTTTCTTGATCTTCTGGCTGTGGCTGTTCCATGTTTTGTTGTTTCTGGTCTTCTTCTTTTTCTTTCACATTTGATTGCTGGGCATTATTGTCATACTGTTGTTGATTTTTTTCTTTTCCCTCTTTGTGTTGCTCATCCTCTGTAATATCCATAGAAAGTGTTTCGCCTTTTTTAAAGAAATTTGTTAATGTAGGCATTTTTTCCAAGAGAGCTTTTTGCCTCACCTCTTTCTCTTCTTTTAATTTACGGTTGGCGGAACGAGATAATATTTTTTGTTTATGTTTCATGGTTAGTCTTCCTACATAATGGAATAAAAAATTGTTATAAAATTGTTAAATATGTATATATCATTATTAATTAATTTTTAGCTAATATATACACTAGTGGGGGAAAAAAAAAAAAAGCATAATAATAATAAAAAAAAAAGGCATTTAGCAAGATAATATTTATTAATTTTAAAAGGTTAAAAAATAAATTGGTTTTTTTTCTCATTTTATATTTAAAAATATACTTACTTTAAGGTATAAAGAAATTAGGTAGTATATTGAACGGTTTATAAAAATCAAAGTGGACAAAAAAAATGCATATTGTTTAATTAATACCTTGTATGCCTGCCCTTTGCTTTATAAAGTGCTTCAGCTCGATCTGGCATACTTTTGACCAACTTTTTGCAGAAATCCGGATCAATCCTGTCCCATTCTTCATGCGTTATCCTTTTTAACTCATCAATGTTTTTTGGCTGTCTTTCCCTTATTCTTGTTTTCAGGTGAGTCCAGAGATGTTCTATTGGATTCATATCTGACATTTGTCATTGGGGTGGTGATTAGGATGGCCAGCTTAGCACAATAATCTTCTTATCTCTGAAATATTCTCTTGAATGCATTGAACGATGCTTTGGATCATTATCTTGTTGGAATTCATATCCATTAAGACCCATTTTTGAAGCTGACAATGCAAGACAAGAGTCGATTATCCTAGTATATTTAAGGGAATCCATATTTCCCTCAATGATCATTAACATTCCAGTGCCATTAGAGCTAAAACAACCCCAAACCATAATATGCCCTCCGCCATGTTTAACAGTAGGCTTTAAATTTTTCAAATTATATCTTTCCCCTACCTTACGACGCACATATCTTCATCCATCTGATCCAAACAAGTTTATCTTGGTCTCATCTGACCAGATTATGCTATTCCAATGCTCTTGAGTGTAATAAACCCATTTCTTAGCATGCTCATATCTGCTTAAAACATTTTCAGGACTTAAATATGGTTTAGAACAGGCAACTCTGCCAGGCAAACCTATAGAACACAATCCACGACGAATTGTTCTAGATGAAACACATTTTCTTTTTCTGTCATTAATTATATTTTTCAATTTATTTGATCCTAATTTAGGATCTTTTGAGATATTTTGCTTCAAAAAAGTTAAATCACCTGATGAGAGTGACAACTTTCGGCCAGATACCGGTTTTCGAGATGAAGACCCTCTTATAATATATTTTTTAACAATTCTGGAAATTGTTGATTGATTTATGGAGTATTTTTTTGCTAACTCCATTTGGCTCATTCCAGACTTGTGGAAAGCTACAATTTGAGCCTTGTCTTCAATTGATAATTGCTTTGACATGGATGCACTGAATCATAAAATTTTTTTATGTTTTTTGGCGGGAAAAGGCAAATTTTTTCAATATGCATTTTTTTTGTCCACTTTGATTTTTATAAACCATTCAATATACTACCTAATTTCTTTATACCTTAAAGTAAATATATTTTTAAATATAAAATGAGAAAAAAAAACCAATTTATTTTTTAACCTTTTAAAATTAATAAATATTATCTTGCTAAATGCCATTTTTTTGATTATGTGTTTTTTTTTGTCCAGTAGTGTATGTAAAAGGAAAAGCACGTACCTTAGGAAGATAATAATATAATTGAATAATTTCCACTTAATTTTCAATTTTTAATTCACCTTATTCAGTCGACAAATACTAAAATTATATCAATTTTACTTTTGTCATGCAATCTATATTAAGGTACACATCAGTGACCCCTTTATGTTCCTATCTTTTATCAGGATTGTTAAAATAATACAATTTACGTTTAGATAAATGAATATGCCCTGGCGACGTGGTGAGTATACGTAGGTGGTCTTATATTAACTCCAGTACAGCTACGACAGTTCAAATGCGACTGAAACAAAAGTACGATCGGTAGGGTGTTACTTCTATTTCGCGTTGCCCTTCTCTATCTATCGTTTTTCAGCACATTTGGAAGAAATAAAAATCAGTTTAATATTTTAAGAAGTGTTTTAATTTAAAAATAAGTAAAAACTAATAAAATGAAAAATAAATTTTTACTATATCGCAAATAAAAAATTGCCGCCTCAAAAGGCTTGCGCCCTGGGGCTATAGCCCATTTAGCCCTGTGGTTAGGGCGGCACTGAATTTCTCATGAGCATATGCATTTGATAACATTGTGTATAATCACATCTTAAAGGCATTACCATTTTTTTCCCTTCATTCTCAGTAAGAACAAAAACACACAGTACTGGCAGCCTTGGCAGTATCTTAAATGATTTCATTTGGGGATCGCCTGCTTATATCACAAGTTTGTTTCATACAGACCAGCAGTTTTAACGATTTTCACAAAAATTTTAACGATGCAGAGCCATGTAACATGAGAGCGGAGGCTCCTCAATTTACATGGCTCTGCATTTACTTTTTCATGGTTTGGCATTATCTTTATTAGATAGTATATGAATATTTTTTTGTGCATATTGTTTTTTTTCCAATAGATTATGAATGTCAAGTCCTTCTCCTTGAAACTTTGTACAGAATTACTGAAAATGGAAATAGAAGGCAATGGGCAAAGGTTTGGTTTCAAGATATGCAAACAAGATCTTTATTTTTGAATATGAATCCTAATAGTTTTGAACTAGTAAGAGCTATTCATATACTCAAAATTAATGTGGTTGAAATAATCTGATGATTTTGAGATTGAAGCCAATGCTATGAAATGTTTGCTCAAATATTTATTTGTGCTCTAAAATATTCACTGCTGTTCATTATAGCAGTACCATTCTTCTCTTCAGCCTCTTATTTTTTTATCTCATTTTTCAAATGTTCTTCATGGGATCTGATTATTTTTTTAGTACTAAAGATTAGCAATACTGCAAGTCTTGTTGAGGTTAGAGTTCTAGCAAGATGAAGTAACCTCACAGACTGCCAGAAAAAGCCATGATTGTGCTTCAGCAAATGTTTCCCAGTCGTGATTTTTAAAGTAGGAAATATTCCCTGGTCAATTTTCAAAGAAAGAACTATTCCCTGGTCCATATTCATCAACACATAACTGCTGAACTATCCAAAGTTCAAAATGTTCATAACTTTAAAAATGCTGATGAACTCAGCATAACTTCATAAGAAATTATTGTTACAGTATTCCAATTAACATGATTAAAATAGTGGTTCAGGTGGAGAACGTGGAAAATTTGTTAAAAATAAGAAATTGAAAAGAGATTGTCACAATTATAATATTATGAATATTATTATGTATTAAATTATTCTGTAAAATAGATGGATATTGAAGCATTACATTTCATGATTCTAATTTCAGTTTCAATATTAGACTTCTTTTATAATTATTTGAAATCTGCATAGTATCCATTGCAAAGTTTAATAACTTTTTGATCTTGGAAGTTTCTTTTACTCGGGGAAAAAAATGCTGCTAATTAGCAGAATCATTAAAAATTTTGCTGAATTATTTTAATGATTGGTATTAATTGCAGAGATTTCAAAGTATACCTATTATTTATAAAAAAATTACAGTTTTATTTATTTATTAATTTAAAAATTGTATATGTTACCCTCAATATATAAAATGCGGGAATTTTATAGAATGCCTGTCACTTTTAGGCAAAATATGAAATATGAGAATTATTATACAGTACAAAGTCTCTAATCCGGACGTCCATTATCCGGAATGATCTATAATCCGGACCTCAAAGACACAAACTTACGCATGTGCGTGTGCGTAAAGCCAGTAAAGCGTATACCCATGCGCGCTTCTGATAGTGAAGAAAGTAACAGAGAAAGTTATCGAAAATGAAAAGATTTCGATTGACACGTTAGTTGGTATTCTCAACACAGCAATTACAGGACTTGAACAATGGAACTTTGTAACTGAACAAGAAATTATGTCTGTTTATAGAATTAAAGAGAAAGTATTAGCACAAAAAATGAAGCAACATAAACAACTTACATTGAAAGAAATATTTAATAAAGTAAACAAATAAAAAATAAGCTTTTTTTTTTTTAAAAAAAAATTTTGATACCCTTTAGATCATAATTGCTCTTTATTTCATAAATTACGGTTTCAGATTTTGAATTGTATAATTTCTGCATGCCATCTTACCAGATTTAAATTGATGATCTATAATCAGGGAAAACGCCTAATCCGGAATCGCCGAAGTCCTAATGACGATTTGAGATTAGGCGTTTTTCCTGATTATATATATTCCCGATTATATATATTGTTTTTCCCGATTATATGTATAATGAACAGCACTGATCCTAACGAGTCCAGATTACGGACTTTGTACTGTATACCTTATCTAGGCACAGCATATAATATCTAGGCATTCCATAGAATCATGAATACTCTTTAGGGAAAGTATGAAAGAAGGTCATGCTAAGGCTACTATTAAAAGATGCCTCAAGACTACAGATATTTTCAAAAAATAAATAAAGACTACCATTGAAAAACTTTTATTCAAAATATGTAAAAAGAAATTAATGAAATGAGCTTGGTACACCACAATAAATTTGTATTCTCTATCAATAAGCTCTACTGGACAATGGGAATTAAATTCAGAAAAAATTATAAGTTTCACAGCAATGCTCCTTTTAATACTTCTGCCCCCCTAGCATGGCTCACAAAAGTGGATGTACAGTTAAATATCATTCTGTGTAATGTTATTTTATTTGGTTGAAATTTCTTTTAACATTTTGTCATGTACTCCATCTCCAATAGCCAAATGAGTTTCACGAAATATCTTAATAACTTGGTGTTTGTGATATAATACTGTACAGCACTGATGCCTTCTTTAGCAGGATAATGAGTTTACTTTTGCTTTCCACAAATATTACATAATAGCGATTCAGCAATTAATAGTCCCATGGTTCCTTCTTTGTAGTCATTTCGTTTTTTTTTGCATAATTTATTAACTTTGTGTAAGTAGTTTTGGTTGTTCAAAACGATTGAGAAATGTATTTCATACTTTGCTCGTTTGTCAGTGGCATGCATAAAACATTTAATTGTTTCATACATTATTGTATAGTTTCTGTCATTCTATAAAATGCCCAAGTATTGGGTCAGTCCATAAATTCGTTTACATTTTTTCGTAAATTTTTAAATAATATAAAAAAACAAAATTTAAAATTTAACATATATTTTCCTCCATTATCTGCAATGTCTCGCCATCTTACAGGCAGCTTTTTTTATGCCATTGCTGTAGAAAGACTCTGGTTTTGATGCAAATAAACTTGAAAGTTCATTGTGTACATCCTGTTTAGAATTTAATTTTTTTCCCAGTAAAAAAAAAAATTTGTAAGGCATGAAATAAGTGAAAATCACTTGGGGCAATATCTGGGGAGTAAGCAGGATGTGGCAAAAGCTCCCAATTAAATTCTCTAATTTTTTGCAGCATTGTTCGTGCCGTATGCGGTCTAGCATTATCATGATGAAACAATACTTTCATGATATTCACCAATTATGGACGTTTTTTGATCAATTCTGAGTTTAGATGGTAAAGTTGTTCACTATAAACTTCTGAACTAATCGTTTGATTTGGTTCTAACAATTCAAAGCGTCCTGAATGGGGTTCATCATCAATGCTACTTTTTCCAACTTAAAATTTTTTAAACCATTTCTGGGCAGTCCTTACACTAATAGTGTGTTTACCATGTACACTATTAATTTTTATCGCTGCATACCTGGCAAATTCACCACATGAAAATAAAAAAAATGTAGCACAGCACATTTGTACTGATTATCTATATTCATCTTCTATGGGTACTAAATTGCGTTCGATATTTACAAAAGTTGGTGATGAACTGAATAATGTATTAGTCAAACGATGACAAGTTTCAACAGGTTCAAAATTGTATTGTTTTAGTAAATGCATCATAGTGAATTCCACGCATACTCTTAATGCGCATGAACTTATGGACTGACCTGATATTTTGTAAATTGCCGAATTTAATATTTTGCCAGTAACATGTACACTGAAGTGCGACTGAATTGGTCATAACAGCTGCCTCATAATGGAGCCTGGATTCATAAAGTCTATAGAAGTGTTCTAAAGATATGGCCTTTCCAGACATTTTCTAGAATTTTCTGTAAATCAATCAAGACACTGGTTCTTCACTTTTATCTTTTTTTCACTTTTATCTGGTGGTGGATGGTGTGCTTTTACATCCCTTTTTAGAATATCCCAAATGTGTTGAATGAGATTTAAGTCAGAATTCTCAATGACCATTTCAGCAAGCAGAATTCAGTAGAATGTACACCGTGGGGGGGGGAGATCAGACCTTTTTCTGAAATAACATACCAATTTTTTTCCATATTTTGATTCTACGATTCAAATTATGTCAAACTACCAAGTTTTGTAAAAATTGCACAAGTAGTTTTTAAAAAATTAGCTCTCATTAGCTCCTCAATGTTAATTCAGTTTTGTATATATTTATTAATCTCTCTTTTTTTTTTTTATTAAACTTATTTGATTCTTCCTTTCACATTTTGAAATTTAGGTTCATTCCAAATAAAATTCACCCATTTTATATGATTTATTTTTACTTATGATTAATATTATTATTTATTTTTACTCTACAGTCACACTTCAGTTTATTAAATTTCTGTAGATTAACTAAGGTTTCAATTAAATTCATTTTATGATGAATGAAATATAGAATATCTCACATTAACTATAAACCCCCCTCTTTTAGCAATCCAGAAGAGCATTAAATTACATCAACAAAAAGGAAGTTGAATGCAGGTAAAATTATATTTTATTTGAAATAATGCCTTTATAATCATTTGAATTAATGTTTGATACTTAACATGTAACAACATAAAATTACTTCTGAAAATTATATATTAGTGCTATAATTTTATTTCTTTTATGGTAAAATTTTTACGTATATTAATTTGTTATGTAATTAATACAAAATTATTATTTACAAAATCAATGCTCATAATGGGTATTAATTTTAATGAAAGATTTTTCAAAATAAATTAGAATGATTTTCTCTGTTTAGTATAGAATTCTCTGAAAGTTGAAATTAAATTCTCATAGATTGCTGTAAGCCACCAGCAGCAAGAATCCTAGCACTAAGTTTACCATTAACATTTTTTAATCCAACAATCATCCTTTTATTTTCTTCTTTATTTAGAAGTTGAAAGTTTAACATATATCAGCTGTTCTTCCAGTGATGAACAACAATTACAGGAACCTTTTTTTTTTTTTAGTCATTAGTTTAGCATTTCTTGAAGTAGACAAGCCTAAATGATAAGCAAGAGTGGAAAAGCAACTAGGAGACAATTACTTACATGTTTACTTGAAAAGAATTTAAATTTTCTGGAAACTATATATTGATTGGAAATATGCTTTAATACTTCATTTTATTATAAAATTTTTATTTACAATAATTTCTTTTTCTAAAATTAATATATAAGTCATCATTTATAAAATTACCCATTATAATTGGAAATAATTTTAGTATAAAAATGATTACATACTTTGTATTGACATTGCTGTAACAATTCGCAGGATTATGAGATGAATGTAATATTGAAAAATATTCTTTGTTTCAGTTCTTCACTTTTATCTTTTTTTACTTCTGTCTTTTTTTTCAACTTCCTAGCAATGAATTCATCAAATTAAAAATTAATACTGTTCTTTTATCTTGATCTTTTATATTCTTGAAAATATTCTTTTTTCCTTCCAGAACATGCCAATTCTCTAAATATTTTGTTTTGTCTTTTCTAGTGTTTAATGAACTTTCTAGGAGTACTAAGAATTAATAAGTTATTTTTGAACATTTTTAAAATTAAAAGAAAAATCACATTATCACTGATTTGACAGAATTCGAAGTTTTCTTCCAGACTAATATCAGATTGTCTAGAAATACTTTCTTGATTATCTAACATAAAAAACTCTTAAAAAAAAAAATCTGGAATATAGTAATTGTGCCACCATGGTTATGGTGGTTAGCAATGCTTGCTGCTATATCTTTGGACCTGGGCTTGAATTTGATAAAAGATAAGGATTTTTTTTTATCTTTATGGCATGGAAATACTTAAAATCCTTTGATCTGATAGATTTCTCAAGAAATGATGGATGTAGGAAACAGATATGAGACTTGACATACCTAGTACCCCTCAGGGTATTTTGTATCAAAATTGGGATGGAACTAGGCAGAAGTCATGCTGTTCCATATAATATACCTAAGATCTTGACAAAAATAGATGCTATCTTCTATCTCTTGGTAAGGTGAATTTTGTAGATAAGCAACAAGAATAAGGCAATGATTGTAAATGATTGGAATAATTTTTTAAAAGTTTGCACACATAAAAAATTGTTTTGCTTGCAAGCTTCAGATGCAGATAAATAATATAAAATTAAAATAGTAATGAAGTAAGTATGAAGGAACCTAGACCTCTTATTAATTTCCATATAAAAATGATAAATGGTTTTTGAGATTAATATGCAATCTTTTTTTTTTTTTTTTTCCAGTAACAAATAAATATATTTTTTTGGTGCTTATTGCAAAAGTGTAATATCAATATAATTTTAATTCCACCCTAAGAATGAAATAGAGGCATATTTAGTTATTAACTAGTAATTACATACATGTAAAATATTTGGAGAAGAAGAAAGAGGAAGAGGACCAAAAGAATATATCTCATAAAAGTGCATTTTTTTAAAAAGTGCAAGATGGACCCTTATATAATTTTTTTTTTATAATTAGCAAGATTGAGGCTTCATTTGGAATCAGTTTCAAATGAAATTAAGTACAAAAATCTATGCCAAACTAACAGTAAATTTTGAAACTTAAATCTCTTCATTTGAAATTTTGCCAAGCTAAGGTTAACTTTTACCAATTTTGATTTTTTTTAAAAAACTTGTTTATTATTATTTACATTAACTTCAGTCTGTACAAGAAATCAAAGTTGCAAATTCTGCATCATTTGTAAATCTGAAACTACTAAGTTTTAACAAATATGTTTAATAATGCTAAGTAGAACACCTGGAATTTCTATTTGATTATTTCAAAGTTTAGTGTAAAGTAATTAATTTCCAATTAATTTTATAAAATTTGGGTTTTAATTTGAATTTAATAGTTAATGGATTAAGTGTGAGTATTTGATTCAATAAAATTTGATTATTCTTGCTAAACATCGTAATGTAATTATAAATTGTTATCCAATTACATTACAAGATTGCTCTTGTTTTTTTGCTTTAAAATAAAATGCTAACATTTCATTATTATTGAACATTTCAGTATTCAGATTAAATACTGCTTAATTAGAATACAATATTAATACTAAATTATAGTTGAATATATTTATAATAAATTATTACACATATAGTTAATTATATAGCATGCAATTTATATTTTGCTTCTTTTTAGAGTCTTTTCTTTTGTTGCTAAGACTGTTAAATTTGGAGATGTTTGGGTAAGGACCATTTTGTCAGTAGTGTTAAGTAGATACTCAATATAACAGATGTGACATGTGAATTCTATGAATTAAATTCAATGCATAAGTTTAAAATAACAAGGAATAAATATTTTGAATACTTAATTAACTATGTTACTCTCATTCATATAACAATAAAGTTAATTGCATGCTGAATGTTTTAAGACAATTTTCTGGTTAGAAAATTTTGAAATTTCTAGAATAAATCTGTTTTTACTAGTTTCAGGCAGCATATTTCAACGAAAATATCTATTTTGACCGCTATCAAATGCAATTTAACGATGTTTTTGCGTGATATCTGTATGTAAGGACAGAATAAAATACTCTTTTCCTTCAAAAAAATTATAAAACTATTTTAAAATTAATTCTGAAGAGAATTTTTCTTGGTGTCTGTATGAATGTATGTACGTACGTATCTCGCATAACTCAAAAACGAGTAACCTCAGAACGTTGAAATTTTGTATATAGGACTGCTATAACATTTAGATGTGCACCTCGTATTTTGGTTGCAATCAGCCACTCCAAACGCATATAAATATATTTATATATATATCCACTCTGTTACCCGGCTCAGTGATCTCGGTTTCTTTACTCTTATATGTTTGTAAATTGTACATTTTGTGCTTTAAAAATCATTGTATTATGTTGTTTTTATCTTCCGGTTACAGTTTTTATGACTTTAGTAAATCTGTATGCAATATTTTTAGAATTATCAACAATTTTAAAGTTGTCTAAGTGCCGCTAAGCCTTTTTTTTTTTGTGGCAGCTATTGATGTTTACATTTGAAACAGGAGACTAGTGGATTTGTTGCCAATCTAGAGAAATTAAGCTTCGCAACAACAAAGATAATGCATTCATTTATTATTGCCAATTAAATCATGCTTAATTCTTTCTGGAATTTTTTCGAGGAAATAAGCGTTTAAGATTTACTTCGTAATTTTTAATACAGATATTTTGAGTTTTTATGTATTTTTGCCTTGTCGCGAAGTGAAAACTGAATTAATTGAATGAGAAATACTCAATCGTCTGTGAAAAACTGTTCCTTTTTTGTTTTGTTTGCTTAATTTCTTTTATACATCATTCTAGCTTTATTATAGTATTTAAATAGAACATGTGGCAACGATTAGATAATTCTATTCTTTAAATGATATAAATTTTGTGCATTATGAGTTATAATATGAACGAAATATAATACTGTTAAGTGAATCTAGCACCAGAGTGTCACTAGGGTAAACAAATACTAGAGTGAATTTTAAAGAATGCATTTATTCTATTGTGGTTTATGCGCTGTCGGCGAAGTAGATTTAATTCAATTCCATAAGTTTAAATGAAATGCAAGTACAAATGCTTATAATTTAATATTCCGTACAAGGAAGTTATGTGGTGTACACATCAGATTTTTTATATGAGAAAGAGAAAGATGCGTGTGCGGAAAGAAATTTGATGAGCTCATTTTGCTCATCGTATTCAATAGTTAAGGGATAGAAATACCAGTGGTTGAAAGAGTGATAAATTATTGAGTTTCCACTGTATTATTCCCTTTTCAAATAATCATGGAAAAAAAAAATCTGATGTGTACACCGTAAGACTTCCTTGTATGGAATATTAAATTATACATATTTTTTCTTGCATTTCATTTAAACTTATTGGATTGAATTAAATCTATTTCGTCTATAGCGCATAAACCACAACATAATAAATGTACTCTTTAAAATTCACGATATTTGTTAATCATAGCAACACTCTGGTGCCAGGTTCACTTAACAGCGTTATGTTTTGTTCATATTATAACTCAGAATGCACAAAATTTATATCTTTTGGATAATACATGTTCTATTCAAATACTTTAATAAAGATCTAGAATGATGTATAAAAGAAATTAAGCAAACAAAACAAAAAAGAAACTGTTTTTCACAGATGATTCAGTATTTCTCATTCAGTGAATTCAGTTCTCACTTCGCGACAAAGCAAAAAAACATAAAAATGCAAAAATATCTATATTAAAAATTATAAAGTAAATCTTAAACATTTATTTCCTCAAAAAAATTCCAGAAAAGATTAAGCATGATTTCATTCAGAATAATAAATGAAGGCTTTATCTTTGTTGTTGTGAAGCTTAGTCTCTCTAGATTGGCAACAAATCTACTATTCTGCCGTTTCAAATGTAAACAAACATGTCCGCCATGTTATTTAAAAATTAGGCTTAACTGCACTTAAACAGCTTTTAAATTGTTGATAATTCTACAAATATTGCTTGCAGATTTCCTAAAGTCATAAAAACCGTAATCAAAAGTTAAGAACAACATAATTCAATCGTTTCTAAAGCAAAAAATGCACAATTTACAAACATATAAGAGTAAAGAAACTGAGATCACTGAGCCGGGTAACAGAGTGGATATATATATAAATATATTTATATACGTTTGGTATTGCCGATTGCAACCAAAATACAAGGTGCACATCTACATGTTATTGCAGTCCTATATGCAAAATTTCAACGTTCTGAGGCTACTCGTTTTTTAAATATGCGAGATACGAACGTACAGACACCACGAAAAATTCACTTCAGAATTCATTTTAAAGCAGTTTTATAATTTTTTTTTGGTGGAAAAGAGTCTTTCGTTCTGTCCTTATGTACGGATGTCACGCAAAAACATCCTTAAATTGCATTTGATAGCGGTCAAAATGGATATTTTTGTTGAAATATGCTGCCTGAAATTTTTCACGATTACAATACTTCCTTTTTACTTTGCACAAAGAAGTAAAAATAAAATCAAGATTCTCATGAAAGCAAGATTTCAAAAAATGCATGCTAAAATATGGTATATGAAAATACATAGTGCTTTTTAAATCATTTCCCTTCAGTATTGGTGCATAATGAATTGTGCGACACATTGATGTTTTTGCAGGATCTTCCAGGTTTTCCAATATGTGTTCAGATTGTAAAAAATTTATTATTTTGTTTCTTGTAGCATCTTATATACTTTAGATTTAAAAAAAATTTTTCATGAAAATAATTGAAACAGTATTTCTTCAGAAGTATTTTTTTTCATAATATGAATGAAATAGAAACATTCAGTATGATGAGTATATAATTTACAACTTTCAATGTAGATTTTATGTTTGCATTTTATATATATATATATATCAAGTTTTCAAATTTCTTGAAGCATTTTCTGTATCTTTTTAAAATGATAATATTTAGACAGGCTTTAGTTTCTGCTGTAGCTGTTAGAAAACCTAGTAGTGTATCAAACTGTATAATTTAGCATGTTAAAATTTATATAATATGAATTTATTAATTTCATAATAAATCATTTTTTAAATTTATTTTTTTCGTAAAGAGCAAAATGTTGTGTTTTAAATTAGATATTAAACTTGTGATGATTAAATTTATGATTTTTCGTATATGTGCAGTTTTCTATTTAGTAGAATAGGATATATATTATGTAGTGTGTTATTTAATGCTTCACAAATGGATATGTATTTGTAAATCAATGACTTGATGCTCCAAACAAACCTGTAACAACTTAAAAAATTAGATAGACACAAAAGATTGTTTTAATGATAGTTGAACATAGACGTTTGCCTAGGATTGTCAAGATACGGTGAAGTGTTCTGTTTACTAACAGAAAGTTATTTAAATCTTTTTTTATTTCTAGCAAAATATTATTTAACCTGAAATTTATGTGGCATTTGAATATTATAAATAGTGTGAGCAGTGAAATGTACAGTGAAATTTCCCACAATAGAAGCTTTGCATAGTTCTTAAGTCCTTGGGTTTTTTGGAAATGATTTTTAATCCTTAAAAATCTCAAGTTTGGGCCAGAATTTGCAAACTGTCATTAATTTTGCTCATCTGACATTTTCATCCCTTTGCTAAGAAAGTGAATGGCTGTACATACAGCTTTCATTCATACTGAGAAAAAAAAAGGTGTAAAAATATAAGGGTGGTTTGTTAGATCATGCATTTTTTAAGTTAGTGTTATTTTTTATTTTATTAGTTTTATTTAAGGTATAAAAATGTATATTATATATTGTATTTAAGGTGCAAACATTGTAGCAGTCATTTTCTGGATATTTTATGTGTCTTTATATATGTATATATGTTAACGGTGAAACACCGAAATCTGGAGAATGCCGACTTTCACCAGTGAATGTCAGCATTCACATAGTCTCTTGGTGTATGTCCAAAATATTTTCCAAATATTCTTATTTCTGACTTACCACCGGCCAATGTCGACATTCACCATGTAGTAATGGTGAATGTTGAACATATAACAATATTATATTTTCTTCTCCATAATTCAGTCGCGAATAAACGCACTTGAGACTTGAAATAAGAACTTAAGAACATGAGAACCTAAAACACACAATACATTCAAAATGAGAAAGGAAAATAATAGAAGTTAAAAACTTACTTAATTATACAGTACGTTCTAAATGAGAAAATAAAATAACAGTAATAAAAAACTTACTAAATTATGTGATTCAAATCTTATTTATTACAACAACTTAAACTATTATGGCACTTTATGACCTCTCTTTTCAACTTTCACCAGAGTATATCTGTGATTGTCGACATACACCGGTGAGGGTCCGAATATACAAGAATGTAGTGAAATATTCGGTCTTTCACCGACGTATTTGGTGAATGTTGATATTCTCCATGAAAGTCGACATTCTCCAATTTCGGCCTTCATGGTAACATATATATATACTTTCTTGGAAGGGGCTTTAAGGATAAAATGAATAGAAATTATCAATAGAAATTTTATAGAAAGGGAAAACAGGCTGAAAAATATTGTAAAGTACCATCTGTGGAGGGACCTATATTTCTGCAGAGAATTTAAATGCTTCATGGACCTTTGATTAATGCATATCTTCAAATTCATAATTTTTAGGAAATCCAGGGTTCGTACGATCCTTAAAAGTTCTTAGGTTTTTTGGAATAGATTTTTGGTCCTGAAAAGTCCTTAATTTCAACCAAAATTGGCAGAAGGTCTCTTAATTTTAATCACCCGAAATTTCTGTCTGTTTTTACGACTGCTATTTTGAGTGTGAATTAGCATTTTGCATGAATATTTTTGGCGATTCACTGACAAATATAGTTATCTTTTGAATGGGTTCATGAATTATAATGTGTTCTTAATATAAAGGTTGCATACTCGAATTTCTAGGCAAGAAGTGAAACAAGCATTTCAAAATTATTTCAGTGAAGAGATTTTAAACAACCTTTCACTTTTGGGGATGTTAGTTCTTTTATTAAACGGTTCTAAATTTGGCAATTTTAAGATCAGTTTCTATAGAAAATTTTTAATTCGGAGATCTGGGAATTTTTCGATTTTTTTTTTTTTTACGTTATAACATTGAAAATCATTAAAGTAATGGTAATATATTGAAATTATATTTAAAAAATAGCATTAAAATAAAGCATTTTTATTTTTCGCTTTCATTTTATAAAATGACATAACTTTCCATTTTCACGACTTATTGTAAAATATTTTGAATCTGAAAAATAAATAAGGTCATAAATGCTATAAAGCACAGTTTACGAAACAGTTCTTAGCAAAAGCAAAGTAGCTATGCAATTAATTAAAAGTGTCTCTCTCCTTTTTTTGGGGGGGGGTAAGCCTTTTTTCTCATGTAATTGTCTCAGAATTCACAGAATATACATAAGAGTTCTCTATAAAATTAATTTTGCACTTTTCTAATCTCTCTCTCTCTCTTTTTTTTTAATAATTCTAGCTTTTACTGTTACAGAATGAGTAGGGGTAATTTTTCTTTAGGATTTTAGACTTTATAACTTTGACAGTTTAGATGGATTTGAAGGCAAGATTTATTGACACGAATCTAGAAGATTCCAGAAAAATACAACAAAATGAAAATTGTCTTCATAGTATTAACACATAATGGACGTATTTTACAGAAAGTTTGTGATGAATTTCATACTTTTTGGAGAATTTTTGGAAGAGAAATGAAAGTATAATATTTGAATGTTTTACTTCTGATACTAGAAGTTTTTTCTTAACATGTATATCTTCTCTTTATTTTCCTTACTTTTCACTAGATATAAGCATGGAAAATATCAAAAATTCTAAAAATCTAATCACTTGGGCAGGCATTTATAGAAAAGAAATTTTTCTGTTTATGAAAAAATTGAAAACTGAAAATTTAAAAGATTTATCTTATATGTCTCAGTGCATCATACATAGGGCTGGCACTAGACATTTTCCTACCTGATTTACCTGCTCTGTGGGTCCTTAATTCTGCTGCCTAGTGTCTTCCTAAATTCTAAAAGTTTTGCCACTACTAGATTTTGTTGCTCGGTGTGTCACTAAATTCTAAAATTTCTGCCACAAAATTTCAGCCCTTACCCATATATCATTTCGTATTTATTCTGAATGTTCATAGTACTAAAGAAATAAAATTTGCAACTTTTTCTATATGTTCAAAATGCATTTAGTTTATTAGAATAACAAAAATCTCTAGTTAAATTCAAAACTTCTAAAATGGAGCGGAACCGTATTAAAAGGGGGAAGGGGAAGTAAGGAGAAAGAAAATTATTCTTCAAAAATATGTACAGTTATTATTATGTAAATTAACTGTTATTTATAATTTCAGCATTTACTATAACTTCTCCTTTCCGTTTCCTCATGAGAATGTAAATTAGTTTCTGAACTGGAGTTTTTGAATTGTAAGACAGAGTGTGTTTCTGGCCTCCGCTTGCGCGCTGTATTAATTCCTGCCAGCTCTGATAATTTGTAATTATTCATCTTTGTGTTATCGTTGCCAACATTTGAATTTATTACGACAATAGAGTTACAGAGTCAGCATAGATTCAAATTAAATTGTGTAGTCTTTTACTATTAGTCTACATTTTTAGTTTGAATTTGACTGTTTCTGTTTACTTGCATCACTGCGAGCTGTAGTTGATAGTGTTAGTTTAAGAATGTGCCTTTATGTTCTAAGTTCTTTTTAAATAAAAGGATTATTTAAAACTTTATCTGACTTTGTCAGTAATTTCAGACATGGCAGTAATTTGCTTCTGACAGGGGTTTGGGACTATTTAACTTTTACCAGATCAAGTAAAACCTCATAGGTACATTGCCGAGAGAATGACAAGTTAGAAGATAAAGCACGTAGAAACTAGCAGGAACATTAGTTTGCATACTGAAACGAATTTCTAATTGTTAGAAAATATGCTTAAAGAGAAGCAAATTGATATAAATTAGCCAAAATGCCTGGGAGGTCTTCAAATTAGAAAGTTCTGATTAATTTACATGTCCTTGGCTACTAGAACTTCAGGGAAGTGAGCAGCTATTCGCTGATCTTCTTACAACTATAAAATATAATATCAAAGAATGGTTAAAATATCCTTTTATTCACTCAAAGAAATGCTAACAGACGGCCCTTCTCGGACTTAAAGGAAAGCCTCCGCTTGGGCTTTAACTTAAGATAGAAAATAAGAAACTAAACTAATTCATCCATTGAGTGGGTTGATAAAATGAGTTCCAAGTTTGCTTGGAGACTAAACACTGGGGGTCCTGCAACAAGCTGACCACTTGTCCAGGGCTTATGCTGGTGCACTCCGGGATCCAATGTCAAGAAAGCAGATTTCGAGGCACTGCAGGCCGTGGCACACTGAGTTTAGATCAGTAGTTAAATTTATTTTATGCTCTTTTAACTTTTTTCAAACATTTTCTGATTTTCTTATAAATTGGCCAGTATTTTAATGACTACAAATTGTGTCACTAGGGCATTTGTTTTATGGTACGGTTGTGATGAGTTTATCATATTGTTTTTAGAATTTTCTTGAAAAACAATGAAAATGAAGCTACCTGAATTTGTTATAGTACTTCTTTATTACTATGGTACTTATTACTTAAAGGATGGCAAGAACCGTTAGATTAATGGACTGCCAAAGCAGCATTCTTACTTAGAACTCTTTTTGTGTCAGGCGGGTTATAAGTGACTGTGGTTAGGACTGACATCTGTTTGGCAATGATTTAAAGAATGAAAAGTGATAAGTAGCATTGCTGCTTTGACACAGTTCATTAACCAGAGGGCTCTTGGCACCATTTAAATAATATAACACAGTAATAAGGAGTAAAAGATATTTTTCATTTTAAATGTCTTTTTCTTAACATATTTCTGTTTCCTTCCTTTTTTTTATTTTTGTGATTTTCTTGAGTGTCGAAAATTGCAAAAATGGCTCTATTCTAGTAATATGGACAAGTATCTATGAAAAGTAGTTTCTTTATTAATAATAAAGATACTGAAAACTAAGAATTTAAAGGATTCATCTTATATATTTGAATGCTTATTATATCATTTTGTAAAATTTTCAGGAGTTATTCTCAATAATGAAATAACTAAAGAAATAAGATTAACAACTTCTTTTGCATGTTCTAAATACATGCAGTTTATTAGAACAACAATTTTAATTAACTGAACAAAATTTAAACTGGAAAAAAAATATTAGAGAGGAAGAAACTGGTTATATAAAACAAAAGAAAAATATTTCTTCAAAGGGATATTGGTGAAAGTATTAACAAATTAGCAAAAACTTCAGAAGATGGTGCACAGACTACTAAGAATTTGGATTTATTTGTTTAATCTAATAAACTTGGAAAAGCTGTTAAGGAGAAGAAAATAAATATAAATAAGCTAAAATAACCAGAAACATTTCAGCTTAAAAAGACATGAGTAAGTGTTTTGTATCTTGTAGTGCTGAACTATTCAAATAATTTTTTAAACCAATGTAATAAATTATATGCATAATTATCTGTTTAAAAAATGTCTTTAAATTGCGATTTTAATAGGGCTATTTTTAATGAATACTTTTTAAGATAAAAATTTTTTAATAGTGATTGGTAGTGATTTTTTTAAAAGTGTAAAATATTCTTTAAAATAAGTGGGACTATTATGAGTACAAAGTAGAAGTGTTTCAAGCAAACATGTTCTTACTGTAAACTATTTGAAAACTTTTAGGGAATTTATTTTATTAAACTTGTGTCAAGTTAAATTTCAGACTATTTAGTGATAATTCATAGTAAATTTCTTTATGTTAAGTATTAGATTGTGTTTAATGATAATGCAATCTACATACTTCTGCTTTATTGTAATGCATACTACATACATAACTTTATATTAATATATTTCTGATTTTTTTTTAATTGGAAGAGTGAAAGCAGTTGCATAGATAATTGCTTTGATTTATTCAGTTCTGTTTGTTGATATGTCATTATTATTATTATAATTTTTTGTATTCATGATTCTTTGTCATCAATCCTGAGTCATCAATTTTCATTTAAAGAAATGTATATGAAGCCTGATTATAGCCATCTGTCACATCCAACCACCTCTAAAAGTAAATTATCATTTCTTAGACCATGAATAAACACTATTATCACCTCTCTGAAGTATTCACCTCCATAGAAGACCAAAATCGTCTGGAAGTTGTCTCAAGGATTTCACCATATGCATGCACATATTTAGACAATCTTCCAAAATTTTCTTTATTTTGAGACATCATATACTTTTGCATTGCCAATGAATATTGTCATATTCATAACTGCCTTTTATGTTATATTGTCAGATTTACCATACATAATTCATAAACTGCTTGATGTAAAATATTATGAATTTTTAAACTATATGTAATGTGTAAAAATTCTCCATCATTTTGAATTTTTAAGTCTGTTTCAGATATATTTAAAAAGCTCATGTTTATTTGACTCATTAAGTTTATTTTAGATATATTTTAATAATGTCTGGAGTATCCTGAAAGATCAGGATAAAAAACGGGTTGCATTTCTTGGTTGCATTCTATTAAATTGCTGTGGAGCAGATATTGGCACTAAAATTGGAACATAATGTGCTGAAATGGATGCAGTGTTATTGTTAGTTGAATTGGAGTGATTGCCTATTTTTGTAACTGTTTACACTGGAGTTAAGCATTTGAATACATTATTTCCTCTGTAAAAGTGGTTCTCAAATTGTGTTACCATCGGGGATGTGCGAAAATATTATGAATGCTGGTAAAAAAGCAAAATATTCAAAAAGTTTAAATTTGCCATTGAATAAAAGGGAATGTAATCCTGTAGATTTCCAATGTGACCACTACTAATACTGAAACATGTATGAAATCAAAGTTACGTGTTGCAATTAGCCCAACCCATATGAATCACACTGCTTGATTTCTTATGCTTGCTATGTTGCCATTTGCTTTCCTGCAATATTACTGTATACTGTATAAAATGCTGGGCAGGCAACCATATTTTTAGGAAGTGAGTTATGTTTTCCTTTACAATTAGGAAATCCAAAACAGTTCAAAAACAACGAATCACTGGATCCATTATTTTGTTAATAGAGGGCATTGCGTATGATATTATTTCCAAGACATGTAGTCATGTTTTTAAGACTCATTTAAGGTTAATTGTCTGTGTGATAAATTCATAAATATTTGTGTATATTTGTTGAAAAATAGTTATTAACTTAATATTAAAGGAACAATTGAAGATTTTGCTAGTGTGCAATTAGTAGAATACAAGTTTAATGATTAAAATGTTGATATTTTGAGGCGTATTCGGAAACTAAGTACCGTTTTGGAAAAAAATAAATAAATAAATAAATAAATAAATAAGTAAAAAAATAGTAAAACAATTTTTTCGAATCCAATTTTATTTTTACATGAAAATACATGTCTTAAACTATTTTTCAACATAGTTTCCGCCAATGATCAAACACTTGTCACAGCGGGTGACCAGTTTTTGTATACCATCGTCAAAGAAACTTCCCGCCAGTTTCGATAACCACGACTCCACAGCATTTTTCGTGTCATCATCAGATCCAAAGCGCTTGCCACCAAGCTCGTGCTTTATGTGCAGGAACAAGTGATAGTCGTACGGCGGCAAGTCCGGGCTGTATGGCGGGTGATCGAACTGCTCCCAATGAAACTGTCGAATTAACGATTGAGTGACACCATCATTATGGGGCCAAGCATTGTCATGGAGCAACACAATTCCTTTACTGAGCATTCCTCTTCGTTTGCTTTGAATGGCATGCCTTAGTTTTGTTAAAGTCTCACAATATCGTGCCACATTAATGGTTTCACCTTTGTGAAGAAAGTAAGTAAGCAAAATGCCTTTCCTATCCCAGAAGACAGTGCATATGATTTTTTGTGATGACATTGTCACTTTGAACTTTTGTTTTTTCGGAGAATGAGTGTGTCTCCACTTCTATTGCGAAAGGTTGATCTAATTCTAATTGAAGTGAAATACTTCAACAATCTGCAAAAATAATCATTTTATTTACAAAGCAACCTGGATTGCATCGAAGGTTCACTGCTAACTAACTACGTCGCAAACTAAAAACTAACATTCTTTTTCAGAAGCGAAGCACCCTCTAACGGCGATACATAAATCATTTGGGGGAATTTTCCACACTCTCCACCTGATAATTTTTGCAAAAATTATCACTATTTCAGTATACAAATAATAAAAACGTAAGAAAGCAACTTATATATCAAGTACATTCAACTGATGTAAGTATAAACTGCAAGTATAAACTACGTCGCAAACTAAAAACTAACATTCTTTTTCAGAAGTGAAGCACCATCTAACGGCGATACATAAATCATTTGGGGGAATTTTCCACACTCCCCACTTGATAATTTTTGCAAAAATTATCACTATTTCAGTATACAAATAATAAAAATGTAAGAAAGCAACTTATATATCAAGTACATTCAACTGATGTAAGTATAAACTGCAAAAGGAAATTATAAATTAAACAAATATAGTTAATTGCATCAACTCAAATGTTACTCAATACGTAAATATTAATTCAAATTACAAACAGTAAATTATTAGTAATAACTAAACTAATTATCTAAAATTAATGTTAGTGAATATGAAATATAAGAAGTAAAATTAAAAGGTTACAAATTTAGTTCATTTTCAGTCTGATAGTTCAAGGGGTATATCAGTTGCACAGGTCTCTTAAGGTCCCCTTTTTTAGTTTTTACCACACATGATCGTACAAGACCATCATGTCCTTTGAAGACTTGAATTACTCGACCTAAATCCCAGAGGAACTTAGATTTAGTTGTTCCTTCAAGTAAACTATATCACCAATTTTAAGATTTTTCTTGGCTTCTGGTGTACCGAAGAAGTGAGCATTTCTCAACTCAAGAAGATACTGATTTTTTCCATTTTTTCCAGAACTGTTTTATAAGTGTTGTCTGATATTCTATTCATTTTATTAGACTCTTTCTTGTTGGAGAGTTATTCAGGATCTCAGCAAAGTTGTATGGATATTCATCCTTATGTCCGATCAATAGAAAATCAGCTGGTGCAAGCGGTTCAGGTTCATGTAAATCGTTGTAAACGTAGGTCAAAGGACGTCTATTCACAATATTTTTGACCTCTGTCAACACAGTCATAAATTCGTCAAAATTCAGTTGAGCTCTGTCTAATATCTTTTTCAACGGTTCTTTTATGGTTTTCATAAGGCGTTCATAAAAAGCTCCCCACCATGGAGCAAGCTCGACGATAAATTTCCAAGTCAAGCCTTCATTTGCTAGAAAATTTTGAAAGTCTGTACCTTTAATTATGCTGTAAAAATACTGTAAATCGTTGGCAGCATATTTGAAAGTTTTCGCGTTATCTGAATAAAAGGTGCGACAGTTTCCTCTTCTTGAAATGAAACGTCTGAGAGCCAAAATGAATTTGTTTGCAAACATATTGGAAATGAGTTCTAGATGTAACGCTCGTGTAACAGCGCACGTAAACAATACGATGTATGATTTCTGAATGTCGTTTCCAGACCTGATGTAAACTGGACCTGTGAAATCCACGCCTGTAACATAGAAAGGTGGAGTTTCAACAATTCGATCTTTAGGTAACTGAGCTGTCATTTGTTTCGCTGGTTTTACTGCATATTTCCGACAAATTAAACAGTTCCCTAAGACTTTCTTTACCAACTGACAGCCTTTAGGAATCCAAAATTTCTGTCTTAGTTTGCCTAAAGTTGCTGCAACTCCCGCATGCAGAACGTTATTATGTTCCCTTTTTACAATTAATTCAGTAAATTTGGAATCTTCAGGAAGAAGAACTGGATACTTCTCGTCAACTGTATATTTGGTTTCTTCTAATCTTCCCTTAATTCGAAGAATTTTATTTTCATCAAGAAACGGTGCCAAGCTGAATATATCAGAGCTTGGAAAAATTGACTTGTTAAATTGAAGAGCCTTAATTTCAGGTGTGAAGAAATCCATCTGGGCTTTACGAACACAAAATATTTCAGTGTCCTGAATTTCAGAATCACTTAAGTGTTCCACTATTAGCAGGCAGTTTTCTTGCCTTAGCAACGAAACGTCTAATCCATGCCATAATCCTGAGATATTTCAGCACATTACTGAATTTTGTTATATCCAATAGTTGATCATCT
The DNA here is from genome assembly GCF_044657685.1 of Stegodyphus dumicola. Taxonomy (NCBI): domain Eukaryota; kingdom Metazoa; phylum Arthropoda; class Arachnida; order Araneae; family Eresidae; genus Stegodyphus; species Stegodyphus dumicola. Next base: position 61,905,905 of record NC_140772.1, on the reverse strand, counting down.
CTTTTCACAACAATGTTATAAACAGATATTTTACTACGGAGTTCTAGTTTTTTATCGTTTCCCACGTCAAACGTCGGTTGAACTCGCCAGTCTATACGTTTGTTTTGTAACCATTCTGGTCCAAACCACCAAAGTGAACAATTTCTTAAATTAGCAACAGTAGTTCCTCGTGATATGAGGTTGGAGGGGTTATCTTTCCCATGGCAATAATGCCAGTTATTGCTTTCAGTTAGTTTCTGAATTTCATAAACTCTGGTTTTGATGAAAGATTTAAATCTTTCGGGAGATCCCTGAATCCAAAAATACGTTATTTGAGAATCAGTCCAGTGGAAGGGGATTACTTCGTATTTTAAACATTTTGTGATTTTATCACTCAATCTAGCGGATAAAAGCGCACCCAAAAGCTCCAATCTAGGAAGTGTAAGGGATTTCAGAGGTGCAACTCTACTCTTGGAAGCAACAAAAACTGTTTGAAAAGTTCCATTGTTCAAAACTATTCTCAGATATACCACGCATCCATAAGCTTTCAAACTAGCATCAGAAAAGCTATGGAGTTCTATTTGTTTCACATCTGCATCTAATATTCCTTCTAAATAGTAGCGGGGAATTCTGAGGTGGTTCAGTTCTTCAATTTCTTTGTACCAGGCTTTCCATTTATAACTAAGATCAGGTGGCAGTTCATCGTCCGAATCAATTTTGGCAGACCAGATTTCCTGAATCAGACACTTTATTCTTATAGTGAAAGGGCCATAAAACCCGACAGGATCAAAAATACGGCCTGCGGTTTGCAATAGAAAACGTTTTGAGTTGATTGATGAGGAAATGAAATTTGTCAAGTGCTGAGTGTCAAAATAAAAATTATCATTATCCGTATCCCAGTTAATTCCTAACACTTTGATCGGGACAACTTCAGGAGATTCTTGCATCGAAAATTCTTTGCGATGCCAAATATCTTTGAGTTCTTTGGAATTAGTATGCCACTTATGTAGTGACATGCTAGCTTCATTAAAAATGTTCACAATTTCTAAACTTGTTTTCAGGGCTTGTTCTAAATTTTGATGACCACCAATAATGTCATCAACATACAGGCAGTTGTTTAAGAGTTCTACTGTTTCAGGATATATTTCTGAGTATTTTTTAAGGTGATGCTTAATAGTAGCAGATAGAAGAAAGGGACTAGATTTTACTCCAAACAAAACTCTTGGAAATCTAAAGGTTTTCAAACTTTCGTTGTTATCATCAGGATCATCTTTCCAAAAGAATCGTGTAACGTCCCTGTCTTCTTCATTTAACTCTATCTGTAAGAATGCTTGTGTAATGTCCGCTGTAAAGGCTATCGAATTTTGTCTAAATTTTATCAATAAATCAAAAATATCAGGATATAGGTTCGGACCAGTATATAAACAGTCATTTAGAGAGAGTTTTTTTGGTTTATGGGCTGAAGCATCGTAAACTATTCTTAGTTTGCTTGTTGCTCTATCATTTCTGATGACTGCTCTATGAGGTAAATAAAATAGGGTTTTATCATTTTGATTGTCTTCTTGAACTGGTTCAATAATATGTTTTAACTCGTAATCCTTTAAAACCTCTGTGTATTGAACAAACAAAGAGTTATCAATTTTAAATTTGTTACTCAATTTCTTAAATCTTTCAAGTGCTATATCCCTATTATCTTCCTTTAAATGTTTTGAATTTGGTTTCCAAGGTAATTTTACTTGGTATGTGCAGTTCTTATACCTGATATCAGATTCGAAAGATTTCATAATTTCTAAATCAACACTTTTGTCGTTTTGAGTATCACTTTCCAAACTCAAGTTTTCTAGCTTCCAAAACTGTTGTAACTGATCTGATATCAAGTTTTCATTTACAATTACTTTCATAGTTAATAATTCACTATGATCATTATTTACTTTACCCTGCAAACACCACCCAAATAAAGATTCAGTGGCTACTACATTTCTTGAAATTCTTTTAATTTTACCAGTAATTATAGAATAGTAGAAATCTACCCCTATGAGAATATCAATTTTGTCACTTTTCCTACAACAATCTACTAATTGTAAATTTTGTAAAATTTTATTTTTCTTAGCAAAGTTCAAATCTGGAGGAGAGATAACAGTATTAAATATATTTTCGGTTTCAAGAAGCTCAATATATATATTAAGATTAGGATCGTTAACATTTTCTAGTTTTGCTCTAACAACATTAAAGGTTTTTTCTAACGCAGTTTTATCACCAAAGGAATAAACAGAAAGTGATTCTTTTCTAACAATCGGAAGTTCCATTTTAGTAGTCGGATCAATGCAGAAGCCGTTTGTGATAATATTTTATTAGATCTATTTTCATCGGAATTATATGACGAAACAGCGGAAATAACGCTCGAATCCGACGTTTTCTTTTCAGGTTTTTCATTATCTTTTTTCTGATGGAATGAATAACAAATGGCTTTCGAGTGTTTATTAAAGCAGAAGGCACAGTTTATTTTTTGTTTACAATTTTGAATCCGGTGAAATCGACCCAAACATAAAAAACAGCGCGATTTACGTTTTAAGATCTCTTTTTTCTTTTCTACACTTAAAATTTCGCAATCCGCAGATTTATGATTTGTGTTCCCGCAGAACAGACACTGCGATTCGGATGACGCCGCTAATAACTCAACTGTAGACGGCTTGCTCGTTATGGCTGGAGAATGTTTATGTTTGAAGGGCAAATGCTTTTCCAGTCGTGAATATTTTTCTCTAGAATTATAATTAACAGAAGCCGCGCGTTCTCTACTGAATACTTCGTTCCTCAAAAAGGCTAACAAACCTTTTAAATCCCAATTTTCGTCTTTAATTTTTCGGCTATAATCAAGAATGAATTCATTAGGAAGTAATTTCAAAATTAAAGGCGTTAAGAGATTTCCGTAGGTATCAGAGTCTATTTTTAATGCTTCAAGATTTCTTATCTGTACTTCGGCGTGATCTAGAAGTTTTCTTAATCCGTTTATATCATTAGGATTTCTAACAGGTGAAGTACTTAACAGTTGTCCTAAATGCGAATTAATTAAGATGTTCTTTTGACCAAATCTGGAACGTAACAGTTCAAGAGCAGCTTCGTAATTATTTTCGATGAGAGCGAAACCAGAAATAGCTTTGGCGGCTGAGCCACCAAGAAAGCTTTTTAAGTAAATTAATTTTTCTATTTTTGATAAATTCGGATTTTTATCAATCGCATTTTCGAACTGACCTGTGAATTCTAACCAATCCGAAGAATCACCATAAAATTTAGAGATCGTTAATTTTGGAAGAAGAGTGAATTTGTTACTTTCGTTTTGGGATTCTGTAACGGTTTCATTAGAAATGTCTATATTTGCATTGTCCGAATTTTCTAGCTTATTCAACTCTTTCAACTTTTTCTTTCCTCTAAACTGCCACACTTGAATTTTCTCTTCATATTCCAAAGCGGATGAGATTTCAAGCTCAAATTCGTCTTCTTCGACTTTTAATTCTCGTTCTATTTCAGCGTCTAAATTGCTCAAGGATTTTGATTTTTTGTTTAACTGGTCTAAAATTTCTTCTAATACATTTACATTTATACTACTATCATCTTTATTCAGTTCGGTTTCAATTTTCTTTAATATCTTGGACACTCTGGTCCTCAATACCTTTCGTTTCGATTACAGTTTAGCAATAAGATCTTCCGTATTATATCAAAATAGAAAATACAGGCTTACCTTGGCTGTCTTCGCATAAAATGATATCCAAAATTAAAAAACACAAACTTCTAAATTGGCTAAAGGTTCTCGGCACCGATGCGCCATATTGCGAAAGGTTGATCTAATTCTAAATGAAGTGAAATACTTCAACAATCTACAAAAATAATCATTTTATTTACAAAGCAACCTGGATTGCATCGAAGGTTCACTGCTAACTAACTACGTCACAAACTAAAAAAAACTAACATTCTTTTTCAGAAGCGAAGCGCCCTCTAACGGCAATACATGAATCATTTGGGGGAATTTTCCACAACTTCATTGATTGTTGTTTCGATTCTGGTGTGAAATGACACACCCAAGTTTCATCACCTGTCACAATTTGGTTTAAAAAGTTTTCTCCCTCATCACTGTACCGCGTGAGAAACGTCAGGGCACTACCAAGTCGCTTTGTTTTGAGTGAGCATTTTTGGAACCCACCGGGAACACAGTTTGCGATAATTCAAGCGGTCAGACACAATTTCGAACAAAACAGTATGTGAAATTTGTGGAAATGCCTCTGAAAGAGTTGTCATTGTAAAGTGTCTGTTCTCATGAATTGCTTCATCAACTTTCCTTACCAAATCATCGGTGACAACAGAAGGCCGACCACTCTGAGCCTCAGCGTGGACATTTGTTCGACCTGCATTAAACATTCTTACCCACTTTCTCACCATTCCATCACTTATCGCGTATTCACCGTAAACTTCTGTCACTTGATGATAAATTTCGGCCTGTTTAACATTCCTCGCGTTCAAAAATTTAATCACGGCACAATTCTCACAGTCAACGGGAGAACTAATTGTCTTAAACATTTTGAATGTGCACAGCAAACTGAAAACACAACATAGAGCAACCAAAATGGCGACAATTGAAAGTCAGTGAACAAGAAAGACTAGTGCGCATGCGCGGGACGCCTACCACAGCGCTGCGAAAGCACTAGAATGAAACGGTACTTAGTTTCCGAATACGCTACGTAATATGTTGCTTCTGCTTTAATAATAACAAAAATCATTATGTAAGAATTATGTAGTAAAAATGTATGTAATGATGAGTAATGTTATAATAGTGTTATCTGTTATGCAAGTGAAGTGATTTTGCAATAAGGTGCTATAATTTTAATTCATCCTATGTTTAATAAATTGATCAAGATGTAAATTAAAATTATAATTTGTAAAATAAAATTATGCACCATAATGACCCCACCTTCTCTGAGGGTTTCCTTTTTAAAGCTAACAAATGAATGAAAAATTGCAGGACACTTTATATTGGAGCATCACTGGAAAGGTTTTTCCCCTGGTATGCATTTGAAACAGTCAAAACTTCTCCGTTTATGGGATTGGATCAGACCATTTCTGCTCATTGAAATGAATTATTTCTTTTTTAAGACTCACTGCTCACTGATAATGATTGATGACCTTGATGAAAGTGATCTGGAATGATGGGTGAATCAAAAGTGGTTAGTAAAGGTGCTTTGAAGAATGGAAAGAATCTAATGAACAGTGGGATTGAGACCGGTTAATGAGGTTGGAGAGAAGAGTGAAATGAATTGAACGAGGAAAGGGTTCAGAAGAACTGAATCAAGTGCTATCTCCCTGGACATATTTCTTTCAAATGTAGTTCAGAGATTCTCTAAAACCTCATTTCTACACAAAACTAACAATAAAAATAAAATTCTTGAATAGAAATTTTTCAAAAGGCTGGGAAATGATAAAATATAAACTAACTTTTAACATGGGAGCTGTTATGTTTCCAGCAAGAGTTATCCATGAAATGTAAAAGAGCTACAACTCTGCTTTCTGGAATTGGTATAAATTCCATTAGTAAAATGAATTGGTCCTCCGAATCAATTTCTTGTAGTGGAATATTCAACTCCAATGTACATTGAGCAATCCACATAGAAATGGCAGTACCATTCTGAAAAAGACTTAGGTGAATGGCCATTAGACTTAACTAATTGATGAACATAAAGGTTAACATATTTGCCATCCATACTTTTATCAATATTTTTCAATGTAATAAATAAACTGATATGACATTAAAATAGTTTTCATCAAAGAGTGCATCTATAAAGAATAATGTATTTCTCCTTTTGCAGTAGAGGAAATTACAATCTAATTTTTCGCATTTTGTTTTATAAGTTTTCATCTAATATTTACAACATGCTAATTTTCTTGCAATGTGAAATGTGCAAGGGCATCAAAATGTCCAAATTAATCATTTTATATTTAGCAGTATTAGCTCATGTTATGCATACAAAATAAGTAAGTAAATAAAATAAAAGTAAAAATATAAATTTGAATGAGGAATACATATTCTAAAATCGTAATAACTTTTCTGCATTGCATCATTTCTAGATCACTCTATGGCCCACGCAACTCTGATGATGTAATAATTAAGAACTGAAACTGCCATTGTAAACCAAAACTTTTCTCTTCACCGTGCTTCCATCTTTCATAACTACGCACTTCAGCTTTTGCTCTCTACTGTGCTAAGATGTAATTTCGCTGGCTAGCTTTCTATCTCAATAACAAAAATGTAAATCTTCTGTGGGAAGGCACGACTAGAGTGCCAAGTGATTGTGGCCACAAATATCAAGTTGCAAAATAAAAATGGAATTAAAACTGCCTCGACTTGTTCTTTAGATATTACCAAGTTAGCATTACTAGCATACTACGCAATCAAAATCTTCTTCCATATGGGTCTAATCACGCATCTACAGTGTTCCATCTTTCCTTGTGTTTTTATTATGACAATTATAAGCCGGTAAGATAGTTTCCTGCAGCCTGAAACCTCAATGGAAAAATTTAGTTCAGCTCTTCAAATCATCGTTTTGTGATAAATCCAAGATAATGTGAAAGAAGTGAATCATCAAATTTGTTTTTTCAGTGTTTAAAAAATAACAGATCATTCTTCTGCTGTGTTGTTTTGCAAGTGTTTCAAAAAAATAATCACGCGTAGTGCTTACAGATTGAAAGTAATCTCTCGATAAATTGAGAAGTTCGAATGCCTAGTGAAAAGGAAATCATCAGTGAATTACCATTTAGGAATTAAGCATTACGGCGGGTTCAAGGTTGATCTGAGTTAGTGTTTGCAAGTATGTGTGACAGAAAATTATTTGCACTTCCGCTTTTTCCAACAGCTAAAAAATTATTACATTCGTGTGAATGTAGCTCAGGAACTAAATTATTTAATATGCTGCGGATTCTATAGTTTTCATTTCAACTTTGGTTAAAATTTCTGCAATTTGTTTTGAGAAAATCTGAAATTCTTGTTCATTAATTTTTCTAATTTTTCATAATTATGTGTGAACAAATAAAGTAACAAATTTTAAGCTATTTAAATTACTCATAGGGAAGGATATTAAGATAAGTTTTTTATGTTTTTCAAATTTTGTTGAGAATTTTGAATACGAACTTTATAATTATTCTAAAAATAAAGTAGATGTTAAAAATAAGTGAAATTAGTACAGATAAAGTAATATGAAATTATGGTAAATTGCATGTTAAAATTTATGGGTTATTGTGTGTTAAGTATAGTATGATGAGGGTGTACTGGTTCCTTCAACAGAGGCCTGTAATTACCTCTGTACAGTTGTTCCTTTTACCCTATTCATGCAAGATAATGTTGGAGGCTCTCATTTTATGAGTGTGTGTAATTTTTTATATTATTATTATTTTTTATTATTATGGAATGTATTAGTGCAGTTCTCAAAGGCCAGTTACCTTAATGCAAGGAACTGAGGCCTTTTCAAGTAACTGCCTAGGCACTCTGGGCCACCAGTGCAGAGAACACACTGGTTAGCTCAAGAGGACAGCCCTATTGATGGATATGTTTGTTTAGAAGTATTGCGAGGCTTCCAGTTTGGTAAAATCAGGAATTGTAAATGAAAGATGATAACAGTGAAACCACAAATTCTGAAAATCTTAAATTATTTATGATGTTAAATTATAATTTATCAGTATGGAAATAAATATCATAAATATTTATGTGCATTTAATTATAAGTAATGATTATGTAAAAGTTTATTTTGTGATATTCTGTGATAACAAGGACCTTCCCTGAAGAACTATGATTATGTGAACTCTTAAACAAAAAGACTTTTGAACTGAAATGCTGACAAATTCAATAGAACTCTAAAGATTTTTAATTTATTTTAGAAAATTGGTATTTATAAATTATACTTTTATAGAATGAAAATTTTATGATTTATGATTTATGGTTTTTTTTTTTTTTTTTTTTTTTTTTTACATTTGCTAGTGTTTTAACTCTTTCTCTTTAAAAAGGCTTCTCTGTCACTACACCTTTTTCTTTTTGAAGGGGGGGGGGAATATGTAAGATAAAATTATATGAATCAGAATTATAATATAACTATAAACATTAATTCTTCCTCTCTATTCTAAAATCGTAATAACTTCTCTGCAGTGCGTCATTTCTAGATCACTCTATGGCACGCGCAACTCTGATGACGTAATAATTAAGAACTGAAACTGCCAATTGTAAACCAAAACTTTTCTCTTCACCGTGCTTCCATCTTTCATAACTACGCACTTCAGCTTTTGCTCTCTACTGTGCTAAGATGTAATTTCGCTGGCTTGCTTTCTATCTCAATATCAAAAATGTAAATCTTCTGTGGGAAAGCACGACTAGAGTGCCAAGTGATTGTGACCACAAATATCAAGTTGCAAAATAAAAATGGAATTAAAACTGCCTCGACTGCCAAGTTCTTTAGATATTACCAAGTTAGCATTACTAGCATACTACGCAATCAAAATCTTCTTCGAAATGGGTCTAATCATGCATCTATAGTGTTCCGTCTTTCCTTGTGCTTTTATTATGACATATATAGATATCTATATCTATATCTATATATGTCATAATAAAAGCATATATGCATAATATATTAACTAAGTAGGCTTTGCTAAGATTTTGAGTTCTCAACAATTAACTGTATGAAAATACAAACTGACAGGGAAATCATACAAATGTTTCTTTTTTTCTTTAGAAATATTACATTCACTCTTGTTGTGTAATAAAACTAAGCTGTTACTGTAAAATGCAATTAAAAAGTAAAGACATCTTAAACTAATGATTGCCGAGTAAGTTTCCACTAATTCTAAGTTAAAAAACATATGTAACACTTTTACAACATTAAAATACTTCAAATTGTTTTCATATCTGGTCAATAAGACAAGATTACAATTCAGTTTTTTTTACTTTATGCAAGTCATGTATAGGGGTGTTTACATGTTTTTAGGACAATTTTAATAAAGAATGAAAAAAGAAAGCAAATGTTTTACTATAGTAATTTCTGGCAACAGCTCGTTATTGAAGTGAGAAATATCATGTGCTACTTTTAAAATTATTCTTTCAAAATGTCGCATGTAAACAAGTTGAGAGTTGAAGGATATGTTTTTGTGCTTTCTGAAGAGAAATATTCCTGTTGTATAATTTAAGAACATTGTAAAATGGATGGTATGAAAAATTTTAAATGCAAAATAAGCAACATTATTAATTAGGAAATGAAAAATTGTGACTCATTGCACATGGAAAGAAGATTTAAAAAAAAAAAAAAAAAAAAAAAAAAAAAAACTCCAAAAAGTATGTACCATTTATAATATTTTTAAAGTAAAATCATTGACAGCAAGAGAAAATCTGCAGATGCAAAAATGCTAACACCTTAAATATAACTGTAGGAATAGTACATAAAATAATAAACCAAGAATTAAAACTTAGAAAAAAATATAATGTTCAACTTTTGCCAAGACAGGTGACACAGTGTAGAACAATTTGTAGAATCCTATTTGAAAAACTATTTATTAGGAAATAAAATGAAAATACATTGTGACCCTTGATAAAGCATCAGTTTACCTAAATGATTACAGCAATTTCTTCGTTTTCAAAATTATTGAAAACGAAGAAAAAAATTTACAAATCTCATTCCATCATTGCAAAGAAAGTTTCAGTAAGTTTATAATTGTTGCAAGTTCTCTTACAGCGGCAAATTAAAAATAATACCCATTTGTTCAAGATTTTTTAACGTTTTGTTTGTTCGTTTCTTTATCGCAATGACTTTCAAAGGGTGAAACTTCATCAAGGCACAGCAATAAGTCAGACATTTGAAAAATACTGTTGCATTCTTTGAAAAAAATGAAGACTGATATAAGTATTGTTTGTATACCTTTTCAAGGTATTCCTTCTAAGTCCCTTGCTATTTTACCTGTAGATTATTGTGCCTTTGGTCTCTTGAAAAGAGCTAAGTGTAAACTCATGATTAATGGACTTCACAAAGTAGTGGAAGAGAAATATAAATCAGTACCCCTGGAAATTTTTCGAAAAGTTCTATCATTGAAATCACAATGCAGGCTTGTAATTTAGAAAGAAGGCTGTCAGATCAAACATTTAAAAAAATATTCTTTATATTTTAAACATTAATTAAACAGCCCTGAAATCATCTAAAATGTGTAAACATCCTTTGTAACACATATTGTATTCCAACTATATATTAGTACTCTCTTCTTCTCAGAAGTATGAGGAACAACCTGCAGAAGGGATTCATTAGGATCTTATCAGATGCCACAAATTAACAAATTAGGAAAGGGTTGGATACTGATCTTTCTAAAATGTATGACAGATTTTTTGAAGCACAACAAGTAATAAAGAATTGTATACCGTGGTTATAATTTAGTAAGATTAAAACTATTATATTTAGTTTCATATACAATTTGATTGTATTTATATATGTGGCACAAAAAAAGGATAAAATAGTAGTTGAATTTTTTGTGGATGCATTAACGTCAACTGCGTTTTGGTATCAGAAGAATTTCTTTTCTGCAGTGAACTCACTTCTTTTAATCTATATTAAACACACTTAAACAGTTCTGCTGCATTGTTGAAAGTTGTGTGTTACTTTTGATGTAAGCAATAGTAAACACTGGGAAGAGTAATTAGTGGCAAAGATGCATAATATATCCTTCTGAAGCATCATTAATTTACATGACATAACTAGGGAGCAGTTTTTTTTTCCTCCCAGGTTGGATTTTACCCAAAATTATGAAATTAACACTAGAAAGAATCTTGAAGCATTATTAATTGAAGCTAAACTGACGAAATTTTTAAATACCAGAATTGGGGAAATATTTATTTTCTTGAAAAATATGCTAATTTTTATATTGTAATTAATCTCCACAATAAGATAATTTTTAAAATTGTAATTAAACTGAAATGTTATTTCATTCATGAAAGATTTTCAAACATTATTATAAATACATAACAGTTTCAAAAACGTAGAGTGCTAGTAATGCTTTTCATCAAAATAAACAATAACAAAGCCGCATATGATGCATTCTTAGCTTACATAAAAACAGTGGATCCGACTACTGAAGAGAGGAAGTACAGTGCTAATGGCCTTGCGGCAGCAGCATGCTTTGTAAGAGTCATTGATAATATCTGTGTAAAGTGCCTCCAAATTTAGTTTAAAAAATTGAGGAAGGTCATTTGCTTCTTAATGGCTTATCAGTAGTTGTCGATAAAATATCTTCAGTAATGATGTCAAGCAGAACATTTATAAATCTTTCACAGCAGCTACTTATATAATAGTATTTGAAACTGACCAGCATTTCTTGGAAAATAAACAAATTAAGCACATCAGTGGTTGTCATCTCTTAGACCATTACTTCTAGGGAAGCACAAAACTGCTAAGGCCTATGAGTGGTCATTTTTGGAAAGTTTAAGTGGATAATTTCTAAGAACAGAAAAAGGAAAATGTGACGCAATTTTAAATGTTGCTATCTTTTTTGATAGCAACATTTAAAATAAAGTAAAATGGGTTGATGAGTGTATTATTTTATAGAACTAATTTAATTAAATAAGCAATTTGGATTGATTATCTGTCTTAATTTAGAAAAAGTTTGTATTTCTAGGCTGTTTATTCATGGGCTTTTTTGGAGTTTGGGGCCCTTAGCAGCCACTAGATCCACCAACTGCTTAATCCGCCTCTGAGCATTCAGCAAAATACAAAGAGGTTTATTGTGGTGAATTGTTTTTTTTTTTCAAAATATGAAGGAATTTAAGCAAAACCAATTAACTTTTTCATATGTTGAATCTGTTATATTGAATAACAAATTTTCAATTTAACTGAAGTTATTTTTAATGCTATTTTAATAAAATTTCTCAATTTTAACAGCTTGGAAAACCACATGATTGTGATTTCTGGATTGATATAAATTATGACAGCAGAAGTATTTCTTTTTTTTGTGCTGATCTAGATGTAAGTGGGATTTCTTTAGATTTTTTTTTTTTTGTCAAATATATAGGCGCTATTGATTCTTTAGCGCAAATTCTAGTAATAATTTTCATATTTTGTGCATTGCATATAATGAACTTTTCACTGGTTTATAAATTCTTATGTATTTACTACATTCCATTATATGAATGAAATCAACATCATCAAACCTTACAATTCAACATCATACATGCTTTGCCTGGTACAATGTTACCTGTTTGCTGTCCGAGCTATGTACAAAGTTATGATCATATTCAGGTCCCCATTTTAAAATTTTATGTTTTTACATTACTGCATCTTTTATGAAAGATTGATGATGATTAAAAAAAAGGTTGTGAAGTAACAGCATTTACCAACAGAATAATGCTACATTGCCCAAATGCAGAGTTATTAAAAATTTAATGTTAAGTATAGTTTAATCAGTATCTAGGTTCAAGTAAGAATAAATATTTAAATTTTTAGGTTATCAATTAATGAAAAAAAAGTTTAACCAATAAATATATTAGGCATTTCTTTGATTATTTAAAGGAAAAAGTGACGCATGAAATTACAAACTGCTCATCATAAAGTTAGGGTAACAAAAGAAATCAGCTCTGGAAGATTTTATTACTGTTATATGAATTACTTGTAATTTTTATTTAACATATTAATTAATTTTAAATTTAAGTTAAATTAAAATGAAGATCAGAGTATATATTGTGCAGCTAGATTTAAAAACTGCATAATTTAATTAAATATGTTTCTTACATTCCGTCTTCTAGTTAGAAATTACTTATCTCTTCTTCTGATTAAGACTGTCATCAAAACAAAATTGAATTTTTCTTCATTACAGAAGGATTTAGTGTATGTGTTAGATTTATATCTAGCATTACTTTAAACAGTATCTTTTAAATCAAAATCATGTCCTATCTGAAGTTATATTCATTTAAATTTTAAAGATGTTTTTGTTCTGATTACCAAATTTTGGAAAAATTATCTTACTAATTTTTTAAAAATAATACCCAAAGCTATATCTGTGTTTTTGTTTTAATTTGATACATATAATTAATAACTAAGTACATTAACTAATTAAACATATAACATAATATAACTAAGTACATTAACTAATTTTCTTCTGTATAATTTAAATTTTATCCAGAAAGGGTTTATGTGCTATGTTAATTTTTTTTTTAAATTTTTAATTTAAAAAAACTTTTTTGTGCAATTTTTTTAATAATAACATGATTTTTCAGAATAGTGTAAATTTATCTAACATTAAGATTTTGGGATAGATGAAGTTATTCATTATTCATATTTTTTATATATTTCAATGTTTTTTATATATTAAAAATATCAGAAATTATATATATTAAAAAAATTAGAGGACATATATTTATTATAAAATATGCTGGAGAACTGAGATAATTTCTTTGTGATATTTCAAATGAGCGTAGCAATTAAATTTAACCTGTTCAACTCTAACTGAAGATAGGTGGACATACATTACACCAGGGATGTCAAACTCATAGGTACACTTGGGCCAAACAAACAAGGTTTAACTTTAGGCGGGATACAAAAAAAAAATCAATATTCATAGAAATGTAGATTTATTTCGAATAATACAATAATAAACATATATATATATTTATATAGAAGCTGTAAAATATAAAAAAAAATACGATGGCTTTGCTCTTTGCGAACCAGCAACCTTTAATTACTTTTCTGCAATTCAGGGTCGTCCCCTAACCCAGTACCTGCTAGAACATTCGCGCCTGTTACATAACCTTTCACATAAATACTGCGTCATAGGTTTTTCTACATTTTTCTAGAAGCTACTCTGTTACATAACCTTTCATATAAATGCTGCGTCATAAGTTCTCCTACACAGATGCCTTCTCGCCTTCGTCCTGCTAACGCTTCCGCTAGGCTCCTCTTTCTTTGTTAGAACGTTATGATGTATTAAAGTTTAAAGTCAGTCGTATCTAATAGTTAAATTATTGAATAAGTTATTTGATTAACTTCATCTGGAAAAAGTCATCTGCTATAAATTAAAATAAAGATATGCTTGCTGTTAAAAGTGAAAAGTCCTGAGTCGTCATTTTTCTCCGTGTTTCAATCACCCCAGCTTCGTTAACCATCTGCCAGAACGTGTAATGGAATAGCCTCACCATTCGCCCACGATGTGTTGGAATAACTGAAAACATTACAGTTATTAACCTCTACTTTGTTAAGATGTAATTTCGCTGGCTTGCTTTCTATCTAAAAAAGGTCCTCTGTAGAAAGGCACGACTAGAGGGCCAAGTGATTGTGGCCACAAATATCAATTGGAAATAAAAATGGAATTAAAACTGCCTCGACTGCCAAGTTCTTTAAATACTACGCGATCAAAATTCTTCAATATGGATCTAATCACGCATCTACAGTGTTCCGTCTATCTTGTGATTTTATTATTACATATATATTTATATAGAAAAGAACAAGAAAAATTTAATGTTTACGTCCTGATACTTGACATCTCTTCTCTGCTATTATCTTTCCTATTTTGGGATAAATTTTGTTTGCAGTGATAACTTTCCACGCTGACCCAAGGTGAGCATCATTAATACGGTTTCTAATAGGAGACTTATTACCTTTCATGACTGAAAATAACTGCTCGCACTGATAAGTGCTACCAAACATGGAAATAATTTCATATGCGAATTTTCGAGTATTTTCAAACCTGGCTGGTAAATATTTGTAAAATTCAGGCACGCCCACTTCAATGAATTTTGCTTTCAAATTTGAGTTGCATTTAATCTCGATCACCTCCATTTGCATATGGCTGGGTACTGAGTCAATACTTATTGAGAAAATCGAAGAAAATAAAAAAAATTTGTCTTCGAGGGAACTGAAATCATTAAACCTCGTTTCAAATTCAGTTGTTAAATTTGCAATTTTTTCTGCGTATTTTTGATACAAACAAGTATCATCTAAACTTGATTTGTTCATGCTGCACGTCGGGAAGTGAGTCAAATCTTCATTTTTAAGTTGTTTTTCCCAAAGAACTAGTTGACATTTGAATGCTTTAATTATGTCAAACATGTTCGTAATGATATGATCTTTTCCTTGTAACGATAAATTTAAATCGGTTAAGTGTTTGGTTATATCAATCAAGAAAGATAAATCTTGTATCCATATTGGATCGTAAAACAAACTTACGTCTTGATTTTTCGTTTTTAAAAACTGACATATTTCTTCTTTCAAATCCCAGAATTGTTTGAGAATCTTGGAGCAAGATAACCAACGTACCTCAATATAGTAGGACAAACCCGAGTATTCACTATCTAACTCACTTAAGAAAGCAGTGAATTGACGCTGATTTAAACCTCGAGATCTTATAAAATTTATAACTTTTTTTATATATGACAAAACATTCTCCATATTTATTACTTTCGTGCATAGAACTTCTTGATGTATAATACAATGCATGTGATGAATGTTTGAACCGTGAATTTCACCAAGTTTTTCTTAGTAATGCTACGAAGCCCTTGTTTTTCCCAGTCATTGATGGAGCGCCATCTGTAGCTACAGAATTTAATTTTGCCAAAGGTAGATTGTATTTCTGCAGAAGTCCAAAAACACAAGTAAATATATCTTCTCCTGTGGTAGTACCAGGCATCGGTATTAGTTCCAGTAATTCCTCAAAAATGTTAAAATTCTTGTCACAAGAACGAAGAAACACTGCTAATTGAGCTTTGCCACTAATGTCCGTGCTCTCGTCATAGGCAATGGAGAAACTTTCGAAACTAGATGATTTTGCTTTGATCTGATCACTTAAATTCCCGGCTAAATCAGTAACTCTTTCCGCAACTATATTTCGAGACAATGAAATTGATTGAAAAGCCTTCACATTTCCAGGACAAACAATTTCTCCAGTTTTCATTAGGCATTCCTTGATGAAATCACCGTCAGTAAAAGGCTTCGAAAGTTTAGCTATCAACTCGGACAAGATGTAGCTTGCATGTACCGCCGCTTCACTTTCTTGCAATACTTTACTAAACATGGACTGTTGCTTTTTCACTCCTAACTTGAGCTCTTTCAACTTTTCTTCTCTCAGTAATCCTTCGTAATTGTTATATTTCGATTTGTGTTGTTCGTAATGACGTTTAATATTATATAACTTTGGTACATTAATAGTATTATTACATATCAAGCAGATTATTTTATCTTTTATTTCACAGCAAAAATATTCTAATTCCCATTTTACTTGGAATATTCTATGTTCGTCAGCGATTTTTCGTTTAATTTTACTACAACTTGGTTTTGATATAGACATACTGAATACAAAGGGCTGGAATAAACACGGTTAACGTTAAAATGTTAACAAAAATTTATTCTTTCCACAAGAGATAAATCAAAATGCTGAAATATTTCTTCAAAAATATTCTAACAATATCACAAAATGTCAAACGTTTAGCAAAAATCAATTCAAAACAGAGAAACTAATTCTATCTCACAACGAAATCGCTACAAATCAATTACAGCCTTAAGTAAACAAGCAGTTCGCTAGAACTACAGCTACTACTGAGACGAGTTGTTTGTTCTTGGCTTTTATAAGCTTTATAATTAATTTCTCGAATATACTGGAAACATCTGTAAATATCTGGATTTTTGTGGATGGCAACAGCAATTACGAGATATTTATTTATTAGGTATTAAATGCACACACTGTTCTATTTTTAACCTTCCAACGCAGCTGTCTTTTCAAAAATCGTCTGCGTTGCTAAGGCAACATGAAGCAAATCTAATTACAATTCTAAATAAAAAAAACTAAATAAATAACTATGAAATCCGTAACAATATGAATTAAGTAATAATTAATAATAAAGCAAAGTGCATGCACATGCATGCACCAATATATCGTACAAAACTATGATTGGAAAACTGAGACGATGAGTTCGGCCACATTCGGCTATCGGGGGATGCATACAAGTTCTGAGTGCACGTGTCCCCCAAAAGCCGAAGGTAGTTGAACGCAAGCTACTCACGCGCATTTGTAATTTAAGTAGTGTGTGTGTCAGCTCGCTGTGAGTAATCTAACAACACTGAATAAATTATCGTTAATTACTTAGCAGTAAACATTTCATTTTTTTCTTCGTCAATATGTTATTTTATTATTATATATTATTATTTGCCGATATATTGGCCGGGCCGCAAAAATATTTGTTGTGGGCCGCGAGTTTGACATCCTTGCATTACACAGTGAAAAAATTTAACAGAATGGAAATTTTGATTCTTCCTCCTACAGATTATAAGGCATAACAAAAACAATATTCATTTTAACATTTAGACCTTGTCTTTACTTGAATTTCTCTAAAGTTGAATTAAATTTATTCTATAAAGTTTGGTTTATTTGATTTTGGCAAAGCACTTGAGGGCTATCTGCGTATGAGGAGGGATGCCTTTGTGAAGGACTTTCTAAGGGAAACTTCCTCGTATACACATTACACATGGGAGAAATCATAAAAACACCCTTGCAATCAGCTTGTTCACTGAAATTCAAGCTCCAAACCAAACTGCTAGTGTTCAGCGACTTTACCACTCAACCACTGGTGGGAAAATTTTTGCTGTAAATTAGCTTCTGTATAAACTTGGCAGCAGTGTTAAGACCTTGTGAATGTTTCATAATAACTTTTGTAAGTTTATAAAGGTATTTTGATTTACTCATTTTTTAATGCATAATACTGAACTAATTATTTGAAATTTTTAGAACTATTTATAATTTGTGAAAGGTGGGTAATTTTAATCACATTGCTTCAAATTATGTAGATCCAATATTTTGGCATCTTTTTGAAGTATCAAAATTTTTCCATTAAAAAATGTCTACTATATTTACTGAACACTTTTTGAATATAAAAAGCAGATATTTCTATGCCTCTCTGTATTGTATTTCTTCTTTACAGAAATTGTTTTAAGCTTGATTTAGGTTTTGGTCATAGTAAACACATATTATGTATAATAGAATTTTTTCCTGTATATGTAATTTTGCAACTTTTTAAAAAAATTATTTATTTTTTCACTTAAAATATATTACTTATGATTTCTCTTTAAGAATGAATCCTCAGAAAGTTGGGACACGATTCTTATTAGAGCAGATGCAGTTGATAAATATTTAATTAAAGGTAAATTTTAATTTGTATTATTTAACATCTTTTTTATCCACCCATAGTTTTTATTTGTGTTACATTCATGCCTTAATTTTAAAAATATTGATTTAAACTATAAATGTGTATTCTTATAATCATCGAAAATTGGTCTTGCGTAAATGTATTATTAAAACTTGTGGTGTACTTTTGGAATACAAGGAGTTAAAATTAGAGTTCACAATATATATTGTGAGCTATATGGACTAACTTCTTACATATTTAATAAAAACTGCTGTTCAAAAAGCAACATCTAATGAAAATCTTTTGCTTTTGTTCGTTTCTGATTAATTTTGTTATCATTAAGAACATAAATAAAATTAAAGAATGGAAATAAAAATATATCTGAGAAACGTAATACAGTATTTTTTAAACAGTACAAGTTATGCAACAAACAGTGTAAACATTAAAAACAGTGTAAAAAAAAGTAGTAAAACTCCAGTTTGCAATTAATTGAGTAAAAGTGCTTAATGCTTTCAATTTTTTTAAATGAACATCATTTGAAGTAGAAAACTTATATCTATTAATACTTTTGTATACTTGTTTAAACAAATATTTGCAGCTGCATTCAGTATTTTCACAAGTTTTAACGAAATCGTGATTGTAAGATTGGCAGAGTTTGTTACTTTTGTTGAATAATAGTTATTATGAATTTTAAAAAATGAAGGAAGAATTAAATGCTAATGCTAATGCATTTCATATTTTTTTGATAAAATAAATGAGTAATCTAAATTCAGTAATTTTTCTGCATACATCTTATTTAGAAATTTCAAACAGTTTACATTACAACACCATTTATTTTATTAAAATTTGCTTTGCAGTTATTGAAAATATTTACAGTAAAATGTTGTTGAATGTAGGAGTTATGTCATAAATACACTGCACTTATGGAAAAATCATATTCCACAAATTTCACTTTCTGTGGGGAAAAAAAAAAAAAAAAAAAGAGGTTAGGTATGATTCAGATTAAGAAAGCATGTATAATATATAAAAACCTAAATATTATAAAATTAATAAAGGGTATCAAAATTTACAAAAAAAAGCTTAATATTTATTTGTTTCTGTTATTAAAAGATTTATTTCATTGTAAGTTGTTTCAGTTGCTTCGTTTTTTGTGCTAATGGTATCTCTTTAATTCTGTAGACAGGCATATTCTCTTATTCAGTTACACTGTTGATGTCCTGTAATTGCTGTGTGGAGAATTCCGACTAACTTGTCAATCGAAATTTTTTGTTTTCAGCAACTTCTCTGTCACTTTCTTCACTATCGGCAGCAGTATTTTCTGGATTTAGAACCATACTACAGATTTCGTCATTCATTAATTAATTCATGATTGAGAAGCATTGTCATCACAATGAAAAACTTCTTTTATATCATCTTCATTTATTACCGCTTCTCCACATTTCTTTACAAAATCTGTTAATTGGAAAATTTCACCTTTTGATTTGTGATATCTGAAAACCTTTAAAATTCGCGGCTATCATAATTTTCATCATCAAATTTAGCTATCATTCACTACACATATTTGGCAATGCATCATGAGCCTGGCGACTAAAGTCAAGTTGTTCCATTAAATTTTATCTTACTTCTATCATGCACTGAGACAATTAAGCCTGAATTGTATTAGTTTAGTTATTTTTTATACTTATGTATATTTCTTGCACATGCTTAAGGCTTATCAGAGTTCTGAATAAATAAATTCCCACATATACTTAACCCATTAACCGCCAAAACTACAAGGAATGTTTCTTTTCTCATGAAAATAATAACAAATATTAAATTAAGCATTTATAACATAAATTTACATTGAAAATTTTAATAAATCCTCTTACCTGTGGAAAACGCGAGTGTTGCGTTCGCGCAACGTCAGTGGAATAAGACTACGGACGTTTAGTGAGTAGGATTTTACTCGTGTGATGTTTCTTTTGAGTGGAGCGCATGATTACTTTTTAGCTGTATAACATTTTATAAATCTACAAATCTCTTTACTTGTATATAATTTAATATTAAAATATACATTGCATTTCTTTTACACATACAGATTATTTCAATTGAAAGATTCAAGCATGAAAAGCTTGATTACAATCATGATGTAAAGCTACATTACATACTTTGCATCTATAAACAGTCTGGCTATGGTACTCTTTACAACAAAGTCTTTTGTTATCAACAGACTTTACGATAAAATATCTACCATCTCCATGCAATGGTTTTTGAATACTGAATTTACTAGGTCTTCCTGTTGCTGATCTATTTCTGGCTAATTCTACACTCTGAATAGGAGTTTGCAAAAGGAATAATGCATTCTCGTGTCTGAAATCTAAAAGAGCCTTTATATTTCCAGTAGTAAAAAGTGGTGATATTTAGTAAGTTTAGATACACTCTCACCTCATATATTTTATCAGTATTGTCAATTTGACTATTGTCAAATGCAAATTCTGCTTCATATTCCTGTACTGCAAACGTGATATCGATTCTCGTACAACAGGAACAGAAATGTCCTTATCAAAAGACCAATACATTTTTTCTTGAGGTAAAGAATGATATCCTGTAAGCAATAATATTCCAATAAATCTTCTCATATTAACTTCAGAGTTTTTTTTTTTTTTTTTGATGAGCGTATATATTTGTCTGCTCAACGAGAAGAGAGTAAATGTCTAAACCAAAACGCAAATCGAAAATCTGTGCACTAGTTTTACCTTGTATTTTGTCTTTTATAATTTCTTTTCTATCGCTTTCTTCATGTTCCTGAGGCATAACTAACAGTTCCTTTTTTATCCACTTCAAGATTTCAGTCTTCTGCTTTTAAAACTTTTTAGTATGACTATAACTGCTTTTAGAAGGCTGAAACTTACTTCATACGTGAATTTCAACTTCCCCAGCAGTATCATTTGGTAAATTATCGTTATCATTATTTAAAACATTGCCATTCCTTTCTCCTTCACCACTAGCTTCTGCAATTTGTGGGGGAACAACAACAATATCAATTTCATTTTGGTCATTATTAAAATTATCATCATCTGTTTCTTCATCAAAAAATCTTTGAAGGGCTTCTTCTAATGTAAGATACCTCGTTCTAGGCATTTTTAAACAACCAGAACATGAAACAGAACATCGAAAGGAATGAGTGAAAAAGGAGATTGACTACCTGTTTCCTGCTGACGCTGCGTCAGCGCAGCACCTGTTTTCCCTTTCTTCCCAATACAAATATAAACATCTGACTCATATAATGTTCTGATAAACAGTGACCTTGACTAAAAATAGATCACTCATAAAGACGGCGATTCTTTCATTAAATATTTTCAGCAAAAATACCCGGTCGAAAATTTTGCTTAAATTTTGTTTAAAGTATGAGATTAATTATTTATTATAAACAAAGTGATTACTGAAGGCAAATATTTTTTAACAGAAACAATCTTCATAATATTCCCTACACAAAATCATCTGCTGGTATAAAATATCAAGGAGTTATATTTATATATGCATTTATTTTGACCGTTGCGTCAGTGCAACACCAGCGGCTAATGAGTTAAGCCTTATTGAGGTTTGCTGTTAGATATCTTACCGCCTGATGCAGTCTCTGTGTGTCCTAAATTCCACGCCCCAATGCGGCCATACGAACCTTGGTGTTGGTTCTGGGTTTATGTGAATAACAAATCAGTTATTGATTCAAATAGCCTTAAATGTAATCTTTGAGTCTATGAGTATCATAAAAAATCTATTTTTAGCATATGGAAAGACATTTTTGTTAAATTTTTCCTCGTCAACAACATTCAACTTAAATCTGTAATCTTCGCCAAGCGTAATGTCAACATTAAAGGTTACCATACTCCTTCATTATTCAATTACTAACATAAAAAAAAAAAAAAAAAAAAAAAAAAAAAAAAATTGTTTAGGCATGACTACATGAGTCACTACTCAAGTTGTCATGTGTTGATAAACATACGGTGATGAAAGGAAAGTATAATAAATAGTGATTCGCCAGGTTGGTCTCAGATCAACGATGTATCTATGTGGACTGTTTCAGTTTGAGATGTGCGCCAAGCAGATACACAGCAATGGAGCCAAATTACAGATCATACAAATATATGCTAAAATGATTGTTTCTTCATTAACAATTTGTTTTATTTAGTGTCGAAGTGAAATTAAGAATCGGGACTCTCCAGATGTTTTAATATACGGGGGGGGGGGGGGGGTGTTCAAATGCGCATGCGTAAAGCCTATGAGAAAAACGGTGATTTTGAGGTCCGGATTTTGGATCATTCTGGATAATGGACGTCTGAATTTCAAACTTTTTAGTGTATATGATAAAATTGCTTTTTTTAATGGCATGTGATTTTTGCTTGGAACAATGCTTAATGCAACTCATTCATTGTTTCACTGTAAGGGGTGCAAAGTTTTTTAATGGCTCTTGTAAAATGTCCTCTTCTTTTTTAATTCGGGGGAATCTTGATTATGAAATCAGACAGTGCTTGTGCCTTTTTTAACAATTCATTTAACTTCTTATACATTAAAGGCTTTTCTTCACTATCATTGCTTTTGCCATTGATTGGTGTTATATAATATTATCTAATTTTTTATTTGTCATTTCATGAGTCATTCCTTATCTGAAAACCCTTCACTGCTTTTTGCTTTTATAATCTATATGATTTTTTTGGCTTCATTTTAAATTGATAGAAATTCTTTAAAATTGTTAACAAGTTCTAGCCAGAGCTGATGCCAGCAAGCATTCATTGTTGAGGATTCATTGTTCTATGTGGTTTTAATTATTTCTATGCAGATCTTGTGTTGAATTGCTTCCAAAATGCCATTAGTGTGTCATACTTTCCTACAGCTTTTATTGTTGTATCCTGGAGCATTATTGAGAATTAGGAGAACCATAAAACTCAGGTTTTGCTTTTCTAAGTAATGTCTGAGTTCTTTAATGAATGAATTTTAAAACCAGTCATTAAAGAGGACTATTGCAACACAGCTAACATCCTTAAGCATACCATGTGTAACTGAAATTCTTGTGTTGGACAAATTAAATGGAGTCAATTAAGAAAATGTGTATAAGCAAATTAGCATTTCATCAGTCTGCTTTTGGCAAGAGTTTGCTGTTAATACACATTAAATTACAGAATTAAATTACACATAAAATAAGGAAAGGTCACGAGGCTGCTAAATATGTTATGCATGCTTATTCATCAGACAAGAATTTAATTGGGATGTTTCCTAACATGCTTCAAAATGGTCAGTGCAGTCACATGTTATGTATTATCATGATATATGATGATACAAATATATCAGAATTCCAGACATTTATTTTAAAATTGAACTATTAATATACATTTATACCCATAAAACATCTCTTGCAATCTTATCTTCTGAAAATGATTTTTGAAGTTCTTTTTGAGATAAAATTTGCTTGAAGAATTTTTTGAGACCATAATTGCTTTTTCAATCTCAGCTTTCGGAAATTAATAAAAAGTGATAAATAAAATAAGAAAAAAAGTAAATGAAACATCCCAAAAGAGCATAATTTATATTTCTTTTCTCTCTGTTTTTGAAATATGAGTTGATGTGTTGTATGTTTTTACGAAATGCATGTTAAAAGATTTGATTCTTCAATTCGTTTCATTTATTTTTTATTCACCAATGAAAGATTTATTTTCTCATGTAACTGATCTACAAGTTCATTGATTGTTGGTTTAGGGTGTATTTTGCTTTTATTTTTAATGCATTTGATAATCTTGAAATATATGTAAGAAAGTATTTCAGAAAATCATGAGCAGATCTAATGTAGTTCACAATTAAATATCTTTTATGATAAAGCTCTGATTCTGAATTTAATCAAAGGTCATATAGTTTAGTATGCCAGTTGTCATGAATGGAATTAGTGTTATGCAGTCTTATTTCTACGTGTCTTAGATTAAGAAATTCAATTCTTGTTGTTTCAGGTTTAATGTCTGTAAATATATATATATTGTTTTGCCAATTTGTTAAAAAGATATCTGAAATTAGTAGAAATTTGTTCACACCTTAGGTTGTAAAATTACTTTTGATGTAATTAGCATTTTTTCAGAAAATTGTTATATTTTCAATATTTGTTAATATTTTGTCCTTTTCATTCTGAAAATAAAATATATTCATTTTTAAATACTAAATACACTCTTTTGCAAAAAAATCGAAGTACCAAGAAGGACTTTTGCAATCATGACGAAATTTGGTATGCAAAAACATCTTGATCGAACATGCAAATGATCAAAGTTTCAAGGCAAATAAACAGGAATTGTGATCATAGAGTGCATTTCTAGTGCACAATTTGCAAAGTATAAAACCAGTAAAAAAGGTGTAAAATTTATCTTTTTTTTTTTTTTTTTTTTGCTGCCATTGAAATTCTGTAAAGAAGGAACTAAAGATGCTATTACAATGACATCGAAGACCTTACAACTAAACGACTTCGAACGTGGTTGCATTGTAGGGTTACGGGAGCCGGGTGGTCATACCGAGCGATGGGCCACTGCCTATTGCGTACAGACACTTCTGTGCAAAGATGTAGCAGCAATCATTGCTACAAGTAAATTGTTGTCGAAACTCTGGAAGGCCAAGGAGCACAAATGTGAGCCAAGATAGGATGATTATTCGACAGGCCCGAACCGCCCCAACAGTATAATTGTCGACTATTCGACTCACTACAGCCACGTCTATACCTCTCGTGGTACCGTTCACCATCTCACTATGCTTGTCTGAAACGGGGTTACACTCACAGAGGCCTTTAAGACGCTTGCCTTTGACCCCACAACATCGGCGGACTCGTCTGATGTTGCAGTCGTTCATCATGGCTGCCATCAGACTGGCATCGTATAGCGGTCAGCAATGAATCCTGCTTCACTGACCACCATGTTTGTGCCTGGAGAGGACGGGCCCAGTAGTCCCAATCAGCCTTTGTTTTACAAAGGCATACAACTATAACCCATGATGTGATAGTGTGGGCGCTATTTCTTATGACAGCAGGTCATCTTTAGTCATTTTCCGTACATCTTTAATAGCTCAACAATATGTTGATACCATGTTGCATTATCCTTCATGGCACGACATTCTGGGGCCATTTTCCAACAAGATAATGCCAGGCCACATACTGCTCGCATATCTGTGGACTGTCTCCGTGCAGTTGATACTCTTCCCTGACCAGCAAGATCACCATACCTTTTACCAATCGAACATGTCTGGGCGTGGTAGGCCACTAGATTCAGGCACCACAAAATATTGTAGATCTGGAGTGACAATTGATGAATGCCTGGCAGAATGTGTCGCAGGATGACATTTAGGAACCTCTACCACTCCTTGCCTCGATGGATTCAAGCATGCATTGCCGCCAGCGGCGGTTCGACCAACTACTAATTTGAACACTCAATGGGTGATTGTGAGCCGAGAACAGGTATTATGATCTTGATTTTTTAATCATTTTATTATCTGTGTATGAGCTATAGACATATTCAGTTTCATCAGAAACAAGCACTTCTTTCATGGTGCTTCAATTTTTTTGCAAACGAGTGTATATTACAATGATATAAATTAATGTAAAGGATTTTTTGTGTAAGATCCAGATAATTAAGTGAAAAGAGCCTCAAGTAGTATTCAGTTTTAAGCATTTAAAATTTATGCATTATATAATGTTTAAAATAATTCATTTCAGATCATGAAAATAAGAAAACAAAAGAATTGCTACTGACCCTTAATTGTGAGTGTAATGAATTGATATGTTCAAGTGAAGTTGAATTCACAAGATTTAAAAGCAAGACAGTTAAAATAGAGCTTTTCAAATATTTTGACATCCAGCCTCATCTTGAAAAGATATATGGTAACATGCTTTTGGTAAGCAATATTTTGCACATTATTATCTGGGTAGGCATTTAATTGTTAAGTAATCATCTGCAGCCTTCCAAAAATTAAGCATATGTTAGTAAAACGTATAAAAATGGAAAAGCAAAGCTTTGATTAATACCAAAATGCACGTAAAGGCAGCAGATGTGTTTGGGCATGAGATCATCCCAGACCTTAACATAAACTTCATAGCAGTTGCTCATGCTTTCATTGAGGTGATAAACCACCACAGATGCTAGCAATGGCCATTCCTCCATTAAGGCATTGGCTTGATGGGGATGGCCGCTATCATCCCTAAGGAGGAAATCAGAACCAACTGCAGTAATGTAGAGTCTCACACTGGGATATATAGGACTTCATCCCAATACCACACAGCAATTACAGAAATATCTTACAGCCATCACTCAACTAGATGTGCAACTAGGTTCAATATCCCATCAGAATTCCAGCTCACACCATGATGCTGCCATTTTTGAAAGTATGATGTTTGATGGTTTTCTGGGTTTGATTTCATATGCATCTTTCCCTATGGGCTCTTATATACATATCATCTAATTCCAGGGCATATCTGGACTTATCAATGAACAAAGCATTATACAGTCAAAAGTCGTTAATTCGGACACCCATAATCTGGACCTCAAAGCTAAAAACTTTCTGCGCATGCGCCGCGTTGACACATGCGCATAGGCGTTTACGCGTGCGCGTAAGACCTTTTACGACTGCGCATGAGCATGTACGCAAGCACAGAATACGTTTTCGCGTGCGCGTTTTATGTATAACAGACGGTATAAGCTAAAATTATCTAATTATCTATTTCAGTTAATGTTGATGATTGCGTTGTTCCTTAATCTTCGAATTGGGTCCAGCTTATTATTTTTTGCAGACTGTAAGAGCAATATTATAAAAGTAAACTTGAACTTTGGATTATGTCAAATAGAATTTCCGATTCTGGAGCTCCCAAAGGATCGTACAAAACGAAAGTATGTTTCGATGTCCATCAAACAAAAAGTGGAACTGCTGGAAAAATGGATAAAGACATGAAGAATGTGACAGAGAGGTTAGTGAAAACGAAAAAATTTCGATTGACAAGTTAGTCGGTATTCTCGGCACAGCAATTAACGGGACTTGAACAGCGGAACTTTGTAACTCAACAAGAAATTATGTCTGTTTATAGAATTAAAGAGAAAGCATTATCACATAAAACGAAGCAACTTAAACAACTTACATTGAAAGAAATGTTTAATAAAGTAAACAAATAAATATTAAGCTTTTTTTTTTGTAAATTTTGATACCCTTTAGATCATAATTGTTAATTAAGACACAATAACACGCCGAATAAATACTAATTCAGAAGTCAAACAACAAAAATCAACGCTGATTTTTGTTGTTTGACTTCTGAATTAGTATCATAATTGTTCTTTATTTCATAAATTACGGTTTCATATTTTAAATTTTAAAATTTCTGCATGCCATCTTACGAGATTTAAACTGATGATCTATAATCCGGAAAAATCGATAATCCGGAATCGCCGAAGTCCCAACGAGTCCGGATTAACGACTTTTGAATGTACCAGTTTGAAACAGTCCAATTGAGATGCTGAAACCTTTTTAATCTTGCTCCTCTGGATTGGGCAGTTAATGAAATATAAACCCTTGGTACTTGGGTGCAGAGTCGCTTCATGTGTGCAAGTGGCAGATATTAAGTGATGCTGTGCCCATGGGTGTAATATTTTTGGATGTTTTTTCTCAGCTCCGTTTCACTAATGTTGCAATATACCTATGTTTAGAAGTGTATTCACTTTGGTGTGGTGGTGTATTTAATTATGGCAAAGCACACGAGGGCTATCTGCCTAAAGGGAGGGATGCCTTTTGTGGAGGACTTTCTAAGGGAAACTGGCTCGTATACACGTTACACATGGGGAAAACCACGAAAACGCCCATGCAGCCAGCCCGTTCGCAGGATTCGAACCTCAGACCGAACTACCAGTGTTCAGCGTCTTTACCGCTCGGCCGCTGTATTCACTTTGATTTGATATATGATAAGGGATATCTATGATTGACTGTGCTGCTTTAATGTATCTGACAGCATGCAAGCACTCATCATTTGCCAGTCATCATCTTTCAGCCATAAGAACATGAATATCATAAAAAACAGTCCAATAAAAGTTCCAACAACTTTGTATCAGCATTTAAATGAACTTTCTCAAATCCTTCAGAATGCTGGCATCTTCACTGACTGCCTAATCAACATATGTTTTTACAGTCAACCATGACTGGCTATAAAATATGATATTTGTATTCTGCTATCTGCATTCTTAGTGCTTTTCAGCCACTGAAATTTAACTGTGTTTTTGAAAATGGCTAATTTGCACTGTGGGCTGAACGTTTGGAAGCTGGTGTATTAAGGGCTATTCTAAAAATCATTTATAAGGTTAAGTACGCGAAGGTAGTGTAAGAAGTGTATAAAAGTGAGGAAAAGCAATGCATGATGTATAACTGGCAAATATATATATATTCAATTGCACCCAAGCTAATCCTGAGCCATTAACAGTTTTGGAATGGACACCTGCAGTTTCGGAGCAATCTTGCAGGAGAGAACTGCAGTGTGGGAGTTACTTTGTACAAAGAGGCATCGATTTAGTTTATTAACTGGCCATAACTTCTGGTCTGAGTTGACCATAACTCCCATTTACTTTATGTAATGTTTTTCTCTATTTTCTCCATATTATTTATTATCAGTCTGTATGTTTAATTTTTAATTAATTGTACACTGCCTTCTAAAATTTAAGCATGTAATGATAAAAGTAAAAAAAAAAAAAAAAAAAAAAAAGGGGAGGGGGGAAAGTAAAGCTTTGATTAACACCAAATTGCACATGAAGGTAGCTAATGTACTTATGCATAAAAGAAAACAAGTGTTATCTAAGAAGATGAAAGAAATATTTAATTTTTAAAAATTATTTGATGATGTCACATTTGGGTCGCTAACAAATCATTGTTTAGAGTTAAAAACAGGCAAACAAATCTTACATTAATAAGGCCATAACTTCCAGCCTACCACTCTGTGGTGATCAAACAGTAGAATCTTTTTGTAGTTAATTATTTGAAAATCTAGATATTTGACTACATTTTTTGAAATATTAGTTTTATTAACAGTAAGGCACTCTGGATAAATTTGTGATTTCAAAATCTTGTTAAGGTAATTAAAGGTAATAAGATCATCTATAGATCTGTAAGTATATGCATAGTAAATTAAATTGTGTTGCTGTAATTGTTTTTGAAAGGCGAATTCTTTAATGAATAAAAAGATATTGAAAATGGTTGTACTTGTGTGAGCTCCTATTGGTATACCTCTGAATTGCTTAAAACATTGATTTTGAAATTTAATCTAGTGATTAAAAAATAATGCATTTAAAGGTTTTTCTATCTATTAAATTCTAAAACTGTTAGCATAGCAGGAAAGATTTTAGTCAGATCAAGGAAGCTATTATAGATTTCTTCTAATGGAAGTGAGGTATATAAGTTTTCAAAGTCATAGTATTTATATTTATATATTATTATATTTAGTATGCCAATTGACGGAACAGTATGAATTAAGTGTTATTATTGATGAACCAGCAATATTTATGTTCTGTGTTACAAGCATTGAAGACTAATTTACATTTTTTTTTTAAGTGCAAAATAATAATCTACATTCTTCTTCTAATTATTATTGCCATTTGCAATGAATTTGAATTTTAGTTGTGTTTTATGGAATTTGGGAAGAGCATACAGGGTAGTAAATCTGTTGTACCTTATATTTATAGAGATTTTGAGTTTCTTATGAAATGCTTTAATTTAGTTAACTATAGAGGTTTCTGTAGTGTTTACTGGTTTCTGTAATGTAGCTGGTAAGTCTTGACATTAAAAAGTTCTGTACTAATAATTGTTGTGTAGAAAAGTTTGCATATAATGCTGTTATTTGCTTTATCAATTTTGGTGATAGTGAATAGTTGCTTTAAATTCTTAAGAAGTTGAGACCAATTTAATTGACTTTGAAATTTTACTGGTTTTAGCTCAGTTTTAATTTGTTTAAGGATTTCATCTTTCCATTTAAAAAAGGTACAATTAGGCAAATTAAACTTATATCTGCCCTTAACAATAAATTCATTGATGCTATTTTCTAAATTTTTGTTACAGTAATATTTGTTGATGTATCTGACTGGTCTATATTTTACTCCCTAACTCATGAGTTTTTTAAGTTGCATGTTTTAAATAAAACCCAAGTTTCCAGTAATTATGTGCTGGTGATGGTCGTCTATATATGGACTGAATTTACTCAATTTGCATTGTCATTCAGCCATCTCTTCTATTTCATGGTGATTAGTGAGGAAACTGTTTAACATTTTTTGATATTTTAATGCAACTACTGGTCTGGTGTCTAAAGCTGGAAAGAAAACTTTACACTTGTTGAAAATTCGGGACAAGCGAAATTTCTCAAACTGCGGATGGATTTCAATCTAAATTTTGCATTTAGTGTGATAATTAGAAAATCTGTATTTACAGTAATCAAGAACTAGGTTTTTAATAATTTATAGATCTTTGTATTGTGAAAGAAAATATTTTCAAGTATTAAAAGAAATTTATTAGTACAAGAGTGTAACAAGATAAGTAGTTTCTTGGGGGAAATTTGCAGAATTAAATAAATTTTTAAATTCCTTCATTAAAATTTAATTGTATCTAAAGCTGGTAAAAATCTTTTATTGTTGATTTTACTTCCTCTTTTTCCTCTTTGTGTTTTGCTTCTGTAAAGTTTAAATTTGCTGAATACTGATTTACTAGAATTATCTTTGCGATTTTGAAGGAAAGTATTAAGTCTGTAAGGATAAAGTGTACATTGTTTTTGCAATCTATAGCAATATTAATTTGAGTGTTATTCGTTTGTGTTGCTTTAAATTTTTTAATATGAGCTTTACGGTTATTCAGTCAAAAGTTGAAATTGTTTTTAGTTTGCCCTATATATTTAATATTATATTTAATATTTCAGGTAAGCATACAAATACAGTTCATAAAAGTCTTTCATAAAAACTGTTGTTTGGGGTTATCTGATGCAAGCATGGTGTTAAATTTACATGTTTGTCATCTAGTGGGATGACAATTAATAAATTCAGTTTAAGAGATACGGGCAATAGCAAAAAATAAAGAGGCTGCTAACCTTCAGTACAGTAAAGTGTTTATAGAAAAATTTTTTAAATTGAAAAAGAACCTGGAGATAATATATTGGTAGTAGGTTTCAGAGTAGACAAATAGAGGTAATCATGAGCAGTCTTACAGTTTTGGAATGGAGAACTGTAATGTGGGTATAATCTTGCAGTGGAGAATTGCATTGTGGGAATTATTTTGTATAAAGAGGCATAATTTAGGGGGTTGTCTTAGGGCATGCAGTGAATGTGGCACATGAATACAAATTTGGAGGGGGGAAGAAGAATTATTATTTTTTGGAATTATAATTTTTTTTATCTCAACCAAATAATAAAATTCTTATAAGTTACTTTAAATATGCAGCTTTGGACTTAATCATGGGTTTTATTTAGAATCAGAAATTTTAAGCAAAATGTACTGCATGCTGTCATGTCTTGTCTAATTTTGCCTCTGCATGATGTGTGAATACCGCGTTAACGAAATAGCGTATTTTACAAGTACAGAGGTGAAAACCTTTTCCCTTTTCTTCCTCCTGTAACATGAAAGTGCATTTAAATTTTCTGTAAATACATGTGGTACTTTTATCGCATTCAGATTGAGGAAATGAGTATTTGTTCTTTAGCACTAAATTTGGTGCAATTATTACGTTTTAGGCTTAATTATTATGTGAAGACAAGTATTAGGCTTTGAAGTTTCACACTGTAGTATATATTTAGTTTAAAGTTGGCATTTTTTATTTCTTGTATTCTTTCAAAGTTTTGTATGATAATGCAGCTGTCTCAAACTGGCAGCCTCCAAAGCTATTTTTTGCAGTCCTCAAATAGATTTCCTCTTAATTAGCATTATAATGAGAATAATTTGGGGGAAAAAAGAATTTTTAAGAGTTTAGAGTTCAATTTTACATTATTTTCAATAGCAAAAGTGAAAGTAACTCACTAGAAAGTCTAGAAATGGAGTTAATTAATTGGCACTGTAATATAAATCTTTTACAAGATTTGAAGATCCAGTAACTTCAATGTATTGCAATTATTTAAATAAATGTCAATTTGAAAATCTTATTACACTCATGTCCATAAATTAAGGATAATTCGGAGTCACGCGGAAATCAAACTCTAAAATAAATATATCACCTGTAAAATCACTACACACATCTTCAAGAATCATATGCAAATTTCAGGAAGTAACCAGATGACACCGATGGTACGTTGCAATGACGAGAGTGTAAGAGAGTGATATATAAGGAATACAGGCAAAGAAGTAAAATTGTTCGCAGGCGCTTTATAAGCATTTCAGTGCAATAACCGAATAGTTATGACACAAAGGACGCATTTGGATGATTTTTACATGGTAGAATTATCGGCCATCTGGAATGTGGGCGTACCCAACTGGAAGTATCAGACAAACTTGGAAATGCCCAGAGTGTCATCTCCAGGCTTTGGCAACGATTCCAAGATGATGGTAATGTGAGTAGACGTTACAGCACAAGTCGCCCCAGAGTTACAATGCCGAATGAGGACTGGTATTTGGCAGTTACTGCCAAAAGAAACAGGCGGAGCACAGCCTCAAACCTGTCTCGTCAGCTGTCTTCAGCCACTGGTACGACAATTTCAAGGCAGACCGTGTACAGACGCTTAGGGCAGATTGGTCTATATGCTCGTAGACCTGTCAGATGCGTTCCATTTACTGCAACTCACTGTCGCCTGCGGTTAGCCTGGAGTAGAAAGCATGCATTGTGGACACCGCAACAGTGGGCTTGTGTGATGTTTTCCGACGAGTCCAGGTTTAGCTTGCAGTCTGATTCTTGCCGGACTTTCATATGGATTGCTCCAGGTACCCGTTACCACCAAGAAAACATCATTGAACGACACCGTTACGGTGGTGCAGGAGTGCTCGTTTTG
Organism: Stegodyphus dumicola; assembly: GCF_044657685.1. Lineage (NCBI taxonomy): Eukaryota > Metazoa > Arthropoda > Arachnida > Araneae > Eresidae > Stegodyphus > Stegodyphus dumicola. Next base: position 61,872,785 of record NC_140772.1, on the reverse strand, counting down.
GGGTAGAATTATTCTGGGTTCCACAACTGACCTGCATGTTCAAATTGGAACCATGACAAGCAACATCAATCGGGACGTCATTCTGTAACAACATGTACGTTTGTTTTGAGGTGCCATGGGCGCACAATTTATCTTAATGGATGACAACGCCCGTCCTCACCGTGCAAACATCGTAAGCGAATGCCTTCAATCGGAGGATATCACCCATATGGACTGGCCAGCATTCTCACCGGACTTGAATCCAATAGAGCACATGTGGAACATGCTTGGCCAACGAATTGCAGCCCATGAACCTCCTCCTACATGTCTACCGGAACTTCGGAGAGCATTACTTTTTGAGTGGTGTAATATCCCCCAAGATCAGATTGATAATTTGTTACTCAGCATGCCTAGGCGTTGTACGGACTGTATCCCAACGTATGGGAGACATACAATATATTAAGAATTATACCAACCATGTAATATTGGTTTTTTGTAAATAGGTTTTTTTTTGTAATTTGCTCCAGGGAGAAAAAATCGCTAGTTTTTTTTAATAATATCAAACATATAGCCTCTTTTTTTTGCTCTTTACCTTTTGTTTAATAAATAAGCTTTACAAATAAAGTCAAATTTGTTTTGCTTCTGACTCTTCCTTTGCCTGATTTTGCATTATTTGCATTATCCTTAATTTATGGACATGAGTGTATTTTGCTGTCAGTGAATTTGAATTACAAATTGTGCCAAAGAGAAATTTCATGTAGTTGCAATTTTTAGATTTCAGGCAGAAAATAAGTATAAATTTGAATTTTGTGTGTGTGTGTTTGTGTTATTTTTATATGCATGATTTGAAAAACATGTAGCAAAAAATTTCTAAATTTAGCTAACAAATTTTGTTTAGTTAACAAAAACAAAAAAGTTCAAATATATGCTCATGTCACAGCTCATGTTAAAACAGGTGATTTTTTTTTATTGTAGAACGACATGAACTAAAGAATTTTTTAAAGAGAGAGATGTATGCATCAGAGTTGTTGCTTATTAACCACCAGTAAATTAATCATATTATTTCTTTTAAAGTAAGTAACACGGAAATGCCATGAGCATCAAGAACAAATGCATTTTTAGATTTATATCTACAAGTTAACAAAGTACATAGGTTATTTAAAGATATGGCATAAAATTATATATTGTTGCAGCAGAATGGGGGAGGGGGAAACAGCATTTTTGAATAAAATAATTTCAAATTTTCAAGTATGTCATCTACAAAAAATTTAATTAAAAAAAAAGGGGGGGAACTGAATAAAGCCTTAAAACTGATAAATATCTCTAAAGCCACATCTTTAATAGAGGGCTATATTTTTCTTTATAGCAGATAAAAGGAAATATTTCTGGAAACATTCTTGAGAAAGGTAATGTAGTTATAGATATAAACGCATTAATTGAATTTGAACAGAAATGAAAACTAATAAATCAAATTATCAAGAATTGCGTGATAAGAAAATGAATTTTTCATATTAGAAGTTAAATAAACTTTTTAATCTTGCAAAGTGAAATGGAGATATGAAATATTAAACAAAATCTGTTAAATTGTTCATTTTCTAATTGCAAAAAGTTAATGCCATTGAATTTAAGTAATTTAGAAACATAACATATAATTTAGCACTCTAATACATGAATGATATAAATGGTGCAAAAATTCAGTCAAAAATATATATTTTTAAAAACCATATACTTTCAATAATTCCAGACACTGAAGCAGCTACAAGCTTATATCTTAAAAAATACTCACAAATATAGTTTAGTTCAATTATATCTGAATTTGGAAGAAGTATTAAGAATAATTTTGTTACTGCTAGTAACATTGCTGTTGGTGAAAGGAGTTTCAGCAAACCTAAAATAATAAAAAGTTGTACAAAATCTTCAAGTGGTCAAGAAAAAATTTCAAATATGGGTATTTTTTTGTATAGAATATGAATTAAGTGACCTAATAGATTTTGAAAAACTATGATATTGCTTCATTAAAAGTGAGAAAAATTAGATTATTAAAAGTGTTTGAAAAGTTAGTGTATTTCTGTTACACTGCTATTTATATATTATTTCAATATTATATGCTATTTATCGGGGGGGGGGGGAAACAAATTTAATGCTTTTCATTTCAAAACTGTAGTTTTTTTTTTTTTTTTTTTGTATGTGTTATTTTCTGTAAAATATATAAAGCTATGATTTAATATTATTGTAAAAGTTATGATATTATGATCTGAAGCAATTACCTTTAACAAATATGAAATTCCGAAGAGGTACTCTTCAAATGCATTGTATATGCCCCTATGCATTGTATATAGGGGCATGCATTTGCCTCATTGCTTCAGATGAAAAAATATGCAAGCACGGCTCTGGCAACTGGTATATTTTCTTTTGATAAATCTACAAATCAACAGCTTTTAAAAATTCTTTGATAGTTCTGTTTTCTCTAGGAATGCAAATTCTATGCACAAGTGTTTATATATTTGTGTTTGTCCTTTAATGAGATAGTCTATATAATTAGATGAGATTAATGAGATAGATAATAGTGAGCTTTGAAAATTTTAACTAAGAGCTTACACTTTATTATGTAAAAACAAAATATCAAATTCTAATTAAATGCCTAACTTTTTCAAAAATAGAAAATATGAATAACTGTGTATAAATAAGAAAACATTAAAAAAGTTTCAAAATTTGAAAATCACTAAATATTGCAGAAATTACATAAAGTAGCGATTAAATGTTACTGTGAGGCCCAGCTTATACTTACTGCCATGTATTATTTTATTCTTTTGTACTAGTTCATTTTAACAATTTATTCTTTTATTTCAAGCTTATTTTAATTTAGGCACTTTTACCATGTTACAGATTATGCATACAACAGATTAAAAAACAGTTCTTTCCATAATTTGTTCAGTTTCAAAACTCCTGTGTATAGCCAGTAGAAAGACTGCACTTTGTATTTTAGTCAATCTATAATGATTAATGCTTTTTCGTTTCTTCTTTAGCCAACATCGAAAACTTTCCATTCGGGAAAAAACGTTTGAATGATATTTCTAGGAAGCATTTCAAGAAATTTTTTTGAGAACTCATTGTAAATATAATGTGTGTTTTCTAATGAGAAAATTTTGAATATGGAAACCTTTTATGATGAGATATTATATTACTCTTTCATCTCCTATCAGTTGGGTGTTTGAGAAGAAATACTCACTCATTTAAAAAGCCTCTACATGGTTGTTTTTGTTAATCTTAAGCTAAAGTCTGCTCCTCTTGGTTCCAGTCTAGACATTGAGAGTAGAGTGTGAAAGAAACTGGAACTGGGGTGGTAAAACTACACTGGCTGAAGTTTTGGCAAAATCTGTTTTATTTGCCTGGTCAGACTATGAGTATTCAATTATCTTAAGAATTTGGCCACTACTATTGCCATTCAGAAGGCTTTGTTAGAAATGTTTCCTTTTTCAAATGATATACTTTGAATTTCTGTTTTTCCTGATAAATTTGAAACATTTTTGCATCTGCAGCATACTCTCTCAAGGCGACATTTATTACATACTATTTTAATTTTCGGTACATGTTAAACAGCTTAAATCATAAAGTCTAGTTCATTTTTTGGCATCTGATATGCCTTTCTAAGATTAATCCTTTTTAAATTTTGATGTAACTGGAGAAACATCTAACTCTTTATTCTCTTCTTAATTTCAAGGAAATTATTATCTTCAAATATCAGTAATTTAGAGGCATGAGAATGATTAATTACTTATGTATTTTATAGAAATACTGTAACTGTCTTCCATCCTCCCCCCCCCAGAAAAGGAAGCAAATTTTGTAAGGAGGATTCTTTTTACCATAGCATGAATTAAATAATAGTTTCCTGAAGCTGTAAGTAATAAATCTAGCATTCTATAAGATCTAGACTATCTTATAAGATCTGCTCGCATTTTGATAACGGCAGTAAAAAAGTTCAAAATATTGTAAGAGTTACCAGAAGAGAGGACGGATATGAGTTAAGCCAATGCAGATTCCAAAGTAATCCTGCATTGAGATTGGCTGTTTCAATGTAGATCAATGCAGAATTGCCAGAAGCCTTTGGATTGTTAAGCAGCATGTTGAAAGAGCATATCTGAGAAATTTGCCTACACTGATGTTATATTACTTTCCTTTCATATTTTCCTAGTATACTTGAATGTAATTTCCAGATGCATGGTAGTATTTTACTATAAATACATTTTACTTTTTAGCCCAACAGCAGACTTCTGCAAAGAGTTGAAGACAGGAAAGTTTCTGGTTCTGTTTTAATTGTGCAAAATAGATCTGAGGTTAGTGAATTCCTCTATGACTGTGGAAGATAAAATTTTTAATAAATGATATAAAATTTAAATTACAATCACATTAAATTTCTCTAAATGACAATTGAAATGAAATTATGTATATTTTACCAATGACTAGAAATAGAGTGAACAGTTTTTGAAAACTTTTCTGAACTAATGACAGTGGTTATTTTGAAATCAATTAAATATTTTCTTAAATTTGACTTTAAAATATGTATATAATTTACTTTTCTCTTAAAAATCATATTCTTTTCATAAAAGCATTAACGCTTTGAGTTTCAAAAAGAAATTATTGATTTATGTGAGTATAAAATTTCATTAATGTTTTTATAGTTTTTAGTACCAGAAACATGATTGGAAATATTGTCTGATTTGTGATTTTAATCTTAGAAAACATATGAGAGTATTTTGAGTCAGAAACATATTTTCAAAAGCTGCACTAGTAATTTAACATAAAGGTATTGGGGAAAATTTCAAACTATTGCTGTACCCATATTTTAGTTTTGAGTGAATAGTATAACAGCCAAAGAGATCTTATTGTTGTATAGTGCCTATCAGTTTTGCAGAAGAATATCCTAGCATTATATGTAACTGCACTGATATGCTAACAATATATTTAATAAAGTGGGGAGTAAATTTTCTTTCATGTAATTGTATTTCTTCTCCAAGCCTTTGATTTCTTTACATGGCAAACTAATATGAAGTTTCCTTTGATCCTGAATTTTGTTTTAGTAAATTGAAATATTTGTATTCAATAATATGCTTGTAAAATGTAAAACATTAATATGAATTTTTAATGCTATATTTGTATACTGAAAATATCTTTAATGTGTTCAATAATATACTGATAATTCAATTTGCAAATTTGCTTTGCATACAATATTTAAGATTTTGTAATTTAAAGCTTAGTAAATCTGGAAATGGATTGAGAAGTAAGGAGGGACATTTGAAAAAGTTTTGAGGAAAAGAATTTCTCTCTCTCTTTTTTTTTTTTTTTTTTTTTCCCCTTTTGATTTTTGTGAGTAAAATAAGTGAACTACATAATTTATTTTGTAATGTGCAAATAATATGAATATGGATTGTATATCTTGTTGGAATAGGCCTCCAATCGATGCAAACATCATTGGGAATATGATAGGTTGCAGGATATGTTGACATAGTGTTGAGCTATTCTCCTGCGAAATATAAGCTCACATGACCATTTATCATAGGTAAGGGCTTTCCAATTGATAACATAGATATAATGAGCATATGCTTTTGCATAATAATATTAGTGCTGGGCAGTATTGAATTAACCAAGTCTCCACTCCACACATCTGAAACAAGTAACAACTGAATCATTACTGAATGTGATATAGTTACATTCTGATACACTCTATATTTTTTGGCTGTGAAAACAAGATAATTGTTGTTGACACTATCTAAGAATTAGTAGTAAACCTAAAACAGACTCTTGGATTGAATTCAAGCCTTCATGACACTGTGCATCTAGAGATGCATTTCTAAAGAGCAGATAGCAAAGTAATTCTTTAAGAAATTGTTCTCTTATGAGTTACATTATCATTATGATGGTTATGAGCACGGTTACAACAACTGATAACTGATAACATTATTGTTCTGATCCTCATACCAAGCAATTTATCACTTATTATGAAATGATAGTATCAGTTTGGGGCTTCAGGCATTCTATATTCAGAATCGTTTGTATTTCTGCATGGACAAAGAGTACAGTGATGAAGATTTAGGCCTTATAATTTGAAGGTGTGTGCCTAACAATTTTTGTTGTAAAATACCATATTAATTTTGTAAATAAACTGTGTATATGTATTAACACTAGATACATAATTTATGCGAATATCACTTACCTCTGGAATTAATACTACATGGCGATTGAAATTTTAGCATAATTGTTACATAATCATAATGGCCATACTTCTTCTCTAAAGACAGAGGTTCTGTTTCTGTTTGAACTTACTGAGTTTGTCGAATCACTGCTGGATGATTTTTCAAAACATTGTCATTTGTTAATTTTCTCATGCAAGGAATAAAAACTTACATGAAGCTGAGGAATGTATTGTGTATTTATTTTAGCATTTATTCTACTTGAGTTGTATATATGTTTATTTTGGGATGATTCCATATGCACTTTGCACTGCTCCATATGTGTATTAGCTGTACATTTTCTGTCATTTCTATCTGACTAAGAAATGTATTTTGTATGTTCAGTTTCAAAAATTATTTTATGGTTTGAAATTTAGATTTTTTTTAATTGTGCTTAAAAAAATTATAAAAGTATATACTGTATTTTTAGCTTTTGAATATCAAGAATTACTATATAGCAGATATGCTAATATAAATCTGTATAAACAAGTACTAGAAATGTAGATATTCAGGAATAATCGTTAATTGCACATTTTGTTCTGAATAAATGAAAAATATCTGAAAAGGTGAATCTGAAAGAAAATATCTAAAGCCATGTGGTAAGCATGATTCCTCTTTTGAATTCAATGTGGTAAGCTATAAAACTGCAGTTAACTAGTCTGATTATAATACTGCTCAAATTGGAAACTCGAATTAAAATTCCTAAGTAATTGGGGGAAGCATGTCATGGTAATTGTTGAACTGTAGCAGCACTTTCAGATTGTTCATTCTTTAGACAATCGATGGAAGAAGTCCAACTGATTAGCTAAGAGAAAAATTGTCTTTTGTGAACTACATTTACTAAATCTGTTGCTATGATAAGAAAATATTTTTTAGCATCATTGCTTTTATGTTAAAAAATAGCTTAAATATATAGTTTCTTCACAATTTTTTTTAGCTCTTTTAAATAACTGGGAATTTGGGGGGGGGGAATAGGATTATAACCATCTTTTCATTTTAAACAAACAATGAAGGAAAAAATTGTTGATCGTTTTAATTATGTTTTAAAATATAAATTCAACAAAATAAACATTAATAAATGTAAAATATTAATCCTTTTTCGGTGTCTTCCTTGCATTATTTCTTTAAAGATCCAAAAGTTGTGAATATTAAAATAAATAAATAAACTATCAGAAAAATAGTCAATTTCTCATAATTTTGTATCATAAATATATATATATATGCAATAAACTTTCTTGGTCTTTGTAATATTTTGTCTAAAATTTAATAATGAACTACAGAATGAAAATATGTATGAATAACCTATTTATTTCTTTTCTGTCATTTAAATATATTTTTTTAAAGAAAGGTTCCACATTCATATGTATTTTATATTTTTAAGCTGAAGGATGAAATGAAGCAAGCTCATAAGGCTAGGAAAATTTCTCACTTAGTGGAAGTAATACAGAAAAATGGATCTGAAGTTAGTATTTTATATAGTTTAATTGTTGTTTATATCTTCAGTAAAATTTATGCCTTCTAAAGGAGGAGGTTTTAAAGCATCCTGAAAGTGTAATTCGATGAAGAGGAGATTTGATGTACAAATTGCTCTGAACTCTGAATGTAAATGGCTAAACATAGATAGCCAGTGAACAAGAGTGATGGGCATTGTGTGCATTGCAACTGTGCAACGTACACCATATAAAACTTGTGATTGAGTGATTGTAAAACAGGTGATGCATGTGCCATAATGACAAATGTAGAATTTTAGTTCTATTTGAGAGGAATTGCATCATTGGAACCTTAAAGCAGTCTGGTCATCTTCAACATTTCTGCTATAGAAGATTGTTGGGAGTAATATTTATTTGACCATTTGTGTAAATGCTGGGAAAGCTTTATGAGCCAGAACTACAACTATGAGGCAAGATCTGTTCTATGATATTCTCATCGCATCAATGACATCATCTTTCTTAATATGACGTATTGCCTTATCCTTCTATGTATTGATACATATACCTGTAGCATATTGTACTATTTCAAACTATCTGACTAAGGCATATTAAGCTTTAAGACACTTCGTTGTGATATCTTCCATTAAACCGGGACCTCTGATAGCGCAAGAGTGGATTATTATAGTACCTTGATTTCTTTTAGGATGAGTGCTGATAGGATTGCATTACTTTCAGTGGGAAATCTGCTCCAACCTGGATGCGAATATCTATCACATCCTAGTACGGAAGCAGCTAGATCATTGGATGTAACTGATTATATTTGGCACTGGTACACTCTTGATACTCCTTGGGTAGTGATGTGGAGATCTAATTCTGACATTAGTAGATCCTCTTAATTATCCATTCTTTTAGTAGTCCAGTGATTTCAGAGTTTGAATTTTATATCTATGTAAGACAGCTCTGAGTGGATATTGAAAAATGCTGTTGAATTCATTATGAATGGTTTTATGATCATGATCAACTTTCGATCGCTTTGGTACCACTACTGAAACATTGCACAATAAACAAACTGCTTTTTTGACAAAGTTTGTAAATAACCGCTCTTCCTCCCATTTATTGTTGGTAGTGGTTGGTTTTCTTTCTTTTCAATGGCTTTGGCACAAGTGAACTGATTGACAACAATCAATTGCATGGCCGGATGGATGATTCATCATTTGTGAAAACGTGAAGCATCATCAAGAAGAAGCGGGGCTTGCGTTAAAGCAAGAGCTGTAATCTTAATATGCCATTCAGATAAAAACTCGAAAATGGGATAGAGTGAAGATGATATATATGAGTGAGTAGATAAACTCAAATGCAACACTCCTGTATGTCACATGTAATTGAACCTTTTTTATTGTCGATTTTTACATTAGGATTAGAGCAATACAACAGCCTTCTGTGTGACATGTAATTGAACCTTTTTTATTGTTGTTTTTTACATTAGTATTAGAGTAAAGCTTTTGTCTCATGGCAATACTGTTATTGTGGCTGGCGGGGGCTTAAAGTTAAGATTACAGGCTATCAGGCTCACATGAGTCATCGGTTGGATACCACCGTTCTAGATGATGAATGGATATCTTTTTATTTTAATCAAGATTTAGATCTCTCTTGTAAAACTGTCACTGAGTTTTGATACGTGTTATGTAGCACAAAAGATGGCCTTTAAAAATTCTAATTATGAGATTGTGTCTTTTATATCATTCTAACAATTTTGCCTCACTCTTTTGCTAGCATAAAAAGAATCTCCTCCTTAGTAACTCATATAAAAACAAATATCACACTTTTAAAGCAGAAAAGAAAGACTAATTACATAATAGGCAATAAATAGATCTAATAAAATTTGCCATATATGGAAATTTTAATTAAAATTGATAAAAGTGGACGGAGAAAGAACTTGTCATAAAAGATACAGAGGAAGTTTGAAAAAAATATTAAAATATTGTATGTGGAGGAAATGGAATGGGGAGAAAATTCTAATTGAATAAAAACATGTTAAGTTTTATGTCATTTGTGTTGCTATATGATGAAAAATAACTTTTCCTCCCTACATTTATTTAAATTACTATCAAAGGTTTTTTTTTTTTTAATTTGTGAGTGGGAGCTCTAGTTATAATTAATATGTCACTTGAAATTTCTGTTGGAGTTTCAATTGCTAGCTTTAAAAAGTCTTTGTTTGGTGCAAAGTAGAGATGGATTTTTATAATTGAGCATTACTTCACATTGCATTCAAATGGTAAAGTTTATGAAGTGAATGCTTCATATAGAAAGAGAACTTCCCGAATTTTTCTGAACCTAACAAGATAATGATTTTCTGCTTACAGGGTTCATAGCGGTCCTTATAAGTGCTTATAAGTCCTTATATTTGAAAATAAAATATAAAGGCCCTTATAGGTGCTTACTTTTTCTTTAAAGCCCTTATTTTTTTGTTTTTATTGCTTATTTTTTGCTTTCAGTGCTTTTTTTTTTTAATGAAAGCGCAACTTTTCCCCGTACCAAAGCCGAAACTAAATAAACAACTTTTCTTCCTAATATGGAATGTCAGATGGTGATTCATACACCTGGAAATAGCTTTCCCCCCTTTTTCTGCATTAACATAACCTTTGGTTTGCACGGAGAGTACAGACAGGTGCCCGTCGTTCTGTTGGTCAAAGAATTGCGAAAGCAGTTGAAAATTCCGGTACATTCGGCATTTTTTTCCTCCCACCCAAATACTACACACGTTTGAATTTCTATCAAGATCTTAATAATTTGCATTCTCGTTCCGCTTGATCAGTTCATATTCGTGTTTATTATGATCATTATGCTTATATTATGAGCATATGTATGGATGTTTATCATAACATAGTTGCAGGAACTGCTGAAGTATAGTAATTTTCCAAAAATGGTTGTGTTTTAACACAGATTAGCTTTCTAAAGAATAATATTCGGAATGGCTTAAATAAATGAAAGTAATTTAATAGTCAAAATAATTTCATTTTTTTGGCCAATACATTATACAGTACGAATGTTGGGAGGTTCTCCCCTTTTTCCGCAAAATCTCGAATATTGAAACTGTTATAGTTCGCTGCAAAACAAGCAACGGACTTTTTTTTTTTGTTTTTTTTTGTTGTCACTTTCCAATCTGGATTGAATAGGACTAAAAGTTCTGCGGTCTACCAACCCAAGCGAAGAATGATTCTATTCCGGAAATTTAGCGCAGTCTGTTGAAAATCAGAATGAAAAACACCCCAGATTGGTAAGTCTCTTTCTTTTCCTTTCTTTATTTAGTTATTTATTCTCCCAATACCAGCAGCTGTTGAATCCAATTGCATAATATCATGTAGGGAAGAATTACGGCGCACATATTGCGCAATAACGTTTGCGATATTTTGCAGAGATAATTAATTTTGATGTTCGATCCCAGATTTGTTTATGAACAATTAAAAGAGTTTTCCTGTGCTTGCAGAGCAGAATATTTTTCTGTTCCATTGGTTTGTTTTTATATGAAACAAACCAACGGAACTTGCACATATCGAAATGTCAAAAGCATTTATTTAGCGGAAAAATCTAAAGAACGGCTACAGTCTATCCCCCTTCGCTCCTCTTTTTCAAGTTACGCTCCGCTGTCCGAATATTCGCCAATTTTCAAGTATGCGGGTAGTTAAGCTTTTACTGTTAAAGGATGACTGCATGAAGCAAATTTCTGTCTTCTGATTTCAGAAATGTTTCTCTTTTTTTATTTAAATTACTTTGCTTGCAATATCTGTTAAGGGAAAACTGATATACGATGAAAATTTAGAAAATGTTCAGAATTTAGATTTAAATTAGTTAAATATCAATAAGAGTGGAAAAATAAATTGTATTTATTATTAAGTTCCAAGCGAATAGAATAAATATGCCTTGTTATTATTATTTATTTCCTCTATTTTGAACTGAAATTTCATCATTAAATCTTGTAATATAGTTTAGTTCTGCATAGTTTTTTTCTCTCATTGTAAGCTAGTTCTGTAAATTGAACTGTTATTTAAAATTTTAAAAAAAGTCATTATTTTCCATGGTTGAGGTAATGCTTATTCTCTCTTAATAAATACTGCATTTCTCATATTTTAAATTACGAGTCTAATTTTTAAGGTTATGCAGTTGTGTATAATGCAATTAAACGGGTGCTTATTTTTTTTCTCAAAATGTGCTTGAAAAGTGCTTATAGCTGCTTATTTTTTTAACTAAATTGTGGCTATGAACCCTGTGCTTAGTAAATTGATTTGAGAAAGTCAAAGCATTCAGCATAATGAATGACACTGGGTTCTTATCTGTTTTGAGTTTGGATGAAATGGAAAATGTCAGGAATTAAAGTGTTGTGATTAGCAACTAAGGGGTGACAAAAAAGAGCATTGAAATCAAATTTATTCTTGTAATGCACAACCATAAATCTAAATTTTGCAGAGAAAAAATACTGATCTCCATTTTGAATCAAATGAAAGGTTTTTAAAGCTGACACCATAACATGCAACTGAAATTTCAAGTGTTATATTACGTGTTTCTTTATAGGGGTATCATCCATTGAAACACTTTGTCATTAATATTTATTTTAGAATTCGTAAAATATTTTAAAGTTTAATATGCATGAATTTTGAATCATGCTGCATTTTTGTTGCACTGATGTACAAATCACAGTGGCGTCTAATGAATAAAGCTATATGCAGGATTATTTGTTCTTTGCATGAATTTATTCGTTACTGTACAAATATATTTACTTGCAAAATACTTGAATTTAGATAGCATCTTATAAGCTATGTATGAATTATTGAAGCTCCTCTAATATCTATATTTATTTACTTTTTCAAAATTTATACTTATTTATCTTGTTCACTTCTTTCTATTAAAAAAAGTAAAATTCGTTTAGGGTTCAGTTGATGCACAAGGATATAAATCAGTTCTTATATTGCATGAATTTTAACAGTCACTTAAAAATAGCTTATTGAAAGTATGATATGTAATTATAATTAGAAAAAAAAGTAGTCATTAACTGTAGTATGCTTGCTTTCTCATTGTGTTTCAAGTATTTAGAATAGCCTGAATCATTTTTAAAAATGTATTCAAAAAAGCAGAATTAGTTATTAAGATAATTTTAAAATCAATGTTAGAAAATCTTTCGATACATTTTCTTTATATAAGGTTTTTGTAAATGCCGTAATTGTGTAAATAGTGTACACTGATTAGGAGCTTTTAAAGTGAAATCTGTGGATTGTTTAGTTGTGTGAGCACACATGGATATGACACATTCATTATATGAATAACAGACTATCATAATTAAGTTAGCAAGTATACCACTGTAGCTCTAATTGCTGTACATTTTCATTGTTACTTTGTGATGTTAAAATAAGAGATCAGTGTACTAAATTAATGCTCTTAAAAGAAAAAATTAGCCTTTAAAATTTGACTTGCTTAAATCTGGACTAAAGCAGAAGTTCATATTTTTATCTCGCATGTAATTATTAGTTCCAGTGTCTTGTGCAAAATTTTTGAAACTCGTAAGTCCTAGGAATTTTAAACTGTGCAGTTAGTAAAACATATTGCTAATGAATGCAAGAATATATTGATAACAAAAATATTACCAGATTCCACCAAACTAGGGATTTAAAATAAAAAATCTTGCAACTTTGTTTTATAGGAATTCGAATGAGTTTTGAGGAATGTTTATTTCATTTTCTGAATTTGAGTATCATTACATTTTTGTTTCAACTCTATTTAAGTCTAAAAAATATACCCGGTAAATGTTATTTTCAATAAGAAATCATCGTTGAAACTTGATTTTTCAAAGAGTAATATTGTAGACTTTTTATTACATTAGTTATTTAATGACTTAATTATATTTTATCTTGATATCATTGTACTATTTATTTATATTTTATAAAATTTCAACGGCACTTTGTGAAATATATTGATTTATGCTTAAAATATTTCAAGAAATTGAGTAAGTACTTTTTGTTTAATCTACCCATTTTACATAAAATATATCCTCTACTAAGAATAAATTTCCTTTGATCATTTTTAGTACTATCTGAAATTCAATTCTCAGGAAAAAGTTTAGAACAAGAATGAATGATATATTTATGTCTTTAAAGAAGATAAACAATAGTGTGCATTCTTTTGGATTTGAAAAATTGTTTTACGGTTGCTTAGAATTATTTGTTTCAAATTTATATATCAAGCACATAATAAACTTAAATATAAGTGATCACTGTCATCATTTATTTGACGTCTTACTTAAATTATTTTAAAGAAAAATATAAAACTTCATTTTTCTTTATATTTTCTTTAAGTCAAAAGATGAAGCGAAGCAAAGTGAGAAAAGCTCTCAATTATTTGAATTGATACAGAAGAGAGGTTCTGAGGTTAGTATATACATAATCTATGTTGTTGTTGCTTATCCTAACTTGTGTGATGTAGTCAGCCCAAGCCCACAAAATTTCTGACGGCAACGAGCTCTAGATTATGTCGTCTGCCGTTGGCAACAGCTTTGAGCACCATTTTTTCCACAGTGCGATTTCGCTGAGTTCCATCCCCCAATTTTGATTGAGAACACCCGGGGGGATGGTTCTCCCACCCCTCTCCCCTTTCCTCTAAACCACACGAGAGGACTTTCGGCTGGCCACATATTTAGAGCACTGACATGCCGCAGTGACCGATAAATTTAAAAACGTCCATGCTTTCTCCGGGATACAGACGTGGGCCCTTTGGCACGCAGTCAGCGATGCTAATCACTATATTGATCGGGGAGCACATAATTAATGCTGCATTATTTTTATCTCAATGATGTTTATATTTTGAATTACACTATAATAAAAATGCATAAATGTAGGCTGAGAAATGTATCGTGTATTTATTTTAGCATTTATTATACTTGTATATATTTTTATTTTGGGATGATTCCATATGCACTTTACACTGCTCCATATGTGTATTAGCTGTATATTTTCTGTCATTTCTATCTGACTAAGAAATGTATTTTGTAGGTTAAGTTTCAAAATTATTTTATGATTTTTTTTGTAATCGTGGTAAGAAATTGTGATGAAAAGTTTAGATTTAGTTTTTTTAAATTCATTTTTATTAAAATTGAAATTTAGGTTTTTTCTAATTGTGCTTATAAAAAATTATAAAGTATATAGTGTATTTTTAGCTTTTGAGTATCAAGAATTACTATATAGCAATTATGCTAATACAAATCTGTATAAACAAGTACTAGAAATATAAAAATTCAGGAATAACCATTAATTGTAAATTTTGTTCTGAATAAATGAAAAATATCTGAAAAGGAGTATCTGAAAGAAAATATCTAATGCCATGTGGTTAAGCGTGATTCCTCTTTTGAATTCAATGTGGTAAGCTATAAAACTGTAGTTAACTAGTCTGGTTATAATACTGCACTAAACAGGAAACTGAAATTAAAATTTTTAAGTAATTGGTGGAAGCATGTCATGGTAATTGTTTGAACTGTAGCAATACCATCAGATTGTTCATTCTTTGTACAATCGATGGAAGAAGTCCAATTGATTAGCTAAGAGAAAAATTGTCTTTTGTGAACTACATTTACTAAATCTGTTGCCATGATAAGAAAATATTTTTCAGCATCATGGCTGTTATGTTAAAAAATAGCTTAAATATATAGTTTCTTCACAATTTTTTTTTAGCTCTATAAATAACTGGGAATTGGGGGAGGGATAGGATTATTACCATCTTCTTTTCATTTTTAAACAAACAAAGAAGGAAAAAATTGATCGTTTTAATCATGTTTTAAAACATAAATTCAACAAAATAAACATTAATAAATGTAAAATATTTATCCTTTTTTTGTGTCTTCGTTGCATTATTTCTTTAAAGATCCAAAAGTTGTGAATATTAAAATAAATAAATAAACTATCAGAAAAATAGTCAATTTCTCATAATTTTGTATCATAAATATATATATATATATATACAATGAACTTTCTTGGTCTTTGTAATATTTTGTCTAAAATTTAATAATGAACTACAGAATGAAAATATATATGAATAGGCTATTTATTTCTTTTCTGTCATTTAAATATGTTTTTTTAAAGAAAGGTTCCACATTTATATATATTTTATGTTTTTAAGCTGAAGGATGTAATGAAGCAAGCTCATAAGGCTAGGAAAATTTCTCACTTAGTGGATGTAATACAGAAAAATGGATCTGAAGTTAGTATTTTATATAGTTTATTCGTTGTTTATATCTTCAGTAAAATTTATGCCTTAAATGGAGGAGGTTTTAAAGTATCCTGAAAGTGTAATTCGATGAAGAAGAGATTTGATGTACAAATTGCTGTGAATGTAAATGGCTAAATGTAGATAGCCAGTGAACAAGAGTGATGGGCATTGTGTGCTTTGCAACTGTGCAACCTACACCATATAAAACTTGTGATTGATTGATTGTAAAACAGGTGATGCATGTGCCATAATGACAAATGTAGAATTTTAGTTATATTTGAGAGGAACTGCATCATTGGAACCTTAAAGCAGTCTGGTCATCTTCAACATTTCCACTATAGAAGATTGCTGGGAGTAATATTTATGTGACCATCTGTGTAAATGGTGGGAAAGCTTTATGATAGGGTTCGTACGGTCCTTAAGAGTCCTTAAAATTACTTAAGTTTTTTGGAATCGATTTTATGTCCTTAAAAGTCCTTAATTTTGGCCAAAATTGGCAGAAGGTCCTTAATTTTAATCATCTGAAATTTCTCTCTGTTTTTACGACTGCCATTTTGGGTTTGAATTAGCATTTTGCAGCAATATTTTTGGCGATTCACTGACAAATATGGCTGATTTTTGAATGGGTTCATGAGTTATAATTTTTTCCTATTTGTAATATAAATAATGGTGGGATACTCGAGTTTGTCAGCAAGAAGTGAAACATAAGCATTTCGAAATTGTTTCATTTTTTGTAATGAAAAGCTCTCAAACAACTTTCCGCTTTTGGTGATGTGAATTCTTTTATTAAACGGTTCTAAATTTGGTGATTATCAATAGTTTGCGATTTTAAAATCTGTTTCTATATAGAAAAATTTTAATTCTGAGATCTGGGAATTTTTTGACGATTTTTTTAGGACATTCTGATGTTGATAAATTTCATTGAAATAATGGTAAATATTAGAATTATATTTAAGAAATAACATTAAAATAAAGCATTTTTATTTTTCACTGTCATATTATAAAGTTCGATTCGGGCCACATATTATACAATTTTTTGAATATGAAAAATAAGCAAGGAATAATGCTCATTAGCACAGTTTACAAAACATTTTTTAGCAAAAGCAAAATAGTTATGTAATTAATTAAAAATGTCTTGTTAATTTTTTTCATGGTAAGGATCTTTCCCATTTCTCAGAATGATCAGAATTCTCAGAAAATGCTTCAGTTTTCTCTATAAAATTAATTTCACGCTTTTTTTCCTCCTATTTAAAAAAAAAAAAAAAAAAAAAAAAAAAAAAAAAAAAAAAAAAAAAAAACCATTTCTGGCCTTTTGCTGTTACAGAATTGGCAGGGGTAATTTTTCTTTAGGATTTTAAACATTGAAGCTTGGAAAGTTTAGAAAGATTTTAAGGCAAATTTATAGACCCAAGATTTTAAAATATTCCAGAAAAATGTGATAAAATGAAAAATGTCTCCATGGTAGTAACACGCAGTTTCTTACATTTTGAAGAACATCTGGAAGAACAATGAAAACATAATAGTTGAATGTTTTACTTCTGATTATAGAATCGCTTTCTTAACATTTTTATCTTCCCTTTATTTTCTCTACTTTTCACTAGATACAAGCATGGAAAATATCAAAAGTACTTCTAATCTTATCATATGGACAGGCATTATAGAAATAATTTGATTTTGTCACCTGATGCAGTCTGTGTGGATCCTAAATTCTGCTGCCTGGTGCCTTTCTAAATTCTGCTTCCAATGCCTGCTCTAAATTCTAAAAGTTTTGCCACTTCTAGATTTTGTTGCTCATTGTGTCCCTAAATTCTAAAAATTATGCCACACCAGCTCTGTGACCAGACTTTACCATATGTATTTCATATTTCTTCTGAATGTTCGTATTACTAAAGAAATAAAATTAGCAACTTTTTCCATACACTTTAAATGCATTTAGTCTTTTAGAATAACAGAAGTCTTTAATTAAATCCCAAAAATTTTAAGTGAAAAGGAAACGTGTTGAAAAAAGAAACTAAATATGTAAAGAGAAAGAAAATTATTCTTCAAAGATATGTAGAGTTATTATTATGTAAATTACGTGTTAAACCTTTACCGTGGTCACAAGGTAAAACACAAAAATATAAAAATTCATGTGAAACTTATTCTTTGCATCTAGTGAGACTTAATGCAAAACAACTTATCACTGCTAATGCTCTAGTGGCTTAATAGAACCTTAAAGTATATTAACTGAGTTACAGCCTCTGGAACTCTACACAAAGCTACGATACTAACAGTGTCAGAGAGAGGTCAGCTAACTTTCAAAACTTGCTAACTGTGCCTACATCAGGCCTTTCAGATTTGTTCTGATCAGCAGGTCTCTCTATAGACGAGCAGGAGCGATTACAACAGCCAGTCTTTTGTTATGAATCATGCTGATTATGATTTTAATGCTCATTTTAACCTATGCTGCTTGACATAAAAATCTACTTACTATTTACTAAACCTCTAGACTGAGCAAGTATGTGACAAAATGAAACATTAAAAAAAGAAAAAGGTAACTTTTAGTAAAACGTAACTAAAATGTCACTTATCTTCTTTCAGATATGTCCAGTTATTATGAGTGTAAAATATTTAATGCTACTTGATAAATTTCATAAAATTAATTTTATTCTCAAAATATTAATAATTATGTTAATTAAGTTATGTTTAATAATAGTGCATCCTACTCACGTTCAGGCATAGACATAATATTTTTAATTGAATTTATTCAGTTCCCATTTGTTTATAGGTCCTTAATTTTTTTCATTAATGGTCCTTAAAAGTCCTTAAAAGTACTTAATTTCCTTGTGAGAAATGTGTACGAACCCTGTATGAGCTAGAACTACAACTATGAGGCAAGATCTGTTTTATGATGTTTCATAGTCACATAGCTCCTCATCTCAAATATACACGATAATGTTCGAAGCCCGTTCCCCTAACAAGTTTAACAATATTTCTGCTCTAGATTTCTCAGGAACATATTTTGTTGAAAAAGCTCTTTCTAAAGATGAGAAAAAATAACTCCAGTTTTCAGGTTTGTTTGGAACCTTCAATGTTAGTGTTCTTATACTTTTAATAAGGGAATCTAAGGAATTGGAACTTTCTCCTTTACTTTCGTTTTGATCATTATTATCACTTTTGCTTTCAGCTTGCAATCGAGCAATTTCCAGTTCTGTTTTACATCTCTCTAATTTAATGTGTTCTAACTGTAATACTTTAGCTTTTTCAGATTTACGATGCTCTATTATGGAATTACCCAACTCTATTAGCAAATTTGGATCGGATTTAAAAGCTTCACTACGCTTAATCGTTAAATTTAGATCTGTAACAGTTATCTTTTCACTTAATTCTATATTCAGTTCTAAAGCTAATAGCTTTAAATCCTCTTTTAGTGAAGCTTTTATCAACATTGTACTCTTAATGAAATAACACAAGAGAATAAGTAATCGTTCTCAAATACTTAAACACCCTAACACAGTATATAAATACCATATATTTTCTCAAAACTCTTACACAGTATCTCTAAATAATAAAATGGCACTTTATTTCTAAATTGAAACTGCTGACTTACTTGTAAATAACATACGTTACTTACTTGTAAATGACAGCGTTAACATACGCTGACTTACTTGTAAATGACTTACGTTACTTGTAAATAACTCATAATCCATAGATCTCTGGCCCAGGACGGACCACGGGGTTTTGCACAGGCACTACACTATAATAAACTCAAGAACAATGGACTGTATTAAATATCACACTTTTATTCTCGTTAAATTACATCATTCATGGCCACTTAAAGCCACAAATTCTCTCACACGCTCTTAGCTCACAATCTCATGTCACACTCTACGAGCTCCAGGCGCATGCGCAGACACTAGTAATGAAATGCGTGCGCAGGCGCAACATCCTCTAAAACCTATATTTATTTACTTTTTCAAAATTTATACTTATTTATCTTGTTCACTTCTTTTTATAGAAAAAAGTAAAATTCGTTTAGGGTTCAGTTGATGCAAGAGAATATAAATGAGTTCTTATATTGCATGAATTTTAACAGTCACTTAAAAATTCTAACAGTCACTTAGCTTATTGAAAGCATGATATGTAATTATAATTAGAAAAAAAAAAGTAATCATTAACTGTAGTATGCTTACTTTCTGATTGTGTTTCAAGTTTTTAGAATAGCCGGAATCGTTTTTTAAGCATATATTTAAAAAAGCAGAATCAGTTATTAAGATAATTTTAGAATCAATGTTAGAAAATCTTTCGATATATTTTCCTTATATTAGGTTTTTGTAAATGCCGTAATTTCTATAAATAATGTACACTGATTAGGAGTTTTTAAAGTGAAATCTGTGGATTGTTTAGTTGTGTGAGCACACATGGATATGAGACATTCATTATATGAATAACAGACTATCATAATTAAGTTAGCATGTATACCACTGTAGCTCTAATTGCTGTACATTTTCATTATTACTTTGTGATGTTAAAATATGAGATCAGTGTACTAAATTAATGCTCTGAAAAGAAAAAATTAGCCTTTAAAATTTGACTTACTTAAATCTGGACTAAAGCAGAAGTTCATATTGTTATCTCGCATGAAATTATTGGTTCCAGTGTCTTGTCAAAAATTTTTGAAAGTCCTAGCAATTTTAAACTGTGCAGTTAGTAAAACATAATGCTCATTAATGCAAGAATATATTGGTAACAAAAATATTACCAGATTCCACCAAACTAGGGATTTAAAATAAAAAATCTTGCAACTTTGTTTTATAGGAATTCGAATGAGTTTTGAGGAATGTTTATTTCATTTTCTGAATTTGAGTATCATTGCATTTTTGTTTCAACTCTGTCTTCACACTTTAAGTGCCAAAAATATACCCGGTAAATGTTATTTTCAATAAGAAATCATCGTTGAAACTTGATTTTTCAAAGAGTAATATTGTAGACTTTTTATTACATTAGTTATTTAATGACTTAATTGTATTTTATCTTGATATCATTGTACTGTTTATTTATATTTTATAAAATTTCAACGGCATTTTGTGAAATATATTGATTAATGCTTAAAATATTTCAAACAATTGAGTAAGTACTTTTTGTTTAATCTACCCATTTTACATAAAATATATCCTCTACTAAGAATAAATTTCTTTTGACCATTTTGAGTACTATCTGAAATTTAAATCTCAGGCAAAAGTTTAGAACAGGAATGAATGATATACAGTCAAAAGTCGTTAATTCGGACACCCATAATCCGGATTGATCTATAATCTGGACCTCAAAGCTAAAAACTTTCTGCGCATGCCTCGCGTTGACGCATGCGCATAGGCGTTTACGTGTGCGCGTGAGACCTTTACAGCTGCGAATATGCTTGTGCGCGTGCACATAAAACGTTTATGCATGCGCGTTTAATGTATAACGGACGGTATAAGCTAAGCTAAAATTATCTAATTCAGTTAATGTCGCAGATTGCGTTGTATCTTAATCTTCGAATTGGATCCGGCTTATTATTTTTTACAGACTGTTAGAGCAATTTTATAAAAGTAAGCTTGAACTTTCGATTATATCAAATAGAATTTCCGATACATATTTTCTAATATGTAAAGGATCTAAAGTGAAAGTATGTTTCGAAATCCGAAATCTGTTTGTCAATTTCATGCTGCTTGGCTGGGGGAACGCCGCGGTGCTCAATGAATTGGAAGTTGATCTGTCAGCACTATCCTTATCTTCAGGGAAGATGTTTTTATTTTATTTGGCTTATAATTCCTTACTAAATGTAGTATTTCATCTCGATGTACTCCGTCTTTGATATGATTTAAAACAAGTTCCTCGTCACTATAATTCACTTCTTCCTATAGTGAAGAAAGTGACAGAGGTTATTGAAAACGAAAAAATTTCGATTGACAAATTAGTCGGTGTTCTCGATACAGCAATTATAGGTCTTGAACAGCGGAACTTTGTAACTAAACAAGAAATTATGTCTGTTTAATAGAAATAAAGAGAAAGTATTATCGCATGAAACGAAGCAACTTAAACAATTTACATTGAAAGAAATGTTTAATAAAGTAAACAAATAAATATTAAGCTTTTTCTTTTTGTAAATTTTGATACCCTTTAGATCACAATTGTTCTTTATTACATAAATTACGGTTTCATATTTTTAATTTTGTAATTTCTGCATGCCATTTTACCAGATTTAAACTGATGATCTATAATCCGGAATCGCCGAAGTCCCGATGAGTCCGGATTAACGACTTTTGACTGTATTTATATCTTTAAAGAAGATAAACAATAGTGTGCATTCTTTTGGATTTGAAAAATTGTTTTACGGTTGTTTAGAATTCTTTGTTTCAAATTTATATATCAAGCACATAATAAACTTAAATATAAGTGATCACTGTCATCATTTATTTGACGTCTTACTTAAATTATTTTAAAGAAAAATATAAAACTTCATTTTTCTTTATATTTTCTTTAAGTCAAAAGATGAAGCGAAGCAAAGTGAGAAAAGCTCTCAATTATTTGAATTGATACAGAAGAGGGGTTCTGAGGTTAGTATATACATAATCTATTTTATTGTTGCTTATCCTCACTTGCGTGATGTAGTCAGCCCAAGCCCACAAAATTTCTGACGGCAAGGAGCTCTAGATTATGTCGTCTGCCGTTGGCAACAGCTTTGAGCACCATTTTTTCCACAGTGCGATTTCGCTGAGTTCCATCCCCCAATTTTGATTGAGAACACCCGGGGGGATGGTTCTCCCACCCCTCTCCCCTTTCCTCTAAACCACACGAGAGGACTTTCGGCTGGCCACATATTTAGAGCACTGACATGCCGCAGTGACCGATAAATTTAAAAACGTCCATGCTTTCTCCGGGATACAGACGTGGGCCCTTTGGCACGCAGTCAGCGATGCTAATCACTATATTGATCGGGGAGCACATAATTAATGCTGCATTATTTTTATCTCAATGATGTTTATATTTTGAATTACACTATAATAAAAATGCATAAATGTAGGCTGAGAAATGTATCGTGTATTTATTTTAGCATTTATTATACTTGTATATATTTTTATTTTGGGATGATTCCATATGCACTTTACACTGCTCCATATGTGTATTAGCTGTATATTTTCTGTCATTTCTATCTGACTAAGAAATGTATTTTGTAGGTTAAGTTTCAAAATTATTTTATGATTTTTTTTGTAATCGTGGTAAGAAATTGTGATGAAAAGTTTAGATTTAGTTTTTTTAAATTCATTTTTATTAAAATTGAAATTTAGGTTTTTTCTAATTGTGCTTATAAAAAATTATAAAGTATATAGTGTATTTTTAGCTTTTGAGTATCAAGAATTACTATATAGCAATTATGCTAATACAAATCTGTATAAACAAGTACTAGAAATATAAAAATTCAGGAATAACCATTAATTGTAAATTTTGTTCTGAATAAATGAAAAATATCTGAAAAGGAGTATCTGAAAGAAAATATCTAATGCCATGTGGTTAAGCGTGATTCCTCTTTTGAATTCAATGTGGTAAGCTATAAAACTGTAGTTAACTAGTCTGGTTATAATACTGCACTAAACAGGAAACTGAAATTAAAATTCTTAAGTAATTGGTGGAAGCATGTCATGGTAATTGTTTGAACTGTAGCAATACCATCAGATTGTTCATTCTTTGTACAATCGATGGAAGAAGTCCAATTGATTAGCTAAGAGAAAAATTGTCTTTTGTGAACTACATTTACTAAATCTGTTGCCATGATAAGAAAATATTTTTCAGCATCATGGCTGTTATGTTAAAAAATAGCTTAAATATATAGTTTCTTCACAATTTTTTTTTAGCTCTATAAATAACTGGGAATTGGGGGAGGGATAGGATTATTACCATCTTCTTTTCATTTTTAAACAAACAAAGAAGGAAAAAATTGATCGTTTTAATCATGTTTTAAAACATAAATTCAACAAAATAAACATTAATAAATGTAAAATATTTATCCTTTTTTTGTGTCTTCGTTGCATTATTTCTTTAAAGATCCAAAAGTTGTGAATATTAAAATAAATAAATAAACTATCAGAAAAATAGTCAATTTCTCATAATTTTGTATCATAAATATATATATATATATATACAATGAACTTTCTTGGTCTTTGTAATATTTTGTCTAAAATTTAATAATGAACTACAGAATGAAAATATATATGAATAGGCTATTTATTTCTTTTCTGTCATTTAAATATGTTTTTTTAAAGAAAGGTTCCACATTTATATATATTTTATGTTTTTAAGCTGAAGGATGTAATGAAGCAAGCTCATAAGGCTAGGAAAATTTCTCACTTAGTGGATGTAATACAGAAAAATGGATCTGAAGTTAGTATTTTATATAGTTTATTCGTTGTTTATATCTTCAGTAAAATTTATGCCTTAAATGGAGGAGGTTTTAAAGTATCCTGAAAGTGTAATTCGATGAAGAAGAGATTTGATGTACAAATTGCTGTGAATGTAAATGGCTAAATGTAGATAGCCAGTGAACAAGAGTGATGGGCATTGTGTGCTTTGCAACTGTGCAACCTACACCATATAAAACTTGTGATTGATTGATTGTAAAACAGGTGATGCATGTGCCATAATGACAAATGTAGAATTTTAGTTATATTTGAGAGGAACTGCATCATTGGAACCTTAAAGCAGTCTGGTCATCTTCAACATTTCCACTATAGAAGATTGCTGGGAGTAATATTTATGTGACCATCTGTGTAAATGGTGGGAAAGCTTTATGATAGGGTTCGTACGGTCCTTAAGAGTCCTTAAAATTACTTAAGTTTTTTGGAATCGATTTTATGTCCTTAAAAGTCCTTAATTTTGGCCAAAATTGGCAGAAGGTCCTTAATTTTAATCATCTGAAATTTCTCTCTGTTTTTACGACTGCCATTTTGGGTTTGAATTAGCATTTTGCAGCAATATTTTTGGCGATTCACTGACAAATATGGCTGATTTTTGAATGGGTTCATGAGTTATAATTTTTTCCTATTTGTAATATAAATAATGGTGGGATACTCGAGTTTGTCAGCAAGAAGTGAAACATAAGCATTTCGAAATTGTTTCATTTTTTGTAATGAAAAGCTCTCAAACAACTTTCCGCTTTTGGTGATGTGAATTCTTTTATTAAACGGTTCTAAATTTGGTGATTATCAATAGTTTGCGATTTTAAAATCTGTTTCTATATAGAAAAATTTTAATTCTGAGATCTGGGAATTTTTTGACGATTTTTTTAGGACATTCTGATGTTGATAAATTTCATTGAAATAATGGTAAATATTAGAATTATATTTAAGAAATAACATTAAAATAAAGCATTTTTATTTTTCACTGTCATATTATAAAGTTCGATTCGGGCCACATATTATACAATTTTTTGAATATGAAAAATAAGCAAGGAATAATGCTCATTAGCACAGTTTACAAAACATTTTTTAGCAAAAGCAAAATAGTTATGTAATTAATTAAAAATGTCTTGTTAATTTTTTTCATGGTAAGGATCTTTCCCATTTCTCAGAATGATCAGAATTCTCAGAAAATGCTTCAGTTTTCTCTATAAAATTAATTTCACGCTTTTTTTCCTCCTATTTAAAAAAAAAAAAAAAAAAAAAAAAAAAAAAACCATTTCTGGCCTTTTGCTGTTACAGAATTGGCAGGGGTAATTTTTCTTTAGGATTTTAAACATTGAAGCTTGGAAAGTTTAGAAAGATTTTAAGGCAAATTTATAGACCCAAGATTTTAAAATATTCCAGAAAAATGTGATAAAATGAAAAATGTCTCCATGGTAGTAACACGCAGTTTCTTACATTTTGAAGAACATCTGGAAGAACAATGAAAACATAATAGTTGAATGTTTTACTTCTGATTATAGAATCGCTTTCTTAACATTTTTATCTTCCCTTTATTTTCTCTACTTTTCACTAGATACAAGCATGGAAAATATCAAAAGTACTTCTAATCTTATCATATGGACAGGCATTATAGAAATAATTTGATTTTGTCACCTGATGCAGTCTGTGTGGATCCTAAATTCTGCTGCCTGGTGCCTTTCTAAATTCTGCTTCCAATGCCTGCTCTAAATTCTAAAAGTTTTGCCACTTCTAGATTTTGTTGCTCATTGTGTCCCTAAATTCTAAAAATTATGCCACACCAGCTCTGTGACCAGACTTTACCATATGTATTTCATATTTCTTCTGAATGTTCGTATTACTAAAGAAATAAAATTAGCAACTTTTTCCATACACTCTAAATGCATTTAGTCTTTTAGAATAACAGAAGTCTTTAATTAAATCCCAAAAATTTTAAGTGAAAAGGAAACGTGTTGAAAAAAGAAACTAAATATGTAAAGAGAAAGAAAATTATTCTTCAAAGATATGTAGAGTTATTATTATGTAAATTACGTGTTAAACCTTTACCGTGGTCACAAGGTAAAACACAAAAATATAAAAATTCATGTGAAACTTATTCTTTGCATCTAGTGAGACTTAATGCAAAACAACTTATCACTGCTAATGCTCTAGTGGCTTAATAGAACCTTAAAGTATATTAACTGAGTTACAGCCTCTGGAACTCTACACAAAGCTACGATACTAACAGTGTCAGAGAGAGGTCAGCTAACTTTCAAAACTTGCTAACTGTGCCTACATCAGGCCTTTCAGATTTGTTCTGATCAGCAGGTCTCTCTATAGACGAGCAGGAGCGATTACAACAGCCAGTCTTTTGTTATGAATCATGCTGATTATGATTTTAATGCTCATTTTAACCTATGCTGCTTGACATAAAAATCTACTTACTATTTACTAAACCTCTAGACTGAGCAAGTATGTGACAAAATGAAACATTAAAAAAAGAAAAAGGTAACTTTTAGTAAAACGTAACTAAAATGTCACTTATCTTCTTTCAGATATGTCCAGTTATTATGAGTGTAAAATATTTAATGCTACTTGATAAATTTCATAAAATTAATTTTATTCTCAAAATATTAATAATTATGTTAATTAAGTTATGTTTAATAATAGTGCATCCTACTCACGTTCAGGCATAGACATAATATTTTTAATTGAATTTATTCAGTTCCCATTTGTTTATAGGTCCTTAATTTTTTTCATTAATGGTCCTTAAAAGTCCTTAAAAGTACTTAATTTCCTTGTGAGAAATGTGTACGAACCCTGTATGAGCTAGAACTACAACTATGAGGCAAGATCTGTTTTATGATGTTTCATAGTCACATAGCTCCTCATCTCAAATATACACGATAATGTTCGAAGCCCGTTCCCCTAACAAGTTTAACAATATTTCTGCTCTAGATTTCTCAGGAACATATTTTGTTGAAAAAGCTCTTTCTAAAGATGAGAAAAAATAACTCCAGTTTTCAGGTTTGTTTGGAACCTTCAATGTTAGTGTTCTTATACTTTTAATAAGGGAATCTAAGGAATTGGAACTTTCTCCTTTACTTTCGTTTTGATCATTATTATCACTTTTGCTTTCAGCTTGCAATCGAGCAATTTCCAGTTCTGTTTTACATCTCTCTAATTTAATGTGTTCTAACTGTAATACTTTAGCTTTTTCAGATTTACGATGCTCTATTATGGAATTACCCAACTCTATTAGCAAATTTGGATCGGATTTAAAAGCTTCACTACGCTTAATCGTTAAATTTAGATCTGTAACAGTTATCTTTTCACTTAATTCTATATTCAGTTCTAAAGCTAATAGCTTTAAATCCTCTTTTAGTGAAGCTTTTATCAACATTGTACTCTTAATGAAATAACACAAGAGAATAAGTAATTGTTCTCAAATACTTAAACACCCTAACACAGTATATAAATACCATATATTTTCTCAAAACTCTTACACAGTATCTCTAAATAATAAAATGGCACTTTATTTCTAAATTGAAACTGCTGACTTACTTGTAAATAACATACGTTACTTACTTGTAAATGACAGCGTTAACATACGCTGACTTACTTGTAAATGACTTACGTTACTTGTAAATAACTCATAATCCATAGATCTCTGGCCCAGGACGGACCACGGGGTTTTGCACAGGCACTACACTATAATAAACTCAAGAACAATGGACTGTATTAAATATCACACTTTTATTCTCGTTAAATTACATCATTCATGGCCACTTAAAGCCACAAATTCTCTCACACGCTCTTAGCTCACAATCTCATGTCACACTCTACGAGCTCCAGGCGCATGCGCAGACACTAGTAATGAAATGCGTGCGCAGGCGCAACATCCTCTAAAACCTATATTTATTTACTTTTTCAAAATTTATACTTATTTATCTTGTTCACTTCTTTTTATAGAAAAAAGTAAAATTCGTTTAGGGTTCAGTTGATGCAAGAGAATATAAATGAGTTCTTATATTGCATGAATTTTAACAGTCACTTAAAAATTCTAACAGTCACTTAGCTTATTGAAAGCATGATATGTAATTATAATTAGAAAAAAAAAAGTAATCATTAACTGTAGTATGCTTACTTTCTGATTGTGTTTCAAGTTTTTAGAATAGCCGGAATCGTTTTTTAAGCATATATTTAAAAAAGCAGAATCAGTTATTAAGATAATTTTAGAATCAATGTTAGAAAATCTTTCGATATATTTTCCTTATATTAGGTTTTTGTAAATGCCGTAATTTCTATAAATAATGTACACTGATTAGGAGTTTTTAAAGTGAAATCTGTGGATTGTTTAGTTGTGTGAGCACACATGGATATGAGACATTCATTATATGAATAACAGACTATCATAATTAAGTTAGCATGTATACCACTGTAGCTCTAATTGCTGTACATTTTCATTATTACTTTGTGATGTTAAAATATGAGATCAGTGTACTAAATTAATGCTCTGAAAAGAAAAAATTAGCCTTTAAAATTTGACTTACTTAAATCTGGACTAAAGCAGAAGTTCATATTGTTATCTCGCATGAAATTATTGGTTCCAGTGTCTTGTCAAAAATTTTTGAAAGTCCTAGCAATTTTAAACTGTGCAGTTAGTAAAACATAATGCTCATTAATGCAAGAATATATTGGTAACAAAAATATTACCAGATTCCACCAAACTAGGGATTTAAAATAAAAAATCTTGCAACTTTGTTTTATAGGAATTCGAATGAGTTTTGAGGAATGTTTATTTCATTTTCTGAATTTGAGTATCATTGCATTTTTGTTTCAACTCTGTCTTCACACTTTAAGTGCCAAAAATATACCCGGTAAATGTTATTTTCAATAAGAAATCATCGTTGAAACTTGATTTTTCAAAGAGTAATATTGTAGACTTTTTATTACATTAGTTATTTAATGACTTAATTGTATTTTATCTTGATATCATTGTACTGTTTATTTATATTTTATAAAATTTCAACGGCATTTTGTGAAATATATTGATTAATGCTTAAAATATTTCAAACAATTGAGTAAGTACTTTTTGTTTAATCTACCCATTTTACATAAAATATATCCTCTACTAAGAATAAATTTCTTTTGACCATTTTGAGTACTATCTGAAATTTAAATCTCAGGCAAAAGTTTAGAACAGGAATGAATGATATACAGTCAAAAGTCGTTAATTCGGACACCCATAATCCGGATTGATCTATAATCTGGACCTCAAAGCTAAAAACTTTCTGCGCATGCCTCGCGTTGACGCATGCGCATAGGCGTTTACGTGTGCGCGTGAGACCTTTACAGCTGCGAATATGCTTGTGCGCGTGCACATAAAACGTTTATGCATGCGCGTTTAACGTATAACGGATGGTATAAGCTAAGCTAAAATTATCTAATTCAGTTAATGTCGCAGATTGCGTTGTATCTTAATCTTCGAATTGGATCCGGCTTATTATTTTTTACAGACTGTTAGAGCAATTTTATAAAAGTAAGCTTGAACTTTCGATTATATCAAATAGAATTTCCGATACATATTTTCTAATATGTAAAGGATCTAAAGTGAAAGTATGTTTCGAAATCCGAAATCTGTTTGTCAATTTCATGCTGCTTGGCTGGGGGAACGCCGCGGTGCTCAATGAATTGGAAGTTGATCTGTCAGCACTATCCTTATCTTCAGGGAAGATGTTTTTATTTTATTTGGCTTATAATTCCTTACTAAATGTAGTATTTCATCTCGATGTACTCCGTCTTTGATATGATTTAAAACAAGTTCCTCGTCACTATAATTCACTTCTTCCTATAGTGAAGAAAGTGACAGAGGTTATTGAAAACGAAAAAATTTCGATTGACAAATTAGTCGGTGTTCTCGATACAGCAATTATAGGTCTTGAACAGCGGAACTTTGTAACTAAACAAGAAATTATGTCTGTTTAATAGAATTAAAGAGAAAGTATTATCGCATGAAACGAAGCAACTTAAACAATTTACATTGAAAGAAATGTTTAATAAAGTAAACAAATAAATATTAAGCTTTTTCTTTTTGTAAATTTTGATACCCTTTAGATCACAATTGTTCTTTATTACATAAATTACGGTTTCATATTTTTAATTTTGTAATTTCTGCATGCCATTTTACCAGATTTAAACTGATGATCTATAATCCGGAATCGCCGAAGTCCCGATGAGTCCGGATTAACGACTTTTGACTGTATTTATATCTTTAAAGAAGATAAACAATAGTGTGCATTCTTTTGGATTTGAAAAATTGTTTTACGGTTGTTTAGAATTCTTTGTTTCAAATTTATATGTCAAGCACATAATAAACTTAAATATAAGTGATCACTGTCATCATTTATTTGACGTCTTACTTAAATTATTTTAAAGAAAAATATAAAACTTCATTTTTCTTTATATTTTCTTTAAGTCAAAAGATGAAGCGAAGCAAAGTGAGAAAAGCTCTCAATTATTTGAATTGATACAGAAGAGGGGTTCTGAGGTTAGTATATACATAATCTATTTTATTGTTGCTTATCCTCACTTGCGTGATGTAGTCAGCCCAAGCCCACAAAATTTGTGATAGCAAGGAGCACTAGATTATGTCTACCGTTGGCAACAGCCTTGAGCACCATTTTGGCGACAGTACGATTTCGCTCATTCCATCCCCCAATTTTGATTGAGAACACCCCAAAAAGGGAAGGGATGGTTCTCCCACCCCTCTCCCCTTTCCACCAAACCACACGAGAGGATTTTCGGCTGGCCACATATTTAGAGCACTGTAATGCTGCAGTGACCGATAAATTTACAAACATCCATGCCTTCTCCGGGTTTCGGACGCGGGCCCTTTGGCACACAGTCAGCGATGCTAATCACTATATTAATCTAGCAGCACATAATTTATGCTACATTATTTTTATCTCAGTGATGTTTATATTTTGAATTACACTATAATAAAAATGCATAAATGTAGGCTGAGGAATGTATTGTGTATTTATTTTAGCATTTATTATACTTGTATATATTTTTATTTTGGGATGATTCCGTTTGCACTTTACACTGCTCCATATGTGTATTAGCTGTATATTTTCTGTCATTTCTATCTGGCTAAGAAATGTATTTTGTAGATTAAGTTGCAAAATTATTTTATGATTTTTTTTCTAATTGGGCTAAGAAATTGTGATGAAAAGTTTAGATTTAGATTTTTCAGATTCATTTTTATTAAAATTGAAATTTAGGTTTTTTCTAATTGTGCTTACAAAAAATTATAAAGTATATAGTGTATTTTTAGCTTTTGAGTATCAAGAATTACTATATAGCAATTCTACAAATCTATATAGTAATTCTTGATACTCAAAGCTAACACAAATCTGTATAAACAAGTACTAGAAATATAAAAATTCAGGAATAACCATTAATTGTAAATTTTGTTCTGAATAAATGAAAAATATCTGAAAAGGAGTATCTGAAAGAAAATATCTAATGCCATGTGGTTAAGCGTGATTCCTCTTTTGAATTCAATGTGGTAAGCTATAAAACTGTAGTTAACTAGTCTGGTTATAATACTGCACTAAACAGGAAACTGAAATTAAAATTCTTAAGTAATTGGTGGAAGCATGTGATGGTAATTATTTGAACTGTAGCAGTACCATCAGATTGAATTCTTTGTACAATCGATGGAAGAAGTCCAATTGATTAGCTAAGAGAAGAATTTTCTTTTGTGAACTACATTTACTAAATCTGTTGCCATGATAAGAAAATATTTTTTAGCATCATGGCTCTTATGTTAAAAAATAGCTTAAATATATAGTTTCTTCACAATTTTTTTAGCTCTATTAAATAACTGGGAATTGGGGGGGGATAGGATTATTACCATCTTCTTTTCATTTTTAAACAAACCACAAAGGAAAAAATTGTTGATCCTTTTAATCATGTTTTAAATATAAATTCAACAAAATAAACATTAATAAATGTAAAATATTTATCCTTTTTTTGTGTCTTCGTTGCATTATTCCTTTAAAGATCCAAAAGTTATGAATATAAAAAATAAATAAATAAATAAATGAACTATCAGACAAATAGTCTAATGGCTCATAATCTTGTATCATAAATATGTATATACAATAAACTTTCTTGGTCTTTGTAATATTTTGTCTAAAATTTAATAACGAACTACAGAATCAAAATATATATGAATAAGCTATTTATGTCTTTTCTGTCATTTAAATATGTTTTTTTAAATAAAGGTTCCACATTTATATATATTTTATATTTTTAAGCTGAAGGATGAAATGAAGCAAGCTCATAAGGCTAGGAAAATTTCTCACTTAGTGGAAGTAATACAGAAAAATGGATCTGAAGTTAGTATTTTATATAGTTTAATTGTTGTTTTTATCTTCAGTAAAATTTATGCCTTAAATGGAGGAGGGTTTAAAGCATCCTAAAAGTGTAATTCGATGAAGAGGAGATTTGATGTACAAATATCTGTGAACTCTGAATGTAAATGGCTAAACTTAAATAGCCAGTGAACAAGAGTGATGGGCATTGTGTGCATTGCAACTGTGCAACCTACAGCATATAAAACTTGTGATTGAGTGATTGTAAAACAGGTGATGCATGTGCCATAATGACAAATGTAGAATTTTAGTTCTATTTGAGAGGAATAGAACTGCATCATTGGAACCTTAAAGCAGTCTGGTAATCTTCAACATTTCCGCTATAAAACATTGCTGGGAGTAATATTTATGTGAACATTTGTGTAAATGCTGGGAAAGCTTTATGAGCCAGAACTACAACTATGAAGCAAGACCTTTTCTATGATTTTCTCATCACATCATTGGCATCATCTTTCATAATATGACATATTGCCTTATCCTTCTATGTATTGATACATATGCCTGTAGCATATTGTACCATTTCAAGCTATCTGACTAAGGCATATTAAGCTTTAAGACACTTTGTTCTGATATCTTCCATTAAACTGGGACCTCTGATAGCGCAAGACTGGATTATTATAGTACCTTGATTTCTTTTAGGATGTGTGCTGATTGGATTGCATTACTTTAAGTGGGATATCTCATCCAACCTGTATGCGAATATCTATCACATCCTAGTACGGAAGCAGCTAGATTATTGGATATAACTGACTATATTTGTTACTGGTACACTGTTGATACTCCTTGGGTAATGGTATGGAGATCTATTTCTGACATTAGTAGATCCTTTTAGTTATCATTCATTATTTTAATATTCCAGTGATTTCAGAGTTTGAATTTTATATCTATGTAAAGCAGCTCTGAGTGGATATTGAAAAAATGCTGTTGAATTTATTATGAACGGTTTTATGATCATGATCAACTTTCGATCGCTTTGGTACCACTACTGAAACATTGCACAATAAACAAATTGCTTTTTTGACAATGTTTGTAAATAACCGCTCTTCCTCCCATTTATTGTTGGTAGTGGTTTGTTTTCTTTCTTTTCAAAGGCTTTGGCACAACTGAACTGATTGACAACAATCAATTGCATGGCAGATGATTCATCATCTGTGAAAACGTGAAGCATCATCAAGAAGAAGCGGGGCTTGCGTTAAAGCAAGATCTGTAATCTTAATCTGCCATTCAGATAAAAACTCGAAAATGGGGTAGAGTGAAGATGATATAGATGAGTGAGTAGATAAACTCAAATGCAACAATCCTGTATGTCACATGTAATTGAACCTTTTTTATTGTCGATTTTTACATTAGGATCAGAGCAATACAACACCCTTCTGTGTGACATGTAATTGAACCTTTTTTATTGTTGTTTTTTACATTAGTATTAAAGTTTTTGTCTCATGGCAATTCTGTGATTGTGGCTGGCGGTGGCCTAAAGTTAAGATTACAGGCTATCAGTCTCACATGAGTCCTTGGTTGGATACCACTGTTCTAGATGATGAATGGATATCTTTTTATTTTAATCAAGATTTAGATATCTCTTGTAAAACTGTCACTGAGTTTTGATACCTTTTATGTAACACAAAAGATGGCCTTTAATAATTCTAATTATGAGATTGCGTCTTTTATATCATTCTAACTATTTTGCCTCACTCTTTTGCTAGCATAAAAAGAATCTCCTCCTTAGTAACTCATATAAAAACACATACCACAAAGTCATTTAAAGCAGAAAAGAAAGACTAACTAATTACAAAATAGGCAATAAAGAGATCTAATAAAATTTGCCATATATGGAAATGTTAATTAAAATTGATAAAAGTGTACGGAGAAAGAACTTATCATAAAAGATACAGAGGAAGTTTGAAAAAAAAATATTAAAAAATTGTATGTGGAGGAAATGAAATGGGGGAGAAAATTCTAATTGAATAAAAGCGTGTTAAGTTTTATGTCATTTGTGTTGCTATATGATGAAAAATAACTTTTTCTCCCTATATTTATCTAAATTACTATCAAAGGCTTTTTTTTTTTTTTTTTTTTTTAAATTCATGAGTGGGAGCTCTGGTTATAATTAATATATCACTTGAAATTTCTGTTGGAATTTAAATTGCTGGCTGTAAACAGTCCGTGTTTGGTGCAAAATAGAGATGAATTTTTATAATTGAGCATTACTTCACATTGCATTCATATGGTAAAGTTTATGAAGTAAATACTTCATGTAGAAAGAGAACTTGCCGAATTTTTCTGAACCTAACAAGATAATGATTTTCTGTTTAGTAAATTGATTTTGAGAAAGTGAAAGCAGTCAGCATAATGAATTACACTGGCTGCTTGTATGTTTTGAGTTTGGATGAAATGGAAAATATCAGGAATAAAATTGTTGTGATTAGTAACCAAGAAGAGACAAAAAAGGGCATTGAAATCAAATTTATTCTTGGAATGCACAATCAAAAATCTATATTTTGCAGAGAAAAAATACTGATCTCCATCTTGCACCAAATGAAAGGTTTTTAAAGCTGACACCATAACATGCAACTGAAATTTCTGGTGTTATATTACGTGTTTCTTTATAGAGGTATCATCCATTGAAACACTTTGTCATTAATATTTATTTTAGAATTTGTAAAATATTTTAAAGTTTAATATGCATGAATTTTGAATCATGCTGCATTTTTGTTGCACTGATGTACAAATCACAGTGGCGTCTAATGAATAAAGCTATATGCAGGATTATTTGTTCTTTGCATGAATTTATTCGTTACTGTATAAATATATTTACTTGCAAAATACTTGAATTTAGATAGCATCTTATAAGCTATGTATGAATTAATGAAGCTCCTCTAAAACCTATATTTATTTACTTTTCAAAGTTTATACTTTGAAACATTTATCTTGTTCACTTCTTTCTATTGAAAAAAGTAAAATTCGTTCAGGGTTCAGTTGATGCACCAGGATATAAATCAGTTCTTATATTGCATGAATTTTAACAGTCACTTAAACATAGCTTATTGAAAGCATGATATATAATTATAATTAGAAAAAAGAAGTAATCATTAACTTTAGTATGCTTTCTTCCTGATTGTGTTTCAAGTATTTAGAATAGCCTGAATCTTTTTTAAACATGTATTTAAAAAAGCAGAATCATTTATTAAGATAATTTTAGAATCAATGTTAGAAATTCTTCCAATAAATTTTCCTTATACAGTCTTATACAGTCTGTAAAGTCTGTAGTAGTCTTCTTCCTTATACAGTCTGTAATCTGGACATCCATTGTCCAGAATGATCTATAATCCTGACCTCAATGCGACAAACTTTTTTTTCTTTTTGCAAGCTTTACGCATACGCGTTTAATTTATAAAGGATCTACAAAGCAAAAGCATGTTTTAATATCCATCAAACAAAAAGTGGAATTGCCGCAGAAAATGGATAAAGGCGTATCTGTCTCAAAATTATGCGAGGTGTATTACATTGGAAAGTCAACTGTATATGACATAAGCAAAAAGAAAAAGGAAATTTTTGAATTTTTTGTGGATTCTGACATCCCACTTGCAATGAATAACAGAAAAAGGGTTCATTATACTAAAAGTGACAATCATGACAAAGTGATTATTGAATGCGTCAGACAGTGTTGCAGCGAGGGCGTGCCATTGATGGATCCAATGCTAATGGCTCAAGCCAAAATATTTCATGAAGAAATTAACTCTGAGTGCACATATTTGACAGGTTGGTTAAGTAAATTAAAAAACCACCATGGTATAAGACAATTAAAATGAAAAAGCTTCAGCTGGTACTGAAGCTTCTGAACGATTTGCGGATGAATTCATTGAACTCTTTAGTAGTGAACAATTATCTCCAGAACAAATTTACAACGCTGATAAAACGGGTCTTTTCTGGTAATATGTACTGCGAAATACTTTGGCAACCTCTACAGAAAAGACTCCAACTGGTGTCAAAAATTCCAAAGCGAGACTAACAGTTTTAGCATGCACAAAAGCTGCAGGAACTCACAAATGCAAACTTTTCGTAATTGGAAAACATGCACCACTTCAAGCATTTAAAGGAGTAACGATTTCCCCTGTTATATATCGTGCAAATAAAAGAGCATAGATGACACAAGCATTGATGAATGATTGGTTTGAAAATCATTTTATACACGAGGCTCGGCAACATTTTAATTCAGTTGGTTTACCTGATGACTCAAAAATAGTCCTGATTGTTGACAACTGTTGGGTGCATACTTCACTTAAAGTTCTAGTGAAAGATAATGTATCCGTATTATTCTTCCCTCCAAATTGTACGTCTATCATTCAGCCTATGAATATGGGAATAGTGCACGTGCTGAAATGGAAATATAAAGTAGCATTTTTAAAATCTATTTTAAATTTCTTGAACAATGGCAAGACTATTCAAGAATTTTTGAAATTTTTTAGCGTAAAATCTGCTGTGTGAAGCATTGCAAGATCGTGGGGGAATCCAGATACGTTAAAAAATGCTTGGCATAATTTATGGCCAGCTACCATATTTCATGGTGAGGACGATGAAGATGGTAGCTCGAATTTGAAGGTGTTCGGACATGGGCAAGTAAAGGTGAAATTTTCTAGTTATTGGATTTTCTAAAGAAATGTGGAGAAATGGTAATAAATGAAAATGATATAACAGAAGTTTTTCATTGCGACGACAATGCCCCAATCATCAATCAATTAACGGACGGCGAAATCTGCAGTCTGGCTCTAGATCCAGAAAATACCGCTTCCGATAGTGTAGAAAGTGACAGAGAGGTTATTCAAAAGAAAAAAATTCCGATTGACAAGTTAGTTGGTATTCTCGACACAGCAATTATGGGACTTGAACAGTGGAACTTTGTAACTGAACAAGAAATTGTCTGTTTATAGCATTAAAGAGAAAGTATTACCACAAAAAACGAAGCAACTTAAACAACTTACATTGAAAGAAATGTTTAATAAAATAAACAAATAAATATTAAGTTTATATATATATATTCTTTAGATCATAATTGTTCTTTATTTCATAAATTGCAGTTTCATATTTTTAATTGCATAATTTCTGCATGCCATCTTATGAGATTTAAATTGATGATCTATAATCCGGAATCGCCGAAGTCTCGACGAGTCCAGATTACGGACTTTGTACTGTATTAGGTTTTTGTAAATGCTGTAATTGCTGTAAATAATGTACACTGATTAGGAGTTTTTAAAGTGAAATTTGGAGATTATTTAGTTGTGTGAGCACGTATGGATATGAGACATTCATTATATGAATAATAGAGTATCATAATTAAGTTAGCATGTATACCACTGTAGCTCTAATTGCTGTACATTTTCATTATTACTTTGTGATGTTAAAATATGAGATCAGTGTCCTAAATTAATGCTGTTAAAAGCAAAAATTAGCCTTGAAAATTTTACTTTCTAAAATCTTTACTAAAGCAGAAATTCATATTGTTTTCTCACATGTAATTATTGGTTCAAATATCTTGTCAAAAATTTTTGAAACTCGTAAGTCCTAGGAATTTTAAGCTGTGCAATTAGGAGAACACAATGCTCATTAATGCAAGAATATATTGATAACGAAAATATTACCAGATTCCACCAAACTAAAGATTTAAAATAAAAAATCTCGCAACTTTGTTTTATAGGAATTCGAATGAGTTTTGAGGAATGTTTATTTCATTTTCTGAATTTGAATATCATTGCATTTTTGTTTCAACTCTATCTTCAAAGTCTCAAAAATATACCTGGTAAATGTTATTTTCGATAAGAAATCATCGTTGAAACTTGATTTTTCAAAGAGTAATATTGTAGACTTTTTATTACATTAGTTATTTAATGACATAATTGTATTTTATTTTGATATTATTGTACTATTTATTTATTTTTTATAAAATTTCAACGGCATTTTCTGAAATATATTGATTTATGCTTAAAATGTTTCAAGCAATTGAGTAAGTACTTTTTGTTTAATCTACCCATTTTACATAAAATATATCCTCTACTAAGAATAAATTTCCTTTGATCATTTTGAGTACTATTTGAAATTCAAATCTCAGGCAAAACTTTAGAACAAGAATGAATGATATATTTATATCTTTAAAGAAGACAAACAACAGTGTACATTCTTTTGGATTTGAAAAATTGTTTTACTCTTGTTTAGAATTATTTGTTTCAAATTTATATATCAAGTACATAATAAACTTAAATATAAGTGATCATTGTTATCATTTATTTGATGTATTACTTAAATTATTTTAAAGAACAATATAAAACTTCATTTTTCTTTATATTTTCTTTAAGTCAAAAGATGAAGCGAAGCAAAGTGAGAAAAGCTCTCAATTATTTGAATTGATACAGAAGAGGGGTTCTGAGGTTAGTATATACATAATCTATGTTGTTGTTGCTTATCCTAACTTGTGTGATGTAGTCAGCCCAAGCCCACAAAATTTCTGATGGCAAGGAGCGCTAGATTATGTCGTCTGCCATTGGCAACAGCCTTGAGCACCATTTTGGTGACAGTGCGATTTCGCTCAGTTCCATCCCCCAATTTTGATTGAGTACACCCCTGGGGGGGGCGTTAGTAAAACTTAGGATCCTTACAAACGACGACGACACTTGGCAACGAGGAGACTGTCTTACATCTAAAAGACAATCCAAGTACAAGTACTTCCACAATAGCTCAACAAATGAGTTTTTCTGAAGCCATTGTCTGAAGTATACTTGAAGCAAACCAAATGAGCGCATACATTCTTCACATCCAATTATTAGAGCCTGAGAACATTTGCTGCATGGTTTCTGCAGCAGAGTGCTACAGGCAGTGCATTTCCTACATCTGTATTGTTTATGGATGAAGTATACTTCATGCGAGAGGGAGCCTTCAGTCAGCATAACGCTCATTTGTTGGCTTTGGTAAATACTCAGGCCTGCCAGACAACTTCTTCATAATTTCGAACACCTCTTGCAGTAAAACCTTTTAGTAAAATTCTTTCCTGCCCAATAATGTGCTGCTGTTTCTGTTCTTTTTCTCTGCTTCTTTGCATCATAGGTCGCAACTATGGCATTTGCGTCCCTGCATTCCTATGTGATTCCGAGTCGTCTCTGTACCCCCTACACATCCTGCAAATTTGTTGGTCTGGTATGGAATCGACCTGTATATTTTAAAATATGTTTACATTATACCTTATGTGTAATGTGTGTATCATGTTACTGCGTAAATGTTGTGTAAAAATAGTACATTAATTGTTATAATGTATTGTCTACAGGAAAATGATGAAAACTACATTGTATTATATACACACATTTATTATAGAAAAAAGGGTGTGCACTTGCACCATTTTAGCAATTTTTCCTCTCCGTCTGCTTTTTAAAATATAAAGCCCAAATTTTCATGCAAGATTTTCTTTTTTTAATATTTTTCTTTATATCATGTTAAGATGTACTTTTCCTATGCAAAATCTTGAACAGCCAAAGAGATTTTTGGTTATTTAGAGAGTCATGATGCAAAACAGGTCATCAGAATGTTCACAGTGTGATAGATACAAGAAATGTGTGAAAAAAATTATCATAATCAAAGAAATCAAATAAATCAAAGGAATGAAATTGTTATGCTGTATGTCCTACTGGGAAGGGGTATGAGGTTTTTATTTAACATGTTCTTAATACTCTGAGTGCCATGACTACCTTTATTTGGTCATGAGATTTTTTGTGACTTGGTACATATTAGCATATAATTTAACATCTTTTGCTTTTTTACTTTGTTTTTTAATAATGTAGATGTCATCTTAATGAATGTAAATTTATGAAAATAAAGATTAAAATAAATGATTATACAAATTTAGCTAGCAAATGCTGTTTAAACACAGGTCTTCATGACAGATCGAAAAAACTGCAACACTCGGAGAATTAATACTTAAAATCTATTTTCTTAAAATTTAATTACTGTTACAGAAGTTGAAAGAGGTATTATTAACGTTTTGGAGGTTACTGTAAAAGGTTTGGGAAAAGACACATCATTAGTGTATAGGAGGGCAGACATTTCTTATTATAAGATCAACAATTTTCAAGAACTCAATTGAAATTATGATTTTGTACAAAATTATTATTTCTTCATCTACTTAAAATACACTTTGAGCTTAGAGCATGAGCCTGCAAATGTATTGATTACATTTAATGTAAATATAGACAGACAGATAGATATGAGAAAAACTTAGCAGGTTCTAAAATGTAGATAAATATAGTTATTCTGAATTATTCTTTGAAAAACATAGTATCATGCACTGGTAAGGACACTAAGAATTAGTTATATACCTCTTAAATTCACGTCTTTATATACTATGAGCTATATTTATATGAATTACATTAATTAGTATATTAGGTGAATGTGCATATGACTATTAAGCTCAGCAAAAATTAATGGTAAACTTTACTTACATTTGTGTAGATTACATGAGTTGGAATACATTGCTAGCTCATTTAGTACTTTGATACCTATCAATGAAATTTACCCAAAGCTCATAAACAAAAATTTAACATATTCTGTTACTCATTATACCTTAAGTCAGAGATGACAAACCAATGGCACATGAAAAGAAAATTGTGCACTTACTCTCAATAAAGTAAGTTGATGCCTGGCCGTTTTCAAAACTGTTTTCCTTTTGAGTAGTGATCGTGACTACCTCTGATCTTTTTCCGAATGGGAGTGAGTATGGACGGGCGGCGGGAGGGACAGGAAGCTAGTTATTTACTTGTTTGTTTTTGTTTGGTGCATGCTTATATTGGCTGTAATTATTCATAATTTCATTTTCATAATTATACACAACAGCTTGCTTAAATTTTTGTGAGTTATAGTAATAACCTTAAGTATTACTTAACGGGGGTAGTTTGACAAAAAAATAGAAATTGTGACATAAGTCTAATAGAAAGTTTCAAGTTGGTAGACTGAGAAATATAGAATTATTAATAAAAGCAGTAAAGCAGTGTGCATTCTATACTCTGGAACTGTGGTATGTAGAACATTGTCTGTGAAACGGCATTATGAAACAAATAGCATTGTAAACCTCTTTGTTGAAAAAATGAATACAGAAAAAGGGAATTCTTTGCATGTGCAATTAAAAAGAGAAATGAACAATTGACATCTAAGATTAAATCTTCGTCAGGCATGCAATGATCTGCCAGCACTATCCTCATCTTCAGGGCAGATGTTTTTATTTTATTCGGCTTATAATTCCTTACTAAATGTAGTGTTTTATCTCGATGTACTCCGATATGATTTAAATCAATTTCCTCGTCATTATAAATATCACGAATACACATCAAATAGTTTTCTGGTTGCAATTTTCTAATTTCTACTATGCGTAATGTATGCTTTACACATGAGCACATTAAAAGAAATGTTTAATAAAGTAAACAAATAAATATTAAGCTTTTTTTTTTGTAAATTTTGATCATAATTTACAAAAATGAATGAAATGATTAAAAATTAATAAAAAATAATTATGAAATAAAGATCATAATTGCTCTTTATTTCATAAATTATGGTTTCATATTTTTAATTGTATAATTTCTGCATGCCATCTTACCAGATTTACATTGATGATCTATAATTTGGAATCGCCGAAGTCCCGACGAGTCCAGGTTAAAGACTTTGTATTGTATTACTTCCATCCTCTGGGTCGATAAAATGAGTACCAAGTTCGCTTGGGGACTAAACACTGGGGGAGGGGTCCTGCGACAAGCTGACCACTCGTTCAGGGCATATGCTAATGCACCCCGGGGCCCACGTCAAGAAAGCAGATTTTGGGGCACTGCTGGCCTTGGCCTACTAGGGCTGTTGCGCCATTGAGATTAGTTTAAGTAATATCACAGATTCGCTTAGAAACAATTTGTCAGATGACTCCAGTCCAACTTGCACCCTGCTAAAAGTAACAAAGCATGAATCTAGTATGTTTTGCCATCTAATGTGCAATGGCAGAAGTCAGACTAATTTCATTCTGTATTTAATAAGCATAAAAATTGTTAATGTTATGATTGCTGTATAGATATATATTTCTAGTTACAAATGAAGAGTCCTAATATATAAGTATTTATTTTTATTTTTTTTTCCTTGATAATCACAAAGTTAATATTGTATATTGGAACATCATGGCCACATTAAATATTTCTTTAAAGAAATTGGCATGTAGATGTATAAAAGTTTGCCAGCTCAGCCCTAAGTAGTTTGGGTGTTTTTTGAAATATTAAAATATGTATACTGTGTAATTATTGGATATGAGAATAGATCAATTGAAGCTTTATGTGGAGCAATCCGAATGAAGTGGAAGAGTGGATAAAAAGCAGACAGGTTTAGATGAAATTCTTATACAAAGTTATGTAAAAACCTTTCTATAAAAATTCATTTTGTTTTGTTGCTGACATTCATGTTACACTATATAAACACAATTCCAAGAGCTTGGATGGATTATTGCTATTTAGTTGAGGTTCAGTGTTTACTCTGTAAATGATTTGGCAATCAACTATATTTCTCATGCACTAAGGAAGAATTGTTTAATATCTACTTTCTCCTTGAGCTATTTGCTGTTATTTATTTTATTGTGTAAGATTCATTTTTATAATAAATTATTAATTTCTTTCTGTTTATATGGCGTAATTGAGTAAGCTGTCAAAGAACTAGTAGTTGCAACAGTTGGTGCTGAATTCTGGATGTCTTTGAATGCCAATAATCGGAAAGATGGAAGAAAGTTGTGGAAATGATTGTCACAAAATCTATAAAAATGAAGACTGCAACTGCTGTGAATGCCACTAAAATGAAGAATTCTCTCATTGGAAATGCTTGCTGGTATGGGATAAGCAGCTGAAATGAAGAAGCATGTTGCTGGAAGTAATGGGAAAGCCATGATTTCTGTGAGCAAAAATGTCTCTACCTTGAACTTGAGAATGAGACTGGGAACATCAATCAGCAAATTTCTACAGTAAACATAAGACTCAAGAAAGAAATTCTAAGATTAAAACAGAAATTTCTAAAATCTATTTTATCCGTAAACAATATTCCAGCTCACCCTGCTGTGAATAACTTTCTGATTCATTTATCTCATCCTACAATTAACCTCTTGCCATATGACAGGAAATCATCATGGAAGATATAAAAAATAAAATTTGAAATGATCTCAGAGACATCAATGATACCATGTCACCAAAACCTTAAATTTGGCTGCATCTTTAAGAGAAAAGGCAGCTAACATTGTACAGGTGTTTCTGGTGGAAAACTTTCACATGTTGACTCCTTAGTTAACAAAATTTTTCAAGTGTTACTATGGACTGCAACTTGACCCAGCC
Source organism: Stegodyphus dumicola (assembly GCF_044657685.1). Taxonomy (NCBI): domain Eukaryota; kingdom Metazoa; phylum Arthropoda; class Arachnida; order Araneae; family Eresidae; genus Stegodyphus; species Stegodyphus dumicola. The sequence continues at coordinate 61,828,666 of NC_140772.1, read as the reverse complement.
TGAGAAGGCAGGAGACACGTTTCAAGAATCAGCAGCTAATACTGAAAAATTAATACAGCTAACATTTCCAGATTGTGACTAGGAAATTAAAGACGTATTGGGCCTCCAGTATTTATGGATTTTGTTTGGGATACTGTACAATGAGCACTAGCTCAAGAGAGCTGATAATGAAGATTTACAGAGGGCTCTAGTGCATACCTCAAAGTCGAGACTATACAGAATGCCAGCAGAAAAGAACATTAACTTGTAAAGGTGGCCAACAGAACCGAGGCCACACAGCTGTAAAAGAAAGGTGATGGAATCTAAGTAAACTGGAACAGCAATAATAATAAAGTGAATGGTGGATTTGTAATAGAGAAGGATATTTATGGAGACAATACTGTGCGCCTTCAGCTCAAAAGATAAAATCTTGAAGAACAACAGGGAAACTAATAATCTTGAGCGGCATTTGCTGAAAGTGCCTTATTTCAATGTTATTCACTATCTTCACTTCATGGGAGAAAGCAAGGGCTTTATATGGAAGAAGAAATCAATGGTTTTTCATCCCACAAAATAGTAGACACTAGAGTAAATGTTACTATTTTGCAAACTGATATAAACCTGCATTTGAAAGAGCACCTTCTCTAAACAGGTCCATCCTTAAATCTACATGCAGTGAACTGAAAGAAAATAAAACCTGTCAAGGATAATCTCTGTTATCAAGAAATCCACCTGTCAAGGAACATCTCTGGCATTTTCTTTTTGCAAAACAAGCAGAAGTTGGAAAACAAGATGCAGGACAATGATATTGTGGAATTTTCCTTAAGTCTTTATGACCTATCATTGAGGGTTTCACGTGATTTTATGTTCATTATAGAAGTCTAAATGGCATTACATAGGCAGAACAATTACTTTTTGCCTAGAACTGAGGATATCATAGACATGCTAGTAGGAAACAAATGGTTTTCAACTATAAATTTTAAGATTGAGTACTGGCAAATGGAAGTAGACATTCATCAATTAAGAAGATTTTTCGTCATCTGCATTTACTATTGAAAATTTGTCAAAGATGTCTCTAATCTTGGAAGGCCTTTATGCTGCCTAGTGTAAATTATCATCTGCTACTTGTCAATTTTGTTTTCATGCAAAATGGTGCTTTTAAAGAAGCAGTGGACTGAAGTCTTGTATGTGCTCTTTCTGAAGAAAATTATTTATATTTAATAATTTTTTGTTATTAAAAAAGGCTGTGAAAGGCATGATTTTTCAGTATCTAAAGCAACTTAGATAATATTATCAATAAAAAAGGGGGGAAAATGGCAAAATTTAGCTTCAAGGAGAAAAATTGTTCAAATTGCATATCAAAGGGGGGAAAAGGAATGTTTCGAATGTTGCAGAAGTAAGAATTTTAATGTTAAAAAACAATCTGTGAACTCAAAGGTCAGTTGCATAATCATTAAAATGTTCAGTATCAAGTGTAAACAAAGTGATTAATGCTGATTTGAATCTTAAAAGGGGGGAAATGCAATGTACATCCTCTTTCTTCCCGAGATATTGCCGAGCGTAGAAAATTATTTACACAAAAATGGAAAAATGCTGTCACAATAGATGAATTTTGGGTATATTTAACTGGCTGCGATAAAAATAGATCCATTTATTATCATTAAAGGGAAGAAACAAACTAGACCAAACTAGGTCACTAGACCTTTCACCATTCGAGCATATTTCTTGGACATGTTAGGCTGCATGATTCAGTCACCACAAAATATCACAGATCCGGAGCGACAACTGATGAATGCCTGGCAGAATGTGTCGCAGGATGACATTAGGAACCTCTATCACACCTTACCTCGATGAATTCAAGCATGCATTGCTGCCAGGGGCAGTTTAACCAACTACTAACTAGAACATTCAGTCGGTGATTGTGAGTCATGGACAGGTGATATGACCTTAATATTTTAATCATTTTATTATCTGTGTATGAGCTAAACAACCACTTCCTTCATGGTGGTTTTTTTTTTTTTTTTTTCCTTTCAAAAGAGTGTATATGTGTTAGGAATAACTTCTGATTTTTATCTCAGGAAAGGTGGAAAAGAACCTAATCTATGAAAATAATACCTCTTCAAGTAATGATAATAATAATATTACTTTTTTTTTGTTTTAATTTATGACGTCTCTAGGGGATTACACTGGAATACGAAAGATTAGATTGCAAAATTTATTTTTAAATTGTTAATTTAATTTTCCCTTCTTTTATTTATTCTGATCAAACAAATTTTTCAATTATTAAGTCCTGATATTGTAAATGTGTTCTGCTTTTTAGCTTAGCATCAGAATTCTGCAGAAAAATAAGAAGAGGAAGATATCAGATTCAACTGAACTGTTTGAGAGAAATATCTCTGAGGTTAGGAAGCTCTGCTGCAGTATTTGATGAATATATAATTATGCTTTTGAACAGATTTTTAAAAATTTATTTCAGTTTTAATCAGTATTTTTTTGTATTTTTTAATTGCTATATTGTGAAATATTGTTAAAATCCATCTTTAATTTTAGACAAGTACCTACTCATTGTATATTTAAAGTACGAAAAATTTAAGCCAGCAGAATCAACATAAAAATACGAAAAATAAAAGCCAGCAGAATCAACAGAGGTCTTTAGAAAAATTCTATGCTTAAATATTCACATGCCTTTAGGATTTATAAAATATAAATTGACAAGTTCACAACTATGTAATTGAATTTCTGCATTAATGGGTATATAATGCATGCCATGCTTATTTTAGATCTCATATAAGTTAAGTAATACTATCCTGAGGTTCTTTTTACAAAAATCATTTATAGTTGAAGTAAACTGTAGTATTCTAAATAACATTTATTCTTTGTTAGCTATTATTATTAGTTCATTTTGACTTTGAAATCATGTTTTCTGTCGCTTAGTATGTTTTTAAGCAATTTCAAGCTTTCATGATCTTTATTATATTACTGCTGCATAGTTAAAATTTTGAATGTTAAGTATTAAGTTAATCTCTAAACGGCACAGATATCTACTTATAGTTAATATCAGACTTGAATATGAATGTATGAAATTTAAATATTCTGGAATACTTCTAAGACAAATATAAGCATGCTACAGCTAAGATAATAAAACAGTGATTTTAACTTGGTATGCTGTGAAAATTTTAAAGGTAATTAATTTAATCATTTTTGAAAATAGCTCAAAGCGTGCTAAATATACATATCAAAATATACACATCTTTAAATTAATTATATGAGTATATATATATATATATATAAACAAAAGTTGAGAAACTTCAAATTAAGATGATATGCATTAATATAAATTTCGTGCAGTATGATGCAAATTTAATTAACTAATCAAAAGGCAATTATTAAATCAAAATTAGATCATGAAAAGTCGGTAATAATTAAGTGTAATAATTTAGATTCATTTAAAATAGATGTAGATGTCTAATGAAAAACAATCTTGGCAGTCAAGGCAGATTTAAATATTCCTTTTTATTTAGTTGACATTTGTGGTCACAAAATAACTTGGCACTTTAATAATACATATCTTTAAATTAATTATATGAGTATATATATATATATATATAAACAAAAGTTGAGAAACTTCAAATTAAGATGATATGCATTAATATAAATTTCGTGCAGTATGATGCAAATTTAATTAACTAATCAAAAGGCAATTATTAAATCAAAATTAGATCATGAAAAGTCGGTAATAATTAAGTGTAATAATTTAGATTCATTTAAAATAGATGTAGATGTCTAATGAAAAACAATCTTGGCAGTCAAGGCAGATTTAAATATTCCTTTTTATTTAGTTGACATTTGTGGTCACAAAATAACTTGGCACTTTAATAATACATATCTTTAAATTAATTATATGAGTATATATATATATATATATATAAACAAAAGTTGAGAAACTTCAAATTAAGATGATATGCATTAATATAAATTTCGTGCAGTATGATGCAAATTTAATTAACTAATCAAAAGGCAATTATTAAATCAAAATTAGATCATGAAAAGTCGGTAATAATTAAGTGTAATAATTTAGATTCATTTAAAATAGATGTAGATGTCTAATGAAAAACAATCTTGGCAGTCAAGGCAGATTTAAATATTCCTTTTTATTTAGTTGACATTTGTGGTCACAAAATAACTTGGCACTTTAATAATGCCTGTTAAAGAGCAATTATATTTATGATATTGTTTTGGTAAGAAGAGAGCAACAAAGCAGTGGACTAAATAGGCTGGTATGGAGAAAGCAAGTGCAATATGCTCAGGATGAAATCATAATTCAGAGCGAGTTAGTTTTAATTTTGAGTTATCTTGATTGACTAAAGCATATCTGCATTAGCTGTATTGTGTAATGTATCAGATGGATTAATTTGGAAATGATACAGTTTAAAGAGATTTATTATAAGTAGTTGCTATTTTTAGGATAAAATGAGGGAAACAGTCAAATTAAAATGTATTATTAAGGGACTATAGTTACTGCAGTTAGATTTTTGATTTACATATTTTTTAGTCTTACATCTATATATTTATCTACCTTTCTCTCTCTCTCTATATATATATACTGTATATGTGTGTGTATATGTTACCGTGAAAGACCGAAATTGGAGAATGTTGACTTTCACCAGAGAATATCAACATTCACCAAATACGTCGGTGAAAGACCGAATATTTCACTACATTCTTGTATATTCGGACCCTCACCGGTCTATGTCGACAATCACAGATATGCTCTGGTGAAAGTCGAAAAGAGAGGTCATAAAGTGCCATAATAGTTTAAGTTGCTGCAATAAATAAGATTTGAATGACATAATTTAGTAAGTTTTTTATTACTGCTATTTTATTTTCTCATTTAGAACGTACTGTATAATTAAGTAAATTTTTAACTTCTATTATTTTCCTTTCTCATTTTGAATGTATTGTGCGTTTTAGGTTCTCATGTTCTTAAGTTTTTATTTCACGTTTCAAGTGCGTTTATTCGCAACTGAATTACGGATAAGAAAATATAATATTGTTATATGTTCAACATTCACCATTAGTACATGGTGAATGTCGACATTGACCGGTGTAAGTCAGAAATAAGAGTATTTGGAAAATATTTCGGACATACACCAAGAGACTATGTGAATGTTGACATTCGGTGAAAGTCGACATTCTCCTGATTTCGGTGTTTCACCATAACATATATATGTTAATGCCTATATATATTACACTGTAACTACTCCCTATTAGTGAGAGCTACTTAAAGGAGATAAGCACTGTAACAGATTTACCCAGGGTACACCACTTGGAGGCCTGCTATGTTACATCCCTACCTCTGTGTCATTAGGGAGATATGGATGATAACCACCTCAAGAACTGCCCTGTTATTTTAAAGTTTATTACAGACAGCTCTATTGAGGCTAGTTTTTACCTTTGCTTTTTTATACTCTCTATATCTATTAGTTGATTGATATTTAGGGCATTGTCATTGTAATGGAAAACTTCTGTCGAATCTTCTAAATTTATTATCACTTCTCCATGTTTCTTTATAAATTCTGTTAATTGGAAACTTTCACTTTTTGTTTGTGATACCCCAAAACCTTCAAACTGGCAGTCATTATCTCACCAAGAAGTATAGTAGCTGTTAAAAATATATTAAACATTTTTTAAAATATTATCAGGTTCAATGTTCCGTCTTACTTTCTTTGGGAACAAGCAAGGACCTGACTCACAACAGGGAGCTTACTAAAGCTATGTTCAATAACTGTGGGAAGTAGACAAGATACACAGGAAGGGTATACAAAACCCTTTATTTTTCACTCTTTACAATAATTTCCGTACTTCGGAATACTGAGACCAACTACTTGTGGTCTGAACGTAAGAATATAAAATATAACTAAACTCTAACTTAAATTTGGAATAATCAACAAGGGCCTACGTGTAAGATTGGCCGGATATTAACAGGAAGCCGTATGTAGTACAGAGAACTGTTAACACTACAATACGTTTAAAATTATCACGAGGATTAAACCTCTGGCCTGGAAGGCAAACAGCAACCGAGTAAAACTTCTAAGGCAAGCGGCCTGCTTCGACTAACTCCTTCCTCTCTCTCGCTTGGCAAAAAGCCACAACTTAAGTACTTGGCGTTCGCCAGACAAATTTTGCATAAATAAGTTAACGCTTTTAATTCTGGTCAGAAGTAGAAAAAAGAAGTGATAGTAAAGATTTAAAATAAAATAAACGTTAGTAAATCTTAAGATCCTTACATACTTCCCGCCAGAGTTAATTAGTTTGAAACTGAGGTCTAAAACGACCTTGTTGAAAACTTTTAGCTCTAGAATCTAACGCGAGGCCAATCTTTTACAAACATTTCTCACTAGAAACTAGAAATTTAAAAAAAAAATTGTTTTTACAATAGCAGCTCCATGGACACCCAATTTTTCATCTGTACTGCGTCTAAACAGGAGCTTTTATTCAAATCTGGTTCCTTCCAGAGATCTGGAAGGAAAACTAGTTTAATGAAATGTTACACAATTAAATGGCAAGTAACATGCATATTTATATTTCTCTTAACATTCTTATTTCATTCATGACTATTTTAATTATCTCTCCCCGTGCTCTCTGACATGTGTTGTAAAAGAACACCAAACACGAATGTGTTTATGTATACCTGTTCAACATTGCCTCCTACAATCAAAACACTAACGTGTTAAAATTCAACATGACAAGACCTCGTAACAGACCCTATCTTCAACTCTAAACCCTGAGGTACTATTCTGAAAGTGGCTAACTCTGAAGTGTAGCGTCAGAGAGCCTAACTACATTCATTCAACCTTTAACACATATTCACCATAATTTGGTCTTTTTTTCAGTCACACGAATAAAAAAAATTTTTTTTTTCATTACTTTCACTTTTACCATATCATAGTATTTCTTAACATTTCAAATAACAGTTCACATTGTATATAAGAACATACTGTCTGTCTACAGTAAGAACAGCTCTCGCCAGTTTGTCTGCGGCTGTCTGTTGCTGTAGAAACGAGCCGTGACCCATTTTTCGTAGGGGTGTCTTGAAGATTTACTTCTCAGTTTGCCACCTTGGCATATTTAAAGATGATTTGGCGATATTCACATTTTGTTTTAGTTTCAAGTAAAATGCTCGTTGACCCTTTGCGTCGACCCCAACATTCAATTTCCGAAAATGAAAATTGATGGCGTAAATAAAGTTTTTGCAGTCAAGGAACGGTCTTTGATTTTGCCGTGTGAGGTACAAGTCGCTGAATTTGCCATCCTTCTAGATGTACAATGAGTAAAAATATATCAAAATAACTTATAGGGAAATGCATTTTAAAATCCGTGCTTATTTTTGAAGAAAAATGCTCTCAATAAATACTTTTTGCGAACATTTCTTCTTTTCCCATACCTTCAAACTAAACCAAAAGCTGGTCAATTTAATGACGAAAGGAAGCGAAGGTAAATTAAAATCAAAACTACTTTTTACTTAATTACCAGTGGTTTGAATTGGTTTATATGATTACAGAAAGCCTCCAGGGTTAAATGCCTAAGAGGAGGGATGCCTTCGTGGAGGGCTTGCTAAGGAAAACTGCCTCGTATACACGTTACACATGGGGAAAACACCCATGCAGCCAGCCCGTTCACGGGATTCAAACCTCGGACCGAACTACAAGTGTTCAGTGACTTTACCGATCGGCCGTTGCTGGGCCTCTTAATTACCAGCGCCCATTTATGCATCATGCTGCTTTTTATAGACACTGTAATAGCTTGTAACATAATAAAATGTTAAAATCAGAACAAAATTAACGTCTCTTAAATTATTCAGTTACCTATTTTATATTTTAAAATTATACGAAATTTATATAATTATACAAAATTTGGCTTTTATAACTGCAGTGAGCATTGTTGCATTAATATAATTTTGTATTAATATTTTCATAATAAAACAAAACTTATTTAATTTCAATTAAAGATTAAAAATTATTTTTTAAGCAAATTATACCAAGGCTTGTGGTCCCCAAGAACACAGTAATGGGAAATGAAGCAACCATTCAGTGTTCTTTATTATCCACAGAGGGTATTTCGCCTCTGCCGAAGGCTCATTGTTGCCCACTTTTGGTAATCTTTCATTTACATAGTGGCAAAGAAAATATTGAACCTAGAAATATCCTCACAACTTGACAAAGCTATCAGATGAAGAAGAGGGATGCCTTCGTGGAGGACTTTTATAGAGGTATAACATCTGAAAAGTCATCTGAGTCACTGTCGCAAGATTCCGTTTCTTCTGAATCAGAATCAGAATCGCTGCTGCCAGTTTGAATTATTAATCCATCCACTATCTCTTCTAAAAGTTCGTCCTTGTCCCAATAATAATTTTCAAGTTTTTCTACGTGGTTGCAGTGCGCCTGCCATTCTTGAGAAGTGACTTCATCCAAAGCTTTTTGTGTTAAATTTTTCAAATTTTCCAAGCTTAAGTCCCCAGTCACATTCCTTTCCCTGATCAGTCTTTTAACTGATGACCAAACGTATTCAATTGCGTTTAGATCACAGTGGTAAGGAGGGAGACGCACAACATGATGCCCATTTTCCTTTATGATGTTGTCAATTTTATATATAACTTTTTTAGGACGATTGCATTCTATTAAGCTGAACAGTTCCGCTTTTCGCATTTTGGGATCGCAGCATATCGTCTTCTTCATCAGCCAATTTACCATTGTTTGCTTTGTAGCATATTTCGTGGGTGTCGGATCTTCAATTTTTGTGTGATACGGGGCATTATCCATGCATACCACACTTTGAGGTCGTAAATTTGGAAGAAGCTTTTCCAACACCCATTTTTCAAAATTTCCATAGTTCATTTGCCCATGGTAATCCCCGCTTTGAGCTGATGCTTTATATATAAGTTGGGCACCTGGAATAAATCCTGAGGAAGAGCCAGCATGGACAACAATCAGTCTATTTCTGGAACTGACATTTATCTGTGCGCCCAAAATCGTATCATGCTGCCAACATTTCTTAAAAGTTAAATTGCTGTCAATCCATGTTTCATCAATGTAAACGATGTGGCGTCCACTTGCTCTGAGTTTCCTCATTTCGCGTAAATAATTGTTCCTCCAAAATACAATGTGAGGTCTTTCGATAAGAATTTTTCTTTTGTTAACACATTTCTTCCAGCGAAAATTCATCGAACGCAAAACTTTGCACAATGAGTCTTTTTGCCACGGGAAGTCTATTTTTTGCCTCAAGACAGGCAATAATTTCCGCACAGATGGCACTTTCTTTTCTTTGATGTAAAAGTCTTGTATAGTCTGCCATATAATGCATTTGTCAAAATCGTCAATTTCGCACTTATGATTAGCAGGGCTTTTACGTTTCTTTCCAGGCGTATTTAGAAGTTGATCTTCTCCCATTGTTGATACTTCGCGCTTAATTTTTTTAAATTGTATACTCCGATACTCCAGTAGCTTGCGATGTTCTCTTCAAAACTTGAAGAAGAGGAACTACTAAAGAGTTCGCCGAAGCTTCAGAAGCGCAAAATTCTGCGACATTGTACACGATTTGACGTGCCTTAGACTTTAAAGGTTGACCTTTCTTAAACTGGAAGGGCATTTTAAAAAATTGGCGATTAACAAAGCACTACGAATATCAAGCTAAATAGAAGCAAATTTGAACAAATACCAGTACAAAAGATATAACAACGAGAATAAAAATAGCTAATAGTAATAATATAAGGCTTAAGAAAAGATGCGTGCAGCTGGAATGAAACCAAGAAGACGAATGATAAACTCTTTTCTCTTCAGCCAACAGTCGCCAAAAACAAAATAACAATAAAGCAACCCTTGGTTCGTCCCTATTTGAAATATACTAGCCCTGTTGCTATAGTGACCGCCACCCGCCAGACACCGTGGCAGGAAGTGTTCTTACCGTAGACAAACAGTATTAACATGCCGTTAATTTTACGCATTTTAAAACATACATTAGTAGTACATTGTTAACTTCTATTCTTTTCAAAGCAAGTGTCAATTCTTCTACATTGAAATACTACATTTCAAAAAGTCTTTCAGACTAAAACTTCTTTCTTGCCAGAATGTTTTAAATAAAATTTATACAATAACTTTTACAATATTTAAGTATTTACACATTCCTATTATACATCAACTTTAGTTTTACGCGCGAGTAATTGAAAAACATAATACCAAAATCAGTAACAACTCATTTCTCGCCTTTTTGGCGATAAAGGTAGACCTCACATGAGGTAAAACTTCTTGAAATCTGCCACTTGCAGTAAGAATGAAAGATTAACTTAAGTTTGCAAAGTAACATAAAATTTTACTTATCTTTGTGATATTCGGACATTCTTTTCTGAGCCCAGTCCTGGAAGGTAGCGCAGATTCTGGTTTGATTTATCCTCCTTCTTGTGCGGGCTCGCCATTCAGTGCCTTCCTCTAGAAGCTTTCTTTTTCCTCCAGTTCGGTCACCCTTGAATACCTTCTTTCTCGCCTCTGCCTGTGGTCTTGGCCGTTTGATGGCAGCTTGTGTTAGCGGAACCGGGACACTTCTTTCGCGTTCCTGCTTGGACCTCGTTGCTGGCCGTTCAAATTTTCTTTGTAACTTTTCCTCCGCCGCTGGTGGCCCTTCCGCAGTTCGGCGATATTTGCTGCGGAGAGTCCTGTCCGATGAGTTGATCTTCCGTTTGGGAGCCGGGTTATAGTTGCCGTTATTTCTCCTGGCTTTCTTTACATTCGTCGTACTTCTCCCTTCTTCATTCTGGGGGTGTTCGTGAGCTCTCTTTTCTGGATAGTGGAACGGCTTCTTTTCCTTGTTACCTTCAATTTTCCAACGAGGAAACTTTCTTTTCAATTGCTGCTGCCTCCTAATGGCTTGTCCTTGTGCTTGACGTTGTTCCACCTCTGGAGCTTGTGCCTGCCGTGTCTGCCGTGCCGGATCCTGCAAAAGATCTTTGAAAATTTGCATTTTATTACGATAATAGTAGGGTTTTATTTGATCAATTTTTGCGGAGCATGTTTCACCATTTCTGGCTTTTAACACCACTATAGCGTGAGTTATTTTTTCTATGACATATGGTCCTTCAAATCGTGGAAAAAATTTGGCAGTTTTATCTTCTGGTGCTGAAGAAAGTGAATGTTTAATTTTTAACACTTCATCCCCTACTTTTATAAGTTACTCCCCGTCGTTTCATATCATAATAAAACTTCTGTTTTCTCTGTGCTACTTCAGTATTCTTTTTTGCTTCCTTAATTAATTTTTCTATATCACCCATTTTAAATTCTGGGGCTCTTTGTTGCACATAAAATAATTTATCTAACGTCGTTATAATCTTTCTGCCTAAAAATAACTCAGCAGGAGTTTTGCCCGTTGTATCATGTTTTGCGGTCCTAAGGGCGAAAGCAAATTCATTGACATAGTTATCCCAACTTTTATGAAAATTTTTAACATAACTACAGATAATTTTGACTATATTTCTATTGACCCGTTCCGCTATAGTTGATTGCGACCGATACGGGACCATTTTTAAATGACGTATGCCCAGTTTTTGGCACATGTCTTCAAATACATTACTTACAAATTGAGGACCATTATCCGATATAACTTTTAGGGGCGCCCCATATTTTAAAATATATTTATTTAAAATAGAATCAGTAACTAATTTCGCGGAGGCTCGTTTTAAGGGAACAATTTCGGTCCACTTACTAAAATGATCAACCATAACAAGGAGATAGCGACTTTTATTTAACTGACTTTTTGGGAAAGGGCCCAATAAATCGATGCCAATTATTTCATTTGGAAATTCGGATTTAATACTATTTAGAAACACGGCCGGGCGGAAATTAATATAATTAACTGCTTGACATGTTGGGCAGGACTGTACATACACCTTGTTAACTTTTGCAGTTCAGGAAAATAGACTGCCTCGCGTACGCGTTGTATAGTTTTTCGAATACCAGCATGAGAAGCTAAACGGCTGTCATGCAACTCCTGCAGGATATTTAATCTAAGACTAGCTGGGATAACAGGTCGAAATTCGTTGTTGGAATTCAGTTTTTGTATAAAATAATAGACCATCTATTAGTTCGTAATGGGCCGCCCTATTTCTTATCGCCACAATAGCTTGGTGGCTAAAATTTTCAGGATCCTTTAAATACTCATAAATGCTTCCAAACTCAGGATCCTTACCCAGTTCGGTTATTACAGTTTCTCACGAATTTATTGTACATGCTGTGAGCATTGCCACCTTTACAGTATTACCTTCTTCATCTATTTTAATTCTGGATAGGGCATCTGCTACGATATTTTTCTTTCCGGGGGTATGCTTGATTACCAGATTATATTCTTGTAGCTTGAGTGCCCATCTTATTAACCTTGGGGATAAGTTTTTCCCTGAGTACAATCTAGTTACCGCCGCATGATCAGAGTACACTCTTATTGGCGCCTTTCCAAAATAGACTCGAAACTTTTGCACTGCTAACAGAACTGCAAGTGCCTCTCTCTCGGTAGCGGAATAGTTTCTTTGTGTTTGATTTAAAGTTCGGCTAAAACATGCCATGGGCTGCTGATTTTGTGAAAGTACCGCTCCTACCGCATAATCCGAAGCATCCGCTGAAATTTCTAAATTCTCATCCTTTTCAGGAAATTTCAACACAGGGGCTTGCGTTAATGCTTGCTTTAATTTTTCGAACGCACTATTGGCTTCGGCCGTCCACGAGAATCTTCCTTTTTAATTTTAACAATGGTTCAGCAATAGCTGCAAAATCTTTTATAAAGGACCTATAATATGAACAAAGTCCTAGAAAAGAAGAGAGCTTCTTCGCCGTGTTTGGAGTCGGATACTTTTGTACAGCAATTATTTTTGATTCGTCTGTCTCGATTCCTTTCTGAGATATTTTGTAACCTAAATATTTTAATTCAGTGGCTGCAAATTTGCACTTTTCGACATTAACTTTTAGACCGGCCTCATTTAATAAAGAAAACACCTGTCTTAAATCCTGTACATGTTGGTCGAGATTATCACTAGTAATAATGATATCGTCTAAATAGATAAATGTGGACTTTCCAAGAACAGGTCTTAACACAATGTCCATACATCGCTGAAATGTTGCCGGCGCCCCTGAAAGGCCAAACGGCATACGCAGAAATGCATAAGTGCCAGACTTGGTTATAAAAGCAGTCTTAGGCACGTCCTCAGGCCTAACCCCTATTTGAAAATAACCAGTCATTAAGTCTAAAGTCGTCATATATCTGGTCAATGTTATGTTCCTTAGAATTTCTTCAATAATAGGTAACGGATATACCGGATATTTAGTTATGGAGTTTAATTTACGGTAGTCAATTGCGAATCGCCACCTTTTTGGATGTGTCAATGGTTAGTCATTATTTTTCTTACATAAAACCACGGGGCTAGCATAACTACTTGAGATGGGCGTTATGATCTTTTTACGTAGCATATCGGTGATATGCCATTCTATAATTTTTTCCTTATTCTTATCATACCGGTATGCTTTGTGGCGAACTGGCATTGAATCTCTGGTGTGAATACTATGGTTAGTAACCTGAGTAAATCCTGGAATATCACTAAATAACGAAGCAAATTCACTTACCACTTGTGGGATTCTTCGTTGCTCTTCATTAGGCAGGTGGTCAAGGTTTAACATCAGCGGTTCAGCCTTTTCTTCTTGAACTGGTTTCATCGTCAGCTTAAGGGACGCTTCATTAAAATCCAGCGTTGCTTGTGCCTCTGAAAGAAAATCTATTCCTAAGATAATATGTGCTTGCAGATTCTTTACTATGAAAAACATAACCTTTACTTGTTCATCCTTGATACGGATGTATAGCGGTAATTAACCTATGCACTTACATCTTTCTCCTTGCGCAGCTAACACTGTCGTATTATCCGAATTATATATGCGATATTTACGAAAATACTTCCTAAAAAAATCTTCTGCCACACAGGAACACTGCGCGCCTGTATCCAGGAGTGCGGTGGCTGGGATATTATTCACCAACACTTCAATCTTTGGAAGAGTCAAATTTTTCACCATTACTGTATTTAACTTGAAGGAAGAGGAGTTTTCTTCGCCTTCGGATTTCCGCACCCTCCCGTCAGCAGAAATAAGTTTTAGTTTAAATCATTTTTCATTTCCATGCTTTCCTTCTTTTTCCACTGGCCTTGAGACATTTTTCCTGGGTTCCTATTGAACTGTCGACGTTCGCCGGCTGTTTTTGAATGCTCGGGTTTCCTTGCCCACTGATTCACTTTGCTTCCGCAGCCGTGTGCTTGACTTTGCTGTGGTCTTGGCGCACCAAATTGGTTTCGTTGTTGATATTGGCGTCTTCTTTCAATGTCCGCCGTTCTTCTACTTTCAAACTGGATTGCTAGCTCAAATAATTTTTCCAGTGTAGTCGGATTCCTTAATTCAAAAAAGTCTTGCACTTGGGGAAGTAACCTCGGCAAAATCACTTGAATTATCTCAGGATCCGGATGGTTTCTATACAAGAGTTTGAAGACGTGAATTTTTCTTAAAATAAAGCTTGAGAGATTTTCGATTCTTTGCTGATATATGCTGAAAAGTTCCGTTTCTAATTTCGCACGATCCCTTGCGACAGGGAAGGCTTTTACTAGGGCAGTCTTGAAATTCTCGTAAGTATAGGTGGGACTTCCTGCTTGACCCAAGAGACTTCTGCCTATACATTTGAACCAGTTAAGCGCTTGGCCCCTCAAAGCGCTGGTAGCTAAGGTAACTTTTTGAAACTCGTGCACGGGGTAGAGCATGAAGTGGTCATCCAATTTTTCCAAAAAACTGGTTACCGGTGAGTTCCCATTAAATGTTGCTTCTGGTTTCATCGAAGCGCGCATGGTCTGGACGATGTAACCAAATCCTTCCAGGGTGGCAGCTGGCATTTCTGGATTGAGCCGCTTCTGCAGGCAGCACAGGTTCTTCTTGAAACTCGGCCATGGTTATTCTTCTTCGTTGGGCGCCACTATCAGGTTCAGTGTTCCGTCTTACTTTCTTTGGGAACATGCAAGGACCTGACTACTAACAGGGAGCTTACTAAAGCTATGTTCAATAACTGTGGGAAGTAGACAAGATACACAGGAAGGGTATACAAAACCCTTTATTTTTCACTCTTTAGAATAATTTCCGTACTTCGGAATACAGAGACCAACTACTTGTAGTCTGAACGTAAGAATATAAAATATAACTAAACTCTAACTTAAATTTGGAATAATCAACAAGGGCCTACGTGTAAGATTGGCTGGATATTAACAGGAAGCCGTATGTAGTACAGAGAACTGTTAACACTACAATACGTTTAAAATTATCCCGAGGATTAAACCTCTGGCCTGGAAGGCAAACAGCAACCGAATAAAACTTCTAAGGCAAGCGGCCTGCTTCGATTAACTCCTTCCTCTCTCTCGCTTGGCAAAAAGCCACAACTTAAGTACTTGGTGTTCGCCAGACAAATTTTGCATAAATAATTTAACGCTTTTAATTCTGGTCGGAAGTAGAAAATAAGAAGTGATAGTAAAGATTTAAAATAAAATAAACGTTAGTAAAACTTAAGATCCTTACAATATCTGCAGACATATACTCCCATGACTTTGCAATGTTGCACACAGCAGATTTTATGTTAAAATATGTGAAACGTTTTGCCATTGTCCAGAATGTTTTGCATAGATTTTAAAAAGGCTAGTTTATATATGCATTTCAGCATGTGCAATACTCCAGTGTAAACTGTTTGCTCTCTCCCTTCTCCTACATGTTTGTTATGATCATATGTATAAATAAAAAAATTACTGCTTTTCATACTTTTGTTTATCATACAATTCACTTATGTCCCATCTCTGCCAGTTTAGTAGATGAACTGAATATTCTAGAAACTGATATTTTTTCACATAGCTATCCTTCTGTCATCATTAGTATGACATATGAGGACCTTCAACAACTTCATATTTAATCTTCAAAATAAGGACTCTTCAGTTTTATCTATTTGTCTGCTGTTAATCTCTAAATTTAATCTTATGCTTTCTAAGTGTTTCAAGTTTCCCTTAAATATGTCCGCTGAATACTGGGAGTTCAACCCAGGTTCAAACCTCTGCAAATAGACTGGCTGCATAATGTTTTTTTTTTTTTTTTTTTCTCCCCTCCATGTGTAACTTGAATTATCACCAGTATTCCATAGAAAGACTTCCACAAAGGCATCCCTCCTTTTATGTTTACGCCCACCAGCGGCCGAGCAGTAACGTCGCTGAACATTGGTAGTTTGGTCCTAGATTCGATCCTGCGAACAGGCTGGCTGCATGGGTGTTTTCATGGTTTTCCCCATGTGTAACGTGTATACAAGCCAGTTTCCCTTAAAAAGTCCTCCACGAAGGCATCCCTCCCTTAAGGCAGATAGCCCTCGAGTGCTTTGCCATAATCTAATAAACCAAACCAAACCAAACCTTTTATGTTTACACCCCTTGTCTGCTTTGCTATATTCCAATAACTATTACCATAACTCTTAACGATGTTGATGAAGTTATATTTCCTGTGAAAATTGTGATACTGGACCTTGATTCATGGAGCATTTGTAAAACTGCTTGTAAATGTTTTGTATAAAAAAGATAAGCTCGCAAATCTTTAAAATTTTGCATAAGCGAGCATATACATTATGTTATACTGAAAAAGTGGAAAGGTTTTACCATTACTGGACTAAAAACCCCAAACACCTTTTTGGAGGCCAAAACTATTACAGTAATTTGTTTCTGAATTTGGATTTATTGAAAGCTTCTAAAATTTTCCTGCATCCTAATCTCATTAATGACACAACTTCCTCTCCATTCCTGTCAGAGGCATGAGAAAACCTATTTCAAGGGCTACAACTTTTTTTTCCACACTGTTAGTGAGTACTATTTCCATGCCAAATACTACAAATTTTTTCTGTATTCGCCATGCTAACAGCAATGTTTTGATGAAATCCCACTGGGTCCTAATGAAACTGCAATCAGTAATAAATCTTTGCTTTTTTTGTGCTATTTATTATGTCAAACCTCTATTTGTTTATGATAATGAAGATTATTTATTATTGTTTCATGTAGTCCTCTATTCCTAGAAATGTTCCTTTAGCACATAGATAATTTATGATGAAACTTTAGCAATGAGCTGTGGTTCTAACATATCAGAAACATTCCCAGTTGTTTCAAAACCAGCAGATTTCATATGACATATTTCAATACTAAGCAAAGAAAAATACAGACCAAATGTGCAGTAATATCAAATAAAGCATCAGAAGCAAGTTATGCAGTTGCAGGAGCCATAGTTAAAAAAATGAGATCTTATACATTGGCAAGAATATGTATTTTGTCTGCCTCCTCTACAATCATAAAAACAATACTTGGAAAATACTATGAAAAAAAATTATAAAAATTCTGTTCTCAGATAATAAAAATTCTTGCATGGTAAGGATTTGATGGAAAATGTATGATTTGAAGTATCTGTGCTTTAAGAAGCAAACAGATGTTTGTAAATTCAGCTGTAAGAATCTTCAGGTGTGGATGGTTAAAATGTAGCTTTTAGATTTCAGTTCATATATAAGATGTATGTAAGAAAGAAGTTATAGGATAGTTCTGATTTTATCAAACATTCCAAACAACAACAAAAGCCAAGATATTCTGCATTTTATTAGTTATTACTTTAATAATTTGTTTTGAGATTTCTGTATAAATATTTGTACAGGTGGAGCATCATCTATAACTGGAGGTATAGAAGGAATTCTTTCACTTAGGTAAAAAATCTGATGTGTACACCACACGACTCCCTCGTACGGAATATTCAATTATACGCATTTTTTCTTGCATTTCATTTTAAACTTATTATTAGATTGAATTAAAACTACTTCGCCGACAGCGCGTAAACCACGATAGAATAAATGCATTCTTTAAAATTCACTTTGTTTACCATAGCGACACTCTGGTGCTAGGTTTACTTAACAGTATTATATTTTGTTCATATTATAACTCAGAATGCACAAAATTTATACCATTTAAAGAATTATCTAATCGTTGCCACATGTTCTATTCAAATACTATAATAAAGCTAGAACTATGTATAAAAGAAATTAAGCAAACAAAACAAAAAAGAAACAGTTTTTCACAGACAGTTGAGTATTTCTCATTCAATTAATTCAGTTTTCACTTCGCGACAAGGCAAAAATACATAAAAACTCAAAATATCTGTATTAAAAATTACGAAGTAAATCTTAAACGCTTATTTCCTCGAAAAAATTCCAGAAAGGATTAAGCATGATTTAAATAATAAATGAAGGGATTATGTTTGGTTTGTTGTTGCAAAGCTAAGATTCTCTAGATTGGCAACAAATCCGCTATCCTGCTGTTTCAAATGTAAACAAGAGCAATGGCCGCCATCAAAAACATTATTAGGCTTAGCGGCACTTAAACAATTTTAAAATTGTTGATAATTCTAAAAATATTGCATACAGATTTACTAAAGGCATAAAAACCTTAACCGGAAGATAAGAACAACATAATTCAATCATTTTTAAAGCAAATAATGTACAATTTACAAACATATAAGAGTAAAGATACTGAGATCACTAAGCCGGGTAACAGAGTGGATATATGTATAAATATATTTATATACGTTTGGTGCAGCCAATTGCAACCAAAATATGAGGTGCACATCTACATGTTATAGCAGTCCTATATACAAAATTTCAACGTTCTGAGGCTACTTGTTTTTGAGTTATGCAAGATACATACGCATGTACGTACATACGTTCGTACAGACGCCACGATAAATTCTCTTCAAAATTCATTTTAAAGCAGTTTTATAATTTTTTGGGAGGAAAAGAGTGTTTTATTCTGTCCTTACATACAGATATCATAGAAATACATCGTTAAATTGCATTTGAAAGAGGTCAAAATGGGATATTTTCGTTGAAATATGCAGCCTGAAACTTTTCGTGATTACAATACTTCCTTTTTACTTCATACAAGGAAGTAAAAAGTATCCCAAAATTATTTTTACACATTGTGCTCTACACAGATGTTCTACTAACATCAAAGCAACTAATGTTTAAATTACAAGAGTATAGAGTATAATAGATAGCAATAATGAAATTATTAATAACAAAATAAATAAAAAAATCTGAAAGGTTTCAGATTTTAAATTACGTCCAAAGGGACATTTTTTTTTAACATTTTGTGTGTTACCTTTATTTATTAAATATCACGTTCTTTGCACTTAAACCATAAGATCCAGTTCAATAGCAATGTCACAAAATAATTTTAAAATGAGAATTTTCTTTAGAATTTCCGATACACAGTTCTGCACGCTGGAGATAAAAAGGTTTTTTCATCCTCCCGTAGATTGTTGCCATTGCTCGCTTTCAAATCGTTGAGTTTGTTACTAAAAAATTCGTTATAAAGTTTTACAAAATATGAAATCGATAATAAAATAAATTCCAAATTTCAAATTTGGGCTTCCACATGCCCATATTCGCAGTAGGATTACGTCATTCAAAATTCGATGGCTCTATGTACCGTTGTTTCATCACAATGCGAGAAATATACATACATTTAGGCAGACTTTTCATTATTTAATTTCTTGAAATATAATGCAGGACTCTAACATTTGGTGGAAACAGTTTGAAAAATGAAATGGACATTTATAGTGATTCAAAGCAAAATCTCAAAACAAAAACAAAAGTCCTTCAGGGACAAAGCCTCCTTGGTTTAGTAAAATTAGCAAAGCAAAAACCTTGTGTTTGGTATAAATTTACTTAATACTAAGTAAGAGTGCAATTGATTTTGAGATTAAATATGTACAAATCCCTCTTGATTAGGAACAAAGAAATCTGCTTCTGATGAAGAGAGATCTGTACCTGGCAGGTTTCTTTGCACCTAATGAAGGGGTACCTGTATTCTGCGAAAAAAAATGGGACAGTTCTATATTCCCCGTTCTACTGGGCCGATTGGCGAAATTCAGCTTGCGTTTTTCATGTCTCAAAAGCATGTCTTAGGATATGTATTAGATATATACATAGCATTGTTTTAATATAGGTATTTTGACACAAAATCAGACTTTCTGAAATGACATGCCAATTTTAATTACGCCAAAATGCCAAGTTTTGTAAAAATCGCATGAGTCGTTTTTAAAAAATTAGCTTTCAAAATTTTAGCTCCTTGATGTTAATTGAGTTTGGTATATTTTTATTAATCTTTCTTTTTTTTTATTAATTTCTTTATTTTTTTATTATTTATTTCTTCCTTTCACATTTCGAAATTCAGATTCATTCCAAATAAAATTCCTTTAACACATAGATATTTATACCCATTATTTAGCACATAGATATTTACACCCATTTTTTATAATTTATTTTTAAAATTTGTATTTTTAAATAATTTTTATAAAGTTTTTGGAAAAAAAATTGAATTATGATCTATAAAATTTTTACCATCATCTTAAAGTAGATGTATTTCTAAGCATACCTGCGAAAAATTACAGTTTTTTATTCAAAATTTCTGAAGATATACGTGAATTTATATATTGGTGCGTTTTGAAATTTGGCATATTTGTTGAAAGCGATAAAACATCAAATGTGGTTTAGACACTTTGTTAAAATTATTTGAAAGTAGGAACGAAGTGACTTTTTTTCCCACTCATGCACAACGTAGAAAGGTATTAATACTCATGCACAACGTAAAAAGGCCTTTTTTTCTGCTCTGCCATAATGGAAGAGAAAGCAAAATAGTTTGCTATATATTAAGAAGTTCGACAAGTGAATTATTCTCGGCGCAAACAGAAAGAATTGCGGCAAAGTAAATTTTTGAATTTCTTCGTAAATTTCGCACCAAATTTTACAAAATTTAATATCTAAGCATAATTTGAGTTGTAGAATCGAAAAATGGAAAAAAAAAAAAAAAAAAAAAAAAAAAAAAAAAAATGGTGTGTTTTCAGAAAAAGTCCGATTTTGTGTCCAAATACCTATATTAGAACAATGCTATATATAAATCTAATACATATCCCAAGTCGCACTTTCGAGGCATGAAAAACGCAATTTGAATTTTGTCAATCAGCCGAGTAGAACAAAACATGTAGAACAGTCCCCCCTTTTTTTTGTGCAGTGTACCTGTTAGCATTCAAAATCGATTGAGTTCTTGACTAGCTCTATACCAAACACAAGGTTATTGCTTTGCACTTCGGCATGTTTCTTTTCTGTTTTTATTAATAACATAAAATGCCTGTTATCACAAGCAAAATTATTTGAATGATTATTTTTTAAAATAGATGCCTCTCATATACATACATTGTATATGGAAGTGGGATGATTATCTAGAGTTCTGCTTAGATTTTATTAATTAAAAGAAATAGTATTAATCTTTTTAAAAATGCAAAGTCTAAAGCAATTTATTTTATATTTTGTGCAATGAAATTGCATTTCTTGTAGATTAATTTTGGTGTTTATGCACTTTTAATAACAGTATGTAAAGAAATCATAAAAGCATTTTCAAATTTATGGATGAATTTTCAAATTATGGATGAAATATGTTTTTTAAGAAAAATTACTGCTTTGGAAGTTAAAGATTACAAAACAAAATGCAATGGAAATGTTTAAACTGATAAAAAGATGTAAACTAGATACAAATTTTTACAAATTTTAGATTTGTTTCACATAAATTTTGAAATTATTTTCCTGCATTTCCTGCATTACTATGTTTAATATTTTTTAGTGGTTAATGGCACTCAGAATTCAGTCTTTAGGCCTTTAAATTTTAGAGAGTCGAAGCATATGACTGTCACAAATTACATTTTTTGATAAGTGCTTACAATTGAGGAAAGACTAAACATATTTACTGATGTGACACGGTTCAAGTGGATTCAATTTTGTTCTTTTTAAATTTAATTTTGTATATTCTGTATAATGCTTAATAAACAAAGTAATGTGTTTTGCATGATAAACAGTAAAAACTGAAGTTTTGATTTTACAATGTTCTCTTCACAAATGTATTTAGGGGTTACAAATGATCTAAGTATTTGTAGTCTCTGTATGAGTGGAAGACTGTCTGAAAGTTATTGATAAGGAAATTAAAAAAATAATAATATATTTAAGCCTTTTCAGAATGTCTGGATGTTTAAAGTTTAGTGATGCAACAATTTGCATATTTTAATCTGTCTTTGGACTTGCATGGTATTTGGATTGTTGGTCGAAAATTTTTACTCTTTTTGTTGCGAACATTTACGCTCTCTTTGAAATGTTTTTAAAAATTCTAAGGTTTTTAGAAAATGGCGAAAAATGTTTTTAAGTTTTGAGCAGATTAAAGCATCAAAATATTCCTAAAGGCTCCAAAATGACAAAACAAAACGTGTCTGAAATATTAGCTTTCTTGTTAGGAAATTATTAATTTAGTGTGTAATTCAGGTTTATTTACATAGTCTATCAATACAGTTTTTCTAAAATAGTTGTAGATTAAATCTCAATGATGTTAAAATGTCTTTTAGGCTTAGTCTAAAGTCAAAAATTACAGCAGTATTTTTGTTAAACATGCTTAAATTTATAATAAAGCACGAAAAATAAATCTTAATTAACATTCAGCCCTTTTTTTAATGTAAAATCATGACAAGAACTACTTTTCATTCTGCATATTTTAATTTTTAAGGTAAGAAGCATTGACAAGCAGTCCACTAAGACAAAAAAAAAATCTGATATAAAGGAATTAATCGATCTGCAACATGAGCCTGAGGTTAGTAATATACTCTAATTTATGAATATTTAAGCTATATTATGACTTAATTTAATGTATTAAGTTAAATTACAAATTGCTATAATATGTCTTTCTCATAAATATGTCTCTCAAAAAAAAATATATATATATAGGTTACAGCCGAAAACATCGCGGAGAAAACAACGCAAGGCGAAAACGTCGTGCTACAAAACGTGGGAGAAAACATCGCAGTTCTAAAACATCGTGGTACAAAACATCGTCGTCGAAAATAAAGCGGTCCAAAAACTTCGCAGTTTAAAAACATCGCCGTCGAAAATATCGTAGTAAAAAATAAAGTATTTACAAATCATCGCATGACGATAACATCGCAGACATGCTTTTTTCAGGCTTTAATAACTGTAAATGGATATTTCCATAATGATTTGTGAGCGCAAGTGATGTAAGGAAGGATAATTTTTATTTTCACATTTTTTTTATTAACTAATAAATTTTTGCTGAAAAAATAAGAAGGAAACTTAAGCATGGAAAATTAAATGCAACTTAATAAATTATACTTTTTATGAAAAATTACCTGTAAAATCTTTATAAAAAATTATTTATTAATGGTCTTTGTTAGTTAACTACGTCAATTTAAAATTCTATTAAGTGCTATAAGTTGCATTAATTTTCTATGCTTAAGTTTTCTTCTTATTTTCTCAGCAAAAATTTAATATTTAATAAAAAATATGAAAGTAAAAATTATCCTTCTTTACATCTTGCGCTCACAAATCATTATGGGAATATCCATTTACAGTTATTAAAGCCTGAAAAAAGCATGTCTGCGATGTTATCGTCATGCGATGATTTGTAGATACTTTATTTTTTACCACGATATTTTCGACGACGATGTTTTTAAACTGCGAAGTTTTTGGACCGCTTTATTTTCGACGACGATGTTTTGTACCACGATGTTTTAGAACTGCGATGTTTTCTCTTTGCGACGTTTCCTCCCACGATGTTTTGTAGCACGACGTTTTCGCGTTGCGTTGTTTTCTCCGCGACGTTTTCGTCCGCGATGTTTTTGCCGCGATGTTATCGGCGGACACCTATATATATATTTTAAGGAGGAAAAAAACTTGTTTAGTTCAAGTTTTTCTATTTAACAAATCTAATTGTAAAATTTTTGTAATTTTTAAAATTTCATGAAAATGTCTTAAAATATTTTAGTGTTTTAATAATTGTTTTATAAATTTTGATTTTCTCCCTCATATTTTCTAAAAAATATGATATGATTTGTACTCAAGTAAGTTCTTTTTAGTTTTCTTTCATTTAAAAGGTTTCTTTTTTTAAAAATTCTTTTATTGGATTGGAATTGAATAACTGCCAATCCAATAAAAAAATATCTTTCTGTGACAATGAATGAATATAGAAATAATACATACCTAAATTATTCTTACTACATTCCCAAAAGCAAAAATGTGTTAAGAAATGGCATCTAGAACTTCAAGTTGTTCATAGTTTAATTAATAAAAATCGTACATTTTAGGCTTTGTTAAAAAAATTATTCAATTACTTTATTAATTTTTATAAGCTGAAATAATGGTGTGATTTGTATGTATAATCAATCAAAACCTGCTGTAGCAAACTTCAAAGGGCCAAAAGTTTGGTTTGCTATATCCGATCCAAAAATGGATTATTTCTTAAAAAGTGTAAAAATTAAATGATGAATCACAGAAAAAGTAATTAATATTGTCACATCTAGTAAAAGAAGTGAATAAAATCTAATTAAAATATCACAATAGGATTTAATTGCCATTGTTATTACATGAAGTTATTAAGTTTATTGATTTTTTTCCAGTTCACTATACAGGTAACCCTCCTATAACATGGTAGATAGGCTCCTAGAAGATGCTGTACTGTGCGAAACTGTGTTGTATGAGACCCAGGGCCAGTACAAGAAGGGGGGTTACATTCCAAAAACTTATTAAAACCAAGTATTTTTTTAAATTCTATATAATTTTTTTAAATTCTAATAATTCTATATAATTAACTTAAATTTTTAATAATTTTTTATTAAAAGTATAAATATATGCACAACACAAAACAAAAAATATTATTTTAATTTAACACAACTTTAATTAATTTCTTTGTCGTCATTGCTCAGCATAATAAACCGAGAATGTTTTTTTGGTGGAATGAGATCGCTTTCATTTTCAGATTTTTTCTATATTTAAAGCTCTGGCACCTTCTTCCCTCTTTTAATAGTTCTTACCAGGTCATTGTAAATTTCGCAATATGGAGCTAAACAGTTTTTCAGTTCCTTTTTGAATTTTCGGCTTCTTTCAGCAGAAGCGTCTGCATTCAAGAAAAATGACTCGAGATTTTCAGCTAAGCTTAGGGCTTCTTTTAAGTTTTTACTATTAAATTATTAACTGCACGATCTTCATTAATGCTGGCGTCCTCAGAATCAATTTGATTTACAGCTTCGGATAACATTTCCATCAAATCTTTGTCAGTTTCTTCTTCCAGTAATAAATTTTGAACATCCTCAATAGCCATATTCAGAAAACCTTCGCTCCGATTGACTGAGCAAGTTCTAATATGCCTAATATGCCTAAGTTCTAATAATTATAATAATATATATTTAATCTATTTTTTCTACAAAAAATTCCTTGTGCACCACAAAGTATCACACGAGACTTACAAATCATAAGTAAAAAAGGCAAAATTGTAAGTAATAACATCAATTTTTAATAATAAAATGAAATCATACACAAAGGAAAAGAAACGAAAAAACATAAAAAAGTAAATGCAAAAGTATAAAAGTGTATAAAGAAATCATTTACAATGTTTAAAATAAAAGTCAACAAAATCGTTGAAAGCTTGGTAGGCCAAAGCTGAAGATACAAAATCATAACATTTCGGCAGCCAATGAATTCCAATTAATTTTAATCTGCATTTCAATAGATCAAGCAATGGGCAGTCAAAAAGCAGGTCTAAAACACTTTGCTGAATGCTAAGATTGTAATAACAGAAATTGTAAGACGTTAGCTTAAACTGTTCAAGATACACATTAAACTTACCATGTCAAGACAAAAATTGCGTAACTTTAAAATAGAGCAACAAATCCTTGCTTTTCAATCTTTCAAAAATAGTTGGGAAGAATGTTTTTGTAATAGATCCCTTCTCAGAAGAGATACAATCACAGTTCCACTGCTCAATCATTTTAGCTTTGAATGTTTTTTTGAAATAAGATTTTGGAATATTTACAGCAACATTAATATCATTTTTAGTTGCATTTAAGCAAGCCAATCAGCTGTCTCGTTTCCATAATTACCCGAATGACCACAGACAAATGTAAAAAACACTGAAATACCCTTCTTCTCCAGGTCTCCAAGAGACTGCTGTATATTAACAATAATATCATACATAAAGAGGTATTTTTAAGGGACTCCAGGGAAGAGAGTGAATCTGTACATATTAAGTAGCTGGAACCGCGTCCATCCTGACTAATTATCCAATTAATTGCAAAATTAATACATAGAAGCTCAGAAATATATACAGTACATTCATTTCTAATGTGAAATTGGTGGCACTCAATTTCAGTATCATCTTCAAAAATAACATAATAATTTTTACTTTCATGTTCACGTGTACAGAAATAACAAGCGCAGAGGTTTTTACATTGTTCAGCACGGTGATTATATCCTAAACAGTTAAAATACCGATTAATCACGACAAAATCACCCACAGTACAAATACTCCAAGAAATTTTTAATCTATGTTCCTGTAAAATACCTCTACGCATGTCTGGATGCACTTCAACAACTAAATATCTCGTATTTTGAAATTTCCTTAACGTAAATCGAATTTGAGATTCATTCCATTTATTTTCAGAAGCAATAACATTTTTATTTTGATTTTTTAAAAATCAAGAACATCCTCATCCCTTATCTTCAAGTTCCTCTTTAAGCCGCGATTAGCATGCAGCAATTACGTGCTGTGTTCCGGCTGTCTTGATTTAGATGCTACTAAGAGTGCTGCAGGTGGGGAAATACTTGAGCTGGGCGGTGCAGGAAGCTGAGATGTAAATCCCTTATCTCATTAGAGACATTTTTTATTAAGATCGTAGGAAAACAGTTAATTCCAGGGATTTTACTTGAATTTCAGATTGTATCCTTTTAAAATCATTTTCAGAGGGGCATTCTATCAATACCTTGTCATTTCCAATATTTTTAGATTGAGAATACACACTTTTTTCTTTACAGGATTAATTTGTAGTTTAAGAATCTTTTTAATATCCTCTGACATATGGTTTTCCGAAGAAATGACAAGACCACAACTTAAAGAACTTTGTTTCACATTGTGCACAGGAGAAGGCAGCACTGCACTAGCATATGTTGGTTTTACGAAAATGTCTTTAAGACTTTGCCTACAAGCTTCACGGTAACCTAACGATTTAATATGTTCAAAATTCTTAGTAATTAAACACTTCAACTCGCACATTGCATGAATTGCCTCTTCATGAATAGTCTGGTTCATATTACACTTTGACTCAATAGCCATTTCAAGTTTATCATAGCAACATTTAAGCGCACTATAAAATGCATCATCGTCCTCTTCGTCCATCCTGGCATTCCTTTACCTCGTGGCACTACTCAAAGATGTAAACAAATCGTCGTGCTAGGCTTAACTGTACTGAAATCTTGCAAGAGCCATAAAATTAACAATACTTCTTTCAACTTGAAACAAATTGCACAAATAAAATTATACACAATAAATAGTTTACATACATTAATTACCGCAAAATAAAGCTGAAAATCAGAGCTCAAGAAAACACTCACAACAATGGTGCGAGCATGCGCAGTCCTCACACAATCTGGGTTGACAGAGGATTTTCCATGTTTTTTAAGGTGCTCATAAATTTTGAGTGCTTTTTGTTTAATGATGTTACCATCCAATGGAATTCTTTTTTGAGAACTATCATCAATCCAAATGCTGGGTGCCTTTTCCATCTTCTCACTTATTGGTGCCTGGAGGCGAGCTGCACGTTTTGCGGATGTCGAAGATCCTGCAGCAACTGCACTTCTTATTTCTTTTTCATTTTTCTTAATAGTCAGGACTTTTGCTTCATTCAAATTAAGACTTTTTCCAGTGGGAGATGTGTTTCCTCCTTTTAAAAGACGATCCAACATTTGTATCTTTATTTCTAAAGAAATAGATTTTCTTTTAAACATTGTTTTTTACTTCCTTGTACGAAGTAAAAAGGAAGTATTGTAATCGCAAAAAGTTTCAGGCAGCATATTTCAACGAAAATATCCATTTTGACCGCTATCAAATGCAATTTAATGATGTTTTTGCGCGATATCTGTACGTAAGGACAGAATAAAATACTCTTTTCCTTCAAAAAAATTATAAAACTGCTTTAAAATTAATTCTGAGGAGAATTTTTCGTTGCGTCTGTACGAACGCATGATCGTCCTCTTCGTCCATCCTGGCATCGTGCGAGATACGTATGTACGTACGTACGTACATACGTATCTCGCATGTACGTACATACGTATCTCGCATAAATCAAAAACGAGTAGCCTCAGAATGTTGAAATTTTGTATATAGGACTGCTATAACATGTAGATGTGCACCTCGTATTTTGGTTGCAATCGGCCGCACCAAATGTATATAAATATATTTATATATATATATCCACTCTTTTACCTGGCTCAGTGATCTCGGTTTCTTTACTCTTATATGTTTGTAAATTGTAAATTTTTTGCTTTAAAAATGATTGTATTATGTTGTTTTTATATTCCAGTTAAGGTTTTTATGCCTTTAGTAAATCATTATGCAATATTTTTAGAATTATCAACAATTTTAAAGTTGTCTAAGTGCCGCTAAGCCTTTTTTAATGGCGGCCATTGATGCTTACATTTGAAACAGGAGACTAGTGGATTTGTTGCCAATCTAGGGAAACTTAGCTTCGCAACAAGAAAAATAACGCATTCATTTAGTATTGTCAATTAAATCATGCTTAATTCTTTTTAGAATTTTTTCGAGGAAATAAGTGTTTAAGATTTACTTCGTAATTTTTAATATAGATATTTTGAGTTTTTATGTATTTTTGCGTTCTCGCGAAGTGAGAACTGAATTAATTAAATGAGAAATATTCAATCATCTGTGAAAAACTGTTTCTTTTTTTGTTTTGTTTGCTTAATTTCTTTTATACATCATTCTAGCTTTATTATAGTATTTGAATAGAACATGTGGCAACGCTTAGATAATTCTATTCTTTAAATGATATAAATTTTGTGCATTATGAGTTATAATATGAACGAAATATATAAGTTAACTGTTATATAATTATTGGATTATATAACAGTTAACTTAGTTTCCGTTATATTATTATTATATAAGTTAACTGTTATATAATTATTAATTCTGTTAAGTAAATTTAGCGCCAGAGTGTCGCTATGGTAAACAAATACTAGAGTGAATTTTAAAGAATGCATTTATTCTATTGTGGTTTATGCGCTATTGGCGAAGTAGATTAAAATCAACCCAATAAGTTTAAATGAAATGCAAGAAAAAATGCGTATAATTTAATATTCCAATACAAGGAAGTCATGTGGTGTACACATCAGATTTTTTTATCTTTATCGGACGTATTTTGGGACTGAAATGTAATGTAAAAAAAGTTATTTTTTATTACACTGTGGCTCCATGTAGACTGACGACCAGCGGCATGAGACACTTTTATTTTCAGGCCACGTAGATGAGAATTCGAATTTTGGAAGCCGAACGTTCAGGTTGTGCATTTTCGAGCTCTTATGTGTATTTTGGTGCTCTTGTGACCTCATGTCGGTCATCTTCTGCGATAGTGAAGTTCCTTCATTGTTATCTGGTGACTGTGGTTTTTTGGGACTGGGTATTGTTTGTATTGGGCTATACTTTGATGGTTATGGAAGGAAACTATTTTCCCTTGTTATCAGTTAAAATTTGATGGTCAGTCTCCACCATGTGGCTCGTCTCCCTGAGAGTTTTTGTTCTTACAAAAATCAGATCTTGGAAGGCAATTGACAGGACTTATGAAACAAGAATTCTTATGTGTTAATCTTTAAAAGACTGAAGAGTTTAGAAAGGTTTACTTAAAAAGATGTGAAATAGAAATGTTATTTCCACCATCTTCAATTGCCATTTCAATGCAAAACTACTACTCTTTTGAAACCTTTTTGCTTTTGTTAATTTTCAGACTAGGGCAAAGGCAGGAAGGTCATTAGATGAGTGGCAGGGAAGGATATCGGACAATGACTATCCCCGCACCCTGAAGGGTGAGGAAGGTAGAATTTCTCTGACCGATATTTGGTCATAGCTGTTTTTTTGAGACGCTGCAAATCTGGCCTATATTTCGGCCACCATCTTCAAAGTGGACTATGTTGGTGCTTTGCTCAATATAAAAAAAATTTTGTGCGCAGTTTCACTAAATTTCTTGGAATTGCTTGGGCAATTTGCTTATTATGTTAGAGTAAAACCATGTTACACGATGCCATTTTATAGGTGGGCTACCTGTACTCTTATAATTTTGTATGATAAATTTTTTGGGATAAATATCATGGCTCTGATTTTCCTTCAAATACACACTCTCTCTCCAAAATACACATTTATAATTATGAATAATTATTTTATCAGTAAACATATACAAATACTAAATTGAATAAATATACATATTTACAAATTTATTTTTAACTTTTACTCACTAAATTAGCTCACTAATTTTCTGTTGGTGTGATGCATATTTCAGAAAAATTTCATCCATATTTTTTATACCCAAACTGTAAATACTCCATTATTTTTCAGTTCTACAGTTTGTGCGAGTAAAAACTGATTAATGACATACATTGTAGCTTTCGCAAAAACTTCATTTTCAATGCATTGCATTTGTATAAGCATCAAAAGAAAAGTCTTTGCCATTAGCATTTCTCATTTAAATTTCTATCACAATAATATTCACTTGGATCTTTTCATGTAGCATCTTAACAAAATGTATAAGTCTCTGATAAATCAGACTGGATTGAACTTAAGGTAATTAAAAGAGAGTGATAATGCAATGTTTATTCATGAACACCAAAGACGAACTACTGCATATGCACAAATATGACATGAATTTCTTTTGCAAATAAACACTACTGCTATCTATTAGCAAGCTTAAGAAACATTATCATAAACTTATATTTAATCCCTTAAACTGCTGTGGGCGTATATACACACCTTGCTCAGCTGATACATGAACTGCCCCGGGCGTATATATATGTACTTCCGAAATGCTATCATTTGCTTTGCACTGCTACCAATAAAATTATTTGCAAAGCTTTGAAATGCAACACCACAATGACCTTGACAGAGTATGCAAAGGAGGATACTGTTTCAGAGGAGGGAGAAGACCTGCAGAAGGGGATGTTTCTGAAACGGTGAAAGTAATGACTGCCCAGTTATTGGTCTTGTTTCTGTTTGAGAAAAAAAAAAAAAAATTATTGCATGTCTTCCATTTTCGTTTACTGTTTGTAGTAGGTGCCTTTTTTAATGAATATATGTATGACAGTGAAATAGATGATTATTTTCCATCATCTTCAGGATCAGACACCTCAGAATATGATCTCGCATCAGATAAAGAGGATTGTGGCTATTATCTGAAAGATGCTCGACGTTGGGTGCGACTTGATATGAAAAACTTGCCTATGGAGTCTTTACACTATCTATTTAGGTATACTGATTTTACAAGGTATAACACTGAAACCTGATATTACACTTTACTGGTTTAAAAATAAAAATTGATCGAAACTTCATTTTTGGGGATCTTTTTTATTATCTTTTATATTATACTAATATCATTTTTATTACACTTACATCTTTTTTATTATACTTTTAATCTAAACATTAAATTTTGTATTTTCATTTTTTCTTTATTCTTTATTTTGTGAAAGTAAAAAGATTTTAGACACCAAAACTTGCTCTTATTTTCCTTCCTCAATACATGACATACACACGCCTGTGTAAAAAACGGTGGCACTGGGGAGTGAATCATGTATGTTTTCTGTGGCAGTTAAGGGGTTAACGCTCTCCCACCTCATGCATCCATAAATAGATGAATAAATTTTACTGAACTTCCAGATTATAAAGTCTTTCAACCAGTGTTCTAACAACACCCTTATCCAATTGAATCTTATAAGATCTAATTCTACCTCTCGTCCAGGAAATCATTATTCAATCCTACTGCCAGCTACAATGTGTCACATTACCTTCTTATATACACATAATTAATTTTAAACACAGGAGAATTTTTTTTGAGTTTTTGAAAACATGCTGATCTTAATTCTAGCAAATATTCTTTATAAAACTTTTTCCAAAAATTCTGTAATATTAATTGCCTATGGTTCCATCTTTTAATGAACTGAGATCTTGTGGATTCTAATCAAGATATAGATAAAGGTAAAATAGTCAGTGTAGATCCAGTTATAAAATGAGATGGTGAAAGTGGATAATGTTCATTTGGTTCAATGTATATATAGGTTATAGGTTTAGAATTGATAACATCTTTAACTTCAACTAAAATAGTATACAGTTCTTCATAAGATAAAGAAGCTTTACCTAAGATATGTTTTAAACAAGTTTTTACGAATCTTACCAAAGGTTCCTAGAATCCGCCCTATCAAAGAGCCTTTTCTACATAAATTTCCATTCAAAACCATTTTTCTCCAAGAAATTTAGAACATTTTTATCTTTACACAAAATTGCCCAAGCAATCGAAGAGATTTAACGAACTTTGCACAAAGTTTTTCCATATTGTGCAAAGCATCCATATAGTCATTCAACACATAAGAATCCTTGTTTTATAAATTCTGCCAGTTGTCTTCCAAGATTATCTACCCATACGAACAAATGTCCTCAGATAACAATGAAGAAACCTCATTATCGCAGAAGGTGAAAAACATGAGGTCACAATAAGTACTCTAAAGTGCACAACCTCCATGTTCAGCTTCCAAAATTTGTCTGCATGGTCTGAAAACAAAAGTGTCTCACGCTGCTGGTCGGCAGTCTGCATTGAGCTATGGTGTGTTAAAGAATAACTTTTTTGTCTTCAAGACATTAAGTTTCAGTCTCCAAGCATGTCCGATAAAGATAAAAAATTACAACGTTTAAGAGAAAACTCATTTCTTTAGAAGTACAGATACAAATCTTAGACCGTCTTCAAAAGGAGAAAAGGCATCTCACATTGGAAAAAGTTTTAATTGGAATGTAGAAACAGTCTGGCCTATTAAGGAAAAGGAAAATGAAAAAGAAATAAGATGTGCAGTTGCTGGGCCTTCGAGATCCATAAAACATGCAGTTCAACCCCATGGGCGCCAGTAATTGAGAAGGTGGAAAAGGCAGTCAACATTTGGATTGATGATAGCTGTCGAAAAATAATTTCCTTGTGTGGTAGTATCATTATACAGAAAGCACTCAAAATTTTCAAGCACCTCAAAGAACATGGAGAACCCTCTGTCAACCCAGATTTTCTGCTTTAAGTAAAGGTTGGTTCGAAAATTTCAAAAAGCATTTTGCAATTCATAGCATAAAAATTCGAGGAGAATCTACATCGGCTGATTATGAAGCTTCTAGGTCGTTTCCTGAAAATTTTCAAAATATTATAGAAGAAACACAGCAGTTCGAATTTTCAATGCTGACAAAACTGGGCTTTGGTGGGAAAAAAAAAATGTCCAATAGAATCTTTATGTTGTCGGGGGGGGGGGGGAACTGAATTCTGCTTTGAGGTGTCTAAAAATTGTCCAAAGCCACTTTTGTGCAGTAGGACTTTGTACTTCATGATGAAAACCTTGTTAGTTTATAGATCTTTAAATCCTTGTGCACTTAAAGGCGTAAATAAAAACACCTTACCAGTATATTGGAAAGTAAATCCAAGAGCTTGGGTAGCTGAGAATACATTTAAAGATTAGTTTAAAAATTTTTTTGTGCCAGATGCTAAACGTTATTTAAGGCAGAAAAATTTGAGCTTTAAGGTGCTTAATACTATTAAATAATGTTCCATGTCACCCACAAGATTTGAATTCTCCAATGTCAAAACTGTTCCTACCACCTAACACTACTTTGTTACTCCAACCAATGGTTCAAGGTATTATTTATACCAGAGTTTCTTAAACTGTGGGTCGCGACCCCATGGGGGTCTGCAATAGTATATTACAGTACAAGTGAAAAAATTGACAGTTTCGCTCAGGCGTGTCGGATTTGCACAATTCGTATGGGGCCCCTCAAAATTTTCGCAAATATTGTGGGGTCCAGGGGTCACGAAAAAATCTCGGTGATAAAAAGAGGTCATGACTGAAAAAACTTTAAGAAGCCCTGATTTATACCTTTAAAACATATTACATAAAAAGAGCATTACAATAGATTTTAGATGTAACCGATTCAAAACCAATTAATGTAATGAAAGCTTGGAAGACATTTTTAACGAAGAACTTAGTCAACATCGTATCTTTGTCGCTAAAAGAACTGAAAGCATCAACATTAAATGCGTGTTAGAAGAAGATATGGCTCTCTTCAGTTGAAATAGAAAACGTGCGTGAATCGTCAGAAAATGCAATTGGTGCCATATTAGAACTTCTTAAGTCAATCAGAGGCGAAGGTTTTGTGAACATGGCTATTGAGGATGTTCAAGATTTATTAGCGGAAGAAGTAATTGATGAAGGTTTGATAGAAATGGCATCCGAAGCTGTAAATCAAATCGCTTTTGAGAACACTGCCACTGATGAAGATTGTGAAGTTAATAATTTACTATTAAAAAAATTAAAAGAAATCCTACGCTTGGCTGAAAATCTCGAGTTATTTTCCTTGAGTGCAGACCCTTCTGCTGAAATGAGCCAAAAATTCAATAGGGAGCTTCAAAACTGTCTAGCTCTATATCGAGAAATTTAAAATGACCCGGTAAGAAATAGTAAGCATAGTAAAATCACAGATTTCTTAGAAAAGGAAGAAAATGTCAGAACTTTAAATGAAACAGTTTCTGAAAGAGAAAGCGATCTCATTCCTCGAAAAAGTTCTCTGTTGATTATACTGAGCAATGACGACGAAGAAAATTATTAAACTAAAGTTGCATTAAATTAAAATATGTAATATTTTTTGTTTTGTGTTGTACATACGTATATATTTTTAATAAAAATTAAGTTGTTTATGTATAACTAAAAAAAAATTTTTGTTTTTAATAAGTTTTTGGAATGTAACCTCCCCTTTTTATCCTGGCTCTAGGTCTCATACAACATGGTTTCACACAACATGGCATTTTCTAGGAACCTATCTACCGTGTTATACGAGGGTTACTTGTACCAGTAAAATCCAAAATTACCCCTGTATTCTTAACTTTCTGGCATAGCTTGTTTCTCTAGATTTTCCATGTTACATTACACAGCAAAATACAACAATTTCACATATAATTACACTAAAATCATCTATCTAGGTACAGAATTTGCAACAATATTTTATAGCCTTGAAGATGGCCAAAATATCCATGTTTGAGTAAGCTGAAAACATCATTAATAATGTTCTGCTGTGACCTTTTCTGTATTCTGTGTTTGATTATACCTGCCTAGAATGACAAAACATGGTTAAGATAGCTGTAGAAAATGACAGTATCAGGCATGTTCAAACTCCACTGGAACTTCAAAAACTGCATATTTTGGGACTAAAAGTTGTGTGAATTAGAGAATTTTACAGTTGAGACCAAAGTTTTTGCTCTTTGTTGAATTCTTACATAGCATTTCAAAATTTCAGAATTATTTTTATGGCACTTAAAAGAAATTGAAAATTAGCCAAAAATTTTGAATAAAACTGTCAGTTAGTTATGAGGGTGATCAACTGCAGTCTCTCTTCTTTAGGAGCAAAACTATTTTGTAATTTTTTGTGTGGCTAGATAACTGATATTGAGAGAGTTAAAGAAGATACTTCAAGAATTGCAGTCTGGATTGTAAAACTGCATAATGTAATATGCATAATACCTTTGTTTTGATGATTTGTACTTTCTAATTCTCACGTGTTTTGTTTTTACTTGCATACACAGGCATATTGAATATGCAAAGTTATACATTATTCAATATTATGGGCAAAGTGTTGTTTCAATTATAATTATTTAAGTCTACATCAAAATAAAACAATTTGAATTACAATGTGTTCATTTTTTTAATGGTGTGTTATATAAGCTGTAAGTTATTTTGGTATTATGATTATTTTTTTATGCTATGTGATTAATTGTACCATGCATACATCATTCTGAAATATACTGCTGTAAGTGTTTTTTTTAATTCTGATAGTTTTTCATTTTCATATTGCAGAAGATTTCTGAGATAAAAGATAATGATCATGATCACCAAGAAAATGAATTTACATTGGAAGCCAATAAATCATCAGATGTCTTGTTTAATCCAGTAATTGTAAGGCTGTCAAGTAGCAAAATTTTGTCTAAAAATGAAACAAAATCTACTGAAGTATGCCATATATAATTTTTAGTACTTCATTTTTTTTCAACTTCTCAGAAGAAATGCTATGTTTCATGAGATTTGAGACACACAGTTTTTTATCTGTTATTATTTTGAAAGCATGAGTTTAACCGTTTGACTGCTAAGCAATTCTTGCAAGAACGCATGAAAACTGCGGGACATATATTGACTTGATGTTGTTAAATAAAACACTCTAATTTAGACAAATATCAATCAATTTTAATAATTCTTTTCATATTATAAAGCAACAAAAGCACACTGAAACTCGCAGCGCAAAAGCGCTGCATCGAGGTTTTCGAGACAACTGAACGCAGTGCTTTTGCGCCGCATAGCAGTCAAACGGTTAATGTTTCATTTAATAGATTTTTGTTGATTTAAAATGGATTAAAAGTTTTAAATATTATTGAAAGTATTGTTTATACATTATTTAAATATTAGGTATTATTTAAATATATTATTTCTATTAAATTATTAGCAATTTATATATCTAAATTTGCGAAAGCTGTGGAGAATAAAGAAATATTGGTTTGTACAGAATGATTTTAAAATTAGCAGAAATATAACCGAAAATACAGTGGACCAAAATAAGGAGATTTTTTAATGTTATACGTGTGCAGAAATGGTGCATATAAATATTCGCTTATAAAGAAACATCAGGTAACTAAGAAAGACAAGTAAAATCAAAACAAATAAACATTTTAATGATTTAGTTTTTTACTGTAGGTGTTCAAAAATAAAACCGCCAACAGTAGTACAAGATTCATAGCAATGGAACAGTGACTGGCATACATTAGAAAAGATCTGAGACTTTTTGCATATATTTCTGGCAGCAGTTGATAGTCTGGCCATTAGAACTGTATCAGACTTGGGATTTTATGAGTGGTGGTACTGATGTGTCCATGGGAACCAAAAATGGATCACATAGCACTATGTGCACAAAAAATGCAGCCAGCTATATGAGCGATATCAGATTGGGATTATTATTAATATTTTCCATACTTCTGGTAATTCCCCAGTTTTCCAGGAGGTACTGATTATTTCCGAAAGCTATTTTCTTGCAACAGTTTTAAAGTGTATTAGCATTTGGCCCAGAGCCAGATCATAGCCTGGTGACTTTGTGGGACTAATATTCATTGTGTCATTCAGTTCTTCCATAGTATTGTCATCAGACATAGGATGGTTGCTTTTTTCCTCTGTTTGTGCATTGAGCAAAAGCTTTTGTTTGTAGTACAAGTTGATCAATATTCTTTGCAGAATTCCAGTTTACTAGCATTTGAGTAGTGTATGGCTAATTCATTTGCTGTAGCCACATTTGAAATCTCTGATAGGCTTGGTAGATCTACAAAGTTGGATAGCTGATATGTGTGGCCACTGAAACAATTATTTAAGGATTTAACAATCTTCCAGTATTTAGATACTGCTGGGATACAAATCATTGCAGACTTCAGCTCATTTTAAACATCTGCCATTTGCAGTCACCTGCTCAACCTAACTGTTGCTTCAGAGAGAAGCTTTCTGTGTGCTTCTTTAAGTCTATCTTTAACATTTCATTTAAATTTTCTGTATCTTTTATAAATAAGTGAATCTATATTGAAGTCTTTCCAGCAAGAAATACATTCTTTTTTACATTTTTCTTTAGGGATGTAACACTTTGAAGCTGCTATAATGTTATTTATAAAATTTGTTGCCCTTATAATTATGTCTAGAGAAAAGGTTAGTTAGAACACAACATTAAAACTGAGTATCTGGTCCTCACCTAAAAGTAGATGTATCACTGGAGCCAGAGGTTAAATAGAGAAAGCAATTGAACCTAAGTGCTAAATATTACTCAACAAATTTGTAAAATGTTGAAGCTGACTGAAGATATGTTGGCCTCACCAACTTTTTTATTTCACTCTATATACGAGGGTTTTAACTTTAATAGTGGCAACACAGCTGAAAAAATGCTACGCAACAAAACCAATGAATATCGCGTATACCACACGTGAACTACGTACCTACCTTACCTCTCAGCAAAAAGACTCGTCCTGCCTACGTCACACGCATGCGGAGTGACGCGAAGAACGGATCCTTGTATTAGCTCGCGGTCTAAAGTAAGTGTTGTCAGGATGTGCCAGAGGTCGTACAGCACGACAGTGTCATCAAGGGCTTCAAAAGGCTTGCAGGGAATTTGCATTGCCTTACAGAACCGTAGCAAGATGGGTGAAAGCATTCAATGAGGGATGCCAAAACGTGGCAGACATGCTGCGGCCAGGTCATCCGAGTGTCAGCGATTCAGACGTGCAAGCTGTTGCCGCACTAATGGACAGTGATCGCAGCCAAACGATTCGTCAGCTGGCCGGACAAACAGTATTAGCGCATACGACTGTGCTGCACATTCTGAAAGAATGCCTGTCCATGAGAAAAATTGCTTCATGATGGGTTCCACATCAATTGACGAAAATGCAGAAATGGATATGATACGATGCTGCCCGAACCCACCTGGAGCACTATGAGCGCGAACGAGATGCCTTTTTTATGCCGTATCATTACGCTGGATGAGACTTGGGCCCGATCGTACCAGCCAGAACTGAAACTCCAATCAAACGAATGGCGTCATCACGGGTCACCACGACATTCAAAATTTCGTCAGAACCCCAGCAATGTGAAAGTTATGATGATTCTCGTGTACGACTGTGATGGTGTCATCCTAATGCATACCGTTCCCCCACAGCAGACCGTCACTGCGCAGTATTACTGCTCATTTTTGGAGCACAATCTCCGACCAGCTTTGAGAAAAAAACGGTGACACTTTCTGCAGAACGCTCCTCTTATTTTGCATGACAATGCTTGGCCGCATGCAGCGCAAGCTGTGACTGATTTGTTCAAGCCATGGAGCTGGGGAGTGCTTTACCATCCACCATACTCCCCAGATCTAAGCCCTTGTGACTATGACTTAATTCCTAAGATGAAGGAACCACTTCGTCGCACTCGCTTCCAAACTGTTCCTGAGATTCTTGCGGCAGTAGACCGGTCCATTCAAATTATCAACAAAACAGGCGCTGCTACAGGTATTCTGCAACTTCCACATCGTTGGAAACGGGTTGTACACAATGCTGATGACTATATAGAAGGACTGTAAAACATGGTGACATGAATCACTTTTGTATTCCTTGTAAATAAATAGTTGCCACTATTAAAGTTCAAACCCAATATTTACATCGATACAGTTCAAATACAAATCAAAGTACATTATGTGAAAATGTATCTTAAGAGAAGCTGCAGAAAACAAATCTGATATTTCAGTTACAAAATGATATCTAATATCATTAGAAGTTTACGCTTAAACACAATCAAGAACAAAAAGTGTAAAAACAGTGCAAAATGCAGTAAGTAAAATGAAAATAAGAATCGTCACAAAATAGTACAAAGCCTGAAGTCCCTTGTGCTGGGGCAATCCACAATCATATGGAAAGCATCTGTCATTTACATGGGCATGGAGAATGTTTTAAGTTGAATCTATTAATATAACTTGGGAATGCACCATGGTTTGTAAGGACTTGATTCAGGAAGAAATCTGAAAAGTGTCTTTTCTCTGAAACTTCTGGGAAGAACTTGAAAGATGTTCTTCCAGTGTTGTCATCAGACCATCTTTGTTGCCATATTTCAAAACCTTTTTTCTTAGCTGTTTGATGGATTCTTTGGAATTTTGCATTCCTAGATCGAGTTTAAGTAAATTCCTTTCTTTGCTAATTTGTCTGCTTTCTCGTTCCCAGCTGAACCCTAGTGTCCTCTTATTCAATGTAATTTAACTTTTGTTTGACATAGAAACTTTTTAATTTCAATAATTGTTTTATTATAGATATTGTATTTTTCTAAAGATTTTAATACTCCTTGATTATCCGTGACTACATTAGCTTCTATTTTATTCTCCTTAATCCATAGCTTTGTTTTTTTCTTCTTGTGTCCAGCCGAAATAAAAAAACCTTCTTCATATTCATCGTTTTGATAAATAATAGAATCCAGCATTTGTACCATCATCGTTCTTTGAACCATCCATGTATAATTCAAACCTTTTTCTGTTTCAAGAAATGCAGTTCCAGTTAAATATTTTTATTTTAGCCGAGTGTTGTAACCATTTGCTAAGCCTGTTATCTATTTCTTCTTTATTAACATTTAGGTTGTCCAATTCAAAATTGGATCAGCCTCTAGTTGTGCACTGATAAAACACTTTTTAACCCCTTAAGGCACACATTAATTTCTAATTTTCGGTCAAAAAATCACCTATTTTTTTTCTTGCATAATCATGCCAGGGTTAGCTTCAAATCGAAATCTCGGTGGTGCAACGTTTGGTTGATTTATACTAATTTGATACCAATTCCTTGCTATATCAAAAATCTCGTTGTCATTATCTTCCGATTCACTTCCAAGAAATCTTCAAGAAATCATCACTCTCATCGCTGAAACTGTCTGATAAATTGGCATATTCAAAATTGTCATCGTCAGAGTCGCTCATTATCAGATAACTTTTTTTAAATTACAAAAACACTTAGTAATATAATTTGCAGTTAACTGCTTACTTTTATTATATTTACATAATAAAAATGGATATATTACCTTTTCCACACCAAACGACTACTTTATAGCAAAGAATTCCTAGCAAACTTATAGCTAATCATCAAAATGCGCCACGTGGTTTACACAAGAAAAATGCTGAATAGTGGTGCCATCTATGTCAAATAAGTTTAATTATAATCTAGCCTATTTATTTTTACTGGAACGGATCTCAGACAAGCATTAGAAATAAAATAACGCGAGATACAAGGGCGCCCGTGTGAGACACGGGCATGTGCAAATTTGCCGGAAACTTTCGCCCGTGTGAGACACGGGCAAATGCGTTAAGGGGTTAAATCAAGTTGAATATCTGACAGTAATAGCCCTGATAAAATTTGCAAAGAAGATGTTGATACCATTTTATAGCATCTTGTCATTGCTAATAAAGCTATTCTCTGAATAGCATTTGCTTTACCTTTCATTTTGACGGTGGGAAAATACCACCAGGCAGGGCAAGCATATACTACAACTCTTGTGATTGCTTTCTTACATAATATTTTTATAACTGTTTTGGATAGTCCAGTCATTTAAATCAGTTTATTAACTATTTTGCTAGTTTTAGCCTTAAGATAGCCTGCATGCGGCAGGCACGTTTGACTTTCATCAATAATAACTCCTAAATATTTGATTTGCTTTTGATGTTCAATAGTAATATTGCCCATTTTAATCATTGGAGCTGTATATGCTAAGCCTCGCTTTTTGGTAGTAATAACCATTGAACTTGACTTTTCTGGGGAAAATTGCGTAAGCTCATTCATGCAATTTCATAAGCGCTCGTTTTGCTCTGTTTTGAATTTGAGTATGGGTATTGCCAGAAACAAGGAATGAAACATTGTGTGCATAGGTTTGTATATACAGTC
Source organism: Stegodyphus dumicola (assembly GCF_044657685.1). Lineage (NCBI taxonomy): Eukaryota > Metazoa > Arthropoda > Arachnida > Araneae > Eresidae > Stegodyphus > Stegodyphus dumicola. The sequence goes on along the minus strand of NC_140772.1, from coordinate 61,786,937 downwards.
GATTTCAGTTAATCGGACTACATCGGGAAGCGTTTAATAACCGGCTGGTCCGATTACACAAACATGTCCTATGTTGTAAGATGGGATATGCTGTATCTAGCAAACAGTAAATGTACATGAAAATCATGTACTAAAATGTAATTATGAACTTTATGGTGCGGTACACACATATGGCAAACATACATGTACAAACAAGAAATACAGTCGAACTTTTTTATTTTAGCCGATTGTTGTAACCATTTGCTAAGCCTGTTATCTATTTCTTCTTTATTAACATTTAGGTTGTCCAATTCAAAATTGGATCAGCCTCTAGTTGTGCACTGATAAAACACTTTTTAAATCAAGTTGAATATCTGATGGTAATAGCCCTGATAAAATTTGCAAAGAAGATTTGTTAGGATTTGTTTCGGTTCTTGAGGATTTGGTCCGAAAAAACAGCCGGTCTGATTATCTGGTGGTCTAATTAACCGGATTTGACTGTAAATGCTTTCTTCATAATCGATATTAAGGGCTGAGTTCATAACAGTATTGCAAAAGAGCTGTCCAGAATTCATTGAGAAAATTTAGAAACAAATTCTAAGAAACAATCTCCACAATACTTAACATGCAAAGCCAGGGTTCGTAGCGGTCCTTACAAGTGCTTTATAAGTCCTTATATTTGAAAATAAAATATAAAGGCCCTTATAGGTGCTTACTTTTTCTTTAAAGCCCTTATTTTTTTTTTTGTTTTTAGTGCTTATTTTTTGCTTTTAGTGCTTTTTTTTTTAATCCTTAGTTTTTAATGAACGTGCATTTTTTCCCCGTACCAAAGCCGAAACTAAATAAACAACTTTTCTTCCTTACATGCAACGTCAGATGGTGAATCATATTCCCGAAAATTGCTTTCCCCCCCTTCCTCTGCATTAACGTAACCTATAGTGCGCGCGAGAGTACAGACAGGTGCACATCATTCTATTGGCCAAAGAATTGCGAAAACGTAGAAAATTCCGGTACATTCGGTATTCTTTTCCTCCCACCCAAATACTACACACGTTTGAATTTCTATCAAGATTTTAATAATTTGCATTCTCGTTCCGCGTAGTCAGTTCATATTCGTATTTATTATGATCATTATGCTTATATTATGAGTATATGTATATATATGAATATTGATAATACTATAGTTGCAATAGGTGCTGAAGTGTAGATAAACTTCCAAAAATGGGTGTATTTTTACACAGATTAGCTTTCTAAGGAATAATATTCTGAATGGCTTAAATAAAAGGAAAGTAATCGAATAGTCAAAATATAATTTCATTTTCTTTCCCAATACATTATATAGTACGGAGGTTGGGAGTTTCTCCGCAAAATCTCTAATATTGAAGCAGCGGACTTTTTTTTGTTACTGTCCACTCTGGATTGAATAGGACTAAAAGTTTTTGCGATCTACCCAACCCAAGCGAAGATTGATTCTATTTCGCAAATTTAATACAGTCTGTTGAAAATTAGAATCAGAAACACCCCAGATTAGTAAGTCTCTTTCTTTTCCTTTATTTAGTTCTTTTTTCTCCAAATACCGGCAGGTGTTGATTCTGATTGCGTAACATCACATATGGAAGAATTACGCTGCACGTATTGCGCAATAACGTTTGCGGTATTTTGCATTGATAATTAATTTTGATGTTCAGTCTGAGATTTGTTTATGAACACTTAAAAGAGTTTTACTGTGCTTTCTAAGCAGAATATTTCTCACTTCCGTTGGTTTTTATATGATGCACATATCGAAATGTCAAAATCATTTATTTACCCTAAATTTAAATCTAAGGAACGGCTACAATCTCCCCCACTCCTCTTTTTCCTATTACTATCCGGAATATTCGGGAATTTTCAAGTATGCGGGTTAGTTAAGCTTTTACCATTAAAGGATGACTGAATGAAGCAATTTCTCGTCTTCTGATTTCAGAAATGTGCCTCTTTTTTACTTAAATTACTTTGATTGGGATACATGTTAAGGAAAAACTGTTATGCAATGAAAATTTAGAAAATGTTCAGAATTTTGATTTAAGTTAAATTATTAAAAATATTAATATGAGTGGAAAAATAAATTGTATTTATTATTAGGTGCCAAATGAATACAATTAATATGGCTTATTATTATTAATTTTCTATATTTTCAACTGAAATATCATCATTAAATTTTGTAATAAAGTTTAGTTCTGCATAGTGTTTTTTCCTCTCATTGTAAACTAATTCTGTAAATTGAACTGTCATTTAAAATTTAAAAAAAAAAAAAGTTAATTGTTTTCCATTGTTGAGGTAATGCTCATTCTCTTAATAAATATTGCATTGCTCATATTTTAAATTACAAGTCTAATTTTTCTTTTAAGGTTATGCAGTTGTGTATAACGTAATTAGACAGGTGCTTATTTTTTCCTTAAAATGTGCTTGAAAAGTGCTTATAAGTGCTTATTTTTTTAACTAAAATGTGGCTATGAACTCTGAAAGCTTAATAAAAACAATTTCTTATCAAGTTCCAATCAACATTTGAATTTATCCAATGTGATCTGATGCGTTCTCTTGATGGATTGCACTTGAATGAAATCGCCACAAACATACTGCCTTCATTTCCCTCCTGCATGAAATACCGACGCAAAGTTTCAATGCATTTCCTCGCATCCTGTGTTGTCACTTGCACCAACTTACTTATTAGGGGCATCATCATCATCACTAGCTTGGTCTTTCAACGCTGTCGTGTGTTTTGCTGCAACTCGAGCAACGTTTGCAGCGTCGTAATCTTCATTTTCATTATAGCATTGAAGCTCGTTGTCAATGGATAAAAGTTCGTCGTAATTTTGTACCTATTGAAGTTAAACTTTTAAATCATCATTTTCACTTTCAATGAGCATGTCCACATCCATCTCCAAAACTAAGTGCTTAAAGCCACAGTGAGAAAAACAGTTCTGAATTGTCTTGCTGCTCACTTTTCGCCAGCTGTCGCCCACAAATGTGACTGCTTGTAAGATGTTGACCTTTGCCCTGACTTTGCTGGCTTTTGACGATGAGGTCAGCAGACTTTCTTCAATTGCTTCAAGGATGTAATTAACCAACCTTGCACGATAAAGGGTCTTCAAATTTTTTATGATGCCCATGTCCATTGGCTGGACCAAAGCTGTGGTCCTGGGAAGTAGAAATTCCAGTTGGGCGTTCATTAAGCAATCTAAATGAAAATGTGCTGCACAATTTGTCAAGAAGAAGCAGCACTTTTCTCAACTGGCGATGTAGCTCTCTGTCCCAATCCTTCAGCCATTCTTTAAAATGTTCAGAGGTCGTCCACGCATTTCTGCTTGCATGATACACAACTGGTAAACTCCATTCTAAGTCCTTTAAAGCAGCGAGGCTTAGTGCTTTGTTCTATAACCAACAGCTTCCTCTTGTCTGTTCCTGACATGTTTGAGCAGCACAAGACAGTTACGCGATCCATCGCTTTTTTGGAGCCAGAGAGTGCAACATGTTTGTAAATTAACGAGCCGTCCTGTGTAGCACGATAATACAGCCCAGTCTCATCAGCATTGTAGATGTCATCTACTGAAAAATTTTCAAGAAGCTAGGGCAGTTTTGTTGATTTCCATGCTTCAACATTTAGACTATCAGCACTTTCTTTCTCGCCATGGGCTTTCTTAAATTTTATGTCATGTCTAGATTTCCATCGAGACAACCAACTGTCCTTAGTTTTAAAGTCATTGTGGCCCAGGTTTTTAGCGAGTTTTTCTGTTTTTGATTTTAACATTGGGCCGCTTACTCACACAGATCGTCCAGTAACAATGGCAAACCATTCATTCAGGGCCTCATCGACATCTGGATCCTTGCCTTCATGCTTCTGTTTTTTGGAAGTTCCTCTTCATCCTTCACATTGTGCCCATTCTTCTTGCAGCTCATTCTCTTGTTTTATCAACCGCGAAATTGTAGTCTTTGTTAATCCAGTTATTTCCACCAACCGACGCTGACTAGTGTTTCGTGGTGGTTGCTTGATCTTATGCAGGAAACCAATTTTTTCAGCTAGCGTCAAGTCCCATCGTGGCCTTTTGGCAGGGGAAACAAGACATGTGCACAGGTTCACTGACTAAAGTGGTCTGAAGAAACCTTGGTGTTCCGGGTTTAAGATGTTGAGGTCAAGAGGGAGGTAAAATGCTTGCCATTCAAAGCTTTGGCACTAAAATCATCCCAAAAAGGTGATGCAATGATAGCTTTCTCGTGTAAACTTTAATCATGATTGACATACAGGAATTCCTTTTAGGTGGAGCCGGACAATCTGTTGTTCATTTTCTCGAAGCTCAGAGGCGCAGGTCAAAGAAAATGGTGCGCATGTTCACCTCCCGGTTTTGCTTTTGTCATGCACTTTAAGGAATTCCTGACCTATGATAAAGCATTTTCCTGGGGAGCCGCAACTACAGATCCTCCCATATGTCGCAGAGCACCTGTACATCTGCTGTACGCGGCCGACTTGTGGCTTCTGTTTCTTATTCGCTCTCACGTTTTTTTGGTCCGATTAAACGGAACTTTTGTCCAAATAAGTGAATAATATTAGGCTTATGTACATAGGATTTGTTTCGGTTCTTGAGGATTTGGTCCGAAAAAAACAGCCGGTCTGATTATCTGGTGGTCTAATTAACCGGATTTGACTCTAAATGCATTCTTTCATAATCGATATTAAGGGCTGAGTTCATAACAGTATTGCAAAAGAGCTGTCCAGAATTTGATCCTTGGACACAACCTTTTTCTTAAATTCCATGATATATTTTATTATTTATCTCATACTGAATCCTCCTGTTGTTTAACATATCTACAATAGTTCTATAAATATTTCAAGACATTTAAGGCTAGTCAGTTGCTTTAACACCACCAGATGTTATTGAAAGCACTTTTTATGTTGAAGGAAATTACATTTGTGAATCTTTTATTTCGTCTAGCGTCTTCAATAATTATATTTCTCTAATAGCGTTATTTTGCTATTAGAGATTATCTCTAATAGCATCTGATGTACAAACTCCAGCCGTAAAATCGTACTGGAATTGGCTTAATTTATTCTTAGAGTATAGAAAATAGCTCAGTCTATTCATTATAACTTTATCAAAGACTGCATCATGCATTCAGGAGTTTCACGTCATCTAGATATGGAACAGCAAAGTTTTACAACCGTGAAGGATTTCGGCCATCATTTTACTAAATGAAAATGGTGCATTTTTAAATCCAAAAGGCATCCATAGAGGTCTAAATGTGCTAAAACTTGTAACAAAAGTGGCTAATCTTTCAGCATTAGGTGTTAAAGGTATTTGCCAGTATCCCTTTGTTAAATCCAATAGAGTTATATATTTTGCACCTGCTACTGTTTCTTGTTGTTCGATGTTAGGCAAGGAGAAGAATTGTGTTTTAGTCAATTTATTCAATTTTCTATAGTCGATACAAGTTCTTGGATCCCTCCCTGCTACTTCCACTAAAATCATAGGAGAAGTGGAATCTGAATCTCCTATTTTAATTATTTTATGCTGAAGCATTTTATCAATTTCCGTTTTTAATATATCTGTTTGTCTAGGAGACATTCTGTATGGTTTACAGTGGATTGGGGTATTTTCTGTCAATTGAATATCATGTGTTATTAAATGAGTTTTTCCAGGCTTATTAGAAAACATTTTTGAAAACTTCAGCAGCATATCATGCAATTCTTGAATCTGTTGTTCATTTTGCTTATCACTTAAGGAACTGTTGTCTTTAATGTCCTCAAAATCGAACAATGTTGGTTCAGAGTCAATTGTTGGGAAATTTTCCTCCATATCACCAATTTCAGATTGATCTTCTGTAATCATATGGTTAACTGATTCTGCTCGCCTATGATGAGGTTTTAGCATGTTAACATGATAGATTTGATTAAAGTCTCCTTCGAAACTCACAACGTAATTAGTTTTTCAGGTAATTTCTTCTCAGCCTTCCCAGGACCTTTCCATTCAACTGCTAGTCTGTTTGGTTTATTCGTTGATACAACTAATACTAAATCTCCTTCAGAGAATTCTCTTTTGATAGCTTTATGATCGTACCACGCTTTTCTTTTGGTTTGCATTTCCAGCATTTTATTTGTAGCCAGCTCTTTCCTGGTTTTTTTCTTCGATTTATCAATTGAAAAACATATTCAACAACATTATTTCCTTTGTTTTCAGAATTCATCCATTGTTCATATAATAATGTTACAGGTGTTCTAAGATTTCGACCATATACTAATTCTGCAGGTGTAAATCTCGTACTCTTGTGCGTTATTGTTCTTAAAGCAAATAGAGCTGCAGGAACTTGCTTCTCCCATTCAGGGGCTGCTTCGATACATAAAACTTTTTAAATTCGTTTGATTGTTCGGTGAAATCTTTCAACAGGATTGCTCTGCGGATGGTGCACTGAGCTTCTAGTTACTTTTATTCCAAATTTTTCTTCAAATTCAATTGCTAGATTGCTCATAAAGGAACCTTGATCAATTTGTATTTCTTTTGGGAAACCCATTCTACTAAATATTTGTAACATGGCTTCAATTACTAAACTTGTGCCAATGTTAGGAACAGGTACGGCATCCGGATATTTTGAAGCTAAACAAATAGCTGTAATTAAATATCTATTGCCATTTGGTGTTATTGGTAAAGGGCCACATGCATCAAAGTTAATTTTTGAAAATACTTCTGCAATAATTGGTACTAAAGTCAAAGGTGCTTTGGTTTTATCACTAGATTTTCCCACTCTTTGACATGGATCGCAAGTTTTAACACACTCTTCTATTTCTTTATAGCAATTAAACCAGCAAAAGTATCTTGTTAATCTATCTTTAGTTTTGACGGCGCCTAAATGTCCAGATATGCTATCATGACATAATGACTTTATTTGATCTCTATATTTTTCAGGAATATCAATTAATTCCCTATCATTTCCATTTTTATCTAATTTCTTTTTCACCAACAACCCGTTCTGCTTTACTTTGAAATTATTTGTCTTTTTGGAATTTTTATTTTTAGCATCCCTAAGCAATGAGGCTAGATCTCTGCTTTGATGCTGAGATTCAATTAATTCCTTAGAATTAACATTAATCACTTTCTTAATTTCCTTGTCTTCCTGATCAGCTTGCGGTAAAATATCTTCGTCAGTCTCAATAAATGTCGACTCTTCTAGTTTATCCATTTCGGTTTCTCTACTTTGATCTTCTTCATGAGATCTTTTTACTTGAGATCGTGCCAAAACTGCATTTATTTTTTCTAAATTTAAGAATGAATTATTTTTGAACAATTGTGCAATTTTGTTATCCAATACATATCTTCCAGGATCATTTGTAACAACAGCTGCCTTTGTTTTTATATGATCAAGTTCGCAATTAATTTCAACTTACACAACAATTAAAAGATAGTAGTAACTAACAGTAGACACACTAAATGGTCAATTAAAAGATATTGTAGCCAGACATGTTCTCCAGTCATTTTTGCGTTTATTAAGTGATTCATCATATACGTCTCAGTGCACCATTCATACCTGAGTTCCTGCTCTAAATTCTAAAATTTTTGCCATCACCAATCTTCGTTTCTTGGTGCTTCAATCAATTCTACTCTGCCACATAGGCATTAGTGCCAGCTCTGATCTCCTATAATTTCATGATTCTTTTGATTTTCTTCTTGATGAATTATGCAGTGAAATATTAGAATTTCATGGTTTATTCTTTCCTGAAGAATTGCTGTTATCCTTCTATGTATTCCTGTCATACTTCTGGCTCTATCAGTTGCTATCGAAACAATTTTATTTATATCGATTCCATTGTCTTCCAGGCATTTATGCACAGCATTTGCTATATCTTCTCCATGAGTTTGCCCTGAGAGTGGTAGCAATCCTAGCAGTTCTTCTTTTGGAATGAGATGAACCTGACGAAAAGGTTAACTTGCGCATTTTCTTTTATATCGCAAGACTCATCTTTAGTAAGTGATAGGCAGAAGCCAGTTGAATGTCTTCCACTTGCATATGTGTTATGTTTGAAGACATTTTAGCAGTTCTATCTTCTGTTGTTTAACAGATAATGACAAATCTTTGATTTTTTTTTTTTTTTTTTTTTTTTTTTTTTTATGATTTCTATTTTGTTTTTAAAATCACAAAACAGTTCTTCAGATACACGTATAAAACAATCTCTGCCGTACTCACCATCTGTGAATGGTTTTCGTCTTTATGCAGTCCTAATGATACAACAAATCTTGCCAGATTTACTTTATTTAAAGATTGCATCCAGTTACTTAGCATGGAACTTGACTTTTTTCTTTTCTGAGCTCTTTAACAGTTTTTTTCATGCATCGCCGGTTGGATATTTACCAGCAGACTAGGCATGTTTTGCAATGAAGTTTCTCTTCAAATTTGACTACTTGTTGTGTGCAAATTTTCCGTGGCAAATGGGACAAGTTGGAGGGCCATCTGCATTGTATATAAATGCAAACGACTTCATCCAATCCTGATTGAATTCTCGGGTTTTCTTCTTCAGTTCTTCTCTTTTTTTTTTTTTTTTTTTTTTTTTTTTTTTTTTTTTTTTTTAACCAGATGTCATGCTGGCGGCGGAGCTGGAAAAATGAATGATAGTTCAAATTTATCTCATTATGATCATGTTAAGCATAGAGATTTGTAATTAACGATTATGAAAATAGAAGCTATTGAGAAATTAGGTACTTAAAAATATATTTTCTTTTTTTTAAGGGCTTTGATAATAAATTATTAATTTTTTCATATGGAACTGGAGAGCCGCAACTTTACATCAAAAGAGCTGCAGGTTTCCGACCCCTGCCTTATACCAATTGTAAAAAGAAAATATTTAATATTTTGATTTAAAATATAATTAGTACATAATATTATTCCACTGCTTTTTAGATCTAATTTACAGAAATGTTTCATAATAATTTTGTAAAGCGGCCATACTTATTTTATTTAAAAAGAACTATATTATGGCATTTTGTTTTTCAGAATTATATTTAATATGTAAAGCTTTTCTCTATTGTTTAAAAATTATTTTTATTTCAGTACATTAAAATTAACTTTTTTTGTGGGTTTTGTTTCTAAAATTCTAATAGGAAGAAATAAAAAACATTTGGAATCAAACTTCATCTGAATCAGTTCGAAAGCTTGATAAGAATATTGTATCAAAGTCAGCTAATGAACAGAGTCAGACATGCTTAAGAGAGCTTGAAGAAGACAATCAGAAATTATTAGAAATATGTGAGAAATATGAAGTTAGAAATTTTATTGAAAATTGTGATATTAGACTTTCTAACAAAGCCACTGATTTACAAACTTCTTTGGATAGTCCTGATCAGGCAAATAATGATGTTGCTAAACAAACAAATATTAAAAGCCAGAAAAAAACATTTCGACTTTTTAACATTGATTCTACACCATTATATGATGTAATTCCAGGAAGTTTTGCACAGAAAAAAATATGTCCAAATACAGGTCTGATTAAAAACAAAAATAACAGTAATATAAAAACAGATATCATACCTAATAAAGAGAATAACTTTGATGAAGATATTTCTGCATTGCGAATTAGTGAATACAAGAATGTGATCCAATTAAATAAAAGTCCAGTGAATAAACTTGCTGAGGAGAAGATGGATTGCTTGGGAACTGACTGTGACGTGGTTGAATTATCAAAAAAAGAATTGGTATGTTAACTTAGAAATTTTTTTTAGATTTACGATATTAAAATTCTTATATTTCAATTTGAAAATCTGTTTAGTAACCCACAACAGACATTTTATATTTGTTTAAAAATAGATTTGTTTTTCAAACTTTATACATATATTATTATTTTTTAATTTATGTTAAAATATTAGTTTCATGTTAGGTTTCAATTAATCATTTGTTCAGAAAAGATTATTATACATTGGACCCTCGAGGTATGAACACCTCTATATACAAGAAATTCGAGGTACGAGGGAAGCATGAATGAAAAAGTTGTCTCTAATTGCGAGCATTGACCTGAGTAACAAGCCAGGCTGTTGGTATGCGTGGTGCATTTCCCAATCCGGCTGGACTCGGGGAATCCCCTTGTCAGATCACTCAGTAATCTTTGATCTACATGTTTGTGCCGTTGTGAGTTAATTATTTTTTACATTTAACATGAAAATAGTTATTTCACGATGCCTCCCAAAAAGATCGTTGCCTCAGATAGTGCTGCAAATAAAAAGAAGAAAGCCATGGCCATTGAAATTAAGAAGGTAATCATAAATAAGAAAATCACCCTAGTAAAGAAGTGTGTGGGCACGCCATGAACTTGTGTAATGACAGTGTAGTGTCGCATTTTAGAGCATCTTAAAAAGGAGGCAGAAGCAAGTGTTGTTAGATAAGATTTTGGTAAAGCAACTAAAAGAAAGTGATTCTGACCCAGAACCTGCTTCCATGGGATAAACTTCTCAAGAAGAGAGAGCCTTCCTGAATCAGAAAGAGACTCTTCTTCCCCACAGTAACCTGTTTCGTCTTCCCCATATCCCTCTTGCCAGTCAGGACTCTTTAAAGGTAAACTATAGTTATATTATTTACCAGGAAAATCGATTTTTATTATGATATTTTTGGAGGTGCGTACCGTATTTTTGGAGGTATCATTAACTGGATTTTCATTCTTTTCAGTGGGGAATTTGTTTCTAGATGCAAGAAATTCACTATATGAGCTCAATGCTGCAACAAATTAAAATCTTATTTTGAGGTTCCATTGTACTATTTTGTTGTGAAAAGTGCAGTACCAGGAAGGTATCATTAACAAACTCTAATTTAGAGGAAATAAAAAGCAATACATGATATGCAAATGATTAAAATTTCATAGTGTATGCATAAACTGAGCAGCTTCCTCTGAACTATTGCAGATGTTGTATAAATAGAGGATTATGACAAAATGTTAAATTAGTGTTTCATTATCTGCCAGCAGTAAGCATTTTAGGAAAAATTACCATGCTTTGTTGAGGACAAATTACATATTATAAGTAAGTTAGATCATTTGAACGAGAGAAAATAATAAGCCTTGCAGCTCATGCAAAGTATGTGTCATCAGGGGTGGGTATGGGTAAACGGTGGACTCAGAAGAACTGGAAAAACCACAAACCTGACAATGGACTGCAAAATGTTATTGTCTGCTCAGAATGATAGGACAGTGATGGACGATATAGTTTCTTATTTGTTGAAGGAACATGTAGTTCATTTACTATCGAAATGCAGACTACTGGTGATAAGCAAACAATAAAAGTAGAATGAAAGTGTCTTAACTTATGAATGCATAATCCCCACTGTGATAAGTAAGAAGCGCAATTAGAAAGTAGAAGCATATTTATTAGCTTATAAGGTATTTCTCCTGCCTTCTTAGCATGCCTTTGTGGTGTAGTGGTCAGCAGACTTGGCGCGTATTCGAGAGGTCTGTGGTTCAAGTTCCGGCGTCTACAGTGGCACCTGAACTAAAAAGGTGGTGGATGATGATTTTCCACCACCGGGATTTGGCGAATGGGTCCTCTAGTCCTTGGTTGCCCTTTAAAAGGGGGAGTATATAAGGTATTTCACCCGCCTTCTTAGCATGGGTTCGGGGTGTAGTGGTCAACATTCTCGGTGCATATTCGAGAGGTCTGTGGTTCGTGTCCCGACAAGGGCATTGCTCATTTTTCATCTCTCTTGCTTTAAAATATCTAACATCTCTACAAACTATAAGAAAGAAAAAAATATTTCGTGGTAGTGCAACAGTTTTCAGCTCTCCATAGTCTAATGTGTCAGGTGAGGAGAAAGTTCTCTTTAGATCAAATCTACTTTTATTTAAGGGGATGAAGGAAAATAACATCAAATGAACAGCTTAATCCCTTCTGTTTTCAATGGCAGTTTTACAGTCTGCCTTTCGATGAGCTGTGATATCCATAGTAAGACCAATTCTTTAAAAAAAAAATTGTCGTTCAGACAAATGTTTTGTGAGCAAGTCTGCATACATCATTTTGTTATTGCACTGTTGTAATTTAATATTCCTTGGTTTTGTAAATCATAGGCTTAAGTGATATTTTACATTGATGTGTTTAATGTAATTGCTTCTTTTTTCTTTTCTGGAAAAATTTATACAGAATATATTGTCCTTGAATATAATGTTAGCTTCTTGTTAAATAAAACCAATGTCTTCCATCAGTTGTCTCATTCATTGTAGCTCCTGCAGAGTTAAAGCTAGAGTGATATATTCAGATTCTGTCTAAAATAAGGCAGCAGTTTTGTTTCTTGCTTGTCCATGATACTGTATAGTTTCCTATTGGAAATATATATCCCAATATAAAATTTCTGTCAGATGTATCTCCTTTCCAGTCAGCATTGTTGTGAATTTTGGTGACTGGTTCATCATTTGATTTTAGATGTAATTTGTAATTGATTAAAGCTCTCAGGTTATTGTATGACTTAAATAATACCCACCAATGCAACATTGATGGATTTTCTACTGCTGTGCTAAGTATTACAACAAAATTTGCTATGTCTTGTCTTGATTACTGTTGCTAAATATAAAAATGCTTTCACTGCTTCCCTTTGCTTCTGGTTATAGGGAAAATTATTCTCTTGTTTGTTTTTATTTTTTGTAAAATTCATAGTCATGGGTGTATAATTTAGTTTCTTTTCTGATACTCAGTCGGATTTTTTTTATTAAACTTTTAATGTTGTTAGCTTGATGAAGTTTAAAACTTCCATCTTTTTCTCTTTCAATTTGATTCCTAGGTGTTTGAATACTTCTAGAAGATTGCAAATGTCAAAATATTCTTTTTCCTGAATTGATTCTCTCTTGTCACTCGCAACTAATATGTGATTAGTGTATATGATAGTTTAAGTTCTTGAATTTTCTTTGTTTAATGTGATGGAATATAGATGAGCTTTTTCTTTAACATATCCTTGTTTGCACAGGATTTCACCTATTTTCTGATTTCAGTTAAATATTATCTGTTTGGCCCAAGTGTACCTATGAGTTTGACATCCCTGAGGTAAACAAAAGGGGTGATTCTTAATTAGCTATTTAAATATTTTTTAATTCCAGCTTTAGGGCAAATATTTCCTCTATTATATTTTCAATTTTTGCTTTAGCCAAAATATCCTTTTCTATATTCGTCAATAGGCAATGATTCCAAATTAGCTTGGTTCACAGTACTCCTTAATCTTTTACAATTTTTAATTTTGAAAAAGCTCTTTTGCATTCAACATTATTGCAATTCATTCATTATAGATAGGGTGAGTACAAACTTATAAACAAAAAAGACATTGGCATATGCATTACTATATAAATTATATTTCAAGAGTAATTTAACTACACACAAGATGCAATTTTTGCAAAAATTGCATTTAGCTTTGGATGAATGTTCATTAGTAGATACAGCACTCTCTCCTGACTCGGTATCACATTCAAAGTAATGATATTTAATTGTATTTTTTTAGTATTCCGCATTTATTTACCATGTCCTGATAGTCATCCTTAAGATTATCAGTTGTTACACCTGCATAGTGCCCTAATAATATAGATAAATAGCTGAAAGTGTTTGGCGAAAATGACTTCGAAAAGTTTTGGGGATCGAGAAAGGATATGTCTTCATACAACTTCCTGTGTCCTTTAAACCTACTTTCCATCAATGAAATGGTGTTATTCTTTATAAAATTACAGTAACTTCAAACTGTTTGAGAGGGCAATTGAAATTATATTCGGATAATTCTTCATCGTCCGTTTGATTAACTTTCTGACAGTTGTTCTACAATGTAGTTTTTCTACAATTATATCACAACCCAACCTGTCTAGTTTATTACTGCAATACGCTGCAAATGTTTTTGATGCGTTAAGTATTAAATCAAAGTAACTAGAAGGCTCAGGTGTGAAGCACATGGAGAACAGGCACCTAGGCTAAAAGCCTCATCCTGTAACGCATGGCGAAATGACATAGCTTTCCTACCATAACATTAGAAGAGTTGGCTGAGGATTCTAAAGAAAAGAATTCTCAAAGATGTTGCAATGATGAGAGCCTTGCGTATACCTTCGGAGAAGAAGGTAAACTGCATAAGACGTAGAAGAGATTAAGTCCAGAAAATAGTTGTGTGAATTTTCTGCTTCCCTATTTGAGAGGGAATAGGGAATCCCTTTTCCTATATTTCATAGAGAGAGTGCTAAATCTTTCCTAATCTTCGGATTCCGTGCAATTGATGAGTAGCATGGCTGCTTGGAAACCTGTTTGTAATTTTTCTGCCGAGTTCTTTGCTGATCTGATTTTGCCAATATAGGAGATGATGGAAGTTAAGAACGACTTAATCTTTTCATCTTGAATCCTTTTCATTGCTTCGCTGAGTCTTTAGGGGGGTGGAGTAATTTTACCTTTTAGTTTCTCGCTATAGGTAGCTTGGCTGGGATTTTTCTGCGCTAAGATTTCGGCAGTCTTGGAGTTAGGGAAGTTTTCTTTGGAGAGTTCGGGAGCTTTAGGCTGGGGAGGGCTGCTTTTCTTTTCAAATCTTTTTTTTTTATACTCGCTGCAGCCTCTATAGCTGCTGACGTGGCAGAGTCCACAGAAAATACATTTAGGCTTGTCTTCTGGCTTCATGTTGCATTGGTTGCTTCGATGTTGTTTCCCGCATTTTACACATCTGACGGGATTACTGCAACAATATTGCGAATGACCGAATTGCTGGCAGCGGTAGCATTGGACTGGCCTTTTCTTTGGATTGAATTTCTCTATGGTGATGTTAAACCTAAACATTATTAAGCTGGTGAATCTTATTGCCTTTAAGGGATTATTTTAGTTCCAGTAGGTAGATGGGGAGTTTAACTTTCTCTCTTTCATGGACAGAAAATTAAAGGTTCATGGTTTCATTCATGGATTTTGGAGGACTGCTTAAGCTTTTCTATTGGATATTTCCTGAATTTAAGGTATGGAAGTATGGCATCTTCTTTGATAGTAGCGGGGAGGTTCTTCATGATGACTCTAATCGGCTTCTCGAATTGAAACTGGTATGAATGATAGGGCATCTTTTTTTCAAGTAAGAGTTCGTTCATCACACTGTAATCCAAGTTCTTTGTATACATGAAGATAGATTTTCCTTTCATTTGTGATTGATTCATGGCATTCTGTACAATTTAGAATGAACATTTCGTCCAGAGTCTCCAATCAACATTGTCTTGTGAGAATATAATGGGTGGGGGCAGGTTTTCAGCGTTGGCTCCTCCTTCGGGGTTTTCCTCGGCAATTTTTCTAAGTACTTGAAAATGGTTTTCTTGTAGTATCTCCATCGGAATCGTTTTTTCATGAATTTTAGCAGTCTTTATTGGTGTAGTCCAATCATTTTCATTATTAGGAATGGTAGGTACTTGCTCCGTTCATTGCTTCTTATTGAAGAGTTTGGACGTTTTCATTGCGTGTTCCATAGTAATTAATTCTATTCCGATCTTCAGGGGTTTGGCTTCATTTAATCGTTATTCAAATTCCAAGTGATGAGTCTCAGATCCATATTCCTGGATAACTTTTTTAATTCTTTCGTCACTAATTCTTTCTGCATTCATGATTTCTTTCTCCGAACTCGTATTTTCCTTTTTAATTTTCTCATTTTAGCTTAATCTGGGGTCTTTCAGAAATTCCTCACGTCTTGAAGTAGATGGCATGGACAAAGTAGATAATCCAGAATCCGTACAGTCGCTAGTCTCATCATCCGAAATTACTGTCTTAAAAAAGGACATGCTTGCATGTAACCCTAAGGGTTATTGTCAGATGTCAAAGAAAATACTCGGTAAAAACTAAAAGTAAACTAACTGACCACCTGTCCACCTACGGGACTGGGTCACTTCGTGGTAAAATGAGCAGCTAACCAAAGTGCGTCCAACACGCTCATATGAGTTGAAGTATCTAGAAATGGCTTTTAAAGAGCTTGTAGCCTCCCGAACCATATTATATGCTAGGATGTAATCTTAATTCTTTTGTTACTGGCTTAGTATATTGAAATATTTTCAAATATACGTGAGCAAGCAAAATTATTCTAAAAGTTCATATTTTGTCCAGAATAGATTTTGCCATTTGTCGTATCAGTGCATTTTGTATATCACTGGGAGCAATACTTTTGAGTGCAAGTATTAATTCGACGTATAAACATCTTTGCAATCAAAAGTGCTAAAAATTTGCTTATTCTGTCTAAGAAGTTGTAGAGACATTAGCTTAATTGGAAAAGCCGGAGAGATGAAAAATATGTAACGCCTTCGTCTTGAATCGAACCACGGACCTCTGAATTACGCGCTGAGCCTGCAGATCACTACAGCATGAAGGCGGGAGAAATACCTTATAAAGTTGATATCATATTGCACATACCGAGTCCATTGGAATCTGTACGAAATAAAATACCTGTCACTCTATCGTACATATTTTCTTTATAAAGATACCTAATAACAGTTAAACATTGGTCTATTTGATTTATGTCAGTAGTAGTATCAATTTGAAGTGAGTAAAAATACGCTTCTCGAATCTCAGGTACCATTAACCGTCTCATGACATTCTTGATGCTACTTATGATAGAATCTATCGTTATTTTGGATAACAAAGTTAATCTGCTCTCTCTAAGTTGATGATCAGCATGTTTCGTAATAACATTGATCTGGCTCTAAAGAACAGTTTCATATTTTGAAAGTAATAGTATCATTTCCAGGAAATTTCCATGATAACATTAACATCTGTCAAGCTTTGCGCATTTTAATTCCTATGACTTCGGAAAGCAATTTCTCTTTTTCCGATAAATTGAACAACATCAATAATTATTTCCAACACTCGCTTTCATTCTACTGCATTTTTTTGACGAATTGTCGACGTTTCTGAGAATAAAGTACTATATATGTCTTTTCCTTTTACATTCATAATATGTGGTTCTGTACATTTATTATGAATTTTACTCACATCATGTTCATTCACACGTTGTATTATGTGGCGCCAATCTCTCATTCCTCCATTAACAAAAATACTTTCGTTAGAGGTGTCGGAATTTAGTAAACAAATGAAGTAGAATAATCCGTTTGTCTTTTTATAGAAACTCAACTATTATGTATTAATTCCGTTAAGGCGATAGAACACTAGATGAGGAAGAAAAGGCAAATGTTTTCAAGTGGAAGGTTGGCAGGGATGTTTGCTAATCAAATTCTGTCGATCTTGAACTGCTATTGGTCGTGCAAAATAGAAAGCCGGCAAATATGAAAAGGACTATGATGATGCGCTTGTTTGTTTCTACTTGTTGTTATTTTCTATATTAGCTTTGTCCATTGTTAGCAACACCGAATTGCCCTCATATGTATTTGATATTTCAGCTTCAAATATTTTTGAGGTGGTGCCCTCTCCTCCTTATGTTTGCGCAGTAATTGTCATGGGATAAGTTGCTGGGTTTGAAAATTCAGGATACAAATCCGTGATTTTTGAGCAATGTTTTGCAGAATCCTCCATTGATTTTTCGTTTATACATTTTATGTACCTGAAAAGTGATGTAAAAAAATTCAACTGCAATATTTTTTGTCATCAGTTTACATTATTCAGTAAGACAGTAAAATTCGCTAGAGAGTTTTTTTTTTTTTTTTTTTTTTT
Organism: Stegodyphus dumicola; assembly: GCF_044657685.1. Lineage (NCBI taxonomy): Eukaryota > Metazoa > Arthropoda > Arachnida > Araneae > Eresidae > Stegodyphus > Stegodyphus dumicola. The sequence goes on along the minus strand of NC_140772.1, from coordinate 61,769,331 downwards.
TTTTTTTTTTTTTTAATTACAGTTATAGTACAATATTTTCAATTTTGCTATTAAATTCGAACATGACTGTGTGTGTCATAAATCTATTTTACGACTGTCAACTACAGTCTCTACTCTACCCTACACTACAGCCTACAGTTTCTTGATCTGCCCGAAAAAGCTTCGCCCCACTGGGCATCTGCCCAGTCGCCCGCCACTTCATGCCTTGTAGTCCTGATTTATCGTCATCTTCAGAACATTGAACAGATGATCTACTTATATTTGTTTCAGAAATAGAATAGCTTCACAATTCTTTTTAATGCTGTGTGAGAAGGGTTGAGATGCATATCATTGGCTTATTTTTTGAAGCTGATCAGTGTAGTTTAATAAACTGTCTTCATCATTTGTTTCAGATTATTATGACTTTTACTATTCTCAATAATTTTAAAATTTTCAAAGAGTAAAACTGGTGACAATTTTTAAAAATGATTAATAGTGACTAACAGAATTTAAAAGGAGAGTTTCATGTAACAGAACTTTTGTAAAAATTTATAGCTCAAAATATAGCCAAGAGACTCTTTGGTGCAGATACGTTTTCATAGTTAAAAAAGAGAGGAACATAAAAGAAATGTCACCTAAAATTCCAGCCTCATTAAACTGGTTAGTGCAGTCGATCTATGGGTTGCTTTATGCATGGTTAACTTAAATAAGACCAACCTATTTGTTGACGTAATTCCTTACTTGCTGTATTTGTTATATTATGTGACAATTTGAAGAACTTATTTGGTTACTCTAATTTTAAAAGGTTTTAAAGGTACTGTAATATTTAAATTGCATTAACTGATTTATTGATTAAATTAATCAATGTATTTTCTACGTTTTTATATACAAAGACACAGGACTTCATTTCAATAAAAATACAAGAATGATACCATTAACTGTTATCACATAAAGTAGTACCTTCTATAAATGGTAAAACTGCATGTATAAGCAATTTTCAGCATAAGAATTGATATATATATATATTTTTTAGAGTACCTTCATAAAAGTCCATTTTCTGGCCCTCTGGCCATATTACTCTGAACTTCTTCAGTTTAATAATACCATTTGGAAATGTTGCTGTGGGTCCAAGCAATTATCATGCACATTTTCTATTTCTTTGTGAAGTTTATTTACTACAGCTAGTTCTCTTTTTTTTTTGGGGGGGGGAGAGATTATGCATGAAATTAATAAACATTCTCAGCTGAAGTTAACATTTCTTCCATGAGATTCATAGCTGATCCAGGAAAATTGATCTGTTATGTTACTCAGATTTCTCACTTTTTATAAGTCCTGAAAAATTTTTGTAATGTTTTTGTGCTTCAACTGATACTTTTGTTTGTTTGTTTGTCAGGAATTTTAATCTCTAAATTATTTCTGTACAGTCAAAAGTCTTTAATCCGGACTCGTCGGGACTTCGGCGATTCCGGATTATCGATTTTTCCGGATTATAGATCATCAGTTTAAATCTGGTAAGATGGCATGCAGAAATTATAAAATTAAAAATATGAAACCGTAATTTATAAAATAATGAGCAATTATGATCTAAAGGGTATCAAAATTTACCAAAAAAGAAGCCTAATATTTATTTGTTTACTTCATTAAACATTTCTTTCAACGCGCGGATGCGTAAAGCATACCTTACGCATAGCCGGAATTAGAAAATTGCAACCAGAAAACTATTTGATTTGTATTCGTGATATTTATAATGACGAGGAATTTGATTTAAATCATATCAAAGACGGAGTACATCGAAATTAAATACTACATTTAGTAAGGAATTATAAGTCGAATAAAATAAAAACATCTGCCCTGAAGATAACGATAGTGTTGACACATCAACTTCCAGTTCATTGCACGCCGCGACGTCCCCCCCCCCGCGCAGAGCAGCGTGAAATTGATAAACAGATTTCGGAACGGTTAGATAAACAAAGGATATGCTTTTATCCATTTTTTGTAGCAATTCGTTTTTTGTTTGATGGACATCGAAACATACTTTCGTTTTCTAGATCCTTTGGGAGCTCCAGCATCGGAAATTCTATTTGACATAATCGAAAGTTCAAGCTTACTTTTAGAAAATTGCTCTTACAGTCTGCAAAAAATAATAAGCCGGATCCAATTCGAAGATTAAGGAACAACGCAATTATCAACATTAACTGAAATAGATAATTAGATAATTTTAGCTTATACCGTCCGTTATACATTAAACGCGCACGCGAAAACGTATTCTGCACTTGCGCAGACGCATATGCGCAGTCGTAAATGTCTTGCGCGCACGAGTAAAACGCCTATGCGCATGCGTCAATGCGGCGCATGCGCAGAAAGATTTTAGCGTTGAGGTCCGGATTATAGATCATTCCGGATTACGGGTGTCCGAATTAACGACTTTTGACTGTATATGCTCAAATTTACGTCACCTTGTGAGGTCAGCGATATTTTATGGAAAGGTCAAATAATTGGTTAACTAACTTTGCTAAACTTATCTGACAAGCTGAAGATGAGTGTCATGTTCTCACCTATTCGAGAAATAGGAATTCAATGTTGGGAAAATTCAGCATTAGTATTAAAATTTATTAAATGTATGCTAAGATTAAATAACTTTTTTACTTTTAAATTTAACTTATAATACTATATTTTACCAGGTTAATTTTAACTTGTATATAAGCTGATCCTCAAGCTTGAGTAGAAAAATATTTGCTAAAATTTCTTGGCTTATACATGGAAATGTGTGGTATTTTATCTATTCACTTTTCTTGCAATTTGATTTTATTCCATACTGTGCCTTGTCAATTCCTATTCTCTTCGTAAATGTTGGTAAAAACGTGAACAGAATACATCATTTTTATCTTCAAATTAATGGTATCCATTTTAATCATCAATTAATCATTTTATTTGAAGTTTATTTTATCGTAAAATCGTGAGGGTAAAACTCTGTTATTTTATCATTGTGATTTATGAATCTTCATTACCTTATTGTCTGTTCTAGAGCTATTTTGATTGTTTAAATATAATAGCTGTTAATGATACTGCTAACAGCTGTTATTCTTCTGCTGGAGAATTATAAAAATAAAATTTTCCTCATTACTGGCATCTGTGTTAACCAGACAATTAAGGTTCAATACACAGGGTTGCCACGCTACCTGGAAAACCGGGAAAAGTCAGGGAATTCGAAAATTGACAAAATTCAGGGAATTTAAGTATTTTTGTCAAAATCTGGAAAAGTCAGGGAAGTTCATACAATGATCCCGCCAAAAAAAAGCGATTTTTGCGCCGACGTCGGAAGAGATAACTTTTTTGGCGAATTGCGTATCACGTGAGTGTCATTCGGGCAGCTGGCATAGAGCCAATTTTCGCAGCTCCAATTTGATTGTCTTTTAGAAAGGCAAAGCAAGTTTCCCTCAACTTTTGGTTTCCAGTATTCTCGAGAATAGCATGTGCAGTGCATGAACTAAAGAAAGTACCTGTTCTCGTATAAAACAAAATTATACGAGAACAAAATGGGTTTAATCTTAGTATACGGTACCATGGAGGTTAGAATCAAAGAATATGTATTGTAAAGAAGGAAAACCTCTCTGCAACAGACGTGGCTCCGTTCCATCATAGAGGGAAACAGCTGTGCATGCGTGATATATCTGCTGCCAAAGCTCGAAACCGGTGTGGAAGTTCGAAGGTCACGTTATCAAGAGTTCATTAAATGAATATCCTTTAAAATTTCTTTAACCACTTGCGCTAAAAAGACGTGCCACGCACGTCGAGATGTTTTTGTCTCAAACTGCGAGCGACGTGAACACCACGTCGATAAGCATTTATCGCAAAAATGAAAATAACATGGTGCACACGTCGCCTAACAACGAGATTGTTTATTTTTCGAGTTACAGCTCTGGATTGTACTCGCAGATGCGGAGCGGCGTAAATGAGACACTTTACCGCTTGCTATATTGTAGCGCACGGCACCGCAACCGTGAAGTTTAGTCTTAGCGCAAGTGGTTAAACTCTAAAGGAAAAGAAAATATTTTTTGGCGCAAGTAAATTAATTCATGGGTTAGTAATTTTCAGGGGGGGGGAACTACGAACATCCGTTTTTAAAATTATTGCGACAAATCTAAGAAGAAACGTCCTTTGATAAAACCTTTCTTTCCTTTTCCTTTTATAAATTTCCTTTTCGCAATAATTTAAAAACGGATTTTCGTAGCTTTCTTTTTGTCAAAGAACGTTTCTTCTTAACACGTTTCTCAATTTCCGGTACACATCGCGGAGAGGGAAATTCTGGCCGCCAGATTCCGTCGCCAAATCCCTTGGCATATTTTCCCTCCGCATTCTAGCGGCGTAATAGCATTTTACTTGTATGGAACCTTTTCTTCTTTACATAGACCAAAGAATCAGAGATTCTTTGCATAGACGTTCTTTGGTTAGAATAATCTCCATGTATGGTACAATGGGATTTGGCGACATGATGATGCGCAGTAAACGGGTCATTTTGGTCTTGGCGACAATTTTCAAAATCATGCCAAAGCCTTACCGTATACTAGAATTTTACCGCAAAATCTTTTTAAACTTTTTTTTTTCTTTTTAATAAATACCTTGCCATTTTGCAGTAAAATAAAAAAATAGTAATCTGTCATCTAGGCTAACCATGTAATATAACTATATTCGCTAAAATATCGTTGATTATTCTAATTCAATTTTTAAGTAATTATCTTTATTTTATGTTATTCGTATAATTTAATGATGCTTCTTCCCTCTAAATTTATTTATTATTAGTAAATAATATTTCCAAATTTCAGGAAATTTTCTCTGGCATAATCTTGAAATTAATTCTAGCAGTATGATGACATACCATCACGAAATTTAATGCACATATTTTTTCCTTATGTATGCTGCGAAATAAATATAAAATACCTCAATTTATTAAAATAGATTTCTTTCTTTCGTTTAGCTGCAGAATGTCTGCAAAAAAAGCCTTATTTTATTCCAGATTGGGAAGATTCTAATCTCAATCTTCAATGGAGAAAACAACAACTATTATAATTATATTTGTGTTTTCAAGTGTTAAGGTGCTTTTTAAGAACATACCTCACACAAATTAAATTTACCTAAAATCTAACCTAACTACTATTTAGCATTGCATTGTGATTTATAAGGACCGGATTAGCCTCGTGTTGAACTGGTGATGATCATGAGTAATAATTAAATAAAACATACATTTGTTATCCAATTTATATATCTTAAATTTTATTAAGTTTCTTAAGTGGAAAAGTAAACAAAATTATCAAACAAAGCATACCAAGAATAATTAAGAATAAATGTCCTTTGGGATTTATTGAATAATTAAGTGAATTTGCTACACAATACAAGTAATACCATAATTAATTTACCTCTTAGCGTAGCCAAAGTACATTATGCGAATAGACTGGAATTTTCTTGAAACACACCTGGAAAACCTGGAAAAGTCAGGGAATTTCATTCTCCTGTTTGAGTGGCAACCCTGAATACAATATAAATTTCCAGTTACTTAATTCATACTGCTAGACTGATGATTATTAATTTGTAGAAATGCTTCTGCTATTTGTCATGTTTAGTAATTAATATGAAAAAAATTTTTTATCTAGTCAATAATGAGCCTTATTTTTCAATTTATGAAATATGAGAACATTAACTGTTTTTATAAGAAATGTTTATAATTTGCTTTAAAAGCTGTTCCTATCATTTTGTCGGGTAACAAATACTTTAAAATAAAAAAAATCACTGTTAACTGCACTTTTTATATTGAAAGTGAAGAATAATAATGTTACATTTCTCTTTCATAAGCATGAATCCAAAAATGTGAGTGAATTAAAGGAAAATATTCAAGCCACTGCAAGAGATTCACGTAAGAAAGAATTTTCAGTGTAAATAATGATAATTTTTCATTTTATAAATTGAAATATTTATATTTGGAAACCGTTGCTCAAGTAATCAACAAAAGTGAAAAATATACATTAAGAAATTCTTTCTTTGCAATTTGTGATGTAGTATTCAAATATTAAAACTTTATTTATTATATTCAATTTAAAATTGTGAAATGACCCATAAATAGGACTATACGAAACATAAAATGAGATAAACTAGTTCTAAAAATTATGATTAATGTTTAATGAAAAATATAAAATTTATTATTGTTAATTATTATTTAAAATAATTTTTATAATTACTATTTTAATAACTTTAATTGGTTTAAATTTAAATTGTGATCTGTTTTGCTTGTTCTGTCCCACAGTTTGCCTTTCAGTTTGTTTTTCACTCATCTTCGTTTGCCTTTCAATTTGAAATAAATAGTGATTACAATACAAAGGTGTTGCTTTGCAGTCACAGGTGAATTCAATATAAAGCATGTTATTTTAATTTCCGTTTATCAATTTGACATTAGTATTCCATGTAACCAATTAACACCCCTTTTTTTCTTTCCCCAAGACAAAATAACTAATAAAGTACAAAGTCTGTAATCTGGACATCCATTATATGGAATGATCTGTAATCCAGACCTCAAAGTCACAAACTTTTTTTTTGGGGTATGCTTTACGCATGCAAGTTAATGCGTGTTTAAGCATGCGCATGCGTGTTGGGAAGATGTTCTAAAGATATGTTAAAAAATGCTTGCCATATTTCATTGTGAGGACGATGAAGATGATAGCCGCGAACATCACAAACTAAAGGGGAAATTTTCCAGTTATTGGATTTTGTTGAGGAATGTGGAGAAGCGGTAATATATGAAGATGATATAACAGAAGTTTTTCATTGCAACGACAATGCCAAAATCATCAATCAATTAATAGTATGGTTCTAGATCCAGAAAATACTGCTTCCGATAGGTGGAACTTTGGAACTGAACAAGAAATTTCATCTGTTTTATAGAATTAAAGAGAAAGTATTAGCACAAAAAATGAAGCAACTTAAACAACTTACATTGAAAGAAATGTTTAATAAAGTAAACAAATAAATATTAAGCCCTTTTTTGTGTAAATTTTGATACCCTTTAGATCATAATTGCTCTTTATTTCATAAATTACGGTTTCATATTTTTAATTGTATAATTTCTGCATGTTATCTTACAAGATTTAAATTGATGATTTATAATCCGGAAAAAATATCTAATCCGGAATCGCCGAAGTCCCAATGAGTCCAAATTACGGACTTTGTACTGTATGTTTGATAAAAGAAAGCTAACTGGAAGGTTGACATTTTTGTATCAAATGTTATTTACTTTAGGCTATGATTGAAAAATAAAATGTGAAGATTTCAAAATAAAAATTTGGAAACAGAATGATTAAATTTAAGGAATATGTCAGGGAAACTGCAGAAATATGGCTACAATATCTGGAAGGATTCAAGAAAGCTAATGAAATTAATTAACCCTTAGCCTGTCGAGTGATTTTCTGCGAATCCCTTTAAAACTGTCGCTAGTTTTGGACCGAACTTCCTGTAAAATGTCGCGAAAATAAGCATAAACCTCTGAAAATTGTCAAGCAGTTCTTTTGTTATTTCTAATCCCTCCCAGAATTTTACTTCAATGATTCCGCTAAGTGAGATTGATTACACTAGATATTGTTCGGTAGATGTGAGCTCTCAAGAGAATTGCAAAAGGCTAGACTCTCCGTGATGACCGTCTTAAGGTTCAGGGTACAGCTGCGAAACTTAAAAGTTTCCTTCCCTTAAACAATCTTATCTCTACATATCTTCTCTACATATAATAAAAGAAAGAGTCTGTCTGTGTGTGTGCCTTTCGTTCGCGCTGCGCGTAAGCTAATAGACCCATGGCTACGAAATTTGGAACATAGGTACATCTACACAAGAGCCAGTGCACTTCGAAGCGATTTTTTCGAAATTCGAATTTTTTTTATTTCATGTTTTGTGACGAAATCGTGTCATTTTGAAACATAATGGTCTATAGGAAAGCGAGATTTTACTCTACACACTCCATTTTTACATTGTCATGAAACGTAGGCACTTAGCTATTTTACGAACTTAAAATAAATTTCGTGTTTCAATAAATCGATTAAATACGAATTTATTTAACAAAGGGAGCTTAACACTTTTTCAATGGGATTTTTTCTAAAAAAGTTTATTTTTAAAAATGTACAGTTTAGTTTTCTTTGATTTTTGGACACGTTAAAATTTTATCCTTGCGAATGCTTTTACAAAAAGAATTTTGGAAAAATGATAATATTTTGTATTTTTAAAAGATTTTTTAAATGAAGCTTCCGAGTACACTTCTCACATCTCACATCTTTAAAAATGTGATTTTGGCAACAATTTTCCTGTCTTATTGTTGTTGATAGATTTTTGATGAAATCGCATCATTTTGAATAGTTTCATTCTTTTAAAAATATGGGTTTGGCAACAATTTTTCATCGTATTTCTTATGTCACTGTTTTTAAGAGATTGGTATATTTCATTTTCATTTTTATATAAATATAATATATTTTTATTGATTTTTTTTTTTTTTTTTTTTGATAAAGTTGTTCTGTGGAGTAAAATTTTCACGGAATTTTATGTTTTTTGAGTTGCTTTCATGTTATTTTTTGCTTATTTCCCTGTTTATAAGATATTGAAAAGTTTTGCATGATTTTTGTTCTATGGAAAGTTGGTTAATTTTTTTAATTAGGATAATTAATATTTGTATTAAGAGATATAGCTTATTTCATTGTAATTTTTTCCCTTGAAAACATAAGATAAAATATCATTAATTATACTTTGCTTTTCAGAATTTTTTGTTTTTTGCATTCCTTTATTTTATTTATTGCTCATTTCACTGTTTTTAAGATATTGAAAAGTTTTGACTGATTTTTTTTAGGAAATAAAGTTCTTAAACTCCTTTATACCATTTGAGTTCTTAAGATTTTGCGAAGGGAATTTAGTTAATTTATTTATTAGGATAATTAATATTTGTATTAAGGGATATTGCTTATTTCATTGTAATTTTGTTATACGTAATAACTTTTTTATGAAGTTGTTCTGCAGAGTAAAATCCTACGCAGTTTTTAAATTTAACGTTTGGAGTTCCCTTCAGCCATTTTTCTGGTACATTTAAAAGCCAGACGAAGGCTCGTAGCGAAGCTGCTAGTTTTCAAATAAATTGGTTTTAAAATTTACCCGGTTATATTTTAAATTATTACGCATTTTTAACCTAAGTAACCTAAATCTGTATGTCACTGATTATCACCGGAATTTCAATGCAGGCTGATTAAACTGCTATCACTAAAATTATATTCTGACAAATATCTGGTGCAACTTTCATTCCTTCTGAGATATTGCTGAAACATTTCCTATTATTTCTAATTTTCTGTATTTTTGTCATTAATTAAAAATCTTTAAAACCTTCAGCATTTTCCTATATTCTTCAACTGCATGCAACTAATAATTATTTTAAATAATTTCTTTTTTCCTTAATTATTACATAGTTTTAAGAGAGTAATAAGCGAAACATTTGGGTGTTTTTTAAGGGTGATAATATTAATATTACATTTGCATTTTACTTTTTCATATACATTCAAGATATTCAGAAAGGGAATTATAACTTGAAACCGTTTTCAGTGTATCATAAATTTATTGATTCAAATTAAAAATTCTTGCTTTCCTGTCCAAGAAACACTAGTAAATTTTATCTGAAATAGGAAAGATGAGACATATTAATAACAAACAAAGCAATTAATTTGGAAGTCAAAGAACAAAAATCAGCGTTATATTTTCAAATTTTCACAGGACTAGTTTCGTTGGTTTTACCGAACTATCATCTTCAGCTGCAAAAGCGCAAATGAACGTGATAAGATATAATGAAAATTAGATTGTGAAAATTTGAAAATATAACGCTGATTTTTTTTTTTTGTTTGACTTCCAATTTAATGTTTGTTCAGCTTGTTATTGTATCTTAATTAAACAAAGCAATGTTGTTACTTATTAGCTTACAATATAATTTATTCAATATGGTATTTTTGTAAAGAAAGTGTTGCTGTACATTTGGTAAAGTAAAAATAAGCATTTCATTTAATTATAAGTTATTAATTATTTAATAATTAATCATAAGAATATGAATAATTAAATATTTAATAATTAATCATAAGAATATGAATAATTAAATATTTTTCCGGAGATATATTTTCCGGTGATATTTTTTTTCTAGGGATCCCAGCATACATTTTTGAAGCATTATGCTCTAAATAAATGTGTTGTTTGAACATAGCATTTATTGTTGACAAATCTCCAACCAAAGGAAATACCTTACTAGGGAGGATATTCGAACAAAAATTTTTATTACAATAAATATTTTCGTTATTTTAATACTACTAATAATATACAAACGTTAGTTTAAGTTCACTATAGTTGAGTGAATAAGATTGCTGGATGTTGGTAGTTTATTGTTGGCAACCGAACAATTTAGCTGCTTGTGGTCTTTATGATTTTCCCGATGCGTAACGTGAATTCAAGCTAATTTTATTTAGAAAATTGCCCACGAAGGTGTTCTCTTAAAGCAGATAACCCATGACTTCTTAAAAACTGTAAAATATAATCTGTGGATATTTTCCGTTATACGCTAACACAAAGAAAATGATTTCCTATACGAAACATATGATCAGCACTGTTATTGCGCGCCGTTTAATTAAATGCATCCATCTTATTCCTTACAATTAATTTTCCTTTTTCAAAGAAAGTTTGATTTCAGTAAAATGTACTATTTACAATGTGTCATTTTATTTTGCTTGTTTTTTATGCAAAGATTCAAATTCAGATAGATATTGCGTAAGTTCAGAAAGCCAACTAGTCTCCAAGTGGTAAGATAGCTGAGCAGCGGTAAATTCTAGCGACTGCATGGGAGGCTTAGGGGTTTCTCATAAGTACAATTGATTGTGAATTAACAGTTTGTTTACCACTAAAAAAAAATCTACCCTGAAGATTTCCTTTCCCTTAGACAAATAGGTCCTGTGTGCTTTATCATAATCCAAAATCTTAAGCGTATAAATCTTTTATCATAGCCGATGATGACGATAAAATATTTTCTATCTGATGTGTCAAATTAGCATAATTGTATATTTCTAACGAAAATTGTTTGGCTCATGTTACCCTATAATGAAAAAAAGATTCAAATCGGTTTTTAGCTTAAACAGTATTTTCATTATTAATTATATCACGAATTTTATCAATAGTATTCTTAGTATTAATTGCAGGCATGTATTCAAGAATATAATATACACAAAGCTGTGTCTAAGATTATGGCTAATTTTTATATAAAATTTTATAGTATAAAAATTTAGATTCATAGGTCAGCCATATTTGAAAGAGTACTTGTGTATTATAAGAAAAGAGAGAGAGAAATTTAAGAATCAAAAATTTACCATGAAGTAATATAAAAATGCACTAGAATACAAAAGAGTACAATACTATTTCATGTTTTGTGGATATACTTGAAGACAGAAACATGTTTCAGCTGTATTCGTTCATAGGAGAAAAACCTTTCATATGAAGCTATTTTTTTCAAATCTTTCACTATACAAGTAATACAAAAGCAGTATAGGAATTTCTTTTCTTAATACCCAACCGAAGACCTGAAAGGACGTACAGTGATTAACATACAATGGGTGCCTTGAATTATTTTACTTTACATGCAGTTTCGTTATATATGTAAAACAAAATAAACTTTCACCCATTCCAAGATTTCAAGAACTCACAGAGAGAGAGAGAAATATCTATAACAAATTTTATTGCTGTTTGACTGATTGCTTCGGGAACGTTTTCCAACTCAAGCTTTCAAGCTTCCAGCTATTCAAATACGAACGCTTCTCAGCAAAGCCATTTGGACCGCATCTGCTTTGTTAAAGAAAACCTTTTGGGGGTAAAATCATCCACTTCATCGGGTTTTTCAAACAAAGCAGTCAGTGGTCCTGTTACTACCTGCTGACCTAGAGAAATTTCTCAGAAACTTTTGTTCGAAAAAAACGAGTTTTATATTTTTAAGAATTTCCATTCTGACAGCAAGATTTTGTTATTTTTCATATATAGATGAAAAGAAACTAATTTGTTTTTAATAAAGAAGAAAAAAATTAATAAGCTTATTTAAATTTTTTACACAGCACCGAGTAAGGAGACGAAATTTAATTTTCTTTATAAATATTTTTCTCAGACAATACTTTAGTGTTTTTCAAATTACGAGAACAGCGCGTTAGTGCATGCATTTTCAAATCAGATTTATTTAATTAATATATATGGATATGCCGAACAAGCACACTTTTGCACACATACACTGTATATTAGTACATACATAAAAATGAAATAAAATTTGAAAACAAGCAATTTAAAATCTACTGTATTGAAAAATTATTGAAAATTTGTTTTTACCTTTTATATATATATATATATATATATATACATTTACTTTAGTTTTTTTATATGCATTTACTTAATTTTATTTTCTTATATGCATCTGTTAGTCTTTTTGAAAAATTTTTAGATTTTTTGAGTATGGCAAAGGAAACGAGACCTATCAGCTGAAGGCAATGAATGTCTCCATGGACGACTTTCTAAGTAAAATGTACTCATGTTCATGTTACACATAGGGGAAATTCAACCAGTTCGTTTGTTTGGGTTCGAATATGAGTCGAAATAGCGATAATCAGATATCTTAGCCAGGAGGCCATTGATTTGGTTTGACAGATTTGGAAACCTAATAAATAGTATTTAATAAATATAATATTATTAAACGAATCGGATTTATATAAACCAAATAAAATTCTTATATCGAACACAACTAAAACTCGATATAACTTGCACTGATATACTGATGTGTAATAACACTGATAAATTAAAATACTAAACGGAATATACATTAATTCTGCATAGATAATTTTTTGTAATGTATTTCGCTGGGAATTTCTGGCTGCAAAATCCTGATTATATATACCCTTATTTTAAGGTTGTCACATATCTGATGGTTTGACTTTTACCTCAAAACACAAAGAATCCACAAAATTCAGTAAAATTAATAACTTTATTTCCCTGTTGAAAATTCTCTGAGTCTTTTCAAATATAAAAGCACACGCACCAAGCAGTTTGCTTTAAATAAATATATGCAGCAACGAGAAGATGCACTTTTGACAGCAACTCGTTTCGAAAATCGAAATTTTTTCTAAATGTAAGAGATTTGTCGCTTAAATTAATTTTTCATTAAAAAAAAAAAAAAAAAAAATAGAATCGCATATTATTAAAAGAATTGTATTGATAATTCAGATTCTGAAAACAAGAACATTGTTGTTATAAAAAACAAAGAAAAAATAAACAACATACTTCATTCAATGGGGGCCAACTTTGGCACATAAGCTTTTCAACATAAAAATATTTGAAGCATGTTATGGATAAAGGTTTATTTGGCAAAGTACTCGATGGTTATTTGCCTAAGGTGAAGGATGCCTTCGTTCGAGGACTGCCTAACGGAAATTGGCTTGCATACATGTTACACATATGGAAAACTAAGAATATCATCCTGGCAACCAGCCCGTTTGCCGGGATTCAAACCCCGGACAGAACCACCAGTTGTTCCGTTAGACTCCGCTCAGTCGCTGGTGGGCTGTCCGATAACGGGAAAGTTCAAAATTTCGTATTAGAGGAAAAGTGGTAGCATAGTATAATTTGAAGTTATTGCCATTTCAGTAATGTGAAGAGATTTCAAGAATGTTTAATTATTTTATTTAGCTTATGACAAACTAAATAAAATAATTAAACATTCTTGAAATCGCTTCTCTTAACATACTGGTAGTTTGACCTGCATTCAAACCCCCGTGAACAAGCTGATTGCATGGGCGTTTTTATGGTTTTATTTTTTTGTAATGCGAGATTGTTTCCCTTAGAAAATCTGTCACGAAAGCATACCTTCTCTTAGACAGATCGCCTTCATGTGCTTAATAATCTAACAAGCCAAACCAAACACAACCCGAGCGAGGACTTGTAGTCAAGGCACGTCATCATGAAAAGCTAACTAAAATTGGCTCATATTCACATTAAACATGGGCAGCAAAAGTTCGCTAAAACTGGTATGCAGGCAATCCATTCGTCAGGATTTGAACCCGCTTCAAACTATTAGTATTCAACGATTTTACCGCTACTTCGTTGGCGGCCTTTTGTAGTATCTATAAGAAAAGTAATCGCAAAGATACAATCATTGCGTACCGATGGATGAATTAAGTTCGGAATTTAAAGAATAACTTTCATTCGTGCTATTGCTGTTAGCATTGACATTTGGACAGATGTTAATTTATTTTAAATTCTTTTAATGTAATTAATTCATATCTTTAAATTATTGATCTTCTGACTGTAATTTTTTGTGCAGAGTATATCTAACCCTTCTGTACACTGACTGTTTTAATTCATTTACACTCCATTCATTTTAAGAGATTTTATATCGATAGATTTCTGTCCAAAAATGTTTCAAGGATTACATATTTTTTCTTTAGATTTCAAAACATTTTGGATTTAAAATCTTAATAATAAAATTTTTAAAACAAATATTTCTAGAAATTCCTTTGTCGTATTCATTTATTCCATTTAGTTGAAGTTTCGAGTAGAATATCTTCCTTTCAACATTCATATAATTTTTATATGTCAGTTTGCCAATTCTACGGAGCATAGAGCCACACATATGAGTACAAAACTCAGGCATGCTGAAAGCGCAGTTTTAACATTTAAGAATGTAAAAAGAAGAATATACCATTATAATAACGCGCATTTGAAATACGAAGGCAAACAAGAAAGCTGGTTGCAACATTTTATATTTTTTCCTGACGAATCAGAAATTGTAATCATTTTTTCAATACAAAAATAAAATATTTGATTCTATAACATATAGGCATAAAGGCGTCTTCCGTTACAATTCTTATTTTTTCTTGTTTCTACTAAAATTCGGCAATGTACTATAACAACGTCGGATCCTGTTTGACTTTCATTTGTATAAAGTACCACAAGGCAAACAATTGTAAAACGATTTATCTTCTTTGGCAAACTTTTAGTCGGCACACAGATAATACATACCTGCTGTCTGACAAAGATACTTCACTCTTAAGGACTTTTTCCTAAAGTGCTCTTTTCAAAGAGACTTCACACCCTATTAAGACCTTTGTGTCAACTGACAGCTGCCTGCAGAAAGGTAGGGGAAGGAAGACCAGATCGCGTCGTCTAAACACGTCTTAAGCAATCTTCGCGAAATTCGGGCTTCGTGTATACACGTCTTAAGCATTTTTCGTGCGATTTGAAATTCGTGTAAAGATGTCTTAAGCATTTTTAAAGAAATTCCAAAAACGTTTAAACACGTCTTAAGCAGTTAAAGGGTTAATGAGAATTTGAAATTAATTAGCAAATATGCATAATTTTGGATATCTATTCCATATTGAATTGGCATATTAGTTGATGAGAAATTGAATACAGTCAGTTAATAAGGTTATCAATTATTCAAGCCAGCTATTTCCTCTTCCCTCCCCGAGAGTCTTAAATGAATAAAAGTCCCAATGTAAGAAATGGAGCAAATACAGTCTGTCATTTAAATGATATAATGTAACGAATTTTGTATATATGGATACTTTTCATGAAATTTTATGTGAAATTGTTGTATTTTTCTGTATAATGTAACATGAAAAACTTGAGAGAAATGATGCTGTACGGAAAAAATAAGAATACAGGAACAAGTCTATAACATTTAGTAAATGGCTATCTCGCTAATTTGGCGATATATCGTCAAATTGGCAACGGTTTTGACAAGTAATTTTTTATCACCAAACTTGAAGGGAAATCGCTAAAAAAGTCCATAACAATAGCTGGTTACAATTCTAACACTTGTAAATCTGAACATACATCTTCCCAACCCTCTATGCACATATATTGGAAAGACTTCTTGGCAAATGTACAAGACGCAGTTTATTATAGTTGCAAACGCACGTGGATCAGATTCCGAAGCTAAAGCCTCTCATCTCTCTGCTCCTGTGAGAACAGGCGCACATATATCCTCCAAATTCTGCCTGAAAGCTAGAGGCTGTTTCATGGCATTTTTTTGGGACCGCTAATAGAAACAAGGGAAATACTTACCCTGCAGTATTTCACTAAAGGCATACGGAATCCTGAGAATGGCGGATGTCAAGGATCGAAAAAGCGCTTTATATGCCATGAAATTCGATTCAACCCAGCATCTTGAGTTGCTCATGTCCAGGACCCAGTGAGTCAACTAACTGCTCATCTAGACGATTTAATCAAACCATGTAAGGATTATGTTAATTTTATTAACAGTTACATTTTGAGTTAAACTTCCTTTCCTATCGATTCTTAATTTCAACTTACCACTTCGGGCCAGAACGTAGTTTTAGAATCACGTAAGAAATGGAACCTGCAATGTGTTAGATAAAAAGTAGAATCTGCTTTGCAACAACAGCTAGGTCATTGAAATTTAGTATGCAGAGGAACGTTTATCACAGTAATATTATATTGTTGCGTGCGTACGGGTTCGTAGTAGATTGAATGCACACGGGTCCAGTTATAGATTGATAAAATTTATTTTATCAAATGCAACATTTTTGAATTCAGGAACTTTCCACAAAAGTTCTAAAAATCTTCATAGTAGCACAGAGTACAGTCAGTAGTGACTCTTCAGACTACTATGAGCTTTAAACAACACATTTCAAAGTGCTGCTAAAGAGCAAACCGCAAGCAGCTGCACCGCAAAATCCATAGTTAATTTACTGGAAAAAATGAAGCAAGAAATGTGTATCAAGGCCATACCATTCACTCATATCTCTACTATATCTCCTGATGTATCATTTACAGATTTTTGAACTTTTGAACTTTGAAAAAGTGAATTGTCCAGACATTGACCTACAACCCTCAAACTTTGGAAAGCTGTTCAAGAACAGAAGTGTTCCCCAGAGGGGGGGGGATAAAATATCTCTTTCGCTACTAAAAAAAGCTTTATTGTCCTGGAAATTATGGTGTCGAAAGATGGTGAAGGATACGGGTTATCAAATGGAACATTTGAAACACAAAAGTTTAAAGTAAAATATTTTTGTAACAACGCATTACTATGAAACCTGTCATCATCGGCAGTAAGACTATTGAAAAACATTAATAAAAACTTAGAAAGGTACTTCAGAAACTGAAAGAAGCTAATCTAAATTTGAGTAATCAGTTAATATTTGTTTTTAGTTTACTTTTACTTCAATATAATGCACATTAATAAGCTTATCCACACAAATACCATATATGCTAATTATTAATTTTTTTCATGGCATTTAAAAGTACTTTATAAATAAGAGCTTTCCTTCACTACTCAGGATTTTCTCTATATAAAAGTACAAGAAAATTAAATTAGGTGCACATTTAAAAGTAATTTAGAATTAAATGCTAATACTAGAATTGAATTATAAGTAATTCAGTAATCTAAACCATGAATTATAAGTTGAATTAAAGTCAGTTTAGAGCTCCTCTGAAATGGTGTCACCAAGTTCTTAAAATTTCGAGATTGGCGGCTATGAAATTCTTATTTCTTGCAAGAAGGCTGCTCATTCTGAAAGATTGTGTTCTGGATTTGGAATTATGCACAGCAACTGAGAAATCAGTTAGGATTTAGAAAGTTGCAATTTTTTTTTTTTTTTTTTTTTCTTTTAAGCATTAAATGCAAGTAGCAGTTATAATGAAATAAGCTATTTTAGAAAAGTTACTGCAGATTGCAGATATAAATAACATTCCTTACTTTGATTGTTTATTGTATTTATATAAAATATATAACTAGAAGAATTTTTTGATGTTGTTATTGTTTGTGAGTGTATATGCGCATGTAAAATCAGGGCCGTTCCTATCGGGGGTGCAGCACGTAAAAGTATGAGGCGACAAATGTCAGGTGTGCCGGATTCTTGCGATGCCACGCCTAAATATTTTTAATTCATTCAATTCATTGTATTTGCTTGTCATATGTAAGTATGTTTTATACAATTTGTCGCGTGCAAGTACTTAGTAAGTACGAAGTAAAAATTTTATTAATCATTAAGAAGCTTATTTTTTAATTTGGGGCAGCAATCTTAGGAAAGTACATGGGCAGCCAGTGGCATAGTAATGGCCTTGTGTAAATTTATATTGAAATGATTAAAGTGACTTTGCAAATTACTAATGCCAAAAATTTTTAAGATATTGCATTTTATGCTACTAATTAATAAAATTATTTACAATTTATGTTATTTTTAATTATTAATTGTTATATTAATTAACAAATATATATATTGTAATTCCTAATATTATATAGTTAGAGGTTTAATTCATTTGAAAACAATTCAATAAGTTAATGTAGAATGTGGAAAAAATAAAAAATATCAGATTCAAGTAAAAGAAATTCTGATTTAAATTAAAAACCCATAAAAAAATCATGATTTTTTTTTTTTTTTTTTTTTTTTTTTTTTTTTTTTTTTTTAATATTCTGCAGTGTAGTATCACCAGTGACTCAGCTTAATGTCTTTCACATTATTGTAATTTCTGCCAACTGTTAGCCTTCCTCTGTTTTTGCTGTGTTGGCAATTTAGTCTGGTGAAATTATATTGAGCAAATGTTATTTCTGTTTATTTAAACTGTGTAAATATCATATCATTCTTTTTCCTGAAATAGCAATCTTTTGGGTTTCTTGAGTTATTTAAAAAGTTTTTTTTTTTGGAGTTAGAATCTAGAAATTTACATTTTCATGATATAAATTAATGAAATTGCTTCTCTGTTTCAAGTCATTTCTGTCATTTACATCACATCTACTTCAATTGCTTTTCTGTTTTAGATCTTTGAAAAGTTTCACAGGAATGTTTTATTTTCATAAAATGAGTAATATACTTATAAGTTTTATCTTATTCCAATTGATGTGTCTTAAATAATTTTTATAAGAACTAGGTGTATTCTGGAAGTTCTTGCTTTATCTATACTGAATAAAAGGAAGTAAAAGTATTTGGAAACCATTTACTGTAAATACCTAGTTTAATCTTTGTTTTATAGTTCATTTGGATAAATAATTTGTAAATGCTGCATTTATTTTTTATTGTTTTCTGAAATTCTAAAATCAGTTTATTATATATGAGAGAGTTTGCTGTACCAAGATGTTTTAAGCCTCAAAGTGTCTCAAATATCTAAAATGAAGTATGTGAAACTGCAATTTAACTATGATGTTTCCGTAATTAAAGTGAAAAAACAAGTATCACATTAAGGTGGGCAAATGGATATCAAATATTTTTTCTATCAAAAGGTCTTCAAATTTGATAGCTCTAAAGACTATATATTTTCCTGATGAAAGGTAAAGCTTAAAAAATTCTGTAATTAATAATGAGAAATAAAAGCTGTAATAATTTTCTCTTGTATTATAATAACAGTGTACATCATAAAAATGGAGCTTCATGCTATGAGTAGGCTGATCTATCTATACTTCTATCTATGAAGATATTATGTTGACCAGAATATAAATGCTGTTACTGTTACTGTGAATTCATCAAACTATATTAGCCGAAATTTGGTTGTTTTGGAAAAGCCAATAACCATGAAACACTAGATCTTAAAATAATTCGAAACATTTAACAAATTAGTGACAGTGGCACAGAGAATTTTTTAAACTTTACTAAAGATTGGATTTCCAAATTTTTGTCTCTTTTGAAATAGAAAAAGTTTATTTTCAGAATACCAAAACATTTTATAAAGTAAAGAATGCAGTAAAATTGAGTGAGAAACAGTCTACCTAAATTGTTTTGTGTTTAATTGTTGCATTTGTATGTTCAGGATGATACATGTACAGAAATAAAACAATATGTAGAAGTCTTGCTTCATTCGTATTTTATATCATAATACTATAAAATATAACATTCCATGTAATTCTTAAATTATCTATTATTTCTCTATATTCTATATCTAACCTAGAAATAAGCATTTTTCTTTTTACATAACTTTAAATTTTAATTGCTAGCTTTAAATTTTAGCATTAGTTAAAGGTTTTAAATATTTAAATTTGTGTGTGTTATTATATACTAAAGTATTTATTCCACAAACCTTTCTTTGATTTTCCTGTATAGAAGCTAAAAATTCTGTAGAACAACATGAAAATCAAGCTCAAACTGAAGATCACATTTCTGATATGTACGAGGTAGGTTTATTAAACTTTCTTGCAACAAGTTTATTTGATCAAGACATTGATATGTATAGTGGGGGGGGGGCAGAAGAACAGTCATATATCACCAATTCTACTGGGCTGCTGATTGACAAAATTCAAATTAAGGTTTTCATGCCTCAAAAGTATGACTGTGACTTATATATTAGATTTATATATAGCAACATTCTAAGACTCGTATTTTGGCACAAATTTGCACTGTTTCTGAAATGGTGTACTGATTTTGTTTTTTTATATTTCAATTCTACTCTTCAAATTGTCAAGTTTTATAAAAATTAATGTTATCAGAATACCTAGTTTTATAAAAATCACAGTGGCAGTTTTTTTTTTTTTTCCAATTAGCAGTTAAAATGTTGACCCCATAATATTTAATAATATCAACTTTTAAGCTAAACTTATTTAGTTTCTTTTTTTGTAACTCAAAATTTAGTTTTAATCCAAATAAATTCATATATTTTTTCTGACTTCTTTTAAAACTTTGTATTTTTCAATATTTTTTTTAATTATTTGAAAAAAAAAATATTTCAGTTGTAACCTATTAAAGTTTTTCTGTTGAATTCAGATGAATTTCATTGTGTATCTTAAAAAAAAAATAGAGTTTTTTTTTTTTTTAATTCAAAATTCCCCCAAAGTATATGGAAACTTGTATTTGTTTTGAAATTTGGGACATTTGTTATAAGCAATAATAGCACTAAATGTGGTATGTGCACTTTATTACTATCTTCAATGAATTACAAGTTATTTTGAATCTTAAATTTCCAAATACACTTACGCTGAAGATTATTCATGTTGAATTTCATTATTTTCATTTTTATTAATAGTGCCTAACAAAAATTTATTAATAATATATGAAAAGTTAATTTTTAAATTTATAAAGAATGGTAATTAAACATTTAAAGATTTTTTTTTCTTTCATAAGAGTTAATTTTTACCTTTGACATTTTGTTATCTGCTATTTTACATAATTTCATTTTATACGCAATGAAATTTCTTTTGCAGATTTCAAAATTGTGTATCATGTATACGTTGAATACTTCTGAGTACATCAAATAATATGCCAAAAATATTATTAAAAAAAATGCTTTCATCTACTACAAAAATATTTTAACAGTGGCAAGATTGGTAAAAATATCTTTCAGGGCCAGCAAGGCCCTACTTCAAGAGGCCTATCTTCAAAATGGCCACTACACAAAACCAAAACAACAAGTCAAAGAATTCCACAGTTCATGTACACATCGATCTGTTTTCACTTATAGTGCTGCACTCTTGGTGGCATTTGCATGAACCTTTCTTGCTTTCTTTCTATGCGTTCAGTGTCTTTTTGCCGAGTGAGACCAAAAATAAACTTTCAGTTTTGTTCACTGAAAAATCTGACTTCTCACCTTGCTTGTTTTTGCATAAAACTATTTTTAATTGTAGAAAAATTTAAAAAAAATTTTTTTAACTGTATTTGGTGGTTTATGTTTTTCTATATCTTCCAATTTTTAATATAGATAGTTTGAGTTTTTATGTATTTTTGCCTTGTCGCGAAGTGAAAGCTGAATTAATTGAATGAGAAATATGTCTCTAATGAAGTTCAAGGAAATAAGTTTAAATGAAAAGAAAAAAAAAAAAAAATGCATATAATTTAATATTCTGTACAAGGAAATCATGTGGTGTACACATCAGATTTGTTTAATTACTATTTCTGTTACATTTTCTGTTATATTAGAATATATTAAAATTCTCAGAGTAAAATAATTTCTAAAAATTTAAAACATTTTTCTTCTCTGTGGGTGTATTGCTGATTTTACGTCAGTCAAAGTTTTAACACCTATACTGCCACTCTTTCTATCAGCTCTACTGAGAAGTACTAATTACTAATGAATTAATATTAATGATACTAATGAATGACAGTCTAACTAAAGAAAGAGAGTACTCGCACTGTAGCCATCCTGTTCTTCCTAACTGGTATTCCATGAGTTTTTGGTTTTCTTAGTTTAGAAATTACATAGAAATTATTTTTTCTGGTTATTTAAATATGGCAAAGGACATGGAGAGTCTCTCCCTAACGGGAGGAATTTTTTCATAGAAGAATCTAAGGCAGAATCATATTCATAGAAGAATCTATTCTTATCTAAAGAAAAGTGGCTCGTATTCAAATTGCATAAGGAGAAAGTCACAAAAACCATGCAGCCAGCACATCTCCTGAGTTGGACACTGGGAGAAAATATCAGTATTCAGCGGTCTTTCGTAGCTTGGCCATTGATAGAACTGCTGAAATTAAGAGCCAAATTATTAGGTTCTAATTTACTATCTGACTTCCACATATTTAAACAATTATTATATTATTAGGCACAAACAGCACAACATTGTTAACATATTAGTTTTTAAACTACCAAGCCATAGTACAAATGAATGTTCAGCTTTTGCTATTATTATATTCACTTGGTATTTTTGAAATCTAAGCGTAAACGATTATCTGTCTTCATTATTCATTCTGGGAAGATTAAACACGTGCTAAAGACATGAGATTTATCTTACAAGGTGAATTGAGAAAGCAATGCTGCAATTGTAAATGTTTGGCTGATTAGCTTAAACAGCTGAGAATTAAGCAGGCATTACATAAATTTAAATAGAGATACACCTGCAGTGTAATTTGGAACTTCATGATATGCAAAAAGTAGATAGGGTATGCACTTGTCCCAATTAACAGGATCTGTGCGAATTTCATAATGTAATATTTGTTTAAATACACGATTCCATTTTTCCACTGAGCCGTTTGACACAGGATACCCAGGTGTCGAAAAACGAGGATGACTTCCTAACCTTTTTTCGAATTCTTGAGTTAATTGTGAGGTAAAATTAGTGCCTTGATCACTGCAAATAATTTCTGGAGTACTGGCTCTCATTAAAATGTCTAAAAGAGCATCACAAGTAGCTTTAGGGGGAAGACTTTTTAAAGGTATGACCTCCGGCCATTTTGAATGATTATCTATCAAACATAAGCAATATTTATGTTTGCTTCATGAAGGCATTGTAATTTCGCCAATAATATCTATATTTACTGTATGAAAGGGATATGGTGCGCAAACAATAGGAGTAATCGGAATTTTATCAGATTGTCTTTCTGGACATTTTAATTGACATTTTTCGCTTGTTCTACATCTTTGGATATGTTTGGCCAATAAAATGAGAGTTTAATTCCTTCTTTAGTTTTCCACATGCCTAAATGATTTCCAAATATGGAATCATGAGCTAATTGAAGGACTTTATTCCCCCCCCCTTCCCGGTAAGATTGTGCTAAACAAAGTGAAGCAGACTCTGAAAACTGAACCAGCAAATGAGTTTACAAGCTTAAACACTGTATACTTTACAAAACAATACTTAATAATTAATACACTTATTCACATTTAAATTGTCTCACATTGAAATAAACAAATAAGTACTTGAATGACTTATATAAACACTTTTACATGTGTAGTACCAATACTTGCCTAATAGCTCATTATATATTTTTCCTCAACCAAATAAATTCAAAATATGTGACGTGTATACATGACATAATAACATACTTTGGAATAAGTGCAATAAACAGTCATCTCACAACAGATGAAGAGACGTCTTGATACAACACCGGAGTTCTGTAATTTTAATCTTACATTATTAAGTTGGAAACCTGTTCTATTGCATGATAATGGATCTTCCCTCCGGCCAGTAATGACTTCCCAGAGTCGCTGAGTCCTGAAAATAAGTATGTGTACTTAGTCATCCCACATGTTCTCCAGATTTGTTTTCTTATTATTCTTTTTTCTTTACAAAAACTAAAGTATCATTTCAAAGGAAAGTTTTATTCTGACATTGAAGAGATAAAAAGAATGTGACATTCTACTCTTAGAGCCATGTCATAACAAGGCTTCTCTTTAATTACGTGTCATATTTGTATAACGACAGAAAGTTGCATCAAAGTAAACTCTGCAGCATTTTATATTTTTTAATTGCTATAGTGCAAATATACATTAAGACTTTGACTACTTGAATTTAACTTAGTCAAAAATTTTTGATGGTATGATTGTTGGAACCAGAAATTCAAAAGGTAAGTCAAGGTAAATATTGAAACATACTATTTGAAATTGAAGCTGGTTCAAAGCTGAATTTTTAAAATTTGTTTTTTGAGGGGTGTGTTTCTTCAATTTGGTTTGAGCCATAGCATGTAGCACTTTGATAAAATTTGGCTACCCTTGTTTTATAACATACACATAGTATGTTTTCTAATCACTAAAAATAATTTTTCAGAAAGTGTCATTTGCATCGGTATCCACAGAAAATTTTCAGGAGAGAAATAATTACATCAGTAAATTTTTATTTAACTTTTTATTGGGGGTTTCCAAGTAGATTGTAATGGAAGGGCGAGAATTAAATTCCTTTTGAAAATTCTTTATTACTTTTTTAATAGTTAACAAATTTTCATGAAACAAAAAACATTTTGTTCCTTACAATGATAGATCTCTTTGTAGTTTCTGCACACTTTGAGTGAACTCTTAGTGCATATTTTCTTCCATCCCGGATACTGAGGGGCAATTGTATCTTCTTAATATCTGTTACTTATAATCTTTGTGCATTAGCTTTGAGAGGCAATTCCATACGGTCTTTGCATCTAACAATTCATAAGGCCCTTTCACACTTCACCATCATCTTTGTGCTTCTACCAAGGACCACATATTTCGTACAAAAATGAAATTGAACTCACTCATGCAAGGTTAGAACTTGTGTTATGGTGTGTTATGGTCTGCCTGCAGTGATATAAAGGAGATGTCATTTAATAAACATCTACCGTTGTAATAAATAAAATGTTTTCTTTTCCACAAAAACTCATTAACTATTTAAAAAGTTATAAACAATTTTCAATTAGACTTTAATTATTTCTTATCCTGTAGAATACAGTATTGCAGTAATAAAAAATGCATGTATTATGCATATTTTTGTACACATTAATACAAGGCACAATTTTTACTCTTATATCATGGTCATGTGTGCCAGCCCTCCTTTCCTATAAACACAAATGATTCAATATTCTTTTTCACAAATATCATGACCTTAGCTTGTTCTATATATGAAAGAAATTCTCATCAACAAAAATACAGGTCAAAGACCGTAATCTGGACTCGTCGGGATACCTATAATATTCCTACACCACAATCTTTGTGATACCTATGATATTCCTACACCCATTCGCCAGGTTTTTCCTCAGGAATTAAATTCTGTTTTAGATCAAACCATGTTGGAGGGCCACCTGGATCTTGTCTGTAATGTCAGTAAACAGCTCTCCTTACAAAGTAAATTAAAAAATGTTGTTCTGACTACTATATATACAGTCTTTAATCTGGACTCGCCGGGCGATTCCGGATAAGGATTTTTTCCGGATTATAGATCATCAATTTAAATCTGGTAAGATGGCATGCAGAAATTATGTAATTAAAAATAGGAAATCGTAATTTATGAAATAAAGAACAATTATGATCTAAAGGGTATTGAAATTTACAAAAAAAAAAAAAAAAAAAAAAAAAAAAAAAAAAAAAAAAAAAAAAAAAAAGCTTAATATTTATTTGTTTACGTTATTAAACATTTCTTTTAATGTAAGTTGTTTAACATGCTTCCAGAAAAAATTCAAAAAGTTCCTTTTTCTTGTGTCATATATAGTGGACTTTCCAATGCCATACTTCTCGCATAATTTTGAGACAGATAGGCCTTTATCCATTTTGTGCAGCAATTCCACTTTTTGTTTAATGGACATCAAAACATGCTTCGCTTTGTAGATCCTTTGGCAACTCTAGAATTGGAAACTCTTTTCGACATAATCGAAAGTTCAAGCTTAGTTTTTATAAAATTTTTCTAACAGTCTGCAAAAAATATTAAGCTGGATCCAAATAGAAGATTAAGGAACAGCGCAATCTGCAACATTAACTGAAATGCCTTGTACATTAAATGCGCATGCGTAAATGCATTATGCGCATGCGTAAGTGCGTTAATGCATTTACGCATGCGCATAAAGTTTGTAGCTTTGAGGTCCGGATTATAGATCATTCTGGATTATAGACGTCCGGATTACAGACTTTGTACTGTATTTATTTTTAACAAGAGTTTTATTGACTTGTACAAAGTAAAGGAAGTATTGTAATCCCAAATATTTTTGGGTATCACATTTCAACGAAAATATCCATTTTGACCGCTATTGAATGAAATTTAATGATGTTTTTGCATGACATCTGTATGTAAGGACAGAATAAAAGACCTTTTTTTCCCAAAATAGGTTACAAAAAGGATTTAAAAGGGATTCAGAAGAGATGTCTTTCATGACATCTGTACGTACGTACGTATCTTGCATAATTCAAAAATGATTAGCCTCAGCACATTGAAATATTGTGTATAGGCTTGCTATAACATGTAGTTGTGCACAGATTTTGATTGTAATCGGCTGAACCAAAATATGTAAAATAAACTTAAAGTATCTAAAGTTAAAAGTAAATTGGAGTCAAAGCAAGGCGATTCCTCAACAATATTAATAATTGCATCCTTGTAAAGGGGTTAAACATAAAAATCAAAACATTTAAAAATAAAAATGATTATAGTAGTACAAAGTCGAAAACTAAAAATGCAAAAAGGGAAAATATATACAAGATAAAAAAATATAAAAATTAATCTCTCTTTATTGAAACTTTAATTCAGAACTCATCAGGGGAACATGAATTAAAGCTTCATAGAATTTAATTAATATGCTTTGAAAACGTGCTTCTTTCTCCCGGTAAATTTGAGATCAAAAACCGAAAAAAGAAACAAATTTATATTACGTAAAAACTCGTATAAAACCGAAAAAGGTGAATCTCAAATGTACTAGGACTTTTCCTACATGCCTTCAGAACACTTGGGAAAAAAGAATAAAACATAACATTGTTTCAAATTGACTAAAAAAGAAACATTGCATATTGTAAAATGACCATTTGACAAAAACCAAATTAGTCTAAAAACATTCAATGCAAATCCCAAATTCAAATATAAAGATAGATTGCAATATAAGTATCCTTTAAACCAAATAGTCATTTAAATAGTATTCTAAAAATGAGTTGTCCCCTACTATGCTTAACTAAACTTTTAATTCCCAGAAAATGAATAACTTTTCATAGAGATTGCATAAATAATAAAATCATGGCAGAGCCTATTTCGGCAAAAAATGAAAGTCTAATAAAAATGAAATTGAAAGAAGCTATGAAATACAAAATTGAAAAAATGCAAACTTGCTAAACAAAAATTTACTTAATTCTTCAGATAGCCAAGCTGAGTTACTTGTAGTATTCATAGTGGCTCTGAAGAAGCTGAAGATGGTAGTTCTTGGAAAAAGTATGTGATAAGGTTCAAAGTGTCCAATAGCAGAACAAACTATCTAAACATGTGTTCAAAAAATCCTATTCTGTTAAACTTTGTGGAAGTCAAATGTGGGTGCGGTTTTAAAAATTATTACCACGGGAAAGGGCGTTTCTGTAAAATCTCAAAACGTGAAAGTAGTACTGGCTCAAAGTTGAGGAAAAGGAAAAATGTGTGAAAAAAGATAAAAGTCTTCACGTAATCGGGCTACCTAAGTCTTTGAAACTAAAAAGCTCAATTTTTTTAGTAAAAGCAAGAAAATTTGCCATTAATAAATTGATAAAATAGTAGAAAGTAGTATTAATAATTGAAAGGGAAAAGAAATAAAATCTTTTTACATATTTACATTAAATTTCTTACGTAGCCATCCAACTATTACCTCCAATTAAGGTTTAAGTAATAATTATCATATCACTATAGATGAGAAATTTAGAAAAAGTAGTTTATTCTCTAAGAGAATGCTGACTAAATAATTGATTTCTTCTTGTAAGTAGCGTAATTTCTGGAAGAAAGGCCGCATCAGCGTAAACGCTGCACTCGAGAAAAAGAGCGGGAAAAAAATTAAAATTACACAGAAACGCCGCAATAGATTAAATTGCGCGTGACATCGTCGTGGGCCGTATAGTTGCAAAATTTCAACCTGTGTCCTGATATATGACATATCAGTTAAGAAAAATGCATGAAATGAAACCATAACTCAAAAATAAAGGTAAGAAATGTTGATAATATATTTACGTTCACGAATATACTTATATTTACCTACTAAAGAAGTCCATATTGGTAATATTCAGACTATATTATAAAAAATGTTGCAACAACAAAATATTAAATTTGGATGACAAAAGGAAATTTTAAATTTTACTTAAAAAAGGAATTACAGCAAACTATACATCATATGAAGCCATCAAAATCTGATTCTTCACTATCTGAATTAAAAAGATTTAGTAAATCCTGATCTAAGTCTTCCAGATCATCACATTCATCCTCTTCATTTACAGTCTCTTTATCTAAGGATATAATTTCAGCTTCTTTGAACCCTGCTATTATAGTCGATGTTTTTACCGATTTCCACGCACTTCCTCCCCAATGTGCAACTTCTTCATAAGATGCTCTACGCGTTTTATCGCTTTTGGTATACGTATGCAATCCTTCACTCATCCAACACTCCACCACTTTCGGACTTCAGCTTTGAAGGATTTATTACCTGACAAATCTAATAGTTGTAAGATTTTTGTCAAACCACCAGGAATTGTTGCTACGGTCGTAGACAATTTTTGATATCTTCTTTTCACTAACTCAAGTAACTGAGCACGCATCGAATCCATTGTCAATAACCATTTTGGTTGGAAAAAATGATCCCTTACGACACTGCCAAACTTTTTTGTAGCCACTTATGCATGATTGTTTCGCGCATCCAGCCATTCTCGTTTGCACAGATAATTACATCATTAGGAAAATCTCCCTTCGGAATAGTTTTTCGTTTTAAAATGATCATCGGCTTTAGCTTGTCACCGTTTGTGGCACAAGCTAGCACACATGTAAATGACGTTCTTTCATGCCCCGTCGTAAGCACAGATACAGTTTTGCACCAGTTTCATCAACAGTTCTGTTTGCAGGAGAGTCGAAAGCTAACAGCGTTTCATCCATATTTATTATCTGTGACCGAATAAGTGTTTTTTTTTTTTTTTTTTTTTTTTTTTTTTTTTTTTTTTTTTTTTTTTTTCCAATAATATCTGTCACATATTTTAGAAAAGATGCCTTTTTATCCTGCCAGTCCATTGGTAATTTTTGCCCAACTGTTGTTCTAGTACGCCCAGAAATATTTTTTCTATTCATAAATCTGCTATACCAGCAGGGCCCTCCTTTAAAATCATTTATGTTCATTTGTTTTGCTATAACTTTTGCTTTTAAGGGAATTTTTACAGTCGAAATTGCCATTCCCTTTCCTTGTTGCTCCTTTATCCAGTTTGCAAGGTCATCTTCTAGATTCGGCCACCTTACAGTACCACTTCTTTTGGCTCGTTTCTGTTGTAGCATATTTTTAAGTTCTTTTTCAGTTCTACAACGTTGAACTTGTCCACTTCAAACTCTCGAGCTGCTGCTCTATTTCCAATTTGTTCAGCACGTGAAATTACATTAAGCTTATAACCAGCAGTATAGTTTCTGTGCCGTTTAGGTGCCATTTTCAAAAATTTTCTGCTCCCTTCGTACTTAAAAACTATCCAACATATACTTGTACCCAAACTGATGGGATCTGTATCTGGCAGAATGCCAAGAAAAATCATTCAAAATGATGAGAATGCAGATTTGAAAGGGGGAAGAAAGTTATTGTTCTGAGATCCCTTTTAGGGTGAATAAGGCATGTAGGTCCGTTCAAGGGAAAGAATGTAAACAAAATAATGTTTGCAAAAAACAACTGAGTGGTCTTTTGTATGGGAACAGTACCAGTTTATGTACAATGACAAGGCCATCCAAACTATGTACAATGACAAAGTTATTCAAACTATATACAATGATCATCATAGGAAATATTTTATTTTTAGTGCATCTAAACGCCGCATGGGTAGAAGCGCCGCACCCGCTAAAAATTTAAGTTTTAAACATGTAAACGCCGCAGCGTTTCTTCCGGAAATTACGGTATTCGACTTTGTTGCAAATATTTTTTTATTCTAAGGAGTTAAGTATGTATGGTATTTAGAATTACTCTTTTGGAGATACTGGAGTGTTAACGGATGAGTTTAATAGTAAGAAAATCAAAATCTCTTCTTTTTTCGTAAATTTTGATGTCTTTAAAATTAATAATTTGCAAATCAAGGTAATTAATATCTCCTTGTTGAAGGCTAGTATTAAAGTTTCAAACATGAAGGATAAATGTGATCAAATTCTATTTTATTGAAATTGTTGATTGTAATAATATCATCTGTGTATCTGTATATGTTAGAGTAATATGAACGTTGTACTTGAGATAACTGTTTTTTGAAAATGAAATTCCTTGGTAAAAAGGTACATATTACAGATCACTTAACCTAGAGCTGGTTCCCATTAGGATACCATTGATTTGTTTAAAAAAAGCATTATTAAAAGCAATGTAGTTATTAAAAGAGTATTTTTTAAATACAGCTGCCATTGTGCAGTTGATTTGACTAGCATTCTGTGAAATTTGGGCAATTCATTAAGGGAAGAGAATCTGTTGTAAAATATATTTGTGGTTGTTTTCCATCTTCGATGAATTCCAGTGAAACATATTTTCAGGATATTCGCTGTAGTTTTATGATAGGTAATTGTGGAGTTCTTTTTTAATCAGATTATAGTAGAAAAACCTTTCAAATGATACTAAAGTTGTTACTGGCTTTGCCAATTTTTGTAATGGTGAAAAGATTCTTCAATATTTTAACGTTCTTGTTTAAGTCTTGTTTATTACGTGTGCTGTTGGAGAGCATTGCTTCTTTCCATTCTAGGTAAGTTATAGTAGGTAAGTTAGTTTTGTAGTTGGAGAAGACTATGAAAGTTTTTAGATTTTTTTTTTCGAATTGTTGGATGCAGAATTTTTTGCTAATTTTGAAAGTGGGTCAAAATTTGGTACTGAGAATCATTAATTGCTTTAAAGTTCTGTCTTTAATAATTTCTAAATTCCCTGTTGTAATATGTTGGTGAAGTTGATCTACATAAGGGCTGTATTCTAGGAGTTTGCAATTTCAGTTATCTGGAGCTTCATCGATCTCATGATGGTTAATAATTAAGCTACCTAGTGTTCTTTCATATTGATAGCTTGGTATTGCCTGTACTTTATCAGAAAAGAGATGTTGGTGTATTTAAAAATTTTATTAATTTTTAATTGGTCATAAATGGGATGCTTGAAGTGGATACTACAGAAATGTTTATTTACAAAAGTTTTGTTGGTATATAGTTTGTATGTACAAAAGTCTATTAAAATATCTATACGTATCTGTAGGCCTTTCATATTTAAATTGAAAGTAGTATATCAATTGTTTAAGGTATTTGTGTTTGAAGGAGTGGAACAAATTGATAATATTTTTGGTGGAAAAATGTTGTTGGAAAAGAATTAAGTATGTAAATATATGTAAGTAAAAAAGTATGTAAATATGTATACATATATATCCACTCTGTCACTCGGCTCCGTGAGCTAAGTTGTTTTTTTTTTTTTTTTTTTTTTTTTTGCTTTGCTTTAAAAAGATTGGATTATGTTGTTCTTGACTTATGGTTAAGTTTTTTATTCCTTTAGTTAGTCTGCATGCAATAGTTGTAGAATTATGAGCAATTTAAAAGTTGTTTAAGTACGTCTAAGCTTAATTTTTTTCACCATAGCAGCTATATTTGTTTACAGTTGAAACTTAGAAGACTAATGAATTAAGCCAGTTTCTGCACTTTGTGTCTTTTTGCCAAGTAGGACCAAACTTTCAGTTTTGTGCACCAAAAAATCTGTCTTCTTGCCTGCCAGCCGAATTGCTTGTTTTTGTGTAGAAACTAATTTTAATTGTAAAAATTTTTGTTTTAACTGTATCTGTTTTAACAGTTTTTCAATTTTTAATAATGAAGATATTTTGTGGTTTTGTTGCCCTGCCACAAAGTGAGAACTGAATTAATTGAATGACAAATATATCTGTAATGAAATTTGAGGAAGTAAGTTTAAATGGAATTCAGCAAAAAAATGCACATAATTTAGTATTCCTTACTAAGAAGTCACATCAGATTTTTTTAATATTAAATATGAAAGAATAAAGGTAGTTTTGCTCATTAGTAAAATTAAAAAAAACTGGTGGCTCACCCCCCTTCAGCAATGTATACTCCTTGTGACATTACAAAATTTTCGTTAATATGTCAAGTGCAAGGAAAAGTTTTCAGAATTGGTTTAGCAGTATGAATTTGGCTGAAGGGTAGCCCTAATAACACATTATTGCATTAACACCTAATAACACCTAATAACACAAAATTGGAAACAAATCAGGTCTAGCCACATTTGGCATTTTATTGCCATTTTAGTGGTTTTAATTCAAGGTGTATTTAGTTCTGGAATTATGTCATTCAGGTGTGTAGGTTATAGTCATTAAAAGAACAATTGATGTAAAGATGATAATTTCGATGTTTGACCTACTTCATCTTTGCATTTTATAAAAAATGTTTTTGTTGATTAATACTGTTTTGTGTGTCCTCCAATTTTATCTGTACCTCTGTTTAGAATGCTATGAATACAAAATTCCCACAGGTAATTGTTCAAGTCTATTACTATTTTGTTAGCCATTGGATACCGTATCCATTAATATTGTAGTTCCCCCTACACTTCTTCAGCGCCTTGTGTTCTTCTCCTTGCACATGCGCGATAAGAATCTCATCTCTGCGTGACTGCAAAAAAGAACTCTTCCCTTCTATTTTTAGAAGTTCATGTACACATTCTATTCATTGCTGAGATTTATGTTATTCTAACACTGTGTGCATATTTTGATTTATTAAAAGAATTTATTTTTATAATTGGGTGTTTAACATTTAACCAGACCCCAAAATATACACTTTTTTATAGTTGAATTTCATAACTTTAAAGATAAACTACTGGTTACAGTTCTGTAAAAAGTAAATCTCCAATTTTTTTCTCTTTTTTTCAATCCTCCCCCCCCTCAAAAATGCAAGGGAAAAAAGAGTACAAAATAACAGTTTAATTTATATCTTTGCTCAGAAAACAGAAAAACAATACATGGCTTAATGGGAACCAATCAGGGTTATATCACATTAAAATGACATGTTATAAGTACATTGTTACATTATAAGGTATTTCTCCAGCTTTCGTGGTGTAGTGGTCTGCACACTCAGCGCATAATTGAGAGGTCTGCAGTTCGATTCCCGGTGAAAGCGGTGCTAATTTTTCATCTTGCCTGCTTCCAAAATACCTACTGTCTCTACAACATCATGCCTATCCATTATTGATGCCGAAATGCTCTACTCAATAACAGTTTCATGGTCAACAGGATAATATGCAAGTACTATAAATATTTCATTAGTGCTTGGAAATCAGTGCCAGTTGGTGATAAAAAGTTAATAAATTTAACCCCTAAATAATAGAAGAAACTAGAATCAATACAGTTATAACAAATTTTGTAATGAAACAAGATCAAATGAGGAAATATGTTTCAAATGTTACAGAAATGGATATTTGATTATGGGAAGATCCCATTCATTACAAAAATATTATGCTTATGCAGAAAAGAGTTCTCTCAAAACAAAAGCATTTTTATAAAATATGTAAGAAAATACTCATAATAATTAAGATAGTTTTTGCATAAAGATAAGTTAGCACTTTTAATTAATGAATATCATTTTTAAGTGTAAATGAAACAAATAATTATGATATAAGCAGTACAAGTTAGTTGATAACTCATTCAGGTTCTGCACATATGTTTAATGATGAACTGTTAGCAGATACTAAAAATATAAGTTTTGCACCAGAAATTTTTTTGGCAGAAATGTCTCAGTCTGTGATAAGTAAGAAAATATGTACAAGGGAAACTGATAAATGTATTTTGAATGATGTATAATATCTTCCAAAGCTAAGTATGAACTATGAGTATGTACAGTATAGGCTGTAGATAAAAATGACTGTGAAGTTAAATTATTTGATAATAAATCATAAAAAAGAGAAAGAAAGCAACAAAACAATTTTAGGAGGATATAGAACTGAAAAGGATTTGTATAATTTTTTGACAAACAATTTAAGAACACCAGTGCTTTAGCTAGAGGGAAGGTATCTAAAACTATATTATGGCATAGAAGATTTTGAAATCGTAACTGCAATAATATTAATTTACTGTCTAATGGTATGAGGATTACTGATGGGTTCATGGTTAACATGGGTTCCCAACAGAGTTTATCAAATGTTGAAGAGTGTCTGTAATGGCCAAGGGACAAACAGCCAAATGTACATTCCCAGTTGATCAGCATAATGAAGATACCATTGATTACAAAAATATTATTAATATTGTAAAATTAAGAATTATTTACTGATTTATATTAAGCATTAAGCTGTATAAGGAAGATATATAAAATAGATATAGGAAAAAATACATAAAAGATATTTAGTATATTTTATAAATATATAAATTTTTTAATACAGTCAAAAGTCTTTAATCCGAATTCGTCGGGAATTCGGCGATTCCGAATTATCGGTTTTTCCGAATTATAGATCATCAGTTTAAATCTGGTAAGATGGCATGCAGAAATTATAAAATTAAAAATATGAAACCGTAATTTATGAAATAAAGAGCAATTATGATCTAAAGGGTATCAAAATTTACAAAAAAGGAAAGTTTCATTATATTATTATGAGGGTACACTTTTAGTTTTTGGAAACTATTTATTTACAATCTTAGAATGTATAATCACACAGAACTGCAATACCAGCATAGTTCTATTTTTATATCTGTATCCAAAATGTTGCCAGTTACAAGTTACTAAATATTAAATGTTACCATTTACAAATTATTAAATATTACATCTTCCATTTTTTTAAAGAGTTCAAAAGTTTTAACAGTCTAAAATCAGTCCAAATACCTGGCCGGCTCTCTAATCACTCTCCCACTTCTAGTTCTTAGCTCACCGTTCCTTGTTTCTGAGTT
Source organism: Stegodyphus dumicola (assembly GCF_044657685.1). NCBI lineage: Eukaryota > Metazoa > Arthropoda > Arachnida > Araneae > Eresidae > Stegodyphus > Stegodyphus dumicola. The sequence goes on along the minus strand of NC_140772.1, from coordinate 61,734,114 downwards.
AGTGGAATTTGGTAGTTGATCTTCTAAACTTTGCCCTTGAGAATATCTGGAATCATATCCTTTTACATCTGTTTTCTGTGTATTAACTCCTTGTTCTGTTCCTCTGATATTCTCTTCAACAGCTGAACTGTTTTCTATAATATCTTTTCTATTTCTTCTCAATGCCGATCCACCTGATCTAAGTATATATGATCTAGGCATCTTATATACTTCTTCTACAACTGCTGGTTTCCAGCGATTATCTTGATTTACCCTAACACGATCCCCTTTATTTAGTTGACGGTAATGTTTTTGTATGACGATCATAATATGACTTCTGCTTAGTTCTTTCTTGGTTGATTTTTTCTTTTACATTTTTCACAACTTGAGGTTTAAGTAATTCTTCCGATGTAGGAAGAATCCTTCTTGTTCTTCTACTCGTAAGTCGTTGAGCTGGTGATCCTAGCATCTCATTAGCTGGAGTGTTCCTATGAGCTAACAATGCTAAATAAGGTTCAGCATGATCTGCTTGAGCTTTCTTTAACAATTTCTTTGCCGTTTGTACTGAACGCTCTGCTAATCCGTTCGACTGTGGATGGTATGGACTGCTTGATATATATGTTTAAATTTGTATTTCTTTGCAAATTCTGCAAATTCTTTACTTGCAAACTGAGGTCCATTATCAGATATCACTATCAATGGCATACCGTATCTTGGAAAATGAGATTTCATGTAACTGATCACTGTCTGACTTCGAGTATCCGGTAGTTTGGAGATTTCAAAAAAGTTGGAATAGTAATCTACAATTAATAAATATACATCTTTGTTAATCTCAAATAAAGTCGCAACTTTATACCAAGGTAAATTGGGAATTTCATGTGGTTTCATAGGCTCTCTTATGTTTTTGTTCTGGTATTCATTACATATAGAACATTTTGAAATTTTATCTTCTATCTGCTTGTTCATAAGTGGCCAAAACAAAACAACTCTAGCTCTTTTTTTACATTTTTCTATACCAAAATGATCCTCATGAATTAAATTGAACATTTCCTTTTGCATAGATAAAGGAAAAATTACCCTTCCTCCTTTGAAAAATAAGTCATTTTCCATTGTCAACTCATCTCTGTAGTCCCAAAATATTTTGACTTGAGGTTCTACCTGATGTTTCCTTTCTGTCCAGCCTCTCAGTATATATTTCTTTAAGCACTGTAGTGTAGCATCACATTCACTTTCTTTCTTCAATTCATAAATTTTGTCATCAGATGCTGGAATCAGTGTACAAATTTCTGTATCTTCATCATTATCTTCTTCTGTTGTATTCAAATATACTCTACTCAAAGTGTCTGCTATTAATAAGTCTTTCCCCTTTTTGTATCGTACATCTAGATCATATTTTTGTAAATTTAACAGCATTCTTTGCAATCGCTGTGGTGCTTTAAAAAGTGGTTTCTTAGTTATGCTTTCTAATGGTCGATGATCAGTTTCAACTGTAATACGTTTGCCATATATATATTGATGAAATTTAGAACATCCAAAAGTAATAGCTAAAAGCTCTTTTTCTATCTGAGCATAATTTTTCTGACTTTTCGTTAGAGCTTTGGAAGCATAAGCAATTGGTTGGTTTTCTTGTAGTAAAACAGCACCTAATCCTTCAAAACTTGCATCTACTGAAGGAGTTACATCCTTATTAACATCACAGAATTTTAATACGGGTGCTTTTGCAATCAGTTGTTTAAGTGTTTCGAAAGCTTTTTCGTGCTTTTCAGTCCAGTGCCAGAGAACATTTTTCTCAAGTAACTGTCTTAATGGTGCAGTAATAAGTTAGTAAAGTTAGGAATAAATTTGGCTAAATAATTAATCATTCCCAAAAATCTTAGTAGCGGAGGCACATCTGTAGTTTCTGGCATTTTAATAATTGCTTTCACTTTAGAAAAATCAGGTTTTAGTCCATTTTCACTTAACTTGTGCCCTATATAATTCACTCGATTAACTTTTATTGAACTTCAAATTATTTTCTCGTGCTCTCTGGAGTACTTTTTTAAGTCATAGCTCATGTTCCTTTTCATTAGATCCCCATATTAAGATATGATCTATAATACATTCAACGCCTTCTAGACCTTCTATTATTTGGCTTAATTTTCTTTGGCAAATTTCTGCAGCTGAACATATGCCAAAAGGTAATCTTTTAAATTTGTATCTGCCAAAAGGTTTATTGAATGTACACAAATTACTACTTTCTTCGTCAAGCTGGATTTGCCAAAAAGCACTCTTAGCATCTAAAACAGAAAATATTTTTGCGTTAAGCATTCGAGTGACAACTTCGTCAATGGTTAACATAGGATAATGTTCTCGTTTTATAGCTTTATTTAAATCTCTAGGATCTAAACATATTCTTATTTTGTTCGGTTTGACAACTGTGACCATTGAATTTACCCATTCAGTTGGTTCTCTTACTTTCTCAATAACATTTAAATTTTCCATTCTTTGTAATTCTTTCTTAACTTTATCACGTATAGCTATGGGTACTTTTCTTGGAGGATGAATGACTGGTGTTACATCTTGTTTTAACTGGCTTTTATATTCTCCATTCAAACAACCTAAGCCTTCAAATACATCTTTGTATTCCTCCAGTAAGTCTTCAGTGTAAACATACATTACTTTCTGAATCAAACCTAGTTGCAAACATGATTTTAATCCTAATATAGAAGGTACTTCTTTGTCAATAACTTGGAATTCCACAACATAATTATTTTTTCCATATTGGCAGTTAAGTACTACTTTTCCTAAAGTATCCATTTTATTCCCAGAGAATGTAACTAATCTTTTAATTTCAGATTTCTGTATCAGAACATTTAGCAATTTCACTTTGTTTTTAGAAATAACATTGCACATTGCTCCAGTATCTAACTGCAAATTTAGTTTACTTTTATTTACATTAACGTCAACAGTCCATTTCTCTTCCTTGTTATCTGAATTAAGGTTTAATGTGCCAACATAAAATTCTAACTCTTTCTCAGTGTCATGATTTATTAACTTAATTTGTCTATCTTTTTTGTTTACCTTTACTGCTTCATTTTTTATTATAAAGCTTTTACACTGATTCGCGAAATGATTTTCCTTTTTACATTTATGACAGATTTTTCCATATGCTGGACACATTCGATACTCATGAGATGTCCACATTTAGAACAAACTTTTATCTTTTGTTTTTCGGTATTTACCTCTTTGTAGGTATGCTTATTATGTGTATTTAGTTTCTTTTTCACTAAGTTTACAGCAGTTTCCTCTTCTTTTATTATTTTCATTTGATGTGCACTTATTTCAGCAGATCTGCATATATCAAGAGCTTTTTCTAATGTTAATTCTGTTTCATGTAACAATCTTGCTCTCACTACGTCATCTTTAATACCACAAACAATTTTATCCTTTATTAAAGTATGTGTTAATTGTGCAAACTCACATGTTCTAGCTTTATTTCGAAGGTCAGTTATGTATTCATCTATGGTTTCTGACGCGGTTTGATTTCCAGTAAAGAATAAATGTCTTTCATATGTAATGTTTTTCTTAGGAATACAATATTTCATATATTTTATCTTAATTTCACATAATTTAATTTCTTTACCTTCTTCTGTAGGAAATGTATTATATATTTCAAGACCACGAATTCCTATTACGTGAAGAAAAGTATTAACTCTTACCTTCTCTTCTTTATTATGTAATCCACTAGCTACTTCATATATTTCAAATGATTGCAGCCATCTCTGCCAATTCGAAGCTAGATTTCCGTCAAATTTCATCGGCTCTGGTGGTTTTAAACTTTCTATTTTTAAAGCAAAATTTTCCTGACACCATATATTATTATGAGGGTACACTTTTAGCTTTTAGAAACTATTTATTTACAATCTTAGAATGTATAATCACAGAGAACTGCAATACCAGCATAGTTCTATTTTTATATCTGTATCCAAAATGTTGCCAATTACAAGTTACTAAATATTAAATGTTACCATTTACAAATTATTAAATATTACAATATTTACTTGTTTACTTTATTAAACATTTCTTTCAATGCGCGCATGCATAAAGCCTACATTACGCATAGTCGAAATTAGAAAATTGCAACCAGAAAACTCTTTGATGTGTATTCCTGATATTTATAATGATGAGGAATTTGATTTAAATCATATCAAAGACGGAGTACATCGAGATGAAATACTACATTTAGTAAGGAATTATAAGCCGAATAAAATAAAAACATCTGCCCTGAAAATAAGGATAATGCTGTCTGATCAACTTCCAGTTCATTGCGCGCCGCGTCTTCCCCCCCCCCCCCCCCCGCAGAGCAGCGTGAAGTTGATAAACAGATTTCGGAACAGTTAGATAAACAAAGGATATGCCTTTATCCATTTTTTATAGCAATTCGTTTTTTGTTTGATGGACATTGAAGCATACTTTCGTTTTCTAGATCCTTTGGGAGCTCCAGCATCGGAAATTCTATTTGACATAATCAAAAGTTCAAGCTTACTTTTATAAAATTGCTCTTACAGTCTGCAAAAAATAATATGTGCATGCGTTAACGCAATATGTGTTGACGCATGCGCCGAAAGTTTGTAGCCTTGAGGTCCAGATTATAGATCATTCCAGATTATGACGTCCAGATTAAAGACTTTTGACTGTATATGCAATTTTTAACACACAAAGGGCAATTAAAAGAAGCAAAATAAAGGATCACAACATCTCCCATTACTCGCTTTGATATCGAGTTTAATAAAAAATTCATTTAAGTTTTACAAAATATGAAATAGATAATAAAACAAATTCCAAATTTGGTCTTTCAAATGCCCATATTAGAGTGGAGGACTGCATTACTCAAAATTTGATGTATCTAGGTGCCATTGTTTTTTCATAGTGCGAGAAACATGCATACAGATTTTTGATTATTTAATTTCTTTAAATATAATGCAGGGCTCTATCATTTGGTTTGCAACAATATGAAAAGTGAAACACTGTTTATAGTGAACAGCGCAAAATGCCAAAGGGAAATTAATAGTCCTTCTGGGCAAATTGCCCCTTTGGGCTTAAAAAAAAAAAGAGTTTGCTTCCAAGGCATTGAATATCTGAATATTGGCTTTGATCTGGACAACATAATGGAAGAAGAATTAATTGCATTGAAGAAGATTGTTCAACCTTAAGTCTTGTTCAAAACACGTGTGTGTTCTAAGTTTTGGAATTTAAAAGTCATCCAAGAGAAGTATCCCAAAATAAAAGTTGTTGTCAAAGAACCAACATTATTGGTTTTCCTCTCTTCTTACCTTTTGGAAATCTCTTTAGTCAAATCAATAATTTATTATGGAAAACAAGAAACAGGTTGAATATTTTGAAATGAGGTGATTTAAGAATTAAATTACAAAATTTTATGATAAGTATTAAAAAACTTGCATCAAACATCAGCCATCACATTAATTAAAATTGAATTTTTGTGAAATTAGTATGAGTGATTTTATTTCTGAAAATATTTTTGTATTTTTTTAATAAAAAATAATAAAACATCTGTATATTAAATTATATTTTTTTAAACTTTTATTCATATTCTTAGTCTAATTGTAATCTTTAAGCTACTTATGTGCAATTATTTGTACTATGATTATGCTATATGTTATTATGATGTGTTGTATATTATACAGAAAAATTTATGAAAAAAGGAGTTTGATGAAATCAGTGCAAGAAAAAGATTGTGAATCTTTTGTCTAAAGGATGATATTACCTGTGAAGTATGTTTGCAAGCTAGACAAAGAAAACTGCCTTTTAATTCTGCTAGAATGAGAACTAAGAGAAATTCAGAAATAACTGATACTAATGTGGACCAACAACCAGTAACATGGGATAAGAAGAAATGTTTTATAACTTTACTTGTGATTATACCTATTTTCTAACAGTGTACTTGACTGGGGTAAATAGGAAGTGTAATGCAACAAAAGATTATGTAGTAGAAGTAGAAGCTAAGTGGAACATGAAAGTATCAAAGTCAAGACATCATAATAGAGGAGAATTTTTTGTAAAAATTTAAAAAGTAGCTTAAAAAATATGAAATTAATTTGTATTATAAAATTCTTTTTCCGCTATTATTAAATGAAAAAGATGAGAGAAGGAATTGAACATTGCTGGAATACTTGTGGAGAGATTACAAGTTGAAAGAAAAAAAAAAAAAAAAAAAGACATGGAGACAAGTTCTTCAAACTGTAGTTTATTTGTTAAATTGTACCTGACAGAAACAATCAGTACAACACCAACAGAAAAGTGTACTAACCAACAAGACCTAACTTATCAAGATTTGATTTTTTTTAATATTGCATATGATTGATAAATAAACTGATTAAAATGATTGATTCGCAAAGTGAAAGTAAATATTTGTTGGATTTGGAACAAACAGCTGTATATTATGGTTCAAAAATGCAAGAAAAAGAGAAATATCCCAAGATGTTGTGTTTGGTAAATTTTATGTTCAATAAATGAACAATATATAGATACATACGAAAATAATTTGTGGAAAGACAACCAACATCAAGTTTTAGAAAATAATTTATGTTAAAAGCATTTGACCTGTGAAAGATGATGGTTTAAAAGCTAATTATAAGAATGAAGGTAGAAATGGAAAATATTAAGCTGAAATTGATCATTATCAGTATCCATATTATATCTGTTCTCTCAGCATCCATACCATCTTTATCATCATTCATATAATCTCCATCATAATTATCATTTACATAAACTCTATCTTTGTCACTACTTTTCATACATTCTCCATCTTAATTGCCATATAATCTTTGTAATATCATCATTTATATAATGTTCATCCTTTTTGTTATTCATATCCTCTTTGGCTTCATCTTCATTATCATTGCTTAAATGAAGTATATTTAGTACTTATGAAAACTGATGCTTTAAAAGCCATTTTACATAGATATATTTCCAAACCATTTTATGCCTTTGTGCTTCGGAAACATTTTACATATTTTTTAAGACTCTTATGCTTTTAAGTTCTTAAAATTTTCTACATCAATCGAATCCACTAAAATTATGTAACTGCTTATTATGTTTACCTTCTGTGAATACAGTATACTGTAAAATTTCTGTATCTCTTGTAGAACATTTCATAGCTGTATACTCAAAGAAAGTAATTTTTCACAAATGAAATAATTATCTACTATGAGAGATTTTAGTAAACTCGTAGAAAAGTACTTACATAAAAATATACCTTCTTTATGCTACCCAGATGTTGCTTTCAAAAAATGGAGAAACAAATGTAGATTTCACTTTTGATTCTAAAAGCACATTAAGACAAAGTAAATTATTTAAAACTTCTAGATAATCAGAAAATTGAGCTATAATTTGCTGCTTCTGTCAACTTATTTGTAATTTCAAAAGCAATTTCAGGTAGCATCAGAAACAGAATTGTGAATTACAAGAATTTTTTATGTACTGAAACAATTTTTAAAGAAGATTTTTTTTTATTATCAAACTTTACTCAATTTTCTTATATTATAATGCATGTTTGCTCTAAGCTTATTGTTATACATCTAGACGAAAACTGTTTGTGTAGAAGTTTCAAATTAAAGCCATTAATTAAATTGCTATAGAAATACTAAAAATTATGTTTTAGAATTTAACTTTACCCAATGTATATTGTGTTTATGAAATATTTGTTATGAAAATTTTTAAATTTTAGCATCTGTTTTAAATTTTTTCATTACTTGGTTTAGTTAAAAGACATTCATTTGAAACTGCCTTTTTTTATTCTGTTTAATATGATTCTTTTATGCACATCATAATAAATTGAAAATTAAATAGTGATTAATTTTTCAGAAGAGAAGTGAGAGTTCTCTAAAGCAGCAGATTGTTCCTGAAAGGTATGCTTCAAAATGTAATACTTTATTAACATACTTTTTTTTTTTTATTTAAAGGGAAAAATTTTGCGTATTTTGTTTTAGAAATGATTATTGTCAGACTCTACTCTTTTTTCCTCATTTTAAGTAAAGGAATGGTTAAGCATGTAAATAGTTATTAATTATTTTTGCTAATGTAAATATATTATCAACTTATTGGCTAAATTCATGTGAATCACTTTTTTTAATCCCAAAATTTTTGTTCTAAAAGTTTTATATAATGTTATTTTACTTATAAGGATTTTATTTTTTACTGTTTGAAAATGAAAGGAGATCATGTTTTCGAAAGGGAAAATCTTCTGTGTACTGTGGCATACCCCCCATCTCCCCAAAAAAACTATGATAGGTGATCTCATCACTATACATACAAGCAGTTCCTTTCCCCAAAACAGCAGATGTATAAAGAAAATTATTTGTACAAGCTTAACATCCTGGGATTTAAATTTTTTTCAACAAAGATTTCCACTTGCTTCTAGGCATTTATATTACTTGTTCTTATGTGTATTTATATATATTTTATTAGCCAAACATCAAGTACTAAAGAAACAACTAAGAGAAAACAAACAAAAGAGAATAAAAGTAAAGAACAAAACAGTCCTGTAAAGGTATGTATATGATATTAGGTAATACTGTGTGGTTTAATATAGTTAGTGTATTTGCTTCTTTATTAACCTGTTAATTTTGCAAAAATATGAATAGTCATTTTCATTTTTGTTATGCAGAAATCCCGAAAAGCTGCTTTGACTTCAATTAAAAGAAACAGAGAAATATTAAAAGTTAAAGATTTTAAATTCAAGAAAACTTCTGAAAAGAACATTGACAGTGTCTATAATTTCAGGTATGAAAAGTCTGAAATTCTCTAAGCCAGAATAAGTTTTTTTCCTTTTCAGTACAAAAGTTATCTGTATATTCTATTTTCCAAACTAAAGTCATAGAAATTAGTCTTCTGAGAATTATTTTTTTGTAGAGGGAGGGGTAAATTTTAATACAAAGAGATTTATTTTAAACTGACATTCAGAGCAATCTGTAGCTTGATCTATCAGCTATCAAGATTTTGGTGGGCAATATGGGGAAAGTGATATTATCAATATGGGAAAAAAGTTTTCGGAAAAATATAGTTCAGAAAGTTGCAGATAAAGATTGCCACTGTTGTATTTTGCACAGCTGAAAATTTCCATGGAACACAGGTAAAATTTGAAAATGCAAATGCAGGTTTACATAAACAACAGCAGTACCAGTAATTCAGTCTATAAAAGTAAAGGGGAAATACCAAAGGACGTTCTGAATCTTAACTGGGTTCAACATGCATCTCACTTTACCTCAGTTACTTGTGAACTTTACTTGGAAATCAGGGTGCATTTCTTGGTTTCTTTATCTCAGCTTATGTTGCTTTAATTGATGAGTTATTTTTATAGTTACTAATGAAATCCAGCCACTGATTTTTGTGAGTTTAGAAGTCATAACAACCTGCACAAAAACCTTATATCAGTTAATGCATTTAACATTCCAGCATGCACACTTAGCAATTTACATGAGCACACGCACATCGTATTTTTTACGACATCTGTTATTTTACCATTTTTGGCACGAAAAATGACAGAAATGAATGAATATTGATAATAAATTTGTTAAAACAAAATACAGGGTGTTTATAAAGTCTCCGACCCATTTTGATGTTTAATAACTCATAATAAAGATAGATTAAAATTAATAACATAAATGGTTAGATAGGCTAAAAAAAATTCAAGACCCTTGTCAATGAACTTCCAAGTGTGACCCCTTCGTCGCACGGAGAATATCAAGTCAATATTCAATTTCATGCCAGGTGCCGGCAAGCATGTCAGCATCCACAGAGGTTATTGCAGTTGTAATTCTGACTTTTAGGTCATCTATGTTCGACACTCTTCTCCTGTAAACGTTGTCCTTTACAAGTCTCCAAAGGAAAAAGTCCATAAGTTTGCAATAGTTGCCAAAAACAAAAGAGAGAAAAATGCATTTAATAAGCAGACGATATTTAGAAAAGTATAGATATATAGACTGGAAAATAAAATTATCTGAAATTAACCGCATGCACAGACGATATTTACAAAAATAAAGATATTCAAACCTGAAAAGGAAAATATATAAGTTATTCCATCAATAAATGCCATAAGTTCATTTATATCTTCATTATTTTATGAGTTATTAAACATCAAAATGGGTGGGGGACTTTATAAACATCCTGTATTAATCTTATTCTTGCAAAATACAAATGATGTCTCATTCAAATGACAGTAAATTATTTTTAAACGCTTATATTAGTCAGGTGGAAAAGCAATGATGTATTTTATTATAGAAATTTAAAAAATTATTATTTAATAAATATATTTTAAAATCTAATCTAGTTTTAATATTAGTCTGTCCTGTCCTGTTGATTTATCATCGAATCGAAGACAACTTGAAACAAATAAAAATCTCTTGCAGGTCATCATAGCTCTTGTTATTTCAATTCCAATGCCATCACTTGAGAATAAGTCTTTTGCATTTACATGTCCTTTTTTTATTCCTATCATATGTAACAATCCAAAGTAAGCCATCATTTCCACTCAGGTAACAGTGCAGTCTCTATTTCTTGAGTATTTTGCCTTTTAGTAAACGTATAAATTTACTTGTACATTCCAAAATTTCATCAAGCATATTTATAGCAACTATTTTTTAAAATGTTCCCATTTCATCCTTTATATCCTTGGCATGGTCTTTTAGGCCAGGTAACGCTCACGATATTCATCTTATTCGTCTTTGAGCAGTTTGCATACTTCTGTTTTTGCCACATAGAATATATCATAGTCATTCCCTCTTTCTATATCATTATTACTATCATCTACTATCATCATCCGAAATTTAGTGTTCAGATTCAGTGCTGATATTTATCTCAATATTTTCCTCACACAGATTGCTGTTATTCTCACATTGAAAGGTTTCCTTCTCTTCTTTTTCTTCATCAGATAATTCTTGAAGAATGCGAGCAAAATCAACTGGTGGTGCATAATTTTTTGCCTTGAAAACCGATATAAAAATTATAGAGTCGAATTTATACAAATTGAAATAATACACATCAATTAATAACACAAAATTACAAAATATTAAACAAAAAAACTATTCTTCGAATTTTTACCCGCGACCACGCGCATGTCTAACTTTTATGGTGAAGCTGCTTGGTAGCGCAAAAGCCCAGTAAAAAAACAAAAAAGTCATATGACTTCCTGTTGGCACATTCCATAATTTGGGAAACGGTTGAAAGGAGGAATAGAAATGACATTCAGATGTCTCAGCTGAGGTATGCAAAAAGTGTGCATTAAAAACCGAATTTGTTGTAAACTTTGTGCACAGTGCGTGTGCTGGAAGGTTAAAGGCATGATTCAGAAGTTTGAAGAAATATGATCCTTAGCAATTCAATCTGAGTGGTCTCCAAAGTGAAGTACACATACCTCAGACCGTACACCAAGAAAGTGGGCTCATGATCACTTGCTAGTATATGATAGTGCATATTATGTTACAAAGGATACAACTTATAATTATTTTTGTTTCAGGGTTATGTGATAAAAAAAGTTTAAAGATCGCTGTGATAAAAGGTGGAAACTTGTGTCAAAAAAGACAGTTACTGATGTCATGACTGCAGTTGTTGTTGGTATCCATGGGGCCGTTGTTCATAATAGCATAACAATTGGATTTAAGTCTTTCATGATATGGAAAATCTCACAGAAAGTTCTCCACTTTTACTCATACAGGATTAACCGCATGTATGAATTAAAACATGATAAACGAGTAAATATAATAAATTATGATAAACGGGTGGCATTTTTTCTCACATTTCTTGTCAGGATATAGATAAGTGATGCTTGACTATGGAGAATTGTGTGGGAAGATGAGGCTTATTTTACCTAAATGAGGCTGTTAACTCTCATAGTTCTCAATTTGAGCATCCATACAACCCCATGCTGTTCAGGAAATCCCATTGCATTCACCAAAAGTCATTGTCGGATGTGGCTTTTATCCTCAAACACTGTGATATTATTAATATCAATGATTTCAAAAACTGTTGATTTCAACCATAATAAATCTTGAACGCCTTTTACTAAGGCAAAAACCTCAGCTTCTGTTGAGCATAAAGCTACACAATTTTGTTTTCGACAAACCACACACACTGTCACATTTAACTTGATAACATAGCCAGAATTTTTTTTTTTTTTTTTTTTTTTGTTAGGATTACATGTTGTTAGGGTCTGTATCTATATACATATTTAAAAGCATTTTCAATACACTAATTTCACTTTTGGTATTTTTTTAAGGTAGCAAAGAATTTGCTTCCAAGCATACCATGCAGATTCACTAGGATTTTCTTGCAACTTGCTTAAAAAATTCACTGCATATAAAATATCTGGTCTGCTCAGGTAAGATAAATGCAGTAATGAACAAACAAGTTTTTGATAAGGTTTTTCACACTTAGAGCGTTTTTTTAAATCACCTGGCTTAGATTTAGTTCCATAGGAGTAGAACACACTTTGCAATCCAACAGCCAGCCACAAGATATAGGATTAGAACCACCAGATGTAGGATCTAAAAATAATTTATTTTGTGTGAGCTTTATTCACATCCCTAGAAATTCAGAAACTGTTCTAAATTTGGAAACTGCTCCGTCTTAATTCTGTAGTTAACAACTCAATAATTGCAATAAGTTCATAATTATTTTATCTAGCAATTAGTAAGTTGTCCACATAAAGAGCAATAATTATCTCTGTGCCACTCTTTTGGCAAGTAAAAATACAAGGTTGACTCTTTAATTGCTTAACACTTAATTTTATGGTGAGCTTTATTCACATCCCTAGAAATTCAGAAACTGTTCTAAATTTGGAAACTGTTGCATAGTACTTCTTTAATTAACAACTCAATAATTGCAACAAGTTCATAATTATTTTATCTAGCAATTAGTAAGTTGTCCACATAAAGAGCAACAATTATCTTTGTGCCACTCTTTTGGCAAGTAAAAATACAAGGCTGACTCTTTAATCGCTTAACACTTAATTTTATGGTGAAATTGAGAAATTTTTTTATACTAATGTCGAGGTGGCTGTTCCAATCCATATAAACTGTTTTTAAGTTTACACTTTCTATTATTATGGTTATCATATCATTTTGGCTTATCCATATAAATAACTTCTTTTAAATAACCATTTAAGAATGCGGTTTTACATCTAGGACAAACATTTTCAAATTTTGTTTTAAAATAATCACCAGAATGAACCATAAAGCAAGCATACTAATGGCAGGTGAATAAATATTATCATAGTCATTACCTTCTTGTTGAAGCCACCAGTGGAGCTTTATACTTTGTATCTCATTTTCATCTTAAAAGCACCATTAGCTTTACCTCTTTTCCCAACGGCATAAGTATAAATTTCCCAGAACGTTTTCAAGTTTCGAAATTTCAGTTTCTTTAGTACAGGTCTGAAAGAATGAATGACCCAGTCTTTGACCCAATGTCACAAATTACTATTAATCTCTTTTGTTAGTAACGACACATCATAATCAGGCACAAAATCTCCACGATTGTCATGAGAGCCAAAACATTTGTTATTACTTTTGATAAAAGTAAACACCTTTTGATCCTTAAAAATCAAACTGAAATCTGCAGCTTCAGAATCTCACCCTGAAATTAATTCACCATCTAAATCTGGTATGAAAAGCAAAGTTTTTATGTTTATTTTAACACCACTGGATGTTTTGCCAAAAATATAGCCCATTCCTTTCACATTTAAGATAGATGAACCCAAAGCATATTTTATATTACCCAACTTGGGAGTAAATGAAGAACACCATTCTTTAGGCAAACACATGGTAAAAGTTGCTCAGGAGTTGATAATAAGCTCGATATTAGATCACTTGCAGTAAATAGAACTGCTTGCAAAGCTTGCAATCCTTCCTGTTTAGCATTTGACTTCAATTTACAAAAACTTTACACATGTTCAGGTTTCCTACTTTGAAAACACAGAATTTTCTTCTTACATTTTTCTGTAATATGTCCTTTTTTTTCACAGTAAAGGCAAAAAAGTTCCTTTGGTGTTTTAGATACAACAATGTATTTCAATTCACACTTAGTACCCTTCACTTTTGAATCACTGTAAAGGGCTTCTTTGTTGATAAGTTGCATAGTTACAAATTGCAGGGTTAAATTCACACTTGGTTGATTTTCCAATGCAACTTTAATACTTTCAAACTCTCATGGAAGAGATATCAGAATATAAACTATTGCATCCATATTACTTGTGCACCAGATAGTCATAAATCCATTACAAAACATTTCATTTCATCAAAATGCTACCTCATTGACACTTTACAACTTTCCTTTATGGTTGCCACTGTAGGAGGAAGGATTTGATTCACTGCTTCGCTAGACACATAGATGGTATGAGGCTTTTTTCTTGCTTTTAATGTCTTCAAACTCTTTTGTTAAGTCTGGTTCTTTTCTAAAAATTGGTCCAGTTCTTTGGCAGCAAATATGCTGACTCCAAGTAGTATAATTTGTTCCTTCAAATGAGTCACAACATACCAGTTTTTTTCACTTGCCATTGCTCACTTTTAAATGAAACTAACTTTTGAGCAATATAACTATTTGTGTATCTAACTTAAACAGCTTTCTCCCTGAAGAACAACTACACTGTACTGTTGTAAGATAAATAACTTCTGAGGTTCTGTCGAACTGAAAATAAAGGTTTACATAGATATCATAAATTACAGCTGCCAAGCTTATTTGCAATATACTATACATTTCACTCAACTGCAGTGTAACTAGATGCTTTTTAAAACACTGTGCAAATCTCTAAACAAGCAACACTACAAGACTAACTGCATCCTGACTTATGCATGCGTAGGTCACTGAATCTACTAATCAGTATTGGTTAATATCACAGACCTGAAGGTGCTTACAATATAAATGCATTACATGTAACTTGTGTGTGTGACTAAGTGTGATTATATCCACGATTGAAACTAATGCAATATGACTGAAATTTATTCACCATCCAAATCTGATGTGAAAAGCACATTTTTTAAGCTTAGTAAAATACAGAAGTTTCTATTTTAAAGATTTTAATTCTTTTATGTAGGTGAATACAAAAAAAAAAAAAAAAAAAGAAAAGAAAGAAAGAAAAGTTAGAAGCAGCAGCTTTTGAAAAGTAATTATTGTGGAGAGAATATTCTCCAGAGTGTAGATAAATGTCATTAGTTGTCGAATAGCAATTGTGCAGGTAGGTAGAGTAAGTTCACAGACACGTTAGAATGATTGAAATGGCAAGATGTTTAGAAAACTGGTCTCGCTTGGAGGTGCGAGCCGGGATTTGTTATCCTGATCAAGTGTCTGGAGTATGGCCATGCCATTACTGCCGCTTTAACAAGGTTACATGCAGCCATCCAATGCAAGTTCCATGCCATCCTCCTGCATGGCAATACTCCCTACTGCTCTCCAAACTAATTAAACTCCCAAATTGCTGCAAAGGTTTAAGTAGGAAGTCTGGAATAACCCCATATTGCCCGGATTTAGCACCCAGTGAATATTTCCTTTTGAAATTGAAGGAACATTTATCTGGAATGATGTTCTCTTAAGACAGTGATGTGAAAACAGCAACCAAGAACTATCTCTTGTAGGGACAGTTCTATATATCCCATTCTACTGGGCCTTGACACAAAATCTGACTTTTTTCCATATTTCGATTCTACGACTCAGATTATGCCTAAATATTTAATTTTGCAACATTTGGTATGAAATTTACGGAGAAATTCAAAAATTTATCTTGGGGTATTATTTTCAGTTTATGCCAAAAATAATTCACTTGACGAACTTCTTAATTTATGGCAACCTATTTTCCTTTCCCTTTTTACATTGTGAATGAGAGGGAAAAAAAACCACATCATTCCTACTTTCAAATAATTTTAACACAGTGCGTAAACCATATTAGATGTTATTATCGTTTTCAACAAATATGCCAAAATTCAAAACGCACCAATATATAAATTGATGTATATCTTCGGAAATTTTGAATAAAAAGCTGTAATGTTTTACAGATATGCTTA
Organism: Stegodyphus dumicola; assembly: GCF_044657685.1. Lineage (NCBI taxonomy): Eukaryota > Metazoa > Arthropoda > Arachnida > Araneae > Eresidae > Stegodyphus > Stegodyphus dumicola. The sequence goes on along the minus strand of NC_140772.1, from coordinate 61,718,086 downwards.
GAAATACACTACTTTAAGATGATGGCAAAAACTTTATAGGTTATTGTGGTGTTGCCATGGAAACACCATACGAAGTTTTGTGAGTTCTGCTCATGCCCGCCTCGGATGAGCGGCAGATGGTGAGAAGAGAGTGGTGTGCATGAAGCGGGAATTTTCCTTCTCATCAGAATGTTATTATTGATATGTTAAATAAAGTTTATATATTTTATATTTGAGTCTTGCCTCACCATGGAACTCCTACATTATAAATCAAATTTTGTTTCGAAAAATGTATAAAAATTATTTTAAAATACAAATTTTAAAAGGTGAATTTTATTTGGAATGAACCTAAATTTCGAACTGTGAAAGAAGGAATCAAGTAAGTGTAATGAAAAAAGAGATATTAATAAATACATACAAAACTGAATTAACATTGAGGAGCTAAAAATTTTGAGAACTAATTTTTTAAAAACTACGTTTTTGATTTTTACAAAACTTGGTAGTTTGGTATAATTTGAATCATAGAATCGAAATATGAGAAAAAATCGGCATGTCATTTCAGAAAAAGTCTGATTTTGTGTCAAAATGCCTATATTAGAACAAAGCTATTGACTTTTATTAATTAAATTAATTTTAACTCTTGTCATTTACTTGCTATTTTCTCAAAATTCCAATTTTCTTGAATTAAATCTATTTAATTTTTTAATTAAATATTGGTTTTGAATTTTCTTTTACCCTTGCCTATATGGATGATGAAACACAAATTGAGTAATTGAAGAGTTAGATTTTGGGGGCAACTTCCCCTTGTTAAGTCTGTCTCTTGCCTGCTCAGCAATTATTTACCACAATTTTTGGGAATAATAATTTAATATTTTGGAATAATATGTTTTTTCATGGTTTTAGATAAGTGCAGTTAATTTACATATGCTGTTAGAAATTAAATGATATTGTAAATTAGTTCGCATCAATAATAATTATTTTTATTTCTTTGCAATTAAAATTTCTTATTTAAATTTTTAATTTAAATTTTATGTTTGCTTTATACGAATAGAGAATTTTATATTTACTGTATATGAGTAGTTATATTTGTTAAATATAAATCTAATATATATCCTAAGTCGCGCTTTCGAGACATGAAAAACGCAATTTGAATTTAGTCAATCAGGCCCAGTAGAGCGGGTGATATAGAACTGTCCTTTTTTTTTTTTTTTTTTTTTTTGCAATGTACAATAAAGGTATTTATTATTATTGTTGTTATTTTTGCTATATCACTATGAATTACTTTTTATTTTATGTCTGTAATTAGAACCACAATCTCAGAAAAATCTATCAGATATGCTTTATTTTCAGACAGTCTTCCAGTTCAGGCGTCTAAAATTTGTAGTTAATCGATGGTTGTTTTTTTACTATTTTATTTAAAAACTTTCTGCCTTCAATATCAAAGCATATACAGTACAAAATCTGTAATCCGGATGTCCATTATCCGGAATGATCCGGACCTCAAACCCACAAACGTGTTTTTTGGGTATGCTTTACGCATGTGCGTAATGTGTTTAAGCATGCACGTTGAGAGAATGTGTGTCTAGATACATTAAAAAATGTGTGGTAGAAGTTATGGCCAGCTGCCATATTTCATTGTGAGGATGATGAAGATGATAGCCGTGAATTTTGAAGGTTTTCGGACATCACAAACTAAAGGTGAAATTTTCCAGTTATTGGATTTTGTAAAGAAATGTGGAGAAGCGGTAATAAATGAAGATGGTATAACAGAAGTTTTTCATTGCGACGACAATGCCCCAATCATCAATCAATTAACGGACAGCGAAATCTGTGGTATGGTTCTAGATCCAGAAAATACCGCTTCCGATAGGTGGAACTTTCTAACTGAACAAGAAATTATGTCTGTTTATAGAATTAAAGAGAAAGTATTAGCACAAAAAACAATTCAACTTAAACAACTTACATTGAAAGAAATGTTTAATAAAGTAAACAAATAAATATTAAGTTTTTTTTTTTTGTAAATTTTGATACCCTTTATATCATAATTGCTCATTATTTCATAAATTACAGTTTCATATTTTTAATTGAATAATTTCTGCATGTTATCTTACAAGATTTAAATTGATGATTTATAATCCGGAAAAAATATCTAATCCGGAATCGCCGAAGTCCCGATGAGTCCGGATTACGGACTTTGTACTGTATATGAGATTTCACTACTTATGGTAAATTTTAAAAAAAAAAAAAAATTAAGAATAGTTGAGGGGACCAATTCTGTAATGGGATATGTCAGTGGAAATGGTTCATTGAGATGATGTAGGGTATTGTTGAGCAGTAGGTAAGAGCATTGTCTGTGCAAGTTTTGGATGGTATACACTGCTACAAGATTTCGGAGCTCGATGATTCACATTTTATCTATGGGACTGCAGCTAAAACAAAGTAGCTACTCATACAAGGTGTAGAGCACAATTCCTCAGTGCTTTTGAGCAGCTGCTCTTTTCCATCTGAAACTCATGGATTAAATGCATATTTAATCCATGAGTCATGGATTAAATGCATATTTAATCCATGAGTTATGATTATGCTATTTAATCCGAGCTTATATAGTGAAACATACTGCACAAAACCCTTACAGGAAATGATGTCATCCAAATGCTTTTAGCTTGAACTAAACTGCGTCCTGAATTCACCTCGGTGTACGATTTCTGCACATGCATTCCATTCATAGCCGTAGCCAGGTTTGGAGCTAGGGGTGTGCAAATGATCTTAGATGGAGAAAACGAAACTATGATAAGACACGAATTCATCAGTGGTAGAGTATGTAAAATTGCTGAACACCAGTAATTTGATTTGAAAGCGAATTAATTAGGTGGCTGCGTGGGTGTTTTCTGGTTATTTATTTATTTTTTTTTTTAATTTTTTTTTATTGTTGTTGTTGTTGTTTGTTTCCCTTCATATATTTTAAATGGAATACGAGGAAGTTTACCTCAGAAAATTCTCTAAGACAACTTTCCTTCAGGACAGGAGTCACATGCTTTGCTACAATCAAATAAATGAATAACAGAACTGAAATACATGAGTTTAAACAGATCATTGAAATATGGGAGATAGGAATAAAGAGACTTTTGAGCATTTTTACTTGGTCTTTATATTACAACAATATTTCTGTTATCTGGACTAAATTGTTCTAAAACTTCTTTTTATATTTCTATTCTCGTTTCTTGAACAAGTTTTTGATGCACACATAACATACAGAGCCCATTTAAGCGATTCTCTGTCATTTTAGAGTGCAATGAAGTTTTTACTCTGTGCATAGTACTAAATGAGCATTCATTAGTACATGATTGAGACAAAGATTTAAGAAAAGTACTGGAGGGAAAAAATGCCCCTTCTTTTACCAAATCTTCCTTAGTTAACTCCTTCATGTTGTCAATCTCGAGTTTCTTCATTTTCCAGAAATTATACGAAAGTTCTGTCTCACTGTCAAACTTTCCTGGCAAAAAACATCTGTTGCTCTGCTATGTTCTTTTACAAGCATTAAAATTCTGTATGTAGTTTACACATTGTAGCATATTTAAATTTTTAGATTGTGAAATATTAGCCACAGGTTGCAGCTGAGCCGAATATTTTGCAAACTAGTCCTACGCACATGATAAATTCAGATTGAATCGCAGCACAATGTAATTAGAAAGAAGTTTTCCTAGTTTTAGATGCATTGCCTTCTTTTGATAACTTTTACAGTCTCTGTACTATGTTTATAAAATGTTCTTTAACTATACCAGTACTTCTGTATTTCTGAGACCAGCCTTTGTCACATAAGTTTGGAATACTTACTATATCTTGTTTGTAGAATATATTCATGAAAAAAGTTTATTACATCCTTTACAGTAGCAATAGTATTTCTGATTTCCAATATACAGTTAAAATTGTTCACAACTAAATTTAGTTTTTAACTGGCACCAATTAAAAAAACAAGGCTTTTTTATACTTCTGCTGCAAGATCTGCATGCCACTAATATTCCCTGCCATGGTTGAATATCCATCATAACCCTGTCCAAGACATTTAAGCCCTGTTCACATGCAATGCTCCTTCGCACAGCTGCCGTTAGCAAGAGGAGAAAAAGGAGACATGAAAGAGTTTCGTCTTTAGGACCCGTTCAGAAGACCACCGTCTTCCTTCCCTTTACACCTAAGCCTCTGTGAACAATCACGTCTCTGAATTGGCAGATTTCTAATACTGTTTACACATTTTTCGTGTTGTTTACTGTTGTTAATTTTGCAATCTGTACTTTCACAACTGGTACGTGAACTGTCATAATGGTTTCTGAAAAATATATGCTTTTCAATTATTATTATTTTATAAGCTGTTATTTAGTTCACTCTTGGTGCTTGTCGCTATGGTTAAAAGATGATCATGGATTTTTAAACTGCTTCCCAATAAGATATAGAACTCAAACTTCGTACATACACTGCTTGTGGATGTGGTGTCATGCTTTTGATTTTTAGACGATTAGATTTTTTTTCAAATTTAAAGTTAAAACGATTTTTTGCAAATATTAACAAATAAACTGAAAATCTGAGAATATTATAATTTGCACCATAACACACTGTGGAAGAAAAAAAAATAAATGAAATTTTTAGCGTAATATTTTTTTTTAAATATTTGGAGAGAATTTTTGAAAATCGTTCATATTTTTAGGTTTTTTGATGCCCATTAATTTTAAAATTTCATATCTAAAAATATATCGGTTACAAACTTTCGACATTTTCACAGCTTATAAAGCAAACTTTTCGCATTTAAAAAATATGATAAAGGAAATTAATTGGATGATTTTTTTACTTTTTTGAAAGATATGCAATGAAGCAGAATGGGAAATATTATTGGTTCTTCTTGGGCATCAATTCAAAACATCAATTTCAAAGTAATAATCTCATTATACCACACTATTTTTATGACATTATTTATGCTATATAAGTTGTTATTGTTGCCAGTTGTCAGTTCAGGGTGAGATTGGAGATATTTCTGAGTTAACTTTCTCTTAAAATGCGTTTTGCATTCCGTTGTGTTTAACATTCGTATTAGATTGAAGCATAACTACTGATTACACTTGTACGAGTATTTCTGTGGAAAATTCCAGAACTTTGAAGTGTTTCTGTTGATAAAATAAATTTAATTAAGTTATCGTTGGATTTGAGTGCAATCACAATCAATTACGAACTATTATCAATCTATTACAAACCAATACACGTGCAACAATATTATAATTAATTAATATATCAAAATTGTTTTGAACGTGTTTTACAAAACAAAAACAGGTAGAGAAAAATTCTGCTTGCGTTTTATGAGTTTTTGCAATTTTTCTAACCGCATAAGGTTTTAAAAAAAGATTTGTAATTTATGTTTATATTTACCAATTGAATAAATAGTATTAGGCTTGATTTATATATATATGTGTGTGTATTGAAATTCAGTAATAAAATATTAAAGATTTGAAATGATTAAGTGTCTATACAGTTTGTATTCTTTAAACTGCAAATGTGAACTGAGAAGCCTTTTGCATTTTTTTCAATAAATCCTTTTACTTAAAGTCCTAAAACATATACAGGTATGGACTAAATTTTTATTATTTTTACTGCTTATTTAAAATTATATACTTTATAGAAACAAGGATGGGTTTTGCAAAATACTGAAAGGAAAAATTATTTGAAATGAAAATGTGACTGAGATCATATTTGTTTTAAAGATTTTAGATAAAAGTGTATTTTTATTTTTTTCTCAGAAACTAATTCATTAATTGCAAAATCATTCCTTGAAGTTATTAAAAACACTCTAATAAATACAATAAAAAAACTGGGGGGAGACATTGAAAATTGTAGGAGAAGAAAGACATTTTAATTGTAAAATTTTTCTTCAAAAATTTTAATTAAAAACAATTACTAGCAAAAACTTTTTTTCAGCTTAAAATTATTTTTTCTCACAAAACCATTTAATAATACAGTCAAACGTCTTTAATTCAACGTCGGGACTTCTGCGATTCCGGATTATCGGTTTTTCCGGATTATAGATCATCAGTTTAAATCTGGTAAGATGGTACGCAGAAATTATAAAATTAAAAATATGAAACCATAATTTATGAAATAAAGAGCAATTATGATATAAAGGGTATCAAAATCTACAAAAAAAAAAGATTTATATTTATTTGTTTACTTTATTAAGCATTTCTTTCAATGCACGCATGCGTAAAGCATACATTAAGCATAGTTGAAATTAGAAAATTGCAACCAGAAAACTGTTTGATGTGTATTCCTGATATTTATAATGACGAGGAATTTGATTTAAATCATATCAAAGATGGAGTACATCGAGATGAAATACTACATGTAGTAAGGAATTATAAGCCAAATAAAATAAAAACATGTGCCCTGAAGATAAGGATAGTGCTGACAGATCAACTTCCAGTTCATTGCATGCCGCGTCGCCCCCCCCTCCCCCCCTCCGCAAAGCAGCGTGAAATTGATAAACATATTTCGGAATTATTAGAGAATCAAAGGATATGCCTTTATCATTTTTTGCAGCAATTCCACTTTTTGTTTGATGGACATCGAAACATGCTTTCACTTTGTAGATCCCTTGGTAGCTCCAGCATCGGAAATTCTTTTTGACATAATCGAAAGTTCAAGCTTACTTTTATAAAATTGCTCTAACAGTCTGCAAAAAATAATAAGCCAGATCCAATTAGAAGATTAAGGAAGAACGCAATCTGCAACATTAACTGAAATAGATAATTAGATAATTTTAGTTTAGCTTATACCGTCTGTTTTACATTAAACACGCATGCGTAAACGTATTATGCGCATGCGTGGACGCATGCGCAGAAAGTTTGTAGCTTTGAGGTCCGGATTAAAGACTTTTCACTGTATTCATAAAAAGTAGCTGAAAATGCTTAATTTTTTTTAAATAATCATTCAAAAGGTACCGAGTCCCTTGTCGTGTTGAAGCCGATATGCACTTGTCTTAACTTTAGTTTTAATTTGAACGATATTTCTGGAATACCTAGCATCAGATTACCTTGTCTGTATTTGTCTATAATTTCTGTATCTTGTACAGTTCTATCTAATTTTTGGGGGTATGCTATTACATCTCCAGACATCTATCAGAGCGATTGTTTCGCTGACAGTCCAACGAGCAGTAACTAAAATTAAGTGAACCGCGCAGTTTAGTATGGGAAATCTCCCCATTTACCCTGCTCCCGAGAGATGGAGGAACCGAGAGGTAAGGAACATTCAACCAAATTCTACCTCCAATTCGGCGAGGCAGTTAATGCTTGTCCCATGTGAACGGGACACGTAGGAAGAACCGGTTTTCGCTACCGGTCGAATCTGCTCTTGTGAACGGGGCTATATTTGGATTAAAAACCCCCTTTTCAAAAAAAAAAAAAGTCTAATTTATTTGCTACAGTATGAGTATTCATTGTATTTAGTTCAGTAAATGCTAGGAATTCTTCCCGGACAGCCATCCTTTCTTCATAAAAAAATCGAATACCGAGTGGCAATAGCTCCTTCCCAGATATATCGCTTGTTTCATCTGCCATTATGCTCTAAGTAGAAGCTTTTCTTGCATAAAGAATAATATAAGAAACAGAGAAAACGTTTCGCTAACTTGTTTGTTGAAATAAAAAAAAGAGTTGCCTTCATTTAGGGGGGTGTAAGCCCGTGCTTCCATTATAAAATATATTTATTTCTGTGCTCTCTATCTGCCTTTACATATTTTGCCAGATATTTTTTAATCATCCTGTATATTAGGATCAGAAAAAGATTGTCAACTGAAGGGTCAGAAATATTGATGTCAATGCGTTATGCAATTTTCAGGCTTTATTAAAATCAAAATAACAGCAGATCATTACAAACCAGTAGTTTTTATCAAAACAGTTACTATGAAATAGAAAGGAGATGCTAATATAATGTTTTTAAAATTTATAATGAATATCTTCGTGCTTCATTTCCTTACTGGTGTCTGCATATCTGAATAAGATCCTTTCAATTCCTTGCACTGTTACTTAACCAAAAGTCCCTGTTGGTGGGGGATGCTTTCAAACTTTTTAAATATGTTTCTAGTAAACATAATATATACCGTAATTTCCGGAAGAAAGACCGCATCAGCGTAAACGCCGCACTCGAGGAAAAGGGCTGGAAAAAAATTAAAATTACACAGAAACGCCGCAATAGATTAAATTGCGCGTGACATCGTCGTGGGCCGTATAGATGCAAAAACTCAACCTATCTTCACTATCTGAATTAAAAAGGAATTACAGCAAACTATACATCATATGAAGCCATCAAAATCTGATTCTTCACTATCTGAATTAAAAAGATTTAGTAAATCCTGATCTAAGTCTTCCAGATCGTCACATTCATCCTCTTGGTTTACAGTCTCTTTATCTAAGGATATAATTTCAGCTTCTTTGAACCCTGCTATTATTGACGATGTTTCTACCGATTTCCACGCACTTCCTGCCCACTTTGCAATTTCTTCAAAAGATGCTCTACGCATTTTACCGCCTTTGGTTTACGTATGCAATCCTTCACTCCCACAGCTTTGAAGAATTTATTACCTGACAAATCTAATGGTTGTAAGATTTTTGTCAAACCACCAGGAATTATTGCTTCGGTCATAGACAATTTTTGACATCTGGTTTTCACTGACTCAAAGAAATGATCACACATGGAATCCATTATCAATAACCCCTTGGGTTGGAAAAAAGATCCCATACGACACTGCCAAACTTTTTGTAGCCACTCATGCATGATTGTTTCGCACATCTAGCCGTTCTCGTTTGCATAACTAATTACGTCATTAGGAAAATCTCCCTTCGGAATAGTCTTTCGTTTAAAAATGATTATTGGCTTTAGCTTGTCACCATTTGCGGCACAAGCTAACATATATGTAAATGATGTTCTTTCATGCCCCATCATAAACACAGATACAGTTTTTGCACCAGTTTCATCAACAGTGCTGTTTGCAGGAGAGTCGAAAGCTAACGGCGTTTCATCCATATTTATTATCTGTGACCGAAGAAGTTTTTTTTGTCGATAATAGCTGTCACATATTTTAGAAAAGATGACTTTTTATCCTGCCGTTCCATTGGTAATTGTTACCCGACTGTTGTTCTAGTACGCACAGAAATATTTTTCTTTTCATAAATCTACTACACCTCCTTTGAAATCATTTATGTTCATTTGTTTTGCTATAAATTTTGCTTGTAAGCGAATTTTTACATTTGAAATTGCCATTCCCTTTCCTTGTTGCTCCTTTATCCAGTTTGCAAGGTCGTCCTCTAGATTTGGCCACCTTACAGTACTTCTTTTGGCTTGTTTCTGTTGTGGCATATTTTTAAGAAGTTCTTTTTCAGTTCTCCAACGTCGAATACATCTGTCGTCCACTTCAAGCTCTCGAGCTGCTGCTCGATTTCCAATTTGTTCAGCATGTGAAATTACATTAAGCTTAAAACCAGCAGTATAGCTTCTGTGCCGTTTAGGTGACATTTTCAAAAATTTTTCGCTCCCGTCTTACTTAAAAATTATCCAACAAGTACGTGTACTCAAACTAATGGTATCTGGCAGAATGCCAAGAAAAATCGATTCATGCTGAAGGGGAAATAGGTCAGAGTTCGTTATTGCGAGGCAGGTGGAGTCGCCTTTGAAAAAAATTGCAGAAAAGGCAGGGGTGGGGAGAGGATGGGTCCTGGAAGATTCATCGAATGGCAGAGGAGAGAGACTATTCAAACTGATGAGAATGTTGATTTGAAAGGGGGAAGAATGTTATTGTTCTGAGATGTCATTTAGGGTGAATAAGGCATGTAGGTCCGTTCAAGGGAAAGAATGTAAACAAAATAACGTTCGCAAAAAGCAACTGAGTGGTCTTTTGTGTGGGAACAGCACCAGTCTATGCACAATGACAAGGCCATCCAAACTATGTACAATGACCATCATAGGAAATATTTTATTTTTAGTGCACCTAAACGCAGCATGGGTAGAAACGCCGCACCTGCTGAAAATTTAAGTTTTAAACACGTAAACGCCGTGTCGTTTTTTCCAGAAATTACGGTATATAATCACAAATTCTCTGTCTATAAAAGATATTATTATTAATATTTTTTCCCAATGTAGGCTCAAACCGTCCACAGGCATTGGTCACTACTGAGGCTATAAGCGGTGGTCACTTTACTATGGTGATACCTAATAGGTAGGCCACCTGTGCCTGTTATGATGTGTCTGATAAATACAACCATGCCTTTCTGGGATTTAGACCCGGGCCCTTTGGTATTGCAGTTAGCATCCCTAACCACAATACCATCTGGGTGGTAACTATTAAAAAAATATACTTTTATCTATGGAATTCTGCAGCAACAGAAAATTATTTCAGACTTGATTTTAGCTTTAGTAGCATAGACAGTTCCAAAGAGTGTTGAACGATTGAACAGATTTTAGCATATGGCAAATAAATACATATTGCTTTACATTCCTTAAGTAAATAAAAATATTCTATGAATACAATTCAATTTTTTTTTTTTTTTTTTTTCAGTTTATGAGTGATTCTGCTATCTTACGAGTTTTTTATATCTGTATTTTTCGTTACTGCAGCAGTCAAGTAAGAGACCTTTCACATAAACTCATAGTTTAACGTAAACTAAATGACAGTTTATTTGAAAAGAATTGAAAGCATATTTCTGTTAAAAGTTGAGTTGTTTATTAATTCTTAGAAATACCATTTTAATCGAAATATGTTATTTATATGTAGATTTTACATGCTTTGTTTCATAATTGTCTTTCTTGTTTTTTTCTCAAAATGTGTATTTTTGACTTATTTGATAATTGTAGGATCTGGGGGAACTCCATTGTAGTGACTAGTAGTTTGGTTACGTTTTTGAGTATTTTGTGTATTTAATTGCGCATTAAACTAAACACATTTATTATAAATCTTTGGAATCACTTCTAATAACATCATAATAAAAATTGCAATCTATATTTAAATGCATAGAAACAGTTTTTTAGATAGGCTTCACAGTAAGTGTCATTATTGTCCTTATTATGCAAGGATCTTGCTAGTGGCAAGTCTTTCTAATTGAGCATTTCAGAGTGTTCTGTGTATTTGCTCTCTCTCTGGAACATTTTGCAGAATGAATCAGTTATGCCCTTTTAATTTTTCAATATTTTAGGTCCTTTGATTCATTATAGTTGGAAGACAATACCAGAGGAGCTTCAGAATGATTAATTGATTAGCCTTCTGAAATCTGGAGGCTGTGATGATAGACATAGGGCAGCTCATCAAAATTTTGTGGCTTTTGTATGTCAAGGGGAGATATTATTGTTTTTATACTATCAGCGCATATCATCCCATACCTCAAAATGGCTCAACTATCAGATAGCAACCTTTGGATTATGATTTGTAAGGGGACTATTGCACATTTCCATTTCAGTATTTTCATGATTATATGTATAAAAATCAGAAGAATAATGAAAGATCAGAAGATTATATGTATAAAAATTGGAAAAAATGAAGTCTTTTCGAGTGACTTTGATGAAAATTTTGTTGGCATGAATTGCAGCTGTAACTTTTAGCATATCAAAAGAGTAAGTGTCCTTGTCTATTCTAGACACAAATGCTGGTTTTACATGATTTAGTGACACTGACTATTTTTTCATGAATGGATAATATGCAAAATTTTGCTCCATTTTTCACCACATTGATAGGGTCATTGTAAGATGATTGTAATGGATATTGTATTGCATCACTCTGCACAAATATATGAGAACATGTTTAGTGAACAAACAGTACTTTTGTTGCATATGATTGAGTTTATTTTGGTGTCTGAAGCTGCTTCTAATTTGTTTGATGTATAAAACTGGATCAATTTCAGTATTTGATGTGTTAAAAAAAAAGTCATCCTGTAGTTTAATTGTTGTTCTGTTTGTAAGTTGAGAATGCAATTGATGCTTTCTTCAAAAGCTGTTGTCAGATCAAGAAGCCCAAATGGTAAAATTTCTGTCCATTTTGGTGTTTCATGGCACATTAATGCAGATTTTAGAGGGTGGTGAAACTTTTCAACTAACTATTGCTCTGAAGATGACAAGCAACTGTGCCTATTTGTTGTATGCCTAAACGTTTTGTTAACACTTTAAATAAAGAAGACTGCAATTGGTGCCCTTGATCAATTGTGATAATAGCTGAAACACCAAAGCAAGAGGTCCATTTTAAATAGAATGCTTCCACTACTATTGTAGCTTAAATATCAATGATGGGGATAGTTTCAGTCCGTCTAATTAATCAATCAATAGCTATTTGAGAATATGGGAGTCCATTTGAAGATGTAAGTGGGCCTATGAAGTCTATATAAATATATATATGAAAGATTCACTAAATAGTGAAAAAACTGAGTTGTGTTAGTGCATTTTAGCCTTTTGATGTGCAATATATTGTCTTGCTCAGCTTGCAATATCTTTGTTAATATTTTTCCGTATATATTGGCTTTGAGACAATTTTGATATCATTCGAATGGCTGGATGAGGTACAGAGCAGGTCCTAGGCCATTGACTACCGTGTACTTTCCTAAGATTGCCACTCCCAAATTTAAAAAAAATGCTCAATGATCAATAGAGTTTTTTTTTTCATACTCACTAAGTACTTATAATATGACAAACTGTATAAAAAGTACTTACATGTAACAAGTACTTACAATGAATTTAAAATATTCATTCACTAGCAGCTTTGCTGCTAGCCTTCGTCTGGCTTTTAAATGTACCGGAAAAATGGCTGAAGGGAAAACCAAACGTTAAATTTAAAAGCTGTGTAGGATTTTACTCTGCAGAACAAAGTTATTACGTATAACAAAATTACAATGAAATAAGCAATATCCCTTAATACAAATATTAATTATCCTAACAAATGAATTAACCAACTTCCCTTTGCAAAATCTTAAGAACTCAAATGGTATTAAAGGAGGTTAAGAACTTTGTTTCCTAAAAAAAATCACTCAAAACTTTTCAATAGCTTAAAAACAGTGAAATAAGCAATAAATAACATAAAAGAATACAAAAAACAAAAAATTCTGAAAATCAAAGTATAATTAATGATATTTTATCTTATATTTTCAAGAGAAAAAGATTACAATGAAATAAGCTATATCCCTTAATACAAATATTAATTATCCTAATAAAAAAAATTTACCAACTTTCCGTTGAAGAAAAAAAATCATGCAAAACTTTTCAATATCTTACAAACACTGAAATAAGCAAAAAATTAACATGAAAGAAACTAAAAAAAAAATTCCACGTAGAATTAACATAAATTCTTGCTGTTCTATTAGACATATGACATACTCTGCAGGGCAGCTTTATCAAAATATCAATAAAAATGTATTATATATATAAAAAAATGACAACGAAATATGCCAATCTCTTAAAAACAGTGACATAAGAAATATGATTAAAAACAGTGACATAAGAAATACAATGAAAAATTGTTGCCAAACCCATATTTCTAAAAGAATGAAACTATTCAAAATGATGTGATTTCATCAAAAATCTATCAACAACAATAAGAAAGGAAAATTGTTGCCAAAATCACATTTTTAAAGATGTGAGATGTGAGAAGTGTACTCAGAAGTTTCGTTTAAAAATTTTTTTTTTTAAATACAAAATATAATTTTTCCAAAATTCTTTTTGTAAAAGCAGGCAGGGATGAAAGTTTAACGTGTCCAAAAATAAATTGTACATTTTTAAAAATAAGCTTTTTCAGAAAAAATTTCGTTGAAAAGGTGTTAAGCTCACTTTGTTAAATAAATTCATATTTAATCGATTTAGTGAAACACAAAATTTATTTTAAGGTCGTAAAATAGCTAAGTGCCTACGTTTCATGGCGATGTGAAAATGGAGTGTGTAGAGTAAAATCTCGCTTTCCTATAGCCCATTATGTGACGAAAGACACACACACACAGACAGACTCTTTTTTTTATTATATGTAGAGATGGTATCGGGAGAGTCCGGTTCCCCTGATTTTCACTGCACGTGTACTTTTATGCACTGCATTCCCGCTAGGAACGGCCCTGATTAGCTAAATTATATATGTAATTGAAGCACAATTTTTGGAATGTCTTAACATAAATTCTTGCTGTTCTATTAGACATATGACAATATAATTCTCTTTTTGTCTTTGGAAGCTTTAATATTTTTTATTTGTAAAGAATTGCTGGTGTTTAATATATATTTTGACTTATCATCTATTGTTTGGGCTTTAGCAATTTTTTTCATGATCAGTAGAACTAATAAATTTAATTTCATAAATGTGAGATAAAGTGTTGGCAGCAACGCTATTGGTTCTATTTATGTATTATCAGTTGTGAGCTGCGTAATGAAGCCTAGTTGATGATTTTGATATGGGGGAGCATTTTTCAGGTTTTTCCTTAAAAGCAAATATTAGTGATTTGTGATCAAGAAACACTATAAATTTGTGAGACTACTAGAGTCCATGGCTAGTAGCTTGATTTAACAATCTGCTGATAACATAGTCAGGTGCATCATCTTGAAGAACTTATTCTTCAAGATACATTTGGTGAAGGATGTGCTACTAAATGTAGCATTTGTTAACTATCGTGTAGCATTTAAAAAAGCTTCATTTATTTTAGTGGACTTTGGAATTTTGCATTTATTTTTCTCTTTTTAATCTTTTAAATATCTACTTTAATGCTTGGTTTTGAGCTGCACGTGGCAGTTATCTGCAGTAAAAATTCAGTAAATCTAAAAACGTCCTCAAGTTTTGAACACTTTTTTCCTTTAGAGTTCAAAATTATATCTGTTTTCTTGGATAAAGGTTTGCTTCCGTTCAACACCAAAAACAAAATTTGAAGTAGTATTTAATTTAGAACTGGTTAAAACTTGAAATATGTTGTTTACAAAGTGTTTCAATTAATGTCATCTAAGCATGTGTAACAAAAATTTAACTCTCATAACACTTCATAAATGGAAAACTGGAATGTGTGAGCAGCTGTTTGAGTCCAAAATTAGAGTAAGGTAACTCAAAAAGACCAAAAGTAGTAATTATTGCTTTTCTACAATGTACTTTTCATAGACGGGTATCTGGTGATCAGTCTGTCCGATATCTAATTTAGAAACACTGTTTGCCGTGAAGAGATGGAGCAAAATCTTGTATATGGGGAATAGGATATGAATAAAAAACTGTAGTTAAAGTTAAGTTCTTTGCCTCAGTGATTTAAACTGTTTAATATTGATAGATGATGCTTGGTTACGTATCATCATCTTTGCAAGAGGTAGGGCAAGAACAGGGTATTTGTTGAGCTTTTAAAAGAGTTCAACAAATACCTGCTCTGACATAACTTCTCTTTGTTTCATCATAAACCTCAGGTTGAAGTTGTCTTGTTTTGGAGTAGGCTAATTGTCTTTTAATTTCAATGCATTGAACTGTGTCAATTTTGATTAATTTACTGTGTATAGCAGGATCAATTAGTCCAGGAAATTATCTAAACATTTTGTAGTATTCAGAACATTCATAAACAACCTTTGTATTCATATGAATATTTTGCTCTAATTTGCCAGCAGTAGCAAGAGATGCCAATGTGTCAATACTTTCTGCCCTAAGTCCATCAGTAAGCTAAAATGAGAGAGAATGTTTTCTTATATTGTGAGACTGGAAACATCAGTGATATGAAATCTCATTTAAAACTTCATCTGAAACAGAAAGTCAGATTTAGTGTTTAATGCTGTATGTTTTAATTTTAGTATTACTTGTGGAAAACAGCTCTAAAACAGTAGTACTAATTTGTTTTCCTTTTGGCATGGGAATATAGTGTCATAACCTGTATCAATGAGAAATTTCATGTTTTATGTTTGCTATACATAATAAATATAGTATATATAATCTATATGCTATATTTATTATTTATAAACATAAAAACTTATACAATAATGTAATAAATATAGGAAATATATAATCTATTTGAAGTGTTTGCTGCTGTTCCAGTATGTGTGACATGGCCAGATTTAGTTTTCTTATTGAAAAGTACACTGTGAAAAAAAGGGGGGACAGTTCTATATCTTCCATTCTACTGGGCCGATTGAGAAAATTCAGTAAAAGTCCGATTTTGTGTCCAAATACATATATTAGAACAATGCTATAAATAAATCTAATACATATTCTAAGTCGTGCTTTCGAGACACGGAAAACGCAAGTTGAATTTTGTCAATCGGCCCAGTAGAACGGGAGAAATAGAAAATGCATTTATGAGAACCAACTTCAAACTAACCAATTTTGGTATTTCTTACACGAAAGTTATTTTGCCGACTTTTTGAACATTATTATTATTGGTTATCGGGAAATCTTGGATTCTGATTGTACTATTTTCAAGACAAGTTATTTAATAAGCTTCTATATTTTTTTATTCATTTAAGCATACTGCTGAAGATTACTCTGTATTTTGCTCAATATTTGAAAATATGTAAATAGCAAATATTGTTAAGACACAATAACACGCCGAATAAATACTAATTCAGAAGTCAAACAACAAAAATCAGCGTTAATTTACAAAATTTTCACAGGACTAGTTTCGATGGTTTTACCGAACCATCATCTTCAGCTGCAAAACCGCAAATGAACAAGATAGGAAATAATGTTTAGATAAGATAAGAAAGCCTGGACAAGAATAAGCAAGTGGCGCCATCTGTTGGCGAAACCAGAACTAAAACATAATTTCTCTAAAAGCCGAAGGCAAATTTGGATTGGAATTAGGATCGTTAACTAGAACAGAAAGATTTTTATGAATGTGAAATGCCTCTAGAAAATCCAGTTCTCCAATGGAAGATGTTTTTTGAATAATTTTGGCAGCAGAAAAATTGAAAGTGTGATTTTCGGACCAACAATGTTGAGCAACAGAAGACTTCTGTGTTTCCTTTTTTCTAACATATGCCTCATGTTCATTGACGCGAAATTTTAAGGCTCTCTTAGTTTGGCCAATGTAAATTAAACCGCACTGGCAAGGAATCCTATAAATACCCCAGGAATTCATATCCAGAATGGGGTCCTTGAGTATAGAAGTTGGAATTTTATTGATGGGAGAGTAAACAACCCGAAAGTTAAATTTCTGCAAAATATGTGCAACTTTATAGCTAATTGATGGAAAGAAGGGAATGACAACAGAATTTGGCTTTTAGTGTGTTGAGATGAGAATTTTTTAACTGCTTGATTAATAATGTTGGGTGAAAAGCCCCTGTCAATAGCTATTGCTTTTAAATAATTTAGTTCTTCATCAAGGGCTAGTTTGGAGGAGCAAACTTGAAGAGCACGGAAAACATAGGAATAAAATGAAGCTAACTTTTGTTTAGTCGGATGACATGATTTAAAGTGTGGTGGAAGGCAAACCGATGAAGGTTTATGGTAAACTGTAGTACTGAAGTTGGATGTGTTACGTGTGACCAGAATGTCGAGAAACGGAAGAGAATTGCAAGTCTCAAGTTCAAAAGTGAACTGAATAGCAGGATCAATAGAATTCATTGTTGAAAGAACTCTATTTAAATCATCTTTATTACCTTCAAACAGGGTAAAAGTATCGTCTACGTAGCGGAACCATGCCGGGAAGTTTAAAGTTTCAAATAATTTTGATTCATAATAATGCATGTAGATATCAGCCAGGATGGGACTGAGGGGGCTTCCCATGGCTAATCCCTCAGTTTGCTTGCAATATTTATTTTGGAAAACAAAATGTGTTTGTTTCAAACAGAGTTGAGGGAGAGAAATTAGCTCATCAATTTCGATGCAAGAGAAATGAAATTCGCGAAGTCTGGTTTCTAGACATCTTAATGCACCCTCCACTGGGACATTGGTGAATAATGATTTTACATCAAAAGAAACCATGAGTAAATTACGAGGAGAAATGTTTTTAACCTTTTTTACAAACTCTATTGAATTTTTTATGGTGTAAATGTTATTGTCTAATAGAGTGGAAAATCTAGAAACTAAATATTTAGCTAATGGATACGAGGCAGTACCTAAATTTGATACAATAGGGCGGAAAGGAATACCACTTTTATGAATTTTGGGAAGAGCATATAATCTGGCACAATTCGCAACAGATGGGATAAGCGAATGTTTTAAGTTGCTTGAAATGATTTGCGAAGATTTGATCGCAGTTTTTATTTTGGATAAGTCCGAAGGTGAAGGATCTTTAGAGATCGGATTATATGGTCCTTCGTTTAAGAGTTTAGTGACACCATCGATGTAAGTGTTCTTATCCATGACGACTATCTGGCCACCTTTGTCGGCCTTTGAAATGACAATATCCGGGTTAGAATGAATCTCGCGCATTGTAGCTCTTTCTCTTGCAGTTAGATTTGGTTTCAAAGGTTTATTATTGAATTTCACATTATGAGCGATAAGATGCCTAATCATTTCTTTCTGTGAATCTGAAACTTTACTGAACTTGAAAACTTTTTCGATAGGAGCCAAAATCTTTGGAATCGAGGGTTTACAGGTTTGTGAGAAGTTAAAATTATATTTTAGAATTCTCTCTTGTTCTTCTGAAAGACTAACATTAGAAATATTAACTATTGGCTTGATGTTTACAATGGGAAGATTTTTTGAACTACTTGGACTGGAAGACTGTAAAAGAAGTTTTTCGAATTTAACTGCAAGGGTGTTTTTATGACGGTTAACTGCATTCTCCGTTCTAGACCAAGACTTTTGTTCAAGGGCAGTGAATTTTGGAATTGTGCCAGATTATATGCTCTTCCCAAAATTCATAAAAGTGGTATTCCTTTCCGCCCTATTGTATCAAATTTAGGTACTGCCTCGTATCCATTAGCTAAATATTTAGTTTCTAGATTTTCCACTCTATTAGACAATAACATTTACACCATAAAAAATTCAATAGAGTTTGTAAAAAAGGTTAAAAACATTTCTCCTTGTAATTTACTCATGGTTTCTTTTGATGTAAAATCATTATTCACCAATGTCCCAGTGGAGGGTGCATTAAGATGTCTAGAAACCAGACTTCGCGAATTTCATTTCTCTTGCATCGAAATTGATGAGCTAATTTCTCTCACTCAACTCTGTTTGAAACAAACACATTTTGTTTTCCAAAATAAATATTACAAGCAAACTGAGGGATTAGCCATGGGAAGCCCCCTCAGTCCCATCCTGGCTGATATCTACATGCATTATTATGAATCAAAATTATTTGAAACTTTAAACTTCCCGGCATGGTTCCGCTACGTAGACGATACTTTTACCCTGTTTGAAGGTAATAAAGATGATTTAAATAGAGTTCTTTCAACAATGAATTCTATTGATCCTGCTATTCAGTTCACTTTTGAACTTGAGACTTGCAATTCTCTTCCGTTTCTCGACATTCTGGTCACACGTAACACATCCAACTTCAGTACTACAGTTTACCGTAAACCTTCATCGGTTTGCCTTCCACCACACTTTAAATCATGTCATCCGACTAAACAAAAGTTAGCTTCATTTTATTCCTATGTTTTCCGTGCTCTTCAAGTTTGCTCCTCCAAACTAGCCCTTGATGAAGAACTAAATTATTTAAAAGCAATAGCTATTGACAGGGGCTTTTCACCCAACATTATTAATCAAGCAGTTAAAAAATTCTCATCTCAACACACTAAAAGCCACACTCTTATTTTAGGAGATTATAAAAATTCTGTTGTCATTCCCTTCTTTCCATCAATTAGCTATAAAGTTGCACATATTTTGCAGAAATTTAACTTTCGGGTTGTTTACTCTCGCATCAATAAAATTCCAACTTCTATACTCAAGAACCCCATTCCGGATATGAATTCCTGGGGTATTTATAGGATTCCTTGCCAGTGCGGTTTAATTTACATTGGCCAAACTAAGAGAGCCTTAAAATTTCGCGTCAAAGAACATGAGGCATATGTTAGAAAAAAGGAAACACAGAAGTCTTCTGTTGCTCAACATTGTTGGTCCGAAAACCACACTTTCAATTTTTCTGCTGCCAAAATTATTCAAAAAACATCTTCCATTGGAGAACTGGATTTTCTAGAGGCATTTCACATTCATAAAAATCTTTCTGTTCTAGTTAACGATCCTAATTCCAATCCAAATTTGCCTTCGGCTTTTAGAGAAATTATGTTTTAGTTCTGGTTTCGCCAACAGATGGCACCACTTGCTTATTCTTGTCCAGGCTTTCTTATCTTATCTAAACATTATTTCCTATCTTGTTCATTTGCGGTTTTGCAGCTGAAGATGATGGTTCGGTAAAACCATCGAAACTAGTCCTGTGAAAATTTTGTAAATTAACGCTGATTTTTGTTGTTTGACTTCTGAATTAGCAAATATTGTGTCAATTGTGTCCAAAAGTTAATCTGCTGTTTGAGCTGAATGTGTTAAATCTGCATTAAAAGCTGATGAAATTCCTTGCATGTTGGAAGGAAGCCTTAATTTTCGCAAGTTTTTTGCAAAACGTGTTTTGTTCAATGATAAATCTTTGATTTGTTGCAAAAGGAAAGTAGGTTTTTCTTTTGTTACCTTGTTGTAAGTCTGAGAAAAATTTATGGATTTGTTGAATTTCAGAGTCGAAATTTCTTTATTTGTCTGTTTTTTAAAGGCAAATGTTTGTTGTTTTCACGATTTGTTAACTGGCAGAAGGCGCACACCCAACACTGACGTTGGAAATTGCGTTGGTTTTTCTTTTGTCACCTTGTTGTAAGTCTGAGAAAAGTTTATGGATTTGTTGAATTTCAGAGTCAAAATTTCTCTATTTGTCTGTTTTTTAAAGGCAAATGTTTGTTGTTTTCACGATTTGTTAACTGGCAGAAGGCGCACACCCAACACTGGCGTTGGAAATTGCGTGGGGTGACTATGTCACCCTAATCAGTTTCATTAGGGAAAAGTGTTATATATTTTATAGAAACCATTTCATCATAAACAATAATTGCAATATTTCATTTAGAAACTATACTTCTTTACTTAAAAAAACTTATTTCAATATTTAAGAAAAAATTCTATTCAAATTAAGTATATACCTAATCAGTGGTCAGAAGCTAACATACACTTCTGGCAAACATAGGAAGAATGAATTTTACATAAAAAATTATCACATATTTTTTTTCAAGAAATTGTAGTTTTATTGTCTTTGGATCTTGGACACATAGCACGGGTGCTGTATCACTACATAGTATAAAACAAAGTCGCTTTCTCTGTCCCTATATCCCTATGTATGCTTAAATCTTTAAAACTACGCAATGGATTTTGATGCGGTTTTTTTTAATAGATAGGTTTATATGTATAATAACATCCATTAAATAGTGGAGAAATACTGTTATTTTTTAGGTTTCTAATGTGATGTCGTAAATAATTACATTTTTTCCACTTGCATTGCTAACACAGGCTGAACCCTACGAGATTTATGAATATAATATACTAAGTTTTGTACACATTGAAAAGGTCTACAGATTTAAAAATTGTGGGACGTAGCGTTTGCGGCGGTACCGGCCGGCCGGGCTGGCGGGAGCATGCCTATAAATAGCGCGTCGGAGGCCGCGGTTCTCCCTATAGCACTTTGAATTTAGCAGCAATCGGACGCGTTTATTATCGGAGCTGTTTAGCGAGGAAAATAACAATATACTTAATAAAAACGTGCTTTTCAGCGCGACAACGTATCAGTTAGGCAATCACTGTACTACGCATTCACTAATGACAAGAAAGCTGTGAACATTGTATATAAAGACATTCTGTAATATATTAATTGTTGTAAAAATAAAATAAATAGGTAAAAATGTAAAAAGTAAATAAATAAAAATGTAGTGTATGAATTTAGATATTCCAAAGATAGCAGGAAATCTTTATGGTATAGGGAAAGGGGAATTGTTTTACTCCAAATTTAATACTTGCGGGCCACGGGCAGCAATGAATAAATCAAAACTAGGATCGATTTTAATAATTTTTTCAGTGAGTGACATAGGCTATATATTTTATACCCGTGCGAAGCCGGAGCAGTCGCTAGTAAGAGATATGCCAATTTTTTTAGGAATTTTCTACTATTTCGATATTGTAAGCGAGGGGATTTGTTGAGAATAAGGCAACTCGGGTATTTATTGCAGTGATGTTCAGCACAGTAAAAGACGACCATCGGCCATCTGTTGGTTTTTCGAGCTGTCGAATATAATAACATTTCATCAACTTTATCTACACCACCTTTTGTTGCATTATGAAAGTAAATTATTTCTTGTTTCTTCGTATCATCACTTTCATCAGTGGCGTTATCGCAATGCATTGTAGATAACAAAGCTACACATTAAAATTTTTTAGGCACATACGATACTAGTGTTGCATTCTTTTTGAACCCAAATATAGAAGAATAAACGTTCCTAGCTTTTGTTTCGGTGAACTTGGTGGGAATTTCAGCCTTGTTTCTGTTCAGGGTTCCTACAATAGTTAACTTCTTTGATAAAAGTTCTTTTGCTAGAAGATAACTCGTATACCAATTATCCATTGTTACATTTCTGCCCAAACAAAGGGGTGCACACGTGTTTTGTAATTTCAAATGGTGAATTTTCAACTCTAAAGGGACCTTTGGACTGTTGTCCTGCGTATATCTCCATGTTATAGCTGCAGAAAGTTCTTGAATCTACTAAGGCAAATATTTTGATTCCATACTTCGCTGGGTTGCTGGGTATATATTGACAAAAGGAACACCACCCTCAAAATTTCTCTAATCTTTTCTTTGATAGTAACATATTCACCAATAAGGCAATTTTCATTGAAATCGGTAAAAAATTCTCTCGCAGCCGCCAGTTTGTCCAATTTTTCCGAGCTTCACGATTGGTCACATTGCCTAACCATAGACACCTAGAAGAAAATTAAATCTTTTATATGACACTGTGTTCCATAAAAATTTCAATGCCTGATCCATCAGTAGCCCACAAATCTTGCGTATTTGTATGTGACGATTTATGCAAGCCGCACAGATGTAAAAGCCCAAAAAGTGCTGTAATTTCCACATCATTTGTCGTTTTGGCATCCCGATACCTGGCGTAATTTACCGATATTTTTTCAATATAAATATTTGTACACTCTACAGTGGATCATATCATGTTAGCATTAAAAAACAATTCCCAACTTTCTAGAGGCTCCGTTATATTGCGTGCAGTTCCTTTTAATCCTGGGAAATGAGTTATTTGAAAAGACGTTTTAACTTTTTGATTTGGTTTTCCTTTCTGCAAAACTCTTATTTTTGCTAATAAAAATACTTTTTACTAAATCAGGATTTCCGTCGTCTTCATCATTCTGCTCAAATTCACTTTCGCTGTTGTAAGAACTGTACAGTGGTGGCCAAAATTGTGGACACTTTTGGAAATTTTTATGTTTTTGAACTTTGTATGCTTATAGAAAATGTTACGTTTCGCAAAATGCAAACTTGTATATATCATTTTAAAAAGAATTTATTACTGAATTCAATACAAAACACATAATTCAATTATTTGCAATACAAAAAAGTTATATGTACTTTAATATAAATAAAAAACACAGTTATGAAGTGGTTTGTAATGTCTAGCTTTCCTGGCCAATCATTGTTCTTGTTCTGAGAACCAATCAAATGTTAGTAACTGCCAGTAGAAGCTGACATCATGTTTACACTTGAAACAATTCATTATTTTGCTTTGCTGTGTAGAAGGAGGACCTGTTTTTTATACACTGCAATTACAAGTAGGAATTTTTGTAAAAATTTTTAATATTTAGTCAAGAAGCAATGACATCAAATAAAAGAGTAGATTGGACACCTAGAAAGAGATGTAATATTATTGTGTTACAAGAAAGTGGTCTTTCCTATGCTGAAATTGCAAGACAGGTGGGTGGTTCAGTGACTACATCTGGAGTCTGAAAGTTTTGTTTACGATATCAGGAGACAAATTCGATAAAAAAACAAAGAAGGAAAAGACCGAAAAAGGTGCACCACATCGATTGATGACAGAAGAAAAAAAAAGACTATGTCTCCAAGATAGAAAAATGTCTTCAGTGGCCATCAGAAGTGATCTGAATGATGCTGGTGTTTCTGTCAGTTCAAGAACAATCAGGAGAAGATTAACAGATGTTGGACTGAGAGGTAGAATTCCATGAAAAAAGCCTTATCTTAATTTTCAGCAACAACAAAAAATAAATAAATAAATAAATAAATAAATAAAGACTACAGTGGGCAAAGGAACGCATTAATTGGACAGATGATCAGTGGTCACAAGTTATATGGAGTGATGAAACTAAGATATCGTTATTCGAGAGTGATGCGTGAAAATATGTAAGACGTATAGGAGAAGTGCTACATCCTGACTGCATTCAAGCAAATGTGAAGAATCCAGTTAGTGTTATGATTTGGTCATGCATGTCAGCAGATGGTATTGGTCGCCTTCATGTTATCGATGGGATACTGAATGCCAGAAAATACATTGACACTATTCTAGAACCAAAACTTCTACCTTCCATCAGAGATCTGTTTCCCAACAATGTTTCGTTTATTTTTCAGCAGAATTCTGCTCCTTGCCACACGGCCAAAATATCGAAAGAGTGGTTTCGTACAAAGAGAATTAAATTGTTGTCATGGCCAGGAAATAGTCCTGACCTCAATCCTATCGAAAATTTGTGGCAGCGTTTGAAAACTCTTGTACGAATGAGGTGCCCATCAAATAAAAGGGAACTAATTGAGGCTATAATTGTTTCCTGGCATCATGTAATAACGAAAGAAGAGCTTAAAACTCTTGTTAGCTCAATGAAACGTCGATGTGAAGCTGTAATAAAAAATAAAGGGTACCCTACTAAGTACCGATAACTCACTGCAGTCATCACTATCTAATGTACATCGATAACTATTATCATTATCTTTTTTTTTGTATTGCAAATAATTGAATTTTGTGTTTTGTATTGAATTCAGTAATAAATTCTCTTTAAAATGATATATACAAGTTTGCATTTTGTGAAACGTAACGTTTTCTATAAGCATACAAAGTTCAAAAACATAAAAATTTCCAAAAGTGTCCCCAATTTTGGACACCACTGTATTTGATTGCAGTGAAGCACTCCAGAGCTATCTGTCTTAAAAGGATGGATGCCTTCGTGGAGGACTTTCTAAGGGAAACCAGCTCGTATACACATTATACATGGGGAAAATCATGAAGCGTTCGTGCAGCCAGCCCGTTCCGGGATTCGATTCGAACAAACTCAGCAATTTCAAGGCGAGCAATGGCAATACTGTATGGGGTGGAGAATTATCTCCTGCATGTGAGACTGTGTATCGGAAATTCTCAAGATACTATGCTTTTTTTAAATTATTTTGTGATATTGCTGTTGAATTGAATTTTATGGTAAGTGCAAGGACCATGATATTTAATAAATAAAGGTAACACACAAAACATTAAAAAAAAAAATGCCCCTTTGGACATAGTATAAAATCTGAAAGCGTTCAGATTTTTTTAAATAATTTTAATGTGTTGAATAACTTTCTTAAACTAAAAGTAAACAAATTACAAAAATGTTTACACGTGGAACAAAATGGCAGGATAAATAATGACAATGATCTTTTTTGTCTTTTATTTATTAAATTTTTTAAGCATATAGAAAAATTACATATGTATTTATTTGAGTTATTATAAGTTTCTTTATATCTTCCTACTACTTTCATCTGCAACACTCTATGGCATTTCAATTTTGCTAATATTTATAAATTTGGTGGAAAATTGCTAGAAAATATCTTTATAAAAAGTATAGATGCTTATTGTTTAGTCTGGTTCATTTTTAAGACTTATTTTCAACTGTGGAAAGAACATTGTTCGCATCTAAATTTATTCCCAAACAAAACAATTATTCTTACTGCAAAAATTTGTAATTGCAGGTATTTATTTTTACACGAGTACGAAAAAAGTTTAATCAAATTTATATCTTCAGATCTTTGAATAAGATCTATATCACACTGTAAATTAATTCGCTCTCTTTGCATATTTTTTTGGGGCGATTGTTTATTTTTAAGTGATGAAAATAATGTAAATTTGATGTAAAAATCATTAAAATCCTAAAACTTTTTAAAAACTTTTTCTATAATAATTACTGTCATAATGCCAATTAATTTACAGGAAATGTACTTGTGAACCACTTAAATTTGTTTTGGGGCCCACATACAGGCTGTGGGCCCCAAAAGTGTGATAATTTGAGCAACCCACCGCCATAGTAATTATATTAATGTTGCTTATTTAATATTAATTTTACTTATTTGACATTAATATTACTTATTTTAGCTTATAATAATGCTACTTTTTTACTTGTAGTTAATATTACTTATTTTAGCTTCTTCAGTTACATTTCTTTTAACTTCAAATTTATTTCCACTTCTATTAATTGTATATATAATGTTTCCAGGTTTTGTTCATAACTTGAGCTTTAATTTTTGTCAAAATTACTTTTGAATCACGATCAGCTATTTTTGGTACTGACAGTAAAATTTCGTTTACATTTGGTGCTTGAAAATTTGTTTGTTTGCTTGCATGTGTGTGTAAGCTTCAATTTTAACAGTCATTATTGGTTATCCCTCATCATTATAACTTTTTAATAATACTCCTTCACTTCTTACCATGCAAGATGGGTTCCTGAGTCTATAATGCATTTATTTTTAATTTTTATTTATTTCTCTTGTTCTTCTATTTCATTTCCCATATCTTATCATTTCTGTCCTGATTAAAAAATCAAGTTTCTTCTATTTCCTTAAATATTTTGCAGAAACATGTTGCCGGTTCAGATTTTTCTTCCTTGCTTGCCATTCTAGCAGTTTTATTTGTTAACCCTTTGAGAGGCGGTACATAAAATAATATTAATTGTGGTAAAATTTTGTATGAACTATAACTTATGGACCCTAAGGATACAAAATTGAGACTTAAAAAAAGTCTATAGCGAAATCCTGAATTTTTATACCAGTGCCTCTCTAAGACATTTTTTTTCCCAGGTAGCTGACAGTTGTTAATACTTGTTTTATAACTTTTGTGTACTTTTGATGTGTGTCTGTAGAGATGAATGCTTGAATATAGTTATGTAAATCTGAAAACACAAATTTTTAAAATTTCAGTAGAAATTCATATTTTTATGCACTTTGATGATGCAACCCAGCTGAACATACTTATGTAAAATATGGGTAAAAAGCTTTTGAACATGATTTAAATTCAGTATTATTATTTTATAAAAAAATTAGCAAATATAATACTGCATGCGTAAATTATTCCATTCTCTAACTGAACTAGTATAATATTACAAGCAGATGTAACTCAGCCGAACAATAAAAAAATAAAAAACTGAAACAGTACGATTCAGCTGAGAAAGTATGCTGCATTTTTGAAGTTATGTTTTATGCTTTAGATAATATGTAAAAAAACATGCTTCATGCTATGATACCAATAATCGCCCCCCCCCCTCCTCCACGCACGCACACTTTAGATTATCAAGGACCGTAAGGTTCCCTTTTATATTTTTTGTAAATATAGGTTGTAATATACCTTTTTTTTTTTTTTTTTTCAGGAAGAAATGCCATTAAACATTTTTATTATTTGATACACCTTAAAGCTCTTATTCCGATTTTCAATCCCTACGGTCCTTGATAATCTAAAGTGTGCATGTGTGGAGGAGGGGGGGGCGATTATTGGTATCATAGCATGAAGCATGTTTTTTTACGTATTATCTAAAGCATAAAATATAACTTCAAAAATGCAACATACTTTCTCAGCTAAATCGTAGGTGTTTCATTTTAAAATTTTTTTATTGTTCGGCTGAGTTACACCTGCTTGTAATATTATACTAGTTCAGTTAGAGCATGATAAAATTTACGCATGCACGCTTCCTAGGGGCTTCTTTTCAACTTTTGGATAAATTTTATTTTGCATTCAAAATGGGCCTTAGAAATATTTCCTCTCTTTTCACCAACTATGAAAATTTATTTCTGAAACAACCTATTTGTATCCTAACCCAGAGGGCAAATTTCTCTTGCCTTCTTTAGTCTTTCATCTGAAATTAACAAAGAATTAAAAAGAATTTCCTTAAAGAATAGAATAAAGAGCATGCTTTCAAATCAGCAGTTTTTGTGATTACACTATGTGATGGACCTTAAGTGCATTTCCATTTTAAGTGAGCTTTTCCTTTGTGTGATCTTATCACACCACACAGAGGGAAGAAGGCGTGACTCCCGGATGACAAATTAGTTGTCAATCACCTCTTTTCATTTTTCTTGCATTCTAGGATTTTGGAAAACAGGAAGCAATGAGTGTCTTTTGGGGGCTAACGTGCCACATTTAACCCCCATAATTGTGTACAGTTTTGACCCCAGACAGCAATTTTAAAATCGATGAGTCTTTCTCTTTTGAAACGTATAAGTGCTGAAATAAAAGTTTTAGCAAAACAGAGACGAATGAAACTCGAGTGGAGTAAACAAAGAATAAAAAGTAACTAATATACTTGTATTTAGTCTTAGTGCAGGGTCAATAAACTCCCCATCTCTTCATGGACATAATATTGACTCCTAAATAACTTATAAATTAATCATAAAAAATTATCACATCATAAACTGTTATACTATAAAGAAATCCTGTCATGTCGCAGAGTAGAAAAGGAGAAGACTGGTGCTGCCATTCTTGGTATGGTACCTTCAGTGTGGGCGCCTGTATATATTATACACCAGTTTTAAAATCGTATAAATAATCTTCTGTTAATTATCACTTCTGACTGAAGTAAATATATAAGATTCAGCATGTGTACGTCATATATTTGCAGATTTTGAATTTTTTCTTCCCCTCCAATAGAATTTATCAATTTAAGCATGATACCTTAGAACGAGGTATATTAATTTCATAACTGCAAAATATTGAACATTCATAGCGTGGTGCTGCCATTTAGAATCAAAAGAAAACATTAGAAACTTATGATTATAGCTTTTGATGTTGAAAAATTAGCATTTTTTAGGAGGTTAAAAAATTGACAAACAACTGGTATATACTGGTGCCTTTCAAATGGTTAAAAGTCATGGCTTTCTGTGTCCTTTTGGTTTTCTTATTGTATTTTTTTAAATTGTGGCTTAATTTTCTACAACTAACATAAAGCATTTTATATTGTCGCAGTATTCTTTTCATAAATGTCCTAATTTTCCACAACTGAAACTTCTTTTTTCATAATATTCCAATCTTGTCCAGCCCCCCCCCCTTTTTTTTTTTTTAAGAATATGTTACTGTTTCTTCTCTTTATTTTTGTTTCTGTTTATTTTTTATTTATTCTGTTTTAAAATTAAAAAAATAGAGTGATGGCTAAATGAATTTCGGACTTTAATAACAAAAACAGTAAAGTGAACTTATGTACGTCTTTTTGTTTACATAAACATTTTTAGAATGACAGAAATAATATTGATGCCAGAAAAAACATAGTAATAATAAAACATAGTATATTTCATAAAACATAGTAATGCAACAAAACAATGATGCAACTGAAACTGCACATAACATCAATTAAATGCTCGATTCTCAACAGCCTCCTTCTAGCATGAAAATAGTCATTTTTCATATAGATTAATCTTTACTTATTGACTGTTTTTACACCAATCAACTTCTTCTGAAAATGAAACTGAGTTGCTGGAAGCGCCTTCGTCAGAATGTCTGCTCGTTGTTCATTACTTCTGACATAGCCTAATTGAAAATGTCCCTTCGAGAACTAATCTTGCACAAACTTGTACCTTTGGTCAATGTGCTTTGTGCGTGCGTGGAACATTGGATTTTTGATGTACTTGATAGTACTCTGATTATCAATTTGTAGGATAGGCAATGAGACATTATTAGCTATGTCACTGAACAAGCCCTTCAACCATATTGGGTCTTTTGTCGCATCAGCTGTTTCCATGAACTCTGCCTCTGTCATCAAATTGGATATGGCCTCCAGTAGCTTGCTTCGCCACGTAATTGCACCTACACCATAGAAAGAAATATCACCTGTTCGAGACCTGTGTGTTTCTGCACAGCTGTTGTTATCTGCATCACTTAACATCAAACTTTTATCATCTTCATTATTGTACACAATGCCGTGTCCTGTGGTATTGTGAAGGTATCTTAATGTTGAGTGTACAATTTCTCGATCACTCTCTGTAGGATTGTTCAGCTTTCGAGATATCAAACTCACTGCATAAGCAATATCTGGCCAAGTCCCCATCGCCAAGTATAGCACACTGCCAACTACTGATTGTTATGGAATTACACTGCTGAGAAGCTTCGCCTCCTTGATCTTGATCATGCCATAGCCATTTGATTAAACATAGTCAACCTTGAGATTCGACTTCTTTACTGGGATGTGTGATGTCTTAGCATCTCCATATCGCTCTATCTTTCTTGTAAATGCTTCTTGGTGCAGGAAGAGGGAGCGGTCTTTCAAACATTCAACTTGTAGATCAAGGAAACAATTTAACGTCGTTACTCGAATCTTAAAATGTTGCTTGAGCTCGCCCATAAATTTGAAGAATGCTGCTTTGGTCCTGAACAGCGACAATTCCATCATCAACATAAATCGCCATCACGATCTTATGTCCATAATCATTTCGTAGGAACAGGCGTTTGTCGGATTTACTTTGGATCCTGCCATGTTTCTTTAGCACGTCAGTAAGCTCACCATTTCTACATCGTCCAGCTTGTTTTAAGCTGTATAAAGGTCGGAACATCTTGCATACGTGCTTCCGTCGTTATAACCTTCAGGTTGATACATGTACACTAATCAGTTAGATCACCATAAAGGAATGCTGTCTCCACGTCAATTTAGTACAGTCAAAAGTCGTTAATTCGGACACCCATAATTCGGAATGATCTATAATCCGGACCTCAAAACTAAAAACTTTCTGCGCATGCACCGCGTTGACACATGCGCATAGGTGTTTACGCGTGCGTGTAAGACCTTTCATGACTGCGCATATGAGCGTGCGCAAGTGCAGAATACGTTTTCGCGTGCGCGTTTTATGTATAATGGACGTATAAGCTAAATAATCATCTATTTCAGTTAATGTTGATGATTGCGTTGTTCCTTAATTTTCAAATTGGATCCGGCTTATTATTTTTTGCAGACTGTAAGAGCAATTTTATAAAAGTAAGTTTAAACTTTCGATTATATCAAATAGAATTTCCGATATATATTTGTTAATATGTAAAGGATCTAAAGCGAAAGTATGTTTTGAAATCCGAAATCTGTTTATCAATTTCACGCTGCTCGGCGGGGGAACGCCGCGGCGGGCGCGTAATGAATTGGAAGTTGATCTGTCAGCACTATCCTTATCTTCAGAGCAGATATTTTTATTTTATTTGGCTTATAATTCCTTATCAAATGTAGTATTTCATCTCGATGTGCTCCGTCTTTGATATGATTTAAAACAAGTTCCTCGTCATTATAATTCGCTTCCGATAGCGAAGAAAGTAACAGAGGTTATTGAAAACGAAAAAATTTCGATTGACAAATTAGTCAGTATTCTCGACACAGCAATTATAGGACTTGAACAGCGGAACTTTGTAACTGAACAAGAAATTATGTCTGTTTAATAGAATTAAAGAGAAAGTATTATCACATGAAACGAAGCAAAACTTAAACAACTTACATTGAAAGAAATGTTTAATAAAGTAAACAAATAAATATTAAGCTTTTTCTTTTTGCAAATTTTGATACGCTTTAGATCATAATTGTTCTTTATTTCATAAATTACGGTTTCATACTTTTAATTTTAGAATTTCTGCATGCCATCTTACGAGATTTAAACTGATGATCTATAATCCGGAAAAATCGATAATCCGGAATCGCCGAAGTCCCGACGAGTCCGGATTAACGACTTTTGACTGTATAACTTGAGATTCTCTTTGGCTGCCATTGCAATTAGAGCTCGAATAGTGTCATGGCGACACAGCAGTCTAAATGTGTTCTTGTAGTCGATATTCACTGTCTGCATGTACCCTTTTGCTACTAAACAGGTCTTAAATCTCTCAATTGAGCCATCGGGATTTGTCTGTACTCTGTAAACCCAGCGATTGTTGAGAACTGTATGTCCGTTAAGCTGCTCAACAAGTTGCCATGTTCCATGTTTGGAATGCAAAGCCATTTGTTCGTCCATGGCTTGTTTCTAGTCGGTGTATTCAGGAGACTTCGTTGCTTCGTCATATGTTGTAGGCTCTTCCAACTTCAGAATGCTATTCTACATGTCGTAGTCGTTAAATCCGGCAGGCTGTTGGATAGTTGAACAGTCTCGCAATGTACGCGCTGTCATCTGTGTTGGTTCATCTTCATCAGTGCACAGATCACCAACACCCTGTATGTCTGCATCATTGTATGTATCCTCCAAAATAAACTTCATACCTCTTGATAGACTGGTGTTAAATGCTATTTTTGATGTTGGAAAGTAGGGCCAATTTGCTGTTCATTGAAAACTACATTGGCACTTTTTATCATATCATTCCTTGATGGTATGAAAATGCGATACCCATCGTCATCACAATAACCAACCAAATAGCCTTTTATAGCCTTATTATCTAATTTACCTGTGTTGACATTTGGTACATGTACAAATGCAGCTGATCCAAAAACATGAATTCTATTGCTTGCCGGCTTGCGTCCAAACCATTTCTCAAATGGAGATTTTCCGGTAGTCTTACTTGGTCCAGTTCGATTGAGAATATAGGCAGCTGTAGATGCTGCTTCTGCCCATATGAACTGCGGTAGGCCTGAATCCTTGATCATAGTGTGAACTGTATTCATTATTGTATGATTCTCTCTTGCAACCAATCCATTTTGTTCTGGTGTATATGACATAGTGATTCGCATCTTTATGCCTGCATCATCAGTCAGTTTCACCAATTTATCATTGTCAAACTCACAACCACGATCTGTGACCAATTCTTTTACATTTATACCATCTTTGTTGGTTTGAACAAGAAACTGTTCTATCTATATACAGTTTCTTGTTTATAGATAGAACAGTTTCTTGTTCAAACCAATTTTGGCGCAGGTACTGTTTCATGTACTGTATTCCTTGATGCCCAAGTCGTCAATGCCAAAGTGATAATGGCAATTTTCTCGTCGTCTTCATTGCCGCTCAAGAAAAGGAGTTGTTATTTTGTTGTCAACCAAGTAAGCTGCAGCAGCGCCGGACTTATCATTTTTCCTAGGCAGGGCAAAAACTTAAAACTGCCGCCCTCACTTATTTTTCTTTAAGTTTCTCTAACAAATTTCAATTTTTTTTAATAAACATGAAAATAGATAGGGTTGAGATAAAATGTAAAATCCATTTTATAGAAAGAAATTCTTTATGGGCCATTTTTGTTATAAAAGAAATATACATAACAAATTGTTTAGTTTCTTTACTTATGGCAAAGCATAAGAGGGCTATCTGCCTAAGAAGAGAGATGCCTTCGCTGAGGGCTTTCGAAGAGTAATTGGCTTGTATGCAAAAAACGCATGAGTGAAACGACAGAAACGCCCATAGATCCAGCAAATTCCCCGGGATTCTAACCCCTGACCGAACTACCAGTGTTCAGAGTTTACCGCTCAGCCGCTGGAGGCTCGACAGACGGTGTATTTAATTATGGCAAAGCACACTAGGGCTATCTGCCTAAGGAGAAGGAAGCCTTCGTGGAGGACTTTCTAAGGGAAACTGGCTGGTATACACGTTACACATGGGGAAAACCACGAAAACATCCATGCAGCCTGCCCGTTCGCGGGATTCGAACCTCGGACCGAACTACCAGTGTTCAGAGACTTTACGCTCGGCCGCTGGTGGGCGAAGGCTTTACATACATATCAAAAGTTACACGGATAAAAACCGTGCAAACCCTCCCAATGCAACTGTCTTTCCGGTGCAATGAAATAATCAAATTTACATTTTCCCTGAAATAGGCATTTTTTCAATATTTGCAGCAATAGTTACTCATACTAATAAATGATTCAATACAAAACACTAAAATAGTTCAGCATAGTACAAAAATGTTTATATGAAATTTTTAATTATTTAATAATGTGCACAGTAATCACACATTATTAAATAATTAAAAATTTCATGTAAACAAATCTAAGCAAATTACAAATCACTGATGCAATTGATTGAATAATTTTATACCAATTTCTCTATACTAACAGTAACTTTGACCTAGCATGTTAAAATTCGCAATGACGCCTTTATGTAAACTACTCAAGAACTCTATGATCTTCCTCACACTGCTCGATAGCATATATTTATTTATTCAATATATTTACATATTCACACTATTTTTGCACTGTAATAATCAAATTTACGTAGAAATTCTCTGAAATATGCAGTTTTGAAATATTTGCAACAGTAACTAGCCAAACTAATGGAAAATGATTCAGTCCTAAATACTAAAGCAGCTCAGCATAGTACAAAAAATAGAAATGACACATTACTAATTAATATATGAAACAAATATATACAAATCACGAATGCAATGGATTCAGTAATTAACACACCAATTTCTCGAAATTAACACTGATTTTAACTTAGCACTTTAAAATTTCATTTCACTATAACGCCTTTATGTAGACTACTCAAGAACTCTACTATCATCCTCACACAACCCGATAACAGTATAAATATTTACATATTCACACAAAAGAAAGAGCTCTTGGTTTGTATGTTATGGCAAAGTACCCGAAGGATATCTGTCTCAGCCAACTTGTTCGCCTGCGATTGAACCTAGCTTACAGTGGTTTTCAATTCGGTCACTAGTAGGAGCAAATTTTCAATATAAACTGGCTCGTACTCACATTACATATGAGGAAAAGCCACGAAAACTGTCATGCAGCCAAATCATTCTCTTGAAATTGAAACTTTGGTCAAATTACCAATGTTTAATGACTACCGCTTGATCTCTGGTGAACTCACAGCTCTTGAAATTAGTCTTATGAGATG
Organism: Stegodyphus dumicola; assembly: GCF_044657685.1. NCBI lineage: Eukaryota > Metazoa > Arthropoda > Arachnida > Araneae > Eresidae > Stegodyphus > Stegodyphus dumicola. The sequence goes on along the minus strand of NC_140772.1, from coordinate 61,683,119 downwards.
CTGTGTGTTAACAATATATTAAAGAAGATAGAAGGTACAATATTAGTAAATGCAAAAGTACGCTGAATATAGATTTACGTATCTGGTAAATAATTATATTTATCTCTATGCAATCATGAAACATATCAAAAAAATATAAAGGAAGAAGAAAATGTAATCAAAATATTAGGAGCATTTGCTATTATTTCTGGTATGGTTGAAAATTTTTATAAAAATTGCAAATGAGCTATACTATTAATCACGTTAACTTGTATTATAAATAGCGACAGTTAGAGATATTATTAGCATAACTCAGCGTCATCTCTCTTTAAAAATAGTTTTATTGAAACCTAAACCTAAACTGAAAAATAAGATGCATACTAACGATTCATCAACACGAAGACATTAGAAAAATCTTCTGTTAACTAGAGTTATGATGCAGAGCTTTCTAAAAATTATCATTTAAATACAAATTGGATGAATATAATACAACAATATACAAATTCATATATAGCAAAAAGAAAAGTATAGCAAAAGGAAATATATAATGCAAGTTTAAAAAGAAATGGGTGAACAGCACATTAAAAATTTTAAGCGGTGAATAGAAGGAAGTTAGAAATTTTTTGTATAATTATGAACATGTTTCATATGTTCATAATGATTAATTAAACGTGTATGTGTTTAATTAAATTAAATGTGTTTCATTGCATATCGGTGAGAGAAGTATTGGGAAACAAAATAAATTTTTTAGCATTTCTTATATTTCTTAAAATATGGAGTCTGTAAGAAAGTTAAGTAACTTCAAGTTCAGTGATTAAAAATTGGAAAAGTAAATAACAGCTTAATATGACATATATTATAACAATATTTGTATGAATTTAGAACTGTTTAATAAGGCGCATTTCAAGATTCAATGAAAAGAATTTTAAAATTAGATTAGAACTGTTTACCTAAAATGTTGAATTTGAAATTTAAGATCTAAGAAAATTCATAAATATTTATCTAGACAAAAAAAAAAAAAAAAAATTAAACTGTGTTACAAATTAAAATTAGTACCGTAGTATGTTCTCTTAAATCCATATTTGATAGGTTGATTTAACATATATAGTAGATATAAATATCAATTTCTTGTAGGTTCATTAATTTATCTGGTTTACATACATCAAAACTGATATATTAAACATTACCTCCAAAGTGAAGTTAAAAGTGGACAAGTAATGTTGAAACTAAATAGGAGAAAATTCAAATTAAACTCGGTTATTACACTTCTTAAAATTACATCAGTAAATATGGATGGTAATTTTAAGAAACACGATAACTCAGTTTAATTTCAATTTTTTCCTATTTAGTTTTTGACATTAATTGACCACTTTTAATTTCAAGAATTGGGAGATAATATTTTAGTACATTAACCCCTTCGAGCCGTGTAGTGAAAACGCGCGCTTATCGCGGAGGCCTGCAGTGTCTTCCGCGAGCGTCTCTCCAGGGCCAGGGGGCTTTTTTGCTACTAAGCCTAAATTGATGAAATTTCCGAAGTATCAATGCATTGTTTAATAATGCTCTATAGAGTATTTAAACGGCTTATGCTTTATAGATATTTATATATATATATACTTTAATTACCTTATTTCTTGTTTAAATGTATATTTTACACATTTTATTTTAATTACTCACCATTTTATGACTTTTAACATTATACATCTGAAAACTAAATATATTACTTTAAATTATCTTTTTGTATGAAAAATTTTAAAACAGGGATCTACACACAGTCCTACGTTACATTCCTTGAACTCGTAATAACTCATTTGCTGTTTTGGAGGATTTTTACGGGAATGTGAACAAACGAAGCATCGTCGTCTCATTTTCTTATCAGTGTCTTCTGAACAAAGTTTTGGAAAATGTCTTTCAGTTAATCTTTCAGAATCAATATCAGAATATCAGAATTTCAGAATCAATATCTGAAATATTTTGCATCATTTCTGCTATTTCATGCTTTGTTAAACATTTTCGACGCTTCGACATTGAAATGGTAAAAACAGAAAGAATTCACGTCTAACAAGATCTAATTATTTTCTAAAAACTGAACTTTAAACCGAAATACTCAACGCTTTAGGGCATATAAAACTTCTACTTACAATAAACAACTACCACTTGCACATAAAGTGCGATTTAAAGAGACGTCATAAATCACGCCATTCGGAAACATTTAGTTCCCCGTTTGTTTATATAATCAAAAACACGTGTATGTGAGTCATGCTTCTCTCATTTCGAGTAGAAGGTCTAATGTACATGTATCTGAAACCATATGGACATACAGTGCCATCTTGTGGCAGAAATTATAGTTTGAAAAACCTTCCAAGGTACTGACACAAATACGTGACAGTCGGTAGTAAACGCAACAATGCTCTGGCACGCCTGCGTGTCGGCCGGTAGATAAGTGTGTTCGTTGTTGGCACGTATACGTGACAGTCGGCGCGAAGGGGTTAACTATCGCTTTGCAAGATTTTAACTACTTAGTCCCAAATTTCTTCTTTATATAATAATTGTCAAAAATAACATATAGCAGCTAAAAGCTGCAACTTGAAAATTTTTTAATTCCTGTGGAGCATAAACAATTTCTGACTCATCATTCTTTATTATAAAAATATAATTGAGTATAAAAGAAAGTAATTCGTTTGTAATTCATAGTTTCTTCTTTGTGTGTCACCCTTTGTACATTAAAGTGAGGGACTGAAAAGTTGACCATTGTTAGTTGTGGAGAAGAATTCCATTGAGGTAGAAAATAATCTCCTTTCTTACCTCTAGAGAGAATTGAGGAGGGCTTCAATTAATTTCGCGAAGTTGGTATACGACCGGGCAAGACATTTTGAAGTGAGCTTGCATAAAAGGGGCAATAATCCCTTTTGGGAAGGCAAGTAAATGGCAGGGAAAAATCAAATGAGATTGGTCACCCCCCCCCAGATCTATTATATTTAGGCTGTGTTGAGTTGGCAGAGGCGCGAGCCTCGAGGACAGGGTCGTCTGACCTTGTCAGTGACGTCTGGAGTTCCTTGATTGTCATCTCTCTGATCTTATCTTTGCAGTCATATTTGGATGTACTTAGCATTCTTTTAATTCTTTGTTTCATTAAAATGTTTCTTAGTAATTAATTATAAATACTCTTAAAAGTGGTCTTTAAAATTACTAATATTGTATGAAAAATTGGACAGCATTCCAAATACGATCCAGTAACACGCTTGAATTTGCCACCCGCAGAAGTTACCGCCCGGGGCACAGACCCCAGATTGCCCCCCCTCTATATCCAGGACCGAGCAGCAGAACCACCTTGTGCCTTGACTGGTTTTGCACGTCCATTTGATGAACATGGGACCTCTAAAAGTATATTATCTGGGGTCTCCTTGCGAAAGAAACAACATATCATATCTTCTGAATCGCCAAAGTTTGAGATTCCTCACTTCATTGCCTTTGAAGCTGATAACAAATTTTTGCCAATTTCTGGTGCATACAGTACATCAGTGACCTCAATAGATTTTTGTATGTTTAAAACCATGTACACATGTCAATGTCCCCACAGCCATATGCTGGTATTGTCTGTTTGTTACCGACTGTGATTTCTGCTTGTTTGTTAAAGTGGTGGTACATCTTGAATTACTCTGCTAAATTTCTAACGTGTGATGTAGCTCCATCATCTTTGAGGTACACATTTAGGCCACAATCATCTTCTAGACAAGCAAATGCACTGCACTGAGTATTTGCAAAGAAGGTCTCTGTTTTGCCATTTGTCGGGGTTGGCATGTTGGGGAAAACTGGCCAAAATTTGCCAATGTGCCAGGGTTTATTGCAGTGAAAACAGATGCCATTGAAATCTTTCACACAATCACTGGTCTTAACTAAAGTCTGTTCATCGATTTGGCATTATTTGTTGTCAAGGGTTAGGGTTGGCTTCTGAGGTTTTTTACCACATTTCTTCTATTTCTTTCCACTGTGTTTTGCGCCATAATTAGCATTTGCCACGAATGTTATCGTACTTTCCTTTCTAAGCTCTTGATTTCTTTTTTGCAGTCACATGTTGATCTGTTCGATCAGTTTTTCTGGTGACTTTTCCATCTTTGGCATTGAGTCCCACTGTGTTTGGAACTTGAGATATTCGTCATCAGGAGGAATAGACTCGTGGTACCAGCAAAATCTGCGGCAAATTTCCTTCTCCGCTCAACTCTTGTTCATGTTGAAGATCCACCCACAATGTATGTAAACGTGCAAGTGATTGCATTACACTTTTATCTTTCTTGATACGAAAGGTGAAAAACTGTTACAGAATAGTGTCCAATTTCACGCTTAACACCTTCTCAAAATTACTTAATAACTTGTTCCATATCGCTAGTGCAGAATTACCATGTATATGGATCAAATTTAACACATTCGATGGCACATTTGTGTGAATGATCACAGCAGCTTTTGCATTTGCCTTTGCATATCCTTTTGTGCCTTCGTTGTACTCACATATCGTCTTTTCATTCGCAGCTTTTGCCAGTGCTTTTTGGCTGGACAAAGAATTCTCAAAGATGTACGCACAATCGTTGAGCACAAACAAAGAGTTTTGTACATTTCCAATCAGTCCAGTTGAATAAACCTTCCAATTTGGTACACTGGACAAAATTTTTAGCTTCCATATTATGTCATCATTAACCGGGAAATATGCAGCAAAAAAGATGTTGGCACACTGTAGCGTCTACCTATACACTGTTCAGGTGGAAGTGTTGAAATCAAAAACAAAAGTAAAAAAAATCCATGATTCAAATAAGTCATCATAGTCATCATTACTTTATTTGTGCAGTTAAATGTCGCTAAAACCAATAACCTATTATAAAATTAACAAAACAGAGTGATGGCCAAATGAATTTCAGACTTTAATAACAAAAAGATAAGAGAACTTACGTACGTCTTATTGTTTACATAAAAATTTTTAGAATAACAGAAATAATAGTGATGCCAGATGCATTAAAAAGTAAAATACAACAAAACGATAATGCCTCTGAAACTGACATAACATCAATTAAATGCTCGATTCTCAACATATTTATTTATTTTTCAATTTCTTCTTGCCCGAGTGCAGCTATATTATTTGCTCTTTTTGTTTTTAATAATTTTAACATCAGATTTAAATTTAAAAGTCTTTCTAACATGAGGTAAATTAATCCTTGAGCCTTTACTTCTTTTACCTGTTTGAGTACTTTTACTTTTCAAAACTATAATTCTATTTAAATCATCTGCAGATTCATCTTCATATTCAGTTTCAGTTGAGATAATTCTGTTCTACACATGGTTTCAATAGCTTCTATTTTTGGTTCCATTTCTTTTCTTTTCTTTTTTTTTTTTTTTTTTTTCTTTTTTTTTCCTTCTAGAGTTTCTTTGCATTCCTTTCAGTGTTATATTTTAAAGCTTGTGGAGTTATTGTAGTTTAATTTATTATATTTCTTTCTATTGCATTATTATAATTCCACATCTCTCAAGTTTTCACTTTCATAATTATCATCTCTTTTATACAGTTTCAGTGATTCATCTTCTTCTGGGATACTTCCTCAATAATTTAGACTTCATATTTCACTTTTGATTCTATTTGCCCATATAAGGTGATAATTATCAGTTAATACAATTTTCCTACGTGAGTCAAATTTATTACACAGTATCCATATTTTTCTTCTTTTATTTTTAGTATTTACAAATTATGTTGTAGGATTTAAAAGTTCCCGAAATGAGTCTATAGCATAAAAGTTTTTTGCAGTAGTGCGACTACGAGAACGTTTTTGTGTTACTACATTCTTCCCCTATTCTAAAGGTGGTTTGTCCCAAATCACATGGTCGAAAGCTCACAACTACAGTGTTTTTTGTAGGCAGGTGCATTTAGTAACTGGCAATAGAAAAAAATGGTGTTAGTTGAGCAGGAATCAATATCACATTTTATATTTGCTTGGGATAGAGTGCTATAGAGACTTTTGAAATGTTGAAGCATGTATACGGAAGTGAAACTGTATCGAAAATGCAAGCTTTTGAGTGATATCGTCATTTCAGAGAAGGCAGGGTAAGTGCTGAAGACGGTGAACGCTGTGGCCACACCGCACTTCCTGCATCGATGAAAATATCAAAAAGGTGTCTGCAGTGGTACGTGCGAACAGGCAGCAAACAATATAGCAGAATCAGTTGGGATATCAGAGCCCACATGTCAGTGACTAAGGATCTTAACATGCATAGGGTGTGTCAACACATCGTTGCCCGCATGTTAAACATAGCCCAAAAGCAAATTCGAAGGGAAATGGTGGGAGACTTAATCTCGGCTGAAGACCAAGATCCTTCCCTACTTGGCAGAATTGTTACTGGAGTCAAATGGAGTTTTTTGTATGACCTGTAAACCAAGAGAGCATCAGCAGTGTGGAAATTACTACTATCTCCATGGAAGCAGAAATTCCGCCAAGATCGCTCTAAAGGAAAGGTCATGCTATAAGTATTCTTCGATATCCAGGGCATTGTGCATCTGGAATTTATCCTTGAAAGACATACTGTGAACAAAGAACTCTATGTCAAAATTCTGAATTGTTTGCGTGAGTCGATCTGGAAGAGGAGACCAAAAATGTGGGCTGAGCAGTCATGGATGTTGTTGCAGGACAACGCTCCTGCTCACCGTTTCGTACTTGTCAGTGACTTGACTTTCGAAAACGAAAACAACTGTTTTTCCTCATCCTCCTTACTCACCTGATCTCGCACCCTGCAATTTCTTCCTATTTCCTGAGCTGGCAAGATGCTTGCAGGGTCGTCGATTTCAATCTTCAGATGAAGTTAAATTTGCATGGCAGGCTGAATTAAAGGACATGGCCAAAAATGGATTCCAGACATGCTTTGATGAACTTTACAGGTGTTGGCGTTATTGCACAAGGGTCTTATTTTGAAGGAGGATGTGTTTCTGCAATTTAATTCATAACATTTCTTATGTTATAGACTCATTCCAGGAACATTTGAATCCTACCTCATATATCTATATAAGTTTTACCTAACCAAAGATGAATAATGTTTTTTATCTTAAATGACATCTATGTACTATCTCTCAAAAATTTATTTTCAGAGATGACGACCATGCCTTGCTACCACATTTTCTTTTATTTTAGAAGTTTCATATTTCTTAATGTCAAATATTTCTAAAATAAACTTTAGAAAGAAACACATAAAGTAATTTCATTAAAGAACATCCACTATAGCCAAAACATCTTAAAACCAAAAACATCCTCAACTGATTCCAGATCTGAGAAACTAGTAGCGTCTGTCCCCAGCATATTATAGGTGTATTTTCCAGCATGGAACCTTTGTTGCGTGGCCAAAAAACATCTATGTATATTTGGCTTGTCAATGAATTAAAACTTCAGCGATGCATAAGTGAAATGCTGCAGGGTGTGTGAAATTTGTTAACTTTGTGCCCAAATATGAAAGCAGTCAGAGGTCATAGCTAGGGTTTTCAGCGCCTGGGGACAAATGAAGATTTCATGCCCCCTACTGCTTGCCAATAATAAAAAACATTTCATTCTAAAATTTCGCAATATAAATTTGGTGCCTCGTGGATACTGCGCCCAGGGACGGATGCCCCCTTTTTCTCCCCTTCTGTGAGCAGTCATTTACTGGGGACTTAAAAAAGCATATGAGGTGAGCTTTGTGCCCAAATATACAAGAATTTATTTACTGGGGACTTGAAAAAGGTGTGGAAATATATGATGTTATTTTTTCACTAGTGTTGATGTTTTTGAATTGCTTTAAATTAATGCTGTAGGTTTCTGTAATGTGTAATAATCAATTAGCATAACTGTATTTTACATTTATTTCCAAATGCATTTTTGTTTGCTATTTCACCTTATATTTACTGTTATCATAAAATTTCTTTTTAAATTTATGCTTTCCACAAAGGCATATCTCATCCTAGGCAAGTAACTCTTGAGTGCTTTGACATTATGAATTAGTTTTACCTCATTTTACAAATTTTGTTTTATTTCATATATACAGTTATCATAAAAGTTCCTCTTTTAAAAGGCATTCAGCAAAATCACAGACTTCGGTCCTTTTATTCCTTATTCTTGATTACATTATCTTACCTTAGTAGTAACTGAAAAGGCATACAGTTTATAGCATTTTAATCTTCATTCATTTTCTGGGAACTCTGACTAAGCATACCATATCATTTTTTGTGGAAACTGGGATAATTGTGAGAAAACACAACAGAAAATGGAACTTGAGAAAGCTACTATTATGATTGAAAAGGTACTACTACTAAAGAAGTCATAGTTACTCAACATACCTTATTCATTAGTATTTATCATTAGTGTCATTACTATTTTTCACAAGGGTGAACTTTAAAAATTGTTTATTTTTAATGGCATCGAAAAATTCATTACAGTTTTGTTCACTATTTTGCAGCTTACTAAAGCTTTTACCATTGTGGTTCAGCCATTTTACCTTTGAATGGGACTGAGCAATGAAGTGCATTTTTCTATGAAATGACTGAAAACATGTATCCATTTTTTTTTACAACTTCTACTTTCCCAAATTTAGCTAACAAAAAAGCTTTTGAAATCATTTAATTCTTCAAAAAATATATCTATACTCATTGTAGAATCTGCAACATTTTCAATAATTCTTTCATCTGAAGCTTCAGTTTGAGACCATGTCAATTCACTGTTATTTATCAAAATAAAAGATTCAGTTCCACCAAAACTGTTTTCTCATAGATCAGTGTAGTGCCTCATCTATTATAAAATGTAAACTTTTGTAAGATTGTATTGATATTAATAATTTCATTATTTTCTAGTATTCTAAAACATTTTTTGCTTCTTGAAGCATAAATTTGCTGTCAAGTTTTTCCTGAAGGTTTGTTTTTATTTCCCCATTTCATTGGCGATATCAATTTGCAGTTGCTTTTGTACTTTCCTTAATCAAGGTAATTTTGTAAAGTAATTTGAATTGCCTTTGCAAGAAACCACAAATTCACCACAATCACTGTCATTCCTGTAAGGTGTTCTTGTAAAATAAAATCTTGGTGTTGGTATGTTGAAAAACCTTTTTATACTCTACATGTATAAATTCACAGAACTCTTTTAGTTTAGTGACTCAAACCATATAAATATGGAAATATTTATAAATTTTGAGTACTAAAGCTCCCATTTCAACAGGTAGAACATCAATTGCAATTTTAAGGTATTTTTTTAGTACAATGTCAGCACTGCAACTATATTTCTTCCTAGTTGATTCTTTAATTTGTTGTATTGTTTTCTTCATTGTGTTTAATGTCTTATTTTTTAACTTTAGTGTAATTTAACAATATGAGACTCCGAAAAAAAATTTCTGTGAGGATATAGATAAATTATTGCCATCTGACTGCAGGCTTAACCTTTGGCCGAGTTTTGCAGGTACTAGGTGGCCTCTGTAGAAACAATACTTAAAAACCACATGAATTACCTAATCAGTTATTTCTTGCAGTGTTCATGTTAGTAATGTTGGACAGGGAAAAGTTATGCTACTATAAAATGCTTTCAAAACAATGAAACATGTCTTCTCTTGTGTATGTTTTGAGAGTTATAACAAAAACAAACACACACACACACACACACAAAACAAAAAAAAAACAAAAAAAAAACTCCTTTATTATTTCTTCTTGGTAAATTTCAGCAGCCAGCAGGAGTGAAAGAATAGCTGTAAATTTTGCTGTTGTGCATTAGTTTTATTTATTCATTGGACTACTTGTTGATATCAAGATTTACTGACAGCATCTAGGTATATTTTGATTGGGCTTTGCAGAATTTCCATGTAAATAAAACAGTATGAGAATATGCTGTATGACACCATTTACCTGTAAGTAAAATAAATGAAATCTTAATTTAATTGATTCAACAAAAATAAAAACAGCATGATATCATGATTATGAAAGAATTTCAGTTGCATTATTCTAGTTTATTTTTGTACACTTTTGAATAAATCATGTTAGCATATTTCTATGCATCTGAATTTTGACAAGCTAAAATCCTGCATTGCATTCTGATCAACATCAGAGTGCATCGGATATATTTTAATGCACATTTCAGAAATAAAATTCTATCTTTTGTTTTTTCTAGTTCAAGTATACCTGGAAGTGAAAAAGATTACTTTTGTACACCTCCAAGGAGAAAAAAGTTTAAAAGAAATCGTAAAGTTTTTCAAACTGATACGGAAACTGGTAGCAGTGAAGTAAGCTGGTTTGGAAAAGGAAAATCTATTACTTTATTTGAAACTCCAAAAAAGAATTATTCAAACAGGTAGAAATTCAATCCTTTTTATTTAAATCTATTCTGCTTTTGTTTTCTTATAAATTGTTTTAATGTAAGGCATGATTTTAAATAGCTATTGAAAGGTATGGTTTTCCCTTTTGTTTACTTTTCTTAAATGTGCATTTTTTTAAACTTTTGTATTAACTGTTAAAATCTGTTTCTAGGAAAAAGAACAGTAAAAATTCCTCTTATCAGTCTGCTAAACAGGTAAAGAAAATATAAAATTATCTAATAAAATGATGTCTCTTGATATCTTTATGTGTAGTAATTTTGCAGCACTCATTTTGTTAGTTTTACAGAGTAATATTTTAGGAAAGAGGGTCATGATAATTTAGTAAATGGAAATAAGAATGAATTGTATTTTTTTTCTTCTATTTGATGATTATATTTCAATTATGCAGAAAAAAAGGAGGGGTTGTTTTTCCTATGTTTCTTGAGTAATATAAATGTACATTTTTTAAAATTATTTAATTCCGTGCAAGAATCAATTTAATTAAATAAATGCTTTTGTTTAACCTGTGCAAAAGTTTTCAATTTGGTTTTAATAGAAATTTCTGTAGCTCATTTTATTACTCTGCCATGTGAAGAAATAATTAATTGACCTGTGATTTGATGGTTAATATATTTCACCCATTTACCAATTTAGAGGTATTTTTTTTTTTTAATGATTTTGCATATTTTGGTAGAAATGGGAAAATATTAACTTTGATATTATGCAGTGATGTAAAAAGTATAGTTGCAGATTATTTTAAAAAGTAATGCTGCATGTGAAATGTTATTCAAACAATTCAAAATATTTTTTCTAAATTTTTTCAGTTGTCTAGTTATAATACTTTAATATTTTGTATTTGAATGTCTTTGAATATATTTTTATAATTTAAATTTTCCTTCATGCGTTAACTTAAAATCTAAGTCATCATTTACAAAGTGCATGAAACTGGGTTACAAAGGTGGATTTCATAAATAATTTATAAATGTTTTAAAAATTATGTGCTATACCTGTGATTATGAAAAAAATATGTTATTAAGCGTTCTTGTGAATGCTAATTTTTCAGGATTTCTTTTCTGAACTGATGATTCTAAGCTTTTCTGTTTTAACTTTTTCCAGATTTTTTTTCATCAGATATAATTTTCTTACAGCATTTGCTTCTTGCAAACCATGTAAACATATTCATGCATGCAAAATTATGGCACATCTTTTGCAGCATTTCAACTTATATAATTTCAGACTTTTACGCTTAGATAGTGGGTTTTTTTTTTTTTTTTTTTTTTTTTTTTGTTGTTGTTGTTGTTGTTGTTCACTGTTATGGATATATTTTTAATTGTGCTATATTTTTTACCTATTTGATGTCACTATTCAAGTTGTTCAATTAGTTTTTTTTTTTTTTTTTTTTTTTTTTCCTTGGTAGTAATATTTTTCTCCTATTTTGCAAGACAATGAATTCCAATCATGATGATAATTTTTTGTGTCTGTGCTCATATTTCGTGTGCGTACCTAAAGTAATAATACTGATGATGTAAAACATCATATTGAACTGCCATACGAAGCAAATGAACTGATTATCTCATAATTAACAATAATAAAATATTATAAACTGCTAAATCATTTTTCAAATTTATTATTAATTTCAAATTGATTATTAACATTAAGTTACTCAAAATGCTTGATCCAACTTCATACAATTTTATTTTTTAGATTAATAAACTCAGAAGAACAAGCAATACATGAAATGAAAGTATATCTATCCAAATTTTACATATTTTAGCTACACAAGCAAGAAAACAATCATATTCTCACTATACTTGTTTCAGTGTAATTTTTATATTGTCTCCATAGTCACAGTAGTAACATTTAAGATAATGTGTCTGTGGATAGTTTTTAACTTTGAATAATAAGTCACCTTAATTGTATTCCCAATAAAAGTCAAGTCATCAGGTCTACTGTGATTAGGGTTGCCAACTGCCCTTTCATGGAAGAGACTGTCCTTTTTTGCGTTTGGAAAAAATGCCAAATGTCTTTTATTCCAAAATTAAAAATCTCTTGCAGTTGAATGATAGCATTTGGCATGCAGTCTTTCTTATCAAGGTTTCTGTATTTCAGTAAGCTTGAGCTCTTAATTATTAATTAATTAGCTTGAGCTCTTAATTAAATATTCTCTGCAAGTTTCTTTGCATTTTTTTACTAATATTGCATTTAGTGACACTTTTTCAATTAACAACATGGTTTGTCCATGTACTGTACTCTACAATGTGTTATGAAAAAAAAAATTTTTTGGCCTTTGGGGCAGTTTTCCTGTAGAAGGACAGCTATCCTGATTAGCTGGTGAAAGGCACAGGCAAGCTGCCCCCTTTCACCAGCTATCAGTTTCTCCCCCTTTTTTTCCTTGATCCACAACTCAGGACTTTATAAAGTCGAACCAGCCTACTGAGGTAAAGTTCAGTTACAGTAGAAATGCCAACAAAAGCAATCTAACGAATGCTCTTAGTCCAGAATCACTGTTTAACTTCATCTTCCTGTTAATCTCTATGCAGAATATGCTTTGTTTGCATTTGTTTGGTTCATTTTAAAATTATTTTTCAGTATTTTCTAATGTATGCTTGGCTATATATAATAATTTGTTTCTTTAATTTATCCCCTTTTTTGGTCTCTGTTTATTATATCGTATTTTACTTTGTTAGACCCATAAATAAAGTAGGAAACAGATAAACAAAAAAGATCAAGCTATTAGATATATAACAAAAATTCGAAAGAAGACTATGAATAATCACAAATACACTCATGTCCATAAATTAAGGATAATTCGGAGTCACGCGGAAATCGAACTCTAAAATATATATATCACCTGTAAAATCACTACACACATCTTCAAGAATCATATGCAAATTTCAGGAAGTAACTAGATGACACCGATGGTATGCCACAATGACGAGAGTGTAAGAGAGTGATATATAAGGAATACAGGCAAAGAAGTAAAATTATTTGCAGGCGCTTTATAAGCATTTCAGTGCAATAACCGAGTAGTTGTGACACAAAGGATGCATTTGGATGATTTTTTACATGGTAGAATTATCGGCCATCCACAACTGGCCATCCAACATCTGGAATGTGGGCATACCTGACTGGAAGTATCAAACGAACTTCGAATTGCCCAGAGTGTCATGTCCAGGCTTTGGCAACGATTCCAAGATGATGGTAATGTGAGTAGACGTTACAGCACAGGTCGGCCCAGAGTTACAACGCCAAATGAGGACCGGTGTTTGGTAGTTACTGCCAAAAGAAACAGGCGGAGCACAGCCTCAGACCTGTCTCATAAGCTGTCTTCAGCCACTGGTACGACAATTTCAAGGCAGGCCGTGTACAGACGCTTAGGGCAGATTGGTCTATATGCTCGTAGACCTGTCAGATGCGTTCCACTTACTGCAACTCACTGTCGCCTGCGGTTAGCCTGGAGTAGAGAGCATGAATTGTGGACACCTCAACAGTGGGCTTGTGTGATGTTTTCCGACGAGTCCAGGTTTAGCTTGCAGTCTGATTCTCGCCAGACTTTCATATGGAGAGCTCCAGGTACCCGTTACCACCAAGAAAACATCATTGAATGACACCGTTACGGTGGTGCAGGAGTGCTCGTTTGGGGTGGAATTATTCTGGGTTCCAGAACTGACCTGCATGTTCAAATTGGAACAATGACAAGCCAAATCTATCGGGACGTTATTCTGGAACAGCATGTACGTTTGTTTCGGGGCGCCATGGGTGCACAATTTGTGTTTATGGATGACAACACCCGTCCTCACCGTGCAAACATCGTAAGCAAATGCCTTCAATTGGAGGATATCACCCGTATGGACTGGCCAATATTCTCACCGGACTTGAATCTAGTAGAGCATGTAGGAGATATGCTTGGCCGATGAGTTGCAACCCATCAACCTCCTCCTACATGTCTACCGGAACTTCGGAGAGCATTGCTTTTTGAGTGGTGTAATATCCCCCAAGATCAGGTTGATGATTTGATACTCAGCATGCCTAGGCATTGTACGGACTGTATTAAATCGTCTGGGAGACATACTATGTATTAACAATCATACCAACCATGTAATATAGGTTTTTTGTAAATAGGTGTTTTTTGTAATTTGCTCCAGGGACGCTAATTTTTTAAATAATATCAAACATATAGCATCTTTTTTTGCTCTTTAACTTTTGTTTAATAAATAAGCTTTACAAATAAGTCAAATTTGTTTTGCTTCTAACTCTTCCTTCGCCTGATTTTGCATTATCCTTAATTTATGGACATGAGTGTATTAATCAACAAGACGCAAAATGTACTATTTGTCTTGTGTTTTAAAAATTAGAAATATGTGTATTTTAGCAATAAGACAATAAACAAAATAAAAGCGATGCATAATCATCTAGGTTCTTTAAATGATAAGTTCATCATAAAAGCAAACACTAAAAAAGAAGGTATAATAGTTGCTTCAAAATTAAAATACAAGTAACCCTCGTATAACACGGTAGATAGGTTCCTAGAAAATGCCATTTCTATCAAATCTTTGTCAGTTTCTTCTTCCGCTAATAAATCTTGAACGTCCTCAATAGCCATGTTCACAAAACCTTTGCCTCCGATTGATTTAGCAAGTTCTAATATGCCACCAATTTCATTTTCTGACTATTCACGCATGTTTTTTATTTCAACTGAATTTCATCTTTTTCTAACATGCATTTAATGTTGATGCTTTCAGTTCTTTCAGCGACAAAGATACGATGTTCAATTCAGTTTTTGATTGAAAATGTCTTCCAAGCTTCCATTACATTAATCGATTTTGAATTGATTATGGCTAAAATCGACTGTAATGCTCTTCTTATGTAATATGTTTTAAAGGTATAAATAATGCCTTGATCCAATGGTTGGACTAAAGAAGTAGTGTTAGGTGGTAGGAACAGTATTTTGACATTGAGATGATTGAGATCTTGCGGGTGATATGGAGCATTATCTAATAGTAATAAGCGCCTTGACGCTCAAATTTTTCTGCTTAAAAAAACGTTCAGCGTCTGACACAAAACAATTTAAAAACCAATCTTTAAATATATTCCCAGGTACCCAAGCTCTTGGATTTGCTTTCCAATATACTGGTAAGGTGTTTTTATTTACGCCATTAAGTGCATGAGTATTTAGAGATCTATAAACTAACAAGGGTTTTGTCATAAAGTCCAAAATCATACTGCATAAAAGTAGTGTTAGATAATTTGTGGACAACTTAAATCAGGATGTTTTTTTTTTTTTTTTTTTTTTTTTTTTTCCTCCAATATAAAGGTTTTACTGGGCATTTTTTTCTCACCAAAGCTCAGCTTTGTCGACATCGAAAACTTGATTTGCTGTGTATCCTTGTTCTTCTATAATATTTTGAAATTTTTGAGGAAATGTCCTAGCAGCTTCATAATCAGCCGATGGAGATTCTCCTTGAATTCTTATGCTATGAATTGCAAAAAGCTTTTTGAAATTTTCGAACAAGCGTTTACTTATCAGAAAATCTGGGTTGACAGAGTGTTCTCCATGTGCTTTGAAGTGCCTGAAAATTTTGAGTGCTTTTTGTTTAATGATATTACCATCCAATGAAATTCTTTTTTTGACAGCTATCATGAATCCAAATGCTGGGTGCCTTTTCCATCTTCTCAATTACTGGCACCCCCGAGGGCGAACTGCACATTTTGAGGATATCAAAGATCCTGCTACAACTGCACTTCTTATTTCTTTTTCATTTTTCTTAATAGTTCGGACTTTTTCTTCATTCCAATTAAAACTTTTTCGAATGTGAGATGCCTTTTCTTTTTTTAAAGACGGCCTAAGATTTGTATCTGTACTTCTTAAAAAATGAGTTTTCTCTTAAACGTTGTAATTTTTTATCTTTATCAAAGATGCTTGGGGACTGAAATTTAATGTCTAAAAGACGAAAAAGTTATTCTTTAACACATCGTAGCTCGATGCAGACTGCCGACCAGCATCGTGAGACACTTTTGTTTTCAGACCATGGAGACGAGGACTCAAATTTTCGAACCCGAACGTGCAGGTTGTGCGTTTTAGAGCAATTATTATGACCTCATGTTGTTCACCTTCTGTGATAGTGAGGTTTCTTCATTGTTATCTGGGGACATTTGATAATAAGGATCATCTGAGGACATTTGTTCTGATGGCTACCGGATCTTGGAAGACAACTAGCAGAACTTTTGGAACAAGATGACTATATGAGTGCTTTGCACAATATGGAAAAACTTCGTGCAGATTTCTTTAAATTTCTTCGGATTGCTTGGGCAATTTTCTTATGTTATAGCGAAACCATGTAGCAGGAGAGTTCTTGCAATTTATGAATCGTGTTATAGCAAAACCGTGCTCTAGGAGGGCTACCTTTATACAATGTACTTAAATACAATCATTCCTGTACCTTTAGTAATATAATGTTTGTTGTACAATATAATGTTTCTTTTGTATAACTCACTTGATTGTAGTTTGAAAATAAATAATTTAAAAGCATACCAAAATTCTTAAGCAGCTTCAACAATATCTTGTAGAACAAATCTGAAACAGTGTTGTAAATGGGTTTTGGTTGAAGAGCATTAAAAGTAGTTTTGAATGAACTGAAAAACTATGCCTCACCAGGACTTAGAAGAGAAGGGCTAGCTCATAGACTTTTTCCCTTGAAACAAGAAGTGAAAAGTAATGACGTAGTCATGTTGTCACTGAGCGCAGAGATGCAATTCACAACATAGAAATTAATGTTTTAAGTTTCAACAACCAGTGTTTAAAATGAAATGTGTGCGAAAATAGCTATAATATGAAATAGACAGTGTTACTGCTGTATGCATTTTACACTGAACATTAAAAAATTTAATAATACTAACTCAATTTTAAAATAATAGAAAAAAAATAAATATCTGAAAACTTTCAGATTTTACATTACACCCAAAGGGACTTTTTTTTAACATTTTGTTGTTGCCTTTATTTATTAAATATCATGTTCATCGAACTTAAAAATATCATAAAATTCAGTTCAACAGCAATATTGCAAAATAATTTTAAAATGAGTGTTATCTTTAGAATTTCTGATACACAGTCTCGGGCACTGAAGATAATTTTTTTCGTACAGTGTTGCCATTGCTCGCTTTTAAATTGTTGAGTTTGTTAATCAAAAATTCATTAAAGTTTTACGAAATATGAAATAGATAATAAAATAAATTTCAAACTTTGATGGCTTTAGGTACCATTGTTTTATCACATTGGGAGAAACATACATACATTTATGCTGATTCTTCATTATTTAATTTCTTTAAATATAGTACAGGGCTCTAATTTTGGTGGCAACAATTTGAAAAATTAACTGGCATTTCAATGCAAAATGGCAAAACAAAATTTATCATCCTTCTGGACAAATTGCCCCTTTGGACTAATAAAGTGTGCTATTTTTCTAATATAAAGTTTCTCCCCTTTTTTTAATGCACAGTTTATTTATAATCATTTCTTTATCTGCATACTAGCTCAGTGTCAACAAACAGATGTGAAACACTGAAGGCACCATAAGTATGTATTTTTATAAACAGAATTCCATCAAATTCTCAGACATATATGCACTAGGCTTTCTTTAAAACTATGCATTGAAAGAATTTTAATTTCATGGGAACTTCATAATTTCTTAGGCAGACCAAATGATTTTCCTAAACAATTATTCAAACTGATTTTAATTCATGATGATTCTGTAGAAATTACGCCAATTTTTGAAATGCAATTGTTCTTGCAACATTTAATGTCAACTAAAAGAGAATGAAACTTCTGGTGCATATGTCTTCAATGTTTCGGACCAACTTACGATATAGGCTTATATCTCAATATGATGCGGAATATTTTGGCTTTCAGTTTCATCAACATTTAAAGAAATTCGATAATGCCAAATCTCAAGACTACAGTGATTTTAATTATTTCTTCCTTCAGCAACTTATTTAGAATTGTTTGATAAAAATTTTATATTTTGACAAACTATCAGTCTAAGTCTGTTAAATAATTCATTTCTAATATATTAGAAATTTGTTGAAGGTATTGAGATTTGAGACTAAAAGAAAGGCTGGATTTAAACATGGATGGCATTTTGTTAAAATAACATTAATAAACAAAATAAACAAATGAAAATAAAAAAACGGAGGAACTTTTTTCAGAGTTTTGAAATTCTGAACATTTTGCAGGATCCAAATAATCAAGTAGCAAATGGCATATGATTTTAAAAAGTCCTGATTATAAATGTATGAATATTGAAAATTGATATTTAAAATATTTAGTGATATAATATATATTGATGTTGAAATTTGACATTTTAGTTTTCATTTTTAATTTAATATATCTCCTTCATTATATATACTTTTAAACCTATTTCAGAGCAACTTTAAAAAGGTGTCTCGACAGAGAAGAATTCATAATACTAGCACTGCTGAACAGGCTCGTAGTGCACAGCTAAACGGAGGATTAAAAAGAACAGTTTCTTCTGATATAGAAAACTACAGTTTAGTTATTGAAAAAGTGTCTGTGAATGCCAAAATGCAAAACCATCAAGGGCTTTCATTTTCATCTAATCAAATTCTAACAGCTGCTGGTTTGAAGCAAGAGTCTCCTATTTCTAGAACTAAATTTGGAAGTAATTTGCAAGTCGATTTAAACATTGTACCACCTTCACAGCCAATAAAAGTGATGAAATTTGATGAAAATACACCCAAAAGTCCCACAAAAAACATAGTCGGAAAAGATTTACCAATGAAACTTTCAAGAATAAAAACTGCTTTAAGCAGCAGAAACTCTACACTGTCTTCAAAAAGTATTAAATCATTTACCTCTATTACTGAATTGAAAAGCAAGCATCAAAATTCTAATCTTAACCTGAACAACACAGTTGTTGAACAATCATTTTCAAGTGATATAAAACAAAGCATGCATTTGAATGAACCGCTATCAAGCATATCTTTATCATCTAAAACGCAAGTTTCTAATGTTAAGAAAAATACTTTGTGTACAGAAAATGCAGAATCTGGTGGAAAGGAGTTACTATTTGATTCTGGGATAAATGTCACTATGTGCAACGGAAGTCAGAAAGGAGGAAGCTGTAAGTTCTTTTATTTATAGACAGCTTCTCACAGCAGTAATCATATGTTAATGTCTTTCGTAAAGGTAACTAAATTAAGTAATTATAACACAAAAAAATATTTTATTCATTTTCTACTTAGACATTTATTTTCATTTCATGAAATAATAGAATATAAATTATATGTACAAAATCATGTTCACAAAAATAATTGGATTCTTGCTATAATAAAGAATCACTGAACTTATTTAAAAAGTTTGCGAAATTCTTTGTTTTATTATTATTTTTAAATAATACATATTAATTTCTTTGGTATGTATTTAACTAGATTTTTGTATTATTTTTGGTCTAACTTTTCTTTATGTATGAATTTTTAATTACTAATTTTTAGTATTGTTTTATAAACTTTATATTTAATTTTTTGGCAGATGCTTTTGATAGAATTTAAATCTAGATCTCCAGAAATTTTCAGGACATCTAAAACACAGTCTGCACAGAGTTCCCAAGATATATATATATATATATATATATATATATTTGTCATTCTCCCTACTGCCAAAAAATGAAAATTATAATTCTCCTCTTTCCCAGTAATAATAATATTACCTACCTTTAAGGGCAGTAAGAACAAAAAGCATAATTTATAAAAGTTTTATTATACAAATATGCTGTTTTCATACACATATAGTAAGAAAAAAATAAATCAGTAAGACAAATGAACTTGCATATTTTCACAAGATATCCAGTTCTTGGCTGAATAGAAGAAAGTTTGCAATGTAAATCTCTAACAATATTAAATTTTCTTCTATAGTTCATTTTTATTGCTATGACTGCTGAAATGCCCTTTCACACAAATAAGGCTTGAAATATTAAGTAGAGCTGCAGTGCTTGCTCTACTATGATGAGATAAACTTTGAAATATTTTACCCAAAATAATGGTTTATATATTTTTCAAATTCATACTTAGCCTGTAAAATTATTTTTAACTTTCAAAGCTTGCTGTTGCAGTGTTTCTAGCAACACATCTACGTCAGTGTGAAAAGAGATCCATCACAGTCTATAAATATCATTACCACATGAGTTAAAAAATGTAACATTTGAATTCATCAGAGAAATGTTGCAAATGTTTGATATTTTATTCTTAATATCAGTACCCTTAAAAATTTTCGTAAGCACACTTCTTCTAGAATTCTAAATAATTTGGAAAAGCAGGAATCATTGCAGGCTAAAATATTTCATTCCCAGAGTTGCGTGTTATCAGTATACGCTGTCTAGCGTTCTTATGATAAATTATGCTCGAATCTCCATCTTTTAATTTCAAGTTCAATGAGTTTAATAAATCAAAAATATCTGATTGATAAGCTGATATAGCTTGAACACTTGGCTTTTGGAATTTTACTTGAAATTTAGTCTAATTTTGAATTTTCAAAAACCGAATCACTTAATTTCAAAGTTCAAGTAATCATGCTAATGTATTTCCTTTTATGACCCATCGTGCTTCCATGTGAATTGGCAGTGCTTTATGCTCAAATCTTCGCAAAGAGTCATAAAATGCTGGCTATTTAATGCACTCTTTTTAACATGATTGACGATTCTGATGCATTATTTTAAGGCATCGTTAAGTTCGTTTGAAAGTGTCCTAACTGCCAACGCTTGACAATGTATAACACAGTGCCTAGCAGTAACATTGGGATTTTATTCCCTGACTGTACATATCATGAGTGAGAGCTAAGCATTAATGCAGCGTCATCTGTGCATATACTTATCAGCTTTTGCCTTGACAATTCATATTTGTGAACAATTCAGAGATTGCTGTCATATAAATTGCTCTTGAAGTAGTCATCAACTCTATAGAAAACAGCATGTTATTCTTAATTGTTTCATTTTGCATGTATCAAATCAAAACCAATAGTCGACAACATTTTGCAACATCTATACTCTGTTCCAACTGTATTGTAAAAAAAAAAAAAAAAAAATTTTTTTTAGAACCTGAAATAACTGTTTTTTTTTTAGGCCATATCATCAATGTGATGTATCACAGTGTTGTCAGAAAGTGGTATTTGTAAAAGCTTCGTTTACTTTCTAGTCCAAGAATAATATCAGCTGCTTTCAACTTGACAAGTGTTTTACCAATAATATGACTTTTCTCCTTTATTGATGAATAACAATAATTCATACAAAGCTTAAAGCACTTTTTTAAATAACTGAGCAAAGTATCCATTATTATCTAATTTCATGCATTTCAAACTCTCACAGTTTGCACAAAAAACTCCTTTGGCATGTCTTTTAACATGCTATTTTTTTAATATATATGTTACTCCAGTCGAGAAGGGTCTTATAACATCATAACAAAGAACACAATGACTGCTTGATACATTTTTTTTTTTTTTTTTTTTTTTTTTTTTTTTTTTGTATACCACCAAAACCATATTTAATGTAATCAGTATTGTATCCCGAATTCATGATGAAGTGTTGGGAGGGAACTTAAGAAGTTAATAGTTTATTTTTGCTTCAGAAGTACACATAGCTGCACTGTTTGTGTGATTGATGCTTGGGTGACATAGGTGGTGCTGTGTATGCAGGCAGTTAAGTCCCACTCTTTAAATGTCGTCATGCCTCACTTTGAAAATCAATGAGGAGCACATAGTATTAAGCTTAAAATCATTGCATTGGTAGAACAGTATTTCATGTGTAAAATTTTACTCATGACTTCAGAAGTCGTTTAAAAATATCAGTGTTCATGTTTACACTGTTAATACACTGGTTGGTTTATTAATGATGAGGCTGGCATGATATGGTTTTATAGAATAAAGCGCATTCCTCTTCTACAGTGTGCTACTTTTAGAACTAAAAATTAGCTATGTTTTCAAAAATTTTCGTTGGAACTTCTTCATGTAATAAATTGGCCATCCTCATCAAAAATGTTAAGTTAGCTTTCATCAAATACATCTGTTTTCTTAAAACAATTATGGTAACAAAACACTGAAATAACAAAAATTATGAGAGAAAGCTTTAGTGAATTTACAAGAAGATATATTTTATTTGTTTGTTATTTTGTTTCTCATTATTTTAATGCAAAACAAAATTATCTGCAGTAAATATGGTATTTACTGCAGATAATTTTGTTTTCAGTGTATGTAATATCCAAAGACTGTGACTGTTATTCTGCTTAAAAAGCATGTTAATTCAAAACTCGATATTTTTTGGAGGGGAGAAATATAATATAAAAAGACGATTAGGTTAATTCATATTTTAAACACATTATTTTTAGTTTGTTTAATACACGTGAAAGTTTTGATATTATTTTTGAAATTTAAAATGATCTAGTCACTTTTCAGAGACACTCTGAAAAGTGCCTTTCATTTATCCTTACATATGCATTTTTACTTTATGTAATCTAATTATGCTTCCTTCCATTTTTATAACGAATTATGTTATTTTGAAGAACTATTTTTACATTACAGTGTCCTTGACTGAAGACATAGCAAAAGGGAAGAATTTTCTCTTGAACCGTTTTTTGCAGGTAATAATTAATACTGTTTTATTTCTTTCTTTGCTACTAATCTAGCTACATTGGATGCTTAGACATATAGTAAATAATACAATAAACAAAATAAGTTCTAAATCAAAAGATAGTTATACAATGCAAGCTGCAATAACAATTTGGAATAATAGTATTTGGTAAATGTAAATTCAAAACTTATTTAACTTGGAATAAAGAGCTGGAAGTAACTAAATAAATTATTTTCAGAATTAATAAATCATTGGAAAAAAATAAGAAAATCCGTCTTGAAATTCAATAAACATGTACAAAAATTAAAAATTAAATGCAATAAAAGAACAAGCTACACCTCCCAGTATATTTTCTTTAGGGATACGTATATCAAGAGAACAATTTACATCTCCCAGTGCATTTTCTTTAGGGTTTCATGTGTTGAGAGAAGTAAATGAATCAACCTGTTTCTAAACTAATAAAGACAAAAATTTTACTAATTTTAAAACTTCAATTAAGTAGAAAACAATATGTCTTTTCATCAATCCAAGCTCTACAAGGGTGGAATGTGAAAGGCATCTTGCCATACAAAACGTAATTCATCATGATCCAAAATTTCAAACTCGGTATCAAAACCATTAAATTATCATGTAATGCAAAACAAATTAAGCAAAATTATTCATTAAATAAAAATACTAAATATAATGAAACTTTAATCTATAACAAACAAGTTATTCATCCTAAACCAAGTATTCAAAAATCAGTAACCAAAGTTCTTACTGAAATTAAAAATTGGATCAGTAATTAGTAATTCAAATAATTAACTATGACAAATTGTAAACTATGCAACTATGCAAGAATCTATGAACAAATACATACATCCACATTTGAAGAACTGGAACAAGCTAATCCTAACATGTGCACTGATGCATGAATAAGTGGAACTCTTAAGGAAATTATTTTAGCAAAAATGATCTTTAATGTGGTTAAGCTATAATAACTTAATGTCTTAGAAAAGGAAAGAGTTTTACCTCCAGTTTGTACAAGTCTAGTGGTCAAAAGTGTGTAATCCATGCTTAGGCTCTCCATGATTTAACTGAGTACAGTAGTACTTGGTGATAGTAATAATAAATAGGGTAGTAGTACTGATATATTTGCAGGGCAGACTAAGCATGGACTGCACACTTTTAACCTCTAGATTTCAACGAAATACAAGGTGCACTCCTAAAGTAACTACACAAAATAAAAGAATCAAACTATGAAATAAATAAAGTAAAATAGTAAATGTATATTGAGAAAAAGTGACATCTCAGTTCTTGTTAAAGCAGGACTAGTTATTTTGTTGTTTGCATATGAAAACACAAAAGTAATTTTCATTTACTGAGAAGACATCGTACAAAAAAGTTACTTTGTTACAACAATGTTAAATCTTTGGAACAATGTTAAATTTTGTTACAAATTAGGTAAATCTGGTACAGAAACAAAAACACAGGTGTATGAGTGTTACAACCACTTTAAATGTGGGTGCGAAAGCAATGGAGATGAACCAAAGATAGGGCATCCTTCAACTTCAAAGAGTGGAGAAAATTCGTTCATTGGTAAAAGCTAATAGACGTGTAACTCGGAAATTTCAGATATGCTTGGGATAAGCAAAGAATGCTGCCATTTAATTTTAATAGAAAATATGAAAACGAGAAAAGTTTGTGCTTGATTTGTGCCTCAGGTTTTAGCAGAACAGCAGAAAGAAGACAAAAAGGTTTATTGTGAAGATTTGCTGCCTACTGAAAGACAGCACAGCAATTTATCATATCGTAGCAGAGAGGAGACCTAGTCTCTACAATAGGACCCAGAAACAACCAAAAAACGTACATAGTGGAAAGTACTGTCTTTTTTCATACAAAAAAGGGTAGATGTCAAAATTGAATACTAGTGTAATGATAATTGCAATTTTTGATAACAAAGCATTTATTCATCAGGAATTTGTCCCTGAAAATCAATTAGTTAATCATTATTTGTCAATACATGAACCACCTGAAGGAGATGCACCAAAAGATGTAAATTCTTCTTTTATTGCATTTAATTTTTTTTATGGTTGCTTAAATCAAATTTCAAAAATCTCATTTTTTCCCCCACAATAATTTATGACTTTTGCAAACTATTTATTTAGTTACTACCAACTCTTTATTCCAAGATAAAGAGGTTTTGAATTTTGTCCATACTGGAATTTGATCCGCACTGGGTCTACATCCATTCTTTTAGTAATATCCCCAATGACAAATAAGTAATTTTTCTTTAATTTCGTGAAACATGTTAGAAGTGATAGAGCACACTGCAATTAAAATGCAAACTTTCAAGGCTGTCCAATTTATTTGCATAGACTTTATCCTTTATATATCACCAGGCATAAGATCCAGTTTCTATTATGATCAGATGATATGTGCTGTACATCTGATTTATTATCCAGGAAAGACATGATGAGCTTGGCTAATTATCAGATGTGTTGCAGGCTATTGAAAAAAATTCTGAATGGAACTTGGAACATTTGAAATATCCATCTGTCATATGTAGGTGCATTTTTTAGCAAAAAGGAAATGACCATTACCCTTCTTTTATCATTCTTTGAAAATAGGAACTTTTAATCAGTAGTAAGCTGTAAAGGGATCACGAGGGCTTGCACGATTCTTCTGTTAACTTTGTGTCTGTTTTGAAAGCCCCTTGTTCTTTCTGCTTGCTTGAAACAAGTTAATTAATTCTCTGTTAAAAATCAATAGTATATAAAGAAATAATAATTGAAAGGAAGAATATTTTTCACAAGTCAGTGTAAGAAAATTAAAGTTCCTTATGATTCCTTTACAAAATGCATTATTGCAGTATCATTGCAGTAAAGTAATTATAAAAAACAAAAAGGGTGTAGAATTAAAAGTGCATTTTAATATTTATCATCTAGCGACATGAGATGGGAAAAAACTAACTTGCTGGAGGAAAGACATAAGGGGATACAAATAACATAATATCAGATTAAAGCATGAA
This sequence comes from Stegodyphus dumicola, assembly GCF_044657685.1. Classification (NCBI taxonomy): domain Eukaryota; kingdom Metazoa; phylum Arthropoda; class Arachnida; order Araneae; family Eresidae; genus Stegodyphus; species Stegodyphus dumicola. Next base: position 61,657,172 of record NC_140772.1, on the reverse strand, counting down.
ATGAAAATAAATTATTTCAGGGACTTTAATGCAGAGATTATCATTATTAATAATACTGAAGTTAAACATGCTTTCAGTTTAATTAACAGTATTTTTGTAAGGAAATCTTGACTGATTGTATAACATTTTCAAATTTAATTACAAGCTTCTTAAATAAGAAATTTGAAAAAAAATTGAATCATAGACCTAATGTTAAAAACATTCTTGAGAAATCATTGAAATCATTTGATAAAAACTTAAAGAACCAACTATGAAGGAAGAAAATAATATGTGCCAACATTTGGCATAATTTGTGCAGCATAGTTAAATTTACTCATAATTTAATGTGAATCTGTGATATTTTACATTTTAAATTTAAAGTTTATTAATTATTTTATTTATTTATAGTTCGCATACAATTATTTGTATTTCTTGCGTTTGTAAAAAGTAAAACATTTAATTAGAATTTAATATTCTGTTTTTATAAAATAAAGTGCTCTTTAACATGCTCATAAAATAAAGTGATCACAACTACATGGTTGAGTGGACAGCTTGTATTTATTTGATCAATTTCAGATTGTTTTTAAACAGCATTTTTTGCAAAATTTATGCAAATTGTATTTTGCTAATTATCAAGATAAATACAGACATATTTTTAATGGCGGGCCACTACGAAGGCTGGAAGTGGTGGTCATTTTATTATGGAGGAACCTTTACTCCCTGTGAAGGAACAGTGAATTTGCAACCATTCTTTCCCAGGATTCGAACCCAGGCCCTTCTGTGTAGCAATTAGTGTCAGTAACCAGTTTCCCATCTGGGTGGCTCAATATAGAAATAAAGAGTACCAATTGCAGATGAATTGTGAGAGACCAATTTTTTGCTGGAAAATAAAATTTTTATTGCTAACTTTGTAGTCTTGAATTCGAAATGAACTAATATCTCTGTTTCCTGGATATTTATATTCCCAGGTATTTGTATTGCAGATTAATAGGTTTTGTGCATATGCAAAGTATTTATAAACTAGTATAGAATTAAATTTAAAAAAAAAGCAATGATTGAGTAGCTCTGTAGAATTTGAAGACTATAAAATTACATGTATGTTCATAATTCAGAATATGGATAGAGTTTTCATTAATTTGTTGAATGACGCACAGAATTTATGTAAAATAGATAAAATCATTTTAAAGGTAACATATTTTTTAAGCTGAGGATTAATAATCAAATTCACTTAAAATCAAAATATTGAAATTTCAATCTTTAATTTAGTATCACACATATATTTATCGTGGCTTTCATATAATGGTGTTAATATATATGTGCACCGGTTAACTATAAATCCATGTACTTAAATATATATTAAATTTGTAAATGATATATGGAAGTTTTGTGCTGTTTAATGGAAGTGACCAAAGGTACATAGACTACTGCCCATTAATCTTGCTACACCATGAAGGAAGCACACAACAAACCTAAATTTTGAATGAATGGTAGAACTAATAGCAGTAAGAAACAATTAGCATTTTATGACATGGGCACACATTATATATAAAAATAATAACCTCTTGAAGCAGTATAAGAAGACAAACTGAAATGCTCATTTTTATGACATGCACACATCTCTACATATAATAAAACTAGGAATCTGTTTGTGCGTATGTGTGTGTCTTTCGTTCGCGCTGTGCATAAGCTAATAGACCCACGACTACGAAATTTGGTACATAGGTGCATCTAGACAAGAGCCAGTGCATATCGAAATGATTTTTTCGAAATTCGAATTAGAATTTTTTTAATTTTATGTTTTGTGATGAAATCGTGTCATTTTGAGACATAATGTGGTATAGGAAAGCAAGATTTTACTCTACATACTCCCTTTTCACATCGTCATGAAACGTAGGCACTTAGCTTTTTACGAACTTAAAATAAATTTCATGTTCCAATAAATCGATTAAATACAAATTTATTTAACGAAGGGAGCTTAACACCTTTTCTACAGGATTTTTTCTAAAAAAGTTTGTTTAAAAATGTACAGTTTTTTTTTTTTTTTTTTTTTTTTTAAATTTTATTTTTGGACATGTTAAACTTTCATCCTTGCAACTGCTTTTACAAAAAGAATTTTGGAAAAATGATAATATTTTGTATTTTTAAAGAATTTTTTAAATGAAGCTTCCGAGTATACTTCTCACATCTCACATCTTTAAAAATGTGATTTTGGCAACAGTCTTATTGTTGATAGATTTTTGATGAAATCGCATCATTTTGAATTGTTTCATTTTTTTAGAAATATGGGTTTGGCAACAATTTTTCATCGTATTTCTTATGTCACTGTTTTTAAGAGATTGGCATATTTCATTGTCATTTTTTTATCTATATAATACTTTTTTTTTTTTTTTTTTTTTGGATACAGCTGTTCTGCAGAGTAAAATTCTGCGCAGCATTTTATGTTTTTTGAGTTGCTTTCATGTTATTTTTTGCTTATTTCACTGTTTGTAAGATACTGAAAAGTTTTGCATGATTTTTTTTCTTCAACGGAAAGTTGGTTAATTTTTTTATTAGGATAATTGATATTTGTATTAAGAGATATAGCTTATTTCAAAGTAGTTTTTTTTCTCTTGAAAATATAAGATAAAATATCATTAATTATACTTTGCTTTTCAGAAATTTTTGTTTTTTGTATTCTTTTATATTATTTATTACTCGTTTCACTGTTTTTAAGATATTGAAAAGGTTTGAGTGATTTTTAAAGGAAACAAAGTTCTTAACAACATTTGTACCATTTGAGTTCTTAAGATTTTGCAAAGGGAAGTTGGTTAATTTATTTATTAGGATAATTAATATTTGTATTAAGGGATATTGCTTATTTCATTGTAATTTTGTTATACGTAATAACTTTTTTTTTTTTTATGAAGTTGTTCTGCAGAGTTAAATTCTACGCAGTTTTTAAATTTAACATTTGGTGTTTCCTTCAGCCATTTTTCCGGTACATTTAAAAGCCAGACGCAGGCTGGCAGCGAAGCTGCTAGTTATAGATAAAAATGATGACCTCTTGAAGCAGTATAAGAAGACAAACTGAAATGCTCTTTTTTCATTTAAGCATTACTCTTTTTGTGTGTATGTGTGTGTATGCATGCATGCATGCTAGCTAGAGGTCATGTAAGAAGAAAGAACTTATATCAGCATATCTAGGAAATTGATGGTAAAATTGTAGCCTACCAAGACTAAGGATTATTATGCTGCACGATTGTTTCCGGTATGGATCCAGGTCAAAAATGAATGTTATGAGAATTTTCAGTTGATGACTCCAGAAAGGCCTACAGAATGATACCTGCAATCTTAGTGAGTCTCCTTTACCTTGCCTGAGGGGATAGACATCCTGTCTGCATTGATGTTAGTATCATGTACCCTGGGTCAAGAAATTGGATGTTGCAGATCACTGATTATCAGTACCTACAATGCAACAATGCCCGCAGTGCCATGAATTGTCCACAAGGTGACCATTACTTCAACTTTCTCTGTATTGCTTGTAAGGTGTTATCACTTACAGTGGTGCACATGAATACATCAGGGGGGTGTGACATCATCTTTTCTGACAAATTCTGTTTCTGATCATGGTAACTATATTTGTGTGTGGAAATACCAAGGAGAAAAAAACATTGAAGACATTCTTCATCACTATACTAGCCCAGCATCTAGTCAACCCTTCTGAGATGGTGAACCTTTGTTTAACACGTTCCCTCGTGATGGATGGAAGAAAGGAATCACCCATAGGGCAGGTGTTTTGCATTGCAAAACCTAACTTTAGAAAAAATAATCACAAAAAAAATTTTTTTAAGTCAGTTTTTGGTGCAATTTTAGACTATTACTTAAGTTATGATATACGTTAAAATTAGCATTTAATAATCTTTTCTCTTTAATTTACATGAAAATATATTTAAAAAAAATTTTCTTTCTTTAATTAACAAAATACATTAATAAACTTTAACCCGTTCATGACAGGCAGCTCTGTTACCGAAGCGTTCTCTTGGGACAGCGCGTTAACCGGATACGTCGTCTTCTGGGGATGGGCAATTCGCACCGCTAAGCCTAACTTTGGAAAAAAAATCATATAAATTAAATTTCTCATCCAATTGTTCCAATTTTTGGTACATTATGAGAAGGACATTCAGGTAGTTGTCAGAACTAATTTTAAACCTTTATTGTTAAATTTTCCTTAAAAATTTTATAAAATACTCACTCTAGAATAATATAATTTTTCATTTATTCCACAATTAAATATATATGGAAAAATATCCAAACAATCGCAGATTTTATTTAACACAACACGAAATTAAAATTTTAAAATATTAAAACTGTCTTTCATAAAAATTCAATGCGCAAACAACGAAAAGGAAGCAATATTTTAAAAAAGAGACAGTGTATGATATTCTTTGAAACATGGGTATATGCAAAGTCCAACGTTGCAGATGTCACAGGAATAGAATATCTGCAAATTTGACAGTAATAAAAAGTGTCTAATGATAGAACATCTACTCCACTATATGGGGATTAAAAAAATAAAATAAAAATAAAATTATTTAATAAATTAAAAAGTATTCCAGAGCATCGAGAACATGTCCATTTGTTTATATGAAATGGCGCAGTAAGAGCCATCACGTTACTCAACACTAACGAATCAGCATTTGTGTATATTCTTCTACGTTCAGATACCTATATCACAAAAATAAAAAGTACCTCAAAGCATCGAGAACACGTGCATTTGTTTATATCAAATGATGCAGTTAAAGAGACATTACATTGCTCAACACCCACTCACGAATCTCCCTCTCATTCCGAAACAAAATACAAAAAAATAAAAAACATTGCATAGGAATGAAGGTACACATAACTTAACTTTTGATATATTTCCCCATAGCAGACATACATCTACATCCAGCAGCAACAAAAAATACTAATTAAATGTTCTATGTAAAAAGTCAAATGTGGTACGCCCGGCCATAGAGTGAATTAAATGGTGATTCAAATATGACACACCTAGTCATGAGGTAATGTTCGCTGTTGATGCACATATGACACACCCGTACTGACAGAGTTAACTACATGGAATGAAAATAGGAGGATTAGAAAGTATAGAAGAAATCCAACTTTAAAGTTGTATATATGGTACAAAGTCCAAGATCCAAACTCATCAGGACTTCGACAATTCCAGATTTGGGATTTTTCCGGATATTAGATCATCAGTTTAAATCTAGTGAGATGACATACAAAAAAATTTTTAATTAAAAATATGGAATCATGATTTATGAAATAATGAAGCATCTATGATCTAAAGGGTATTAAAATTTAAAAAAAAAAGCTTAATATTTATTTGTTTACTTTATTAAACATTTCTTTGAATGTAAATTGTTTAAGTTACTTCTTTTTTTGTGCTTATACTTTCTCTTCATTTCTGTAGACAGACATAATTTCTTGTTCAATTATAAAGTTTCACTGCTCAAGTCTCTAGTTGCTGCATCAAGAATTCCGACTAACTTCTCAATCAAAATTTTTTCATTTTCAATAACCTCTCGTCACTTTCTTCACTATTGGTAATGGTATTTTCTTGATCTAGAATGATACTACAGATTTCACTCTCTATTAATTTATTGAGGGTTGAAATATTGCAATCACAATGAAAAACTTCTGTTATATCATCTTCACTTTTTAGCGCTTCTCCACATTTCCTTACAAAATCCAGTAATTGGAAAAGCAGATATGCAGCTATGGATCCAAATTATTCATCACACAAATTTATGCTAAAATGATTATTTCTTCAATAATGTGAGGTATTTTATTCAAATGAATGAAGTGAAATGAAGAATCTGGATTCTTCACATGCTTTCTTACAGGGAAAAAATCAAATGCGCATGTGTAAAACATTAAAAAAAATTCCTATAAAAAATTTTTGTAGGTGGCTTTGAGGTACGGATTTTGGATCATTCCAGATATTGGACGTTCAGATTTTGGACTTTGTACTGTTGTACATTTTGAGACTTAATGACAAAATGAATTAAATTAAATAAATGAGTGTTTAATTTCAAATTTTAAATGCATGTAAATAATGTCAGAATGCTGTAAGACCTAATTGAATGGAATCTCTTGAGTGTTAACCTTGTTATGAATTTTATATATTACTTTATTTTACGAAAATAAAATGTTCAATCAGAATTTAGAAATGTTTCATGGAGCGCAAGCAGCTTGCATATGCCATATGGCAAGAGGATATAATAGGCACTGATATTTAAATTCTTAATTTTTTTTATTTAATTATTGTAGGGAAATAGTCACTATTATTAATACTGCACCTTAGCTTATTTTAAATTTTTATTTTAATTGTAAATATTGGAATTTTTAGTTTATATTATAAGAAAGGGTATTTAACTAACATATGCAAGAATCCAAATATTTCACTAAAAAGCAGATTTTATATGTTAGGCTTAATTGTTAAACATGTACATGCACCGAGAGAAGTTCAACATTTCAGGGTCGCAGACATGTGAGAAAACTTCATTTTCTCTACCTCGGGAGCAAAAGACGTTAAAGACTAAATATCAAATTTTAATGCATTAATCAGTGTTCACTTATATGGTCAAAATAAGTGAGCTTTAAAATTTTGTATTAAAAGCATGAATAATAAGCAAAGAAGAAATCAATAGAATTTTCACTTCTAATCATTACTCACTTCTTTATTATTCTTTTAAATTATGTTCCAGTAAAGTTATCTTGATTTTTATTTGTAAACTAGATTTCATTTTCCTGTAAGCTTTCAATTTTCCTTCAAATTCTTTTCCTTTTTATTTTGTGAAATAAGTGGCACATCAACTAAAACCGTTATATGAATTAAATTTTCTTTTGCATTATCTATTTTAATTTTGTTTTTTAAAAAAGCTGAATTTCAGCAAGATTGTGCAAAATAGTTTTTTGTTGAAAAACGTCTAACCTGTGTTATATTTCTTTGAAATGTATAGAACTTTTGTGTAAGCATTAATGTTAAATCAAGTCTTTTAATTTTTGACTACGTATGTAACAGAGTTTTTGTGTATTATTTTATTTAAATACTTGTAAATATAATCCTATTTTCCACATGTTAAAATAGGCATATAAATTTAAAACAAATTTTATTACAGAGTTGTCTATTAGAACAAGCAGAAGTTTTCTCTGAGAACAGTTCTGGTATGTATTTCAGTTTTTCCCTTTAACCTGAAATATTCTTCCTAAATATATATATATATTTTTACTTATTATTGTGTTTTCAGTATATCCTCAACTAAAGGCCAGATGAAGAATCTTTATTTCAGCTTGAGGGGATAACTGTTTTTATAGATGAAAGAAATACTTGTTGGAGAATAAAGGTGTATTGCTGGAATTTTTCTGAGATGAATATCATAAATTACAAAATCATTCATAAATAAAAGAATAAAACCACTGTGTAGTAAACTCAGTAGCTCATCAGCCTAGACCAGACTTTAGCCTTCTAGTTATATAGGACCTTCTAAAAAAGGTGAATTTAGGTTCTTAAATATGGACTTCTGTTTGTAAAACTGCAGTGCCATGAAGGAATAATATGAATAAACTGAAACTTACAGGAAATGTTAAGTAGGGTATGGTATGCATATCATTAGAATTATAAAGTAATGTGTGAGCTAAGAACTTCCTTTCGAAACATTGTATTAGCCATATAAATAGAGATCTGTAGAGGAACATTAAAAATAGTGTTCTACTATCTTCTAGGGATGAAAGTTTCATAAGGATGCAATATAACTCATCAAAAAATAAACAAATAAATAAATAAATAAATAAAAATTCCAATATTTAAGTCTAATGAAGCTAGTTATGCTGTTTGAAAAGAGGTGAGTGATAAATCTGGGAGATGGAGGATTTTTTAATCATGAGATTGTGGTTTGTATGGGATGTAAAGCATTGTCTATGGAAGCAGTGGACTTAAGAAAACAGGCAAGTTGCAAACTAGGCAATGGACTATGAAATGTTATGACAACATGAGATGACAGACACCTCATTCAAATGTCAGCGATAGGCTGTGTTGCTTCATCTTGACAGTTAATCAGTGTTGAAGCACTGCTGCAAGTATGCCATTTTAAAGTTTCAACAGCTGCTGACTTCTACTGCACCTTAGATTGTGTATGTGCATTTCATTGCATATGATTCCCTTGATGCAAATCCAGTGGTGCATGTAACTACAAAGGATTCATCAGTATAACCACTGACATTACAAAAGATTGTCTTTTCCAATAAATCTTATTTCAATTTGAAGTACAGTGATGACTGAGTTCATGTTAGATGCTATAAGATTCAACTCCATCTTCGGGAGTGCGTTACCCAGATTCATACTGGAGGATGGCCACACATAATGGTCCAAGACATTATTGGATATGATAAGAAATCTCATCATCTAAAATTTAAGCTACTTTCACCAATAACTGGATGACCATCAAACAGGATGTAAAGCTTAAAGTCATATCTTTCATTCAGTACATTTCTGTAGATGTGTTTCAGCATTTCAGTGGTCATTTACATTTTGCTAGAACTTTTCAAAACTTCTCAGCATTTTAGACACTGCTTCTTTGTTGGCTTGCCAATTCACCAGGTGTGTCGCTTATTGAACTTGTCTAAGAATTAATGGGCTAGCAACTTGCTCATGACACTTGTAATGAAACCAATATAAATCGTCTTTGAAAGACTGAAGCAATTAGAAATGCTCTTCCTCAAGTATATATCAAAAGCTGTTTCATTTAGTGTCACAATGAATATGACATTATTTCAGCATATGGCAGCTTCTCCTCATATTGAGTTTTGTCATTAAATGTTCTTCAATTGCTCTGCAAATTTAATTATTTCTTTGCATTACTGCTGGCTGCATGAGGAATAAATATTATTTAATTCTGATGATTCCTTCGTGGTGTTGCAATTTTCACAAAGAGGAGGATATATTTCCTTGGAACTCCCAGATCATGAATGTCATGTGGCTGATTAAAATTTGTTATAAAGACTGGGTATGAGTTAGCAACTTATACCTCTGATTACCTGTAAGCAATTTTTGCAAGTAGTTTTTGGCCAAGTAGTTGACTTTTAAATGGCTGAGAATTGATCGTTTGATTTTTAATCTTACATTATTCAGTCAGAAATTCAGTTGTTGTATTGCATGATAATAAGTCTTTTCATGGGTCAAAACCATTTCTTAGAACCGCTTCTGTTTAAAAAAATAAGTATGCATACTGAGTCATCCCACATGTTCTCCAGACTTGTTATCTTGCAATTGTTTTCCTTTCTCAAAAAATAAAATAACCTCTCAAAGGAATTCCCCCCCCCCCAAAGGAGCAATTTGCCCAGAGGTGCTATTAATTTCATTTTGGCTTTTTACTTTGATTCACTATAAACAGCGAATCACTTTTTAAATTGTTGCTACCAAAAATTAGAGGGTACCTAGAGCCATCAAATTTTGAATAAGGACCCGAATATGGGCATCTGGAAGCCCAAATTTAGAATTTGCAATTTGTATTACTATCTATTTTGTGTTTTATGAATTTATGAATTTTTGATTAAGAAACTCGATGATTTCAAAGCGAGGAATGGCAACATTGTACGAAAACATTTTATCTCCAGCGCGTGAGACTGTGTATCGGAAATTCTATAGATATGCTCATTTTAAAATTATTTTGCAATATTGCTGTTGAACTGAATTTTATGATATTTTTAAGTGTGAAGAACATGATACATATTTAATAAATAAAGTTAACACACAAAATGTTAAAAAAACTCCACTTTGGATGTAATATAAAATCTGAAAGCTTTCAGCTTTTTTTCTTTCTTTCTTACATAAAAAAATGCAACTTCTTTTAGAGGCATGTCAAAAACATATCTCTATAAACCTTCTCTTTCATTATCTGTTGTATTTGCATCAAGACAAGAAGTTGCATCAGTGTAAGAGCTATAAACTATTTTTTAAATATACTATGACTCCTTAATTGCCATACAGTGAATATACACTTAATCTTTGATTAAATGAGGTTTGGTAAGTTGGAATTTTCGATGAAATATTTGTCAGAACTAGGAAGTAGAATGTAAGTCAAAGGGAACTTTGGAGTATGCATTTCAATAATCGAAATATTTCAAAGTGTCAAATTTTCAGTAATTTTTTTTTTTTTTTTTTTTTTTTTTTTTTTTTTTTTTTTGGGAAAGAGAGTTCCTTCACTTGTAGCTTATTGAAACTTGACTATATTTAGATGAAGCTTTACTTTTTTCTATAAAAGGGAAAATCTTATGCATCGTATACATACTTCATGCCATATAGTCTCAAATTTAAATTTTTAACAAGATAAAATAAGCTTAAAGAGTTTTGACGGTTTGGATCATGTACCAGCTTTAAGTAAAAATATGTGAAATATAAATTTCTACATTACTCTTCTTGCATGTTTTAAGTGGCTAGTTTTCCTTATACCACTATTACAGATTATGTAAAAAAATATGTGCTCTTTAATATGGAAATTACTGGTTTTAAAAGTTGTCAAGACAATATAGTTTAGATTGTTTGCATCCGATATAAAGATTGGGTCACTCGGTAGGATAGACTAAATGCTGCCTTCGGCTGACCAGAAAGGTTTAGGAGATGCTTTATTTCTTTATCATGTGGTAGAAACATTTTAACTTAAATATTTATCCTTTGGCTTTTGCTTTAAACTTAATTTACAGTTAAAATGTCTGGAAAAGGAAAAGCAATCTTCCTGAAGATACAACTGAAATGTTAAAAGAATTTGACTAAAACATAAAATTACGGAAATGTAACCATAAAAAAAATCTTAATATTCTTTTGTCAATACTAAAAACAAATGTAGAAGAAGAATGTAGGAAAAAAAAAATTAGAAGCAAAGAAGAGAACTAGAAGAAAAAAACGATTTGCAGGAAAATCGACATCAAAGAAGTTGCATATTCAAGGAGAAAATACCTGAAGATTTACACCATAGTTTGCTAAAGTTTTCTGTATAGGGCAGTGCATCAAATATACCAGCAAATGGGTATGTGCTAATGGAAAACACTCAAATATCATCACAGTTGAAAGTGAAAGACGACTGTTTTTGACTGAATGGTTGCATAAATTTAAATTGCATCATAGAATATCAAATCATATCATAAGTGGAAATTCCTAAGATACCTCAGTCGAATTATTTGAAAATTCAAGTGTTAGTCAAATTAGCTGAAAATTCAAGGACATAATGGATATCAGCTATTTCTCTATTGATGAAACCAGTGTTTCCTTTTATCTCATGCCTTCAAAATGTCTAGCCTCTAAAGAGGTTCAGTATTATTCAATATCAGAGTAAAAGTCACTTCTCTGTTTTACTCACATTAGATAGTGATATAGCGAATAAAAGCAGATGGACGTTTTTTAATATATTTGCAGAATGCTGGAAGAAAAATGACAAGGGATTAAGAAGAAAAAACAGTTTTTCGCATAAAATTTAGTTATTGGTTTTTTAAACTGTAAAATCAAATATTTTTAAAGCTTTGTGCTATTTGATTTTTGTGATTTTAAAAATAAGATATTTTACTAAATATTTTAAAAATATTTATGTGAATGATGTTTTAAGAAGCTAAAAGTAGGATAATAAATTGTATAAAGCAATGACACAATGATAAAACTGGATAAAGCAAATATGTAACTGATCCTAAATTAAAATGTCAGTTGTACATTTTTCTCATTTATATATCGGTTTGAGACTGTCCATGAAAGACATTAACTGTGCTTTACGTATTTTCTCTTTCATTATATACAGTTTTCAAATGCATCATAGTCTGGGTCACAAAGTATTCTTTTGAAGAAATGCAATTCAGATAAATATTATCAAATTCTGGAAAATTTATATTAATAAATATATTTAAAATACAAATACACAGATCAAATTAATAAATAGAAAATTTTAAAATAATTATTTGTGGAAATATAATTAAACCATGCAACTCTTACCATGCATTAAAATGAAATAATATAAAGGAAAAAATTGTCTAAAATCTACATCTATGCTTGAAATATAAAATATAGAAAATTATTTGAAAGACTAAGCAATATACCTTTTTTCCTGCTCATTCATAATGATAGGAACGGGAAATAGGTTACCATAAATTAAGAATTTTGCCAAGTGAATTATTCTTAGTGCAAACTGAAAAAAGTGAACCAGATAAATTTTTGAATTTCTTTATAAATTTCTCACCAAATTTTACAAAATTTAATATTCAGGCATAATTTGAGTTCTAGAATCGAAATATGGAAACAAAATTGATATGCCATTTCAGAAAAGGATTTTGTGTCATAATACATATGTGTTAGAGCAGTGGTATATATAAATCTAACAGATATCTTAAATTGTGCTTTTGAGACGAGGAAAACACGAGTTGAATTTCATCAATTAACCCAGTAGAACAGAAAATATGGAACTGCCCCCTTTTTTTTTTCCTTTTCTTTTTAAGAGGCTATGCAAAGAGAGCATATTGAAAATAAAAACTAATTTCCCCCCTCTTTCTTTCAAAGTCTATCAGTTTGGACACTCTTTGCATTTACCTGACTACGTTTACCATGTTCTTCATGGTAGTGCTTCCAAAAACAGGTAAAATGAGGAAATTAGGGTTTGTAGAACATACTTTGGAGACATTTCATTCAAAAATTTACAAATATTTAGATCACAATATAATGAGGCTGCATCAGTTCTAGGAAAAATACTCACAGAATAATGCTTACAGGTATAAATGCTCACAGGAAAAAAGGCCCACACAGAAATATGCCCACATAGAAAAATACTCGCTTGGAAAAATGCTCACTTAGAAATATGCTCACACGGAAAAAAGCTCACATGGAAATAAGCCCACTGATAAATGAAATACATAGAAATATCCTTACATTAATCGACAATAATTAATCGATTTGAACATCGTACACAACTTGAATTTTTTAAAGAAAAATTATTTGATCATTTGAAAAAATTATTGGACAAATGCTCATATTAACCTTTTCAGGGACAAATGCTCATATTTCATATAAAGGAATGAAAACTATAGTAAAATTTTGCATGTACTGTAATATTTTATACCACTGTCCCCTGTACGACATTTTTGCCCTCTAACTGCCAATAGTTTCTTTTTGTTTTTTATCTACTCTATTTTTGCATACTTTTGATGTGTATATATATAAATTGATGTCTGAATGTAGTTATTTAAGTTTGGAGCCAAAAATGTTCTAGAAGACCACAGTTTCCAATCGAAGTGTAGAATCATTATGAAGCAACCTTTGAAAATCTCCTAAAACAACAAATTATTACAAAAGCTTTCATAAGGTACTAAATTCATTATTTAATTGTAGCCATCTTAGTATGTGGTTTTTGTTTGACGGACTGAAAAAAGATTTAGGCTGTCAACGTTATTAGCTATTGTAAATACAGGGCGTACTGAAGTAAAAGAAAATATGAAAACTTACATTTGGTAATCTCGAATCATGTAAGAAACTATGATGAAATCGGTGATAAAATTAGATATTTACATATATTAGCTAATATTCAGTAAGTTTGTAGAGACATTAGGTATTTTGGAAGCAGGAGATGTGAAAAATGAGAAAAGCCTTCACCGGGAATCCAACCACAGACCTCTGGAATATGCTCCCAGCGTGCAGACCACCACACCGCGAAGTCATGCTAGGAAGGCGGGAGAAATACCTTATATATATCCTCCTTTTAAAGGGTGATTGGGGTTTTTAGGGGAACCAATCACCAAATCCTGGGTGTAGAGAATCATCATCCACCACCCTTTTAGTTCGGGCGCCACTGTAGAGACATTAGGTATTTTGGAAGCAGGAGATGTGAAAAATGTGCAAAGCCTTCGCTGGAAATCGAACTACGGACCTCTGGAATACGTGGCCAACATGCAAACCACCACACCATAAAAGCATGCTAAGGAGGTGGGAGAAATACCTTATAAGTTTATGTCAAATATACATGATTTATATATAACAAGGTATTTTACATAATTTAAATAAAATAATTATTTCTATTTACTTATTCTTCTAAATGTTTATATTGTAAAATATGTAACTTATACTTACTATTATTTTGTTTTTTTAACAATTAAAATTGTAATAATTTTTCGCTGTATATTGTTTCATTTTTCTTTCTTCCTCCTCTCTTTTTCCTAATTCAAAATGGCCCATTTGTTAATCTTATATAGCAACTAAATCTACACATAAGTTATATAGTTTTTGATATATAATTTATTTACTAAATAATATTGATTAATTGATATATATATATCACAGATGTTTTAGTAATTTAAATAATTTTTCTTTGAAAATTCAAGTAGGTGTACTATGTTCAAATCAATTAATTATTAATTGATTAATACAAGGATATTTCGACGTATTTTATTTATAAGTGGGGTTATTTTCATGCAAGCATATATCTATGTGAGCTTTTTTCCATGTGAGCATATTTCTAAGCGAGCTTTTTTCTATGTGGGCTTTTTTCCTGTGAGCATTTATACCTGTGAGCATTTTTCCTGTGGGCTTTTTTCCTAGAACCGATGCAGCCTCACTATATTGTGATCTAAATATTTGTAAATTTTTGAATGAAGTGTCTCCAAAGTATGTTCTACAAACCCTAATTTTCTCATTTTACCTGTTTTTTGGAAGCACTACCATGAAGAACGTGGTAAATGTAGTCAGGTAAATGCAAAGAGTGTCTGCCCTGATAGACTTCTATTCTGATAGACTATAGATATTTCTGTGTGGGCTTTTTTCCTGTGAGCATTTATACCTGTGAGCATTTATACCTGTGAGCATTTTTCCTGTGAGCTTTTTTCCTGTGGGCATTTTTGCGGTCACCGGCTGCATCATGTCTGAGGATGAAATTTTTGGAATCCTTATATAGTTTTAGAATTCTCTTTGTTTTTTTCACTGAAGTGTTGTTCACAGGTGTCCAAGTGAGTAACACTGGCATCAAGTTCTGGTACAGTTCATAGCAAGTGGGTGGGCTGTGTATAAATTTTGGCTTTTTCCTATATGTAACTTGTATGCAAGACAGTTTCTTTGGTATATTCTACATGAAAGCATCCCTCCAAAGAAGACAGACCCACATACTTTATTATAAGCAGTTATTCAAAGAAGCAGTCTGTAATATTCACATACTTTTTAACAATTGAAGGAAGTTTTATTGGTATAAAAATTTATTTGGATTTGGGCAGAACATCATATGCCAGTTAACTCTATTTTAAATATGACCAATAAATCAGCTGTCAGATAAAATGTGTATAGGTTTATTCTTCTAATTATATCCCTACAACATAATTGCAGTTTTAAAACTATTAATGTTTATTATTGCTTTATGCTTTCTTTTTACTTTTACCCCACCTCATCAGTTAACTCTGTAGGCTTCAATATGTTAGATTCCATGAATATTATAGGTGAAAATTATTATAGGTGCTTTGATTAATTTATATTTTCACCAATAAACATCTCTATAATCACTAGTCTAATTTATTTTAATGTTTTCATTTCAGTTTTTTCTAATCTCAACAGCTTTATCTCGTTTGTTTTCTTTTTTCCTGCTAAAATGTTTTCAGAAACTGTGTTTTTTAAAATTTCTTTGGAAAGAAACATATTTGTTTAACTACATTTTTCTATCAGATACTTTAATGTAAAAAAAGAAACTGTTTTTAAAATGTGCTCTTTTATATGAATGCCAGTTGCTTTAGAATTAGCCAACACAGTTTGTCTTGAATCCTCCTCAAAATTGTAAAACTCATGCTAAGAAGAATTGTTTTGTATAAGTATCATTTCTTTGATACTCATATTAAACAGTCATTTTATTGTTTCATTATAAACAACAGAACAACTAAAAAAAAATTTTTTTTTTTTTTTTTTTAAGAAGAAGAGGAAATCATGTCTTTCCTTATATGTTTACATTCCAGTTTTTTCAAGGAATTAGACCAACTATGTGTCTAGCCATTTAATCTGTTCAACAATGCATACAGAAATAATTTTACATAAAACCATTTAAATCAACCCTGCAATTCTAAGCAAATTAAATATGGATACAAAAAAAACCTTGAGCCATGCATCTCATTTAATGGCACATTTTACACAAAATGACAAAAAATACCAATAATATGTTATGTTTAATTTTTAAACATCTTTATCCCTCCATCGAGTCTTATAAAGAGTTTTTATGTGATAAATCTGTTGCAGCAAACTGTAGGTAGTTATATTGCTGTCCACACTCAGCAAACTAAAAAAACTTATTATAGCAAACTAAGAGCTACAGTTGAAATTAAAGGGAGATAGTACATAATTACTAATGTCATTATTAGTATGATGATTTCTAGGAATGTTTAGACTGTGAAACTCAGTACATTAGTGTAAACGAATGTAAATTAGCTTCAATACATTAGTTCCTTGGAATAAATTCTAATGTTAGAAAATAATATATATAGTGCTGTAAAACATCAGCAGTTTTAAGAATAAATTAATGTGATTAATTCTCTTCTTAACTCAGCTGGACTTTTATAACATAAAATTCTTTTTCTACTTCTTAATGTATTCTAAAGCTGAATGTTCAAATTGTCATTTCTTTCTTTAAAATGAATTTCTATACCCCCCTCTCTCTCTCTCTATATATATATATATATGTGTGTGTGATGTATCAGCTTTAGTCGTAGCTTAAATAATCAGACGATAAGTTTAAAAAACAGGATCCATTTATTATTATTCAGGAGAAATAGCAGTTTACAAAATTCATATCTCCGGCATAAATAAAAAAGAATTACGAATAACTTTTTGTATGAAGTTTACTGCATTGTTACATTAAAGAAAAAGCCCCGATATTCCTTTTGCGGATCTTTTTATAGCCTCTGGAAAGGCGGAGCTTCCAAGAAATGATGTCAGCCAATCCAGTTTGCTTTAAATACTTCCAGAACATTCTATAACTGTACGTGTAGAAAAAGCAGGAAAACAAACTGACTACGGGGCTGTGGATTTAATTCCACGTACTTTCAAATAAGAGACCGTCACCATTAAAAAATGAAAAGAACATACAGTTAGAATTAAGTGTATTCTTGACTATGGAATTTTATTATTACATATATATATATTACGTATTAGCTAATTTGGCACCCCTAGTAGCTATTTGCTTGAGTGACAAGAGGTAGCAAGTGACCACTCTTGTCTTGGCTCTGCTGTGAAGGCTCAGAGTTAACAGATTGACAAAATAGATCCTAATCTTCGTCCACATAGTGCTGCAACTGGTGATACCTTCATTTTGCAAGCAGATGATGCTTGCCCTAACACTGTTCACCTCATGCACCGATTCCTTGAAGAAGATACTATAGTCCAAATGGAATGTCCACCTCCCTGGCCTAACTTTAATCCCATTGAGCATGTGTGGGATGCTCTGGTAAGCATGTAGTGGCCCTTTAACCCCCCTCACCAAACCCTAGGTAGTGCTTTAAACTTTAAACTGCTTTAGAGAATCATGGACATTGCTATTCATGCAGCTCACTGACAACATCATAATGAGCATGAGACATTGTTGTCAGACTTGTATTGCTTTTCAGGGTGAGCATAATTATTACTGAGAAAATATTTTATTCCTAGTTTATATGTCAAAATTGAGGAGATTTTATGTTCCTTGTTGATATTGCAAAATGTAAATATTCTGTACAACATTTTCTCATGATTTTAAGTTACAATTAGTATAATAAATATTATCAACAAGTTTTGTCCAACTTGCTTTGCATACTTTTTGAGTTATCATCAGTTTTCCATTTGTTGCTTAACTTATGAAAACCAGTGTATTAAGATACAGGAGACAAGCTTCATAGGACAACCTCGTGAAAACTCTCAATCAACAACTATTTCAACTTCAGTGTTATTGGAATGTTGCCATTTTTAAAGTATTATTTTGAACTGCAAACAAAACTTACTTAACAAAACAAAAATTTCACTTTTCAATGAACAGTTTGAAGAAAATTGATACGGCAGGATTACACATAGCAGCTCCAAAAACACCAACACGGTATACCACTAGGTCTACTGGAATCCTCGATTTCTTCCTGCTCGGAAATACCAGTGTCCCACTGGATATTTCCGTGCTGGATGAATTATCATCGGACCATAATCCGGTAAAAATGATTCTTGACATTAGTGGTTATACCACAACAGATACCAGAGCCTTTCGGATTGACTGGCAAAAATTTGCCAAAGCTCTCAACAACATACACTACACATTACCTACGATACAGTCAGGGAATAACATTGATAGTTTTATTCAGGAGATCACTCAAAAAATTATCACTGCAAGAGACAATGCTCAATATGAAGTTCCCAAAAGGAAAACCGTACGAATTAGAGAACTAGCACTACTTATCAAGCAACGAAATGCTGCAAGAAGGAGATTTCAACGAACAAAACATAGAGAAGACAAGCAACAGCTGAATAGTCTTTCTAATGCAGTCAAGTCTCTTACACGTGAACAAGCACAACACAGCTGGACCAGCTACCTAAAATCACTTTCCACAGATGATAATTCACTGTGAAAGGCAATTTCTAGGTATAGAAAATGCTACAATAAGATTCCGCACCTTAAAGGCCCCACGAGGTTTCACTACACCGAAACTGAGAAGGCAGAATTGTTAGCACAGCAGCTGGAATCTCAGTTTTGCACAAACATACATGACACTGCAACAGAAAATCTTGTCTACACCTTTCATAACAGTCTCGCACCAGAAACAAACACAAACAATATCCCTCCAGTTATGCCTTCAGAGGTCGGTGGCTATGTCAATAAACTGAAAAAGAAGAAAAGTCCAGGATTAGATGGCATTACAAACACAATGCTAAAAAGTCTACCCATCAAGATAATTTTTCTACTCTCCAAAGTTTTTACCAAGATGCTACAAATGCAATACTACCCAAAACCATGGAAAACTGCAAAGGTTATCCCAATTCTAAAACCGGGGAAAAATGCAACAGATCCAGAAGCCTACCGTCCAGTCAGTCTGCTATCCTCTCTTAGCAAGCTCTTCCAGGCCACTATACTGCAAAGAATAAACAACCACCTGGAAAATAACAACATTCTCATCCCAAGCCAGTTTGGGTTTAGGAAGGGACTTGGTACAACCAACCAGCTCTATAGGGTTGTGGTGATGATTTCTGAAGGACTAACAACCAACAAAGTCACTGGAGGACTGTTTATTGACATAGCTAAAGCCTTTGATAGAGTTTGGCTGAAGGCACTCGTTTACAAAATACACAGTCTGAGATTCCCAGGTTACATCACAAACATCACAAAGTCCTACCTAACAGGTAGAAATTTTGTCGTTCACGTCTCTGGTACAAATTCCACCAAACATCCCATTAGGGCCGGGGTTACCCAGGGATCCCTTTTAGGGCCCACTTACTTCAACATCTACGTGAACAACATCCCTACAACACACAACACAACACTGGCTATGTATGCAGATGACGCAGCAATCCTCACACAAAGTGCATTTGCTGGTTCAGCTATCCAACATCTACAAAATTACATACAAGCATTAGAGGCTTGGCTAGTGCAATGGAAAATTCAAGTAAATATAAATAAGATGCAGGCTATACTCTTCACCAGGAAGAAAAAATTCAAAAAAATCCTACTGCTCTATGGAAACTCAATTCCCTGGGCCAAGCAAGTCCCTTACCTTGGGGTGATCTTCAGTAAAACTTTGTCATGGAACCCACACATAACAGAAATTATTAAGAGGTTTCGAGCACGTAAAGCTAAACTCTTTCCCTTAATTGCTCGAAACAGTGTTTTATCAATAGATAACAAGCTACTCATTTATAAATCCATTTTGCGTCCATTACTATGCTATGCATGCCCTGTCTGGGCCTATTCATGTAATCGCTACAGAGGCATATAATTGCAAATAGCACAAAATTCTACTCTGAGACAAATTCTTAATGCACCCTGATATATATGAAACAACAGAATTCATGAAGAACTGGGCGTACACCCCCTCAAATCATTTTATTATAGAATTGCCAAAGGATTTCACAATAGGCAACTTATGATAAACAACTCTGCCATCAAAATTCCTACATATGATCAATACGACTTAAAAAACAAAAACAGAGCACTGGCCATTCTCAATGAATGGATTATGTAATTCTTTTTCCTTTTTGTAAGCATAGCATAGTAATGCATTTCATTTATTCAGCATAATATATTAGTAATTGAGTACCTTCATATCAAATTTATTAAATCTGTATTGCATATCTCATTTCATGTATTAATTGTTTATCTTACCAGCATCCTCTCTGTCTTACTCCTCTGATCAAGGGCACTTATAATACTTTTGCACTTCCTTACATCTAACCTCTTGTCACTAACTACTTGCCTTTCAGGACACCCAGCTCGGTAGCTTTCTGCTCTTTACAGCTATGAATAAGAAATTATTTATGAATTATATAAATGAATATAGTGAAGCATATTAACTTAAACAAAGTTCTAACTTCTAGTATTAATTTAAAAAATACATCTAATTTATAAGGATAATTTTATTAATTAATTGAAATGTCTAAACGTTCTACAAGGGGTAGGGCCTTCGGCCCAGGTAGCCTGGTGTACCAGAGCACCGCTCCACTGAGTCCGGAATTGGTTCCTTCTGTGATGATGCCATTATCTTGCATTTAATTCAAAAGCTTCTCAGTTTTCTCTTATTAAGCAAAAAGAAGTCATCAATCAGTTTGCTTTATTAGGCATGTAATTTTATCTATTCATATAGCATCAGTTTTGTGCAGCTATTATCATTGATGACTGAAAAGGCATCTTTAAATTCATCTATAAATTTTCTAAAGCAGGTCTACGATTAGGGTTTAATTTAATAAGTCATTTAGAGTTTTTTGATTCAATTAGGGGAAGCTCAATCAATATCAAGCCTTTTTCACAGAATTTAGTGTAATATTTGTAAAATGAATCCATGGTGCAATTTCATTAACTTTCCTCATATCGTGAAGCCAGTCACTTTTATTAGGAAACATGCACATTTTCCTTTAATGAGTCTATGAACATAACAAAAAATTCCTTTCAAATTTGTGTTTCACTAACAGAATTAGTAAGACCTATCTCCAAATTTCCATGTGCTTTTGTTTTAACTTGAATGTGCTACCTTTTTCAAGATATGTTGGCAATATTTTCATGAGCAGTAATAACTGCAGTAAGTGTCTCATAACAATTACATACATTTATGTTATTCATTTTAAATAAACTTATAAATGAGGCATTTTCAAAATCATTTGTTGTATTATGGGCATATGAAGAGTTGTTCACATCAGCAATAGGAAAGCTCATACTTTTATGCTTCGATTACCAATTTCCTAAAATTATTTTTGTACCTAACAGTGTATCATATTTTTGGGTTAAAGAAAGTATCATAGTTTCGGAAAATGCGATCAACCTTTTATTTAGCTTTTAAGTATTTCATTTTAGTTTATCTTTGCTCTTACATAATGAAGAATCTGTATGCATGTGTATTTGAATGTTCCTTGCGTTGTTAAAAAACAGCAGTGTATAGAGCCATTGAATTTTGAACACATGTCTTTCACGCAAACACGTGCACTTTGAAGGCGGAATTTAAACTTGTTTTTTATTTATTTCATATTTTGTTATGAATTTAACACATTTTTTATTAACATATTTGGTGTTTTGAAAGCAAAAATAAATTGAAATAAAACACTTTTATTTACATTATGCCAGTGTAATGCCATTCAGCAAAATATAAAGTATTTCAACTCAAATGAACAAATTTGGCTATTTAAAAGTGATGTGTTGCCTGCCATTGACTGAAATAAAATATTTCTCTTATCCACATGCCAACATGTGGCCATGCGGTAAAGGGTAAGATATTAACATTCAAATTTAATCTGTGAGATACTGAGTAATGAAACCACCAATTTAAGAAGAATAAGTACAGTTCTTAAGAGTATGTTTTCCACTTTTAATCTGATTGCTTTATACAAAAAACTCATTTAAATCATGAAACATCAAATTACAAATATTAAATATTTTTATGAAATTGCACTAACTGTATTCATTAAAATCATTGTACATATTTTCCATTTCGTGATAACTGTTTCAAGTGGCTGGCTGTGCAAGCAACTAGTGAATATAAAAAAAATATTTTTATTTACATTTGGTATTTATCAACTTCTTTCCGTACATTTTGTTGTTTAATTTGTAAAACATTAAAAAATAAGGTATATATTAAATTTTGAAAAGGGGGGATAATGATGAAAGGAATGCAGGGGTAAAATAGGTTGGGAACTACTAGGTTAGAGTGTGTGCTTGGTTAAAACTCTCTTCACTTTTATTTCTGTAGTAAATTTAATCTTATTGTTGATGAGATCATTTCTTAGGTATCTTTATATTCATTTTACTTAATAATTTGTATTTATTTGTTTTTATAATTTTGCTAAGTTTTTTTTTCCCTCCCAATTACTAACTTTTTAATAATACCAAACCCTTTGTGTAGCAGCATTAGCTTAAGTATAAGGTTTAAGGCATTTTAATGAACCTTATACTTAATTTAATTTTTATTTTATTTCTTTATTTTTCTCATGCATATTTGCAATATTGACATGTATATTATTTACTTTCTATACATATTTGGCATATTGAATTTGTTTATTTTTATCATACAGATTTTATAGTTTCTGTGTGAAGTCTTTAGTATATCATAATTCTCATTGCGAGCCTATGAGTGTTTATTGTAATATATATATAGCACGCACATGTATATGCATAGTTATATGTAGTGTTTATTTATGTAAACTCTTATGTGCAGAAAATAGAAGAGCCACAGAAAATTCCTGTGTTAAGAGAAAAGTTGAATCATCAAAGTCATGCTATTCTAATGGGAAAAAGTTAAAATGTACTTTACATTGTAAGTATCTATAAAAATACAGTTAATTTTCTTATGTGAAAAGAAGTTGTATTGAATATGCGAATTAACAGTTGTCATGAACCTAGTTGTCATTTCTAATAATTGATCATTAATATATTCTGCTTCACTGTTCATAATATCTTGTCTATATTCCATTAGCATATAAATGCTTCAAGTGTGGAACTCGGTTTTGGCTTATTGAATTCCTAGCCATGTTTTTAACTCCACATCATATAAGTGAATGTTGTAGGAATTAGTGAGTGAAATACCTCACAATCTGTTGTATAACAACAGCAGAGTTGCCAACTCTCCCGATTTAGGTGGGAGACTCCCGATTTTCGACCGCTCTCCCGCTAACCCGATTTACAATATATTTCTCCCGACTTATTCTTAAAATTTCTCACGATTTTTATGGAACTTGGCTTAATACTTCATTATATGAATTAAAAAAAAAGTGATTTTGGAGTCTGAAAGCAATTGAATTTTCTCTACATTATATCTAAAACAAAATCTTGCGAATCAGATGAGAATTTCTGCTTTGTGAGTGAGAGCATACATATCCAGAAACGTCATTCTCCAATGGGCATCGAGCTCCACTGCGTGTCATCTGGTATATATTAGCCAATGAGCACAAAGCAAGCTCAAGGCTGTTATTTGGATATTCTTAGTTTCGTTATTTCGTTCATCTTGTCCTGAGTTGTGTGAGTACACGTGCCTTCGGGAAATAGTTTTAGAAATTATCATCTTTTGTTATGTCTGCGAGAAAGGTGAAATACTCGTGTACATTTCAAAAATTGTACACAGTTGACTTCCATTATTTCCTTAAGGAAATGTAATAAATTTGCGATGTGTACCGTCTGTCTTTGCAGTTTTTCGATTTCCATATGGTGGATGGGCGGATGTTCTTAAGCATGTTAAGCATGTGCGTTCACAAAAACACAAGGACAACAGGAATAGTTTTGAATAAAAACGAAAAATTAAATTTTTAATCAGAAACAAAGGATCAAAAAGTTATTAATGCAGAATGTCTGTTGTCTGCCTTTTTACTGACTGGCAGGTTATTGCCGGCAATGCAGTTCACAGAACTGCATATCCGGCTCTATCAAACTAGCCACAATAGCGACATCACGATAAGTCAATCGTCACGTACCTTTTCACTGGAGCACAACCTCAAAGAAGACAAAAATAAGTTTTATCTTCATGTTATAAGTATGTACTGTCGAGTATGTGATTACATACTACGTAAATTTCCAGTCAACGATGAAATGATTTTGCATGCTAAAGTTGCTGATGTTTCTGCTCTAGCAAATGCATCTTTTTCTGATATAAATGTTTCATAAGAATAAATTGTATTTAATTAAATAAATTTAATTTAAATACAAATTTAGTTAAAAATTTAGTTAGATTTCCTGTGTTACATCATTTAGTCATGAAAGATGATATTGATGTTGCCACTGATAATGTTGCAGTCGCAATTTTGCAGTTTCGAATTAGAAAACTTGGATGAAGTTATAAAATCAGCTAGGATTGACACCCAGTGGAGTTTAATTGGAAAAACTGAAAGGTGCTGATGGAATTTTAAAATATAATGAACTGTCTGGAATTATGTTAGAAATCTTGACAGTTCCGTATAGTAGGCCTATGTGGCAATTGCTATGAACAAAATTATGAAGTTTCTTTCTTAACGAAAGCAAAATCTGCCCTGTTCATAACATTTGTACGAAAACTGATTAAACTGAGTTTTTTTCCCCCTTAAATGATGCAAGTATTAAAAATGTTTTTTATGTGTAAGGTATTTTTGTGTTGCTTGCATTTAAGAATTAGTAACTATTTAAAATTAATTCATTATTATAAAAACTATATTTTTATCATTTAAAAAGTCTTTTAACATTGTGAAAAATCTCCTGATTTCAGAAAAAAACTCCTGATTTTTGAGTGTCATAGGTTGGCAAGTATGCAACAGGAAAGGTGATAAAAGACTTGATGATTGTGGCAGAACTTCTCGAATTCTTGATTAGCAGTTTTGGTGAGATTAGTGAACTGGGATTGAACATACTTGATTTTAAAAAGCATGTTTTCTCAAAACAATTACCATATTTACTCATGCATTCCCCTCAGCAGCTTTTTAGCACAAGTCTCTGATAATTTTTTATATATTCGCATAATTTCTGTCTTCCTCAAGTCATTCAGAAACCAAGATCCCCTAAATTTTAAAATTAATTGATTCACATAGTGATTGTTTTCATCTTACTGATTGATTTTCTCGTGGAGTTTGGGTACATGGATTTTATCTGATGAAGCAGTTTTAGTGAAGCACTTCAAGAAAACGAAGCCATCGTAATGCTAATATTTTTTCTTATTGGAATGTAGGTTTGCCTTTTAGTCAATAATATTGCCATAGTTATCTGTAGTTTATAACCATGAATATTTTTCATTTGTTATGTTCTTATTTTAACCATGTCTGCCAGAAGTTAAATTATTTGCATAATTTTCCCCTCTTAATTTTCACATAAAATTAGTACAAAAAGGGGAGATACACAAAATACAGTATTATCATTAAATTGCGTTACAGATAGCTTTTATAATCTGATGCTGTTTATGCAGTTTGGAAGTTACATGTAAAACATAAATAAATACATACTTAGAATGTTAGGTTTCTTTATATTTGTTTAGTATATAACTAATATGAATGTATATGAGATGCATGTGATAATAATAAAACTGCTGGAAACTATAAATAAATTTATAAGTTCAGATATCAAGAAACAGGAAATTTTGAATATTCCTGTAATTTTATTATAAATTTTCAAAAAATTATGATATGCTTGTACATTTATGAAATACTTAACTAGTGCATTATTATTCTGAACTATTTACTGATGAAGTAACGGAAACAGAATTTATAGGGTGATCATAAGTTTATAGACATGTTGCTGACAGCTGTTTGGAAAGATAAATATCAACCATATTTGGAAAGTATATATATTATTCTGAGTCTATAGTTTCTATTTTAAAAATCACTGCTAGGATAATATTTATTGTAATGGTTCTTTATGGGGCAGCTTATCTGTGTTATCTGTTAAATTTTAGCGAAAAAACTATAGTGAAGAGATAAATCTAATAAATTTCTATGAGATATAAAAGAACAAAGAAATAAAATGCAATAATTTCATTTTAAGTACATATGGAAATATGTTTGAACAAATTGGTGTTTTAGAGCTAAAGATTAAATGACAGCTATGATTCTGTGTGTCTCATATCATCTTCTTCTCTTGTATATTCATACTGTGAGCAAAATGGCAAAATGTAGCTGCCTTGAAAGAAAGTTTTGGGTGATATGAAATTCTGCTTTTGGAAGTTCCAACTTTAAGATATTGCTTTGGTAATCTGGGGGATATTGGTATTGCCATACACATTATTTTAAATTGGTACTTTAAGTGAATTCATTTTTATTTTGTTTCTTAGTTCAAAGTATGTTGGATAAGTAAAATAAATGTAGTAATGAAGACATGTTTAAATTAGATACAGATGTGTAACGAATATCTTTTACAAAAGTCTCAGTTTTATTGATGTATTTTAAATAAGGACACTTAATCATTTGTGCAACTAAGTAAAAGTTGACAAATTTTCTGTATGTGCAAAACTTTGACAACCATGTGCATATTAATTTTCTAGTTTTAGCAAACAGCGGCACTATTTTTGTATGTATTCTCTTTGTTTTATTTTTAATTCCAGCAGTTTTTATGAATAAAACATATTTTTTTACCTTAACACAGTTTTAAAATACATGCTTATGGGATCTGAGTAGAATGGACGAAACTAATAATAAAATTTCTGCAGGAATTCTGTAGTTTGCTACAAAATTACTGAAACATGTAACTACTTTGAATATATTCTTGAACAAGCTGTCACAAAATTATTTTGATAGCAATCTTGGCAAGAGAAAATGGCATTGTTGGAACTTGGGTGTAAGAAAGTGCAGTTTGTTGCCAAAAATTATAAACAGCCACAAAAACAAAACTGACAAAATAATAACTAATGCAAAATTACCAATTCATCCAATATGTGCTTAATATTATTTATAAATATCTACATACAAAAGCAGTTTAATATAAATGAGTTTTTATTATTTTATTTAATATAATTTTGAAGTAATTTATTTCAAACCAACAATAAGTGATCACAGGAAACTGTCAACCACTGAAAACATATACAAACATAACATCATGCTTAAAAATGAATTTTTTGATGAATACTTTATGTTGCTTGTTAAATGTTCGGTGGTTGCGAAATTAAGCAATTTCTCCCCAGATATGTGTGCAATATGCTAATAATGCATCAAGGACATTATCATGACTAACAGATGCTTGAACATAAATTTTGGTAGGACTGTGTAATAAGTTGTATACCTGTGTGTGTGTGCATGCGTGCACGATCTCTGTAAGCATTCTCCTTTCTTGCTATAGCATCTTTTTTTCTGTTGAGGCCAGAAAGTGTATTAACTATCTGACGACTAAAAACTGTTCTATTTTAAAAGACAAAATTTTCACTAGCTGAAGAAATGTAAAATATACACAGACTCCTGGAATTTTAAAGACTCCGACTCCCTCATACATATGTAAACATATACACATGGGCTACAGCTTATTAGTTTTTAATATAAAAGAAGTAATAGATGCTACAGGGGAAAAATTGATGGCATAGCAAATTATTTATATTAATTAGAATTTATTTTGAAAGGGAAAAACTGGCATTTGTTGTTTCTAAGAAACAGTATAGCTTCGGCAAGATCTTTTTTGTTAGAGGACCATAGATTCAATTTGATAAATTTCAGAGCTGAGAATTTTTCACACTGACTTGAGTAGGAGGAAGAGCTGTTATTGTTAGGACTACTTCTTTTAACTTTTCAGGATAGATTTTTATAAGTTCTATATTTCTCTATTTCTTCAAAGGTGGTGTAGAAATCTTGTTTGTATTTTTTCATTTTCATATCTATATATTATCATAAAATAACTTGCAAAGAAAGTATTACATTTATGAATATGACAAGGTATATAAGAGTTTGCCTGTGAGAAGAGGTGATTTCATAGAGTATTTTCTAATAGAAACTGGCTCATATTAATGTTACATGTGGTAATAATAATATATATATTTATATAGTTGGCTACTTCATCAGTCAATTATTTTCAGTCATTATTTTCATTTATTGCTTCACCTTAAATATGAAGTATTGAAAGAACTGGAAAGACATGAAACAACGTCTAATTTTTATTTAGTATGCTTTTAAAATATATGAAATATATGGATAGAGAAAAATTATGTATCATCAAAATTTTAATTATTCATTTCAGAAGGAAATAAATACAGCAAACAACAGAAACAATACAGCAATCCAAATTTCATATATTACTATTTTTCTTTTTAAATGGTTTAAGGTTCTTGGTTCTTTATTCTCATTCGCTTTGCCTTAGCCTTTTCAATATTATCCAAATATTTCTCAAAATCTAATTCATCACTGGAAGAGGATGATAGAGATTCAGTTGCAATGTCTCCAGTTTGATGTCCTGATTTGAATACTCCAATTGTTCTGAAAATAATTTCATTCTTAATGAAAGTTCATAGATGGCTTTCTTTACCTTTTAATTTGTTCATCATCCAATAAAATTGAGTGTTTTGGATCTACATATATTGAACCCAGCAAGGTCTCGTTGTCTAGCAATCTAGTTTCTCTTGAAGAAACGATTCCTTCTACAATAAACCCTCCATTTCAGAAAAGACAAACATCATATTCTTCCAGTCTCACCTCCTGTTAATTCTTCCTTTTTTGTAGCTATATACAATGTAGAATGAAGAGTTTCCAATTTTGCAAGATCATTCCAGAGTCTTTCTGGTAGTGAAACTTCTTGATTCTAACAATCTGTATATCATGAAATATGTACTTCCACATCGCGTTGTTTGATCAATAATTGCTCCTTTTCCTGCTCACTTCCTTCTAAGAATGGCATCAATTTTTAGAGTTCTTGCTGCTATTGTTGCTTACCTAAATTTACCAATGAGATTTGTAACTAAATGGATCAGTTTAATCAATAATGGCAAATATCACATCCATCCTGCTCCCTTATATTTATTTATTAATATGTCAATAATAAAGAAAATAACTATTTATTAATGTATATAGTTCATAAATAAAAATAACAACTCAGTTTGTCATTTTTTTTTTTTTTTTTTTTTTTTTTTTTTTTTTTTTTTTTTTTTTTTCCAATTCAAATTCAAACTATCCAACAGAAACTGAAGTCGGAGTCGACGTATTTTTCCAGAGTATTTCCTACCATTTTTATTCTCCTAATATAAACCTTTTGTGTGTGAAACTGGGCTCAGGATATTGCTTTCACCTGCTAGGAGGCCTTATTTAGATGTTCTATTCAAACCAGCTAAAATTATGTACTTGTCACCCTCAAGGATGCTGAATAACGATACCTACTGAGGTCCATAAAACACAAAGCCTAATGTATCGCATAGAGCAGATATCTTTCACTTTGACCATTCTTGGACGTAACCACAAGATATGTGTTGTCACTGAGATTCTGTTTTTATCAGTTTTGCAGAATGCAGTTTTAGAGAATTTAAAATGAAAAGGCACATTTTTAAAAAAATATATAGATAACTTTAAATACAATATATCATAGATCATACCAAAAATAATAAACCTATAGCTCGATGAAAAATGCCTAAATTAAAATCGTCTTACTGTAAAATCCGGACGTCCATTATCCGGAAAGATCTAAAATCCGGACCTCAAAGCCACAAACATTTGTTTTTATTAATGCACTACGCATGCGCATTTGATTTTTTCTTCCATAATAAAACTTTAGATTTTAAATTCAATTCTTAATTTCACTTAGGCACTAAATGAAATACCTCGTTATGGAAAAACAATCATGTAAGCATAAATTTGTGAGATTAATAATTTGGCTCCGTAGCAGAGTATCTACTTGGCATACATCTCAAACCGAAACATTCACTTATTTTATATCCCTGACGTCGACCTGGCGAGTCATTATTTATTATATTTTGCTTTCATCACCGCATGTTTATCAATACATGACAGCTTCAGTAATTACTCATGCTGTGATGTCTTAACTTTTTTTATATTAGTAATTGAATAACAAGAGTATGGCAACCTCGTATGCTAACATTACACTTGGCAATGATTATAGATTTTTAAATGCTCTAAGAAATGTTAATGAGAAAAAATTCAACAAAAACTGCTTTTCATATGCTAAAACTAGATTTTGTTAATGAAACTCATAGGCCAAAAGATTACATTTAGTGCTATTTTAATTAAGAATAACTGATATGTTATTCACCATAAATTCAGAAGCGGCGGCAGAATTTAGGGAAGACGAAATTTTTGGAATTAGGGGAAGCACTGAGCGGCAAAATTAAGGGATGAGAAGTATTTATGATTTAGGGAAAGCACTGGGATCCAAAGTTTAAGCATGGTGAAAATTTAGAACTTAGGAAAGCGTTTTGTAGCAGAATAAGACCCTTAGAGACTGCACCAGGCGGTATCGAGCACCGGCCCTAGATAAATCCTTAAGTATATGTGGGACTTTATTTATTCAGGACTCGGATTAGTTTGAAGCATGTGCAAGAAATAAATATAGGTATAGTAAATAACTAAACTAATACAATTCAGGCTTAATTCAGTACGCAATAGGAGCTAGACAAAATTTAGTGAAACAACTTGACTTTCATCGCCAATTTTGTGATATACAGCCAATAACATATAACGGACGCTATTAAGTTAGGCTAAAATTATCTTTACTGATTCTAAGGCATTTCAATTAATGTAGCAGACTACGCTGCTCCCTGATCTTCTAATTTGATCCAGCTTATTTTTTGCAGACTGTTATTATTGCGGCAATTTTATAAAAACTAAGCTTGAACTTTCGATTATGTCGAAAAGAGTTCCCAATTCTAGAGTTGCCAAAGGATCTACAAAAGTGAAACCTGTTTCGATGTCCATTAAACAAAAAGTGGAATTGCTGCAAAAAATGGATAAGGGCATATCCGTCTCAAAATTATGCGAGGAGTATGGTATTGGAAAGTCCACTGTATATGACACAAGAAAAAAGAAAAAGGAACTTTCTGAATTTTTTGTGGAAGCATCTTAAACAACATAAATTGAAAGAAATGTTTCATAAAGTAAACAAATAAATATTAAGCTTTCTTTTGTAAATTTTGATACCCTTTAGATCATAATTGTTCTTTATTTTATAAATTACGATTTCATATTTTTAATTATATAATTTCTGCATGCCATCTTACCAGATTTAAATTGATGATCTGTTTTCCGGAAAAATCCCAAATCTGGAATCGCCGAAGTGCTGACCAGTCCGGATTTTGGACTTTGTATTCTATATATATGTGTGTGTATAGATAATTTTTATCCAGGAGATAATTTCATAATAAAATTGTAGTGTTCAAAACTCAGATCCCTCTCATCTAATCTTATGCATTTAAGGATTTTTCAATTTACATCTCATGCAAAGAAAGTAAAATCTACTGCAATCTATTACAATGTAAATGCACTTTTTAATTGCCAAATAAAAGCTTTGTTCATTAATGTAAAAATAAGTGCAATATATCAATATTTGCTAAAATGCTAGTATTGCCTATATGAAATATCCTCGATTTTTTTTAAATTATTATTATTATTTTCTTGATTCATTGTAATAAAAATAATGTTCTGATTATTTCTCATATATTTTTAAGTGTTTACTTATATATTTCTTTTCTTTTAGTTTAGATATTTAAGGTTCATATTTAAAATTGCAATTTCCAAGTTCTATGGCTAATGATTAATATTATTTGAGATACATGCCTACATGCATACAGATATCATGAAAAAAAAAGACACTGGCCCGGGCATTTAAAAAGAAAAATAGTAATATATGAAATTTGGATTGCTGTATTGTTTCTGTCGTTTGTTGTATCTATTTCCTTCTGAAATGAATAATTATATTTTGCATAAAACATTTTTGATGATACATAATTTTTCTTTATCCATATATTTCATATATTTTAAAAGCATACTAAATAAAAATTAGACGTTGTTTCATGTCTTTCCAGTTCTTTCAATACTTCATATTTAATGTGAAGTAATAAATGAAAATAATTGACTGATGAAGTAGCCAACTATATAAATATATATATTATTATTACCACATGTAACGTTAAACGTAACATTTAAAACCTTTAAGCCTCTTTGTTCGTTAATTGAGAGGAGGAAGTTGTGATCTTATGAAATGCATGTTGAGGGGTATACACTCGGGAGAAAGTGATCCCCCATTCTTTGTTTCCTGTACAATCCATCTGTGATTCTAATGCAACCTCACTGAAACAGCATGACAAAATGAGCCATCAATTCCCTCTTTTCATTTTCGACTCATTCTGGGGGGAGGTTGGAAAAACATGGTGCGACAAATTTACCTTGAACCAAGCCATATTTCACCTCGATGAGAGTCTGCTATTACTAACAGATAAAGATGCATTTCAAGTGGACGAGTCTTTCTTGGTGCAAACAATGACAGGTAAATTTGTTAGTTGAAGAAACATAAACCATGTGTATACATGCGGATTGGTAATTGTTTGTGTTTTGCCAAGATAAAAATGCATCAAGTTCTCTTTCTCCTAAAGGCCAATATAAAAGAGATGTGTAAAATCTTCACTAAAATGAAAGGAACAAAAACCTGCTTGTAAATAGATTTATTGATCGATTTTTGTTGTAAATATTTAGATGTAAATATTTGATTATATTTGATTTTGTTGTAAATATTTGATTTAAAGTGTTATTAAGTGTTGATATTGTATGGTGAAAGTGTTTTCAAGTGTTAAGTGATTTAAAAAGTTTGCGTTCTGTCAACGGTGATTTATAGTATGATTTAAAGTGTTTTAACGTATTTAAAAGTGATCCAAAGTGTTTACGTGAAAGCGATATTACGTGGTGAATTCCATCAACACTGATTTAAAGTGATTAAGGTGATACAAGTGTTAATGTGAAAGTGATATAAATGTGTTATTAAGTGAAAAGTGCTCAACGTGCATCGTTGATTCAAGAATGACACGTAACTCATCTGCACAGTCGGAAGGAGAGCCTTGGATGCAAAGGTCGGATTTCGATCCGCAAGAGTTACTCGACAGTGACCAAGACCATCAAGGCAAAGTTCACTTGCTCTATGAATTTATAAGAAAGACAGCTAGCACTTATAGAAGGGGCAAATTCCTCCTACCTGAAGATCTTCGTGAGCGACTGCTATGTGCTTTGGACGCTCTGGAAACGCTAGCCTTGAGAGGCCCACACCTTGCAGAGAGTCCAACCCTAGCAGACATAGGAGTAAACACGTCGACGGTACTTTGCTGTGAACTTGCTCACTCGATTCAGCAAAATGCAAAAAGACAGGTGAAGCAGCTCCATGCAAGCAAAGATACTATACAGCAGGATGAGCACCCGGTTATAGAGGGCGAAGATAGCCAACCTACGTACGCGCAAGCGGTAAAGCGGAGATGGAAAAGAAAAGTCACGAACAGGCCGACGCTGCTGACCCTCCCTAAACGTGATGAACAGAGTGCGGATATACGCGGGGCACTAGAAAAGCATGTCCAAATTGAAGATCTGGGTGTCAACCTTCGTGGCATTACGAACTTAAATAGTGGAGGTGTGGCGGTGCGATGCAACAACAAGGATGAAGTACAGAAGATAAGTCAGTTCCTATCTCAGAAGATAGTCAGTTCCTATCAACCTAAAGGATATAGTACGCACACGTATACCATGGAAGAGAACACCGAAATGCACAATCGACAATGTACCGTATGGCACTTCGGAGGTGGAAGTACAAGAAATGCTACAAAAGTCTTGCAAACTTGGGAATGAAGAGTGTAAAGTCCTCTTCAAGCGGCCGGACAGAAGGAATAGAGCCACAAAGTGGGTGATTGAATGTACCCCTGGTGCCTTTCATGTCCTCATGTCCAAACGAAGATTGTTCCAAGGATGGAGGGAACATAGTATCTACGAGTTTACAGGAGCCAAGCGCTGTTTCCGCTGTCAGGACTTGGAACATACGTCGAAAGACTGCTGCCACAGGCCTTACTGCGGAGGCTGTCATGAGATTAACGAATGTAAAGCGGACTGCCCTGAATGCATTAACTGCATCATAGCAAACAGAGATTCAAAAGTTAAAGTGGATACACACCATGCAGCGTACGCAGCAAACTGCCCAACATTCCATGCGCACATCCAGAAGATTAAAGCACGTACTGACTACGGCGACGACAACTAATTTAATAGCCAGCAAGCAAGGCATCGTCTACATACTACAACAGCCAGTCCACTTAATAACAAGTGCACCTCTCTAGGAAGCAAGTCAAGTATTTTCACAGTTAGTAATTTTACCTTAAAAGTGAATTAATTTACAAAAGTAATGGAAGTGAATTCAAGAACAGAGGAAAGGAATGGGCTCAAGTTTGTCCAAATCAACCTCCAAAGAGCGTGCGTGGCTACTGCACAGCTAGTGCAATATGCTATGGAGGAAGAGGCGGACTTCCTTTTAATTCAAGAACCTTTTCTTTATGCAGGGCAAGCAGCAGAATTTCCCCTCCGGTGGACCGTCATCCAGGATTCAGGAAGTGAGGGAACAAGAGCGGCAGTAATTTGTTGCCACAGCAGATGGTTGCCAGTTGTTCTAGCAAAGTCAATAGACATGGTCACAATTGCAGTCGAGGCTATGGGACTGAGTGTCCTGGTCACGAATGTTTACATTCCACCTACAGTAGACGTTTCTCCCACATTAGATGCCTTGCAGAATATCCTTACGTCCTACCCGCATGCACACCATGTATTGGCAGGAGATTTTAACTCTCATGCGGAGGACTTCGGATATCCGACCGCAGACCCAAGAGGTAGAGAAGTTGTGGACTTCATTGCATGCAACGGACTCATTCTTCATAACGTGCCGGGCAGTCTGCCGACCTTTGAGACCCAAATGGGAAAAGGATGGCCCGACATCACTCTGTCAACAGTGCGTCTGGCTCAGAAAATACAGCACTGGACCGTAAGTGA
The DNA here is from genome assembly GCF_044657685.1 of Stegodyphus dumicola. Taxonomy (NCBI): domain Eukaryota; kingdom Metazoa; phylum Arthropoda; class Arachnida; order Araneae; family Eresidae; genus Stegodyphus; species Stegodyphus dumicola. The sequence continues at coordinate 61,622,074 of NC_140772.1, read as the reverse complement.
CACTCCCTCAAACTCGGACCATCGCTATATAACGTTCCAGATAGGTCAGCCACATGTGCAGTTTATGAACAAGCATTATAGAACCAATGGCAGAAAATTAGAACAACTTGTAAGCAGGCTAGGACCAGTGCTAGAGCAGGTGGACGAGGCACTTATGGAATGTCAGAACATAAAGGATGCTGACGACTTAACCACCAGTATGATACGAGATATTCAATCTATCTGTGATGCCACCCTAGGCCTGAAATCAACAAAAGTTTTAAGAGTGGCAACCTGGTGGACGAAAGAGCTCCGTGCACAGCGTAGTCGCACCAGGGCATTTAGGCGTAAGATGAAGAGTGAAAGAGACCCAGACAGGAGGCAAGCTCTTAGTGTTCTTTATAATAAAGAGCAAGCTCAGTACAAAAGGGCAATTACAGCAGCAAAACTTGCCAGCTGGAGGGAGTTCTGTACTAAGAATGTAGAAGTCTATGGTGCTCTCCACAAGATAGCTTCGAACAAAGTTTACAGACCACCGCAGCTAAGAGCCTTTGCAGGGCAGCAGACTGGACACATAACGGAAATCACGCTCGGGACAATTCTTGACGCCGTACTTCCGGAAGAGGATATTACATATCCGTCCGACCACCAGGCTTATACGCTGCACACATCTGTCCCAGATGATGTGCCATTTACGGAGAAGGAAGTCTCCGTAACGATCAAAATTCTCCCGAAAAGTAAAGCCCCTGGTCCGGACTCAATAGACTATCCAATCTTGAGAGCAATACATAAAGCAAGATCGGGCTTTCTCACGCGTTATTTTAACAAACTGCAAAGCTTTCCGGAACCTTACAAAACAGGGCAGGTTGTGCTCTTTAAGAAAGAAGGGAAGGATCCAAACAGCCCATCCTCTTTTAGGCCAATTTGTCTTCTCCCGGTAATAGGGAAACTCTATGAGAAGCTCCTAGTCCAGCGGCTTAAATTTCATATGACGCAGAGTGGGGCAATCTCTGACGCTCAATATGGATTCAGAGAGCTACGCTCAACGATTGCTGCCCTATCAAAGATAAGAGACTATATCAGCCACTTGCATAAAAGGAAACAGCATGCAGCGGTCCTAAGTCTGGACCTGCAAAGTGCATTTGACTCTCTGTAGTGGCCCTCAATTTTAGAGGCACTGCACCAGGCAAGGATCCCTGATAACCTCTTGCAGGTTTTCAAGCAATACCTGTCTAATAGAAAGTTCATAGTAACACACACTGGCGGAGTCATAACCAGAAGCCAGACAAAAGGCTGTCCACAGGGATCGTGCGCGGGTCCAGACTTGTGGAACGCAACTTTCGATTCTATCCTACGATACGAATGGCCGTCCCATACACAGATAGTAGCCTTCGCGGATGACGCGACCTTTGTGGTGGGCGGCAAGAGTAGAGATGAACTGCAGCAAAACTGCAATGATGTAATTGATACCTTCTCACGGCTATGTCAGGAGAAAAAGCTAATAATTTCTGAGGCAAAATCGAAATATATAATTTATCATAAGCCAGGCCAAACTTTAATAAGAAACCCAACCATCCAGCTTAATGGGAAGACCATCAAAAGGGTCAGAGAACTAAAACTCCTGGGTATTATATTGGATGAAAAGTTCACCTGGCTGCCTCACCTTAAAGCGCAAAGAGAAAAGGCTCGCCGAATTGCAAACAATCTGCAAAAAATGCAAGGCCCGCACTGGGGCCTTTGGCCCAATATCTACAAGATACTTTACTCCACTGTCGCGGAGAGGGTCCTAACCTACGGAGCAGCCATCTGGGCAGCCCCGATGACAGTCAGAAAGGCAAAATTGCTCAGTAGTGCACAGCGACCATTTGTCCTGGCCATAACGAAGACCTACAGGACAACGTCGACTGCGGCCGCTTCGGTATTAGCAGGGCTTATGCCGCTCCAATCAAAGCGCAGCAAGAAGCCTCAATTGCAAAGGTGACGCAACTCCAACAGCCATGCACATATGGGGATACATGCTATCTGCCAGAAGTCTACGAAACACGCAGGTCCAAACTAAGCACACATCCATCTGAATATGGACTGGGCATAATGACTTTCCACTCACCAGTGTTAACCCCGCACTTAGACGGACCAGGGGCCGTGCTTTATACAGATGGGTCAAAAATTGATAACTCTGTAGGCAGTGCCTATATAGCCTATATAGATGGAAACATAGCAAAGGAATGGAAGGGCCGTCTGGGCGCACAGAACTCAGTGTTCCAAGCGGAAGTAGTTGCCCTCACAAAGGCAGTGAAATGGGCAATTGACACACGGCAGAGTCCAGCTACGATATTTACTGACAGCCTGTCAAGCATTTATGCTGTCAAAAACCCTCTCCAGCGCTCCGCACTAATCTCGCACCTGCAAGAAGTCCTCCGTCTACAAGAAAAGTCAATGAGAATCCAAATTTCCTGGGTGAAGTCACACGCCGGAATCCAGGGAAATGAAGCAGCAGATGCTCTTGCCAAGGAGGCTGCCCAAAATGAGGAAACGGAGCAGATTCAGGTGCCCTTGCCCCGGTCATGCCTAAAGAGGCAAATAGAAGAGACCGCCATTGGAAACTGGCAGAATGAATGGGACCAAATCCCGCAAGGCCGCAGAGCATATGAGTTCCTGCCCAAGATAGAGGTGGACCGGCTCATCTCAGCGCCCTACCTCACGCAATATATAACAGGCCACAGCCCCTTTCCGACGTACTTTGCAACTTGGGCTCACCAGACCATTATGTCACGGAGTGCCCCTTAACAGCAGAATGGCACATCAAATTCCCAACCACCAATGTTCTGCCTTTCAAACACCTTCTCGTAAAACATCGAGGCACGCGGCAAAAGCTTAAAAGCATAATTCACAAGCTAGAAAAATGGGCATAGACCTCTGCAGGCCGGAATAGGGCATATGCAATAAACATAATTGGCACAACGATTCTCAAAGCTTACTAAAGTAGCTAGGACAGCAATGGTATGTGTATCCGTAGTATGGAAATCCGTAGTATGGTAACTGTTTTTAGTTATCCACGAGCCGATGTGTTGTTATAGGCTATTAGCACAGTAATGGACAATGCACATATAATACTGTAGATGTAACGAGGCATGTATTGAGCACACATCTGTTAAGCATCTTACAACTGTGAAGTCTCTAGATGGTTGCAGGGTCAGGGTAATACCCGAGTAGTCATAGAAAGCCGTCCGGGTGCCCTGTCCTGCTGTCACCTGTAAATATTTAGTCAAAATATAAAATTTCTATGTAATTAAATTTTTTTTTTCATTAATTTTTTTTTTTTTTTTTTTTTTCTTCTTCTGCTATATAAAAAATCACCAAACTGCGTCAAAGTGGTTTTACTAATATTTTAGTACATAAATATAAAGTTTTAATTTTAATACCTTAATGAAATTGTGTTCAGAATTTTAAAACACTTTTAGTGTAATTTAGCATTTTGTTCAGTCTCAGTTTTTGTGTAATATTTGTTAAAATGCATCTACTTTTTTCCCTGTTGTTTTTTAAATATGAAATACCTTAAGTAATTTAATTTTATTCACCAAATAGTTAGTTTTCATTTATTGTCTGAATTATTCAGTGTAAAAACCTAGTAGCTTTGTTACGAACAAAGATTTTGTTTTTAACTTTACTTCTGATCAATTTGTATAGCTTGAACGTAATTTAGGAAACTTTCAAGAGTTGCTTTTTAGCCCAAAGGACATTAGCACAGAAGAGCTATTAATTTCATTTTGGCATTTTGCGTTAAAAACTTTAAATGACCATTTCATTTTGCAAATTGTTACCACCAAATATTACCACCCTGTGTTATATTTAAAGAAATTAAATAATGAAGAATCTGCATAAATGTATGTATGTTTTTTGCATCGTGATAAAACAATGATACCTGGAACCGTCAAGTTTTGAATAATGTAGTCCTCCACTTAAATATGGGCATCTGAAAGCCCAAATTTAGAATTTGTTTTATTATCTATTTCATGTTTTGTTAAAGGTTTATGAATTTTTTATTAACAAATTCAACGATTTCGAAGCGAGCAATGGTAACAGTGTATGGGGGCAAAAAATTTTTATCTCCAGCATGCAAGACTGGGTATCGGAAATTCTAAAGATATGCTCTTTTTAAATTACTTTGTTATATTGCTGCTGAATTGAATTTTATGGTTTAAATGGAAAGACATGATATATAAAAAATAAGGTAACCCACAAAACATTAAAAAAAAGGCCCCTTTGGGCGTAATGTAAAATCTGAAAAATTTATTTTGTTCTTTTTTCTTTATTATTATTATTATCGAGTGAATACAATTGCTATTATAAAATCTGTGTTTGCATTTCATAAAACAATGCTTTATTGAAGGAACTGTAACTCCTCTCTCTTATAAAAAAGCTTGTGCATTTATTTTATTAAACCAAATTTTGTTACTGTCTGGCTTCTGTTATTATAGTAGTACTTAAGAGCATGCTAAAGATATACAATTTAATTTATTTTTATGCAGGTTCTGGTAAACTCTCATTGAGAAAAAAAGATATTTCAAATTCAAACTATGATACTGAATGTTTACAGGATGATGATGTGGAAGTGGGAAAGGTCTCACAAATGGATTCAGGGATGGAAGTAGACTGTGGAACACATGTATGTATTTTTCAACTATCACATATTACTGAGTTAGAAAATTAGAAGCCTTAAATTTCTTTAATAGAAAAAACAACTAGAATTAAATAAAGTTATCTTATAAATTGTTTTTAAAAATAATACAAAGTGTAAATCAAAAGTTTGCAAAATTACCTTAAAAATATTTTAACTACATAGATGTCCTAAATTCTACATTTCTTTATGTAGAATATGAAATCTATTTATATTTTGTATTAACTCTTACTTCTGAATTAATGTGGCATCTGTAACATTTTTTTATTTTTCTAATTTTATGAAAATTAAATACTGTTTGTTTAGGAATTCCATAATACTAATGGGAGATTAGCATCTACACCAATAAAGAAAACTGGAAATTTAAATACTAAGCATATGGAAGATGTTGCTTCTGATCTTAGGTGAGAACGCTTTTAATAACATTTGTTATATTAATATTCTACTAGAAATTGCATTTTATATTTTCCACTATTATAAATTTTATATTTTATTATCTAGCATTGAAAATTTTGGTTTTAAGTAATTACTTGTAAGTTCATTTATTTTTGTAGCATTTTGTAAAAGTAAAAAATTTGCTTTTAAGTAATTATCCATAACTTCATTAAATTATAAAGTTTTATCTTTAAGTATCTCTTTCCTATAAATTAAATATATTTTAAAAATCATTTTTATCTCTAGACCTCTGAAAATTTTGTGTATGTACACACACATGCATATATATATATATAGGTATATAGATATAGATATGTCATAAAGGCAAGAAAAATGGAGCAGCGTTGATGCGTACGTAGATCCATATTGAAGAGGAAGACTTCTGATTGTGTAGTATGTTAATATTTTGAGATTATAATATCTAAGTAGCTTGGCAGTCAAGGCAGTTTTAATTCCATTTTTATTTGCAACTGACTTTTGTGGCCACAATCACTTGGCACTCTACTCGTGCCTTTTTACAGAACATTTACATATTTGATATTATTGCAATAGCAAGCAAGACAGGGAAGTTACATTCTAGCAGGGTAGAGAGTGAAGCTGAAGTGCATAGTTGTTTGATACGTAAGCATACAAAGAGAAAGGTCTTGGTTTGAGTTAAAAAGTTTTGATTTCCAATTATTACATCATCAGCACTGCGCAGGCCAAGAAAATTCAAATGATCTAGAAATGACACAATCCAGAGAAGGTATTACGATTTTTAGAACCGGGAGGGAGAATTAAAGAGTTAGTTTAAATTATAATTTTAATTCACATATTTTTTATCTTACATATTCCTTCCCTTCAAATAGAAAAAGGTTTGGCGACAGAAAAGCCTTTTTAGAAGACAGCATTACAGCAGTAGCAAAAGAAAGGAAAATACAATAGTGGAAAATTATCGTAGAATTTGATATAAATAATTTTTTTAAATAAAAAATCTTGTAAATATCAATTTTAACACTAAATTCAAATTGAAAATTCTGTTAATTTAAAAGTCTTCAAGCTCATTTTCCTGTGAAAATACTGTAAGGAATGTCCTAAATTTTTCAAGAAGTACTGGAAAAGTTCACAGTTCTTTAAAATCTCTGCTTAATAATAATCAATATTTTGCAAGTCTTTCATAAAAATTGATTTTTCCAATATAAAAACAAAATTTTCTTTTATAGATTCATGAAATTTGAATTAATTATTTATAAAATAATCCACATTTTCTTAATTGTAAAGCAATGTAAAATGAAATTTAGAACTTAATACTTATGTGTTGAAGTAAAAAATTCAGCACAATAGCAGTATAAACTTGGATGAAAATGGACAAAACCTCTACAATGCAAATCACCGTGACAAACTGCTTATGGATGTGGGATGTTTAAATACAATTACACATAGAAGCCCCTGTTCCTTAACAAAGGTAACTGGCTTCCAGTATTGTGTAATTATCAAAGTTTACATTGATAACTTATGGCCATAAAGATCAAACTAGTTAAATGAAATGAAAAACAAATGTACAAAAATTAAAGACATATTAAATTCTGCACTGCCCTACAATTATAATATGGACCATATATTTTTGTGAACATAAAATGAGAAAATAAATTTTATAGTTATATCTGTTTAGGGAAGGCTTTTAAAAACTTTTCAAATATAAAAATTTCAAACACATCCATTAATACTACAAAATCGCAAAAATTTTCAAAATAATGTAATTAAATTTTCATTTGAAACATCATTTGAAATAATATACTATTATTATCAAAATTTCTAATTTACTTATTTTGTACAAACTGGAAGACCCAGAGCTTTCTCCTAGTATACACATATCCAGATATTTGGGCAGTTACTTAGAAAGACCTCCGTTCCTTTTATAAGGTAACTGCCCTTTGTGAACTGCATTAAAACATTCCATTATATTAAAAAAAATTCACACTTCATTATATGAAAAAATAAAAGTCATATAAAAAATTAAATAAAGTGGGAGCCTTCAAAGTTTATCTGAACATATTATGATCCATAAATTTTGAAACTAGTTAGCATAATTCCACACTACTTATGCTCTTAATCCACTTTCTTGAATCACTAATATTTTCATACGTTATTTTGTACCAAAGAGCCTTCAAAGTTTATCTGAACATATTATGATCCATAAATTTTAAAATTAGTTAAAATAATTCCACACTACTTATGCTATTAATCCACTTTCTTGGATCACTCATATTTTCATATGTTATTATTCTGTTCTGTGCCAAAGTGTTTAACACTATCTGCAAATACTAATTTTTTCATAATTACTTCATTCACTTAAAAATTCTTATCAATAATTCAAAATTTTCATCATAAATTCAAAAATTACCTACCTTAATATCATTTCCTATAAATAGTTTAAAATTTGTTATATAATTTGCTCACACATAAAAAATTAAAATAATTAATGAACAAGAATTTAACATTTTCGCAAAAAACGAATTATCAAACTGCAGAAATTTTTAGCAAAATTGCAGTGAAAAGTATGGAATCCACAGTATAGTAAATAATTTTGTCTCGTTCTTGAGTTAAATTCACACGAAAATAACATTTTTTAGCTGTTGATTGACGAAGTACTATTAGAATAAGCGGAAATACAAATAATTTTCTGTCACACATACTTAAAGCAAAGCACAGATCATCGACCTTGAATGTATGCTGAATCTCCTTAAGCGATAATTTACTGATGATTTAAAGCTTTTTTTTTTTTTTTTTTTTTTTTTTTTTTTTTTTTTTTCCCCTAAATAGCGATGGCTGAAGCAATTTCAATATTCATTTTCACTAGACATTCAGTCTTCTGGATTTAATGGAGATTATTTTTATTCTATAAATACTATGCAAGATTATTTTTTGAAGCTCTCGCAAAACACCACAGCAGAAGGATGATAGGTTATTTTTTAAATACTGAAAAAGCAAATTTGATGATTCACTTGTTTCACATTGCCTTTGGATTTACCTCAAAATGATGATTTGAAGAGCTGAATAAATTTTCCATTGAGGTCTCAGGCTACTGGTAAAGATTCTGTCGGACTAATTGAAATGGTAGCAATGAAAAGACCGAGCATTGCATTGAAAATCTGGCCCTCATGCCAAATTATCAATAAAGACGAATGTTTTCTATACTTTTTTCCGACACTATATTTTACACAATGTGTATAACTTCTTGCATCCTCTCTTTAGAGAGGAAGTAAGAAGTGATAGCACATGCCCGATGCCCCCCTAGGTAATACTCCTAACACCCCCTCAAAATTTTATATTTTTTATTTTATTGTTAGGAGAGTCAACTATGGTTATGAAAGTGGCTTGGGTTTTTGCATGTTTTCCATACCAGCCACTATCCTCTGACCATAGTTTAGCACAGAAGTGCTACCACACACACACCCATAACATACACATATAACATAAATATTTCACATAATTCTAGAAAAACAAAAATTATCTTTATTTTTCTTTCCTACATAATTCTGTAACAAAATTTTCTTTTCTTTCTTCTTTTAGGGTAATACTTATTTCTAGTTTCCACAATACTAAAAAAGACTTTAACTTGATCATACAAGTTATTTGTCTTAAATTTTAATTTTGTATGATTTTGTAATTGATTTTACAAAATACTTTGATACAATGTACAGTGCCCAAAACCAGTTACCTTTTATTAGGCTATTATAGGCAATAGAGGTTTTTTTTATATTTTGTACTAAGCACCCCCCAACCATCAGCAAATTTGTAGAGACATTAGGTATTTTTTGAAGCAAGAGAGATTGAGAAATTAGCAACGCCTTCACCGGGAATCAAACCGCGGACCTCTGGAATATGCACCCAGCATACATACCACTACTCCACGAAAGCTCGCTAAGAAAGCAGAAGTATCTTATAAATTAATTACGCTGATTTGTTGGAGACGACATGCCAACAATTTTCATTCAAGGTTTCATTCAATTTTCATTTAAGGTCTTATTACATCATATTATTAGAGATTTATATTGAATTGTCTTCTTAAGTTATTATATCATAATGTTTTGTATTGAATTTTTATATTGCTTTAAAATATGTCAATGTATTGTTAATTACCTATGATGAGAAGCATGAATGCAAGTAGTACATTGTGTATCATAAATTGTAGCATAAATTGTGTATCTTCTAAGTTTTATGTAAAAGATGTTCCCCACAAATTTCACAATCTTCTATTCAAAACTTACTTTGGAATCATCTTCATTTCAAAAAATGTTGTGGACTTATTGACATCAAAAGACTTAAAAAAGCATTTCATTTGATTTCAATTGTTTTTGTGAAAGGACTTAAAGATATATTAAATTCTGCACTGCCCTACAATTATAATATGGACCATATATTTTTGTGAACATAAAATGTTAAAATAAATGTTATAATAATATCTATTTAGGGAAGGCTTTTAAAAACTTTTCAAATATAAAAATTTCAAACACATCCATTAATATTACAAAATCACAAAAATTTTCAAAATATTATAATGTAATCAAATTTTCATTTGAACATCATTTGAAATAATATACTATTATCATCAAAATTTCTAATTTACTTATTTTGTACAAACTGGAAGACCCCACAGCTTTCTTTTAGTATACACATATCCAAGTATTTGGGCAGTTACTTGGAAAGACCTCCATTCCTTTTATACGGTAACTGCCCTTTGTGAACTGTATTACAACACTCCATTATATTAAAAAAAATTCACATTTCATTATATGAAAAAAATAAAAATCTTATATAAAAAATTAAATAAAGTGGGAGCTGTCGAAGTTTAACCAAACAAAACAAAAATTTCACTTTTCAATGGACAGTTTGAAGAAAATTGAGGACTTTGAGGACTTTTATGATTCTAATTTATTAGTTAGCATTATTTTTGCATATATTATTGTCTTATAGCTTTAAATTAGATGTTTAGTTATAAATTATATGTTTATTTATAAATCATAGGTTCCGTTGTAAAATTATATTATTAAGCATTTAATTATGTTGTTGCGAACTAATCTACAATATCATTAAAATTCTGAGAGCATATGTAAATTATTGAAATTCCATTGTAGAGTAGTTTGCAACAATAATTAATCATTTATTTGTTTGCATTAAATTTCATTTTAATTTATTAACTTTAAAATTTGCTTTTTACGAATAGAGAATGTTTGTTAATTAAAATTTCATTCCTTGCAGCAATGATGCAAGAGAATTATTTAAAATTAAATTTAACTTTATTCTTTAGAAGCAATTGTATATATATATCCACTTTGTTACTCGGCTCAGTGATCTCAGTTTCTTTATTCTTATATGTGTGTAAATTGTGCGTTTTTTGCTTTAAAAAGGATTGAATTATGTTGTTATTATCTTCCAGTTAAGGGTTTTATGCCTTTAGTAAATCTGCATGTAATATTTCTAGAATTATCAATAATTTAAAAGTAGTTTAAGTGCCACTAAGCCTAATTATTTTTGCCATGGTGGCCATGTTTGTTTACATTTGAAACAGCAGAATAGTAGATTTGTTGTCAATCTAGAGAATGTAAGCTTCACAATAACAAAGATAATGCTTTCTTTTATTGGGAATTAAATCATGCTTAATCCATTCTGGAATTTATTCAAGGAAATAAGTGTTTAAGATTTACTTCATAATTTTCAATACAGATATTTTGAGTTTTTATGTATTTTTGCCTAGTTGCAAAGTGAAAACTGAATAAAGTAAATGAGAAATACTGAAACGTCTGTAATTTTTTTTTTTATTTTGTTGTTGTTTGCTTAATTTCTTTTATACGTTGTTTTAGATTTATCACAGTATTGGAATGGAACATGTGGCAATGATTAGATAACTCTTAAGATGATGTAAATTTTGTGCATTCTGAGTTAAAAAATTGAATGAAATATAATGCTGTTAAGTGAACCTAGGGCCAGAGTGTCGCTATGGTAAACAAATATAGTGGATTTTAGAGTGCATTTATTCTATTGTGGTTTATGTGCTATCGATGAAGTAAGTTTAATTCAATCCAATAAGTTTAAATGAAATGCAAGAAAAAGTGCGTATAATTTAATATTCCATACAAGGAAGTCATTTGGTGTACACATCATATTTTTTTTACTGCAGTTCACTTAATGGCATTTAAATTTTGATAGCATTTGTAGCTTTGGAAAAAAATTATAGGAAACTATCTTCATCACGGACTGTAAATGATAATTAGTTAATCGGGCTGTTTTGTTAAACTTGTCAATTTTCAACTGCAGAAAAATACTGTTCACTAATAAATGTGATAATTCCGAGGAAAGTGATAATTCTTATTGCACAACTTCGCAACTGAAGACTTAGAAAATGTGCACATTTTTTTTATTTCGGTTGTGTATCCCATAATTGTAATCCAACTTTAAAAACTTTAATAGGAGCTTTCATGTCAGTGGTAAGTTTATCCATTCTTTGAAGTTCTTTATTGGGAATATTTAAATGGCCAGTTAAATCAGCAGGAAATGCTAAATCTATTATCCATGTATCATTACGTAGTTCATGGATGGTTTTATTTTTTTGCATCATGATTATTTTGATTTCATTTATGAAATAAAAAATTGTTTTAATACAAAGCCTAGACTTAACTAGTCAAGGAATTAATAAATTTTGGGTACAAATTGCTTCATCATGAATAATGTAATGTATAGCATAAAACATATTCCGAAGATTTTCTTCTTTCATATTTCTTTATTTTACCTCAGCTCCATTTTTCTTTTTTAAACTCCATTTTTTTTTTTTTTTAGTGGCTACACAATTATTTGCAAACCTAACTATTCCCAACTTAATTTTTATTTATTTATCACAATCTCTATTTTGGATAAGAATTATTTCCAGTAATTCCTCAACTACTTCAAATCCATTAGTAATACCTCATGAAAAAATGGCAGGCTCATATCTGTGATGTCAGTACTCTCATAAACTGCTGTTGAGAATGCTGCAAGAGTACTTAATTTCTCACTTATCTTGAGAAACATGTCCATCTTCTGTCACTTTTCTTACCCTTTGCAAAAATATTATCTCTTAATTAAAATCACAGTTATAGTTTTAATTAGAGTTTTAATTCAGCGAGATGAGTTTTTATACAAATGTTTTGCACAGTTCCAAATTATTGGTATTGATGTAACATCATCTAACGAAAGGCACAGATAACAGAATTTATAAGCCGTACATCAGTTTGTCTCCATCTATTTAGAAATATGAATAGTGTAGCTGTACATCTAGCTTATTTACTAGTGACTGACTCAAGGAAAGTAAATGTACCATCTCATTGGAGAGGGGAATGCAGTGCCACTAGAATATAAATGTCTACCAAGAGTTGGCTGATGAGTAAATTTGTTGATTTGACTGATGTCCCACCTTATCCAGGCAGCTGACATTGCAAGCATGTAGTTTTTCATTTAACTGATATTGTAAGACTGTTCATTCTATTTTGCTTTCAGTCAACAGAAATAGTGCATATAATTACAGTCTCTAATGCTGTTTATGTTTATATTTTAAATAGTCATTTCCTAAGATGTTATGATTAATATCCTTTTTCTCTTAACTTCTTTTGCGGGTCTGTCAGGGTGCTGTTATATGTGTTACTCGCAAAGTATGAAATGCTGACATTCTACAGAATGTCTAGGCAGTGTATGTAATGCCAGATGATTTTACTCAAAGTATGAAGTAAGAGAATTATTGCATACTTTACTTAGGCATTCTATAGAATGACAAATGCTCTTTTGGCAAAGTATGAAAAAAAAGGTTATGATAAGGCTATTATTTAAAAGATGTTCATTCCTCTAAAATACAAAAGTTATTTTGAAATGAAAGAGTGCCATTAAAAAACTGTTCTTCGAAATGTATATAAAAAAAGAGAATGAAATGATTTTGATACAGCATAATAAATTAGTATTTTCTATCTGGCTGAGACTGGGAATCAGTAAGATCTACCCAACAATGAAAGTTAAATTCAGAAACAATCATAAGTTTCACATCAGTGCTTTTTTAATACCTTTTCTTCTTCTTCTCTTTTTTTTTTTGGGGGGGGGCAGGGCTACAAAGGTAGTTGTTAGTTACAGTTCAATATCATTACATGTAACGTTTTTGTAATTGGTTGAAAGTTCTATCGACATTCTGTCACATCATTCCTGTACAGTACTCAAATGAGTTTTCATGAAATACGGAAAGTAACTCAGTGTCTGTGATGCAATACTGCATAGTACTGATGCTTTCTCTAACAGGATAAATGAATGTTCTTTTGTTTTCCCACAAACATCAGAACCTAGTGATTCGGCAGCCAGTAGTCCCATGGTTCCTCCTTAGTAGTCATTTTGGCCTTTTTACATCATTCATTAACTTTTGGTAAGTAGTTTCGATTCTTCGAAATGAATCGGAAATGTATTTTATACTTTGCCGGTTTGTCATTTGGCATTCTATAGAATGCCTACGAAATGTGTGAAATGTGAATCGTTTCATGCATTGTCGACTAGTTTTATGCATTATATACAATGCTGGATTTCATATTTTGCTGGTAATATATGCATTACATATATGCTTTAGGCTGTGTGCCAGTACAAGCTTTATACTCAGCTGGAATGGTTGAAATGTTTGCGGATGATTTTTTATTTGCTTAATGAATACTATTTTGTAGTTCACTTTACAATGAATTTATTTGAAATGAATTCAAAATTTCACTAATCTTGATGTAAGTACTGTATTAAAACAAATACATAACTGAAATATGCACACCCACCAGTATGAAATGCCGACATTCTATAGAATAACTGAAGTATACAGCCCGCCAATATATTTCAGACCATGAGTTTGAGATCACTGATTTATGTTATTTTTTTAATATAAATTTTATTACAATACAATTTCTTAGTACAATTTTCCTCAAAATGTAAGCAATGAAACCTGATGAAAGAGATATCATTAGAATAGTATTTAGTTTGGTTAGTAATGGTTAATAATTATATTTTATAAAAATATCTTATTGTTCATTAATCAATGTTAAAAATGAATATAAGCATTAAACATAAGAGTTTAAGTAATATGATGAGAACAAGGATATATAGTAATAATATATAATAAGGGAATATAAGCAGTACAGATTTAATAATCAAAAGGATGCTTTTAATAAATTTACTCGTTATTTCCACTTATGCATTATTATAATGATCCAAGTCTCTTTTGTGACCTTAAGTATAAGTAATTTGAGTTTTAAAATGTGCATAGCAGAGTTCAAAGGAAAGTTTAGTTTAAAAAGAAGCAATTCTTTGTAATTAATATGCATAGAGAAAAAAAACTGAAGAATATTTAGTGAATAAATATAATTAATATCACACAAAATGCTGGAAAATTAATTTTAAAAATAAGAAAAAGATAAAATACTGTATATTCCAATGTATAATGCACACTTTTAATAAAAAAATAGGACCGAAATATATGGGTTTGTGTTATACACCAGATATAAAAATTATAGCTTAAAAATAAGGAAAAAATTAAATTTTTGGATTGGGTAAAAATGACATACTTTATGAAATTAAACATTTTTCATTACCAGATAAGATGAAGAGTTTGTCATATTCATCTTCTGTTGTACCTTCAGGCATATCGTCAATTATTTTTTTCATCTTCATCATCATTGTTATTTTGATCCATAAATAAATAATCATTAACCGTTTCATCTTTCACCAACACCAAACATCCTTGCTACTGCACGATTTGCATTTTCTTTCGCAAAGTGAATGGCTTTGCATTTGAAACCAGCACTGTGCCTGTTTCTTTTCTGAGGAGCTATATTTACTACTAAAAGGGGCACTAGATCAACTGTATTTCAACTAAAGCAAGTGTGATTTACTAAAGCCTTCGATTTTTCACTTCAAATGATTGCAGAAAAGGGAAACATCTAACTCCTAATCCCACGAATTCATTCAGTTTAAAACTGCTCTACAAATTCATTGAGGTCTGCGAATTCATTCAGGTTGGAATTGCTTCGATTTTTCACTTCAAAATCTCAGCTTCAAATGATTGCAAAAAGAGGAAAAATTCAGCTCCTAATTCCGCGAATTCATTCAGGTTGAAATTGTTCTACAGTAGCATTCTTTTGGACAGCTGTATTGAATATAATCCACCCTTTTACCTGGAATACTTACTGCCTCAAGCATTTAACCCACACACATATTGTTCCCCTTATCACTTATCAGTGCAGTTTATCATTGGTGGAGAGACTAGGGCAAATGTTAAAAAAAAGTGACCTCAAAAGATAAGAGCATTGCACATGTATGCACATTATGCACCAGTGTGCATTACACCCTGGAAAATATGATACATAGAATTGACATCAGCAAAGAGTGGTAAATATTTATCAGGAAGGTGCAGATTAAAACAGTTTGAAGCAAAAACTTCGACTTTGAAAAAAAAAAAAAATAGCAGAAAATTAATACAAAAATAACTCAGTAATCAATAAATAAATATTAAACAATAGCTGATAATTCCTTAGTCTTAATCAAGGAGCAGCCAAAAGAATTATCAACAATACCACTTTTTGCAAAAACACCTTTTTGATCAGAGCACTTTTGAATTGCAAAAGAAAATAGTCAAATGAAATTCTCCTTTAAATTTAAAATAAAAGCAATTAAATGAAAATATATTTATACAAAATTTAAAGAAAAAATTTTTTAGAAATTTTGAAAGAGTAACCATCAAGATATAACTTGCTTTTAATGAACTTTGTTTTTTAGAAATATTCAATTTGTAAAATTTGTTTAAAAAAATTTTAAAGCAATTTATTTTTTAGTAATTTCATAATTAGGTTATTAGAGTAATAAATTGTTTAAATATTATTTATGCTTATATTATTAACTGAGGGAGGGGGAAAGACTGCTTTAACTTCTAAAAAGACCATAAGAATGTTTAGTAATGTCACATGAGAAAATCTGTATCAAATAATATTTGGAGCAGAAAGATTTATAATGTAAATGCTGTCAAACATAAAGCCTTATTTTAAAAGCAGGTTCCATATCTGTAGGGAAATATTCCAAAATCAGATCCAGTTTCAAGTGATGTTGAGGACTGGGTTTACACAGAACCAGTTTCAGTTCTTGTTGATATTCCATGTTGCATTTTAATTACTCATTAAGAAGCTCAGTTTATACATAAAGTGTTTCAGAAGTTTGAAATTGGCAATTACATTTTTAAATTAGCTTATCAGAATTGCTACTTCAATATTTCAAACTATAAAGTGAACTGAAAAAAGTAAGAGCAATATTTGGGCAAAATTTGCAATTCTCATCAGGCCACCTTTGATTTGAATTAAGAAGCTTGAATTCATTTCAGATAACAATGTTTCCCAGTTAATGCATTCAACTATTTTCAGTTAATCTGTTTAACTGTTTTCAGGATTTAATGGAAATAATAAATGCATATAACATGTTCAGCAGAAATATATTTTACAGTACTTTTGCATGTGTTTATTACTTAATACAACAAGTTTATTTCCCTGATCAAGTTTGTTATAATTCATTACTCTTTCTCACAGTGCTTATGAGCAGCTAAATCATATAACTATTTGATGAACAGTTATGTGAAAGTTGCTTTCTAAACAAAAATCTTGCAGCTCACCATTCTTATGTAGAGATCATTTGCACTTTCATTGCAAAATAAGTATTTATTCCCCCAAAACAGAACTGTAAGAAAAATCTGGTTTAAAAACATTTGAAATTATTGTTTTGCAATAAATAACAGAGAAAAGTTTTTATATCAATATGTTTTCATTAAGCAGAAAATCTGATGATTGGAAAATAGTAAAACTGGAAGAGACTATAGCTTTCCTTTTTATTCTATCATTAGCTGTTATTACAGCAGTTTAGAATTATTGTAAAAATGTATGAAACACTCACTGTACTCATTTTTACTATTTAGCCAGTTTGTTTTAAAATTTTCTATGGGCTTCTTTCTGTTCAGTAATTAATGATAATAGAATTTTGCTGAGGGAGTGAACTTATTTTCTTTTCAGAGTTTAAAATTGAGATGAGTAGATTACTGTTTGCATATTAGGAGGGGGAGGGAATGGATATTTTTAGCTCAAAATTGTTATCTTTCTTGAAGAAAGCTTCAAACTGTACAAAGAAGAAAGGAGAAGGAAATTACTTGAAAAGATTTTTCAGTCCAATTAAAGTCTCTGTGGCCTTATTCTCAAATTTAAATGTCGCCATACTTGATGTCTGCACTCATGTAAAAGAAGACTACTTTCATCACAGACTGAAATTAACATCCTTCTCTTACAGATATCATAAATAACGATCTGACAATATATGCTTGAGAACTGGCATATATCATAAGCATTACTGAACCAAATATCTGTTGAGTACTTCTCAAAAACTTGCATTATCATGCTTATAAAATTCATATGTGCATCCTTTAAATGACGCATATAAGGAAAAAAAGAGTACAGTTTAGCAGAAGAGGGACTAAACTTACCTCTGGAAGACATATCTAGAGGCTGTTAATACATAGTTTTTAGACAAAGCTTAGTATTTTTCTAAGTACAAACGTCTGCTTCAAATCTCTGAGGATGCTTATTTCATCCTAAGAAAATCAAAGTCTGGTGTGGTGCATCTGATAAAAGGATTTTAGATCTTTTTTTTTTTTTTTTTTTTTTTTTTTTTTTTTTTTTTTTTTTTAGGTTTTAGATCTTTGAAAACAGTTACCTTAAAATGTTTAAGAATGCTGACAAAAACAATTTCTATTTCACAACCTCACAAAACTACTGTGATTTTCCAACATTTAAATCAAGGGTGGCCAAAAGCTTTTAACCATGGGCCAAAAAGGTCTTTTTTTTTTTTTTTTTTTTTTTTTTTTTAGTGAATCATGTGGATAGGGCCATGATGATCTTTTGCTGTGTCCCTGTTGTTTTCAACATGCAGTAGTTAAGAGGAGGCACAGTAGTAATTAAAAAAAAGTTACGAATACTCTAAAAACATTAGCTGTACCTGTTGGTAATCAAATGATTCACTTCTGTACTACAGGCATCCAATATCCGGAATGATCTAAAATCCGGACCTCAAAGCCACCAACAGTTTTTTTTTTTTTTTTTTTTTTTTTTTTTTTATGCTTTTCATTTCCCCCCCTCCTCGCAAAAAAACGTGAAGAATCCCGATTTTTAATTTCACTTCAGCACTTAATAAAATACCTCGTTATTCAAGAAACAATCATTTTAGCATAAATTTGTGTGTGGTCAAAAATTTAGCTCTGTAGCTGTGTATCTGCTTGGCATACATCTCAAACCGAAACATTGTTGATTTTATGCTACTAATATTTTATATCTCTGATGCCAACCTGGCAAATCATTATTATATTTTCTTTCATCACTACATGTTTATCCACACATGACCACTTGAGTAGTTACTCATGCAGCGATGCTCAATTTTTTTATATTAGTAATGTTTTATATTAATACAAAGAGTAAAGTAACCTTTTATGTTGACATTCTTACTGTTGGCAATGATTACATATTTAAGTTAAATGAGCTAAGAAATATTGAGGAGGAAAAATTTAACAAAAATTTCTTACCATATTCTAAAAATAGATTTTGTTAATGATATCCATATGCTGAAAGATTACATTTAATGCTATTTAAATTAAGAATAACTGATTTGATTTTCACATAAACCCAGAACCAGCGCTAGAGCTCAAATGGCCACACCGGGCGGCAGAATTTAGGGAAGACAAGATTTTTGAAATTTAGAGAAGCACGAGCAACAAAATTAAAGGATGAAAATATTTTTAGAATTTAGGGAAAGCACTGGTATCCAAAATTTAGGAGCCGCAAAAATTTAGAACATAGGGAGGCACTAGCAGAAGTTAGGACCCACAGAGGCTAGATCAGGCGGTATCAGTGCCGACACTCAATAGGCCTTAAGTATATGTGGGAATTTACTCATTCAGGATTCTCATAAGCCTTAAGCATGTGCAGGAAATAGACGTAAGTATAATAAATAACTAAACTAATACAATCAGGCTTAATTGTCTCAGTTTTAGAAAAAATGATAATATGCAATAAGCTCAAGAACAATCCGTTTCACTAACTTAGCTATGTCTTCCTCTCATTTGATCTTTATTACTCTTTGTATGAGAGATATATTCCTTATATCAGAGGTACAGAGTCTACTCATTATATAAGAGATACAGAGACTTACTTCTGTATGAAAGATGCAGAGTCTCATAGAGATCATTATTTTACTCTCACCTAAATATCCTTTCCTTTTGTTGAAATATTTTCTTTCATTTTTTCTTTTTTTCATAAGAAAACTTCTGTTTAGTAATTGAAATTATTTTAAATGGTTTGTAAAATTTTTAATTTGTCGAATTTTCAGAAATTGAAGTCTTTTTAATTTTAGTAGAGAGGATTTTTTTATAACTATTCATTAAAAATGAAATTCTCTTTTAGTTATTAAAATTCATGTTTAGCAAAAATACAGTCAATCTAATCTAGCAAACCTGTTCTCTTCTTTTATTATAGTTTAGATTTCATTTTGATTTGCTACAAAGTGTGTATTAAGAAAAAGTAAATTTCTCTACTAAAACAAAAGGCCTGCTTTTGCAGAATGAGAAAAGCAGCTGTAGCTTAGAAGTAAACTGTATACCTCCATCTGCACTTTCTACTATTCCAATAATATATATATATATATTTAGGTTTGCTTAAGTTCTATGGTTTTGAATACAGTGACTCTGATTTGTTTACAGAACTAGTTATTTCTGAAATTTATGGCCCTCCAGCGACTAAGCAGTAAAATGTCCAATATTGGTAATTTGGCTCAGGTTTTAACATAGGCTGGCTGTAAGGGAATTTTAATGGTTTTCCTCATATACAACTTGAACATAAACCACTTTCCTTTGAAAGGTCATCCACAAAAGTATCTTTCAACTTAGGCAAATATTTCTTGTGTGTATTGCCATAATTCAAATAATGCAATCCAATCTTTTTGAAATTTTAGTGGGTGCTTACACATTTTTAGAGCAATTTTGAGGTCATTTAATTAATGTTTAAAATGTTAAGAGTATTTTTTTAAATGTTCAGTCTGATAGCTTTTCTCGGGACTATAAGTTTGCATTATGTTTTCTTTAATAGAGGGTCTTTTCATAAAATTCCAGGAGTGTTGATTTCCATTCCTTTTTCAATACTTTCCATATGTCATCAGTTGTGGTGGATTTGCACTTAGAAAGAGCTCTTTTCAAGATACCAAAAGCACATTACTTCATAGGTGAAACATCAGGGCACTTTACAGGAATACATATTTATTATTTATGTCTCAGTGCCATGTTTCAGACCTTCTAAGAGGGGTAAGGTGCATCCCAAGAACTTGGAATCATATGTAAATGCAGGGTCTGAAATGCTTTTCTGTCTTGGTAGATGGCATTGTGTGAAAGTTCCAAACATTCTTGCAGGGAATCGTCATTTTGCACAAAGACACAAAGTTGATAGGGTGACTAATACGAACGTGATGTTAGACTATATACATTTGGCATAAGGGGCTGCAGACTGTAGTGGGCCTACCGCACAGTACTTGTACATGGAACAATATCCTATGAGACATACTCTCAGCCATAATTTCTTTGTAAGGCTGCATTGGAAGTTAGCTGAAGCAGGTTTTCTCCAAAGAGCTGCCATAAATTGAGTATAATCAGCATGGACTCCAGACATCAAAGAGAATGTGCTGCATCAAGTACAGGAAACTCCAAGTTTGAGTATATGAAGTGTAGTGCACACAGTCGGGGTTTCCCATTCCAGCATATGGAGCAGGGATGGCGAACCTTTTCCGATTAGGGTGCCAGTTAAATTATGGTTTATTGTTTTCAGATTTCCATTGTGTCATTTGCTGTATTTCTTATTAAAATCACCTTTATAACCCTGCTTTGATTACAGTAATGAGTAATGATTTCAATAATCATTTAAAGAACCAGAAGTTTTGAACTGCTGAACTCTCTCTGACACTGATGCAGAGCATCGAATATAAAAAATTTTAATTTTCAAAATTACACTTTATTCCCTTGGTGCAGTGTGAGAATCACTATTCTAAGGTAAAGGTTCTATGTGACATTTTTTTAATATTCAGTTTTTGTATGATATAAAAGTCTTTTATCTTGTCACTTTTTCAGATTGTTATATTTATAAAATCAAACTGTCAGAATCATTGAAGGAGACAATAGTGTTCATGTGTACTCTCATTTGCAAAAAATCATTCTGGCTGTATCTCGAAACATGAGCTTTATTGCTTACTACCTTCACATTCAATTATAAGAAACTAAAACTGAAATTATGTCATAATTTGAAATTTAGTTCGGTTTTTTTCTTTACATCTCATCCCACTCATGTATTTCCTCAAGAAAAAATCTGTCTCTCCTATAGAGACTTCCAGGGTGGAGAAGGCACTTGTCAGTCACGCTTTTGTCCTGGGAAAAGCCATAATGCTACCTATGCTCATGCTCATTTCTGAATTTGCCTTTGATGGCTGCTGAACACGAAGACATTATTATTTTTTTAATGTTTTTAGAGAATGTAAGTAAATAAAAGTAGTTTAATATATATCTATGCTGTGCCACTGACATGTGCCATCGATTTGCCAGGCCTGATTTGGAGGATTTTCGGAAAAAACAAAATGCATTCATATATGCAGTGTGCTCAGACAAATCAACTTGGTATTATGCACCTATATTTCTTTTGAAAGCTTAGAGATATTTTTTAAAATATCCCACTTTATCAAACCTTACAGCATTCAAAAAGGCCAAAGCAAATACAAGATAAACAGAAATGCAGTATAAGAGGTATTCCTGAATACCTCTATGTACCGAATGTATCTAGAATAAATATCCTCAACACCTAGTTAACAAGTATAGTATGGGGAAAAGTTAGCGAAGCGTATGGAATAAGACCACTCACTTCCTGTCCTGGAATAAAAGATAAGCACTTCAGAAGAAATTGTGAATCCTCTAGGTGAATCATTAGCTGCCATTATCAATGTCCACAGTTACTCCCCATTATTTCTTTCTGTCAAGCTATGTACCACAAAAATCCCCATCAAGTTCAACTCTATCAACTCGGAGGTTTACAACAGAGAGTTTAGACTGCTTGAATTAAAGAGAGCTTTGTTACAGATACATACAGTTCTAACCAGCATCCGGATGGCATCAGTTATGAAATACTGAAATATCTCTCCTACAAGTCATTGAGTATTGTTCTCATTTTGTATAATCAAGTGTGGAAGGAGTGTAAGTTTTCCAGCACATAAATAAATCTGTTGTCAATAAGCCAAGTTCCAAATACGAAAAAAAATCGGTATGCCATCTCGGAAAAAAAATCAGATTTTGTATCAAAATATGTATGTTAGAACAATGCTATATATAAATCTAATATATATCCCAAATAGCTCTTTCGAAAGGTGAAAAATTCAAGTGAAATTTTGTCAATCAGCCCAGTAGAATGAAAGATATGGAATTGTCTTTTTTGTTGTTATTGTGCAAAGTGTACTTCACCCAGGTGGTAAAGCATTTCGAAATCTCACCTTGAGAGAACAGCCAGATTCGGCTTCTTCACATGTTTTAGCATCATGGCAAAAGAGTGTTGTTAGTATATAGACAAATGTATTAAAATTATTATTTAAACTTCTCCTTTGTCGTATACAGACAAATTTTTCTTTAGCATAAGCACAAATATGCTACTTATTTTCCTATATTTACGAATGGATCGAAAACAGTAGGATCAATAGGATATGTTGATGCATTATTTTTTATTGTACCACATGGAGGGTAGATGACTACAGGATGCCTGTTCAATCCTCACCTGAGAATTAACTACAATTACATTTGAAATTTGAATAAAATGGATTTCTATTCCAGTTTTCTTTTTCCTCGGGAAAATGCATGTTTGAATTATTTATCAATGAAAAGTAGTGATTTTTAATGTCAGATGATAATTCTTCTTTTATTTTCAAATTATTTTGTGTTAGAAAACTTTCTAAAAGTGGTAAACAGCTTAAAATAGGGTTAACCAATTCTTTGATTATTAGCTTGAGTTTTATTATTATTATTATTATTATTATTATTATTGCATTTATTTTATCTCCAATGGTAAACAAATTAACACTTTGTCCTTGCAATCCTAAATTTAATTCATTTACTTTCCGAAAATATCAGCTAAATTTGCTAAACGCACTAACCATAATTCACTAAATAAAACTTTTTGCAATTCAAATTTTGAATCACTAAGAAAAATTTTAATTTCTGATCAAAGTTCTCACCATTGATCAAAAATTCTCACCAAATTTGTTACCTCAAGAAACTATTTATTACTCGGAAATAACTATCTATATCTCTTTATTTATTTATGACTCTACAATAATTAAATAGTTCTTTTACTCATACTCTAAAATGGGGGGGAAAGAAGGAAAAAAAGTTACATTAACTCTATTAAAAAAAAAATAGTATATTGCCATTCTCTGAAACATAAACTGTACAAAAACATAGATAATAATATGAATAGATAATGAATCAAAGAGAACCTATAAAGAAAACGATTACATCTGCTTGAAGCTCGTGCTATATTACTCAGAAGCTGCAGTTAGAAAAA
This sequence comes from Stegodyphus dumicola, assembly GCF_044657685.1. Taxonomy (NCBI): domain Eukaryota; kingdom Metazoa; phylum Arthropoda; class Arachnida; order Araneae; family Eresidae; genus Stegodyphus; species Stegodyphus dumicola. Next base: position 61,598,299 of record NC_140772.1, on the reverse strand, counting down.
AATATTAGAGTCAAAATATTGTTCATCCTCCCACCTTGCAATATGAAATTCGGGATTGAGTATTGCAAAATAATAAAAAATTAAACATTGTTCTCACAAGTCCAATCGATGAGGAACTGTAATTGTCCTTCCTGATTTGGTTATCGTAGGCGATTTTAAATGGGTATGGATTATTCTATTTGTTTCTACAAGTACATCATCAGTTGGAGTTTGCTCTACCGAAATATTTTCGCATCGTTGACTTCCGCTGAATTTCGATGGAAGTTCCTCGGCAGTCGATAATTCCAAAGGATAAAGATTTTGTACAGCTCTTATGACTTCTCCATTTTTCACTTTATTTCTGGCTCATCGACTTTCACCGTCGGTAACTGGAAATAATTGTATGATTTTACCAAGAGGACAATTTAATCTCCTTTTGTCATCACTTCCAATTAAGACAATGTCTCCTTCTTTTAATTTACAACTTCTAGCGAATTTTTTGCTTGTTGTTTTCAAAGTTCCCAGTTCCAGATATTCCTGTCGAAATCTTTTCTTGAAAACCTGGTTAACATTTTGGATATAACGCAATCTACTTTTATAAAAGTTAGAATTGGAGTCATGTTTTACAATTGGCACTGAATGGTTTTGTATTTCCCGTAAAAAATTTTCGGGTGTTATGGAAGTGAGACTTGAATCAGCCGATACAACTGTTAAAGGTCTATCATTTAAGATAGCTTCACATTTACACAAAACGGTATACATTTCTTCATAACTAAGGCAGGCTCTCCCAAGAACCTTTCTTAATATTCTTTTCATCATTCCTATGAGGCGTTTCCACCAGCCACCCCACCATGAAGCACCTGAGGCAATGAACTTCCAAATAATACGCTCATTAGGTTTTTTTTTTTTTTTTTTTTTTTTTGCAATTTTATTGAAATTGATTGAAGCAAGTACATTGCATGCTCCAACAAAATTTGTTCCATTATCAGTATAAATTATGGATGGCTTCCCACGCCTAGGAGCAAAATGATGAAACCCTTGTAGAAATGTATCTGTCGTTAAGAATGTAACTAGTTCCAAATGAACACAACGGTACACTGCGCAAGTGAATAGGCAAATCTATGCTTTCTTGTAGTCTCTTAGAAATATAGGTCCAGCATAATCTATGCCGGTTATTTGAAACACTGAGGCATCCTGTACCCGATCTCTAGGAAGTAGTGGCGCTGGTGGGTTAACATTTTTGTTTGAATAACGCTTACAAGTTATACAATTTTTCAAAATGGATAAAACAACTCTTCTTCCTGCTAATATCCAAAATCTTTCTCTTAAAGAATTTAGGACATGAGAAACTGCAACATGTCCTTTCAACTTATGTTTTTCCACTATTAAACTTCTTATAAGAGGATGATCACTTGGCAAAACAGCAGGAGTTCTGAACTCAGATGTATCTTCTCTTTGAAATATCGCTGTTTTAGTTCAGATGATCCCACAATCAATGAATGGATTAAGACTTAAAATCCATTTATCTTCTGTTCCATTAAAGGACTCATTTTGTATTAAATGAATCAAGATATTCTCTGCTTCATTTAACTCAGATACAGTAAGTTCATCCTTTTTCTTGTTTTGATGTTCACAGTTGTAAACAAAACGACACATCCATGCTACCAGTCTGATTGTCTTACGATAACTTGAGAATCTAGTAGAAACTATTTCACTAGCATTAAGATTTATTAAGGATGAAATAATTCTTTTCTTTTTCTCAAGAGCTATTTCTATCTTCTTTCGGCCATTTTTCTGGTGATAAATATAGCCATTCAGGACCTTACCACCATCTAGATTTAATTAAAGAAGCAGAGCATCCTCTACTGGGCAAATTAGCAGGATTTAGTGATCCTAGTACGTGCCTCCAAGCTTCAATAGAAGTCACTTGCTTTATTTCCTTAATTCTGTTGTGAACAAATATGTCCCATACTTCATTCCTCTGTATCCAAGCTAGTACAGTAGACGAATCTGTCCAAAAATAAATATCATCAGCTTGAAATTCAGGTATTATGCTGGATGCTAAACGCATGCATATTGTAGCTCCAAGAATTTCCAATTGAGATATTGTTGTCTTTTTCCTTCCGCTGGGTGCAACTCTCGCTTTAGCATGCACCAAATGAACTTGAACCGAATCTCTTCTTTGTACTCGAACAAAAGCCACAGCTGAATGTGCAAGCTTACTCACATCACTGAAGAAATGAAGTGAGACTTTCAATCTCACGAACACAGTTTAACCTTCTTGGTATTCTCATTCTTTCCAGACACTGCAAATCATTCAACCATTAACAAAATTGTGATTTTTAATTTGAATCAACTTCTTGGGCCCAAGATAACTTAACTTTCCATAGGTGCTGAAGTAAAAGTTTCGGCACAGGGCAAACTATTCCTAAAGGTTCAAATATTTTGTGTGTAGTAGCTAAAATCTCTCTTTTAGACAAAATTTCTGGTAGATTGTAGGTGATGTTAGTAATATTAAGGCAAAGGTAATCTCCACATCGTTCCCAAACCATTCCTAATACATTTGTGGTATTAGAGGAATTATCTGTTGGGTCACTGTATTCCTAGCCACGTAATTCTAGCTTTCTTGTAGCTAAAGTATCTGAAGCAACTTGTATGAATTCAACCAACAGCCATTTTGCAATTCTAAATCATTTTTCACACTCGCTAAACAATTATTTACATAAAAGCTCTTCTTCAATTGCTCAATAATATCCACTTTAAACTTTGGGTTTCCATTCAGTTGTTTCAAAGTGGATTCTAGAAGATGGTGAATTACAGAAACTAGCAAGAAAGGGCTACTTGTTACTTCAATACCACCTTACAATGCTTGCAGTACTTCAGTTTTCCATCAGTTCTATACCGTAAGAATCTTAGATAGTCTTTATCCTTAGGGTTGAGACTTATTTGTAAGAATGCTTTTCGTATATCTGCAGACACTCATATTTGTTCATTCGGAATCTATGAAGAATTGAAGGAATCAGTTCGATAAGGTTCTGACCTTTTTCTAGACAATCATTGAGACTAGGTGATCCTTTCTGTTTAGCCGAGACATCAAACACTTACCTGATTTGTGTAGTACTGTTTTCTTTTACTACGTGTTGATGTGGTAGATAATAGCATGTTACATCAATTTCGCTTTTTGGTACTTCTTCTATGACGCCTTCTCATTCCCATTCACTAAAAGCTTCTCCAGAAACATCATAAGTGAATCTAGAGACCATAGATCGGATATCAGTATCTCCTTATTCAACATAGATGTGACAAGTGCGGAATTATCCGAGATCTCACGCATGCCATTTTTCTCAAAAAGAGTCCAGCCAAGTTTAGTTTCTATAGCAGCAGGGCCCGAAGTAAGCAATTTAAATCCTCCGATCATCAACTTGCCTGCAATGTCAGCGCCGATAAGCCCATTACTATCGTCGCATACGGAAATATTGTTCTCTTTAAGCTCTCGAATCCACTCGCCTTTAGCAACTGGTGGTATACTTCCACAAATAATATCTTGGCTAAGAGCTTTGAAGTTACAATGATAAGTTCCATCCATTTTAGACAAGAACCTGTAAAAACATTGTGGTTTATGACATCAGTACATGACCCACCAAATAATGAATGGCTCAATCTTTCTTTAAATGTACTCTCAAATTTCATTTCATCTGCAGTGCTTTTTAGAGTGTAAGATCTTTGTGAAGCTAAATCGATAATAGCACGGGCCTGGCACTTTCTATCTTGCCCTTTCAACGTAACCGTTAAAGTTTTCAAAAACACATTTGTTGTGAGGGCAAACAAAATGACTATTAAAATCATTCATAATTTAAAAATTAAATAGTTAATGAGTATCAAATTAATTAATAATTATTTAATTGATATTAATAATTAATATTTATTAATTATTGTTTAATTAATTCACGATTTATTGTTATTTATTAAAATAATTAAAGATTTAAGTAATTAAATAAAGTGTAAAAAGATAAATTAAAATTTAACAAGCAATTTTTTATATAATTTTATTGCTAAAAATAAAATTTTCTAGATGAAATAAAATAATTGTATAATTGTTTCGTTACATAAAAAAGTGCTGGAGCCTTCTTGTTTAGGGCTCCAGTGCACTCTGGCTGGAATTAGAATATATCCTAAAAACTAAGAAGTACCAGAGCCGGGCTCCGGCACAATTTAAGCTCTGATGGTATTTGCCATTTCCTGCATTCATCGACTTACTGGACCATTTGATAAAATGTTATTAAGCTCATTAGGTGCTTTTTCATTGAGTAATGTTAAAACGATATCTTTAGCAGCTGGTAATATGAATTTTTCTTCAATAGTATGGAGCCTGCGCAGTCTTGGCAATTCTTAGGTTTACTAGGTAACTAGCTTCCAGAGCTTTTTCACTTGAAGTAATGAAACCTTTTATTGCTTGTTTACTGTTTTTGAACTCTGGTAATTTCCTCTTAAAATAGTCTTCAGAATTATCCTTTAAACTGCCGTGCTTTGATTCAAGATGTCTTTTAAGAAACGATGGTTTCATACTTTGATTTGATAGTTCACCACAAACAACACATTGAGTTTCTGGGATCGTTTTGTCTCCATTCCAAGTAAACCCAAATGATAAATAACTTTCATTAAAAAATTTTTCTTTTCAAAATTCTAAGTGCTAGTAGATTGTCCTGAATCCATCACCTATGAATCATCACTTTTCGCTTAGTCAATTCTAGCCATTTTTCCATTTTGAAAATCTAAGTTTTATTATTTTTTCACAAATATTAAAATACACAATTATATTATTAATTCTTTAAAAACAAATGACAGCATTCTCAAATCGCATAGAAATGTAATGAATGCAAAGTAGAAGACAAAATACCTGCTGTTAAAGACAACAAATTGACTTAAAAAAATGATTCTAATTGAAAATAGAGCAATATAAGCCCGGAAACAACATAAAGTAATACAACTAATAAATCGATAAACTCTAAAAGAATTAATGATGAGATAGTGTTATCGTTTTATGTGGACTTATTTATTTTTCCTATAAATATAACATCCATTTCTATTTTCTATTCTATTATTTTAAAAACATCATTTATGACAACTTTTGTTATATCTATGGTTAAAAGAATATTTGTGAAAATAAAAACGGATTATTAAGTTTATGAGTGGCTATTGAGTTTGGACAAAGCTCAGATTGCATATATTTATGAGTGTTAGAGAAAAACTTAAACAGGATGTTAGGGTATTTAATTTTTGAATATAATAGGTAAAAAATACTTTGTTTCTTTGCATACCACAATTTTTCTCATATGTACCACCGTTTGAGAATCGCTGTTCTAGACATAATTCAATTTCTGAAATCTCGTGCAATAGGAAAAAAATGCATTCAATAAAGCTTTTGTGCAAGCTAAGCACTCACAAAATGTGCCCTTAAAAATTCGATCATTTACATGTTATATAGCTAAATCTACAATGCGCCAATGTACATAACCTTTTACAGTTTTTTCCATCTTTAAAAGCAATGAGTATTAGTTTGTATGAATAGTTCAGAAATTTAAATTATATCAGTGGTCAATAGAAATTAGACTATTTAGCAATTACTATAAATTTTAGTACTACAGCTATGGTACTTTTCACCTCTCAAACAGTGTTGCGAATGCCCCAACAGCAGTATATAATCAGGTTCTGTCCTTGAGCAAAATTGCAGTTTCTTGAAGATATCATGTCTTTTTACCCTTACAGTTTGATGTTAATCTGTCTTTATAAAGATATTTGTATAATAGTCATCATTCATTGTGCTCAGAGATAGGCAATACTGACATCTGCAATTAAAATTTGTGGTCTGCCAGAACATGTCTTCTTACTATCACTCTTGTATTACCATGTCTGAAATACGAAACTCGATTAAAATACTGAAATCCAGGAAAGTGTTTCACCACCACATGCATGTCATAATATTTTCAATTCTTTATTACAGTTTTTCTATGTTTAACAAAAAAAACTGAATTACACTTTTTTGTGGTATTTTCCTAAATATGTGGTCCTTGTTCCTTGAGATAAAATGCACTACGCCAGGGGCTCTCAAACGAGGGAGTGTGGAATTTCATAGTTACAAGAGGTAATGCAGTCAGCCTCATTCCTGCTGTGCCATTAAGAAAATATCTAAATTTTAAAAAAAATTATGTGCATATTTCGAGTTTGGGAAAAGGGGGAAGAAATTATCTAGCAATGGTGAAAGGGTACAGGGGGCAAAAAAGGTTGAGAATCACTGGATTAGGTCTTTCCATTTTTCTTTCCATCCACTGGATTAGGCAACCAAATTTTAAACGTGATGGGTATCTAAGTAAAAGTTTCTGCTAAGTACTATCTATAACCTTTAGAAAACCACTGCAGTAATACCATGTCTATAATACCAGAAGAAAGTAGAAGCAGTCTTAAAACTTTTCAATCAGCCCTTGTACTTTAACTTTTTCAATTTTTTCCATTGTAGTGACATCTGAATGTGACATTTTCTAATTATACGAAATTTTATTATAGTGCAATAATAACTGAATCTGTTGTGAAATCAAATAAGTCTAAAAACAAGCCATATAAAAATACTGATGATTTTTCAAGTAATCAGAACTTTAAAGAGAAATTGGTATGTATGATCTTACATTACATTATGTATAATGTATTTATATTCCATAAACATATTTCTCTATTTTGACTTGAATTCTTTCTTGCAGCAGTTATGAGTTTAATTTGTTTCTATTATGTATTATTATTTTTCTTTTTCGTGTATTTTACGAATAAATCTCTAAACTTCAGAGGTTTAATATTTAAATGTAAAATTTAAAAACAAAATATTGCTTCCTTTGCTGTTATATTAAAACATTCGAAAATGTTTTAGAATAAACTTTTTAAATAAACAACAAATAAAAATGAAATCCCAATAATATATAAAGCTAAGAAAGGTAATATATAATGAAATCCAAGTTCTTGTGTAATGAAACATTATGAAATATCATGTTTGGTGATTTTTAAAAATTATCTTTTCTGTATGGATTTATAATACCTTAAAATCAATGGTGATAAGGTGTTAGAAATTTCCAAAAACTTTCTGCTTTTTTGTGTTATTTTCCTCAAAAATGTACCCTAGAACTATTTTGATTCATGAAATATTTTATTCTATATGTTTTAATTCTTAATATAATTAACATCATGCTAGAACTATGAAATTGCACATTCTGCTATTTTTTTCACACATGCAATGTTCCATGTTATTTTCATATGTTTTATACTATTCTTATATCTTACAAAATTACTATATGAGAATTATTAGGCTTAAGTCCTAACTCAATGTATATTGAAACTAAGTACATGCCAAACCTTTAAACATATTTTTCTTCAAGTAATTAATTTTCAATGTGTGTGTGTTTAATAACAAAGGACTTTGCAGTATTGATGTCATAGAAGGTAAAAGTTTGAATCTGTAATGAAGAGCAAGAATTTTGATGGTGTAGAATGCTAAAATGCTGAGCCACAATGAATAGGAAAGTGGTAGCTGAAGCAGATTAAATCTGCATTTTATTTCTGTAAACATGTTTTGGCCACAAACAACTTTTAACACATAATTTTTACCCATTTTGAAATATTTACATTTTTGATAACTTATAACTTATAACATTTTTGATAACTTCAGCAACAACAATCCAGATTCATTTTTAATTTGGATATTTTATCTCTGTATTCTGAAAGTAGTAATAACTTTCTGAACTGTGCCATTTCTAGATTAATGCATCACATGGCTTGTATAACACTGATGACATAACTGTTTCAGAACCTAGGTTCAAAATTATGAGAACTCAGACTTTTCTAACCTAAACCAAACCTGCTGAATTTGTGAGAAAACTTAAAAAAAAAAAAAAAAAAAAAAAAATTGTAAATGATAAATTATAATTTAAATTAGGAATGTAAATTAATTTCCCTTCTCTACTCTAAAAATTCTTTGCACTGTGTCATTTTGAGATTAATTCATGTTAATGATTATTACATAATTCTGATGATCTAAATGGAACTAAAACAGTCAATAATAATTTTATTGATCTATGTTCTACAGCATCAACATTTGCTATGTCTTTTTTTTTTTTTTTTTTCTCATCACAAATGTTGAAGATGTGAGAAAACTTTAAAAATGTGTAAACGATAAATTATAATTTGAATTAGGAGTATAAATTAATTTCCCTTCTCTACTCTAAAAATTCTTTGCACTGTGTCATTTTGAGACTAATCCATGTTGTATGATTCTTATATAATTCTGATGATCTAAATGGAACTAAAACAGTCAATAATAATTTTATAGTAGAATTAATTTTCCAATCAAAATGCATTGAGAACCAAAACTAACTCAGGCTGAATTAAGATTTCATCCTGAACATAGTGCACTCGCTTGCTATTCTTCAGCCTATCTGGACTGTTGTCTACTGCTTCCTTCTTACTGCAAAGTTATCAAAACTGTTAACATTTTGAAATAAGCATAAATAATGTGCCAAGTCGTTTGTGGCCATAACATGTTTGTTGAAATAAAATGAAGATTTAATCTGCCTCTGCTGCCATTATCCTATTCATTGTGGATCGGCATTCTATGCCATCAAAATTCTTGCTATTCATTATGGATTCAACCTTCTACTCTTCACCATTAATATTGTTAAGTCCTTTTTTATTACATACATATATTTCACCTTCCAGGGTAGTATAATCTAGCAAAACATTTTTATTTTTTTTATTTTGTAAAATTAATAAATTTCAAATCTAAGCTGCTTAAGTGCTAGAGTTGTTATTTTATGTACATACATACATGTAGTCAAAAATAATAATTAAATCAAAAAATGGGCTCAACAATCTAACAAGAAGTACATACATCAAAACTGAAACAGAATTCAATAAAGTAACATAATAAAAGTAATATCAAATTGTTGAAAATTCTTTGGTCTTTTTCAAGGAGCAGACAAAGAATTACCAACCGAGCTATGTTTCTTAATTACATTTGGATAATTATAACAATTAAAATGAAATTATTTCAAAGAAGGTGCCAAATTAAAAATTGATTTGATTAAAATTCTTAATCAAAATTTGCTAAAAGTTCAATAAAATATCAATTTTAATTTAAATATATCGTCAAAATATAACTTGCTCTGCCTTAACTAGGCTTATTTTTACTATATTTTTTGTTTTAAGGTTAAAACAAATTATACGAAAACAAATGGTATAGTAAAACATTCTCAAAGTAAAAAACCATTGGATAATTTAAAAGCAACATACTATTTAAGTATTTAAATAAATTTTGAACCAAGGAAAATTCAAAACTATAAGCATACTTTGCAAATCAAGAGCAACTATTGCAAATAAAAAGTAAATGCATTTCAAGTCAAAATTTTTGAGGAAACAATTTTTTTTGTAAGAAATCTACTAAACGTTTTCAAATTGAGGGGGGGCATACAAAATATGGAAGGCTTATAGCTTTAAATGAGGGGGAAAAGGCAATATGCCTAAAATTACAAAAACTAAAAATTAAAGTTATTTGAATATAAAATAAAATAAATAAACAAAAATGGTGATTCTCTATGGGCTTTAAAGAATGTGTTTTAGCAGTGTAGATTTGTGTTGAATTGTGAAGAGATAGCCTGTAAAATTAAAAAAATAAAATGTTGGTGACTGTAAGCATAGTGTTAAAAATTTGAAATTTAATTGGAATTAATTACATTTTTAAATTTAACTACAGAAAAATGAAATGTTTAAAAATTGACTTTATAATATAGTGTGCAAGTTCAGGAAAGAAATTTTTAACTTAATTTTTTTAAATTGTTAAAATTAATAAAATTACTTTAATTCATATATGTAAAAAAATTGCTTAAATCAATTTTAAGTGTATATAAAAAGGAATTTTAAGGCATGTAATGTATGGGTAATGAGGAGTAGAAAAAATTTTGAAAAGTAAAAAAGGTAACTGTGAAAGTCATCACCTATTTGACATAATAGGATTAAAATAAAAATGGCCATTTGCGAATAGCATAGATAAAGGAATTATTTATGTACTTACAATTGTTTTGCATCTCGTAAATACCTCCAAATTTGGTTTAAGTATTTTTCATCATAAGTAACAGGAAAATTAAAATAGCCTAGTGTATATAAAGTTATAAGAAGTTGATTACTGTACAAAGCCTGAGATCCAGACTCGTCGGGACTTCGGCGTTTCCAGATTTGGGATTTTTTTCAGATATTAGATCATCAGTTTAAATCTAGTAAGATGGCATGTAGAAATTATAAAATTTAAAATATGAAATCGTGATTTATGAAATAGGGAAGCATTTATGATCTAAAGGGAATCACAATTTACAAAAAAAAAGTTTGATATTTATTTGTTTACTTTATTAAACATTTTTTTAATGTAAATTGTTTAAGTTGCTTCATTTTTTGTGCTAATACTTCTTCTTTAATTCTATAGACAGACATAATCTCTTGTTCAGTTACAAAGTTCTACTATTCAAGTCCTGTAGTTGCTGTGTTGAGAATTCCGACTAACTTGTCAATTGAAATTTTTTTGTTTTCAGTAACCTCTCTATCACTTCCTTTACTACCGGTAGCAGTATTGTGTTTTCTCGATCTAGGACCATACTACAAATTTCACCATCCATTAATTGATTGATGATTGGGGCATTGTCATCGCAATGAAAAACTTCTCTTATATCATCTTCATTTATTACCGTTTCTCCACACGTCTTTACAAAATCCATTAATTGGAAAATTTCACCTGTGGTTTGCAATATCCGAAAGCCTTCAAATTCGTGGCTATCATCTTCATCATCCTCACCATGAAATATATGGTAGGTGGCCATAAATTATGCCAAGCATTTTTTAAAGTATCTGGGGACACATTCTCCCACAATCTTGCAATACTCCATACAGTGGATTTTATGGTAAAATATTTCAAAAATTATTGAATAGTCTTGCCATTATTCAAGAAATTTAAATAGATTTTAAAAATGTGACTTTATATTTGCAATTCAGTGCGCATGCACTGTTTCGATATCCACATGCTGAATGATGAACATACTATTTGGAGGAAAGAATAACACGGATACATTACCTTTCATTAAAACTTTAAGTGAAACATGAGCTGAACAGTTATCTACAATCAGGACAATTTTTATATCATCAAGTAAACCAACCAAATCAAATTTTGCCAAGCCTCGGGTATGAAATGATTTTCAAACCAATCGTACGTTAACGCTTGTGTCATTCGTGCCTTTTTATTTGCATGATATATAATGGGAAAATCTTCACTCCTTTAAATGCATGAGGTCGTGTATTTTTTCCAACTACAAAAAATTTATGCTTGTGCGTTCCTGAAGCATGTGCGTCTGCTAAAATTGTTAGTCTAGCTTTGGAATCTTTGACACCAGTTGGAGTCTTTTATGTAGAGGTTGCCAAGGTATTTCACTGTACATATTGCCAGAAAAGACCAGTTTCATCAGCATTGTAAATTTGTTCTAGAGATAACATTTTGCTATTAATGAGTTCAATGAATTCATCTGCAAATAGTTTAGTAGCCTCAATATCAGCTGAAGCTTTTTCAACTGAAATTTGTAATTGCATTATACCACGGCGATTTTAAAATTTGGTTAACCAGTCTATCAGGGTTCGTACGGTCCTTAAGAGTCCTTAAAAGTCCTTAAGTTTTTTTGGAATCGATTTTTGGTCCTTAAAAGTCCTTAATTTTGGCCAAAATCGGCAGAAGGTCCTTAATTTTAATCCTGTGAAATTTCTGTCTGTTTTTACGACTGCCATTTTGAGTGTGAATTAGCAGTTTGGAGGTATATTTTTGACGGTTTACTGATAAATATGGTTATTTGAATGGGTTATGATTTGTTCCTATTTCTAATATAAATGGTTTGATACTCGAGCTTCTGAGCAAGAAGTGAGACAAGTATTTCGAAATTATTTCACTTTTTCTAATGAAGAGCTCTTAAACAACTTTTCGCATTTGGGGATGTGAAATTCTTTTATTGAACGGCTCTAAATTTGGCGATTTTTAAGATCAGTTTCTATAGAAAATTTTAATTTCCATTGTTTGAGAATTTTTTGACGATTTTTTTAAACATTCCAACATTGATAAATATCATTAAAATTATGGCAATATATTGAAATTATATTTAAAAAATAACATATTGATTAAAAAATATCTTCTTTTTAATTTTTTCATGATAAGAGTTTTCTCATGTAATTGTCTCAGAGTGTTCAGAATTCTCAGAATATGCATCAGTTTTCTCTATAAAATTAATTTCACACTTTTTCCATCTGATTTTTTTAAAAAATATTTCTGGCTGTTTGCTGTTTCAAAATTGCTAGGCGTAATTTTTCTTCCGGACATTAGACATTGCAACTTGGAAAGTTTAGAAGGATTTGAAAGCAAGATTTATAGACCCACCATTCCAGAAGATTTTAGAAAATTGTGAGAAAATGAAAAATGTCTCTATGGTATTAACACGTAATGGATGTATTTTGCAGAAAGTTTGCAATGAATTTCTTACTTTTTGGAGAACATTTGGAAGAACAATGAAAACATAATACTATCTGAATGCTTTACTTCTGATACTAAATCTTTTTCTTAACATGCTTATCTTCCCTTTATTTTCTCTACTTTTCACTAGACACAAGTAGGAAAAATATTAAAAATGCTTCTAATCTTATCACATGGACAGGCATTATAGAAAGGAATTTTTTTATTAACAAAGAAATTGAAAACTGGCAATTTAAAAGATTCATCTAATATGTCTTAATGCATCATACACAGGTCTGACGCTAGGCATTTTCCCACTTTGTGCAGTCACATGGAATATTAAACTTATCTGTAGTAAACTGTAGATCCTAAATTTTGCTGACTAGTGCCTTTCTAAATTCAGCTTCCAGTGCCTGCTCTAATTTCTAAAAGTTTTGCCATTTCTACATTTTGTTGCTCGGTGTGTCACTAAATTCTAAAAATTCTGCCACACTAACCCTGTAACCTGCCCTTACCATATATATTTCCTACTTCTCCTGAATGTTCATATTACTAAAATAAAATTAGCAGCTTAGAAACTGAGTACATACAGAGAAAGAAAATTATTCTTCAAATATATATACAGGTATTATGATGTAAATTACCCAGTTGTTTATAATTTCAGCCTTTACTATAATTTCCCTTTTCTATTTCCTTCCCAGAATGCAAATCGCTTTGGCAGTTTTTAAACTGAGGTTTTTGGTGTGCAAGACAGAATGTGTTTTTAATCTCCGCTTGCTCGTTGCATTAGTTCCTGCCAGGTCTGATAATTTGCAACTTTTTGTCTTTGCATTATCGCTGCTGACATTTGAATTTGTTATGACGATAGAGTTACTGAGCCAGCTTAAATTAAAATTAAATTGTTTAGTCTTTGACCACTAGTCCACATTTTTTTGTTTGAATTTGATTCTTCTTGTTTAATTACATGACCACAAACTGCAATTGAATTGGTTAGCATAAGAACATGCCTTTAAGTTCTTTTTAAATAAGAGGCTTGTTTAAATGTTTATCTGACTTTGTAGTTACTTTGAGACATAGTGATAACTTGCTTCATGTCTGTCGGGAGTTTTGGGACTATTTAACTTTTACCAAATTAATTAAACCCTCATAGGTACATTGTGGAGAAGTTGATAACTTAGGAGATAAAGTACGCAGAAACTAGTCAGAACATTGGTTTGTGTATTCAAACAGATTTTTAATTGTTAGGAAAGATGTTTAAAGAGAAGAAAATTGATATAAATTAAGCCAAAATGTCTGGGAAGGCTTCAAATTAAAAAGATGTATAAATATTTTGTTTAGTGTTGTTGCTACAAAACATGTTGTGTAGCTTTTAATGTATAATTATCCTAATATCATTTAAGAATCATGACATAAATTGCATGTATTTTAAAGTGTGAAATTTTATTAGATTCGGATTTTAATAGGGACTTTTAACAATATTGTTAAAAAATAAGTAAAATTTAATAATAATCATGTAAATCCATACTGACTAAGGTTTTCTAACTACATAATTTAATTCATAACTAACTGCTTACTCTTAAAAATTATTTCTGCATAATGAAATGAGTTATTGCCTTTCATTATTCCTTAGCGTGGCACAAGGTTTAAACACAAAAATGTAAAAATTAATGTAAAACTTATTCTTAGTATCTAGTGAGACCTAAAATAATACAAAGCAACTTAGTGTCACCTCTGGTGCTTTAGTGGCTTATTGGAACCTTAAAGTATATTAACTTGGTTACAACCCTTGGAATTCTACACGGAGCTACGACACTAACCGCAACAGACAGAGCCCAACTAACTTTCAAAACTAGCTAACCGTGCCCACATTAGGTCTCTCAGTTTTGTTCTGATCAGCAGGTCTCTCTCTAGGTAAGGAGCAGCAGTGACAACAGCCAGTCTTTTGTTATGAATCATGCTGATTATGATTTTAATGCTCTTTTTAACCTATGCTGCTTGACATAAAACCTACTTACTATTAACTAAACCTCTAGACTGAACAAGTATGTAACAAAATTAGACATTAAAAATATAAAAGCTGTTAGTAAAACTTAACTAAAATGTAACTTATCTTCTTTCAAATATGTCCAGTTATATTATAAGTGTAAAATATTTAATGATACTTGAACACAAAACACAAAAATATAAAAGTTCATGTAAAACTTATTCTTCGCATCTAGTGAAGTTTAAAATAAAAAGCAACTTATCACCTCTAGTGCTTTAGTGGCTTAATAGAACCTTAAAATATATTAACCGAGTTACAACTCCTGGAATTCTACATGTAGCTATGACACTAACGGCGTCAGACAGAGCTCAGCTAACTTTCAAAACTTACTAACTGTGCCTACAGGTTTGTTCTGATCAGCAGGTCTCTCTCTAGGCAAGCAGGAGCGGTGACAACAGCCAGTCTTTTGTTATGAATCATTCTGATTATGATTTTACTTCTCATTTTAAACTATGACGCTTGACATAAAATCTACCTGCTATTTACTAAACCTGTAGATTGAGCAAGTAATGAGACATAAAAAAAAAATTAATATGAAACTAACTATTAGTAAAATGTAAATAAAATGTTACTTATCTTCTTTCAAATATACTGAACTATTGTAAGTCTAAAATATTTAATGCTGTTTGATAAATTTCATAAAGTATATTTTATGCTTAAACTAATTAATAATTATGTTAATTAAGTTATGTTTAATAATAATGCATCCTACTTAAAGATCTATTATGTTTTTTTGCGTGGTATTACAAAAGTGAATTTCAAGCACAGATAATATTTTAATTGAATTTATTAATTTGCTATTTGCTCATAGGTCCTTAATTTTTTTCAGTAATGGTCCTTAAAAGTACCGTAATTTCCGGAAGAAAGGCCGCATCAGAGTAAATGCCGCACTCGAGAAAAATGGCGGGAAAAAAATTAAAATTACACAGAAACGCCGCATCAGTGTAAACGCCGCAATAGATTAAATTGCGCGTGACATCGTCGCGGGCCGTATAGATGCAAAAACTCAACCTAAGTCCTGATATATGACATACCAGTTAAGAAAAATGCATGAAATGAAACCATAACTCAAAAATAAATTAAAGGTAAGAAATGTATAGCTTCTGTGCCGTTTAGAGACATTTTCAAAAATTTTCCGCTCCCTTCTTACTTAAAAACTATTCAACAAGTACTTGTACCCAAACTGATGGAATCTGTATTTGGCAGAATGCCAAGAAAAATCCGTTCATGCTGAAGGGGAAATACGTCAGAGTTCGATATTGCAAGGCAGGTGGAGTCGCCTTTGAAAAAAATTGCAGAAAAGGCAGGGGTGGGGAGAGGATGGGTCCTGGAAGATTCATCGAATGGCAGAGGAGAGAGACTATTCAAACTGATGAGAATGTTGATTTGAAAGGGGGAAGAATGTTATTGTTCTGAGATCTCATTTAGGGTGAATAAGGCATGTAGGTCCGTTCAAGGGAAAGAATGTAAACAAAATAACGTTCACAAAAAGCAACTGAGTGGTCTTTTGTGTGGGAACAGCACCAGTCTATGCACAATGACAAGGCCATCCAAACTATGTACAATGACCATCATAGGAAATATTTTATTTTTAGTGCACCTAAATGCCGCATGGGTAGAAATGCTGCACCCGCTGAAAATTAAAGTTTTAAACACGTAAACGCCGCGGCGTTTCTTCCGGAAATTACGGTACTTAATTTCCATGTGAAGAAATGTGTACGAACCCTGTCTATCACTAACATGTGCACTCAGTTTTTAAGTTCATTTCTTCATGAAATATTTTTGCTTGAGCCATTATCATTGGACTGGTCAATGGCACGCCCTTGCTGCATCTCTGTCTGACCATTCAATCATCACTTTGTCATGATCGTCACTTTTAGCTTAGCAAATAATTTTTATGTTATTCATTGTGAGTCCATCAAAAATTCATATTCAATTTGTCGAAATCCACAAAAAAATCATAAAAGTTCCTTTTTCTGTTTCTGTTTTGCAATGCCATACTCCTCGCATGATTTTGAAATGGATATACCTATATCCATTTTTTGCAGCAATTCCACTTTTTGTTTAATGGACATCGTAACATGCTTTCACTTTGTAGATTCTGTTGCAGCTCCAGAATTAGAAACTCTTTTTGGCATAATGTTCCAGCATTAATTTTCATAAAATTGCTATAATTATAACAGCCTCTAAAAAATAATAAGCTGGATCAAATCAAATGTTAAGAAACAGCGCAATCTGTTATATTAACTGAAATTCTTTGGAATCAGTAAAGTATAATTTTAGCCTAGCTTAACAGCATCTGCTACACAAGATTGTCTATGTAGCATGGCGACAAAATGTCCCATTAAATTTTGCCCTTCTTCTATTGTGCACTAAAACAAGCCTGAATTGTACTAATTTAGTTATTTATTTATTACTAGAAAGCCCGGAGGTCATACAAAATGACCGCTGTTCTAAATATTATAAATTGTAATTAAAGTGATTTGTGCAAAGGTGTCTGCTAAATCAAACTGAATTACCCAGGTAGGCGGCGAGGATGCCCCTTTGCTTACTGCCCCACAGAGTTTCCCCCTTCTACTTGCTTAATTGCTTAAAGTAGAGTGCAATGAAGGAAACCACTGGCGGTGCATTTCTTAAGAGCCAGTGCTAGCTCAGTAAATAAAGGTGATTTAAATAATAAAATGTTAATTCACATGTCAAAGATCTCTTTGTACACAACATTTCTTGTGTAGATCTTTCCATCATTTTTAAGCTCACCTTGCACAGAGAACCATCAATTATTTTTAATTTTACGTCCGTTCTTTCACAAACTCTTGAACAGGCAACATAAAGTTGACCGTGTCCAAATGCTGGCTTAGGTAAAATAATGCCAACATACGAGGCATATTCAGAAACTAAGTACCGTTTTGAAAAATAAAATAGTAAAACAATTATTTCAAATCCAATTTTATTTTTACATGAAAATACATGTCTTAAACTATTTTTCACCATAATTTCCGCCAATGATCAAACACTTGTCATAACGGGTGACCAGTTTTTGTATACCATCATCAAAGAAACTTCCCGCCAGTTTCGATAACCACGACTCCACAGCATTTTTCGTGTCATCGTCAGGTCCAAAGCGCTTGCCACCAAGCTCACGCTTCATGTGCAGGAACAAGTGATAGTCGGACGGCGCCAAGTCCGGGCTGTATGGCGGGTGATCGAACTGCTCCTGATTTAATTGTTGAATTAACGATTGAGTGACACCAGCAGTATGGGGCCGAGCATTGTCATGGAGCAACCCAATTCCTTTACTGAGCATTCCTCTTTATTTGTTTTGAATGGCACGCCTTAGTTTTGTTAAAGTCTCACAATATCGTGCCGCATTAATGGTTTCACCTCTGGGAAGAAATTCAGTAAGCAAAATGCCTTTCCTATCCCAGAAGACAGTGCACATGATTTTTTGTGATGACATTGTCACTTTGAACTTTTGTTTTTTCAGAGAATGAGTGTGTCTCCACTCTATCGATTATTGTTTCGATTCTGGTGTGAAATGACACACCCAAGTTTCATCACCTGTCACAATTTGGTTTAAAAAGTTTTCTCCTTCATCACTGTACCGCGTGAAAAATGTCAGGGCACTACCAAGTCACTTTGTTTTGTGAACATCAGTGAGCATTTTTAGAACCCATTGGGAACACTGTTTGCGATAATTCAAGCGGTCAGACACAATTTCGAACAAAACAGTACATGAAATTTGTGGAAATGCCTCTGAAAGAGTTGTCATTGTGAAGCGTCTGTTCTCATGAATTGCTTCATCGACTTTCCTTACCAAATCATCGGTGACTACACAAGGCCGACCTTTCCGAGCCTCGACGTGGACATTTGTTCGACCTGCATTAAACATTCTTACCTTTTTTCTCACCATTCCATCACTTATCGCGTATTCACCGTAAACTTCTGTCACTTGACGATAAATTTCGGCCGGTTTAACATTTCTCGCATTCAAAAATTTAATCATGGCACAAATCTCACAGTCAGCAGGAGAACTAATTGTCTTAAACATTTTGAATGTGTACATCAAACTGAAAACACAACATAGAGCAACCAAAATGGCAACAATTGGAAGTCAATGAACAAGAAAGACTAGTGTGCATGCGCGGGACGCCTACCACAGCGCAGCGACGCGCTAGAATGAAACAGTACTTAGTTTCCGACTATGCTACGTACTTAAACGTTTGGCCCTGAGACTTATTGATGGTCATAGCAAAGACAAGTTTTTCAGGAAATGGTCTACGTCTCAATTGAAACGGCAACCCTGTGCCATGGCTACTTCATCCCATTGGCTAGTACAATTACGCAAGCAACCAATAAACTATCGGCGACAAACAGACACTTAAGCCGCATATAATAAAGATATTTATTTATTTTTTATTGATTTTTTCATTTTTGCCGCTTGCATAATTCCGAAATGTATAGATGATAAATTTATTTATTAAATGTTAAATGCACATTCTCTTGTATTTTTAATTTTTACGGCTTAGCTTTCTCATAATATTCGTCACGCACTGCACTGCACGTTGAATAAAATAATTTACAGTTATGCAAGCAACCAATAAACTACTGGCGACAAACACTTAAGCCGCATATATATAAGATACTTGTGTCTAAATCTTGTACATACTTAAGGCTTATTTGAATCCTGAATAAATAAATTCTCACATATACTTAAGGTTCCCGAGTTCCAGAGCTAGATATTTTGCTGTCTGAAGCAGTCTTTTTTGCCGTAAATTCTGCTACCAAGCGCCTCTCTAAGTTCTAAATTTTTGCAGCTTTTACATTTTGGGTCACAATGCTTTCCCTAAATTCTGACAATTTTGTCATCCCTTAATTTTGTTGCTTGGTGCGTCTCTAAATTTAAAAAATTTTGTGTTCTGTGGTGCCGGTTCTGGGTTTTTGTGAATAAAAAATAAGTTATTCTTAATTCAAATCCCACTAAATGTAATCTTAGCTTAAGCTGTAATCATCGCCAAGCATAATGTCGATATAAAAGGTTTCCATACTCTTTCATAACTACTATAAAAAAAAACTTGTTTAGGCATGACTGCATGAGTCTGTAGTGGAACATAATTTAAAGTTTCTATAAAATTATTAAGACTTCCTAAGTGGCAACATGATGTAATGTTTTGAATAGTTATTAAGATTTGCCTTGTGGCAACAACGAGTCGAGCTAAAAACGTTGTTACTTTGAGTATTCCTTGATAAGCGCTGCGTAAGCTTTATTTCTTAAAGGTTTGTTATATTTTTATGTAAAAAATAAGTAACGTGTTGCAAACAAGAATGAAAATTGTAAAAAAAAAAAATATGCTGTTTCTTTTAAGACCAAAATTAGCATTTATTTCACTTAATGAAATGCCCCTCATGGACTTTTTTTTGTGAGTACGTGTGTGGCAATCCCGAAGTACCCTAGCCCTTCAGGGGATCATCTTCTTGGTTAGACAGGGGTCACGATCCTGGACCCTAGTGATCTTTCCTTTTTTCTTTTTCATCTCTCCTTATCTGTGCTTATTTCTTTTCTTTTGCCCTTGTAGTTTTTCTTTTCAGAGGTTTGGGCTCAAAGTGAGATTCTAATACATCTCTTTGTTTCTAGTTTCTCACAGAGAGAAAACCGCCTATACATTTGCCATGTGTTGTGACACATAAGCTGGAAAGTAGGGTCTTGGTAGTTGAGGGGCGAGGTACTGTCCTCAACACACTGCTTTGGCCTCTGCTTCAGATTGAAATGGGAGGCACTTAGTTGTCCCTGCTAGAGCGGCTGGTCACTTGTCCTTAAGGACAGTGGCTTGGGGATAAGCTTTCGGGAGAGCTGACTGTGGGGGCTTCAGATTGCGTATAAACTCGGTTAACCCCTGGCGCAGTTTTCTGCGTCCCCTTGTTAGACTCCGTGGTGGGTGGGGCTGCCAGATCCGAATAATTTCTCTCTTCAATACGGCAAATTTTAAAATATGTAGGATTAAAGACTTTGAAGTCTATCCTGTGGCTCAAATCGTTAGTAGTTCTGAAAAATCTGCTAAAAAGGTTTGTACAGATGCAAATGCAAATAATCCTAACAATAGTCCCCGTTTCCTTATTGTCTCTAGTACTTCTGGTGAGGTGCAAAAGATGTTTCCTTTTCTGATAAATAAATACATCCATTCCTGTATTGGTGAGCCCAGAAATATAAAGCGTCACCGCTCTGTAGACTTGCTTATTGACACAACTTTGGGTACCCAGTCTGCTTCCGTACTTCAAGTAACCAAACTTGGGCAAGCGAATGTCACCATAACAGTGCATAAGGCATTGAATAATTGTTGTGGTGTAATCTTGGAAGTCGACGTTCTCTGTGTTTTCGAAGAAGAGATTGCAACCGAGCTGTCTGACCAGAATGTCTGAGGTGTTAAGCCGATCAAGATGCATAAGGAAGGTCAGTTGATCGATTCACGTGATCCCGACCTTCAACTCGCATGATCTGCCTAAGAATATTAAGGACGGATACCTAAATTGTCCTGTAAGACATTAAATTCCAAACCCTATGCGATGCATACAATACCAGCGCTTCGACCATTCCAAGCTGTCTTGTCGTGGCAGCCTCACATGTGCCCGATGCTCACAGATTGGTCACAATTGTGATAATTGTACTGCTGCGCTTTTGTGTATAAATTGCAAGGGTGAACACCCAGCATTTTCTCGCTTATGCCAAAAATGGAAATCTGAAAAAGAAGTGCAGACTGCAAAAGTAACTAGAAACATCACATATGCTGAAGCCAGAAGATTAGTCCGAAGTACACAGGTTTGACCAAATAAATCTTATGCCAATGCTCTGAAAACATCTCGTACAGTTGCACCCAAACTTCAATTGGTACACAAACTCTACCAAATAAAACCCAACCGATTACAAACAACAAGAAAAAAGAAAACCCAACTCATTTAGTACAAAAAAAAAGAAAAAGAAAAAAGAAACAATCATTCAAAGTAAACCCAAAAATGCCACTCAGAAAACAGTAAATAAAAATAGAAGTCCCGACAATAGCGAACCCACCAGCGGCCGAGCAGTAACGTCGCTGAACGCTGGTAATTCAGTCCGAGGTTCGAATCCCGCGAACAGGCTGGCTGCATGGGTGTTTTCGTGGTTTTCCTCATGTGTAACATGTATATGAGCCAGTTTCCCTTAAAAAGTCCTCCACGAAGGCATTCCTCCCTTAAGGCAGATAGCCCTCGAGTGCTTTGCCGTAATCTAATAAACCAAACCAAACCAACCCGGCAATAGCTCTCTTGATCGGATGATTTCTGAATCTGCGGATTCAGATAGTATGGAAGTCGAAGAGAGTCTAGAAGTTCCCAGGCATCTACTTCTACGAAAATCTAAGAAGCAGCACAGAAAGAACAAAAACCAATCATAATAGCCACCCTCGTCTCATGGAACTGTCGCGGTTTCCACCGAAATTTGCTCGACATCAAAGCTATAATCAATGCTTATCATCCTGTGTGCTTAGCAATACACAAATCTGGAAACAAATCTAAAACCAGAACAAAAAGCAAAACTTCAGAGGTTTCCTTTCGTCAGGAAGGATAACCTTGCAGGTAAGCGTTCCAGTGGAGGCGCAGGTTGCCTCACCTCACTGGATTATCCATCAAATGTACTTTTTTGACGACATCCCTCCAAACTGTCGCTACTCAAATAAATTTTGGTTGTTGTTTCAGCCGTTTCTCTGTATTTCCCTCCAAATGAGCACATTGATCAGCAAGATTTAAATGGTCTTATAGAGCAGTTGCTTGAGCCCTTTATCATAATACATTTTAATGGCCATAGTCCACTTTGGGGTAGTGAATATACTAATTCCCGAGGAAGACAATTGAACAGATGATTGAAGATCATAGCCTTTGTCTCCTGAATAATGGGCAGGATACTTACTTCCATGAGCCTTCAAGGACATTCTATGCTCTCGACCTTGCCATCTGTTCACCATCTCTATTTCCATTTTGCACTTTTAGTGTAGGAAATGATATTTACAACAGTTATCATTATCCCATTTTTGTATCTCTTGCATGAAGAGGAGCAAACCCCCATGTCGAGATCCCCTCGATTTATCCTTGATAGGGCAGACTGGACACTCTGCTCTTCCACTGCAGAGCTTACAGAGAACTTGGTAGAAGATGTGCAAATCGATGACACAGTTGAAGCAGTCACTAATACTATTATTCAAGCAGCTATGCTCTCTATACCTAGAACATCAGGGAAAATGCTAAAGTATTCCAAACCATGGTGGAATCGTAAGTGCCATGAAGCTGTGAAAAAGCAGAAAAAAGCATGGGGAATTTTTTGCAGATACCCTACTTTGTGAAACCTTATAGCATTTAAAAGAACCAAAGCAACTGCACGAAAAGTAAGAAGGAAAAGCCAGAGGGATTCCTGGTTTTTTCTTATGTATCGTCAATAACGTCCTCTACACCTAGTAAGCGGGTTTGGGAAAGAGTTAAAAAAGCATGCAGAGTATATAAAGACCATTCACTTTCTTTTTTAGAAAAAGATGACCGAGTGATTAGCTCCATAGAAGAAATTGCGAATACAATTGGTGAGACTTTTGGTGCCGTTTCTTCCAGCGGAAATCATTCACCCACATTTCTTTCTATCAAGCAGCGCTCTGAGAGAAATCCCATCGCTTTGAACTCTTCCAACTTTGAGCCGTATAATAGAGATTTTACTATGCTTAGGTTAAAAAGAGCTTTGTTGCAGACACATAAGTCTTCTCCGGGTCCTGATGGCGTGTATTACGAAATGCTGAAGCATCTGTCCTGTAAGTCACTGACTGCCCTTACTCTTTACAATAGGGTGTGGAAGTAGCAAACTTTTCCCAGTACATGGAGGAGAGCTGTTGTGTATTCCCATTGCTAAGCCAGGGAAAGACACAAGGAATCCCTCGAACTGTCGGTCAATTGCCCTTACTAGTTGCGAATGCAAATTGTTTGAAGCTGCTTAGTCTATTTCTTGGAGAAGAATAATATAATTTCACTTTAGCAGTTTTCGAAAGGGAAGAACAACCATAGATAACATGCTTCTTTTGGAGACATCTATTCGTAAAGCTTTTGTAAGAAGAAATCACCTTATCTCAATTTTCTTTGATATAGAGAAAGCTTATGATAATGCATGGAGATACAGTATACTTCGTGATCTTCATGATAGTGGCTTGCGTGGCAATCTACCATCTTTCATTCAGATGGCTCTGTTTTGTCAGAAGTTTTCAAACAGGAAGAGGACGTGCCTGAAGGCTGTGCGCTTAGGTAACCCTGTTCAGCCTAAAAATAAATTCTGTATTAAGACAACTTCCTCTTGCCATTTCAGGATCTTTATATGTTGATGATCAACATATAAAGATCCTGAAATTAGCTGTCGAGGTACAGATATGAGACATGTAGAGAGGCAGCTCCAGATCACTTTGAATAGGATCCAGAAATTGGCAAATAGACAAGCATTTACGTTTTTGAAGCAGAAGACTGTGTGTGCACTTTTGTAGAAAGCAAGATCTCCATTCTGAGCCTGAATCATATCTCAAGTGGTCAGTGATTCCAGTTGCACCTGAAATGAAATTTTTAGGGGTGGTTTTTGTTCGACCGAAAATTGACTTTCCTTCCTCATGTCTGAAACTTGAGAAAGAAGAATACAAAAATTTTAAATATTTGAAAAGTCCTGGCGAACATCTCCTGGGGAGTAGAGTGTTGCTCTATGCTTCGCATTTATAGAGCTCTTGTTCGCTCTAGACTGGACTATGGCTCAGCCGTTTACGGATCTGCTCGGTCTTCAGTGTTGTTAAGCCTAGATCCGGTTCATCATCAGGCTCTGCGGATTTGTTCTGGAGCCTTCAGGACGTCTCCTGTCCAGTGCCTTTATGTTAACTGTTACAAACTGTCACTCTGTTTGAGGTGCGAGGAGTTGTCCCTTTTACAGTATATTAATATATTGTCTCAATCTGACCATCCTTATAAACTGTGCTTACTTGATAATAGCTGTGACCTTTTATTTGAAGTACGGCCATCCTGTGTGCCTTCTTTTCCTGTCAGAGTTCGTCCTCTCATTGAAGAATTCACCCTATCTGATATGGCCCCACAAACAGTACAGCAGTTTGAGATCCCACCTTGGGAAAATGCACAAATCCAGCTTCTTGGCATTTTCCACAGTTACCTCAAAACAACCACTAATGAGATCATGTACATACAAATTTTTGATGAGCACAGGTATAGTTTACAATACAGCAATTATCTTTCCATATATAATACAGCAATTATCTTTCCATATATACGGATGGATCCAAGTCAACCTGTCATGCTGGGATGTCATTTATAATTGGTGACCACATGGAGGGCAGACGTTTACACAATGCCTCATCGGTCTTAACTTCTGAACTGACTGCTATATATTATGTGCTTTTGTACATCTCAACACTACGCCATAGAAAATTCATTTTATATACGGACTCCTATAGTGCATTGAAAGCTTTAGAATCCTTTTCCAGCACCGAGAATCCTGTGATAGTGGATGTACTCAAGTTGAATATTAAATTAACAAGTCGTGAATATGAAATTCTGTTCTGCTGGGTCCCCGGACATACAGGAATAAAAGGCAATGAGCTGGCAGACATCACAACGAATTCTGCTGTTGAAATGTCCAACCCCCCTCATCCCTTTTAGAGATATCTGTTGTGTCATCAAGAGAAGATCAGAAATAAATGGCAGCAACTTTGGGTCATTCAGGTTCATAACAAGTTGAGAAGGGTGAAGGCTAAAATAAAGCATTGGGATACTACTAGAAATCGTAAGGAGGAAGTTCTTTTGACTCGGCTTAGAATAGGTCACACTAGAGCGATACATCGCTATCTACTAAAAGCTGAGAATGATCCTATTTGTCCTAATTGTACTGTTTGTATGTCAGTCCATCACATTTTAATTGAGTGTCCATATTCTAATAGTCTTCAGCAGAAGTATTTTAATAGCTGTGACTTGCTTCTCAACCATTTAATCGGAAGAGAGGTCAATACTAATTTGTTTCAGTACCTGAAAGAAACAGGTCTCTATTATTTAATTTGATATTATCTTGAGATTTCATGCTAGAATTTTAATGCTATATATTTTAATGAATCACAGATGTGCTATGATTTTAAATCCATACTGCATATATCATTATCTATCTTAATCAGAATTTCATCCCACCATTTCATTATCTTACTACTTGGCTCGATAAGTGTGCTGTTGTTTTTTAAACTTTTTTCTCTATCTAGCATATATATAATAAATCCTATATTTGGCGCATTAGAGCTTTGCGCCATAAATTTACCAGCACCACCAAATCTACCAGCACTTATGAAATGCTATGATCAGTTTTGATTTTGCTTATTCATCAAATCCACAAGTCATTACTGAAATTATCATGTGCTGATAAACATATACTGATGAAAGCAAAATATAGTAAATAGTGATTCACCAGGTTGACGTCAGGGATATAGAATATTAGTACTTGTAAAATGAACGATGTTTCTATGTAGAATGTTTCGGTTTGAGATGTATGCCAAGCAGATATGTAGCTACGAAGCCAAATTATTGATCATGCAAATTTATGCTAAAATGATTTTTTCTTCAATAACGAGGTATTTTATTTAGTGCCCAAGTGAAATTAAGAATTGCAAATATCCACATCTTTTCTTTTGGGGAGAAAAATTCAAATGCGCATTCCTAAAGCATAAAAAAAATTCCTAACAAAAATTTTTGGTGGTGGCTTGTTAACCCATAACTTTATAAAGTGATAAGATCATCGTCAATATTCTAAAAGTAAGATTAAATTTTTCTATTCGATCAAATTCTGCAAAAAATTTAACTTTTTTGCAAAAAAAAAAAAAAAAAGTAGATTGCAAATTTAAATGCAAAAATTTACGCCCTTCGCAGTGTTGTTAATCTCTCGGAAGATTTTATAGTTGAATTTGATAAAATTATAGAAAAGTGAATATTTATTGCAAATGGTAGTAAAAATTATAAAAAGAACTTAAATTTTATTTTTGAAAAAAAATTTAAAGGTTTGTTCTTACGAGGGTTGGAACTTTAATAGTGGGAACACAGCTGAAAAAACGCTATGCAACAAAACCAAAGAATATCTCCTATACCACACGTGAACTACATACCTACCTTACCTCTCAGCAAAAAGACTCGTCCTGGTTACGTCACGCGCATGCAAAGTGACGCAAAGAACGGATCCTTATATTAGCTCGCGGTCTAAAGTAAGTGTTGTCAGGATGTTTTCAAAACAAGAACAACGATGTTGGATAAAAATTGAATGTGCCAGAGGTCGTACAGCACGACTGTGTCATCAAGGGCTTCAAGAGGCTTGCGGGGAATCTGCATTGCCTTACAGAACCGTAGAAAGATGGGTGAAAGCATTCAATGAAGGACGGCAAAACGTGGCAGACATGCTGCAGCCAGGTCGTCCGAGTGTCAGCGATGCAGACGTGCAAGCTGTTGCCGCACTAATGGACAGGGATCGCCGATAAATGATTCGTCAGCTGGCCGGACAAACAGGATTAGCGCATACAACTGTGCTGCACATTCTGAAGGAACACCTGTCCATGAAAAAAATTGCTTCACGATGGGTTCCACATCAATTGACGGAAATGCAGAAATGGCTACGATACGATGCTGCCCGAACCCACCTGGAGCGCGAAGGAGATGCTTTTTTACGCCATATCATTATGCTGGATGAGACTTGGGCCCAATCGTACCAGCCAGAACTGAAACGCCAATCAAACAAATGGCGTCGTCACGAGTCACCACGACGTTCGAAATTTCGTCAGAACCCCAGCAATGTGAAAGTTATGGTGATTCTCGTGTACGACTGTGATGGTGTCATCCTAACGCATACCGTTTCCCCACAGCAGACCGTCACTGCGCATTATTACTGCTCATTTTTGGAGCACAATCTCCGACCAGCTTTGAGAAAAAAACGGCGACACTTTCTGCAGAACGTTCCTCTTTTTTTGCATGACAATGTTGGGCCACATGCAGCGCAAGCTGTGACTGATTTGTTCAAGCGATGGGTCTGGGAAGTGCTTTACCATCCACCATACTCCTCAGATCTAAGCCCTTGTGACTATGACTTAATTCCTAAGATGAAGGAACCACTTCGTGGCACTCGCTTCCAAACTGTTCCTGAGATTCTTGCGGCAGTAGACGGTTCATTCAAACTATCAACAAAACAGGTGCTGCTACAGGTATTCTGCGACTTCCACATCATTGGAAACGGGTTGTAAGCAATGCTGGCGACTATATTGAAGGACTGTAAAACTTGGTGACATTAATCACTTTTGTATTCCTTGTAAATAAATAGTTGCCACTATTAAAGTTCCAACCCTCGTACATTACCTGTGATAGGAATTTACCCCCTTACCATTACTGGAATATTAAAAAATCATAAAAAATTATTAAAACTATTAAAAAATTTACATAAATTATATTAACGGATGATTTTGAAAAACCTATACTCTTTTCTTCTTTTAAGAGAAATTAATAGTAGTCTTATCAAACTTTACAAATTTCTGCCAGCACTCAGTCTCTTCTATAATTTTGATAAATGGATTACGTATTGTAAATGTTTACTTTTCCATAATTTTATCAAACTTAAACATAAAATGTTCTTACATATTAATAGCATTCCCATCAGTACAAATTTTTCCACTTAACTTTGAAATCTATTTCTTTTTGTACAAGAATCCAATTTTATGCAAAATTGTCATCAAACTAGACAAATTAAATCTTGCTTTTATACTGATCACCTTATCACTTTCAATAATGCTGGGTTAATTAAGACTACTAATATTTATCCAAAATGTTTCAAATTTAATAAAATCAACTCCAATAATAAAGAATTTGTTTAACTGACCTTAAATTTCCCAAATTTATAGAAACTAAACAATTTGATAGAAAAAAAGGCCCTTTTAACTTTTTGTACTACAGTCAAAAGTCGTTAATTCGGACACCCATAATCCGGAATGATCTATAATCCAGACCTCACAGCTAAAAACTTTCTGCGCATGCGCCGCGTTGACACATGCGCATGGGCGTTTACGCGTGCACATAAGACCTTTTACGACTGCGCATATGCGTGTGCGCAAGCGCAGAATACGTTTTCGCATGCGCGTTTTATGTATAACGGACGGTATAAGCTAAAATTATCTATTTCAGTTAATGTTGATGATTGCGTTGTTCCTTAATTTTCAAACTGGATCCGGCTTATTATTTTTTGCAGACTGTAAGAGCAATACTATAAAAGTAACTTGAACTTTCGATTATGTCAACTAGAATTTCTGATTCTGGAGCTCCCAAAGGATCGTACAAACGAAAGTATGTTTCGATGTCCATCAAACAAAAAGTGGAATTGCTGCAAAAAATGGATAAAGACATGAAGAATGTGACAGAGAGGTTAGTGAAAACGAAAAAATTTCGATTGACAAGTTAGTCGGTATTCTCGGCACAGCAATTAACGGGACTTGAATAGCGGAACTTTGTAACTGAACAAGAAATTATGTCTGTTTATAGAATTAAAGAGAAAGTATTATCACATAAAACAAATCAACTTAAACAACTTGCGTTGAAAGAAATGTTTAATAAAGTAAACAAATAAATACCCTTTAGATCATAATTGTTCTTTATTTCATAAATTACGATTTCATATTTTTAATTTTAGAATTTCTGCATGCCATCTTACGAGATTTAAACTGATGATCTAGAATCCGGAAAAATCGATAATCCGGAATCGCCGAAGTACCGACGAGTCCGGATTAACGACTTTTGACTGTACTAAACTCGTATTGCTATTCAAAATATTAAACTTACTACTAAGCTCATATTACTATTCAAAATATTAAACTTACTAGTAAACTCATATTTCTTAAAAGTAATTGCTAACACCACACATCAACTATATTTTAAGAATTAAAAATATTTGTACTGCTGTTCTGAAAACATTAATCAAGACATACAGTATCTAAAAATTATGCATATTAATAACCAAATTCCTATTAATTTTATCAATTTACTTCTCCAAAAATTATACATTAAATTGTTTTAATTTTTATTATTACTTGTGATAGGATTTACTTAAACCAGATTCAGAAGTATCCAGATGCATAACTATTGCAAATATCCATGTAAATATTATTTTACATTGTCCTTTTATCTGTGTTGCCAAAAAATGGCCACTTCTACTGTAGTTCTATATGCCAAATAGGTAATGACTTTTTACTGTTACTCCCCTTTTTCCTTTTCATAACTTTTTCTATTTACCATTACCCACATATTACTCTTCTTAAAATTCCTTTTTACATACATGCTTGAAATTTAGTTACATTTTTTACATATTCTTATATCAATTTTAATAATTTTATTTAATAAAATAATTTTGAAAAAAAAAATTAATTTTCTTTCCCCAACTTTTAAAAAAAAAAATAATTTTTAAGCATTTCATTTTTTGGTAATTTGTTGCTTTTAAAAAATTTGTGTTCTTTAAAAAACATTGAGAGTTATGCATCACGGTAGGTGTAGAACCAAGGTTATCTGCTACAGAAGTATAAATTGCACTTGAAATTAACATAAGATTTAATGACTTTAACAACATAAACGAACATATTGTGTCAGACTGTGACACATTAATGAAATTATACAATGGATAATGTGCGAATGTACGTGATTGGTATAACATGATTTGATCCTGCTTGACAGTTCTATTCATACAGGCAGGTACTTGGCGATATAGAAAGATAATACGGAATGCTTAAGTAGATTTCTATTTCCACTGTGCTGTTCCTTGTTAGGACTCCATGTATCACATTTCTGCACCATGCTTGAGAGAATCTCAGCTGCTGATCCTGTCGGCAAACACCATCAGAATCGGAAAAACGCACTACCCTGTCTCTCTCCATCGGTAGGAACCTTCCGCACAGTTATATAGTTCACCTTTTCTACTCAGTACAGTCGCAAACAGGAGAAATGCAAATTTCTACTTTCAACACTTTCCCTCAATAAGCTGAAAAGATAATGAAACAAAAACGACACTCATTAGTCCTAATAGGTTCATGCATTTCCTATGTTTGCCTTTGGCAAGATTCTTCTTTAAATTATTGACTGGTATTCCTGTTGTAGACACATACTTAATGTCAATTTCTTTATTACCGAGCTTTTTTACAGAAGTGACTGAACTTCCCATTAAATACTGGTACTACTTCATTTACATAAAACGTGATACTGAAATCTCATTCTTGTATTGTAATTGGGAAACAAAAAGGGTTTCAAAATTAAAAATAACTATTAGAAAATTTAAAAAAGCTTAAAAAATTAAAAAACCTCGCACATTTTTTGTTGCATGTTGCAACTACAAAATATAAATGTTTTGTAGTTTTTAATGTGTAATTATCCTAATATTGTTTAAGAATCAGTGTCATAAATTATATGTATTTTAAACTGTGTAGACTGTGATTTTGATAGTGCTTTATGACAAATATTTTTTAAATATAAAAAAAATTTAATAGTCATCATATAAATCTATAATGACTAAGGTTATCTAACTGCCTAATTTTATTATTTGTAACTAACTGCTCACTTTTAAGAGTTATCTCTGCATATTAAAGCGAGTTATTGCTCTTCATTAATATTTACCGTGGTCACAAGATACTAGTTGCATCTAGTGAGACTTAATATAAAACAACTTATAACTTCTGCTGCTTTAGTGGCTTATTGGAACCCTTAAAGTATATTATTATTAACTGGGTTACAACCCCAGGAGCTCTATACGAAGCTGAAGCTACGACACATACTGCATCAGACAGACAGTCACAATTAACTTTCAAAACTTGCAACAGTCAGTCTTCTGTTATGAACCATGCTGGTTATAATTATTTTACTTCTCATTTTAACCTATGCTATTTATTAAATCTCTGGAGTGGGCAAGTACGTGACAAAATGAGACATGAAAGAAAAAATCAACATAAAGCTAAATGTTAGTAAACTGTAAATAAAATATCACTAATCTTCTTTCAAATAGGCCCAGCTATTACAAGTGTAAAATATTTAATGCTATTGATAAATTTTTTAAAGTTCATTTTATTCTCAAATTTGTTTTGTTATGTTTATTAAGTTATGTTTAATAATAATGCATTCCATTTCCATCTGTCATATTCTTAGGATGGTACTAAAGTGAAGTTCAGGCATAAATAATATTTTTAATTGAATTTATTCAGTTCCCATTTGCTGATAGGCCCTTAATTTTTTTCATTAATGCTCCTTATAAGTACTTAATTTCCGTGTGGAGAAATGCGTACGAACCCTGTAACAGTTCTGCACTTTAGCTTTGGTTCAAAATTTATTTAGCAATGTTGCTTTTAATTTAGTCAGTGGTTATACTAGTTTCTTACTTTGAGACTTTTTTTTTTGATACTCTTCATTTTTAAGGTATATCAGAGCGAATTGTATCTTAATATGATTAATTTAGATTATTTTTTTTTTACTTTATTACATTTTTGGAAGATTTTAATTAGTAGTTTAATTAAATTAATTTTTAATTTGGTGCTTTATTTGATGTCGTTTCTTGTAAATTATTATAATCATTCAGATATACTGTAGTAAAAACAGGGCTCCGTTGAAATTTCTTTGACTGCTGCTTGAAAACGACCAAAGAATTTTCAACAACTTTTTATTATTTATAGTATGTTATATTATTGAATTGTTTTGTTTTTATTTCAGTTTTGATGTACATACTTCTTGTTATACTGTTGACCCCATTTTTTGGTTAAATTATTATCTCTCAATTATTTAATTAGTTTCATGGCTTACTCACTTAAATAATTTATAATCCTAACTAGAAATCTCTAAACTTTTATATATTTATTTATTTATTGCCAATATATATATTTATTTATTTATTAAATTAAAACAAATTACAATTTAATTTTTAACAAACACGTATAAAAGTAAAAAAGCAAATTTAAATCCTAAAAAAAGCTAAAATAATATTTAAGAAATTAAAAATTTTAAAAAAATGTGCAAACATATAAAAGATTTAATTCTCGAACTAATCTACAATATCATTTAAATTCAGAAGCATAAGCAAATCAAGTGCAAAATCAATCCATGAAAATAAATTCATTAATTTAGCAAATTAAAATTAAGATAAATAATTTTTTTAAAAATGCATAAGTGAATGACAGCAGAGTAGGCAGGAGACAGACTTATCAAGGGGAGTTGCCTCCAAGCCTAACTCTCCAATCATTCAATTCGTGTTTCGTCATTCATGTAGGCAAGGGTAAAAGTCAAAACCAAAAGTAATACCAATAAAGTGGTATCCTTAGAAATTAACATTTAAGAATTAAATTTAAGAAAAGTTTTAAAAGGAAAATACTAATGAAGTCTTTTGAGAAACTAACAAGTAAAGTCAAGAATAAAATGAAACTTTTTTTAAAAAATTACATTTTTTAAAAATATTAATTCTTGATAAAAAAAAAAAACTAAAAACTACTGTATTTTAGAAACCCTTGTATACAGAAACCTCCCCGACACGAATATGCATATCAATAAAAAGAAACTAAAAAAGTACTAGACATAATCCATATAAATCAATAAGAAACAAAAAGAACTAATTCACAGTTTTTAAAAAACAAATATATATTTAAAAATATAATTTCATATTTAGAAAATACTTAAAAACTACATAAAAAATTTTAAGAAATACTTAAAGCAAGTAAATAGTAAGTTTTAATTCTAACTTACTTACTATATGAGTGTTGGGGTCTGCAAAAGTGTTGTAAAAGAGAAGTAAGTGTGTTCTTCAAATTATATAGATGGCGCTTATGTAGGTAAAGTTGAGTGTCAAGCTGCTGTCTTTGTTATAGTAAAAAATTTTTTGTAAACATTAATATTAAAAATTAAAAATCCTAAAGTTATTTAAGTAATTGAGCCAATCAATGTAAGTTTGCTTGAAGGAAAATAAAGTTAAGTGGTATTGTGAATAAAATGTAAACTGTTTGTAATGTGATATGTGTGTTCTGTGTAAAAATTGTAAAAAATGTTAAGTGAAAAATTTTTTGTGTGAAAATTGCAAAAAATTGAAGTAATTCGAAACACGAATTGAATGATTAGAGAGTTAGGCTTGGAGGCAACTTCCCCTTGATAAGTCTGTCTCCTGCTTACTCTACTGTCATTCACTTATGCATTTTTAAAAAAATTATTTAGTTTAATTTTAATTTGCTAAATTAATGAATTTTTTTTTCATGGATTGATTTTGCACTTGATTTGCTTATGCTTCTGAATTTAAATGATATTGTAGATTAGTTCGAGAATTAATCTTTTATATGTTTGCACATTTTTTTTTTAAATTATTTTAGCTTTTTTTAGGATTTAAATTTGCTTTTTTACTTTTATATGTGTTTGTTAAAAATTAAATTTTAATTTGTTTTAATTTAAATTTCATTCCTTGCAGCAATGGCGCAAAGAATTTTTAATTAAATTTGTATTTAAATTTAATTTTTTATTAAATTCAATTTATTCTTATGAAACAATATATTTATTTATTTACGCATGCGTATGTCTCAGGGCTGTGGAGTCGGAATCGGAGTCGGGCAGATTTTTGGGTAAAAGGAGTCAGAGCTGGAGTTGCTAAAAACAGGTCGACTCCGACTCCAGTTTTTGTTGGACAGTTTGAATTTGAAATGAAATTAAAATGAATTTAAAAAAATAATGACAAGCTGAGTTATTATTTTTATTTACAAATTGTATACATTAATAAATAGTTATTTTTTATTTTATTGACATATTAATAAATAAATATAAGGATGGATGTGATATTTGCCATTAGCAATTAAACTGATTTATTTAGTTACAAATCTCACTGGTAAATTTAAGTAAGCAGCAATAGCAGCAAGAACTCCTAAAATTGATGCCATTCTTAGGAAGCGAGCAGGAAAAGGAGCAATTATTGATCAAGTAATGCGATAAGGAAGTACATATTTGATGATAAAGAAGTTTTTAGAATTAAGAACTTTTTAGGAGATGTAGGTAACCCTAATGTTTCACTAACAGAAAGACTGTGGAATGATTTTGCAGAATTGGAAACTCTTCTTTCTATACCGTATATAGCCACAAAAAAGCTGCAGTCTGAAGAATTGACAGGAGGCGAGAATGGTAGAATGGGATGTTTGTTCTTTCTGAAATGGAGGGCTTATTGCAGAAGGAATCATTTCTTCAATGAAGAAAAGAGAAACTAGTTTGATAAACAATGAGATCTTGCTGGGTTCAGTATATAGAGATCCGAAACACCGAATTTTTTTGGATGACGAACAAATTAAAAAGGCACAGAAAGTCATCTATGAACTTTCATTAAGAATGAAATTATTCTCAGAATAATTAGAGAATTCGAATCAGGACCGTCAAACTACAGACATTGCAATTGAGTCTCTATCATCCTTTTCCAGTGATGAATTAGATTTTGAGAAATATTTTTTGATAATATTGAAAAGGCTACGGCAAAGCGAATTAAAATAAAGGAACAAGAGCCTTAAGATATGAAAATGAAAAAATACAAACAAGATTTCTACACGGGCTTTGAAGAAATAGAGAAATATGATTGCAAGACACCTCTTTTAGAACTTATAAAAAATCTATCCTGAAAAGTTAAAAGAAGTAGCCCTAACAGTAACAGCTCTTCCTCCTACTCAAGTTAGTGTGGAAAGACTCTTCTCAGCTCTGAAGTTTAGCAAATCGGATCTATGGCTCTCCAACAAAGAAAATCTTGCTGAAGCTATACTGTTTCTTAGAAATAACTAATGCCAGTTTTTCCATTTCAAAATAAATGCTAATTAATATAAATCATTTGCTGTGCCATCAATATTTTTCCCTGTAGCATCTATTACTTCTTTTATATTAAAAAAAATAAGCTCTAGCCCATGTGTATATGTTTACATATATATACAGTCAAAAGTCGTTAATTCGGACACCCATAATCCGGAATGATCTATAATCCGGACCTCAAAGCTACAAACTTTCTGCGCATGCGTCGCGTTGACCGCTGCGAATTTACGTGTGCGCAAAATACGTTTACGAATGCGCGTTTAATGTATAACGGACGGGATAAGCTAAGCTAAAATTATCTAATTATCTATTTCCATTAATGTTGCAGATTGCGTTGTTCCTAATCTTCGAATTGGATCCGGATTATTATTTTTTGCAGACTGTTAGAGCAATTTTATAAAAGTAAGCTTGAACTTTCGATTATGTCAAATAGAATTTCCGATATATATTTACTAATATGTAAAGGATATACAAAGCGAAAGTATCTTTATTTAGAGTCCATTAAACAAAAAGTGGAATTGCTGCAAAAAATGGATAAAAGCATATCCTTTGTTTATCTAAACTTTAACGTTTGTTTATCTGTAACGCGGCATCGGCGTGCAATGAATTGGAAGTTGATCTGTCAGCACTATCCTTATCTTAAGGACAGATGTTTTTACTTTATTTGGCTTATAATTGCTTACTCAATGTAGTATTTCATCTCGTCTTTGATATGATTTAAATCAAATGCCTCGTCATTATAATTCGCTTCCGATAGCGAAGAAAGTGACAGAGGTTATTGAAAACGAAAAAATTTCGATTGACAAATTAGTCGGTATTCTCGACACAGCAATTATAGGACTTGAACAGCGGAACTTTGTAACTGAACAAGAAATTATGTCCGTTTATAGAATTAAAGAGAATGTATTATAACATAAAAAACGAAGCAACTTAAACAACTTACATTGAAAGAAATGTTTAATAAAGTAAACAAATAAATATTAAGCTTTTTTTTGTAAATTTTGATAACCTTTAGATCATAATTGTTCTTTATTCCGTAAATTACGGTTTCATATTTTTAATTTTATAATTTATGCATGCCATTTTACCAGATTTAAACTGATGATCTATAATCCGGAATCGCCGAAGTCCCGACGAGTCCGGATTAACGACTTTTGACTGTATATGTGTGTGTGTATGTGGGAGTCGGAGTCATTAAAAATTCCAGGAGTCGGAGTCTAATTCCAGGAGTCAGAATAAGTCTGTGCAATCATACATCTTCTCAGTTTCTTTAAAGAGCTTATCATTTACATTACTATTTGTCTGCTGTGATTTTCTGAATCTTCTAAAAGCCTTTGATATGACTTCACTTAAAAAATGAAAAGACAATCTGCAGGTACCAAAGCTGGTGAATAAGAGATTGGGAATTGTAACGCTTTTCATTCTAAGAACCATTTGACATTTACTGAGAACAATTCCATAACTGTGTAATTGTTTTTGTCATGCAATAGAAATCAGTTGTTTGATCAGTTATTATTGAGCTTTTTCATGCCTAATGCAAAGGAATCCAGAAGATGCAAATGACTGTTATTCAAAAGTAGGTTTTCGGTTTCTTACCTACTGTGTTTCATGGGCGGTAGGCCAAAGAAATGCAGCTCTCAGTTGGGAGATATGCTCACTCCTGACTGCAATGTAGGGGTGCACTATGTTTTCATATTTAGTGCAGAGTTACTGATGAGTTCTTCAGGTATCAGTCCTCTTGTGGTGCTAATTATAGTTGTGGAATTGTTATTGGTGGCATATTGCCAGAGATTTTCCAAGAGCATTCCACACATGCCCGGTTCAATTTAGGTACAGGGTCTGTTCAATCCAATTTATGTGATAAGTAACTTCACTCTCCAACAACTTAGTGACAGCTTTTGTTAAATAAGATGCAGCAATGCCACATATATAGAACTACTTGGAGTTTGTAGCATTTTGGAAAAGATGTATATGAGAAAGAAGAACCCTAGTATAATAGTGGCAATTAGTAATTAAAGCTTCTTGGAGGATATGAAATTCCATATGTCTACCAGCAATATGCTTCTCCAAGCAAGAACCCTACATTAGTGCCTTTTGACAACACTTGTAATTGCATTAGTAATAACTTTGGTGTTTATGTGTCCAAAATAACTAGTGAGGTTAAACTTGTTTTCATCTGTAAGCAGTGTTCAATCTTTCTGCTGGATTTCTTAATCTGTATATTCTTGCCATTACTGAAAATGTCTTGTTGATAGATTAGCATCAGTGATACACATTATAATATAAACAATTGCTATGCCTCTAGTCTCTTGGCCATTGTGAAACAAGGTACTGGACATTAAGAAACTTTTTTTTAACAACTTTTTTTTTTCAAAGAATTTTTTTTAACAACATACACTGCATGCAGAATTGGCACTAAGCATTTTGCCATCAGGTATAATCTCTGGGAGGCCTAAATTCTGTTTGCCTAACCTCCCTAAATTCTAAAAATTTTGCTGCCACTAAATTCTGCTACTCAATGTATCCCCTGAATTTAAAAAATTTTACCATCTTTAAATTTTGCCATTCAGTGCTTCACTAAATTCTAAAAATTTTGCACCTAATGCAGCCTTGACTGCATAATCTTGCAATTTTACCTGCTATTTGCTTTTAATCTCTCTCATTTGGAATAATCTCATCTAATTTGGAATAACATTTGGTTAAGAATTGGCAGGTCCAGTGTTCAAATCATGCTGGCAGCATTGTTGTTCCATATCATTCTATAATGGTGCCAAACTGAAATCTGGTAGAACTCATCACCACCAGCATTTGGCATTTGGGTCCATGCTTCCCCAGTTGAATTTTTAGTGGGGGAGAATATATTGTTTTATCGCCCTCCTTACCAGGTGCCTTCATGGAATAATTAGAAACTTGTCTGAATAGCAGTTGTGAAATCTAGATTCCTAATCCCATTAAGGGCAATGCACATGTTTCATGTTTCTGACATCAATAAACCTAATGACTCTACATTATTTGTGGAACCATTTATTAGGCATATCAACAGCAAGTTGACATTGTTCAAACCAGTGAACACTGTGTGACAGTTTCCACTGAGATCCTGAGCATGCAATGCATTGTTCTTCTGCTTTACATCCTACTCGCACATCCACAGTAATCCACAGTATGTCATGCTATATATATATGCACATGTTTTATTACGAGTAACCCCAAACTAGCCTCTAACTACTAATTCAGAAGTCAAACAACTAAAATCAGCGTTATATTTTCAAAACTTTCACAGGACTAGTTTCGATGGTTTTACCGAACCACCATCCTCAGCTGCAAAACCGCAAAATGCGGTCATTTTGCGGAGTTATGAGGTATTTTTTTAATAATAAACTACTGTGCAAAGAACTTTTTTTTTCTTTCAAACCACTTAAAAAGATGGAGACGTTTTTAACAGTAAATAATTTCTTTGTTACAAATAACATTTTATGGGGAAACTATGTACCCAGTAGTAAAGCAGCAGTTTAACTGGAAGAAAAAAAAAGATTCAATGCAAAGGTTGTTATCCATCAGTGAGACATTGCAGAAAAGAAACTAGAGCCAGAAATACATCATGTGCTGCAGGATGTTATCAGTGTAGTTAATTTTATGAAAACAATACCCTTGAATAATAAAATATTTTTTATAATATGCAACAAAATCAGCAGTAGCTATTAAAATCTCATGTACCACACAGAAATTCAAGAGAATCATGATGTGGAGGAAGAATTTAGAAAAGGAATCATGTCTTACATTTACACATTTAAAAAATTTGGAAACAGAATTTTGTAACTAATTTACAGATCTTTCTAGTATTAAAATAGAGATTTGATGGATCATGAATTTATTTGCTGAAAATGTAAAAATAGATAAGCTTTTAATTGCAACTCAAGAACAATTACTTGACATGAGAGAAATAACATTACAACCCAAATTTAAATAAAACTCTTCAATAATCGATGGCTGGAACTAAAAACTGAAAATAAATTATAATTTAGTAATAATAAATAGATAATAGAAAAATAATTTAGTAAGATTTTTTACTAGTAATTTAGTAGAAAATAATTTAGTAAGCACAGCTATGAATGTAATATTACAGTTTGGTTTTTAAAGTTTGAAGATCACTGCTGTAGAGAACAAATATGTACATTAAATTGCTTCTTCTTTTTAAATATTGTTTAATTTATAACATTTTTTACTAATTTAATAGTATTGTTAAATACATTTATTTTTTACATAAATATGCACTAGTAGATTTATTTAAATGTTTTTATTTTTTAGCAGGATACCATTTTTTCAATTCTTACTACGGAAATAAATTATTTAGTCAGAAAATTGCTGGGAACTGAACAGAACTCTGAATATATTCTTCAGTGAGTAATAACTGGCATGAAGTTTTATAGCATTTAAACAAATTTATTTATTTAGAAACTGCAAGTTTTTTTGTTTTTTTAATGCCATTTTTCTGTACATTTATAAGATGAAAATGATAGCATGCTAATTATTTTGTATAAAATACAAATTGGTATTACTGCGTTATCTACCTAATGCTGACAAGAATCACCGAGTAAAAGTGCTGTGTTGTCAAAATAAGCAATTTTCTGAAAGTGTATTTATCTGTCAACCCACATAGCTTCACATGCTTAACACTAGTGATTTACAGCTAGCTTGGTGGTGGTTTTCATGTTTATGTTTTCTGTTTGCTGTAATTAGTGTATGGATTTTTCTCCCTTTGTTATGAAGTGTAATACCATAGTGGAGTTTGCCTGCTAATGAAAAAGAAAGTGTTACATTTTTTTCAGAAATATGGCTTTTTCCTTAATAGTAGAGTGTGTAGGAATGTGCATTGCATAAAGATAATTTGTACATTTCTCTCTGTCTTTTTTACTTCCTTATACAAAGTAAAAAGGAAGTATTATAATCATGAAAAATTTCAGATATCATATTTCAATGAAAATATCCATTTTGACCATTATCGAAAGCAATTTAACGATGTTTTTACGTGACATCTGTACGTAAGGATAGAAAAAAGGACTCTGTTTTCCCCAAAAAATTATAAAATTAATTTAAAATAAAATCTGAAGAGAATTTTTTCATGGCGTCTGTACATATGTATGTATGTATGCATCTCGCATAACTCAAAACGAGTAGCCTCAGAACATTGAAATTTTACATATAGGATTGCTATAACATGTAGATGTCACCTCCCATTTTAGTTGCAATCGGCCACACTAAAAATATATGTATAATATATCTACACTATTACTCGGCTCAATGAGCTCAGTTTCTTTATTCTTATATGTTCGTAAATTGTGCATTTTATGCATTAAAAATTATTGAATTATGCTGTTTTTATCTTCTGGTTAAGATTTTTATGCTTTTAGTTAACTTGCATGCAATAATCATGGAATTATCAACAATTTAAAAGTTTTTTAAGTGCAGCTAAGCCTAATTTTTGTTTAGCATAGCAGCTATATTTGTTTACATTTGAAACTTAGCAGAATAGTGCATTTGTTGCCAATCTAGAGAAATAAGTTTCACAACAACAAAGTAACAGCTTTTATTATTGCGAATTAAATTATGCTTAATTCATCCTGGAATTATCATTTAAGTTATTAGCTTGTTTCTGCATAGAAACTAATTTTAATTGTTTTAACTGTACTTGGTGTTTTATGTTTTTCTATATCTTTCATAACTGAGGACTGAATTAATTAGTAGTGCAAATGCATTAGGTAAGTGGTGCTGAATCATATGTGAAAAAATTGTTCCTTTTTATTTGTTTAATTTCTTTTATTCAATGTTTTAGATTTATTATAGTATTTGACGAAAAATTGTGGTAATTCTTCAGATGATATGATTTTTGTGCACTCTGAGTTATAAAATGAATGGGATGACACTGTTTCAGTGAACCTAGCTCTGAAGTATCGCTATAGAAAATAATTATAGTAAACTTTAGAGTGCATTTATTCTGTTATGGTTTTATGCACTATCGACGAAGTAAATTTAATTCAAAATTCGTCAACTGTTAATTAAATATGTTTAAAAGAAATGGAGGAAAATTGCCTATAATTTAATACTCTGTACAAGGAAGTCATGGTGTACACACCAGATTTTTTAAAGTTAAAATACACTATTGTTTGTGAAAAATGCAACACCATGAAGGAATTGTCGGAAATGAACGAACTTTATTACCCGTATTACTGAGAGTGGTACAAATAAATGATCAAATTTACAACACACAGACAAAAAAAATCTGCACATCAGAAAACAGTACTTTGTGTTTCCTTCACACTGAGTGATGAGAGCCTGTACATATCATGTCAATGAATCTTGTAAGTTCTGAATGTAATCCTTGGGAATGGCATTCCGTATGGCTTCGACTTGATGCTAAAGTTCAGTCTTAGTGTGTACCCCTCCAGCTGTATGAGCGATTTCCCGACCGATGAAATCCTAGACATGCTCAGTGGGTGACATATCTGGGAATAAGTAGGCCATGGAAGAAGCAAAACCTGTTGTGCCCTAAAGAGAGCTTGTGCTGTATGAGAAACATGTGCAGCCTGTTGAAATAAGGCACCTGGAATGGAATCACCTCTGGCTCCACAACTTATGTAGTGATGACTGTTGAGGTTGGCTGCAATCTGCATTAGATGGAATCAACAGTTATATCTAATAGACCCTCACATCATGATGCTGGATAGGACATTGTGGAAGCAGACATTCCCGTGACGCATACTCTTACATCATTGTGCTCCAGACTGTAATAAGAATCATCGAAGAAAACAACTTGTTGCCACAGGGCATACCATGTACTCTGTTGCCAAGCCCATTGAAGTCTGAAGTGTCTGTGATTCAGCAACAGGGGACTCCTGCTAGAGGAATCCTTGCATGCAATTCATGCTGCAACAGACAGTCACAAACTGTGGAGCTAGGCAACACAACACCTGTAGCTGTGCTCCAATGTTGTGCTAACACGGAGGTCATTGTACAATCCATCACAGCCATGCAGATGAGGTGTCTTATGTCCCATGCCATTGTGCTTTTTCGTGCCTCACTTCCAGGATTTTGTGCTGTTTGGTTCTCCTCTGTCTATTTCTTCTAAACATGCATCACTCTTGTGACACTATGCTTCTTACGAGCTGCAGTTGCTTGATACAAAAGTTCACCCTTTTGCATCCCGACGATGCAGCCTAGTTTGAACTTTGTTAGCAGTTAGTATGGCACCCTCCACTGTTGTCGGGGCATATTGACCACTAACTATGTTACCACATGCAGAGGATGATAAACACATTTCAATGCAATTTTACAGTTCTTTATATACATGGAATAAGCAGCTGCTTGTCATTCCATGCATGTGCAATCATTTTGTAATTCTAATCATTTGCATAATGTTACGTTTTTCTTTACACTAAGGGATAGTGGATTTGGAGTTAATAACGATGACACTCGATGAAATATTGAAACACAGTTAATTAGCCAGTATTACTCAGGACAACTCCAAAATCACATTTTCAGTCGTCGAAGAACTACTATAAACATGCTGAAATGATCAGGAGCACAGCCTTCAGGCTATCATGGTAAAGACAACTTCACGGCAAAGCACTAGAGTACAGCTCCCGACTCAGTTCAGCCATTCTTGGAGCTCTACTTACTCTCGAGACTCTACATGTTAAAACTCGCACTCAACGATACACTAGAGTGCAGCTCCCAAACTCAGTTCAGTCATTCTCAAAGCTCAACGCTATCTAAGATGAAAATTCGACGATGCACTAACTCGCAATACACTAAACGACTCTCTTGAAGCACTTGACTGGACTATGAGACACTTGCTCACTGACTCAACTAGGCACTTGTAACTGATTCGCTAGATGAGACGCTGACTTATTCTCCATGTACCAGCAGGGTTTATATAGCTTTTGGCTTGTGTTTGAGAATAATCTGTGCTAAACCAGTAAAAATTCATTCCATAAGGTTCTCTTTCCGTCTATGCCATATCGCGAATTTTGTCCTCAAGTTGGCGGTTTCACACCAAATATAGCAACCCTGCCTTCCCTTGCCATTTTCTGTAACCCTAAACCTGCTTTGGGGGGAAGCTATCCTACTGCGGCTGGACATTTTGTAACAATAGCTTAGCTCGCTTTACATTTGCTAGAAATTTTGTTCAGTTTACATATTCCTTCATGGTGTTACAGTTTTCACAACCATTAGTGTATGTTGATGAAAAGCATTGCTAAGATATGCAGAAAATTTTACAATTCTCTGATATTTATTTAAGTTAAAGCAGATCACTGTGCATATGAACAGAAAACCAGGAATTAAGGAAGTTAAGTGTTTTATTATGGATGTTTGTTTTAATTTTAATTTAGTTAAATTTATATCTGCTTTATGTAATTTTCATGCTACCATTCTCTAAAATGGCTACTGATTTTCATGTGTTAGGTTGGCAAAAAATTAGTCACCAATATTTGGCGTGTGAGAGGTTTGGGTGGATAATGCAAACGTACTCACAAATTTTTACTATTTTATCTTTCATTTTTGCTTTGCATAAATTTAACGTAAAAGATCAAAAGAGGAATTTTTATAAGA
This sequence comes from Stegodyphus dumicola, assembly GCF_044657685.1. Classification (NCBI taxonomy): domain Eukaryota; kingdom Metazoa; phylum Arthropoda; class Arachnida; order Araneae; family Eresidae; genus Stegodyphus; species Stegodyphus dumicola. The sequence continues at coordinate 61,554,215 of NC_140772.1, read as the reverse complement.
AATTAGAAAAACTTATACAATTGACTGTTTGTTTATAACGAGATTGTTAATTATGTTTTGGTTATTTAGCATGCATCTTAACTCGCGTTTTTATGGCATTTGTAAAAGTGAAATTGTAATTGATACTAACATGATTTCAATACTTGGTATGATTTATTTATAATTTTTTTCCTTCTAAACTATGAGATTCATTACTCATATTTAATACAAGAAATTATTTAGTGTTGTCATGTTTTTTAAACTCCTGAATACTTTGGTGACTTCTGAAAGGCAGTTCACTTTTGTGTTACTAATTGCTAGTGCAGATTCATTTGGAATAAAATATATATATATATGAAAGGAATATATTTATGCACTAATATTTAAATTAAAAGAATAAACTTGATTTTTCCAAAAAGTATTGGACCACAATTATAAAGTATGTGATTAAATAATAATAACTAGTGTTGGTGTTGAATGCCTAATCATCATCATTCTTGAGATAGCTCTGTGTCAGTGTAAGTGTAAAAAGTGATTCTTTTTTATTCTTAGTCTATTCATATATATCGGCAAAAATCAAAGCATTTGTTGTAAATTTTGTAAAATTTCAAAAGTGTTATAGTAGAAAGAGGGTAGATGTGGTGAATCATTGGGATATTGAAAGTTGGATATTGCCACGTTCAGGTTGCAAAAGAACTCTTGTATTAATTTGAGAAGAGCTATTTGCTCATTAACTGGTTTAAGAATTAATTCGCTTTACTGAATTAATAAATAAAAGAGCAAAAGCTCTTTTTGAGTTCACCCCTTGAGTTTTTGTTTGAAAGCATGCCATTAAAGTTTGATTCTCATTTTGGGGAAGAATGATAATTTAGCCTACCATGTTAAAAGTGAGTTTAATTTTTATTATTTCCAAACTTTTTAATTTTTTATTATTCTAGAGTTTTAGTGTTGTTTCTACATGAAAAGGAGGTTTCAAGAAATCTCAAAACTGCAGTTTAGAGAAATTCATCCCGGGATTTAGTGGCTCAGCGAAGTCAATACACCTGATCCCTCTGATCATTTGATCCTTTCCACTTTTCACTCCTCACACACTGTTCTTGGGTCACTCCCTAGTCTCAAATTTATTCATCAAGGTTATTGTTAGTAATCAGTGAGTCACACAAAGAACTGATTCAGTTCTATGAGCAAACTGTTTTCATCTGATTCCATAAAAGAGTGATTTTGCCCACCTGTAGTATCTGTGCCCTGTATTGTCTACAGCTTTTGGAGATCAGATCTGTATCCAGAACCTCAAAGACAATTTATATATAGCACTCAAAGACAATTTATATATGTTGCAAATAACTTTTAATTTGTGATTATACAGTCAAAAGTCGTTAATTCGGACACCCATAATCCGGACCTCAAAGCTAAAATCTTTCTGCGCATGCGCCACGTTGACGCATACGCATAGGCGTTTTATGCGTGCGCGCAAGACATTTACGACTGCGCATGTGTGTCTGCGCAAGTGCAGAATATGTTTTCGCGTGCGCATTTAATGTGTGACGGATACTATAAGCTAAAATTATCTAATTATCTATTTCAGTTAATGTTGATGATTGCGTTGTTCCTTAATCTTTGAATTGGATCCAGCTTATTATTTTTTGCAGACTGTAAGAACAATTTTATAGAAGTAAGCTTGAACTTTTGATTATGTCAAATAGAATTTCCGATGCTGGAGCTCCCAAAGGATCTAAAAAACGAAAGTATGTTTCGATGTCCATTAAACAAAAAACGAATTGCTACAAAAAATGGATAAAGGCATATCCTTTGTTTATCTAACCGTTCCGAAATCTGTTTATCAATTTCACGCTGCTCTGCGCGGGGGGGGGGGACGTCGCGGCGCACAATGAACTGGAAGTTGATCTGTCAGCACTATCTTATCTTCAGGGCAGATGTTTTTATTTTATTCGGCTTATAATTCCTTACTAAATGTAGTATTTAATCTCAGTGTACTCCGTCTTTAATATGATTTAAATTAAATTCCTCATCATTATAAATATCACGAATACAAATCAAATAGTTTTCTGGTTGCAATTTTCTAATTTCGGCTATACGTAAGGTATGCTTTACGCATGCGCGTGTTGAAAGAAATGTTTAATAAAGTAAACAAATAAATATTAAGCTTCTTTTTTTTTTTGTAAATTTTGATACCCTTTAGATCATAATTGCTCATTATTTTATAAATTACGGTTTCATATTTTTAATTTTATAATTTCTGCATGCCATCTTACCAGATTTAAACTGATTATCTATAATCCGGAAAAATCGATAATTCGGAATCACTGAAGTCCCGACGAGTCCGGATTAAAGACTTTTGACTGTATTTCCCATTTGTATTTTGCAACATGTGTGGCAACACAATTTTTATTTCTTGTTTTTGGCAACGTTTCCAGTTGTCACTTTTTTTTTACTTTACCATGCTTACCATGTAACATTTACTGTGCCTAGAATGATTTTGTATTTCAATATATGTTAATCCAAATGAATCTCTGCTTATTTATTTGTCTCCATTCCTAACGCTAGACTTCATCAATATATAGCACTTTCAGCCAAGTACTAGAGGAGTATTGAGATGCATAACTTTCTTATCATTCTTTGCAGCCATTGAAACCTTAGTTTCAAGTGGTGCTCTTTTCTTAAACTTTTGTGAAAAAAGACTTTTTGACAAAACAAACCTATTGTTTGTATTCCATTCACTCTCACAAAAGATATCACATTTGGCTAGGAGCAGAGAATATCAGTTCTGTACCCAACTTCAGGAGACTCAAGTTCTCTTCAATGATGAGTGTACACTCAGCCTAGATACTGATTCTTTGCATATCTTGATTTGGACAGAACCTAGAACCATTTATTGCGGGTATGAGAAATATAAATCACTGTTTTTCAAACTTACTTGCAGTAAAACAAATTACTGTAATAATATAAAGTAGTCGCTAGTTATCATCATTATAATCTCAATAGATTCTTCCTTGAATCTTTATCTTCTATTCATAACTACAGTGTTATTATCATAAAATATCTTTCAGCATCATACTCAACCTAGATACTGATTCTTGACATATCTTGATCTGGAGAGAACCTCAGACTATTTATTTGGAAGGGGAGGTGGATGAGAAATGCAGATCATTGTTTTTCAAACCTACTTGCAGTCAAATAATAATAATATGAAAAAAAAATAGTTGAAAGCTATCATCATTGTAAATCTTAGTATTTTTTCCCACGAGTCTATCTTCTCTCCATAATTACAGTGCTGTAATAATAAAATATCTTTCAGGATTTTGCAAGTTCTTGTGACAGACTGTTGCTCCATTAAGAATCTGCATGATATCAACGAGAGTGCCTTGAATGATCACTGTAAATTACATATGAAAATGATTGTATCCATCAATACGCTTGTCTTTTGAAGTGTCTTTAAAATACAGTAAATTAAAGAAGTTTTCTACTAATGAAACTGACTTCATGACTTCAAAGCTGATCTAGTACTTGCTTATGGAAATGAGTTAAATAATCTCTTAATATTCTTATAGGATTCATTTTTTACACTTGATAGTATTTATAGGATCAGTTTATTTAAAGTCTCCTCTATTACTGTTATTAATATTTTACGTTCGTAATCAGCTTCACCTTTCTCATTTATTAGAATACATTTTGCAAGGGTGATTGTGATCTACAAACAGTAAACCCTTGTTGGACTTGGGAAATACAATATTGCATATATGCAATAGCTTAGTTGTACCCATTTCATTGGTCTAGCAGGAGAATTTCAGTTATATGCAGAATGCTACAAAGTGTTAGCAGTGCTATGATAGCAACATAATCTTTACCAAGTTTCAGGCACACAACAAAATTTACTCTCGCAAAGAGAAACCTTTGGGCATGTGACACCACTGACTCATAAGTCTGCTCAAAAGAATCTATTCCTTTTGTGTCTTCACATAACCTTTGGCCGACTGGTTAACGCCACTGAAAATTTGTCCCATGCGGATGGACTAGCTGCACAATTAATTTTCATAGCTTTCACCATGAGTAATGTAAGCCAGTTTCCTTGGCACGAAGGCATTTTTTTTATTAGGCAGATAGTCTTCATGCCCTTGCTATATTCAAATAACCTAATCTAAACTTTTGTGTGTGAAGTTTGCCAGCTTCTGTAAGTGACATAGAACTTGATTGTTCAAAACAGCATAATCTTTTTTTGTCTACTGACCTTGCTGTTTGCAAGAGAAGTTTTATGCATGCATAAAACTCTGTGTGGCGCTGCCCGCTAGCTGAGTGACCAAGACCGAGTTGCTATCATTTCACTCACATTATCAGATCTATAATCACATATTTATAAGTGTTTATACTCTTCTCCTTTTGTATTTATTGTATTTTTATAAGACGCTCAATATAGCAGAGATTGGTTAATGATGCATGAGAATAAATAACGAACAACATACCTGTTATCACCATACCATTTTTCTTAAGGAGTCATACCTGCAACTGAAATAGTTGGAGATATATTTTTATATATTTATATAATGTGATATAATATTATATAATATTATATATTTATATAATGTGAGCATCCACCAACATTGATTGTGCGCACTCAACAAGAGTTCTGTTAGGAAGTTTAGCTACACCCATTTGTTCTGGTTTAAATGAAATGGATTTTTGATGCTGGATTCCATTTGATGTTAAATAGTTATCCATCTCATTATTTACATACTCAGTACCATTATCATAATGTTAGACTTTGAACTGATTTGCCAGTTTGCGTTTCAACAAATGCTTGAAATACTTTAAATTTTTTAAAGACTTATACATAATTTAACAATTTTCCATTAAATGTAAAACCTTCAGCTATATTTTTTAATTTGATCATTCTATCTTTTAATCTGATCATAATCTTCACTTAAATGACCCACTCTTTCATGTAATAATTCATTTGAAATATTTTGAGTAATAATTAAAGCCCATTTATTACATAAATCAAGAGAATAAAAATTGTCTACCATACCTGTTTCATTAGCAACTAATGTTTACCATCATACACAAAAACATTTCAAATACATTATTTGCCTAGCTACTGTTACCTAACTTACAACTAACCATTCCAAATATTTTATGTAAATACTTAATGGACAGTTAATTGGCTGTTAACTCGGGAACGTGTAAAGCATTACTAAAAGTTACAGACTCTCTTCTTTTTTTTCTAGATAAGAGGAAAGTTATTTTACCCTTACTCTCTACTTCTATAATTGAACTTCCTTTTTTTATTTGATGAATACTAGCATCCTTATAATCATATAATAATTTTTTATGTAGAGTCGTGATAAGAAGCACAAGAATCCATATACCAAATATTGGAATCTGGATTCGAATTAGCTATATGAGTTTCTGCTACATAAGGTTTTTGCCTTTTGTTTTGTTTTAATCTAACATTAAACTTTTTATTAAGCTTGTTTTCATTATATCTACCCTTGTTGAGAGGTGACTTCTGACAATCAGAGCTTTTGTGGCCAAACAAATTGCATTTAAAACATTTTCCTTTAAACATTTTCCATTGTTGTTTGACTTCTAAATTAATACATGTTTGGCATGTTATTGTATCTTAATCCAATAATATTTCTTAGCAAAAAATTTGCATGTACTGAACAGAAGTACAGTACAATCAAAAGGGAGTATGCTTCCATTATTTTTGCAGTACAAAAGTTAAAATTCTACCTAGATTGACTTCCTAAGTTCATCATTCAGACTGATCATAATTTTGTAATTGAGACTGGCCCAAATAAAGAAAGCAGATGGCACTTTATGAGAAATATTGAAAAACTTACTACAAAACGTTTAATGAGTTGTATCAGATGCTGGCATAAGCAATCACCAGCTATTTGAAAAATAATTATATCATGTACATACATATAAGCAGTACTTGAAATCTTTTGTTAACTTTTTTTTTCATTTTCTTCTTTTAATTACAAAAATATTTGATTTGTATAAATTATACATATTTTCTTAATCTGAACTATACTTATCGCATTTTTTCCATAGAAAATTAACTTTGTTTAATGCAATTTTGCAATATGCACAATGTGTTAATGATGTAACCCCCACGTTCAGCAAGGATTAACTGTAGAATTAGAATTCCAAGTATTTGTTTGTATATGTAATTTCTCTGTACACATTTGAAATTGAATGCACCATATATATATATGTGTGTGTGTGTGTGTATGTATATTGTATGCACCATCATATAGACTGGTAATCTTCATGAAAGTAATCTTAAAGATTCAGTCAGCCTCTGATTAATTTTTGTTTATGCAGAGGCTGCAAGAATTATTAGGAATTTTGGAAAGGTCATTGCATTAAAAAAGAGTTTAAACGTATTTTGAAAGAGGTATGTATAGAATACTCTGACTAAATGGGGGGGGAAATGCTATTTCTGGCAAACTCCATCTTCATCAAATTTAATAGCATTAACCCTGTTCTGTATTATGAAGCTACTTTCATTGCTCTGAAGAAATTGTTAGAAGATACTTCGCCAAATGTCATTTCAGAATATGAAAACATTTCTATTAGACCAAGAAGTCAGAAACTATCAAATAGATAATCATTTATGTTATACAGTGGAAAAAAATTGATAATGAAAATATCTGGACTGAAGTTTTTAGTCCCCCCCCCCCACCAAAACAAAGAAAAGATGGGAAACAGAAATATCTATTGTGAACAAAACTGATGAAATTTACTTTAGTTTGCTTCCGTGGGTCCACTATTGAAAGAAAATTTAATTATATTGTGATGTTGCGTGGCCACAACTTGCCCGCAACCGTAGTAGTGACTGCTATGAACTGGAATTACACAAACTTAAGAAGTGTTTAACTCCCTTTTATTCTACTTAGAAGTTACAGATGCGTTCACTTGACGCTCACAAACTATGCCGACCCGGCAGTTAAATAAAAAAAAAGAAAGTACAACTAAAAATGAATAAATAACAAGTCACTACCTACAAGGCTCTATAAACGTGACTAACTTAACCGCGTTCTAAGATACAGCTGAGATTTCAGCAAACTTTCTTAATAAGAAGTTGAAAGATTCAACTAACTGCCGAAGTAGGCTCACAGGCCGAAACGAGCGGTTCTTAAATTTCTACCTAGCAACCTTCACGTTCGTGAATCAAGAAAGCACACCTACAAACTTGTTTCCCTTCTATTTAACTAAAATTACTTCTGCTAAAAATTAGAATACTTTGCACGTTCTACTAAAATTTACATACTCTGGCATTGGCAATTCCAGGGGAAAGTAAGGCTTGACAGGAAAGATAGCTTAAACTTAAAATAAATGTTAGTTAAAATAAATATAAACCCTACATTTGCCGCTGCCAGAATTTGGTAAACTTGGAAGCAGGTCCTAGAAACGACCTGTTGAAAAGTTTCCATATTCTGAACTAAAATTCAAGAGCCTCGTTTACATAAAACAAACTGTTTTTTAAAAAATTAGAATAAATTTCTGTATATTCATCATTTTACCCTTCTTACCGGAACCTTTCCTGGACTTCAGCAATCAATCTGTTCTCTTCCTTCCAGCATCTGGAAGGAATAAGTATTAGTATCTTCTAAATACATTATAATTTACACTTTCTTAACACTGGATAAAGTTTTTGTTTTTGATCATTTTATTTTCCTTAATTAACTGCTTAATTCACATTCATTCAAGTATTCAAACATGAATTTAACTTTACCCTGGTTCTCCACCATGTGTGGTGTCAAACGGGAATATTCGTGTTTTAGTATTACAACACTTCCCGTAACCACAATGATTTGTTAGAATTCAAAGACCAAATAGACACACCTTAATCGACATACTGGAGCTCGATGAGCTATGTTTAACATTCTTACTAATTCAAGTGTAGGTGGAGAACCCTACAAAACACATTCATTCTAATTTCCCCCTCATTCATCTTTCGACATGCAGGCTTTCGCTGTCAAGCATGATTTTATCTACAGTTTAATACTTAAATTTGAATTCCTTTCTTTTGAGTATTTACTTTTAGCATCTAAAATTTTATGCTTCTAGACTAAATTCTACTTTAATGCATATGATTTTTACACTTTACCATAAAATAATAAAAAATAAAGTTACAACAGGAACTGCTTGTTCTTAGATTTTATACTTAAAGAAAATAATACTTTTTGCCTTAGCGAAATAAAGTAAAACAAAACTAAGTCTCAACCGAGACAAATTGACTTCCGTCAAAACATAGAACTTCGTATTTACGCATAACATTTCGGAACAAAAGAAAAAAAAAATTATAGAAGATTTTAACTTATCTTTGAGTTTTCGATGATTGGAACTCCGACATCCTCTTCCGGCAGAACTGCTCCCACGTTATGGAGGTCATAGAAGTCAGTAGTCTCCTTTGTGTTCTTCGAGTTTTGTCCATGGTGATTTTCTTTTTCGCCCACTGTACGCCGGCCTCTTGGAGTGGTAGTCGTCGGGTTCCTGTCTTTTCCGTTTTGCCCCTGGATGGCTGGTCTTGGCGGCCTCCGGTTTGGAATCGTGCTTGAATTTCTTCTCTTTTTGGTGGTCTTTTCGTTCCTCCTGCTGTCTTTTTGTTCTCGTGAACGGCGGCCTTGTTTGCTCCTGACTATCTGGCCCTGGAAGTGGTTTCCTCGACGCAGAATTTCTACTGCGGGGCATTGTAACTGGTCTTTTCCTCTTTACCAAAGATTCTTTACACGGCGGCTTTGATTTCTTGTATTTCTTAAATGCTGGAGTCTGAACATTTTCCTTTCTTCTTTTCGGGACCATAGCATGACTTGTAGAAGGGCTAGGTTCCTCTTCTGTTCTCTGCTTCTTTGGTGGTGGAGCGGGTGACGTTACTTCTGGACCTTCCACTTCTTTTGCGCTTGAGTCCTGCAAGAAACTTTTAAGTATTTCAAAATCATTTAGATTATAATATTTTTTCACCTGGTCGGGCCTTGCTTTACAGATTTCCCCTCTCTCGTTCTTAAGGTACAATACGACTCCCTTGATTTCCTGAATTACATAGGGGCCTTCAAATTTTGGAGCTAATTTTGCAGTAAAATTATCTGGGGCACTTGATAAAGAAAATTTCCGCTTTAGCACTTTATCACCTAATTCAAAATCTGCTTCACGGCGTTTTCTATCATAGTACATTTTCTGTCTATTTCTTGCCGTATCCGAACTTTTAACCGCCTGATCAATAAGTGTCGGTATATCTTTTTGTTTGAACTCTTGCTCTCTTTGTTGCACAAAGAATGATTTATCTAGTGGCGTAATTAACTTTCGTCCTAAAAATAATTCTGCTGGAGTTTTTCCCGTAATATCGTGATGTGCTGTTCTTAAAGCATAAGCTAACTCATTTATGTAGCCATCCCAGCCCTTGTGATGTGTGCTAACATAACTTCGAATTATTTTTACAATATTTTTATTAACTCTTTCTGCGATGTTTGCCTGTGGTCTATACGGAACCATTTTGATATGGCGTATGCCAAGTCCAGTGCAAATGTTTTCAAATATTTGGCTAACGAATTGTTTACCGTTATCGCTAATGACTTTTATCGGTGCACCGTATTTTAAAATGTATCTGTGTAAGAATGCACCTGCCACTGTTTTGGCTGACGCGCGTTTAAGTGGAACAATTTCTGTCCATTTTGAAAAATGATCTACAATTACTAAAAGAAAACGATTTTTATTTAACTCACTCTGGGGAAAAGGACCAAGAAGATCTATGCCTAAAATTTCATTCGGAAATGTAGCGCAAATCCTATCTAAGTACCCGGCCGGGCTGTAATTAATATCATTTATTAACTGACATTGATTGCAGGACCTAACATACGCAGTTACTATTTTGTATAATTGCGGGAAATATACCGTCTCGCGTACCCTTTTTAAAGTCTTTTCTGACCCCAAAATGACCCGCTGTTTTCGCGTCATGTAATTCCTTCAAAATGCTTAATCGAAGCAAAGCTGGGATGACTGGTTTATATTCGAAATTTTCGTTTGTTGTTTTCGTATAAAATAATAAATTATCTATTATTTCATAGTTTTCTCCTCTACTTCTTATTGAATCGATATCTGTGTGTTCAAAGCTTTCGGGGTCTTCCAAATACGCATAGATACTTCCAAATTCAGGATCAGCAATAATTGTTTCTCTAGAATCTAAAATTTTTGAAGTCAACACAGTGCATTTGAGTTCATATCCTTCACCTTCCAGTTTTATACGAGATAGTGCGTCAGCAACATTGTTTTCCTTACCAGGTTTATATTTAATTATGAGGTTATACTCTTGAAGTTTTAAAGCCCATCTTATTAACCTGGGCGTTGGGTTTTTCTCCGAGTAAAGTCTACCAACAGCCGCATGATCCGAAAAGACTATTACTGGCGCTTTGCCGAAATAAACTCGAAATTTGTGTACAGCCATTAATACGGCTAATGTTTCTCTCTCTGTAGCTGTATAATTCCTTTGCGTAGGGTTTAAAGTTTTACTAAAAAATGCCAAAGGATGGCCATTTTTCATGAGAACCGCACCTACGGCATAGTCCGACGCATCTGCTGCAATTTCCAGGTTTTCGTCCCCTTCCGGGAATTTCAAAACGGGCACTGATGAGCACTTCTTTTAACCTTTCAAATGCGGTATTTGCTTCTGATGTCCACGTGAATTTACTTTTCTTTCTTTTAATTACTAACAAGGGTTCAACAATATTAGCAAAATCTTTTATGAATGACCGATAATAAGAACATAAGCCAAGGAACGAAGAAAGTTTCTTGGCGGTGTTGGGAGGTGGGAAATTCTTGATGGCTTTTATTTTTGAATCCTGAGTTTCTATACCCTTTTGCGAAATTTTATAACCCAGATATTTAAGTTCTTTAGTTGCGAACTTGCAATTTGATGCGTTAATTGTAAGACCGGCCTCTTTTAATAATTTAAAAACCTTTTATAAGTCTTTAATATGTTGTTCCAACGTACTACTCGTTTTAATTATATCATCTAGATAGATTAAAGTCGATTTTCCTAGGACAGGCCTTAGAACAATGTCCATAGCTCTGTGGAATGTTGAAGGGGCCCCACACAACCCAAAGGGCATGCGTAAAAATGCATAAGTGCCCGATTTTGTGATAAACGCGGTTTTATGTATGTCTTCTTGTCTCATAGCTATTTGATAGTAGCCAGACGTTAAGTCCAACGTAGTCATGTATCTCGTAGACTTAATCTTTCTAATAATTTCCTCTATAACCGGCAAAGGGTAAACTTGGAAATTAGTAACACTATTAAGTTTTCTGTAATCGATAGCAAACCTCCAAGCCCTTTTATCTGAAGGAAGAAACTCATTCTTTTTCCTACATAGTACGACTGGACTCGCGTACTCACTATTTATGGGCGTTATTATCTGGTTCTTTAACATTTCCTGAATGTGTTCTTCGATAATTTGCTCTTTTTGTTTATCATACCGGTAAGGTTTAGTCCTACAGGGTTTGTCGGCAGTTAACTGTATCTCATGCGTAACAATTTGACAGTTACCAGGCCATTCTGAAAACAAGTTCGAAAAAGTACTCACCACTTGCTGGATGGCTTGGCTTTCATTGTCATTCAAATGGCTACGGTCGACTTGCGGTTGTTCCACTGGCTCCACCACCCTCCGATCCATCTCCAGCACAATAGAACTTTCCTGAAAATTCAGTTTGGCCTTCGCGGCTTTTAAAAACTCCATACCTAAAATAAGTGGACTTTGCAAGTTTTTTACTACAAAAATTAATACTTTAATGCTTTAAATTTTGAACTTGTATTTTTAAACATAATTTTCCAATACATTGACAAGTTTGTCCTTGCGCTGCTATGATTTCTTTGTTTTTATTTTTAAATAATTGTAACCTATTAAAATTCTTCTTAAAAAAAGTATCACTCATAAAATTACCTTCTGCCTCTGTATCGATGAGGGCTTCTACTGGTACATCGCTAACCAAGACTTGTATAATCGGTAACTGTGAGTTCTTTACGACGACCATATTTAGGTATCTTCTTGAGGGTTTTTTTCGAAACTTCCGGGGTCTGGACCCTGGCTTTTACAGGCCCCTCTACTCGTTTAAAGCTTTCCTTTCAACTTCTGCCTTCTGGGTTCTTGTTTTCAGATTTCCTTTTTGGGCCGTGACCTTTCAGCTTCGATGAGTTAGCTTGAAAGCTCTTTCCCCCCCATAAGAGCGATTTATGTTTCTGGCCTGTTCATTTGAGGATTGCCTTCGGAGACCTTGAGAATACGATACCCCTCTAGCTTTTTCCGCTATTCTGCGATTTTGAAACTTGACCGCCAACTCAAGAGTTCCTGCAATGTGCTTGGGTTTCGAATTCGAAGTAATCCTGAACAGCAGGTAGCAATCTTGTTAAGATTATTTCAATAATCTCCGCGTCGGGTTTCTTCCCATACAGCTTATCCGTCAGTTTAATTTTTCGCAGAATAAAGTCCGTCATCTCTTCTGTATCCCGTTGATAAAAACTATACAGTTCGGCTTCTAGCCTTGCTCGGTCTTTCACTATGGGGAAGGCCTTTAATAACGATTTTTTGAAATTTTCAAATGTATATGTTTGGCCTCCGAATTCCCCTAATAAAAATTTGCCTATATTCTTCCACCATAGCGAGGCCTTAGTGCAGATGTGGCAATGGCAACATTCTGTCTTTCAGGCACAGGGTATAGCTGACAATGCTTTCTGAGACCTTCTAAGAATATCGCCACCTAATTTTTTCCGTCGAAATTGACGTTTGGCTTTATTGATGCTCTCATCGTCTGGAGCAGGTATCCAAATCCTTCTAATTGGGTCGCCATTTCTTGTTGTTGGACTTGTACAGGAGTTTCCATCCAGTGTTCGGCCATTACAGTTCGAAAAAGTGTTCGGGCGCCAATGTGATGTTGCGTGACCCCAACTTGCCCGCAACCGTAGTAGTGACTGCTATGAACTGGAATTACATAAACTCTTAAGAAGGGTTTAACTCCCTTTTTATTCCACTTAGAAGTTACAGATGCGTTCACTTGACGCTCACAAACTATGCCGACCCGGCGGTTAAATAAAAATAAGAAAGTACAACTAAAAATGAATAAGTAACAAGTCACTACCTACGAGGCTCTATAAACATGACTAACTTAACCGCGTTCTAAGATACAGCTGAGATTTCAGCAAACTTTCTTAATAAGAAGTTGAAAGATTCAACTAACTGCCGAAGTAGGCTCACAGGCCGAAACGCGCGGTTCTTAAATTTCTACCTAGCAACCTTCACGCTCGTGAATCAAGAAAGCACACCTACAAACTCGTTTCCCTTCTATTTAACTCAAATTACTTCTGCTAAAAATTTAAATACTTTGCACGTTCTACTAAAATTTACATACTCTGGCATTGGGAATTCCAGGGGAAAGTAAGGCTTGACAGGAAAGATAGCTTAAACTTAAAATAAATGTTAGTTAAAATAAATATAAACCCTACAATATAATCATGAGCACTTAATGAAAACTTGGAAAATCCATATCATGATGAGCTGCTAGGAATTTCAAAACTGCTGCAACAAGGTATTAGGTAGGTTGTCATTTGATTTTACTGATCAATGTGTGTTTACACACATACATATAAATACCTGGAATGAAAAATTTTAGAAATGTTTATTGTTTTCGATTTAGATTTGAAGTCTCCATAAAATAGAAAATATTGTCACTTAAGAAAAATTTTTACTGCAAATCTCATTTGCAAGGGATCCAGGGAAATAAATGTACTGCTGCATTTTGAATAATTTAGTCCAAAGGAGCATTAGCACAGAAGGTCTATTAGTCTCAAAACAGCATTTTACGTTGGTTCACTATAAATGGCTCATCACTTTTTAAATTGTTGCCAACATATATTATCATCCTTTATTATATTTAAAGAAATTAAATAATGAAGAATCTGCATGAATGTATGCATGTTTCTTTCATTGTGAAAACACGACTGTACCTAGAACCGTCAAATTTGGAATAACGTAATCCTCCACTTAAACATGGGCACTTGGAAACCTGAATTTTTAATTTTGAAGTTTTATCATTTATTTCATATTTTGTAAAACTTTAAAGAATTTTTGATTAACAAATTTGATGATTTCAAAGCAAGCAATGGCAACACTGCACGGAAAAATAAATTTTTATCTCCAGGTTGCGAGACTTTGTCGAAAATTCTAAAGCCATGCTGTTTTTAAATGTTTTGTGATATTGCTGTTGAACTGAATTTTATGTGATTTAAATGCGAAGAACATGATATTTAATAAATAAAGGTAACACACAAAACTTATTAAAAAAAATTATTGGGTGTAATATAAAATCTGAAAGCTTTCAGATTCCTTTTTATTTAATCATTTCTTTAATTAATTAACGTGCAAGTCTGAATATACTATTAATTTACCCTGAAATATAATAGTAGTATTCTTTTCCCTGTCATTTGGTCTCACCTTTTTGAACAACTCATTTTAACCCTGTGAATGGCATAGACTTTTGGATCTGCTCCTGAAGACCTGTATTTAAACAACTTCTACAGAGGCTGTTCGCCCATTTTTTAGACGATTAGAGGATTTTGTATTTACAGAAATATTTTACCTAAAACTGTTGTATTTTAAATGTTCTATTTGATAACAATTACCGTATTTGACGGCATATAAGATATACTTTTTTTTTCTAAATTTTGTCCCAAAAAATTTTCCTGCATCTTATACGTGAAGGACTTTTAATACTAAATGCTATTTTTAACCCAGATAAAGGTCTAGACACACATAACTTTTTCTACATCTGCTATAATTATTTTGCGCATGCGTGAAATATCTGTCGTCAAAAAGTGCCAAAGCTCGAAGCTGATGTCGAAGTTCGAACAGGTTCGACGATCACATTACGTCTATGGAGCCTTTCCTTCTTCACATAGACTTTCTTTGACTCAGCCGACACACATGTCGGTATCGGTGCTACTCTGTATAAAAACGTGTCAGTATCGGTGCTTAAAACTATTTGTTTAAAAAACATACCCTGGAGAATATGACTACAGGAAACAAGAGATTAAGCTATACAATTCAGTGTAAACTAGGAGTGTTAAACTACGCTACGCTAAGTGCATGGAAACAGAGCAGCAGCAAGGCATTTTGTTCCACCTCCTACCGAAAAAAATGATACGTACTTGGCGACTGCAGGAAGATAACTGAAGACTGCTAAAAAAAACAAAAACATAGCCTTCGATGCCCAGCTCCATCTTAGCCTGAACTTGAAAATGCCATAAAAATGTGGATGATATAGAAGAGGAAATCTGGGATAAGTGTTTCAACCAAAATGATAATCAATGAGGCCAAAGAATTTGAAGAAAAACATGGGAATCAGAACTTTTCAGGGCCTGAGGGCTGGTGCTACAGGTTCATGAAAAGGCAAGGCTTATCAATGCGCACAAAAACAACTATTGCACAGAAAATGCCAGCAGATTAGGAATTAAAAATACTAGCATTTCATAGGTTTGTTATAAATGCACGCAAGAAAACTTCTTTTGAGCTTGGTCAAACAGGAAATATGGATGAAATTCCACTCACATTTGATGTACCATCCAACAAGACTTTGAGCATTAAAGGGTCTAAATCAATAACCATAAAAACCACAGGTCGTCAAAAAACCCGATATAAGGTAGTTCTAACATGTTGTGCTGATGGCACAAAACTACTGCCGTTTTCATGTTCAAAAGAAAAACTTCCAACAGGTGTAATTGTTCATGTTCATCCGAAAGGCTGGATGGACGAAGCTGGAATGAAACTGTGGTTACAGAACGTATGGGCGAGGCGACCTGGTGGACTCTTAAGAAAACCCTCTCTTTTGGTTTTGGATTAGTGTAGCGTCCATAGAACTGAAACCATAAAGAATAAAGCGAGAGAATTAAAAACCCAGATAGCTGTCATTCCTGGTGGACTGACTAGCCAACTGCAGCCTTTAGATGTATCGGTGAATAAGCCATTTGAGGAAAAAGTATGAGAATGATGGAACAAGTGGATAGGAGAGCCACATCACACCCTCAGGTGGAATGAAGCGGCCCTTTATTTTACAAGTGTGCGAGTGGGTAAAAAGATCTTGGGAGGACGTAAAGGCTGAAGTAATTGTAAAGTCCTTTAAGAAGTGCGGAATCAGTAATGCTCTTGATGGAAAAGAAGATGGCACGTTATTCGAAGAAGGTGATACTAGCCATTCTCGTTTTCGATGATGATTATAGTGAAAAGGATTTTTATGGTTTTGAAAGTGATTAAAGTCTAATTTCATGATAGGCAACGTTTTCCTTGAATCTGTGTTTTTTTTGTTGTTTCTGCTTTATTTTGTATTATGTTTGATTGCTTGCCATTCATTCATTTATTCATTATTGAAATTTACATATGTTCAAAATTGCTTGCCGTTTGTTAATTTTCCTGGCTTTTATGAAATGTGAGAACTAAAAGAAACCACATTTTAAGTTATTGTGGTACCGCGCTGTTGCTCAGATTATTGAAACTTTTTTCCCCTTGTGTGTGGTCTTCTAAATAAGGGTGCGTCTTATATGCCGTCAAATACGGTATTCTTCACTATCTTTCTACACCATAATTTCCAAGACAGTAAAAGCCTTTTGTAATAACGGAAGAGCTATTTTATCCTATTCCTCTCAAAGAGCTTTCGAAAGCCCAAGGAGAGTTGTAGGTTGATGTCTGGATAACCTGCTTTTTAAAGGTCCAAAAACGCAAAAATTCAAAATTGATACATCAGGAGATTTAATAGGGATACAAGTGAATGGTATGGCCTTCATACCTGTTTCTTGTTCTATTTTCCCCTAGAAATTAACAGGGTTTTTTTTATGTGTGGCTGCTTGCTTTGTCTTGATGCAGTTCTACTGCTTGATGACGCTGTGGGCGAAGAAGGTATTTCTTATTTGAAGATTGGGTATGAAATATGTGGAGTTCATCTTAACGTTTTTCTCCACTCTATTTATTTTTGATTTGTCCTTATATGAAACATTGTTATGAGCAACCATGGAGGTAGGAAGTAAGATGGAGTCACCCTAAACAAGTTTCTTCCGTACCCTGCTCTGAAGCACCGGCGATCCCTATGTGGTGACCAAAACATTGGGTCATTTACCATTGAGTTCTATGGGATTTGACGCGTTCGGATGTAAATATTTTGTAATTACGTCATAAATATACATATAAATGTATATATATTCTTTTTCTACAACACTTCGGAGTCCTAAGTATGTGAAAACAACATATTTTTAAACAACATTTCATTCTGAACGGAATTAAATGCTATACTTTTCACAGGACAGCTTTCTCAGAATGGTTTAATTTGAATGAAATGTTTTCACAAGTTTTCGTTAACTACATTAGAAAAAAAATTAAGGTAATTCGATTTTATTCGGTTAAGGTACAAAAATTACGATCAAAGTTTATTGTATTATTAATATTAAAATTATGCATTATTTCTTTTCTATTTATAGAGCTTCTTCCTAAAATACTTTCTTAAATATGACATGATTTTTTGGCTTCTGAGGCATCTTTTAAATCGAAAAATGTTTATAATTAATGCTCTATTCGGTTCATTTTAAATTAGAGAATTATTATGAATTAGCAAAATACTTTAAATAGTACTAGACTTTCTCTGAACATTTCTGAAAGGGAATAAAATAAGTTTTTTTTTTTTTTTTTTTTTTTTAAGTATTATTTAAAACTTGTAACTGAGTTATTATAAAGTATAAGGGGAATAATTCTTTTAATTATACTTATCAGATCTTTTTTTACCCTTCATTTCAACAATACATATTCCAAAACTCTTTATTACGTTCTTAAGTGTGCATCTCATAGCATTTGCTTTACAACACCTTTTAACAGATTGCTTTCCATTACGAACAATTCTTGCTTAAATAGTTTTATAATGTATTTGTCAACAGGATTTCAATTTATGTTTACAATTCAATATTAAGTTTATTATATATTTAGATAACATTTATAATCATTATAAATTAGATACATTTAATAATTAGATTTCTTCACAGTACTTTCACAGTTGTTTATAAGTGAATAAATTCTTCATTTCAAATACATTTATAAATAATTTAATGAATATTTAAGTATTTTGTCAAAGGCAGATACATGCTTTTTGCAAGCACATGCATAAATACCCATACATATTTCCTATTTTTCATTTCCGGCATGTGCAAATCTTTAATTTCTGTGCATTCACTATATTTTTCGTTTAAATGTACCGTAAGGTATTTTTCATTCTTTAAGCATAACATTTTTCTTAAAATCTATATTTTTGTAGTGCAACAGCTTAGAATTTTATAAAACAAATTCGTAATCAAAATCGCTCTTGTTAGTTATCGAAAAATAACCAAGATGTGATTTTTGCGTAAATGTCACTAAACTACACAAATTGCTATTATCCATCACACTATGAATGTTTCTTTCATGCGAAAGTGTCCCTTTTTCGATTTCTATGGAACTGTCGTGTGTCGAAATACTATCAGAATCTTGTCAAGCGAGCTTCTGAATGTAAACAAAGAACACCCCGTCTGGTGACCCAAGCTTCAAAGCAGTGCTTCACTTTTAGCACGGGTTGGCCCCTCCTCCCTTTCCTACCTCCATGTGAGCAACAATCATAAATCCCTTAGAAAAACTTTCTTTAAATTCCTTGAACCATGTTTTAAAATTTTTTTCTTCTTTTTGATGATAATAAATGGATCTGTGTTTATTGCAGTCATTTAGATACACCCAAGGTTCATCTGTTGTGACGACATTTTTCTATTTTTATCAAGATTTTTCTCATAAAGAATTCTCATTAAGAATGGACACGTTTTGCACATTTCACATAAAGGGAGCCCACCAACGGCCGAGCGGTAAAGTCGCTGAACACTGGTAGTTCGGTCAGAGGTTCGAATCCCGCGAACGGGCTGGCTGCATGGGCGTTTTCGTGGTTTTCCCCATGTGTAACGTGTATACGAGCCAGTTTCCCTTAGAAAGTCCTCCACGAAAGGCATCCCTCCCCTTAGGCAGATAGCCCTAGTCTGCTTTGCCATAATTAAATACACCAACACCAACATTTCTCATAAAGAATTCTGCAGTGCATTCTGCATATGGCGATGTTTTGTGGAGAAAGACAATGGACATCATGTCTTTTTGCCTTTTTAAGATTTAAATCAGCCATAATCACTTTGTGTACAGTTGACACTGAGCATTTTAATAATTTTGCAACTGTCTTTTGGACTTGGCGGATTTTATTTTAACATTAAGGATCTTGCCTTTGCAACATCCAAAACATTCTGTTGTTTCCCTTGGATATGTATATGGAACAGGTTTTTCACTTGAATCCAACTTTGAGGATTTTTTCCTTTCTTTTTGATAATATTACCTGTCGTATCTCTACATATTGAAAAATTGGGGCTTTCACAGTTTTTTTAATAATTAGATATGAACAATTTTCTTCGGAAAGAACAGAAACATAGTCTTCCATCCATTGCTTCTTTAAAAACGCCCTTGCATCAAAACAAAATTGTCAAGTAGCAGTTCATAACTTATACTTTGAAAAATATAGTTCAAAAAAAAAGTTCAAAAAAAAAGTTCCGAGCAGAAATAATTTTTTTACAACAAAGTAAAATTGTCTAAAAAATCTGTGTACAGCTTCTGTATTAGTTAAATTCTTATAATTATAATTTTAGTCTCTGTTTCCTTAAATTTCTGTTCATTAAGATGACATGTATATTATTAAAGAAACTAAGAAAAAATATTTTAAATTATAATCATTAAATATAATTTGGAATATTTTCCTTTAATATTTCTTATATACCAAGTGACAAAGAAATCTCATGACCGAATAAAGGCACTCCAGCCACTTTGGGCTAAATTACACAATTTTCTGTTCTGTTTCTTTGATATCTGGAGGACTGATTCTTAAACTTATGGGCTATCCTAATACTTAGCTTTAAATTGTTACTTGTATTAAATTGATGTCTGCTTATTAAGATATAAGGTATTTTCTTCCTTTCTTTCCCGCATGTCTTTGTGGTGTAATTAGAAACATACTCAATGCATATTCAGGAGGTCCAGAATTCAAATCCTAGTAAAGGTTTTGCTCGTTTGTCATGTCCCTTGCATCAAAAACTCTAATGACTGTACAAGTGGTGATTGAACTAAAAGGTAGTGAACAATAGTGGCTATATTATAATCCAAAATATAATATAGCTAGATTCTGCATCAGGATTTAGCGACTGTGTCCCCTCATCTCCAGTCACCCTTTAAAAGCAGGAATATACAGGTATTTTCTCCTTCCTTCCCTCCTTTTCCTTTGTGGTGTAACTAGAAGTACATTCATATTCAGGAGGTGTCCGGAGTTCGAATCCTGGTAAGGGCATTGCACATTTTTCACTTTTCAGCATTAACTTAATGCCTCTACAACTGGCACCTAAATTAAAAGGTGGTGGACTATCATTTGTCACCACCAAGATTTGGTGACTGGGTCCCCTAATCCCCACTTGTTCTTTAAAAGGGAAAGTATATAATGTATTTTTTTGCACCTTTCTGCATGCCTTCAAGGTGTAATTCGAAGCATACTCAACACATTTTTGAGAAGTCCAGGATTCGAGTCCCAGGGTGGGTATTGCTAATTTTTCATGTCTTGTGCATCAAACACCCTAATGACTGTACAAGTGGACGATAATTAGTCACCAGCAGGATTTAGCAACTAGGTCCCCTCATCCCCATTCACCCTTTGAAAGCAGGAGTATATAAGGTATTTTTTATCACCCTTTTGCATGCGTCCATGATGTAATGAGAAGCGCATTCAACATGTATTCAGAAGGTCAAAAACTTCCAATCCTGGTGAGGGCATTGCTTATTTTTAATGTTTCCAGCATCGAACACCCTAATGACTCTATAAAGATCAAGTTGATTTTTTTTTTATATAATTAGATGTTTTTTGTATTTTTTAATTTCTCAAAACTTCAGCTGTAAACTCTTTCAGAGGTTAAACTTCAATCTGATATTTTCATATTGCAGTTTTTTAGTGGGTAGGTAATTAATATGAGCTGCTGCTGCATGAAAACTATTTTTCATTTGAGAAAAAATTTACATTCTTTTTACTTCATATGAAACTGAAATCCTAAATATAATGTCCTTTAAATATATAATATATGATTATTTATATATGAATAAAGGCTTATTTTTATTTCAGTTATATTAAGTAAGTCACAATTGTCCAAATTAAATATTTTTTGAACTCATTTTCTTTTGCTTTGGTTAATCATTCTTGTGTAAAGGTCAATTCTAAATCATAAATTAAATGTATCTATAATTAGTATTTGCCTTGTATTGTATTTTTAAGAAATACAACTGAATTTCATATAAGGTTAATACATCTTAAATAACATGCATGAAATATAGGTAGATTCTGCAATTCTGAATTAGTTCCACTACATACTGAAGTTAGGCACTAGAGGTATATATTGCTTTGGCAATTATCTGAACATTAGTTTTTCTCTTATGATATTTTAAAATTTATTTAGTATCTGAATTCTTATTTTTTATGGACATATTTTGCAAACAGCTATTTTAAAGTATATTATTATTTTTTAAATGAATAATTCTTGTGTAAGAATTTTTTATTCTCATATTTTATTGGTGTATGCACATCCAGTTTCATGTTGATTACTGTTTCTTATAATTGCACATTTATTACTGGTTTAGTGAAAAGATGTTAGTTCTCCGAAAAAAATTAGTAACTGCTGGAAAAATTTCATCTCCTGGACATCAAGAGAAAACTGCATGTGACCAATTTTTAAACAGGTGTGTTTGAGCTAATCTTTGTCTATTCTAATGAAAATTTTTTATCTTTCTATAACTCCCTTTATAAGTTCTGATTATAAATATTCTGTAAATTGTATTATCAAATACATATTCAAGGTGTAACTTTTAAGAAAAAAGGCTGAGTACCTGTTAACTGAGCTATGTAGCTTAGGCCAGAAATATCTGGAAGATATTCATATTGAATAAACACAAACAAGCCATGCAGTTTCAATTCATTATATTGTTAATTTTATTAATTGTTTGTACTTAAATCTTTAAGAATTGTTGCTTTTAAAATGTTTCATTGCATAGCATATTTGCAAAGGGCATTAGTTTGTATTATTGGTGCAAGTAACAAATAATTTTTCAGAGCATATTTTTGCCATAATAAGTTTTCATAATTTTTTAACAAACAGCTGTAATTCAGAAGTCAAACAACAAAAATCAGCATTATACCTACAAAATTTTCACAGGACTAGTTTCGATGGTTTTACCGAACCATCATCTTCAGCTGCAAAACCGCAAATGTTTTGCGGTAATTTGCAAATGTTTGCGGTTTTGCGGTAAATGCAATTTGCGGTTTTGCGGCTGAAGATGATGGTTCGGTAAAACCATCGAAACTAGTCCTGTGAAAATTTTGTAGGTATAACGCTGATTTTTGTTGTTTTACTTCTGAATTAGTATTTATTCGGCGTGTTATTGTGTCTTAAACAGCTGTAAGTTACGCACATTTTCTACTGGACTTAATTTATATTTTCAAAAATGCTTTTGCAAACACTATCAAAAACAGTTATCTCTTCCTTGTGATCTTGAAGTGAAGAATTTTTCCATAATTTTGTTAAAAATACTAGTTTTTTTAAACAAACCTTATATATTTTATAAAAATAAACTATTTTCTATTGAGTTATTAACAGTTAACTTCAGAAGCATCTCATTATTAGTTACAATAATGCTGCAGATGTTTATAAAAGTATCATTTGGTTATATTGTAAATTATGTCAATTAAATGTATTGTGAATTATGTCAATTATAGATATCATTTAAGATATAATTAAGTCATAAATTACTAAGAAATAGGTTTTCTGCTTCATCTTTTCTATTTTATTATTGTATCTGCTTATTATTGATTTGATGATAAGTTGAAGATCTTATCCCATTTTAAATGGTAGCACTCTGCCATGTGAAAGATAAATTAAAGATCATATGTCTCATGTAATGGCATTATTAACCAGGTTATGTGTATAATGAATGCCCTGATTGTCCACATGTTAGTCTCTCAGCTTAGAGGGAAACTTTTGAAAAATTCTTAAAGATCACCCCATAATAATATCTAAATTTTTTGTTTGTTTTAAAAGCATCTATCATCAGTCTACAGAATGATGTAGCTCAGTTTTTCCATTTTTACTTCTTTCTACGAAGTAAAAAGGAAGTATTGTAATCGCGAAAAGTTTCAGGCAGCATATTTCAACGAAAATATCCATTTTGACCGCTATCGAATGCAATTTAACGATGTTTTTGCATGATATCTGTACATAAGGACAGAATAAAAGACTCGTTTCCTTCAAAAAAATTATAAAACTGCTTTAAAATGAATTCTGAAGGGAATTTTTCATGGCGTCTGTACAAACGTATGTACGTACGTATCTCGCATAACTTAAAAACGAGTAGCATCAGAACGTTGAAATTTTGTATATGGGACTGCTATAACATGTAGATGTGCACCTCGTATTTTGGTTGCAATCAGCCGCACCAAATGTATATAAATATATTTATATATACATCCACTCTGTTACCCGGCTCAGTGATCTCAGTTTCTTTACTCGTATATGTTTGTAAATTGTACAGTTTTTGCTTTAAAAATGATTGAATTATGTAGTTTTTATGCCTTTAGTAAATCTGTATGCAATATTTTTAGAATTATCAACAATTTTAAAGTTGTATAAGTGCCGCTAAGCCTTTTTTTTTATGGCGGCCATTGATTGTTTACATTTGAAACAGCAGACTAGTGGATTTGTTCCCAATCTAGAGAAACTTAGCTTCACAACAACAAAGATAACGCTATCATTTATTATTGCCAATTAAATCATGTTTAATCCTTTCTGGAATTTTTTTGAGGAAATAAGTGTTTAAGATTTACTAGATAATTTTTTATATAGGTAATTTGAGTTTTTATGTATTTTTGCCTTCTCGCAAAGTGAGAACTGAATTAATTGAATGAGAAATACTCAATCATCTGTGAAAAACTGTTTCTTTTTTGTTTTGTTTGCTTAATTTCTTTTATACATCATTCTAGCTTTATTATAGTATTTGAATAGAACATGTGGCAACGATTAGATAATTCTATTTTTTATATGATATAAATTTTGTGCGTTATGAGTTATAATATGAACGAAATATAATACTGTTAAGTGAATCTAGCACCAGAGTGTCGCTATGGTAAACAAATACTAGAGTGAATTTTAAAGAATGCATTTATTCTATTGTAGTTTATGCGCTGTCGGCGAAGTAGATTTAATTAAATCCAATGAGTTTAAATGAAATGCAAGAAAAAATGCATATAATATAATATTCCGTACAAGGAAGTCATGTGGTGTACACATCAGATTTTTTGCATTATGTCAATCAGATGTGAATCATGCAAAATTTCCATTTTTGAGAACTGCTGCTTCCTGTGACTCAAATCATTTAATGCTGCTGGAACTGCTGTTTCTGTGACCTGCTGAAGCTTGCAATTCAATGCCATTGTACCTATTCACTCTGCCTGCATCAAAACAACTTAATTTATTTATTACTAAACAAATGTGAAAAATAATTCTTACATTTTTTCATGATTATTCATTAAAATATAACAACTATAAGCAACTAATCATTATTTTATTTTTTATGAAATCTCATTCAGTTTATCCTTGTCCAGTTACTCTTGTGTATTAAAACTTCATCTGATTTCTTCCATAATATATTACCTCCTATTCTGTCTAATACAGTGTAACCTTGAATCATTATTAGTTAACTTCTTGAACAATTTGATTTACTATCTCAATAGAAAACGTCTCGGATGAATTATGCCTTGAGTTATGAACACTGAAGTGTTCCAACATGTGCCTTTTTAATGTGTTTTGAGGTAACCTAAGCCATATAATTAATATTCTGGGAGTTCTGAAAATATCATTCTAATTATTTTCGTCACTTAATTTTCATAAACAAACAGCAAACGACTTACAGGACCACAAACTCACTATAGAGGAGATTATGCAGATTGGGCTGCAGGCAAAGATTTTGAGAACCATTCCATACCTCACACCTCACTTTAGAAACAGTTTAAAACAGAGGCAACAATAGATCACACTGGACGAATTTTAAAGTGGAACAGAGGCCCATTGAGTCTCAAGCAGACTTGAGACAAAGAAAAGATAAACAAAGATACCTAATAAGATAATTATATGATGTTTTTATGGAAGAGAATTTCACATCCAAATTCTGTTTTTTGTCATTGTACAGTGTGCCATCCGCTCTTCTTTGTATCTTATTTTTGCTCTATTTTATCTAAGTAATATTGTTAATATATTTTTTTATATATATATTTACTGATTCCGATTGGTTTTAAGTTATAAATTTATGTGTAAAGTGCTGTTGCAAGGTTAAAGTAAACAATCTTGTGTAGTCCAGAAATGAGTTAATACAATCTTGTGTAGTCCAGGAATGAGTTAATACAATCTTGTATAGTCCAGGAATGAGTTAATGTACATGGAAAATAAATTTTACATTAAATGCTACAGAGATAACTATTTCAGTTTATGAATATTCCAGTCGATGAACAGCATTCAGAAACAAATTAAATTTGTGAACTGAAGTTTTACTATATTTTGAATTACAGTACAAAGTCCAAATTCTGGACCTTCAATAACCAGAATAATCTAATATCCGGACATCTGAGTTGTCAGCCAAATATATATACAGGGTGTCTATAATTAAACTGACAGTGCTCACAGTGTTCTGTAGCGCTATCTATTTGCGAGAATAACACCACATTTTGTAGGAAGATTAAACAAGACGGGGGACGAAGGATTCCGCGAAAAAACAAATTAGTTCCAAAAGTCACCACTAGGGGAATATTTGGCGCTGTGTAATAGAAAATAGAGTGTTAACAAATGCAAATCAATACGAAAATTACCTTTTATTTTGCATTCAAATGAGGTTCTGTGTGGCTGCCATTGTTGTGGATCACATATTGCATTCTGTGCACAGTATGCACAACAGCAGAAAGTAACATGTCTGCAGGAATCTCCCATACAGTCCGTGATATGTTATCCTTCAACGTAGTCAGGTCCTGGACCACTCCTTGATAGACCTTGGACTTGAGGTAACCCCATAGCCAGAAGTTGCATGGGGTAAGATCAGGTGACCGAGGTGGCCATGCAGTTGGAAAGTAGCGGCTAATGACTCTTTCTGTTGTGAATTTCTGTCGTAGCATCTGTTGCACCCGGACAGCATCGTGTGGAGGGGCTCCATCTTGCATGAAAATGATTTCCCCCCAGGCATTGTCTTTGCTGAAGTGCCAGAGTGACAAAGCTGTTCAACATGTGGCGATATTTCTCTCCGTTAACAGAACAGGTTTCCGGTCCTGTCAGGGTAATGTTCTCATAGAAGAATGAACCTGTGATAAATTCTGCTGTGAACCCACACCAAACAGTTACCTTTGGTGAATGTAAGGGAATTGCTGTGACTGCATGTGGTGATTTGTCATCCCAAATTCGGCAGTTCTGGGTATTCACAGTTCCATTCAGGTAAAAGTGGGCCTCGTCTCCCCATAAGATTTTCCACGGCCAAGCATCATCCACCTCCATTCTGGCAAGAAAGGTGAGAGCAAAAGTCAATCGCTTAGCATGGTCAGGGTATAGTAACTCCTGTACATGGCTGATCTTTTACGGATAGAAGTGGATAAAAGTTGATAATCTTTCGTAAGATTTTCCGTACCGTACTGTAAGGCATATCCATATTCCGACCTACTCCACGAGTGCTAGAGCTATCAGCAATATTGTCTGGTCCTCTGTCGACAATCGCCGTGGAAACTGCTTTGATTGTATCCTGTTGTACTGGTTATTGTCCTCTGCCTAACTGAACCTTCAGAGAACCTGTTTTCTCAAACGTTGCAACCATTGCTTTTAGCCCATTAACTGACACAAGACTGTTACCTTTACGCATTTTTTTTTTTTTTTTTTACGTTCTAAAAGCATGAAGAATGGCTGACGCGTTGCACTGGTTGAGGTAAAAGAATTTTACCAGTAAGGCATGCTCAACTAAAGAAGGAGACATTGCACATAAATTTTCAATCTGATTGATTCGAAACGTAACACGTTACCTTTTAAAACCCAAGCAGCTGGCAATGTGCGAATGGATGTAATGTGAAATTTGAATAAAGAACTTCTTCTGCTGCTCAGCGTACGTGATATTACAGATCACAAGACTTTATCGGTGTTTATGTAGATTTTATGCTTTTTTAAAAGTGTTGCCATATTGCACTTGAACTAAATCAGAAAATGTGCATAATAAAAGGTAATTTTATTTCATATTAATTTGCATTTGTTAACATTCGATTTTCTATTACACAGCACCAAATATTTCCCTAGCGGTGACTTTTGGAACTAATTTTTTTTCGTGGAATCCTTCGTTCCCCATCTTGTTTAATCTTCCTACAAAATGTGGCATCATTCTTGCAAATAGATCGCGCTACAGAACACTGTGAGCACTGTCAGTTTAATTATGGCCACCCGGTATATATACACATATACTATATGTAATATAATATAGAAACATTTCTTTCCTTCCCTAACAGAGTCTAGAAATGGTGAATATTGATTAAAATACCTGCTTCTTTTTTTTTAAGAAAGCAGTTGTTTTAATCAATATTAAAATGTATGTGTGGTAAATGTGATTTTTCTCAGACTAACTGACATTCCTGCTTGTCCCATTCAAAACCTTCTTACCCAGGGAAGTGGCATCATGGCCATTGATGGTACAATATCACATTTTCATCCCTTGAATGGGGTTGTGGATGTTAGGAGATTTCTATCTGGCCTAAACAATAACAGAAGCTTCAATGTTGCTCTGTTTAATATCATCTTACATTTTAACCGCTTGCCTGATTATCCCGAGTTATCTCGGGTACGTATATATTGCAGTTAATTATTATCCCAAGAAAACTCGGGAGATGCAGAATTTGTTAGTACGATTTCTTTTATCACGGCTTTACTCGGTCAGGAGGAAATGAAAGGAAATATTCAGCTTTGATTGGCAGTTTGCCAAATTTTGTTGGTTGTGCGGTTCTTTTGGAGGCACTAGTCGCGTGTTTCCCTATTGTATAGTATACGTTGGCTTGTGGATTAGTAATGTATAAAGAAGGATGCATGCGTTGGAAAAAAATAAAATAATGGCGATGATGGAAGATAGCGAAAGCGATGATTTTTCAGATAGTGATTATGAAAAGGTGGGGAAAAAATTTAAAAAAATCAAATCCAACGAGACAGTGTACTTTGTGCTCCCGTGAAAGAGATTCCAGTGGTAAGCCAGTAAGAAAAGAGACCAGATACCAGTGTAGGACGTCAGGTATCACTCTATGTTGTCCCTTGTTTCAAAAACTATCATACAAAGATTAATATTTAACTTTTTTTTCGTTTGCCCGAGATAACTCGGGATAGTAAACTAATGTTAAAAATAAATGCTTTTACACCTTCAAAAAATTCAACTTAAAACCTACATATTTTGATTTGTTTCATTTTGTTGTATTTAATAATAAAATGAAAAAATGTGATGATTTTTTGCAATTTTTTCAAAAAAATTTGTAAGGGAAGCAGTTAAACTGATGATCTAAAGTTTGAAATCACTGAAGTCCTGGATCTTGGACTTTTTTCCTAATCAAGTCTGGTGAAATTTTTACTTGAATTTGTTTCTTTCTATGTGCATATGATTTCATACTGTACAGCCGATTGGGGAGGGGGGGAATGCTTTCAATAATCTGTGCTCTGAGATTTTTTTAATTAATATTTTTTTCAAAAAAATATATGTGGATTATTCAAGTAAATACAGGAATTTATAAACAATAGTATACATTCATTGTTAAAAAAATTTTAATTCATTGTTAAAAAAAATCTCTGCTACTTAATATTAACCCGATATTAAATTGCATGATAATATAGTCAGCTTAATTTACTAACATAAACCAGTTTAGTTGGTTTCTATTCACTACCTCCTATGAAAAACTATATAATGTTCATTTTTAATACTGTATTTATAATTGTTTTTATCTTATTCTTTGCTAAATTGGTTTCAAAGAATATAATTTTTAAATACTTATTTTATTTTTATAGTTTTGAAAGGATAAAATTTGAAGTTATGGACTACCTCAAATCAGAAGAAGAATATGAACGCAAATTAAGACGTAAACATGTAAATATTTCTTTTGTTATTTATATACTTAGAATTAGGATTATTTTTAAATACACCATTTTACTGTATTTTTTAAACACATTATTATGAAAACACTTGTTTTCACCCTTGAGCTGGCATGGTTCTTTTTAGCACATTTTCCTCCATTACTTTCAGCATAGAAAAAGTCTAGTAAATAACTACACCAAATGAAGGATTAATAAATTCTGTCTCTCTCTCTCTCTCTATATATATATATATATATATATAAGATATAATAAAATACAATGGCTATGTTAAATTATTGGCGACCTCAAAATTGATTGTTATAAATTTTATATTCACACCCTAAGTTCATCTTTTTTCCCAAATTTGAGATCTTTCAATGTTACATAATGCTGCTTGACAAAAGAAACTAAAATAGAAAATTAACCAATCTCAGCTGAGCTGGTACACGTGCACCTACCTAGTATAAATAACTATTAACTATGTATTCTTTCTCTTTCTCTCCTTCACCCTCCTGATGACAGCCTGTCGCTTAGCCTCAGCTAGCTAATTAGATGTAATAGCGTATCTTAAATTATGAGGCATGTTTAGCACCCCTTGTCTTCCGTTAGTTATGAAGATATGTATTAAGAAATTCGTCATTCAAAATTAAATGATGTTTATAAAAAAAAAATTTGCTGCACTAGGAAATAATTGACAACCTCAAAATTGACTATTCTAGATTTTATGGTCTCCCATATTTGAGATCTTTCCATGTTACATAACGCTGCTTGAAAAGGGAAATAAAACCTAAAATTAACCAATCACAGCTTAGCTGTACATATGCACCTATGTAGTATAAATACTGATTTGCGAGTAATTGCATCATTCCTTTTCCTAACTTCTGCCATGCAAAAATCTCTGTGCTTCTATGTTTTCCTGATGCTTACATCGTACTTTTAAAACTCATGTACACTGCTCAAAAAAAAAAAAAAAAAAAAATGGGACAGTGCTATATCTCCCATTCTACTGGGGGGGATTCACGAAATTCAAATTGCGTTCTTAATGTCTCAAAAGCGCGACTTAGGATATATATTAGATTTATATATAGCACTATTCTAACATAGGTATTTTGACACAAAATCGGACTTTTTCTGAAATAACATACCAATTTTTTTACATATTTCGATTCTACGACTCAAATTATGCCAGAATACCAAGTTTTGTAATTATCGTACGAGTAGTTTTTGAAATATTAGCTCTCAAAATTTTAGCTCCTCAATGTTAATTGAATTTGGCAAATATTTATTTATATCTCTTTTTTTATTAAACTTTTTTGATTTTTTCTCTCACATTTCGAAATTTAGGTTCATTCCAAATAAAATTTACCCATTTTTTGTGTTTTATTTTTTAAATTTCTATTTTTAAATAATTTTTATAAATTTTTCGAAAAAAATTTTGAATTATAACCTATAAAATTTTTACCATCATCTTAAAGTAGGTATATTTTTAAGCATATCTGCAAAAAATTAGACTTTTTTATTCAAAATTTTCTAAGATATACACAAATTTACATATTTTCGCATTTTGAAATTTGGTATCTTTTTTTTGAGCAATAATAACGCCAAATGTGGTCTATGGATTTTTGTTACACTGTATTGCCACAGCTATTTTTAACCTTAAATTTCAAGTAAAATTTTACGGAGAATTAATTATATGACATTTATTACATGATGCATAATAAATATTTATTAATACTATATGAAAAGCTATTTTTTTAAATAAATTTTTTAATATTTTTTTTTAAATTTCTCTTTTTTTTTTTTTTTTTTTTTTTAATAAGAGTAAATTTTTACCTTCGTTTTATCGTCTGCTACTACTTTACTTCGTTTAAATCGAATTGTCTAAAACTGAGAATTTTTGTTTGATGTTTATTTGAATTTTATGACATTAATTGCACAATTTATTTCTAAACAAACTGATGCTTTTGAAGTGGCTGAAAGAGCGGCTGGTACTATCATCCATATTTTTAAAGCACAGTATATTTTTATAGAAACATAAGATTTAGAATAATCATTTTTATAAAAGTCAAATTATGATATAAATATATAACCCTCTAGAGACTGAATTAATGGAAGTTCAATGGTTATGTTGAAATGATCTGTATCTACTTAATCGCTGGATAAGTCAGCAGATTCCGCAGACAAGTAAGAATAATTATATAAACGACACCCAACATTCTGAATTCAATTAACAACGAGGATAAAATTTTTATTAAATAATTCAAGAAATTTTAAAACATAAAAAATCAACTCATTTTTTATCCTAAAATGTATTTTTGTGCGTAGCGTATTTTCATTATTCTAATTTAAAATTCTAATAATTCTTAAAATTCTAATTTAGAACGTAATTGTCAAGAACCGATTCCTATTCATCAGTAATATAATAACTAATTATTATGGTTATTAATAAATCCTTCTTATAAAGTAATTGCAAATATTTCAAAAAACTGTCTGAATGCAAATATTTTTCTGTGCAAATATTTTTAATTTTATATTAATCAAGATTGCACACGATATTATTTATTTGCACTTCAATTCTTAACGCCAGTTCTAGTAGAAGTTACAAATCAATTATATTTAATTAAGGATTGGATTGGATTATTTAATTATGGCAAAGCACACGAGGGCTATCTGCCTAAAGGGAGGGATGCCTTCGTGGAGGACTTTCTAAGGGAAACTGGCTCGTATACACGTTACACATCGGGAAAACCACGAAAACACCCATGCAACCAGCCTGTTCGCGGGATTCAAACCTCGGACCGAACCTACCAGTGATCAGCATCTTTACCGCTCGGCCATTTGTGGGCCTTTATGAAATGGAAGGCGATAACTTTATTTAAAATGATTGTCAGAAATACCAAAATGTTTCGAAAAGTTGGATACTTTTTAATATACTTTCAGAATGCTTAAAGAAAAAGAGAAGAAAAATAAATTTTTTCGTAAAATTTAGTATTTGTATTTTTTTTTAATTTAAAACTTTTCAATGTTATGATATTTGATTCTTGCGATTTCAAAAATAAAATATTTGACTAAAATAGGAATAACATTTTAAGAAACCAAATGTAGGATAAAATTGTGTAAGGCAATGGGCACAATGATAAAACTGTTTAAAGCAGTGTGTGCAAGTCATCCTAAGTTAAAATGTCAGTTATACATCTCTCTTATTTATATATATCTTTTCTGAACGGAACATTGAAAGGCGTGTAAAACTGTGCTTTAATGTATTTTCTCTTTTAATACAGTATGTAGTTTTCAAATTCATCGTAGTCTGGGTTACAAAGTATTCTTCTGAAAGAAACGCAATTCAAATAAATAAAATCAAATTCTGAAAAATTGATATTAATAAATATATTTAAAATGCTCAGTTCGAAGGAATAAATAGAAAATTTTAAAAAAATTATCTGTAGAGACAATGCAACACAAACAATTAAAATAAAAGTATAAAAATTTAAAAATTACCTAAAATAATAACTATGACGAAAAATATATATAAAGAAAACTATTTGAAAAAAAAAAAAATAAATGCTGCACCTTTATTTACACAGTTCCAATAGGTAAATAGAAATTTTTAAAACTGTTATTCGAAAAAAAAAAAAAAAGTGCAACTTAAACAATTAAAATGAAATTCGAAAACGAAAAAATTACTTAAAATAATAAGTTATAATTAAAAATATAATATAAAGAATATTATTTGGAAAAAAGGAACGATGGTGACTTTTTTTCCTCTCACGGGAAAGGAAACTAGGTTGCCATATATTAAGAAATTCGCCAAGTGAAGTATCCTTGGTGCAAACTGACAAAAAAGTACCAACATAAATTTGTGAATTTCTCCGTAAATTTCGCTCCAAATTTTACAAAATTTCATATTTAGGCGTAATTTGAGTCGTAGAATCGAAATATGTAAAAAAATTGGTATGTTATTTCAGAAAAAGTTCGATTTTGTGTCAAAATACGTATGTTAGAATAGTGCTATATATAAATCTAATATATATCTTAAGTCGCGCTTTCGAGACATGAAAAACGCAATTTGAATTTTGTCAATCGGCCCAGTAGATCGGGAGATATAGGACTGTCCCATTTTTTTTTTTTGAGCAGTGTACATAAAAATTATTGTATTTAACTATGATCAAAAAAGTATATTGTCTACTAAGAAATTATTTGATAGACATGAAAAAAAAAAAGATTGTGCTACTTGAAGCTCAGTTTTGCTAGCTGTGTTATAATGCCTTCGTCCTCCGCCACTATGACTGCATTAAAATATCACACACACACATATATAGAGATATAAATTTCTTCCAGTTTTGTTAATGTATAATGCATAAAGTGAGATGGAAATATTTGGTTATTTTTTACCACTAACTGAAAATTCCTTCATATTATGAACTGTATAGTCCTGTCTACACGTAGCGATTTTCTCGGCCGACTTAGCTGGCCGACAATATCTGAGATAGCTCGCCTGTCCACATGGAACGATTTTCTCGTTAGTACAGGAATTCACTCAGCCAATCACTATGAAAGGAAGTGTTCACGCCCTCTACAGCATCACACTGTCTACGATTTGTAAGCAAAGTTTACGGTGTTGTCAAATAGTCAAAATAATGGATGACTATTTTAAATTGCTACTGTAGATACAGCTAAGATTTTGAACTTAGCTACTGCTACAGAAGGGGGGAAAATACGTTTGGACCGGAAATTGGGTCAAACGACGAGAAATTCATAGTCCCTTCGTAATACCCTGCTCCAAGAGTTGCGTATTGAAGATGTGGTACAATTCGGAAAGTATTTACGGATGATGCCACGTGATTTTGATTTTTTGCTAAATTTAGTTTGAAGGAAAATTTTAAAAAAATTATGCTTTTTCTTTGTGTACTGAGTACACAGATAACTCCTTTTTTATTTTATTTATTTATTTATTTATTTTTAAAATTTCACTTTCTGGCACTCCTATTTGTGCATTTAAATCTTGAAATAATAAAAAAAACATGTTTCAGAAAAAATAAGTAACTACTGTGCTTTAAATCAAAACCTTTATTAATGAATAAATAGACAATAATGTCATGAATATCAAACCAATATGAATAAAAAGTAGTAATAAAGAATAAAAATTACTACATTACAAAGCAACAGTGTAATTTCTGTGCAAAAATTTTAAATAAGAAATATCATAAAGGTGCAAAGTCTTAAGTAGTATATTTATTGAACATTAAAAAACTAATATCAGCATAATTAAATAACTAATAAAGTCTGAAAACTATGATCATATGACTCTATCAGTTAATCAGCGAATAAAATTTAACAATATTGTATTAAATTGGGCTGTAATTTGCTTTCACAAAATTCAATTAACACATAACTGAGTTTGTGACTTTCTTTTGACCAGTAGATCTAAAACACGGGCTAACAGTCATTAGAAAAATAAAGAGAAAGCCGATAAAATTCAATAAACACCCCCACCCGTAGGCGAAAAAATAAAACGCGACTTTTAAGTCATGCAGTTCGAATTTAGTGATGGAGAAACTAAATTAAAAAGTTCTTCCAGGCGCAGAAGGTCCAAAATTAAGGTGGGGATCGAACTCACAATCTCGATGCATGGAGAAGAAAACCTAATCTTCCCTTTACGACTAGGCTATGATCGCTTCTGTAGGAGGTGTCGGAAAAGCTATGTACTTCGTCACCTGATTAACTCCCATTTTCGGCAAAGTAAATTGAGTCTCTGCGCTGCTTTATTCTCGACTGGAGATTTTGCTTTTAGAATTTTTTCAATAAGTGCGACCATAGTTTCAAGTAGTTTCTGAATATTTTCTTCTAATACCCATGACATAGCGTCATTAATAGTTTTTGGAACTTTTCTTGGGGAAGTTAAAATAATTTTCACCCCAAATAGGAAATATTTAAATATATAAAGTAATGGGGAAGACGAAGCTTACCAAAATAAGATAATCCCTTAATTTTTTATTTTTAAAATTGACATTACTCGTGTCCCACAACACAACATTTTCTCTATAGAAATCTATTAGTTGAGTTTCGCTCCAACGAAATGCAGCCATGTTTATTATTCCAAATGAGGAGAAAAGCACGTGATCACTCAAAGCAATCTTATTGGCTAGAGACTCCGGTTTTATCATACGCTAGTGAGCAGTGAACACCAGTTCTTAAATCGCGGCAGAGAACATGACCTGATTTTTGGCGCATGTGCAGATCCTTAATCCAAATTGTTGCTCTATGAGAAATTCAGCCAAGAAAATCGTTTCGTGTAGACTGTCGAATGATATTAAAGCTAAATTCCTTCATTTGAAAATAAACAGCCCCTTTTAACATATGAATCCCTTTCTTGCAGGTTTTACTAATTACCCAAATTAGTCTTAAATCATCAAAGTGTTTTTTTTTTTTTTTTTTTTTTTTTTTTTTTTTTTTTTTTTTATTATTATTATTATTATTATTATTTTATTTATTGCATTAGAAATATAAGATGAACATGATTTGGTTTTCTAGAATATTAGCAATTTTACCAAAAACGTATTTAAAAAATCTGATTTTATTTTCCATCTGAGTGTTTAGCAGTTTTATTTCATCCCCCACACCTCTAAGGAATCATAAGCTGATTAATGCTGACTACAAAAGTATCAAAAGTTTTTTTAATAAAGTAAAAAATAAAATATCTTGCAAATTTAAAGAATTTCTTATTTCATTTGTAGCTATGAATATTTCTTTTATCCAGAACTTATTTGAAATTATTGGATGCAAACAATATTTCACTATTTATTTGATTTAATAACTAAGCTAATTAACTGCACACAAAGGTGAAAGTGTTTGTTTCCAAATAATAATCGCAGATGTGTATGTTTGTCATGCAATTTTTTGCTTTTCTGTGTAGTAGAAAAAAAGAAGACTTCAATTTATTACTTGTGCCATAGTAATATTGTTTTAATCAAAAATTATCTGTACTTTATTTGAACAATAACATTTTAACATTTAAACAAAGTTTTCCTGCTCACTCTTTTTGTTCACTGATAAGCAAGTGTAAGTAGAGCTAGTGTAAGACTCCAGTTTGATACCCAGTGAGAGCATGGATTTATTTTTCATATTTTTTCCTAAAAATAATAATTCTAAAGTTTCAAAAATGGGAACAATAGTTTAATGCTCTTAATGTGTTTTATTTAACGCAAGTTTTGTATTCGCAGTTTAAATTTTTTTTCAAAATATTATAAGTAAATACAGCTAATGCATATTTTCCTTGAATATTTCTTATCAGTGTTACTTTCAATGCCTAATACAGAAACTTAAAATTTTATATATATATATATACTTGTATAATTTGGCATTTAACATTTAATTAAATTTAATTTTTCTTTGATTAGAAGACTAAGATTTCCTTCTCAGTGTTTTCACACATTTATGAATTTTATGTTTCCTCTATTAAGATTATTTACCAGACTTAACAATATTCTTAAATTTTATTTTCAATATACAGTCCATAATCCAGACGTCCATTATCAAGAATGATCTATAATCCGGACCTCAAAGTCACAAACATTTTTTTTTTTTTGTATGCTTTACGCATGCGCGTTAATGTATAACGGACAGTATAAGCTAGGCTAAAATTATATTTACTGATTTTAAGGCATTTAAGTTAATGTTGCAGATTGCGCTGTTCCTTAATCTTCTAATTGGATCCAGCTTATTATTTTTTGCAGAGCATTTTTATAAAAATTAAGCTTGAACTTTCGATTATGTCAAAAAGAGTTTCCATTTCTGGAAAAGGATCTACAAAGCGAAAGCATGTTTTAATGTCCATCAACAAAAAGTGGAATTGCTGCAAAAAATGGATTAATTACAAGATTGAACAGTGGATTTGTAACTGAAAAACTGATTGAACAGTGGAGTTGTAACTTTGTAACTGAAAAAGAAATTATGTCTGTTTATATAATTAAAGAGAAAGTATTAGCACAAAAAATGAAGCAACTTAAACAACTTACATTGATAGAAATGTTTAATAAAGTAAACAAATAAATATTAAGCTTTTTTTTTTTTTTTTCGTAAATTTTGATACCCTTTAGATCATAATTGCTCGTTATTTCATATGTTACAGTTTCATATTTTTAATTGTATAATTTCTGCATGCCATCTTACCAGATCTAAATTGATAATCTATAATCTGAAAAAACCCCTAATACGGAATCGCCGAAGTCCTGAAGAGTCCGGATTACAGACCTTGTACTGTATAGCAGTAACGGTTTTGTAACTTTTTTGTAAAGTTCATTTATTAAATTTTGCTGAAATGCAACATCATTAGAGAATGCATGAAGCAGAAAATTCAACATTCTTTGCTTTCTTTATTATTTTATAAATTTTCATTTTCATCACTCATATTTAGCCAAAACTGTTGTAATATTTATTTTATTAAGTTTTGTGTTTAGAATGTAATATGTAAAAAAAATAGGATTGATCTTTATTGGGTCTATCCATAATTATAGGATTGCTGAGTTGTAGTCTGTATTCAATGCATGATTTATGATGCAAATTTATACAAAAAACATGAAATGTCTCGATTGAGGGAAACTAATATATGTAGTTGTGTATATAATAAGTAGTTGTATATATATATATATAATAAGCTTTTTAAAAAACATATAAATATGTTAATGTACTAAAGAAAAATAACTTATATATTTTAATAGGAGCAAGACCTTAAATAATTCTCTTTGCAAAATTCAATTTATAAAATATTTGACCAAAATATGAATAAGATATTAAAAAAAACTAAAAGTAGTGTATTAAAATTGTGTAAAGCAATGTATGCAACTCATCATAAATTAAAATATCGGTTATACATCTTTCTCATTTATACATCTTATCTTTTTTTAACACTGCATTGAAAAACATATTAACTGTGCTTTACTATGTTTTCTCTTTCAATATAAGCAGTTTTCATATGCATCGAAGTTTGGGTCACAAAGTATTCTTTCGAAAGAAATGCAATTCAAATAAATACAATCAATTTCTGGAAACGTTATATTAATAAATATACTTAGATCGAAGGAATAAATAGAAAATTTTAAAATAATGATTTGAATAATGAGAATTCCACCATGCATTGAAATTTAATTCTAAAAAGGGAAGTCATCAAAAAATAACAACTATGATTAAAAAATATATTTGAAAATTATTTGAAAGAATAAATGATGCTCCTTTTTTTTTTTCTACTCATGTGCAATGAAAGGGAAAATGAAAGTTGTCATAAATTAATTTTCACCAAGGCGCAAATTGAAAAAATGTGCCAAGATAAATTTTTGAATTTCTCCATAAGTCTGTAAGAATCGAAATATGGGAAAAAATCGGTATTTCATTTCAGAAAAAGCTCAATTTTTGTATCAAAATACGTATGTTAGAATCATACTATATGTGAACCTAATATATATATATTGTTGCAAAATACTCAGCGGCTGCAGGATGAGATAGCTTCCCCGCAAAGCAGATGAAAAATTATGGGCTTAGAGTTGTCAGAAAGTGGCACAAAACAGCAATGTTGCCAAATTTAGCACAAAACCCCACATTTGGTGATATTTGGTGACAAACTTGGCAATGTCATAGACCGAGCGAAAACAAGAAAATTCTCAAGCGCATTCTTAGCGGTTTTCTCGAGAATATTCTCGAAGGTAAGTTAGAGCTGTATTACACCCTGCCTCTACAGGGAGAAAGTAGTGTCTTGAGTTCAGAGATTAGCTTGAGAGTAATCGACCAAGTCGGGAACTGTACTTTAGTGCTGTGCCATGAAGCTGTCTTCATCGTTATAGCCTGAAGGCTGAGTTGCTGATTGTTTCTGCATGTTAGTCGTAGTTTTTTTATGAGTGTAAACATGTTTTTGGAATTGTCTTGTGTAATAGTGCTTACTGGCAAATAAATTGTGTTTTGATTCTTCATCGAATATTATTGTTAATTACTCCAAGTCCCCGAACCGGTAGAATGCAACAATATCCTATGTTGCGCTTTTTAAACATGAAAAACTAGTTTGGTTTTCGTTAATTGTCCCAGTACAATAGCGAATATAGAACTTTTGTTTGGGAGGGGAGTATCTGCACATGAATACCAGGATATAAGGAAAGATAAAACTTGGTGCATAAAAGATGTAGTGACTGATTAAGCCCTCCCCCCTTTTTCTTTTTAAGTCCAAAGGGGCTTTGTCCCTGAAGGACTATTGTTTTCATTTTGCATTGATTCACTATATATGTCCGTTTCACTT
Organism: Stegodyphus dumicola; assembly: GCF_044657685.1. NCBI lineage: Eukaryota > Metazoa > Arthropoda > Arachnida > Araneae > Eresidae > Stegodyphus > Stegodyphus dumicola. The sequence continues at coordinate 61,514,658 of NC_140772.1, read as the reverse complement.
TTCAAACTGTTGCCACCTAATGTTAGTACCCTGCATTATATTTGAAGATATTAAATATTAAATAATGAAGAATCTGCATAAATATATGTATATTTCTCGCATTGTGATAAAACAGTGGTACATAGAACCATCAAATTTTGAATTACGTAATCCTACTGCGAATAAGGGCATATGGAAGCCCAAATTTGAAATTTGGAATTTGTTTTATTATCAATTTCATATTTTGCAATGAATTTTTGATTAACAAACTCAAGGATTTCAAAGCGAGCAATGGCAATGTTTTACAGAAAAAACATTTTTATCTCCGCGCCAGACTCTGTATCGTAAATTCTAAAGATGTGCTCAATTTAAAAAAACTATTTTGCGGTATTGCTCTTGAACTGAATTTTATGGTTTAAGTGCGAAGATTGTCATAGTTAATAAATAAAGGTAACAGACAAAATGTTAAAAAAAGGCCCTTTGGACATAATTAAAAATATGTTTTTTTTTTTTTTTTTTTTTTTTTTTTTTTTTTTTTTTTTTGCGGGGGGGGGGGTGTATTTTTGAGAATTATAATATGAATGAACATATTGTAATGGGTTCAATCTGTGTGCCCTTCTTGATTATGTTTGTATCTTTTTTATATTTTGTGGCAATATGATTTATGAACAAGAGAAATGAATTGTGTTACATTAATAAGACAGCAAGCAAGAGCAGAAATATGATGTTCTCTAGGATGAAAATTAGTTTCAAAGTGATTTCAGTTATGGTTCTGAAATTTTCTTATTAACTATCAATAAAAAGTTTCAGTTCCAGTTGAAATCTTATACATTGGTGTATTTATGTAAGTGCTTGCATCACTAGCATTACGTAAGAATAATTTAATAAGGATTAATATATAGATTATAGAGATTTATTATAAGCAGTTACTATTTTTGCAAATACAGTTTATAGAGATTTATTATAAGTAGTTACTATTTTTGCAAAGGGGAAATAACTAAATTAAAATGGAGAGTTAAGGACCTGTTACAGGTTAAGACTTAGAATTTTGCTTAACATACTTTTTAGCTTTCATGTATAAATTTTAGTGCTAAGTTAGAAATAATATATTCCATAACAAGATTGTAAATAATAACAAAATTGTTGGAAATAAAAGAGTGATAATTCATTCCTGAAAAATAATTAGTCAGTTAAAATAATTTCATTGATAACTTGTAATGCAAACGAAACAAAAATTAGCTTTTTAAAATAAAATAAGCTTTTTTTAAAAACTCATCAAATAATTAATAAATTAAAAGTGTAACCAATCCTTTAACATAAACTGTTGGACTAACTGTGACAACAAGGGTGCACTCTGGTGAATAGCCAGAGAAGTACTTCAGTAAAAGCCAAGTGTCTAACTTGATAGGTTGTATCAGACTCTTGCTCTGCAATTTTCTTATAAAGTTAAATGTAATGCTCATGTGTAACTTAAACCTGTTAATAAATACTTGTTACACTATACCGGACTCTTCTAAGACCGTATCTAAAACGACCCCCTCACAAAAGAATAAATATAATTTATCATATAGTGTAATGGGAACAAGAGTTTAAATAATTCTCTAAGCAAAATTCATCTATAATTTTATATCATGATTAATAAAAGTGTGGGTATTAGTAACAAGATCTAATCATCGAATTGCGTATCAAAAGTATAAGCCATTTACATTATAAATTTATTAAGAATGCCTCATGCTTTTATTATTTGCAATATAAAATTGCAGATGAAATTTTTAAATATAACCATTTAATCTCTTTTTCCTATTAAACTATATGATATTATTTTTTTATTTAATGGCTAAATCTTACAACTTTAAAATTATGCAAACTAATTTACACAACTGGTTCAGGATAAATGATATGTTTGAAAAGCATTTTATGGCAACAAACTTTTTATTTTTATTTATTTATTTTTTATCTTCATGCCATTTATATCAGTATTCTAAAAGAACAATTTTGAGCCAAAAGCATACCAATTAAGAACAGATAGCATAAAACAAAGCTTCTAGTATTTTAAGTTCTCAAAAACTGTATTAATTTCTTTAATTTTTAAATTATGTGTTTATTTTTTTAGGAAAAAGCTGTTGAAAAGTACTTCTGCAATGTGAAAATGGTTATAGAAAGTGCTATAAGCTCTGTGGTAATAATAAATATTATTATGTTTATCTATTTTATATTTAACACTAGAAAGATGAATACCATCCATTTTGATGGATTCAGATATACTTTTGAGCGCTAGTTCTTTCTTTGTGGGCTTAAGCTACTGAAGTTTGATGACTTTCATCATATGTATATATATACATATATATATATGCAAATACCTAAATATTAATAACAAACAGAACTAAAAGTAAGCAAAATGTATACTACTCACACATTTCAGTTTGAAAGTTTACCACCATTTCGAATGTTTAACACTTTTAGAAGGACTGGGAGAATTGAATAGTAAGTTATTTATTTTCATTCAGTTTGCTTTTATTGCATTAGTTTTGGGCATTTACACAAAATGGTTTTTAAATTTTTGCTGTTGATTAATTTTTTTAAAATTATAATAAAAAGAGAATGACTTTAAGTAACTAAGCCCAGTTATTAATTGTAAAAAGACCTGTTTTTTGTTACTAAATATTTTTTGTACTTGGCGATTTCTTATTTTTCCACTTTTTGAGTTTTGATAGTCAGTATTTTTTTGTTTATTTTTGTAGTATAATTTTTGCTTAGTTTTAGTTCTTTTCGTTTTTAATACTTATATCAGTATTCTGAAAGTATTTGCCATTTTTATTTTGCTTAAGAGTATGTATTTGGTTTTCTGAGAGTGCAAATGCATGTAGGAGAAGCTCTGAACTCATTTGGCACGCATTGTAATATTATCAGATTTGAACGAAAGTTTACCTCAAATATCGTCTGCACAAACAATTCTCGTTGGCATATTTAATAATATTTTGTTGAACAATTTTTGGCATTTGAAAGAAAGAGACTTGCTTTGAAACAGTGTGTTGTGAAATTTGTAAAAAAATATCATTGTCATTAAGTACAAGGTGTCTGAAATTTAACTATCACACTACCTGATTACAGCCATCATTTACTTGCAGTTCTGTTGCAAAAAGTCAGCTCCAGAATGTCACCAAATCATGTTTACAGTTTTAGGTATTAATGTTGTATCATATAAAGCTGTAAACGTTTATTATCTAAAGTCCAAAAACAAGTACTATAAAATTCAAGAAGCAGAGCAAGCTCCCTGGCCTGCTGATGTTGATGAGTCCCGCTTGTGAAAGAAGATCAGTATGCAACAAACTTGAGAGCTTGCTAAGTTAGTTAAAAGCTAGACGCTAGTGCCATGTCCATTAGTCGCACTATGTATGGCATAAACTTCAAGTTGAATTGCTGAGTGCCGCATGAGCTGACTCAAGCAGGTAAGGACAGACATGTTCACGCCTGCACTTATCTGCTTGAATATCAATGCAAGGACAAAATTCTGGACCGGATTGTCACTTGTGATGAAAAGTGGATTTACTTCAACAACACAGGTCGAAAATGAATTTGGTCTGCATCCGGTGAGCCTGTCGACAGTGTCACAAAGCGCAATTTAGCTAACAAAAAGATCATGCTTTGTATCTGGTGGGATTGCCGTGGATTTTATTCAGAAAGAGTATTTGGAAAAAGGTAAAACCCTCGACAGTAAGGTGTACAGCAAGATGCTTGTCTGTGTTGATGCTGCTATCAAGGAAAAACATTGTACTGAGTTCTGGCACAAAAAGATAATGTTCCATCAAGTTAATGCAAGAACATATGTTTCTGCATTCACCAGATGGACTATGTACAGACTCGAATGAATCTTTCACCACACACACCATATAGCCCCAACATTGCTCCTTCAGAGTTCTACCTTTTTCATTACAGCTTGAGCAGTTATACTTTTAAGTGGTTTCAGCTCACCATTCCTAGAAATCACTGCAAGTCTTCTCGGCCTTTTCTTTTAGGTTCTGCAAACTTTTCAATCGTGTGGATCTTCTTTGGATCAGGTGAAATGCCTTTATCAGGCAGTACATGTCCTAAATAAGTTGCAGGGGTCCGAGATAGCTGTGTCTTCTCTATGTTAAATTTTAGATTAGCACTTCTGGCTATCATAAGAGTCTTCCGCTACAACTTGCAATGTTCTTCGACAGACGATGATCGTAGGACTAAATCATCAAAATATGGATTTATCTCATTCTCATTGCTAGAAATCTCCTCCATGGCCCTTTGAAATTCCTCAGGTGCATTGTTCATACCAAAAGGAAGAACCAAAAATTTGAATCTTCCCCAGGGCATTTTAAATGTTGTCAAGTATGATGACTCCTGACTCAACATGAGGTGCGACATTTTCTTTTATTTTTATCTTTACTGTGCGAATTAGTTTTCCCACAAACAGTAAACACATCTGCAAATTCCTGTATCACTTGCTCTGGTGTCTCTTCATTTTCTTTCTTTTCCTGCTTGACTTGATACACTCTCCAATCAGACCCAAGTCTTGACAAGCCTGAAGACCCAAAATAGGAGACGATTCCAGAGTGGTTACCAGAAATTTGAGAGTTTTTGTCAATTTTTTAGTTTTACATGTAAGGTAGCACTCACCTAATATTGGTACTTGGTTGTGACTATAATCCAGTACTGGTTGTTTATTTTTCTTAATTATCAGCTTCTCACTCCACTTTAACAATTCACTCTTGGGTATAATGTTGATTTGAGCTCCAGTATCTAATTTGAAGTTCATGTCATTCTTATTTACAGTGATCTTTTGGTACCAGACTGATGCTTTATTTGAATCAACCGCGTCAGCAGTTTGTACTTCCTTTAGGTAAATAAACTCCGAGTGGCTATCTTTCATACGTTCAACGACATGCACTCTCTGTTTTGGTTTGGCGCGACACATTTTCGCCCAGTGATTTTTTCCACTGCACTTTCGGCAGACCGTTCTGAAAGCAGTGCACTTCTTTAGCTCATGTTTTCGCCCACATTGCTTGCACTCTTTTACTTGCATTATTTGTGCGGGATTTGATCAATGTTTGTTTTTTCTAAGGGCGTCTGTGGAGATTTTGTTCTCGTTCATTTCAGTGGCTTGTGCTTTGCTATGTTCGCCCACCTTGTGTTCACTGATGATATTTTGCAGCATCTTTTTCGCTCTATTTGTCTCTCGTATTAGCCATTCTTGTAATGCTTTATCTGAGATGCCTTGCACTATCTTATCACGGAGCATTCTATCTTGCGCTTGCCCATAGTTGCAATCTACTATTGCACATCATAGCCTTGAGTAAAATTTCTCTCCTTTCTCTTGCTCTATTTCCAGAAACTTGAATGATGCGTAAATCTGATTTTGATAATCTGCAAAATATTTGTTGAATTCTTGTAGTACTTGTTTCAATGACACTTCACTGCAGCCCGCTTCTGGCTTCAAATCAAACAATCGATATTGCTTTTTTAATCTGTCACAGCAAACATGTCAAAAAAGGCACAGTTTTTGTGCTTTCCAATTCTTGGCTATATCTTAATGCCTCGAAGTCTTCCTTCCAGTGTCTCCAAGCTACAGAAGGGTTCAATCCAGCGTCAAACAGTGACAACGTGGGCGGGTTATGCGCCATTTTTTATTCCAAGTTTTTCAAATCCACGTAATCCTTAAAATATTAATTTATGCATTAAATTCGTGAGCATGGTTAACTCTGACAACATGTTATATATGTTGACTCGTCAAACATAGATAAATTACTGTTTATTTATAAAATTAAATTAGATTACTTATACATAAGATAGACAATGATGCTACATGGTTGGCGGTAAGTGACGAGAGTGTGTCGCAGCACAAATACCGTGCACTTGCCTGACTAGTCAGGTTAGAGGCACTGCCATTTATAGGCAAGCAAAGTAATTAATATCTAACAGCTATCAAGGAAAAATGTTGTACTGAGTTCTGGCACAAAAAAGATAATATTCCATCAAGTTAATGCAAGAACACGTTTCTGCATTCACCAGATGGACTATGTACAGACTCGAATGAAATCTTTCACCATATAGCCCTGACATCGCCCCTTCAGAGTTTTACCTTTTTCACACCTGCAGCTACATCTTGCTGGTGCTATCTTCTATTCTGCTCAGGATGTCAGAAATGAAGTTGTTGTGGACTCGCAGCCACCAATTTTCTGTACAAAAGGCTTTGAAAAACTACCAAACCGGGAGAAAATCATAGATTTGGGTGTTGATTACTACCTGCACTAAAGATACTACTTTAATGTTTTTTTTTTTTTTTCCCCTAACTTTATTGAGAACTTTTTTGGCTCAAAAGATTCATCATTACAACCAGATAATTTTAATTTGCAAAATTTGTTAAAAACGGTTTCAAGTCACACATTTAGGTCTAGAGGAATGAAACATGTATTCAAAACTCATTAATCGCTCAGGTTTAGGGCTTCAAATACTGTCCCTTTGACAAGTTCTGCTTGAAATGGTAAAAAAGTTCCCCCCCCCAAGGTTTTCACGTGTACTTTTCATTTTAATTTTAGTACACCTTTAAACTTTTTCGGCTCAGCTTTCCCATGCAATAGACTTACCAGTAATTACTTCATTACTTTTTAGATAGGATAATCAGGATTCCCTTTTTCTCAGCAAGCCTTTTATCTCCTTGAAAGATGGATATGTAAGATAAAAATATGTAAATATGCTTTATAATTTCATTTGGTGATAATCTTTTGATTCCTTTTTACTTCCTTGTATGTAGTAAAAAGGAAGTATTGTAATCGCGAAATATTTCACATGTCATATTTCGACGAAAATGTTCATTTTGACCGCTATCGAATGAAATTTAACGATGTTTTTCCATGACTTCTGTACGTAAGGACAGAATAAAGGACCCTTTTCCCCCCAAAAAAATTATAAAATTGATTTGAAATGAATTCTGAAGAGAAATTTTTTAAGTGCGGCTAAACCTACTTTTTGATTACCATGGCAGCCATGTTTGTTTACATTTGAAACTTAGCAGAATAATGAATTTGCTGCCAATCTATCAAAACTAAACTTTGCAACAACAAAGTAATGTCTTCTTTTATTATTGCAAATTAAATTATGCTTAATTTAAGTCTGGAATTATCATTTAAGTTATTAGCTTGTTTTTGCATAGAAACTGTAATTTTAATTGTAAAAATTGTTTTTTAATTGTAGTAACTGTACTTGGTGTTTTATGTTTTTCCATATCTTTCAATTTTTAAAGAAAATATTTTGAATTTTTGTGTATTTTTTCCTTATTGGGAAGTGAGAACTGAATTAATTAGTAGTGCATGCACATTAGGTAAGCAGTGCTGAATCGTCTGTGAAAAACTGTTTCTTTTTTACTTGTTTAATTTCTTTTATACATCGTTTTAGCTTTATTATAATATTTGAATAGAATATGTGGTAATTCTTCAGATGATATAATTTTTTGCACTTATAATTTTTGTGAGTTATAAAATGAATGAGATGTAATGCTGTTAAGTGAATCTGCCAAAGTGTCGCTATGATAAATAAATATAATGAACTTTAAAGAGTGCATTTATCCTATTGTGGTTTATGCGCTATCAAGAAAGTAGATTTAATTCAAAATTCATTAACTGTTAATTCAATATGTTTAAATGAAATACAGAAAAATTGCATATAATTTAATATTCCGTATAAGGAAGTTATGTGTTGTACACATCAGATTTTTTTTACTTCCTTGTAAGAAGTAAAGGAAGTACTATAATCACTACAAATTCTGGGTATCACATTTCAGCGAAAATATCCATTTTGACCGCTGTCGAATTCAATGATGCTTCTGTGTGACATCTGTACATAAGAACAGAATAAAGGACCCCTTTTCCCCAAACGAATTATAAAACTACTTTATCTCACACAACTCAAAAACAAGTAGTCTCAGAATGTTGCAATTTTGTATATAGGACTGCTATAACATATAGTTGTACACCTCCCTTTTTAGTTGCAATCGACCGCACCAAAAAGTGTATAAATATATATATATCCACTGTGTTACTTAGCTTCATCAGCTCGTTTTTTTTTTTTTTTTTTTTTTTTTTTTTTTTTTTTTCATTCTTATTTGTTGGTAAATTGTGCATTTTTTGCTTAAAATTTATTGAATTATGTTGTTCTTATCTTCTGGTTAAAGTTTTTATGCCTTTAGTCAATATGCATGCAACAGTTGTAGAATTATCAACTATTTAAAAGTTGTTTACGTGCAGCTAAGCCTAATTTTTCTTACCATAACAGCCATATTTGTTTACATTTGAAACTTAGAATTTTGGAGAAGATGAAAACTTTCTTCGGCAGAAACTTAAAATGTCAACTAGTGATTCTAAAGTAGATGAAATTAAATACCAACAACCAATAAGTTGTTTTTGATTCAAAATATATTATTGGAATCTAGTGAAAAAATGTCATGTGTAAAGAGATATGTCGAAAAGGGGAAATATACAAGTTCAAGACAGTTATTTATCATCGGTAACTGTTAAAAGTACAACTGTTCATTGTCCCTAGGTTAATTCAATGCCTTATAGTCCTTTTTACACTTTAAGAGTTTATTGCATGAAAGACTCTCCTTCAATAAGTTTATGGAATAATCTGCAAGGACTTGCATATTTCAGTGACATAAATTCATGTGATACATAAAATAAAAAATAATGAGATTTATGAGAGTAAATAAATACTCTTTAGAGATCTCAGATATTACAAAGGAACTAATTTGCTCTTGTATCCTCTGTGTAGATAGATTCATTGAAAACTCGATTTCAGCATTACAAATTGAAGAGTAATAATGGTAACCATTATATTTATCTAAAATTTTATTGCTTTTTACTGTAGTCATTAAGACTGATAAAATTGCCATTAAGTTTTAAATTGCTGTTGATATGAGCTCAACATACATGCTAAATGCTTTACAATGCTTAGGATATGCAGAAACATATCCTAAACATGGATATGCAGAAACAATAAAGTAGAAATCTTACTACTTTCAGACTAATTTTTTTTTTTTTTTTTTTTTTTTTTGTATGTCTGATATAATTGGGAATATCACAGCAGATAAATTTTTCATTCCCCTTACTCTTGCTGATAAACTGAAGTTAAAAAAATCTGATGTGAATGCCACATGTCTTCCTCGTATGGCCTATTAAATTAAATACATTTTTTGCTGCATTTTAGACTTATTTACTTGAATTATTCTAACTCAATTAATCAAATTTCTCAAGACAAATTGAAAATGACATAAAAAATTTCAAATTTTCAGATTAAATATCCCGGTCAAGTTTTGTCATATGGGAGTCAAACTTCTTGTATTTTTATTTTTTCATAATGAGTATAAAATTTTCCCAAATGTAAGTATAGGAATCAGGAGATCGCATTAAAAGTTAGATTTCGTTATTTCTCAAAAATTTGTTTTTAAACTTTGACATTGCTAAAATATGAATGTTTTTGTTATTTAAAACACTTTCATAACACAGACACATTTGGTATGGCCCATTGCAGTAAAAAAAAGGGAGCACAAATTAGCCATCTCATATACAAAATTATAACGTTCCACGGTTAATTACTTTTAACTGGACCCCGTCCTGGGATCCACAAAGGGCCTGCCTCTCGGGGTAAGTGTGTCTAAGCTCCTGTGACCCTTTCCACAGTGGTGCAGACCACACAGTCCCTGTCCGGCTTGATAGAAAGCATGGGACAAAGTAGAAAAATGCTTGCAAAATGTTAGAAACATAAAAAGAATGCTGTGACTTTCTTTGCCTCCAGACACCATTCCATCGGCATCGAATATTTTCATCTTAGTGCCTTGTCTGCTCTGTCAGTCCCTGTCACAGGGACTGGGGGGGGGCAAACCCGAGAGGACTAGTTCGGCAATCTCTGATCTAGCTCCACAACAGCCAAGGGAACGGACATGACAGTATGGTTGCTGCTAAGCGAATCTACCTAGGTACAAGATCCTAGCCAGTAGCTTCACAGAGTTCTCTGCATTAAATCCCAGGGGAAGGGAATGTTCTTCTGTACAGACATTGTGCAGAAAAATTCATTCACATGTATTCGGGAGCTGTCAAAATATATATTTTCATTGAAATGTAATATGCAAAATTTTTTGAGATTATAATGCTTCCTTTACTTTGTACAAATAATTTAAAACACTAATTAAATTAGCATAATGAAACATTCAAAGCAAGAAATTTCTGATGCTTTGGAATATTCTGATCATCTCCTTAATTAAACTTTTATATTCAAGCACAATGATTGCACTTTGACTATATACCAGTACGAGAACAAAAATATATTAGTGTACTTTTCATCAAACTATTAAATTTTCATCAACTGTTACTCTTCAAACTGTTAAATTCTCTCATCAACTGTCACTCTCCATCAACATTTATTCACTCTTCATCAACCTGTTAAATACATAGATAATGGTAAAAACTGCACAGAAAGGAGATATTTTATTATTCTCTGAAGTATGATATTGACATTCTAGACAAAATGGCTAAAAACCTTTTAAGTAAATGCAAAAAGTCTCAGATGGCTAATGGATATGTGTTGTAACATTTTACATTGAGCTATAATCAATACTTGGATAGTGTATAAAAGGGTATGGGAAGTACAGCTCTTAAAAGAGATATTTTTGCTGCAAATTTTCTGAAGAACTTCAATGAAAACATATGATTGCCAATTGTATTTAATGCTGCATTCCAGTATGTATAAGTATCTGGTCAGGAATCAAAACAAAATATTCACGTACAGTGCCAAACTGGGAAATGCAATAAAAATAGAACTGTGTGTGTGTACATGTTACAAATGCACAAGGTCAGTTTGTAGAAAATGTAAAAATGCAGTAAAAGACATAATTTGCATTCAATTTATGAAAATGTCACTTGTTAGATCTCAATCAATAATAAGCAGACAGCTGAATATATCCTTTCTCTTAATGGTAGCAGTCGTATATATATATCGCTTCAAATTAATGTAGTTTATAAATTGTATTTTTTTATGTTAATTATATGTAATTTCATTAATATATTATCAATTTATAAGAAAGTAGCAGTTACAGATTGTCAAAATGATGGCTTTACTTTTTATTAAGAAGGGAAAATCACATCTTTCTGGTGTTAAACTCAAAGAAATATTATGGAAGAAAGTTTTACTTTAAATTATATCTTTTTCTTTAGGAGGAAAGGATATTATCAATCTTGAAGCATTCATTTAGAAAATGTGTGGAAATTATGCATTCCATTTAAGAAAAGAAAAATTAATTGCAGAGGCTGTTTGTATTAAAGATACTCATATTGATTGATATATAATTTTATTAAAATGTTTTAGAATTATATATATTGTATTACCAGTAGTAATAAGTAGTTTCAGTGAAACTAACTGTATGTATTTTGTAAGAAAATTCATTCATTAAATTTAACATTTTGTACAAAGATTAGTTTTTTTGGAATGTCTTACATAAACTACAAAATCAGTAACTTATTTTATAAATAATGGTTGTACTCATGAAGAGTATCTCTTTAATTAGATTATATTTAGTCTACTGCTGGAAATTTGATATCAATCAACTTTAAAAGTGAGGAACTTAAATACCAAAAATATTGTTACGTGCTTACAGTTTCACAATGGATTCAATGCACACAGAACCAATGATATCTTGATAAAATTTATTTTCCCAAAAGGAACACTTTACAGTTCTGGAACTTTCCACAAAAGTACTCGTAAGTTTTTCTCAATACGACAAAGCACAATCAGTAGTTACCACTTCAAACTATTAAGGATGTTAAACCCAATGTAATGCAAAGCACATCTGAAGAGCAAAGTTCACATCGAGATTTCTGAATACTCCAGATTTTTAACTAAAACTGATGCTGTATCCGATTTTATATAGCCCCTCCCGGCCACCAAGAAATTTCCAGTAATTTCAATTTTTCAAAATCGCTCAAAGATGTATACAGTTGTAGTCACATAGAAATCGCTCCAAAATGCCGTCAAACGATCCCGAAATTTGGTGACAAAAATTACTCGCCAAAACTGTCACCAGCTTGGCACTATCTGGCCAGTTTGTCAAGATAGCCATTTACCTTAATGTTAAATGGACTGATTTCGCTTCGATCCTGGAACAATATCGGCAGCTTTCTGGATAGCGTCTTCTAGACAAGCCATCGGCATTTCCATGTGATAATCCCTTCTGATAATTGATAGTGATATCTCATTTCTGGAGTTTGTATCCATCTGGCTATTTGGCATTCGGGATTCTTGAAATTTAAAAGCCAGGTCAATTATGTATGATCTGTGCGGTATACGTATTTTCTGCCATAGCGATAATGATGGAAGTGTTTTATCCCTTTAACTATGGCGAGCAACTCTTTTCTGGTGACACAGTAATTCATCTCTGGTTTAGATACACACTTGTTCCAGTATGCTACGACACGTTCTTGACCATTTACAGTCAAAAGTCTTTAATGCGGATTCGGCGGGACTTCGGTGATTCCAGATTATCAGTTTTTCCAAATTATAGATCATCAGTTTAAATCTGGTAAGATGGCATGCAGAAATTATAAAATTAAAAATATGAAACCGTAATTTATGAAATAAAGAGCACTTATGATCTAAAGGGTATCAAAATTTACAAAAGAAAAAAAAAAAAAAAGGTTTATATTTATATGTTTAATAAAGTAAACATATAAATATAAACCTTTTTTTTTTTAAAGCATACATCATGCATAGTCAAAATTACAAAATTGCAACCAGAAAACTATTTGATGTGTATTCCTGATATTTATAATGACGAGGAATTTGATTTAAATCATATCAAAGATGGAGTACATCGAGATGAAATACTACATGTAGTAAGGAATTATAAGCCGAATAAAATAAAAGCATCTGCCCTGAAGATAAGGATAGTGCTGACAGATCAACTTCCAGTTCATTGCGCGCCGCGTCTTCCCCCCCCCACCCCCGCAGAGCAGCGTGAAATTGATAAACATATTTCGGAATGATTAGAGAATCAAAGGATATGCCTTTATTATTTTTTGCAGCAATTCCACTTTTTGTTTGATGGACATCGAAACATGCTTTCGCTTTGTAGATCCCTTGGTAGCTCCAGAATCGGAAATTCTTTTTGACATAATCGAAAGTTTAAGCTTACTTTTATAAAATTGCTCTAACAGTCTGCAAAAAATAATAAGCCGGATCCAATTAGAAGATTAAGGAAGAACGCAATCTGCAACATTAACTGAAATAGATAATTAGATAATTTTATTAGCTTATACCGCCCGTTTTACATTAAACGTGCATGCGTAAATGTATTATGCGCATGCGTGGACGCATATGCGCATGTGTTAACGCAATATGCGTCGACGCATGCGCCGAAAGTTTGTAGCTTTGAGGTCCGGATTAAAGACTTTTGACTGTATTTCTTAGGTCAAAAGAACACTGATGCTCTCATTGCTCACATCCATGTCGATAATCTTATGTTTTGTTGAGATGAGGATAACACCACGATTGTCGCAGTTGTTAAAGTCTCCTTTGATTTTTAAAATGCATGCTCACACTTTTACTCACAAGAACTTTTGCTTGCTGTCTGTCAATTTGTGAATGGGTCTTGTGATGGAAGAAAAGTCCTTCACAAATCTCCTATAATTGGAGAAAAGCCCAGGAAACTACTTAGCTGATGGAACTTTTCGTGACGTCTTGAATCTTTAACTGTCAACAATGTTTCTGTATCGGTACACATAATCTTTGAGAGAAATGATGTGTCTGAGGTATGTCAATTCCTGTTTGAACAATCTGCATTTTCCAGGACTTAACTTTAGACTGGCTTCCCTACAATTTCTGAAGCACCTTCATAATATTTTCTGAATGCTTTTCAAAACTTTTCTCGGCGATGATGATTTGATCCAGGTATTTTAGATAGGCTTCTTAGGTAACACCTCTCGGCACAGTCTCCATGAGGCACTGGAATGTTGTCAGTACATTGAATAATCTAAACGGCATCACTTTGAACTACTTAAGTCTTTGTCCAGTTGTAAATGTCTTCATTTCTCAGTCATCAGGGCACATCTCTACCTGCCAATATATCCATTCTTTAAATCAAGCGTCAAAAACCACTTGCTTAAAGACAAAATGTCCAAAATGATGTCAATTCTAGGAAGAGGGTAGTTTTCTTTTTTCGTGACGTTGTTCAACAGCGATAGTCAACCCTAAATCTAGTTGAACCTTTCTCTCTGACCAGGATGATGGGAGAGGCCCAAGGTTTTGCTGTTGGCTTTATAACGTCGCTTTCTTGCGTGTCCTTAAAAGGTTTTTCTGCATCTTCCTGTTTGCCAGTCAGTAGGCATCTTGTATGTTGTTTGCTTCGTGAATGGTCCTCCACATCAATTTTATGCTGTACCAAACTGATTCAACCTATATAAGAAGAGAGGATGTGCTTGAGAAAATTTCTTGAATGACATGTTCTGCATTATTCCTGTCTTCATCATTTAGTAGTACACTCTGGAATAACTCCAATGTTATGCTCTCAAAAAACACAGACTCTGGATGACTACTGGTTCATTTAACTCAGGTCACTGGAATGCATACAGTAACCACTTCGCCTTTCATACTGACTCTCGCCTTGCCACTTTACTTTCATCATTACTCGTCACCTATCAGGTCCTTGATAGGTGACGAGTGCCGAGGCTACTAAGTACTCCTTTCAGGTTGTTACAGTTCTAAGGATATATTTTTTGCCATACTGGAAATTTGTGTTTTCTGCTATAGAACCAGGCAATAAAATTTCTGTTCTTGCTGGTACTGTGATATCATCTTGAGGTACGACGGATCTTCTTGGACGGATTAAGTCCTTTATTTTTAATTTTGGACCTGGTTATATCCTCACAGGCAGAATGCAGGTCATTATTTTTAAGCCCAAGAAAAAGCTATTTCCTTTTGAAGTCTAATTGAAGTATACAAGAGATATCTGTCACTTATGGCTTGTGATGATGGGCTGCACTTACAGAAGTGATGTTAACGTTTAACTTTCCATCGACGTCGATTTTATTGCTCGCAATCTCAAGTGTAACGCAAGGTGACCTCAAGTTAAGTTGAATTTCCACTCATTGAACCACATCTTTTCTCATTATGGTAACAATGACTTCTGTATCGATGGTTATATTGCAAGGTTCACCAGTGATATGTCCCATGATGAAACGTCCATTACTGCCACTACTCATTGCAGAATGTGAAGCTTTAAAATGGGTGTTCTTAATCTCTGGTAATTTCTGCCTCGTGAGAATGCCACTAATCTGTTTCCATGTACCTGCTGGGACTTGTCTTAAGCGTCCGTGTACTGTGGTGTTCTGCAATTCCTTCGTACATGCCCTTCATTTCCGCAGTTCCAGCACTTTAGGTTCGGTTTCTTGCCAGTTTAATCCACTTTAAAGCATTGAATTGCATGATTAAATCATCACAATCTCTTGACCCTCTGGCTTCTGAACATGAGGAGCTTTGATCAGGTGGCGGTCTCTACAAGTTGCTCTTTTGGCTCCCTTGAATTTCATAGCGGATTAGCTAAAATGCTTTCTAAGTTTTTGACATCCATCATTCGCAGGGCTTGCTATATCTCTGGATCCCGGATGCCACCGATGAAGTACTGCAGGACTAGGATTTATTTTGTTTCTCGTAAGCAGTTCGCAAAGGCGAGATAAGACAAAATTTAAACATCCGTGGCAGGCTCCTGGAGTATTTCCATGAACTTCTGTTGGCGACATTTCAACTGAAGCCTGCTGTAGTCTTCTAAACACTTATCACCAAAGCATCGAATACAGCGCCGAAGTTAGCCTATTGTTTTCATGCAGAGTTTGAAGGATATTCGCTGCGTCTGCTCTCAGAAAAGCGGCGGGATGACAGGCATCCCACTATCTAGCCACCATTTTTCAGAATCCCATCCATTTTCAGTGTCATTTGCTACTATAGAGTAATGAGTCTTTTGCAATAGCCAAGAGGTTTTTCATCATACGTGGATAGCTTTAAAGAGGGCTGAGAAGAGATAGGTAGGAATTTAAAGCGGAAAAATTGTTTCTTATTGTCACTGTGAGTTTCTTGAAACTCTGTCATTGATTTGTTGTTTGCTGTTTGACAGCAGAAATTCTTCTTTGATTTGTTATTCAAGAGCAGAAATTCTCAATTTGTTGTCGACAGCAGAAACTTTTTTTTTTTTTTTTTTTTTTTTTTTTTTTATATATATATATATATATATATATATAATTTCGTGTTTGGCAGCTGAAAATCTTTCTGTAGTTTTTCCAACCGTGTCTTTTCTTCCATAGCCTCAAATTTGTTTTCTATTATGTTAGTAATTTCTCTTTTCATTTTTTCTTGACCTACTTCAGTCTTTTCTTGAACTGACTCTCTTTCATTTTTTTCTTGGGCTGTTTTCAACTGTTCTTGAACTGACTTAGCCGCTTCTATCTTTTCATGGAATGTTTCCATCTTTACTTGAATTGCTTTCGTCATTTCTTTAACGGAGTTGACGGCCTCTTCCATCTTTTCTTGGAATGCAGCAAGTCTGTCATCATCTATCTTAGTTGCCCACCTGCTGCTTTGTCACAGTAATTCAGTCCCATTTCTGACACCAAAGTGGTTATGTGTATATGGTTTCCAAATGGATTAAATGCACACAGAACTTGTGATACTTTGGTAAAGTTTATTTTCCCAAAAGAAACACTTTACAGTTCTGGAACTTTTCACGGAATTATTTGTACAGCCCTTCTCAGTACGACACAACACAATTAGTATCTTCCTCTTCAGATTTGTAAGACCATTAAACTCAAGGAAATATATATATATATATTAAGTAAGAAATTTAGAACCAATTTTTCACATTTTGGCATTAAGACCAAAAATTGAAATTCATAAGTAATAAATTTCAAATAATCCTTTAAATGCAATAAAGAATTTAATAAATGTTAAAACCAAAATTCTTCAAACATGCAATACCCCAATTCAAAAAATCATTGAAGTCTACTAATTTAAAAGAATAGTTGATTCTAAAGTTTTACATTGAATGACACTCTTTATTTCCTTTTTCTTCAAAAAAAAAAAAGGGTCAGAATTTACTAAAATTTCATTTTAATTAGTAAAGTAATCTTTTTCAAAAGAAAGAGTATTAGAAAATTTTTCTGTTGGTTTCAAAATTCTGTTTTTGTTCTAATTCTTAGCCTTCTGAGTGATTTCTTTCTCGCTGCAGTATTTTAGTTTTGCTAATGAAGCAAAATGGCAAACCTAAACGTCACTACTTTAAAGATCTTATTCATAGTTTCAATTGTGTTATAAATAAAAGTGCTTGAAGTTGTAGGAAAAAAAATTAATTGTTTTAATTGTATTTGGTGTTCTATGCTTTTCTATATCTTTCAATTTTTAACATAGATATTTTGAGTTTTTGTGTAGTTTTGCCTTGTTGCAAAGTAAGAACTGAATTAATTGAATGAAAAATATATCGCTAATGAAATTCGAGGAAATAAATTTAAAGGAAATGCAGGAAAAAATTAGTATAATTTTTAGTATTGGATACAAGGAAGTCATATGGTGTACACAGCAGATTCTAATACTACAGCAGCCATATTTGTTTACATTTGAAACTTAGCAGAATAGTGGATTTATTGCCTATCTAGAGACACTAAGTTTTGTAACAACAAAGTAACGTCTTCTTTTATTATTGTGAATTAAATTATGCTTAATCCAATTTGGAATTATCATTTAAGTTATTAAATTATCCCATATATTGACTCAGCATAGCGTTCACAACAAATTCAGTTTCTACGCGTTCATTGTCTTTTTGCCGAGTGAGACCAAAAATAAACTTTCAGTTTTGTGCACCGAAAAATCTGACTTCGCACCCGCTGGCCATTTTGCTTGTTTTTTAGTAAAACTATTGTAATATTATAAAATAAAAATTGTAGCAAAAAATTTTTTTAATTGTTTTAACTGTAATTGGTGTTTTATGTTTTTCTATGTCTTCAAATTTTTAATATAGATATTGTTACGAATTTGGTATTTAAAAAGCTAATGTTAGTTCAATTATAAATTAAATGGTTTTATTTCTCGCGCAGTGCAGCGCGTGACGAATATTAAAAGAAAGCTAAGCCGGAAAAATTAAAAATACAAGAGCGCGTGCGTTAAATAAATAAATATCTCTTTTTGATTTCGAGAAAGTGCTGGAAAATTCTAGCGCGTGATTTTAAAATCTTATAAAAGGAGGAAAACATCTCAGTTTGTAGTAGTTGCTTAATTTATTGTTGTTTAGAAAACTGCTCTTGTTGATTGTAGCGAATTCGCGGATTAGCGTTCTTTAGCTGTTTTGAATTACGTTCTATTGGACATTTGAGTAGTTAAAAGAAAACTACTGTGAGATATTGTAATACTGCATGATAATTTGAGAAAATTTAAGCTTTTTTTTTTTTTTTTTTTTTTTTTTTTTTTTTTTTTTTTTTTGTTGTTGTGATAATAAATTTTTTTTCATTTTTCATCGGACTTGTGCATTCATTTCATAACGAACCCGTACGCACGCAACAATTTTTGGTGTCAGGAGTGGGGTTTGAATGCCAATCACAAGAGCGATGGAAGAGCAATTAAGACAGCTGATATCAGCGTTTGCCTCGTTTAAAGAAGAAATGAAAGCAGAGATGAAATGTAATCAGGAAAAGATTGAAGCAGGACAGGAAAAGATTGAAGCAAGACAAGAAGGGATGAAAAGAGAAATTACCAGCGTAATAGAAAACAAATTCGAGGTTATGGAAGGCAGAATTGACGCAGTTGAGAATAAAGTTGGAAACTTTGAAGAAAAAGTTTCTTTGGTAAAAGAAGAAATAGAAGAGAGAGTTTCTGCCGTGGAACAACAAATTAATGATAGAGTTTCTGCGGTCACCAAAGAAGTTGATGATTTAAAGAAATTCGTAGCGACGGCAGGTAGCAATCCGGAAGGTTTCAAATTTTTATCGATGCCTGCTCGTTCCGTTCTGAAACTATCTACATATGATGGAAAGACCTCCTGGCAGGTGTATAGGACACAATTTTCTATCGTTGCGGATGCGAATGGATGGGATTCCCAAGCTAAGGCCTGTCATCTCGCCGCTTCTCTGAGAGCAGACGCAGCGGATATCCTGCAGACGCTTCCCGAAAATCAAAGGTTAGATTTCGAAGCTCTGTCCGGCGCCTTGGAGTTGCGCTTTGGGGAGAAGTGTTTAAAAGATTACAGCAGGCTCCAATTAAAATCTCGTCAACAGAAGCCTACCGAAACACTTCAGGAGCTCGCCGCGGATGTTGAAAGGCTGTCCCATCTCGCCTTTTCGGAATGCCCGACAGAAACAAGGGAAATCCTGTCCCTGCAATATTTCATCGATGGCATCCGGGACCTTGAAATACAGAAAGCATTGCGAATGGCAGATGTAAAGGATGTAAAAAGCGCTCTGTTGTACGCCGTGAAATTGGAGGCAGCCCAGCAAGTAACTCTTAGGGATAGCTACCCAGTCAGAGCTGTGCGAGTCCACGACCCAGGGGACCAATTGATGGCTCGTTTAGATGATTTATCCAGACAAGTCGATGCTTTGATACGGAGTAGCAGTGAGAACAAAGTGGCTGTAAGATGTTGGAGATGTGGTTCTGAAGGTCACCTACGACGGCATTGCAGAACACCCCAGGGCACGGATAATAAAACGGATGAGTTGACAAGACCAGTGAATGCTTTAAGACGGAATAGTGGTGAAAAAAAACTGACCCTAAAGTGCTGGAATTGCGGTGTTGAAGGCCACCTACGAAGGAACTGCAGAACTCCCCAGAGCACGGAAAATAAGGCATACGATTTAAACAGACAATTAAATGCCACGGGAAGGAAAAGGACTGACAAGAAACCAAAGTGCTGGAACTGTGGAGCTGAAGGCCACGTACGAAAGAATTGCAGAACACCCCAGGGTACGAAAATTGAGACAATTTCTGAGCAACGACGCAGGAAACAAATTAATGACCATATCAAGGAACGGAGGTTGCCAGATAATGAAAAACTCTGTTTTAAAGCGCTTAAGATCTCTATAGTGAGTGGCAACAATAACGGACTGTCCATCAATGGGAATATCGATGGAGTTCCTTGCAATATGATCATTGACACAGGAGCTAATGTTACCATCATTAGGAAAGATTTAGCTGAACAGTTTAAAGATAAACTTATTTGGACGCCATCCTGTGTTACCCTTCAGACTGCGTCTGGTGACAAGATCGACATAACTGGGAAGTTAAACGTAAACATCACGTTTGGAAGTGCCGCCTACCATCACACGGCATATGTGGCAGATATTACAGATCCATGCATACTCGGATTGGACTTTTTAAGGAAATACAATTTTTCCTTAGATTTCAAAAACAATAAGCTGCTTTCAGCATCTGATGGCATGACTGTCCATCCTCAAAAGGGATCCTCGCCTGGAAATGTCGACGCCTTGTCCGAAAGATCGAGCTCGGGAAGCTGCCGAAATCATACCAGGGTCGAAAAGAAACTCAAGACTACCAGCTGTTCTCCATCCCAGAAGCTCTTCGGTCGAGACCTTCGTCTGCCTTGTGACCGCCTGTTTGGTCGCCCTACGGATGCGCCTTCATCGCCTGAGGAACACATCCAAGATGCCCAGGCCCGGTTTGAGGGGATGCACCGTTCTGCACGAAAGCGAGTCAACTTGGCGACGGAGAAAATGAACATCAGATGCGACACAAGAGCTACTAGACAGAGATCCAACGAAGGAGACAAGGTGTGGTTGTGGAACCCAATTCAACGAAAAGGACTGAGTCCTAAATTACAGTCACCTTCGGATGGTCCATATACAGTGCTGAACACGAATGACGTCGTGGTTCGGATCCGTGAGTCTTCGAACTCTTACGACAGGTTAGCTTATTACTATGGCCATAGTACATAATGTAAATAATTGTAAATAGTATCAGACCATGGTCCTTTTTGTTTATAAATGTGTATTTGATTTCATTTGTATTTAGTATTTGATTTGTATTTAGTATTTGATTTGCATTTAGTATTTGATTTGTATTTAGTATTTGTTTTGTATTTAGTATTTGATAGCATTTGATTTGTTTAAGTTAGTTATTGCATTTATTGTTTATATTGTTTGATATTGTAATGTAATGTTTATGCCTCAGTTGCATTTATGCCACAGTTGTAAGTTTAGCTTCCTGTCCAGGGATTGTACTGCCCGGGACGTGCAGTCCTTGGGAAGGGGGCAGTGTTACGAATTTGGTATTTAAAAAGCTAATGTTAGTTCAATTATAAATTAAATGGTTTTATTTCTCGCGCCAGTGCAGCGCGTGACGAATATTAAAAGAAAGCTAAGCCGGAAAAATTAAAAATACAAGAGCGCGTGCGTTAAATAAATAAATATCTCTTTTTGATTTCGAGAAAGTGCTGGAAAATTCTAGCGCGTGATTTTAAAATCTTATAAAAGGAGGAAAACATCTCAGTTTGTAGTAGTTGCTTAATTTATTGTTGTTTAGAAAACTGCTCTTGTTGATTGTAGCGAATTCGCGGATTAGCGTTCTTTAGCTGTTTTGAATTACGTTCTATTGGACATTTGAGTAGTTAAAAGAAAACTACTGTGAGATATTGTAATACTGCATGATAATTTGAGAAAATGTAAGCTTTTTTTTTTTTTTTTTTTTTTTTTTTTTTTTTTTTTTGTTGTTGTTGTGATAATAATAAATTTTTTTTCATTTTTCATCGGACTTGTGCATTCATTTCATAACGAACCCGTACGCACGCAACAATATTTTGAGTTTTTGTGTATTTTTGCCTTGTCATGAAAAGTGAGAACTGAATTAATTGAATAAGATATATATCTCTAATGCAATTTGAGGAAATAAGTTTAAATGAAAGGCAGGAAAAATGCGTAAAATTTAATATTCCCTACAAGGAAGTTGTGGTGTACACATCATTTCCTCCACACACACACACACAGCAAGAATGTAGGTAACAACGCCTTATAGGAGCTTTGTTTGAGTCAAAAGTTTGGATGATTTTGGAAACAAAGTCAATTGCTATGAATTATTCCTTTGTCCTGAAGGAATCTTTATGGCAGCCTCTTCATCAATAGGTAATTTCCAAATTTTTAACTGACGCTGCTCTAACGGAATAGTACCAAATTTTTAAATGCAACTATTTTTAAAACAGGAAAAGAATACGTAGATGTAATGAATCTGTGCACGTTATCCTCGCAGCAGACGAAATCATTCTGGTTGTCACATTTCTCCCACCTTTTGAGTGGGTGCCTATTCACTCAAAACATAAAACTTATTATATCAATACAAATCAGAATTATAGAATAAAATGAAATATTTAATATTTCAATCTCATTACTCAAAAACAAAATATTGAGGAATATTAATACAAATAACACAATACAAGAAATTAAATCGGAGTAACTCAAATACATTAATTACATTATTCATGGTTTCGCAATTCTGCCATTACTGGTGGCGAAAGGATTTTGATCATCTTGAGTATTATTCAATTCCAGTGTAAGCACTCTCTGTAGTGGTCTCAAGAACTCAGAAATACTGGTTTTTACAAGAGCAACTCTTAATGTGGCCATTACGTGTGTTAATTTTCAATATGCACGGTTCTTATTCTGATCCCCCAGTAGGACAATTTCTCCTAAAGAGAGGTTTATTTTTGTAATTTTTGACAGATTACTGCCTTAATTTCCCTAGATACTCAGAGCGAAATCTCACTCTTAACAATTCTCTCATTCTTTGGAGATATTTCGCTCTTTCATAATGTCAGGCACACCGGACTGAGGAGTTTCATGCAAAAATGTTTCAGAAGTCAAAGGTAAAGGATTTTCAGTACCATCAGACATGTAAGTAAGCGGTCTTGAATTGACAACTCATTCACTATTGCACAAAACTGAGTAAATTCCTCATAATCAAGAGAAACACGACCTATAGTTTTTCTTAATATCGGTTTAACAATTTGAATTAAACGCTCTCCTTATCCCCCCTCCAAGCCATGAATAGAGGATTAAACTTCATGTTGTAATTTCTTTTCAGCAACTTTAGAGCAGAGACAGTCCCAGTCGATAGTTTGCAGAACTCTATCTGCACCCACAAAATTTCTCCCATTATCATAATCCCCTCAGGGGGCTCACTCTTGTGAGTACGGGTGTGGCAATCCCGAGGTACCCTAGCCCTTCAGGGGATCATCTTGGTGAGACGGGTGTCACGATCCTGGAGCCCCAGTGATCTTTCCTCTTTTCCGTCTCCTCTCCTCTTGGCTGGAACTTTTTCCCTTCTCTTCTCCCTCGTGGTTTCTCTCTACGGAGTTTGGGGCTCGTCACGAGAGACTAGAGCAACCCTTGTTTCTAGTTTTCGAGTGGCGAGAAAACTGCCCACGTGTTTGCCGTGCGTGGAGACCCGTGTCGCTGGAAAGGAGGGTCCTGGTAGTTGAGGGGCGAGGTACTGTCCCCAACAAACTGCTTTGGCCTCTGCTTCAGCTAAACGGGAGGCACCTTAGTCGTCCTCACGGGTGTCAATCGGCTGGTCACTAGTCCTTGTGTCAGTGGCTTGGGGTCAAGCTCTCGGGAGTACCTGCTTTCGGGAAAGCCGACTGTGGGGCTTCAGTTTGCGTATAGGTCCGGCTAGCTCTAACACAGGAATCTGTGTTCCCTTGTTGGGCTCCGTGGTGGGCGGGGCCGTCGGACCCGAATTTTTTCTCTTTCAATTATGGCTTCTCTATTTATTCTAAAAAAACCTGACTCAAAAGACACCAACCAAGATATTGAAATTGTTGATAAATCAATTAACAAGAAGACCCGTACCGATGAAAATGACAAAAGTACTGAAATCATTGACAAATCCAGTACCAAGAAGATCCGAACCGATGCAAATACCAAAGAGTCTACTGATTGTCCGCGCTTCCTTGTTATCTCTAGTTCTTCTGGTGAACTGCAAAAGATGTCTCCTTTTCTGGTAAACAAATATATACATTCATGTATAGGTGAGCCAAGGAACATTAAGCGTCTCCGGTCAGGAGACCTGCTTATTGATACCATGTCGGCCACCCAGTCTGCTTCTCTTTCCGGACAAACCAAATTTGGAGAAATATCTATAACTGTGTCAGCGCACAAAACACTTAATTTTTGTAGAGGTGTGATCTCAGAGATTGACCTTCTGTGTGTTTCAGAAGAAGAGTTCGTCTCCGAGTTAGCTGACCAAAATGTCTGTGGTGCTAGGCGGATCAAGATGCGAAAGGAAGGTAAGTTGATCGATACAAAACACGTGATCCTTACCTTCAACACGCCTGATCTGCCTAAGAATATTAAGGCCGGATATCTAAATCTTCCTGTAAGACCTTATATTCCTAACCCTATGCGATGTTTCCAGTGCCAGCGTTTCGGCCATTCTAAGATGACTTGTCGTGGCAGCCTCACATGCGCCCGATGCTCACAGATTGGCCACGATTCCGAAAATTGTACCGCTGCGCCTTCGTGTATAAATTGCAAGGGTCAGCACCCAGCATTTTCACGCCTGTGCCCAAAATGGAAATCCGAAAAAGAAGTACAGACTCTTAAAGTTACCAGGAACATCTCGTATGCTGAAGCCAGAAAACTAGTTCAAAGCACACAGCTCCAATAAAACAAAACTTATGCCAGTGCAGTTAAAACAACACGTAGCATTGCCACCCAAACATCAATAGGCACGCAGACTAAACCAAATAAAACCCAACCAACTACATCCACCAAAAAAACAGAAAAGTCAACTCATTTAATACAAAATAAAGAAACAGTCATTCAAAGTAAACCCAAAACTGCCACTAAAAAAGTATCAAATAAAAATAGAAGTTCCAGCAATAGCTCTTTTGACGAAATGATTTCTGAATCTGCGGATTCAGACACTATGGAAGTAGAGGAGGGTCTAGAATTTCCTAGGCATCTACTTCCACGAAAAACCAAACAAGAGCACAGAAAGAACAAAAACCAGACATAATGGCCACCCTCGTCTCATGGAACTGTCGCGGTTTCCACCGAAATTTGCTCGACATCAAAGCCATAATTAATGCTTATCATCCTGTATGCTTCGCAGTACAGGAAACAAATCTAAAACCAGAACAACAGGCAAAACTTCGGAGGTTTTCCTTCGTCAGGAAAGATAACCTTGCAGGTGAGCGTGCCAGTGGAGGTGTAGGTCTCCTCACCTCACTGGATTATCCCTCAAATGTGCTTTCTTTGACGACATCCCTCCAAGTTGTCGCTACTCAAACAAATTTTGATATTGTTGTTACAGTCGTTTCTCTGTATTTGCCTCCAAATGAGCATATTGATCAGCAAGATTTAAATGGTCTTCTAGAGCAGCTGCCTGAGCCTTTCATCATAATAGGAGATTTTAACGGCCATAGTCCGCTCTGGGGTAGTAAAGATACAAATTGCCGAGGAAGACAAATTGAGCAGATGATCGAAGATCATAGCCTTTGTCTCCTGAATAATGGGCAGGATACTTACTTCCATGAGCCTTCAAGGACATTCCACGCTCTCGACCTTGCCATCTGTTCACCGTCTCTGTTGCCATGTTGCACTTTTAGTGTGGGAAATGACCTGTACAACAGCGATCATTATCCTATTTTTGTGTCTCTTGCACGAAGAGGAGCAAACCCCGTGTCGAGAGTCCCTCGTTTTATCCTGGACAGGGCAGACTGGGAACTCTTTTCCGTTGCAGAGCTGACAGAGGAAATGGTAGAAGGTGTGCATATCGATGACGCCGTTGAAGCTGTTACTAATGCTATTATTCAGGCAGCTATGCTTTCGATTCCTAGAACATCAGGAAAAACACTAAAATATTCGAAACCGTGGTGGAATCGCGACTGTCATGAAGCACTGAAAAAACAGAAAAAAGCATGGGGTATTTTTCGTAGATATCCTACTCTGCGAAACCTCATAGCTTTTAAAAGAGCCAAAGCAAATGCACGGAAAGTAAGAAGGCAGAGCCAGAGGGATTCCTGGATTTCATATGTGTCCTCAATAACAACCTCTACGCCTAGTAAGCGGGTTTGGGAAAGAGTTCGAAAAGCATGCGGAATGTATAAAGACCACTCACTTTCCTTTCTGGAAAAAGATGGCCGAGTGATTAGCTCCATAGAAGAAATTGTAAATACAATTGGTGAGACATTTGCTGCCGTTTCTTCCAGCCGAAATTACTCACCTGCATTTCTTTCTATCAAGCAACGCTCTGAGAAAAATCCCATCGCTTTCAACTCTTCCAACTTTGAGCCGTACAATAGAGACTTTACTATGGTTGAATTAAAGAGAGCTTTGTTGCAGACACATAGGTCTTGTCCGGGTCTGGATGGCGTGTATTATGAAATGCTAAAGCATCTGTCCTATAAGTCACTGAGTGCCCTTCTCACACTTTACAATAGAGTGTGGAAGGAGCGTACATGTCCCAGTGCATGGAGGAGAGCTGTTGTCATTCCTATTGCGAAGCCAGGGAAAGACCCGAGGAATCCCTCGAACTATCGGCCAATTGCCCTTACCAGTTGTGTTTGCAAACTGTTTGAAAAGATGGTAAACAGCCGCCTAGTCTACTTCTTGGAAAAGAATAATATTATATCGCCTTATGAGAGCGGTTTTCGAAAGGGGAGAACGACCGTAGACAATATGCTTCTATTAGAGACATCTATTCGAAAAGCCTTTGTCAGAAGAAGTCACCTTGTCTCAATATTCTTCGACATTGAGAAAGCTTATGATAAGGCATGGAGATACGGTATACTCCGGGATCTTCACGAGAGTGGCTTGCGCGGCAACCTACCAATTTTCATACAGAATTTCTTGAACGCTAGAACTTTTCAAGTAAGGATTGGCTCTGTTTTTTCGGATGTTTTTCAACAGGAAGAGGGTGTGCCTCAAGGCTGTGTGCTTAGTGTAACGCTGTTCAGTTTAAAAATAAATTCTGTATTAAAAGAACTTCCTCATACCATCTTGGGATCACTATATGTAGATGATTTACAGATTAGCTGTCGAGGAGTAGACATGAGATACATAGAGAGGCAATTGCAGATGGCTCTGAATAAGATCCAAGAATGGTCAGACAAACAGGGATTTACTTTTTCTAAACAGAAAACTGTGTGCGTGCACTTTTGTAGGAAGCGAGGTCTCCATCCTGAACCTGAGTTATATCTAAATGGTACAATTATTCCAGTTGCGCCCGAAGTAAAATTTTTAGGAGTAACGTTCGACCAGAAATTGACTTTCCTTTCTCATGTTTTAAACCTGAGAAAGAAGTGTCTCAAAACACTAAATATTTTAAAAGTGTTGGCGAACACCTCCTGGGGTGCAGAGCGTTGCTCCATGCTTCGCATTTACAGAGCGCTTATCCGCTCTAGACTGGACTATGGCTCAGTTGTTTATGGATCCGCTCGGTCATCTGTTTTGTTAAAACTGGATCCTGTTCACCATCAAGGTTTGAGGATATGTTCAGGAGCCTTCAGGACTTCTCCTGTCCAGAGCCTGTATGTTGACTGTAATGAACCATCACTTTATCTGAGGCGTGAACAATTGTCCCTTTTGCAATATTTTAATATACTATCCCAACCTGAACATCCCAATAAGCTGTGCTTACTTGATGATGTGAGTAACGCGTTATTTGAAACACGTCCATCTTGTGTTCCTACATTTCTTTTAAGAGTTCGCCCTGTCATTGAGGAACTTTCCCTCTCTGATATGCACCCCCAAGCAGTACAGAATTTTGAAATCCCACCTTGGGAAAATGCACGGATTCAGCTTCTTGATGTTTTTAAGTATCATGTGAAGGCAAGCACTAACGAGATTATTTACAGACAACTCTTCGCTGAGCACAGGAACAAATATAGCAGTTATCTTCCAGTTTATACAGATGGGTCCAAGTCAAAAGATCATATCGGGATGGCATTTGTAATTAAAGACCACATGGAGGGCAGACGCTTGCACAATGATTTCTCTGTCTTAACATCTGAACTAACTGCGATATATTATAGTCTTTTATACATCTCAAGGCTCTGCTACAAAAAGTTTATAATTTATACAGATTCGTATAGTGCTCTTAAATCATTAGAAGCTTTTCCTAATACTCAAAATCCAGTAATAGTGGATATTCTCAAAATACATATAAACTTAATTAATCGTGGATATGAAATCCTGTACTGCTGGGTTCCCGGGCATGTGGGAATGAGCTGGCAGATATCACAGCAAAATGTGCTGTTGAACTGTCCAGTCGTCTCATCCCTTTTGCAGACATTTGTTGTGTTGTGAAACAAAAGATCCGAAAAAAATGGCAACAACTTTGGGATGTTCAGCTTCAAAATAAATTAAGACATGTAAAGCCTAGAATTGAGCACTGGGAATTAACAAAAAATCGTAAGGAGGAAGTTCTTTTGACTCGCCTCAGAATTGGTCACACTAGAGTGACACATAGCTACCTGTTAAAAGCTGAAAATGAACCTGTTTGTTTTAACTGTAATGTTTGTTTATCTGTTCGTCATATTTTAATTGAGTGTCCATGTTTTAATAGTCTTCGCCAGAAATATTTTAATAGCTGTGACTTACCTCTCGACCGTTTAATCGGAAGAGAGGTCAATTCTAATTTATTTTATTATTTAAAAGATATTGGCTTTTATTACCAAATGTAATTTGTTTTGAAGACTGTCTCTTGAATTTTAATATGTCCTTTTAACTTGTGTTTATATGACTTCATCCTCTGGATTGGGTACATTTATCTACTTGTTTTTATTTATTGAATTTTAATGTCATCAATTGTAATCATCTCATCTTTTGTTTGGCGCGTCATAATCATCTCTGGTTTTGCGCCATAATCACTCACTCACTCACTCACCCCATTATCATAATAAAAGGTGGAGAGGCATCCACGACGTGCGATAGAACTCCTCAGACTGAAAAAATAATTCAATTGTTAAAAACATAATCAGTTCCATATGGATTCCGCGATACACCGCACGGGTAAAAATGCACAATATATGATTTTCGTTCATCCTTTATGTGCAAGGGTCCTGTAAAATGATATCCGACGATTTCAAAGACGGCTAAATTACGAACTCTATCATTTGGTAAAATGCTTGGGGTTCTCTCACCTCTTTTAGTCTTGAATCTCTGACGTGTTACACATTTTCTTATACAGATTCTTGTAGTTTTACGTGATTTAACAATCCAATACCTTTCTCTTAAATGCGACATTAACAATGTAGTACTTCCATGTAATAACTCTTTTTGTGCACTTAATATCAATAATCTGACTACCGGATGCTGATTAGGTTGTAGAGACATTAGTGTTTTTTTTTGGGGGGTGGAGGCAGGAGTCATGAAAAATGAGTAACACCTTCACCGGGAATTGAACCACGGATCTCTGGAATATGCGCCCAGCGTGCAGACCACCACATCACAAAGGCATGCTAGGAAGGCAGGAGAAATATCTTATAAGGTAATATGATGGCAAACTTAGAGTCATCACGATAAGCAACATTAGACTTAGCTCTTATTAGACCTTGGCTGTCGACAAATGGCCTGAGTTGTTTTAGTTTATCATCTGTTTCACCATTAAACGACTGTTTTTTTATTAACAACATTAAAGTTACTTCTCCATTTTCTATTACAGATAACGTCAAATCCTTAGTACTTATTTGTTATTTATTATCCTTATGTACATTATTATAAAATTTGAATATCCGTGCTAACATTCTTACAATTTTCTTAAATGATGAGAAATGCCTATAGTACTAGTCAATGGAATTATTATTCTTTGTCAACGTAACAATAACTGCCATACGTATTTCTGAATTAACCAAATCTTCATCTGGTTCGTCATTAGATTTAGGTCAGTTTACCTGATCTTTCAGTAACAGGGTTCTTACGGTCCTTAAGAGTCCTTAAGTTTTTTAGAATCGATTTTTGGCCCTTAAAAGTACTTAATTTTGGCCAAAATCGGCAGAAGGTCCTTAATTTTAATCATGTAAAATTTCTGTCTGTTTTTACGACTGCCATTTTGAGTGTGAATTAGCAGTTTGGAGGTATATTTTTGGCGATTCACTGATAAATATGGTTATTTAAATGGGTTATGATTTGTTCCTATTTCTAATATAAATGGTTTGATACTCGAGCTTCTGAGCAAGAAGTGAAACAAGTATTTCGAAATTATTTCACTTTTTCTAATGAAGAGCTCTTAAACAACTTTTCGCTTTTGGAGATGTGAATTCTTTTATTGAACGATTTTAAATTTGGCGACTCATCAACATTTTGGAGATTTTTAAGATCAGTTTCTATAGAACATTTTTAATTCCATGATCTGGGAATTTTTCGACGATTTTTTTAAGCATTCTAACATTGATAAATATCATTAAAATAATGGTAATATATTGAAATTATATTTTAAAAATAACATATTAATTATAAATATCTTCTTTTTAATTTTTTCATGATAAGAGTTTTCTCATGTAATTGTCTCAGAGTGTTCAGAATCTATCAGTTTTCTCTATAAAATTAATTTCACACTTTTTCCATCTGATTTTTTAAAAAAATATTACTAGCTGTTTGCTGTTACAAAATTGGTAGGCGTAACTTTTTCATCGGGACTTTAGACATTGCAACTTGGAAAGTTTAGAAGGATTTGAAGGCAAGATTTATAGACCCACCATTCCATATGATTTTAGAAAAATGTGACAAAATGAAAAATATCTCTATGGTATTAACACATAATGGATGTATTTTACAGAAAGTTTGCAATGAGTTTCTTACTTTTGGGGGAATGTCTGGAAGAACAATGAAAACATATTTGAATGTTTTATTTCTGATAATAGAATCTTTTTCTTAACAGGCTCATCTTCCCTGTATTTTCTCTACTTTTCAGTAGACACAAGTATGAAAAATATTAAAAATGCTTCTAATCTTATCACATGGACAGACATTATAGAAAATAATTTTTTTATTAATAAAGAAAGTGAAAACTGGCAATTTAAAAGATTCATCTAATATGTCTTAATGCATCATACATAGGTCTGACGCTAGGCATTTTCCCAACTGGTACAACCACGTGGAATATTAAACTTATCTCTGTAGATCCTAAATTTTGATGACTAGTGCCTTTCTAAATACTGCTTCCAGTGCCTGCTCTAAATTCTAAAAGTTTTGCCATTTCTACATTTTGTTGCTCGGTGTGTCACTAAATTCTAAAAATTCTGTCGCACCAGCTCTGCCATACATATTTCATATTTCTCCTGAATGTTCATATTTCTAAAGAAATAAAATTAGCAGCTTTTTCTATACATTCTAAATGCATTTAGTTTTTTTTTAGAATAACAGAAATCTTTAATTAAATCCAAAAATTCTAAAATAAAAAGGAAGCGTTTTGAAGAAAGAAACCGAGTATATACAGAGAAAGAAAATTATCCTTCAAATATATGTAATAATAAAATTCCATAGTTAAAAATACACTTAAAATTCTAACTGTATGTTCTTTTCATTTTTAATGGCGACGGTCTCTTATTTGAAAGTACGTGGAATTAAATCCACAGCCCCGTAGTCAAGTTGTTTTTCCCGCCTTTTCTACACGTACAGTTATAGAATGTTCTGGAGATATTTAAAGCGAACTGGAATGGCTGACGTCATTTCTTGGAAGCTTCGCCTTTCCAGAGGCTATAAAAGAACTCGCAAAGGAATATCGGGGTCTTTTCTTTAATGTAACGATGCAGTAAACCTCATACAAAAAGTTAGTAGTAGTTCTTTTTTATTTACTCCGGAGATCTGATTTTGTAACTGCTATTTTCTCCTGAATAATAATAAATGGATCCTGTTTTTTAAACTTATCGTCTGATACTTTGAGCTACGACTACATCTATGATTCTTCACCAATCTATTTATTCCGGACAAAAGCTGGTACATCACATATATATACAGGTATTATTATGTAAATTACCCAGTTGTTTATAATTTCAGCCTTTACTATAATTTCCCGTTTATATTTCCTCCCCAGAATGCAAATCACTTAGGCAGTTTTTAAACTGAGGTTTTTGGTGTGTAAGACAGAATGTGTTTTTAATCTCCGATTGCTCGCCGCATTAGTTCCTGCTAGCTCTGATAATTTGCAACTTTTTGTCTTTGCATTATCGTTGCTGACATTTGAATTTTTTATGACGATAGAGTTACTGAGCCAGCTTAAATTAAAATTAAATTATATAGTCTTTGACCACTAGTCCACGTTTTTTTTTTTTTTTTAAATTTGATTGTTCTTGTTTCATTACATCACCACAAACTGCAATTGAATTGATTAGCATAAGAACATGCCTTTAAGTTCTTTTTAAATAAGAGGCTTATTTAAACCTTTGTCTGACTTTGTAGTTACTTTGAGACTTAGTGATAACTTGCTTCACGTCTGTCGGGAGTTTTTGGACTATTTCACTTTTACCAGTTCAATTAAACCCTCATAGGTACATTGTGGAGAGGTTGAAAAGTTAGGAGATAAAGCACGCAGAACTAGTCAGAATATTGGTTTGTGTATTCAAGCAGATTTTTAATTGTTAGGAAAGATGTTTAAATAGAAGAAAATTGATATATAAATTAAGCCAAAATGCCAGGGAAGGCTTCAAATTATAAAGATGCATAAATAGTTTGTTAAGTGTTGTAGCTTTAATGTATAATTATCCTAATATTGTTTAAGAATCAATGTCATAAATTGCATGTATTTTAAAGTGTGAAATTTTATTAGATTGTGATTTTAATAGGGACTTTTAACAATATTGTTAAAAATAAGTAAAATTTAATAGTAATCATGTAAATCCATAATGACTAAGGTTATCTAACTACCTAATTTAATTTATAACTAACTGCTTACCCTTAAAAATTATCTCCGCATTATAAAGTGAGTTATTGCCTTTCATTATTCCTTAGCGTGGTACAAGGTAAAACACAAAAATGTAAAAATTCATGTAAAACTTATTCTTAGTATCTAGTGAGACCTAAAATAATATAAAGCAATTTAGTGTCACCTCTGGTGCTTTAGTGGCTTATTGGAACCTTAAAGTATATTGACTTGTTACAACCCCTGGAATTCTACACGGAGCTACAACACTAACCGACAACAGCCAGTCTTTTGTTATAAATCATTCTGATTATGATTTTACTTCTCATTCTAAACTAAGACGCTTGACATAAAATCTACCTTCTATTTACTAAACCTCTAGATTGAGAAAGTAATGAGACATTAAAAAAAAAAAAAAAAATTTAACATGAAACTAACTATTAGTAAAACGTAAATAAAATGTCATTTTTCTTCTTTCAAATATACCGAACTATTGTAAGTGTAAAATATTTAATGCTGTTTGATAAATTTCATAAAGTATATTTTATGCTCAAACTAATTAATTATTAAGTTATGTTTAATAATAATGCTTCCTACTTACGGATCTATTTTGTTTTTTGGGTGGTATTACAAAAGTGAAGTTCAGGCACGTATAATATTTTAATTGAATGTATTAATTTGCTATTTGCTCATAGGTCCTTAATTTTTTTCAGTAATGGTCCTTAAAAGTACTAAATTTCCATGTGCAGAAATGTGTACGAACCCTGAGTAGCCAAACAGGTCCTTTCGTTCTATTAATTGATCCGCATAACAAGCTCTAGCAATTATATCTGCTGCATTGAGACTACCTGAGACATGCCACCATACAGTGAGGAAGGTCAAAGACTCTAATTTCCTGTACACGTTAAAAAACGAATGCTTCCCAATGTCGATCTCGCTGTATGCAACACAAAGCCGTCGAGGAGTCAGTCCAACAATGTATACTAACTTCATGCAGGCCAATATCATTAATAACTGATAAAGGTAACCTAGTACCTATACTGCAAGCAAGGAATCGTATTGGGTTTTAAAGGCCCCACTCTAGATCTTGCGTGCACCAAATAAACGTTTATCTTCTTACCACTCTCGACTCTTAAAAAGACGCATGCACCATATGCACGTTTACTACTGCCACAAAAGAGGTGTATACTTGCAGGTTCATTTATAGATTTGAGATCTAACCATCTAGATATTTGGGTATTGGAAAGCAGGTACAACTTTTTACGCCAAAACCTAAATTTTTTGTCTATATCATCGGAAAATGTATCGTTTCATTTAAGCCTTAATTCCAAGTGTCCTGTAAAATCAATTTTGGAATCAACATTACAGGAGTCATATGTTCTTTAAATGTCAAACACATGGTGAGCTGTAGTTAAAACTAGTTTTATTTAGGGTCATCCATTTTTATAGCTTAATGTATTTTGCAAGATAAGGTATCTGTATCTGTATGCCATACAAGGTCTAAAACAGACACATCTTCTCCTGTGCAGGAATCTTCCTCAGGTAAAACGTTTCTTATATTGGATTTCCAGAACCTTAAATTAAAATGACCCGAAGCCATAATCATTTGTGATTCATTTACAAACTTGCACATTTCTGTTTCCGAATCCATACTACCCACACAGTTATCTACGTAAAAGGATGTTTTCAAAATCTCTGTTGTATGTCTTAAGTTTTCAGAAACCACTCTTAATTTATATTATATTGTGGTGGCTAATAAATACGGACTTGCACGTAATGCCAAAAACTACCCTTGTATGCCGATACAGTTCAACTTGTTCCTGATGATCCCTACTGAACCGCATAAATACTAAAAAGTCTCGATCTTTCTCCTTTATAGAAATTTGCAAGAATACTTTTTCTATATCTGAAGTAACACCAACGTAGTTCTTGCGAAACCGATTAAGAATCAAGGGTATCATTTCAACAAAAATCGGTCCAGTAGGTAAACAATCGTTCGACGACGGGTAACCAGGCGAATGAGAACTTGCATTAAACACTGGTCTTATACTCTTACTGCTATTTTCTTTTACAACCGCTCTATGAGGCAAATAATGGATACCCTTATTATTATTTACGTGTTCCGCCCTAAGGCACCGTACGGAAAGGAAGGATGCCTTCGTGGAGGACTAGGGCAAACTGGCTCGTATTAACACGTTACACATGGGGAAAACGACCATGCAGTCAGCATTTTCATGGGATTCGAACCTTGAACCGAACTACCAGTGATCAGGGATCTCACAGCTCGGCCACTGGTGGGCTAATGGACACCTTTGAGTTTATTCTTATCCAATACTTTTTCAGTTATCCCATGTGCTAACAATTCCTTGAAAACGTCTTCCTAAGCTTCTGAGTTTCCCGTAGTCATTAATTTTCCTTTAGTACTTAGACATTTTTCTGCTATAATTTTGTTTTCGGGTAAAAAACGAGTTATCCGACACCCAAGTTAATGCAACTTCATACCTCCCATCTGAATTTACCGCAAGAGTCTCTTCAAAATATTTTAGAGTATCCTTCTGCAACTAGTTTTGGGGTTTACTTATAGAAGGTTCAGTAATACCTAAAACATCTAACTTCCGGAGATCACTAATACACTGATCATTCACTAACAGAAAAGAAATCACGAAAGATGCAGTTTTTAAAGCAGTTGTCTTGTCAGGACTCGTATGTCTTTAGACTTGTTTAGGGAATATGATGTGTCCTGAATAGGAACAGGGAGCTTACTCAAGCTATGTTCAAGTAAGTTTGGAATGGACGACACAAGCAGGAAGAGTTAACTTTACCCTTTATTCTCTAGAAGATTACAGGTGTTCCCGCACTTCGGAATACAGAGATGAACCACTTGTGGTCTGAACATAAAAATATAAAACTACTAACTAAAATTCTAATTGGAAGCAAACTTTGAATTAGTTTACAAATGCCTGACGCTAAGACTGGCCTTTTTGAAGATTATGTATGTAAATCATATAATTGAGTGATACTTGTTATGAAATTAACAGACAGAGTGATGGCTAATTGAATTTTGGACTTTATTAACAAAAAAAAGTAGAGAGAACTTATGTACGTCTTACTGTTTACATGACAAATTTTAGAATGACAAAAATAACAGTGACGCCAGATGCATAAAACAATGATGCCACTGAAACTGCACATAATATTAATTAAATGCTCGATTCTCAACAGCCTCCTTCGAGCATGAAAATAGTCATTGTTCATACAGATTAACCTTTACTTATTTCACTTTTTCACACCAATCAACTTCTTCTGGAAATGAAACTGAGGTGCTGGAAGCGCCTTCGTCAAAATGTCTGCTCGTTGTTCATTACTTCTGACATAGCCTAATTGAAAAGTCCCTTCGAGAACTTATCTTGCACAAAAATTGTACCTTTGGTCAATGTGCTTTGTGCGTGTGTGAAACATTGGATTTTTGATGTACTTGATAGTACTGTGATTATCAATTTGTAGGATAGGCAATGAGACATTATTAGCTATGTCACTGAACAAGCTTTTCAACCATATCAGGTCTTTTGTAGCATCAGCTGCTGCCATGAACTCTGCCTCTGTCGTCGAATTGGATATGGGCTCCTGTAGCTTGCTTCGTCACGTAATTGCAC
Source organism: Stegodyphus dumicola (assembly GCF_044657685.1). Classification (NCBI taxonomy): domain Eukaryota; kingdom Metazoa; phylum Arthropoda; class Arachnida; order Araneae; family Eresidae; genus Stegodyphus; species Stegodyphus dumicola. The sequence goes on along the minus strand of NC_140772.1, from coordinate 61,478,113 downwards.
CTACACCATAGAAAGAAATATCACCTGTTCGAGACCTGTGTGTTTCTGCACAGCTGTTGTTATCTGCATCACTAAACAAAATCAAACTTCTATCATCTTCATTATTGTACACAATGCCGTGTCGTATGGTATTGCGAAGGTACCTTAATGTTGTCTGTACGATTTCCCAATCAATCTCTGTAGGACTGTTCAGCTTTCGAGACATCAAACTCACTGCGTAAGCAATATCCAGTCGGGTCTCCATCGCCAAGTACATCAAACTGCCAACTACTGATCGGTATGGAATTTGACTGCTAAAAGGCTTCCCCTCATTGATCTTGATCATGCCTTAGCCATTTGATTAAACATAGTCAACCTTGAGACTCGACTTCTTTACTGGGATATGTGATGTCTTAGCATCTCCATATCGCTCTAATATCTTTCTTGTAAATGCTTCTTGGTGCAGGAAGAGTGAGCGGTCTTTCAAACGTTCAACTTGTAGACGAAGGAAACAATTTAACGTCGTTACTCGAATGTTAAAATGTTGCTTGAGCTCGTCCACAAATGTGAATAATGCTGCTTTGTCCTGAACAGCGACAATGCCATCATCAACATAGTCGCCATCAGCATCTTATGTCCATAATCATTTAGTATGAACAGGCAATTCTCGGATTTACTTTGTACCATGCCATGTTTCTTCAGCACGTCAGTAAACTTGGCATTCCAACATCGTCCAGCTTGTTTCAAGCCGTATAAAAGTCGAAGCATCTTGCATACACGCTTACTTCCGTCGTTATAGCCTTCGGGTTGATACATGTAGATCTCCTCAGTTAGATCACCGTAAAGGAATGCCTTCTCCACGTCAATTTGATATAAGTTGAGATTCTCCTTGACTGCCGTTGCAATTAGAGCTCGAATAGTGTCATAGCGACACACCGGGCTAAATGTGTCTTCGTAGTCGATATTCACCGTCTGGGTGTACCCTTTTGCTACTAAACGGGCCTTGAATCTCTCGATTGAGCCATTGGGATTTGTCTTCACTCTGTAAACCCAGCGATTGTCGAAAATTTTACGTCCGTTAGGTGCCTCAACAAGTTGCCATGTTCCATGTTTGGCATGCGAAGCCATTTCTTCGTCCATGTCTCGTTTCCAGTCGGTGTATTCAGGAGACTTCGTTGCTTCGTCATATGTTTTAGGCTCTTCCTACTTCAGAATGCTGTTGTACACGTCGTAGTCATTAAATCTGACAGGCCGTTGGATAGCTGAATGGTCTCGCAATGTACGCGCAGTCATCTGTGTTGGTTCATCTTCATCAGTGCACAGATCACCAGCCCTCTGTGTGTCTGCACCATCGTGTGCATCTTCCAAAATAAACTTCATACCGCTTGATAGACCGGTGTTAGATGCTATTTTTGAAGGTTGGGAAGTAGGGCCTATTTGCTGTTCATTGAACACTACATTGGCACTTTTTATTGTATTATTCCTTGATGGTATGAAAATGCGATGCCCATCGTCATCACAATAACCAACCAAATAGCCCTTTATAGCCTTGTCATATAATTAACCTCTGTTAACATTTGGTACATGTACAAATGCAGCTGATCCAAAAACTCGAATTCTGTTTATTGCCGGCTTGCGTCCAAACCATTCCTCAAACGAAGATTTTCCTGTATTCTTACTTGGTCCATTTCGATTGAGAACGTAGACAGCTGTAGATGCTTCTTCTGCCCATAGAAACTGTGGTAGGCCTGAATCCTTGATCATAGTGTGAACTGCATTCATTATTGTACGATTCTCTCTTTCAACTAATCCGTTTTGTTCTGGTGTATATGGCATAGTGATTCGCAGCTTGATGCCTGTATCATCAGTCAGTTTCACCAATTTACCATTGTCAAACTCACGACCACCGTCTGTGACCAGTTCTTTTACATTTATACCATCTTTGTTGGTCCGAACAGGAAACTGCTTGATTTTATCCACAGCCTCATCTTTATGTCTCAGAAATTCTGCATGTCGAAACTTAGAGTAATTGTCCTTAATCACTAACATGTACTTCTTTCCACCTCTTGATAAGACTGGCGATTCGAGTAAGTCCGTATGTATTATCTCACCAGACTTTTGTGTTTTGAATCGTTTTGATTTAAATGTTCGTCGACTTTTTTTACCATACGCATATGGCTCACAAAATAGTCCATCGTCGATAAAATATGTACCATTTTGGCGCAAGTACTGTTTCACGTACTGTATTCCTTGATGCCCAAGTCGTCGATGCCAAAGTGATAATGGCAATTTTGTCGTCGTCTTCATTGCCGTCTCAGGAAAAGGAGTTGTCATTTCGTTGTCAACCAAGTAGGCTGCAGCAGCAGAGCCCCCTTGTGGCCTGACTGGTTTTGCACGTAGTTCAAAGAGTCCTCTTGATGAACATGGGTGTCATGTATCTGGCTGCGGTGAGCCAATCAGCTGCCTGGCAGAGCCCAGCAAGGGAGAGAGACGACAGTTGCATGTTAGCCTCAGAGGAGGCAGGTGGTAGATTAATTATGTTGTAGGAGCGAGGTAGTGCTCCGAGTTTACCATTATTCTTTGAACCTTAATTTTTTTACCATTATTCTTTGAACGTTAATTTTTAATAAATGTTTATTTAGTTTTCCTTATGGTGCCTTATTCATCCGTAAGGTCATTACATCACGCTCTCTTTCGAGAAACAGAGCGAACGAAGGTGACTGGATTTTGAGAAAAGGTGAGAAATTTTGTTGTAATTTTAAGGAAAATTTCATCTAAATATGTTTAAAGGAGTAGTTAAAAGTGATTTGATTTCGGTGTTGAAGGAACTCGGTGAAGAAGCCGATTCTAGTTTAAAAGTTGTAGAATTAAAAGATAAGCTTTTAAGTTCTAAAGAATATTTGAAAGATAAAGATTTTGTTATTGAATTTCTTAGTACTACGGTTGAAGAAAGGAAAATATCAGAAGAAATTATGAAATTGCGTTTGATGCAAATCGAAAGTAACAACGTAGAAAATACACTTTCATTAGATAAGCTTTTGAAAGCTGTACGGGCATTATCGACTTCTGTACCTAAAAAGGGTGAAGCATGGAACTTATTTTTTGATTCCATAGAAAGGGCTTTTAAGTATAAGAACGTACCAAATGAATTTAAGTCTGAAATTTTACTTAAAAGTATAGGTGATAAATCTTCTAATATTCTAGTATATATTAAAGATGATGATTTGAAAGATTATGAAAAAATTAAATCTTTAATCCTTAAGGAATATGAACCATCGCCAATTATATGTTTAGAAAAGTTTCGCCAAGTTCAAAGGTTGACGGGGGAAACTCATTTGCAATTCGCCTCTCGTTTAAGATCATGTTGGATCCATTATTGTAAAAGTAGAAACGTCAATGATTTTGAGTCTTTAATTAACTTAATACTTTCTGACAAACTTTTTCAAACGTTGGATAGTGATTTAGCGTACCATGTTGCAGTTCGACAAGGTGAAAGTTGGCTACCTCCAGAAGAGCTAGCGAAGGAATGCGACACTTATTTCATCGCAAAAGGTAAATCTTTTGATGATATAAGAGGTGAAAAACGCGCTAATTTTCGTTATTCATACAACAAAAACTCTAAATACATTCCACCAGCGCTAAGAAAAGATTCAGTGGTAAATAAACAGAAACATTCGTTCAAATCGCGAGAATGTTACGTGTGTAGTAGCAGTTTACATTTGGCTAAGGATTGCCCGAACAGGCGAAATAAATTTGACAGGTCCAATAAACAGAACGATAATTTCCCGGTCAAACCGAAAGTTAACACTTCAAGTAAACCGAAGGACAATGCGGTTGTTACAAATGTAAATTCTAAACATTTTCAAAAACGCGAGTGTTCCGACGGAAAACTTAATTTTTATTCCTTGGAAAAGATTAATATTTACATTGCAGGGAAGCAAGTAGAAGCTATAAAGGATTCAGGTACGGAAATACCAATTTTGAACACTACATTAATTCCTGATTTAAAAATAGAAAGTAAGGGTAAAATTATTCTAAGTTCTGCATTTGGCGACGTCATACAGGCAACGTTAGCAACTATTCCCATTTATTACAAAAAACCAAACAGTTGCCTATATTCGCGCGTAGAAGCTCTTTTCGCGTTGGCAGATAAGCTCAATGTTTAATTACACCAGATGTATGGGATCGCATATTTGAAGACGAGAATGAATCAACAGTCTTTCCTGAAACGAAACCGGAAACTCATAAACAGAAACACCCTAAGGTTGGCGCCGTTGAACTGTCAAATGTAAATCTTTTTTATAGTTCAGTTGCGAATCAGAATGATGAAATACTAAACAGTTATTCGGAATCGAATAAATTTAAGGTCAATCAGAGAAACTGCCAAATATTAATAAATTCTTTTAAGGACGCAGAATTAGGGAAGAATAATTTCTTTTTACAGCACAAATTATTATTTCATGAAGAAAAAATTTGTGGGGAAAACATACAACAGTTAGTTTTGCCCGAGAATTATCGAAATAAAGTTCTTCAATTAGCTCATGATTCCATATTCGGAAATCATTTAGGTATGAGGAAAACTAAAAGCTTTCATTTTATTGGCCGAACATATCCAAAGATGTAGAAAAATATTGTAGAACATGCGAAAGATGTCAATTAAAAAGTCCAGAAAGACAATCGGATAAAATTCCGATTACTCCTATTGCTCGCGCGCTATATCCCTTTCATACAGTAAACATAGATATTATTGGTGAAATTTCACCGCCTTCAGGAAGGAAACAAATATTGCTTGTGTTTGATGGATAATCATTCAAAATGGCCAGAAGTCATACCTTTAAAAAGTCTTTCTGCTAAAGCTACTTGTGAGGCTCTTTTAGATATTTTTATGAGAACCGGTATTGCAGAAATAATTTGTAGTGATCAAGGCACTAATTTTACCTCACAATTAACTCAAGAATTCGAAAAAAGGTTAGGAACTCATCCTCGTTTTTCGACACCTGGTTACCCAGCATCAAACGGCTCAGTGGAAAAATGGAATCGGGTGTTTAAACAAATGTTACATCATGTAATTCGCACAGATCCTGTTAATTGGGACAAGCACATACCTTATTTACTTTTTGCATATCGTGAAGTTCCAAATTGCACTACAGGTGTATCTGCATTCATGCTTATGTACGGTCGTGAAGCTAGAGGTCCCTTAGCTGTGTTAAAATCATCATGGTCCGGTGAAATACAATTACCTCTTAATCTGAGTAATTCAGCAGTTGATTATCTACAAGAATTAAAGATAAATTTAGAGAAAGCATCTGAGCTCGCTGCTTTATCTGCCGCGGAAAAACAAGAAACTTATGCATATTATTTTAACCGTCGCAAAAGTATGAAAGAATTTAAAAATGGTGATCTAGTATATTTACTTATACCAGACTCTAGCAACAAGCTATATGCTAGGTGGACAGGTCCAGGTGAAATTGTTGAAAGAGTAAATCCTCATTCTTATAAAGTTAAATTACTCGATGGGAGTGTGCGACATGTTCATGTAAACAAAATAAGAAAATTTTATGTTCGAGCACAAACTGTGGGAGTGATATTTGAAGATGATTCTGAGTTTGGGGAAATTCATGCAACTCCAAATAAAGGAGATTGCGCAGCAACTAGAAGGGACATCGAGGTAGATATTACTCATTTAGAGGGGAGCAAACAAAAAGAAATTACACGAGCTTTTTTACTCAAGCACATCGCGTTATTTTCTGGTGAGATCCAAATAGCCAGCGTGGGTGAACATAGAATTCGGTTGTTACCTGGAGCTGAAAGAAAAAAGACATATATCTATTAGATCCCAGAATCTTTGAAACCTGAAGTAGATAAACAGATCGAGGAATTAGAGAGTTTGGGTCTTATTGAGCCAAGTGAAGCTGAAATAGCATACCCAGTCGTATGTGTTGCCAAGAAAGACGGAAGTATGCGTTTATGTATTGATTTCAGGTTGTTGAATCAAGTAACCAAGCCTGTTGATTTTCCAATGGAGAATGTGACTGATCTAATCAATAAAATTGGACACGCGAATGTTATCACCTGTTTAGATGTCTTGAAGGGTTACTGGGAAATACCTTTAGAAGAAGAAAGTCGTGATTTAACATCATTCAAGACACATGGTTCCCAATATCGTTGGAAAGTGATACCTTTTGGATTAAAAAATGCAGCTTCTACTTTTCAGCGAGTGATGAATGATCCCTTAAGAAAACATAGTGATTTTTGCAAAGCATATATTGATGATATTGCTATCTTTTCACCAGGTTGGAATTCACATCTCAAACATTTAGATGCTGTGCTAACTACATTAAGTGATCTCAGATTTACGGTGAACGTACAAAAATGTGTTTTTGCACGTTCGGAGATAAAGTATTTAGGACATATAATCGGAGCTGGAAGACATCAACCTGATCCTGCAAAATTACAAGCCATTGAAATTATAAAAAGTCCTAAAACGAAGACTGCTCTAAAGAGTGCATTAGGCTTATTCAACTATTATCGTGATTACATAAAGAATTATGCAGAAATAGCTCACCCATTGACGGATCTTACGAAAAAGAAAATTCCTGAGATAATTCCATGGACTGATGTTGAGGAATCAGGATTTCAAGAACTGAAACGTCGACTGTGTAAAGCACCAAAATTGTACACTCCAGAACCAGAAAAACCTTACACCGTACAGTGTGATGCTAGTTCATATGGTGTTGGTGCTTGCTTGTCACAGCGAGACAGCAAAGGCAGTTTGCATCCTATCAGCTTTTCCAGTCAAAAACTTTCGAAGACTCAGCAGAACTGGTCAACTATTGAACGCGAGGCTTACGCCGTTGTGTGGTCATTAAAAAAGTTCGAGTGTTGGGTGTTTGGATCAAATATCGAGCTAATTACAGACCATAATCCATTATTATATTTGCATAAGTCGGCACCGCATTCTGCCAAATTACAGAGATGGGCAATGGCACTATATTCATATTTCTCATTGCCCTGGTGCACAATTAAAAAATTCAGATGGTCTTTCAAGACTAGTTGGTGAATGAAATAGGTGTGAACTAAGTATGAACTAATATGTTTTAAAACTTTGCATTAGTTACTTTCTTTTGCTCCGGAATTGTACGGGAGCTACTTTCCATCTGTTTTGAAAAACAAATTACTGATTTAATGTTGTATTATAATATTGTGTTTTGAAATAGTATTGCGTATATGTTTTATTACAGAATCCGGTATTGTATCAAGTCGTCTGTTCATCTGTTGTGAGATGAATGTTTATTGCACTTATTTTAAGGTATGTTATTACGTCATGTATACATGTTCATATATTTTGAATTAATTTGGTATGTGGAGTACACAATTTAAGTTTGTATTTGCTGGTTCAGTTTTCAGATTCTGCTTCGCTTTGGTGTAGCACAATCTTACCGGGGGGTGTCATATATCTGGCTGCGGTGAGCCAATCAGCTACCTGGCAGAGCCCAGCAAGTGAGAGAGACGACAGTTGCATGTTAGCCTCAGAGGAGGCAGGTGGTAGATTAACTATGTTATAGGAGCGAGGTAGTGCTCCGAGTTTACTATTATTCTTTGAACGTTAATTTTTTTACCGTTATTCTTTGAACATTAATTTTTAATAAATGTTTGTTTCGTTTTCCTTATGGTGCCTTATTCATCTGTAAGGTCATTACAATGGGCCTTCTAAAAGTATATTATCTGGGGTCTCCTTGCGAAAGAAACGACAGATCATATCGTCTGGATCACCAAAGTTCGAGATTCCTCGCTTCATTGCCTTTGAGGCTGAAAACAAATATTTGCCAATTTCTGGTGCGTACAGTACATCAGTCAGCTCAATATATTTTTGTACTTTTCCAATCACCGCGCACATGTCAATGTCCCCACAGCCATATACTGGTATTGTCTGTTTGTTACCGACTGTGATTTCTACTTGTTTGTTAAAGTGACGATACGTCTTGAAATACTCGGCTGAATTTATAATGTGTGCTGTAGCTCCATCGTCTTTAAGCCACACATTTCGGCCACAATCATCTTGACAAGCAAATACACTGCATTGAGTATTTGCAAAGAAGGTCTCTGTTTTGCTATTCGTCGTGGTTGGCTTGTCAGGGAAAACTGGGCAAAATTTATCAATGTGCCCGGGTTTATTACAACAAAAACAGATGCCATTGAAACCTTTTACGCCATCACTGGTCTTACTAAGTCTGTTCATCGTTTTGGCATTATTTGTTGTCAAGGGTTGGGATTGGCTGACCATCTGAGGTTTCTTACCACCCTTCTTCCATTTCTTTCCACTACGTTTCGAGCTGTAATTAACATTTGCCACAAATGTTATTAACTTTCGTTTCTAAGCTCTTGATTTCTTCTTTGCAGCCGCATGTTGATCTGTTCGATCAGTTTTTCAGGTGACTTTTCCGTCTTTGGCATAAGAGTCCCACTGTGATTTGAACTCTATATATTCGTCATCAGGAAGAATAGATAAGATTCGCGGTGCTAGCAAGTTCTGCGGCAACTTTCCTTCGCCGCTCAATTCTTGCTCACGTTGAAGATCCACCCACAGTGTACGTAAACGCACAAGTGATTGCATTACACTTTCGTCTTTCTCGATCCGAAAAGTGAAAAACTGTTGCAGAAGAGTGTCGAGTTTCACGCTTGACACCTTTTCAAAGTTACTTAATAACTCATTCCATATCGCTAGTGCAGAATTACCATGCATACTGATCAAACTTAAAACATTCGGTGATACATTTGTGCGATTGATCACAGCAGCTTTCGCATTCGCCTTTGCATATGCTTTTGCGGCTTCGTTACACTCGCGTATCGTTTTTTCATTCGCGCTTTCTGCCGGAGCTTTTGGATCGATAAGGGAATTATCGAAGATGCTCGCACAATCGTTGAGCACAAATAAAGAGTTTATTTCCAATCAGACCAGTTATATAAACCTTCCAATTTTGTAAACTGAACAAAATTTTTAGCTTCCATATTACGTCGTTATTAACCAGGAAACATGCAACATAAATAAAAGGCTCTCGGTACACTGTAGCGTCTACCTACACACTGTTCAGATGGAAGTGTTGAAATCGAAAACGAAAGTAAAAAAAATCCGTGATTCAAATACGTCAACATAGCCATCGTTAATTTATTTGCGCAGCTATACGTCGCTAAAACCCATAACCTGTTATGAAATTAACATGCAGAGTGATGGCTAATTGAATTTTGGACTTTATTAACAAAAAAAAGTAGAGAGAACTTACCTACGTCTTACTGTTTACATGACAAATTTCAGAATGAATAATGAAAAATGCGCTAAAGCTCTCAACATAATGAAAGTCCTGGCCAATACTTCATGGAGAGCAGAACGTTGTTCTTTGCTCCGCATTTATAGAGCTTTAATCCGTTCCAGACTTGACCATGGCTGTGTTATCTATGGATCAGGAAGACTTTCTGTGCAACCACTAAGAATCCAGTCATCCACCAAGCGCTACGGATTTGCTGTGGAGCTTTCAGAACATCTCCAGTCCAAAGTTTAAATATCATCTGTTTTGAATCATCTCTGGAATTCAGACGCAAGCAGTTGTCCATTGATCTTCATTATAAAGTAATGTCACATGCCTAACTTTCTGTCCGACTCATGACATCTGATCAGTACTGGCATATCAACTGTTTTGATTCGAATTCAGACTTGGTTTTTATATCCAATTTATTTTATTTACGAACACATACAGACGATTATTTACATGTAGAGTTTAGTGTAAAGATAAAGTGTTTCGTACATCTTCATGATAAACATTCCGTATTTCAGTTATAGGGTTTATATTTATTTTAACTAACATTTATTTTAAGTTTAAACTATCTTTCCTGTCAAGCCTTACTTTCCCCTGGAATTGCCAATGCCAGAGTATGTAAATTTTAGTAGAACGCGCAAAGTATTCAAATTGTCAGCGGAAGTAATTTGAGTTAAATAGAAGGGAAACGAGTTCGAAAGTGTGCTTCTCTTGCTTCACGAGCGTGAAGGTGGCTAGGTAGAAATTGAAGAACCGCGCGTTTCGGCCTGTGTGCTTGCCTCGGCAGATAGTTGAATCTTTCAACTTAATATTCAGAAGTTTGCTGAAATATCAGCGGTATCTTAAAACGCGGTTAGGTTAGTTACGTTTAGAGAGCCTCGTAGGTAGTAACTTGTTATTATTCATTTTTAGTTTCTTATTTTTATATTACCGCCTGGTCGGCGTAGTTTGTGAGCGTCAAGAGCACGCATCTGTAATTTCTAAAGTTGAATAAAAAGGGATTTAAACCCTTCTCAAGACTTTGTGTACTTTCCAGTTCATAGCAGTCACCACTATTGTTGCGTGCAGGTTGGGGCCGCGCAACATTACATTGGCGCCCGAACACTTGTCGAACTGAAATGGCCGAAAACTGGATGGAAGTTTCTGGACAACAACAAGAAATGGCAAGCCAATTGGAAGGATTTGGATACCTGGTCCAGACGATGAGAGCGTCAATAGAGCCAAACGTCAATTTCGACGGAAAAAATTCGGTGGCGATATTTCTAGAAGGCCTCGAAAATCATTTCCAGCTCTACCCTGTGCCTGAAAGACAAAAAGTTGCCATTGCCACATCTGCACTAAGAGGACAATCCTCGCTATGGTGGAAGAATATAGGCAAATTTTTATTAGGGGAATTCGGAGGCCAAACATATACATTTGAAAATTTCAAAAAATCGTTATTAAAGGCCTTCCCCATAGTGAAAGACCGAGCAAGGCTAGAAGCCGAACTGTATAGTTTTTATCAACGGGATATAGAAGAGTTGACGGACTTTATTCTGCGAAAAATTAAACTGACGGATAAGCTGTATGGGAAGAAACCCGACGCATAGATTATTGAAATAATCTTACCAAAATTGCTACCTGCTGTTCAAGATTACTTCGAAATTAGAAACCCAAGCACATTGCAGGAACTCTTCGAATTGGCGGTCAAGTTCCAAAATCGCAGAATAGCGGAAAAAGCTAGAGGGCATCGTATTCTCAAAGTATCCGAAGGCAATCTTCAAATGAGCAGACCAGAAATGCAAATCGCTCTCATGGGGGAAAGAGCTATCAAGCTAACTCATCGAAGCTCGAAAGTCAAGGCCCAAAAAGGAAATTTGAAAACAACCGTCCGCGTACCCAGAAGGCAGAAGTTGAAAGGAAAGCTTTAAACGAGTAGAGGGGCCTGTAAAAGCGAGGGTCCAGAACCCGGAAGTTTCGAAAAAACCCTCAAGAAGATACTTAAATACGGTCGTCGTAAAAAACTCACAATTGCCGATTCTACAAGTCCTGGTAGGCGATGTACCAGTAGAAGCCCTCATCGATACAGGAGCAGAAGGTAATTTTATGAGTGATACTTTTTTTAAGAAGAATTTTAATAGGTTACGATTATTTAAAAATAAAAACAAAGAAATCATAGCAGCGCAAGGACAAACTTGTCAATGTATTGGAAAATTATCTTTAAAAATACAGGTTCAAAACGAAAGCATTAAAGTATTAATTTTTGTAGTAAAAAACTTTCAAAGTCCACTTATTTTAGGTATGGAGTTTTTAAAAGCCGCGAAGGCCAAACTGAATTTTCAGGAAAGTTCTATTGTGCTGGAGATGGATCGGAGGGTGGTGGAGCCAGTGGAACAACCGCAAGTCGACCTTAGTCATTTGAATGACCATGAAAGCCAAGCCATCCAGCAAGTGGTGAGTACTTTTTCAAACTTGTTTTCAGAACGGCCTGGTAGTTGTCAAATTGTTACGTATGAGATACAGTTAACTGCCGACAAACCCTGTAGGACTAAACCTTACCGCTATGATAAACAGAAAGAAGAAATCATCGAAGAACACATTCAGGAAATGTTAAAGAACCAGATAATAACGCCCATAAATAGTGAGTACGCGAGTCCAGTCGTACTATGTAGGAAAAAGAACGAGTTTCCTCCTTCGGATAAAAGGGCTTGGAGGTTTGCTATCGATTACAGAAAACTTAATAGTGTTACTAATTTCCAAGTTTACCCTTTGCCGGTGATAGAGGAAATTATTAGAAAGATTAAGTCTACGAGATACATGACTACGTTGGACTTAACGTCTGGCTACTATCAAATAGCTATGAGACAAGAAGACATACATAAAACCGCGTTTATCACAAAATCGGGCACTTATGCATTTTTACGCATGACCTTTGGGTTGTGTGGGGCCCCTTCAACATTCCACAGAGCTATGGACATTGTTCTAAAGCCTGTCCTAGGAAAATCGACTTTAATCTATCTAGATGATATAATTAAAACGAGTAGTACGTTGGAACAACATATTAAAGACTTATAAAAGGTTTTTAAATTATTAAAAGAGGCCGGTCTTACAATTAACGCATCAAATTGCAAGTTCGCAACTAAAGAACTTAAATATCTGGGTTATAAAATTTCGCAAAAGGGTATAGAAACTCAGGATTCAAAAATAAAAGCCATCAAGAATTTCCCACCTCCCAACACCGCCAAGACACTTTCTTCTTTCCTTGGGTTATGTTCTTATTATCGGTCATTCATAAAAGATTTTGCTAATATTGTTGAACCCTTCTTAGTAATTAAAAGAAAGAAAAGTAAATTCAAGAAGACAGCAGAAGCAAATACTGCTTTTGAAAGGTTAAAAGAAGCGCTCATCAATGCCCCTGTTTTGAAATTCCCGGAGGGGGACGAAAACCTGGAAATTGCAGCAGATGCGTCGGACTATGCTGTAGGCGCTGTTCTCATGCAAAATGGCCATCCTTTGGCATTTTTTAGTAAAACGTTGAACCCTACGCAAAGGAATTATACAGCTACAGAGAGAGAAACATTAGCCGTATTAATGGCTGTACACAAATTTCGAGTTTATTTCGGCAAAGCGCCAGTAATAGTCTTTTCGGATCATGCGGCTGTTGGTAGACTTTACTCGGAGAAAAACCCAACGCCCAGGTTAATAAGATGGGCTTTAAAACTTCAAGAATATAATCTCATAATTAAATATAAACCGGGTAAGGAAAACAATGTAGCTGACGCACTTTCTCGTATAAAACTGGACGATGAAGGACATGAACTCAAATGCGCTGTGTTGACTTCAAAAATTTTAGATTCTAGAGACACAATTATTGCTGAATTGAAAGCTGATCCTGAATTTGGAAGTATCTATGCATATTTGAAAGACCCCGAAAGCTTTGAGCACACAGATATCGATGCGATAAGAAATAGAGCAGAAAACTACGAAATAATAGATAATTTATTATTTTATACGAAAACAACAAACGAAAATTTCGCGTACAAACCAGTCATCCCAGCTTCGCTTCGATTAAGCATTTTGAAGGAATTACACGACGCGAAAACAGCGGGTCATTTTGGGGTCAGAAAGACTTTAAAAAGGGTACGCGAGGCGGTATATTTCCCGCAATTATACAAAATAGTAACTGCGTATGTCAGGTCCTGCAATCAATGTCAGTTAATAAATGATATTAATTACAGCCCGGCCGGGTACTTAGATAGCATTTGCGCTACATTTCCGAATGAAATTTTAGGCATAGATCTTCTTGGTCCTTTCTCCCAGAGTGAGTTAAATAAAAATCGTTTTCTTTTAGTAATTGTAGATCATTTTTCAAAATGGACAGAAATTGTTCCACTTAAACGCGCGTCAGCCAAAACAGTCGCAGATGCATTCTTACACAGATACATTTTAAAATACGGTGCACCGATAAAAGTCATTAGCGATAACGGTAAACAATTCGTTAGCCAAATATTTGAAAACATTTGCACTGGACTTGGCATACGCCATATCAAAATGGTTCCGTAGAGACCACAGGTAAACATGGGTGAAAGAGTTAATAAAAATATTGTAAAAATAATTCGAAGGTATTTTAGCACACATCACAAGCGCTGGGATGGCTACATAAATGAGTTAGCTTATGCTTTAAGAACAGCAAATCACGATACTACGAGAAAAACTCCAGCAGAATTATTTTTAGGACGGAAGTTAATTACGCCATTAGATAAATTATTCTTTGTGCAGCAAAGAGAGCAAGAATTTAAACAAAAAGATGTGCAAAAACTCACTAACCAGGCGGTTAAAAGCTCGGATACGGCAAGAAATAGACAAAAATTATACTATGATAGAAAACGCCATGAAGCAGATTTTAAAGTTGGGGATAAAGTGTTGAAGCGGAAATTTTCTTTATCAAGTGCCCCAGACAATTTTACTGCAAAGTTAGCTCGCAAAAGACGCAAAAAGAACATCAACTCAAAATCAAAAAAAATCTATAGAATATCATCCGCTGTTGCCGTTCCAGCACTGCCAAGTTTTTCTTCCTACAGCTGTTGCCAGACTTATCCTCGCTGTATGATGAGAGGTACAACATCCCACCCTGATTTCCTCAAAATCAGACATTGCACAAAATTTTCTAACATTACGAATAAAACAAAACAGTACTATGTATTAGTTTAGAAAACACATAAAAGACACTCGGTTAACATACAATATATATGACAGATCATACTAAAAGGAGATCAATAAAGAATAAACTTCTAATTAAAGTCATTGCTAAAGAAAAGATGATATAAGTCCGAAACGTCTATATTGTACATTATGTCTAAGAGCATGTCCTTGGGTTTAAGAGTCTATCGTATCTGGATCTGTTTTCAGTTGCCAGAGTTAGCACAGGATCACTGGTAGTTGAAATTTCTAGTGGATACAGTTTTTTGATTGGTCTTACCAAATATCCACTGCTTGTTTTTACCTGTACCACTCTGGTAGCCTCGTCTCTACTACGGAATATTTTTACAATTTTGCCCATTGGCCACATTACACGTTTTTTATTGTCTAGTTCTATGAGGACTACGTCCCCCACCGTTTCTGGGAATCGATGTAATCCAGATCTGGTACCCCCACTTGTTTTATGTCTTGCAAAAACAGGGAAGGTGTCAGAGGTACGAGCTCTTCCGAATCATCATAGATGTACGTTAAAGGACGGTTGTTTAATGTGGATTCAACATCACACAGGACGGTCAGTAACGCCTCGAAATTCACCGACGATCTCCCTAGAATTCGCACGAGAAGAGTCTTGGTGGAACGAACTAAGTGCTCCTACCATCCCCCCACCACGCAGCCGTAGGGGGGGGTGAATTTCCATGTTATTGGAAAACACTCGTTTTCTGTTATTTTTCTCCAATCCAGGCATCTCAGAGCATTGTCTGCTCTGGTAAAATTGGTTTCGTTATCTGAATACACTGTCGCAGGACGGCCTCGTCTGGCAGTGAATCGTCTCAGAGCCTGTGAGAACGTTTCGGTACTCATAGAGGTGACAGGCTCCAGGTGAATTGCCCGGTATACGGCGCAGGTGAACAAGACGATCCAAGCTTTACTCTTTGGTCTCAGAAGTAAAGGTCCACAAAGATCGACTCAAGTTGTTTCAGAGACTGCCGAATCTCTTATTCTGTCAAAGGGTAACTGGATCGGAGGGGTAGATAAAGCCTTAGCTGTAAATCTCCTACATACTACACATCGACTTACGCAAGATCTTATATTACGTTTCGACGAAATGATCCAGTATCGCTCTCTTCACTTAGCAGCTAATATCTGCACTCCCGCATGACAGTTCTTTTCATGATACTCTCTTATGAGGCATTCAGTTAAATAATGCTTGGACGGAAGCAACAGGGGATAAAGGAAGCAGAATTCATCATCACGTTCAATGATTTTAGTTTTAACTCTGAGGACTCCGTCGTTGTCTCTCACTACCAATAATCCATGGACGGAATCTCCTTTCTCTTGAAAGTGCTTCCTTTGCTCTAAACTCCACAAAAATGTTTCGGCGTTAGTTTTTTCTTCTACTGTTAAGGTATCCGAAGAATACGAGGGCTTCTTTAGGAGTTTATTAGTAAAGCGTAGAACCCAGCAGAATTCTCGAACTATTTTAGAAAGACTCGAAAAACGTTTGTACCACTCAGAATCTTCTAATTTTATACTCAAATTGACAATTACGTCCTTCTTAATTTCTGCTGCAACAGAATTTTCGTCTGGGGTAAACTCAAAGTCTGGTTATTCCTTCGGAGAACTTTTCAGAAATTCGGGGCCCTCCCACCAATTACATTGCCGCAAATGTTCAGGCGTACAGCCACGAGATGCCACATCTGCCGGATTCAATTTCCCAGGGATATGTCTCCAACATTCCTGCTTCGAGAGTTTCCGAATCTCCTTTACTCTATTATTCACAAATACTCTCCAGTTTTCCGCTCGCTGTATCCAGCCAAGAGCCACAGTAGCGTCTGTCCAGTAATATATCGGGACATCGACTAAGCACAGGGTTCAAACAGTATACCTTGCCATGCGTGCACCTAGAACATAGACTAGCAACTCCAAACGCGGAATAGTTATTTTCTTTAAGGGCAATACGCGTGATTTTGCTATGACGAATTTCACGAAAACTTTGTCTTCTTCCTTACTTTGTAAGTAAATGACAGTTGCATAAGCGGCTTGACTGGCATCGCAAAAGACGTGTAGAGTCCATGAATCCTTAATTCCATGACCCATGCGACGGGGTAATTTAAGGCTGGAAAGACTAGGCAACCTTTCGTACCATCTCTCAAATCTTGTATGAAGTTTATCTGGTAATGGCTTATCCCAGGTAGATTTTGTTGCCCAAGCCTCTTGAAGAATTAATTTCGCAGGGGCACAAAGAAACCTAGCGGGTCAAAAACAGCATGGATTAGAGACAATAGTCTCCTTTTTGATAAGTCTCTTTTAACGATTTCTCTTTGGACAGATATTGTAAGGCTGTCATTTCGTCGGTCCCACTGCAAGCCTAGAACTGCGGAGACTGGATCACTATCTTCAGCTGCTAGCTCTTGATCACCATATTGATTAAAAGTCCACATTCGAAGATCCATTTTGGCTTCTGCCATAATAGTAATCGACTGGCTCATAAAAACCTTTAGCTCTTCGTTATCATCGACTGACGTGACACAATTGTCAACATAAAATGATTTGGCAAGTTTATTCGCAACAGCTTTGAATTCAGGTGAAACGTGGGACAAATAAAATGAAATCACAGCTGCCAATAAATAGGGGCTACTAGTTAACCCAAAAACAACCCTCTTGTGACGAAACACTTCAATTCTATTATTTACCCACCACAAAAACTAAGTAATTTTGATCCTCACGCTCTACCTCAATCTGTAAAAAGGCCCGCCTGATATCGGATGTTACACCAATTGCCTTTTCCCTAAACCGCATTAGAATGGCTGAGATTTCTTCTACAAGGTTTCGAACTTTTATCAAGCAATCATTTAGCGAAAGCGAACCAACGACTTTGCTCGACGCATCGAATACACACCTAATCTTGGTAGTGAGGCTACCTAATTTTATTACTGGATGGTGTGGTAAATAATGCCCTCCGTCATTCTTTACTGATTTGGGGACAATTTCTGTGACAACTTCCGCTAGCCATTCGTTAAATACTGTACTATACTCATCAAATTTATTTAATTTTCTAAATTTCCTCGTAGTAGCAAAGAGCCCCTTTTCTGCAATATGCCAATTAGAGGGAATATCAGGAGGGAATTTTAGAGCCCAAGGTAAACTCACGCAATATCTACCATCACCGGTTCTGCGAAGCCCCCTAAGAAACTGATGTTTCGCTGCTTGATCTTCTGCGACCCTGGAAATGCTTTGCGCATCATCTGCAATGCCGATAGTTTCTAACTTCCACATAAAGGAAGGTTCCATGTCTTGAATAAAAAGATTAGTTACTAACATAGATGGGGTACCCTCAAAACTTTGGATAATCGTTCCTTTCGATTCCCCGCACAGCGTCCATCCCAGTTTAGTATTTATGCCTGTCAAACCACCCTCAAGCTGAATTACTTCACCAGTAAGTATTTGCCTATAAATATCACTCCCTATGAGGATTTCTATTTCCGGGTGACCCTCACCAACATCTGAAATCCAAATTCTGTGTCTTTTTAATTCCTTCAATAACGGTCCTTTAGGTATGCGTGGTATGCCTCCACAAATGGTATTTTGATCCAGAAAACTCAATTGGTGCACTTTGTTTTCCCAACCGGGCTTAGACCTATAGAATATCTCCTGTGAATTTTTGACTCAGTCCTTGTTCCGCCAAATAACGTGTGAGTTAAAGTCTCAGAGGAAGTGCTTTTCAGATCTAAAGCTTCAACTGTGGATTGTAAAACGTAACATCGTTGGGATCCACAATCCAAGAGGCACCTGACCACCTTCTTTACAGTGCCTACAACTATTTCAACCATTAACGTCATAAGAGTGACTTCATTCATACATAAGGGAGAGGACATTGTACTTTGTACCATTACTGACTCGTTTCGTTTTTCCTTATTGTCAGCATTGTTTTCTGATACCTCCGGGCATAAAAGTATAGGGTGAGATCGCCTACACAAATAGCATTGAATAAACTGTGGACACTTCTTCGCAAAATGCCCTGGTTTAAGACAGCGAAGGCAGCATTTTGATTCTCTTAATTTGTCTAATCTTTCCTTTAAGCTCATCGATCGAGCTGTAAAACATTCTTTGCTTTCGTGAGATTTTCCGCAAAAAACACATTTTTGTTCTTTGACAGCAACTAGACTTGCTGCGCTAGCGATTGGTTTTTTGGTCTTAACTTTAACATCTTTAGAATGTTCATTGCGCGAAGTAGAAGAAATTTCAAATCCAGACCTGGCTAGTTTAACTCTCTGCTCTCCTTCGACCTCTTTACGCAAAAATTCCAGGAGATTTGTGAGACGTGATCCTTCTTTACTGAACAAAACGCTTCTCTGCCATACTCGAAGTATCTCAGCAGACAGACAAGACTCGACATGGGATATAACCAGGAAACATTAGTATCCAGGGCTAAGCCTAAAGACTCTAGAGATCTGAGATGGGATTCGATTTTGTCAAATAGTGACACTAGCGGCAACCGATCCTTCCCTTGTGAGCGTACATTTTGGATAATTAATTTTGACAATTCCCTCACATATATCTCAGTTAAAATTTCCTTGTTTCCAAAACGCTCCTCAAACGCAGAAATGGCTTTCGGGTAATTTTCAGCCGTTAAAGGGTAACTATCTATCAACTCACTAGCTCGAGTTCCGGGTAACATTGATTGAGCTAAATAATGGAATTTGTCAACGTCATTAAGCTTCTTATCCTCATGGATCTTTTTAAATTGACCCCAAAATGTAAGGTAACTTAATAATTGTCCATCGAATTTTTTAAATTGAATTTTCGGCAACTTGTACCGTTTTCCATTAGAAGCACTTATGCTACTATTCGTGTTAGAACTCGTGTTGACACTACGGTCAACCGCATTATCTATATTCTCTTTCACCCGACGATTAAGCGTGATAAGCTCATCTGAATATTCTTCGCAGCCTATGACCTCTGCTTCCAGATCATCTTCAGCGGCTTTTCCCTTAATCATTGAACCTAGTATTTCTGAATCGCAAGATCTCAACTCAGCAATTATCATCTGCAACTTCAAAATTTTGTCTTTCAATACATCTCTATCCGCTTGAAAATCTTTACAAAGTTCGGTTTTTAGAGTCTTAGCCGTCCTAGTAAAGGCACTGCGTGCCGTTGCAAGCTTTTTCTTCAACATATCAACATCCATTTTATCGTTAAATGCAGACCCATTTAAAACTCAAAATCTGTAATGTTATCATCAATCCGACAAATCCTCCCAAACGTCTTTACTCAGCAATTCCAAAAATATAACTCAATATAATAAAAATGAATAACAATATGTCATAACATTCATAATACAGCAAAACAAAATTATTTTGAATATCACCGCAGAAGATTTAACGCATAACCTTTTCTACGTTTACACTGCAGACGATTTAACGCATAGCATTTCGATTGACAATTGAAACTAATTCGAATACATATACGAAATTCAACATTGCAGACGATAAAACGCATTACTTTTCCAAATAACACTTAAATTAATATTTACTTCTACAATAATATAATATAGCAAACACAATAATTTCTCAACTATATTAACATAATAATCCCAACACATTCGAATCAGGATCGCAATCCCGGCTGGCTCGCCATTTTGTTATGTCGTGGAGCGAAAACAATTTTATTTTACACTTGACTGCCACTGGCTCCGACATACTAGCAATGTGAATACTCTACATCTAAAATTTTAAACACCATTCCAAAATTTTAAATGTTTATTTAATAGAGTTCTATTCATATATTTGCAAGTTATACACTATAAACACAATAACAAAAATTTAGACTTATCTGCACCAGCGTGAATAAGCCTGGCATAATATTCTGAACTCGACGCAAGTTTAGAAGGTAAAATACCGCAAATTCAAACACGAGGGTTTCATCCTTTTCAACGCAGCTGTATATTTTACTAATATTCGCAGCGGGGCAGCGGATTCCATTTCATTCACCCAAAAACTCAATTTTTGTAACGCAATAGTATCGCAAAAGACAAAAAAAAAAAAAAAAAAAAAAAAAAAAAAATCTATAGAATATCATCCGCTGTGCAATTCCAGCACTGCCAAGTTTTTCTTCCTGCAGCTGTTGCCAGACTGATCCTCGCTGTATGTGAGAGTTACAACAGTGTGTGTTGAAAGTTACAGCAAAACACGATGGCTAGCTCTTTTAAGAGCTGTAGAAAATATTTTAAAAATATACGAACCATTAAAATCATATTTTTTTATCACAAGATAAATGTCCATGAATATTGCAGCTGTTTTTTGAAAACGAAACATCACAAATTGTCTTCAATTCATCCACAACCAAGCTACATTATTTCACAGTGCTGTGAAAATTATTGAAGGGGACAAAATTTCAATTATGAAAGTGTCAAATGAAAATGAAAATTTCTCGCAATTTTGTTTTTAAATTTTAAAAACAAAATTGCGAGAAAGAATTGATAACGATTACGTTCCTTTAGTTATTCGAAAGAAGAACAAGGTGCCATATTAAACGACCTGATTTTCTGAAAGAAGTCAGAAATTTTTATATAATAATTGCTTGGAATATTTTGAAGAACGGATATTTCAATTCGAGGATATTAAAAACTTTCATTGGGTGACATTAAAAAAGGAGATTTAATGCGAATATATGGTAAAATCTTTTTAATTAGTAACCGTTTTCCGAAAAATAATATTTGCGAAAATGATCTTTTTGATGAGGTATCATTGGTAAAAAGATACGTTACTGATGAAAAAATTAAACGTTGGTTGTGTGCAAATGTGGAAACAGACAAAAAATTAACATTCTTTCATTTTAAACAGAATAATATTCCTTATGAAAATAATTTGAAAATTGTAGAACACATGCTCTACCTTCCAGAAAAAAATGCAACAACAGAACTTTTATTTTTCTAGTATCAATAAAATATGGACAACTGAAAAAAATGCAGTTGAACATTAAAACTTTAAAATTTGTATTAAGCCTAAAATATAATTTGACCAATTCATGTGAGAAATTTCGAATCTATTGCAAAGTATTCACTCGGATAAAAAATATAACCGTGAAAGAAAATCATAATTTTTTAAATAACATTAAATTAATTAAAAAACATAATATTCAAATTATTGTTTTTGACAAATATTTTTGTAGCTACGAATAGTTAATAATAAATATATTTTTGTATATTTATAGACAAGTATATAACAAAATATATTTTTTTTGAATTATTGGTCTGCTTTCATAACTAAGTAATTCTCATTTCATTCCATTTGTCCCGTTTTGTCTCAAATAAAATGTGGTCACTTTAATCTGTGATATTATCTTATCTGTTTAGTTTAGTTTACGAGTATGCTGCAACCCTCCTGGCCGACAATAATCGGCCTCATGGTTAACGCAGCACATCCGACGCAGACAAACAACAAAATAATAATAATAATAATAATGAAATAAATAAAAGATTAAAATATTTAAAGTCTTATTCCTATGATATTCTTGTTTTCATTCACAATCCTCATAATTTCTGTTGCATAGCTATTCAAGAATTTTCTTTTTTCAATTACATTTTGTTCATTTATTTTTCCAAATCTCGTCCTCACACTCTCGGTCAGTTTACATTCTTCCATAAAATGAGCTGCATTTCAGTACTTCCCACAAGCCAAGCATTGATCATTGCCCTTGAGATTAAAACGTTTTAAATAGGCCGGGAATCTACCATGATCCGTGATAACTTGAATAGTATCTATATTATTAAATAGATCCATTTTTCTTTTTATGGTCAAAATCCTCAAGTAACCCTTATTTTTATTTGAACCATTCCATTCCCGAGCCCATTTCTCAATTATATTTGCTTTCATTTTTCTCGAGGTAATTCTTCTGGAGTCATTAATAGCCTCATAACTATCACCCTCTCCCAGGGCAGCCTCTTTAGCTAGCATATCCGCCCTTTCATTCCCGATAACACCAATATGTGCTTTGACCCAATGAAAATATATACCATTTTTCTCTCTTATTTTGTTATAAAATGTTTTTTATATCCAAAAGAAGTCTATTGCTTGGTTCCGGATTTGCCAAGCCTTGTAGGGCCGAGAGAGCATCAGCATAAATATGTATTGTAAAGTACTGTTTTAAGTTTTTATAACTCCACCGCAGTGCCTCTCTAATTGCAACCGCT
Source organism: Stegodyphus dumicola (assembly GCF_044657685.1). NCBI lineage: Eukaryota > Metazoa > Arthropoda > Arachnida > Araneae > Eresidae > Stegodyphus > Stegodyphus dumicola. The sequence continues at coordinate 61,455,454 of NC_140772.1, read as the reverse complement.
TCAGCTTGATACACTGATTTATTTCCGTGTAATCGTATTTTTCTAGTATAGATTTCGACTCCGTAATAAAAAATAAGAAAAGCGCAACCAGTTCCACCTTCATATCCGGAGCCATCAGTGTATATATCAATAATGCCAGTATTCATATAATCTTTATCGTACGGTATACCCTTGAAATCTTTTGGATGTATATTAATAAAATCTTTTCCTGTCAAGGCGTTACCATTCAAAACATCACCATTTTCACATGTTAAAATCTTTTTAAAACCATAGCTGAGTAAAAATTTTTCATAATAAAAGTTATAAAAAATTGAGAGTGGCGGAATGCCAGCAAAGTAAGCAAATAACTTCTGTAGAAACAGTACGGAAAGCTCTTGTGATTGCAAGCAGCCAGCTCCTTTGCAATGAATCCAGTTTAGTTCTCAATTATCTTATCTGTATGTAGATAAGTTATTATCTTATCTGTATGTAGATAACATTTTAGCAAGGTTGTTGCTTAAGATATGACTGAAATTTCTTTCAAAATATTCATTATTTTATTACTTCTGTCACCCAATAAAATAAAGGCAAAACTCCCTGTTATAAATATGAAACGAGATAAATGAAATTGATTTATAGTAAAATGAAATACAAACTATCTGCCGAAATGTCCGACACTAAGCATGTGTTTGCTGTTTTAATAATGTATTAATCATCACTTATATGTAACTTTCAATAGGAATAAGGTATTTTAAACTTCTTAGAAATTTTAACTTGGTGTAAAAACTTGATAGCTTGAACCAAAAGCAGATAATTAGTTAAACTAGACCATTTCACTAGTTCGCAAGATTTTTATGACTGCGATATGCATATCTATACAAATTAAATTGAAACTTTTATTAATATTCCATTTAAGATATTTGAACTGCACTTATATTCATTTTTGAAGGACTTTGTATTAAGCGTTTTCAACAAATTAACATTCTATAAACGTACATTAATGTATTCAAACGCATTAAAAATCAATAAAATTTTTACTTAATAAGCAATTAAAATCAGAAATATGTACAAAACTAGTGGCAAGGCAGTAGGAACCTTCCTTTTCTGTTTTTTTGTTTAAAAAAAAAAAAAAAAAAAATCTTGCCAAAGCATGCAGACAAAACTTGTTCCTTCCTCGGTAAAGCAAGCCACCATCTACTTTATCGCCCCTAGGCCAAAGAATATGTATTGTGTAACATAGAGGTTCTTTGCCTAGGCGCTAATCTTTGAACAACATTTTAACACTAGGAAGCCATTAACAACTGCCAACACTTTCACCATTCCGCTAAGAACTGCAAACTCAAACCCCGCTACGTTATATGCGCGAGATCTTATAGGACTGAAAATTGTAAAGCTAAAAAAATTGAAAATGTATTATGTTGCAACTGTAAACAGCCAGGTCACACCGCGAATTATCGTGGGTGTCGTAAGTTTCCTAAACCTTATAGAAATACTTCTGATAATGCTAAAAATGTTACTGATTCTGTTAGTTCAAATGCTAAGAACGAAAATGTTATCTCAAAACCTGTCACCCCAGGCGTTAGCTATGCTAGCACAGTTAAACGTGGTTTTTCTGTCCCTACTGACAAGCCGGATAACGATAAAGGTGTAAATAAGGTTAAAAGTGTGAAGGAGCTAAAGACTCTGATCCCGCTGCTGTTATAGACATACTCAAACTCATAAAAGAGTTAGTTGATATATTCAAGGGTCTTCCTGTTGTTAAAATCATTGACAAAATTACTAAAAAAATGCTAGAGCTGCGTGCTATTGATAAAACGTTTATATTATTCGATATCTTTGAAAACGTATTTGGCACTAAATGAGCTGACAATGAATAGTGTTGTAAATATATATATATATTTTTTGTTCATTTTAGTTTAAAATATCGATTAATTCTTGTACTTCCTTGCCTATATATCTGTATGTATTGTATTGATTCGTTTTTTCTGTAAATATTAGCACCGTGAGACTCACACTTCCTTATGCCTAGTTTTTTTTTTTTTTTTTTTTTAAAGTGTATTTTCTTCATCTGATCAATTTTGACTGCAAGCTATTGTTTTTTTGGTATCATTCGCAACATCTTATACGTTCTACAAGGGGTAGGGTTCATGATAACCAGGGGCGTAGCTAGAGTTTCCAGCGCCCGGGGACAACTGAAGTATTTGCGCCCCTTTCTATGTGCCAAGAATGTAAAACATTTCATTAAAAAATTTCGTAGCATTAATTTGGCGCCCCTTGGATGCTGCGCCCGGGAACAGATGCCCCCTTGCCCCACCCTAGCTACGCCACTGACGATAACCCAGGCACCCTGGTGCTACACCGTTCCACTGGAGGAAGCCATTAATTAAGTGAAACGACTTGTTGATCTCCCTACAAAGCATGGAGGTAGGAAGTAAGATGGAGTCGCCCTAAACAAGTTTCTCCCGTACCCTGCTCTGAAGCACCGGCGATCCCTACGTGGTGACCAAAACATTGGGTCATTTACCATTGAGTTCTATGGGATTTGAAGCGTTCGGATGTAAATATTTTGTAATTACGTCGTAAATATACATATAAATGTATATATTTTCTTTTTCTACAACACTTCAGAGTCCTAAGTATGTGAAAACAACATATTTTTAAACAACATTTCATTCTGAACGGAATTAAATGCTATACTTTTCACAGGACAGTTTTCTCAGAATGGTTTAATTTGAATGAAATATTTTCACAAGTTTTCGTTAATTACATTAGAAAAAAAAAATTAAGGTAATTCGATTTTATTCGGTTAAGGTACAAAAATTACGATCAAAGTTTATTCTATTATTAATATTAAAATTATGCATTATTTCTTTTCTATTTATAGAGCTTCTTCCTAAAATACTTTCTTAAATATGACATGATTTTTTGGCTTCTGAGGCATCTTTTAAATCGAAAAATGTTTATAATTAATGCTCTATTCGGTTCATTTTAAATTAGAGAATTATTATGAATTAGCAAAATACTTTAAATAGTACTAGACTTTCTCTGAACATTTCTGAAAGGGAATAAAATAAGTATTATTTAAAACTTGTAACTGAGTTATTATAAAATGTAAGGGGAATAATTCTTTTAATTATACTTATCAGATTTTTTTTTAACCTTCATTTCAACAACACATATTCCAAAACTCTTTTTTACGTTCTTAAGTGCGCATCTCATAGCATTTGCTTTACAATACCTTTTAACAGATTGCTTTCCAATACGAACAATTCTTGCTTAAATAGTTTTATAACGTATTTGTCAACAGGATTTCAATTTATGTTTACAATTCAATATTAAGGTTATTATATATTTAGATAACATTTATAATCATTATAAATTAGATACATTTAATCATTAGATTTCTTCACAGTACTTTCACAGTTGTTTATAAGTGAATAAATTCTTCATTTCAAATACATTTATAAATAATTTAAAGAATATTTAAGTATTTTGTCAAAGGCAGATACATGCTTTTTGCAAGCACATGCATAAATACCCATACATATTTCCTATTTTTCATTTCCGGCATGTGCAAATCTTTAATTTCTGTGCATTCACTATATTTTTCGTGTAAAGTAATTTACACTAATTTAGCATACACCCGAAAGTTTTACATAAAAAATATATATGAATATAATTTGAATGAAAATTATAAGTATTATTTTTAAATTATAAGTATTCTTTAAGCATAACATTTTTCTTAAAATCTATATTTTTGTAGTGCAACAGCTTAGAATTTTATAAAACAAATTCATAATCAAAATCGCTGTTGTTAGTTATCGAAAAATACCCAAGATGTGATTTTTGCGTAAATGTCACTAAACTATACAAATTGCTATTATCCATCACACTATAAATGTTTCTTTCATGCGAAAGTGTCCCTTTTTCGATTTCTATGGAACTGTCGTGTGTCGAAATACTATCAGAATCTTATCAAGCGAGCTTCTGAATGTAAACAAAGAACACCCCATCTGGTGACCCAAGCTTCAAAGCAGTGCTTCACTTTTAGCGCGGGTTGGCCCCTCCTCCCTTTCCTACCTCCATGCTACAAAAGGGGGGAAGGAAATCTTACAATAGCCGTTTTTAGAACCATTTTAGTTTCAGCTAAGGGAATTAAAATTAACATGGTTCTTTATTACTTCAGCTTTCTGATCGTAAATAGAATCGAATGCGGGCCGTTCAGTGGGTTAAATTTATTTTCTCGAATTTCATTAGAGATATATTTCTCATTCCATTCAGTTCTCACTTTGTGACAAGGCAAAAATACACCAAAAACTCAAAATATTTATATTAAAAACTGAAAGATATGGAAAAACATAAAACATGAAATACAATTAAAGCAAGTAATTTTTTTTTTTTTTTACAATTAAAATTACAGTTTCTACCAAGGAGGTTAGAATTAGCTTCATCTTTGTAGTAACATAAAAACCTACTTACGTTCCACTGGCCGTCTATATACTTGTCACAACAAAAGGCTGTACAGCGTAATCTTTCTTTTTAAATATATACAGGGTGTTTCATAGATCATGGGACAAACATTCACAATAAATGTTCAAAATTGCGACCACCAGCAGTAATACATGCTTGGTAACGTCGCAAAAGGGATTGACGAACATTTTGAAAAACGACAGGCATTTATGGCCCCATAAAAAAATAATCCAAGCTGAATAAGTCTGGCGAACGGGTCCACCTTCGGCCCGGAAATGTCCCATCCAAGTAATTGCGGATCCGCACGTGGTTATGGGCTGAAGCACCCATAACCACGTGCAACCATTTTTTACAATTAAACTGTGATTTTAATTGTAAAAAATAAAAAATAAATAAAAAATAAAAAAAAAACTTGCTTTAACTGTATTTCATGTTTTATGTTTTTCCATATCTTTCAGTTTTTAATATAAATATTTTGAGTTTTTGGTGTATTTTTGCCTTGTCACAAAGTGAGAACTGCATTGAATGAGAAATATATCTCTAATGAAATTCGAGAAAATAAATTTAACCCACTGAACGGCCCGCATTCGATTCTATTTACGTTCAGAAAGCTGCAGTAATAAAGAACCATGTTAATTTTAATCATGCTAGAACCACATGCGATCACGAATGACAACCGGAACATCCTGCAGCAATTCCGGTAGCACCTCTTGCAGAAAAGTATAACATAAGCCATTTGTACGTGCAGATAAGAGGTATGGGCCTATGAGGTAGTCGTTAACAATACCTGCCCACACATTCACAGAGAAGCGGGTTTGGAATGCATGTGAACGTGTGGATTATTAGTTGCTGACACGTGCATGTTGTGGTTGTTGAAGATGCCGTCCTGTGAGAAAGTTGCCTCGTCCGTAAATAGCACATCCGATGGGAAATCTGCCTGCAAGAGTCAATGACAGAAATGAACTCGAATAGGGTAATCTGTCTCTTGCAAGGCTTGGACTCTCTGCAAATGGTATGGGTGCAAACCATTTTCATGCAATACTCTCTCCAAACGGTGGAATGACTCAGCTGCAGACGACGTGCAATAGCTCTTGTACTTGTCTGAGGTGATTCATGCACAATGTTCAAGATGGATTCTTCAATGCGAGGTTGTCGTGCACTTATTCTTCCACTCATAGTGTCAGAGGTGACTTCAAATGACCCGTTTTCACACAGAGACCGATACAACCTCTCGAAAATTGTGTGCTTCGGCATACGCCTGTCCGGAAACCGTTCCTGGTAAAACCGTAGCGCTGCTCTGCCGTTCCCATTAGCAGCACCATACATGAGATGCATGTCAGCTTTTCCCCTGTGCGTAAACTCACCGATCACGCTCGACATCAGAATTGCGAACGATCCTCTGATGCATCGGATCATGGTCTGTCCGACTCACTACCGCTGCATTTCCAGCCAATCACAGCTGTAGTTCTTATTACCGTTAGTGTTCCCTTTTTTGAACATTTATTGTGAATACTGTATTGCTCCATTTAATACACTTTGCGTTGATTTTATACATAAACACATTTTCCTCTCGTGTCGGTTTTTTTTTTTTTTTTTTTTTTTCCGTTCCTGCCTTAACCCGTCGCTTTAGACCCTATATTCCTATACAAAAAATGCGTGCTTTAGTACGCTCCACCACCCCTCCAAGTTTGTCCCATGATCTATGAAACACCCTGTATACTCGTCTGTTACAGATTTTACTTGCATTAGTTGAAATTTCAATTAAATTTTATAAAAAAATAATTACATTTCAAGCTTTCTAGCTATAAAGCATTATATTTTATAACATTTTTATACAAATTTTTCTTAATATAAAATTTAACAATTTAAGCCAAAATGGCGTCCCGGACAGGGGTCCAGTTTGTTTGGCTCTAGGGCTGCTCCTGTTTAGAGGCATTTAGCGTCAAAATTTCATATCGAACAATCTGATTTAATATGTACAACTATTTTTTTTTTTTTTAAGTGATGGGACACGTTATCATTCAGGAAACTTGCGTGCACTATATGAAGTAAGAACAAATGTGAGAAAGTTGGAGTGTAATTGCCCTTTCTAGGTAGCCATTTATTCCTCCAGGGGAACGGGCGACTATTACTTTCCTTGTGTATACAATTATTATTCATCAATTCGTAATGATGTCTGAAAAATAATTAACAAGATAACATCCCCCCTCCCCCCAATAGGCGGGCACTTAGCCGACTTAGGCTTGGCCACTTTATTGTGGAAGCACCTATAATGTTCTAGCTAAATTTTTGTTCCTTGTAAGCTAAGAATACTAGCGAACTGTGTAGCGAAGTATTGCAGAGTTCACTAGCATAAACGAAAGTCCAAAAAAGGACTAAATTTACCCTTCATTCAAGTCAATAATGATTAACAGATGGCTCCTCTCGGGCTTAAGTTAAAGCCCAAGTGAAGGCTTAAAAGAAATAAGAAGCTAATCTAATGCTAACTAAACTAAAACCAACCGAAGCTGCATATAAATAACTAACAGAGTTGGCCCTTATTTAAAGCTCACCGGCGAATACTAGCAGGCACGTAACAATATGACTGATAGACTTAAAGCAACGACATGGCCAGAAGGAAGAACACGCTCTAGTAAGAACTTCTAGGCTCTTCTACTGAAGTGACCGAGACTTCAACTTAAACACTGGCTCCACCTCATTTACATAAAATGCGATCTTGAAAACTCATTCTGGCCGGAATTTGTAGGTGGAAAATAAGGAAGTAAAGGACAGCGTGTTCAAAATTAAAAATAACTATTAGAAAATCTTAAAAATAAAAACCCTACTCGCCTAATAGGAGGGCCACTGTTACCTCCTACGGAGGAACGGATAATTAAAGCCATGCCTTTTCTGGGATACGAACCCGGGTCCGAAAGGCTTATAGTATGCTTCCTAACCGCTATATCGTCTGGTCGGCTAACATAACACACCACATTTCAAACACGATTGTAGAGATTCTTTATTGGGTTTTTCTATAATCAAATAACCTTAAGAAACTTGTGGCTGCTTTGTCCACCAATTTGACATCTATAGATTTTCATTTTAGGTATTCCTGAAAGATCAAGTGTGCTGTAATAGCCCAGCTTTAACTAAATGTGAAAAAATATCATTAGTATCATAAATTACATCTGGTAAAACAATGAAAAGAGTGGCTATCAATATCCATATTCAATAATAAAAAAAAAAAAAGAAAAAGAAAAAAAAAGGAAAAAAAAAAAAAATAACTTCCGTAAATGTTTGATTACAAAGCATTAAATATGTTGTAGGTTTTCATATTGTAGAATAAAATTTTCAAATTCAGAAGCCTTTCATTCGCTTTACGTAACATAAAATTTGCAGAAGTATGAAAAAGGGTTTCAAGTGATAATGTTTGATATCCATAATTTTAACCAAATTGGTTATGGCTTTCCGTTTTAGCTCGAATTATTCTAGATAGTATTAGAGTATATCCTTGGGTAACTGGGAATTTACGTTATTATAAAATAACAGAAACATTACACTCTGTTCCACAAGATGCATACTGTATTAAATTTTTGTCTTTTAATTTTTAACAAACAACAATTGTTTAAAATATTAGACCATTTCAGGAAATTTCAAACTGTTCAGAATGAGAGTATTTTGTGTTGTATTGTAAAATATTTTGAGATTCCATAAAAAATTTCACACATAATATATATATATATATATATATATATATATATATGAAGATGTAAAATTTATTTTGTAAATACATATACAGTTTATTCAGGATTTCTTTTCTTTATAAAGTACAGTACTGATAATATGGCTATAACAAAACAATGTGTGCCATAAAGAAACTGACTATCAATAAATTCATCATAATTATTGAACTTAATATTTCATAATAAACATATTATATTGAAAATACAAAATAACGTTTTTTGGAGGAGGAAGAGGCATTCAGTTTTAAATAAATTCAAACTGGCAAAATAATGCTGATATGATCATATATTTATTACATTTTGAAAGGTTACTTCATCAGAACTGTTGCTTTTGTTTTCTTCTAGTATACAAAACTATACAGTGGATCTTATTTTAAAATAAATATTTACATTATAATAACTATTAAAACTTATACGGAATTATAACTACCGTATAGATTTTAACGATCCCATTGAAACTTATACGGTACAAAGTCGAGATCCGGACTTCGGCGATTCCGGATTTGCAAATTTTGCGGATATTAGAACATAAATTTAAATCTAGTAAGATGATTTGTAGAAATTATAAAAATTAAAAATCTGAAATGGTTGTTTATGAAATACGTTGGTTGATTGAATATTAGAACATTGTCATCGTAATTGAATACTTTTGCTGTATAAATTTTATCACTTCAATTATCATCACTTCTTCACAAATTTCGCTTTTTGTTTGCGTTATCCGAAATTCTTCACACTCGCAGCTATCATCATAAAGCTTCGCGAGAGTTCGCTATACACTAAATCTATACTGACGATATACTATCATGTTGGCAACTAAAAACATGTAGTTCCACTAAAATATTTGTTGTTCTTATCGTGCTCTGAGGAAGTTAAGATTAATTATATTAATTTTGTTATTCATTAAACTTATGTCATTTCCAACATATGCTTAAGGTTTATCCGAGTCCAGATGAAATAAACTCCCACGTATATTTAAAGCGGTACTTTCTCATTATGCATCTCTCACGCATTTTGACGGCTTTTTTATAGCAAACAGTTTATAGTTATAAGATTAGTTTAATTAGTTTATCTATAAGATTAGTTTATTGATAGCAAACACAGACAAACGCCCGTAGCAGATCTAATAGATCATCTAATGTCTAATAGATTTGCTAAATGTATGAGAGAAATTATCTGCTGAATGTATGATCTACACCCTTTTTGGCACCTGCCACGTGCCAAAAAGGGTATAACGGAAAAGCATCTTTAAGGTTTATCGAAAAAACAAATCAGCTATTCTTAATTCAGACAACTCTAAATAGCCTTTGACTATCATTTACAAAATCTACTTTTAGAAATTTCTATTAAATTTGTCTTTGTCAGTGCACTTAACACCGCGACGCAGTAGCTGACATCTGTAATCGTCGCCAAGCGTAACTTCAGTGTCGGATATTAGATCATTCCGGATTTCAGACTTTGTATTGTACTTTAAAGAACCTATTCAAAACGACTCCAAAATTCATAATTCCTATATATTAAAGTACAATTACACCGCAACATAAATTTTATTAAAAATATATTGAGCTAATACCGAATATTATTATAATGGGCAGTATTTTAGCTGGATAAATTCTTCAAAACTAATATATATCTAAAAGAGCATACCCCATATTTAGATATATAAGGAGTACTCGATATTACATACTATAGCAATAGCATCTTAAATTAATTAATTATTGAAACTAAAATTAAAAAAGGAAACAAAAAAAAAAAAAAAAAATTTTTTCCCCCCTCCAGTCATGAAGTACCTTCAAGATCTGTTTTAAATATGATTTAAGCATGCATAAGAATTGAAAATATAAATTTTTGCTCAGAAATGTATTTTTTTAAAGTGCATCAAGCTCTTGGAATTTATACTTATTTTTGTTTCTATCATACATTCAGCATGAATTGTAACCTCATTAATCAGTATATAACTCTCAAAAGGTAAACAAAATTATTTTTGTTCACTAGAAATAAAATAATAAGAATAGATTTCCAATTAACCAGGGATGATATCCATGATTAATGTAACAGCACTTCATTAAAAGGGGAAAGAGAAACAACTATATTATAATTAACAAAAAATACTATTCATAGTCTTCCTATACTTTCAAGTAGTTCATTTAGTTACAGTAGAGTTGAATTTACTTTCAATAAAATAAGCACATGATTTACAGATGTGGGCACCACAAAAAATTCTCATTGCTGGTTTTATCTTGGAATGCATGGTGCAGCTAACCCAAGAACGAGAGAGAAGAAATTTTGAAAAAATAGGTATTATACTGCAAATGTTTTATGTAGAAGCACCAAAATCTTTTAAATGCTTAGGGCCTTTGAAAGTTTTTAATGCGGCTCTGAGTTACAGAGATGGACTATTCATCTGTAAACTGATTTTAAGAACCAATTCACTTTACTGAACGAGTGAATAGTGATTTCTTCGAATGGAGCAGTAATTCCCTTACAGTTTGCTCACCGAAAACATTTGTTAGAAATGTGCCAAAAAGTTCAATTTCCCTTTTTCAGAAGAAAGAGAGTTCTGGGCTAACTCTGATACTTTGGGCTAAAAACTTATTCTAGATACCTTCCACCTGGGGGGGGGGAGCAGAAGAAAAATTATACTACCATTTCAAAGCAAAATATTAGTAAAATTTCAAACTGATTAACTACATAGAAACTATGAAATAGATAATTTTAAATACAGCCAAAGTCCTTGAACACCGAGGTTCGAATCCCGCAAATGGGCTGGCTGCATGGGCATTTTCGTGGTTTTCCTCATGTGTAACGTGTTAATACGAGCCAGTTTCTCGTAGAAAGTCCTCCAAGAAGGCATCCCTCCCTTCTGTGTAGTGCCTTAGGGTGGAACACGTTGAAAAATTATTTGGCTTCCATAAAATTTAAATATAAGATAAATTTAATTCCATTCTCCCAATATTCACAATTTTAACACAATACATTATGTATTAACCGTTTTTGATTGTCTTCGTCTAGTCTTCAAGTCTAGTCCTTTTCAGTGAAAACAATGGCATATCAAGAATGTATGTCAAGAAACTTTTCCTTTTGTATGTGCCTCATTATCAAATAAGGTACAAGCACTGGAGGAGTTAAATTGCAGGTGATCATAAAGAAGGGTTTTGATCATAATTGGAATTTCTACTGGCATCCCTAAGCAGTCTTAGACTTTTCAATGACTATTACTTGTGCTAAAAAAAAATGTTCCTACATACTTTGCTTCATCTATCTAGGATGTCTATAAATGATCCTAATTACAATGCTATCATCAGACTAATATTGGGCCCGAAATTATGTCCAGGATTGTCTCACTAAAAATGCTGAAAATGACTTTCAGCTTTAGAAATTATGAGGCAAAAGATAAAATTTGGAAACTACATGTCATGCTTCATTACGGACAAAAACAGTCAATTCTAAAACCTGACATTATCAGGTTCATTGAATCAGTTTCATTGCTAAGATATTTAACAAATCTCACATTAATAAAGTCAAGAAGGCTTGGCACAATCATTGCATATAAAAAAGTCAAGGTGTCACGAACTTGCAGAAAGATGAAACTGATAAAGAAACCATGATTCAAGACCTGGATGTTGGCCAAAGTACATCATAAATACAGAGAAGAAAACATAAAAATTTGAATGTGAGATTGAAAAACATAATTTTATGTTATTAGTGAACATACAGACTAAGTAAGATATACTTAAAGCATTTACATTTTTATTTCTTCTTTTTATCATCATCATCATTATTATTAAAATTTAATACCATATTTTTTATAAAAGAGAAAATGAAATTTAGTGCCTTTTTCTAAAATCTATTTTTACCTACTCTGACTTTCTAATCTAAATCAAGTGATTTTCTTCTTTATGACTTCAAATTTACGCAATCTCAAGTATTAGGCTTTATGGATTATAAAAGAAATTTGCATCATGTGAGTATTATAAATACACAATAAATGAATTTCATGTAAGTAATTTCTTTCAAAAATAAATCATATAAAATAAATAGTATATATTATTTAAAAAATAATCATATTTCAGTAGGGGAAAAAATCTGATATTAAATAACTACTTTTATTTCTGAAACTTCGAGTACTCCTTACATACCAATATATAAATAACCATTATCAACTACAATTATGTCAAGGCAATATGAATAACATATTTTCATTTATGGACGGAATATTCATATAAGGTAACTTACATGCATTATATACAAGGACCAGGATTGTTCAAATATTTTATAAAAATGAATTTATTGAAAAAAAAAACAATATGTTAAATAATAAATAAATAAATAATTTAAAAATAAGTTTTAAAATTATTATCACACAAATGATTTTAAAACAGAAAATATTTATTCTGTTTTTAGGAATGTATTAAGACAGATTTGATTGACAGATGAACTTACATGCATAAATATCTTTGAAACAACAACACAAAAAGAGTTCTTGTTAATTATGTTTATCAAAATTTACAGTTTTCCAATTTTGATTAAAAAGCATAAGCTTATCAGTAGGAAATATTTACAGTGAATGAGATGCAAGATGAAAGATATGATGAAAATTTTAACATTTGTATCTGAAATGATTCTTAAAATTTATGGCATTATTCTTTATTTCCAATTCAAAATGAGCAAATGATTAATATTATGAAATACTAATAGTTAGTTATGGATTTGACTCTTCACAGCTTGATACTGCAAATTTGATTTCTCTAAGTCTCTCTCTTTTTAGATGAAAAAAGAAAAACCTAATAATATATATAAAAAATGTACATCAAATTAAAAATAAGTATACATTAAAAGGTAAAAGAAATCAGCTTTTCCCCTAATTTGATGCAAAATGTGTACAAAATACACTAAAACTGCTTTTGAAGAAATTTGCTGATAAAAAATCATCCTATATCAGATGCAAAATTCTAAACATTTAGTAGTAATTTGATGTTAAACCTCAGTTTTGTGTCAGGATTTAGAGCAACATCAGCAGTAATCTAACAATTCTAATAGAAATTTGGAATAACTGTGCAACATTCACAATACAGTGGAAGCTCTGAATACCAGCACCTCTATATATAAGAACTTCGAGATATGAGGAAAGCATGAGCGAAAAATTTGTCTCTAAACATGGGCATTGACTTGAGTAACGAGCAATGAGCCAGGCTGTTGGTATGCGTGGCGCATTTCCAGGTCCGGCTCGACTCGGGAATCCCCTCCTCAGATCAGTCAATAGTGTTCGTGCACTCGTAAGTTAATTTTTTTTTTTTTTTTTTTTTTACATTTAATGTTAAAATAATTATTTCACAATGATTTCCAAGAAAAAAAGAAGGAAAATAAGGAAGCCATGGCCACTGAAATTAAGAAAGAAATTATAGTTAAACATAAATGTGGTTTAAGAGTGATGGAATTGGTGAACTTACGGCCATTCGACATCGACGATCTGCACTATTCTGAAGAAATTAAAAAACTTGATGCGGCCAAAGGAGTTACCGTTACATCCAAACACCATCCAAAACTCCTAGAAGTTGTTGTTGTTGGGGATTAACGAGAAGCAGTTAAAAGGCGATTTGTTGTCAGAAGCTATCATTTGCACTAATGCTTGCCATTGCAAGAGCCTTGAGAAATGTTTCAACTGAAGTTGCCTGCGTCCTTGTGGGTGTTCTGCCCCTCTTGATTTTATACAAATTATACTACAAAAAGTTTCACTTAGCTAATAAAATTATTATAGATACTGAAATTAGACAAAAAGTGCTCACGAGTAAGGTCTTTCAACAAGAGAATGAGGCTATTATTCACCCAATGACACGATTTGGATTATTTTATGATCTCGATTTTCCTTCTGGTGGCGAAATAGACGTTTTTACAGATGGTTCTGGAATTGATGAGGGAGTGGGTAGCGTTGTGATAATTTATTTTTATGGAGTGGAGATAGACAATGTGAGAATAAAACTTAAACCAATGAATTCAGTTTATCAAGCAGAACTATCCACATTGACAGAGGCTTTGGATTGGATTAATAAAAAATTAACAGTTCGATGTTTTATAAATATTTATACTGATGCCCTATCTGCGCTACAGGCACTTGCCCAACCAGATCATAAAAATAGACTGATTAATGAAATAAAAGACTTGTTTAAAAAGGCTGAAAGAAAACATATTGTTAAATTAGATTGGGTGAAAGCATGCAGTGGAATTGCTGGAAATGAAAGGGCGGACACTCTTGCTAAAATGGCCGCACTTAAAGATGGGACCAATAATTTTGATATCTAAGATTCAAGAAATAAGACCATAGAAATGGAAAGCTGGATTTATACAGAATGGAATTTTTGCTGGCAGTCGTCTAATAAAAAAAAAAGAGTTAATGAAAAATATCAAGTTAAACAAGAAGATGAATAGTATTATAAATAATATTGATATAAATCAGGTGCTGACTAATCATGGGTGTTTCCTGGCTTATTTTAATCGGTTCCATCTACAGAATAATAATAAATGCTTATTATGTGACAAGTTTGGGGATGCCAGGCACTTCGTCAATGAATGTATGCTTAACCAGAGTGCAAAAGAGAAATATAAAAAGAATTTTAAGGAAGATTTTAAAAGGAACTCTTCAAATTTGAAAGGATTTTATATATATATATATTTGATTTTGGACTTTATATGTTTTTTCTTATATTTGTTTTTTTCTGTCCAGTCGCATTTTTTGATCATATGGTTCGGCTTGTGCTGGCTAGGAGGATCGGGGCTGTGTCCTTATAATGATAATTTGTGCTAAGGCTAAGGATCTGTACTTGGACCTTCTCCGAAGAACACCAGGTACGTCGACTGACGATGAGATGGCAATGAGATTTTTGGGGATGCGGAACAGATTAACTGGTTTTCCATTATTTTCAATGAGGAAGTTTGTTTCTAGATACCAGAAATTCGCTATACGAACTCAATGCTGGAACAAGTTAAATTCGTATCTTGAGGTTCCACTGTATTATACATTGAATAATCTATAACACAACAGAATATCAACTTTTATTAATAGTAAAATTCAACTTTCTTTGGACATTAAATTAAAAAAAAGAGGGGGGAGGAAGAAAATTGATTGGATTCATTAATTTAAACTGGAAAAAAATGGAGGAAAAACGCAGAAAACTAAGAGATTAGATTCATTTTAAGAAAACATCTGATGCCCTTCACTAATAGAAAATTCTAGACAAATACATTTAGAAATCTAATCCATTAGCTGATATTATTGCATGATAACATGATTACCACTGACGGCTTCATCCTCAAATTATTCACATCCAGATGAAGTCCGTTATAATTATTTTATATCATTTTTTCTTTAAATTGTTATATAATGCCACATATCGCTCTACTTTCCACATTTCATCAAAATATAAAAAGGAGTATCTTCTAAACATGGATGGTAAAGCTGTATCTTTTGTTCATTTTTATCAAAGCCATACTGGCAGGGATTAGTTCTTTGGCAGTCTCAGCACCTCGGGATAAAAATAACGAGCCTGGCAGTTTCAAATGGCCTGTGGGGAAAGGGCATTATTCAACTTTCCCCATTTACAACCAACTAATCAAGTTGGTTGTAAGTCCCCAATTTGGTAGTATCAATAGCGGTTTAGCATCGAATGGCCATTACATCCATATTCTGGAACAAATCCCCACTCCAGGGTAACTTGTGTAGTACTCGGAGGTAGAAATTTTCCCAGTCAAATTTTCAGAACCAGTCAAATTTTCAGAAGAATAAAGATGCACCCCGTTGTAGTCTCCAGGAGCCGAGACTGATGATTCTCCAAGCCTGGTTCAGTGGTTGGGCATAGAAGAACTTCCTGAAAGTCCGTAATGATTGAGTGTGGAACCCAGATACATGGCAAAAGGAATTTGTATCATCACAAAAGTGGCTTTCTGTATGGACTACCACTCCTTGATAAATATAGGGGCTTCTCAGTTGGGACTCCAGTCCACGTAGTTGTATCTTGTTGCAGGAATATGTAAATATATTAATTGATTATCAAATCCATAATCTGTCTTATTTTTCATAATGTGATCACCAAAATCAGAACATTAAAATGAAATTAGAAAAAGCAAATTACATCAGCCACATGCAACAACATCTAGATAGCATGATGCCAATAAGTTTAATTAGTCTTAATTTCATCCTAGACACCTGTTTGGATCTTTTTTACGAGTGCTTTCCTTTATTCTCACAGTAGCTTACATATTTTTCAGATGTTTATGATCCATCTTGCATAATTATTCTGGATGTGTTCATAAGCAATGCACTAATCTTATATAATCGCACTAATAACAAAGAATATGATAGAAATAGCGAAAGATGTAGTAAAGTAGCAAAAATAAACATAAACGAACTCACTGAATGTTTAGAAATACTTTTAACAAAAAATTTAAAAATTAAAAAAAATCTGATGGCCAAAGATTTAAAAAAGGTGAAGCTATATCTAGAATGTCAATTAACACTATTCATGACATTAAATGAAAGAGAATATTGCTCTTAGTATTGAATGTAAAATGTGCTGTAGCAATGGCCCAACTTGGAAAATTTTCAAGTATTTTATGTTGATTACTGAAATATCAAAACAGACCCTAGTGCGTGACACATGTGCTTTATCATATTTTTGCTTCAATTTAATCAGAAATTTCAGAAACCTAGCCTGACATAAACCAAACCATTCTGCACAATAAATAAAATATCAGCATTCTGTGTAATTCGGTTTCTCCCTGCTCAGTTCACAATACACCACTTACTTTAAACAAAATGAATTTATGGAGTTTTTCCCCTCCTTAAAATAAAAATAAATACTTAGATTTGAATTAATTAAAAATTTTTAATACAGATATTTGATTTAATGTTTAACACAGACAACTATTTTTACAAACTGAATTTTCCTTACTTGTGAATATATGTCACTTCATAGCTAGTATCTAGTGTGTTCTTTTATCTTTTGCCACTTCCTTTTTCACATAATAGCATGAACACTGGCTAGTTTTTAAAATATTCAATACTTCACAAATTAATTTTTTAACCGGATCATGTACTTTAAAGGACATTTTAAAAATAAACATTCTTATTAACAATACTGCATTTTAAAAGAAGCAAATGAACAAACTTGTGTTTGGTACAAATTTAATTGTATCAGTTTCAAGAGTGAACAGATACAGGTCCCTCTTTGCCAGAAGCAAAAGAATTCTCTTCTCTCTGAATATTGCAATTTATCTTAAAATAAAAATATACACAGTTTTGCATAAAAACACTAATATCTGATGACTAGAATTTAAAAATAGGATAAGTATTTCTTGCATTGCCATCAATAAAAATTGTGCTGTGTAATAACAGTTTCATACAGCATATACACAGGAAAATACACAAAACACAGATATTTAAGCATAATTTTGGAGGTTGATGGATGCATCATAAATTTCAATATTTTTAAAAGGATATGGCACTGTTCAAAGATATAAAGAATAAAAATTTGAAATATAATGACATGACTAGCAATATTTGATCTCTCACCTAAAGTTAAAACACTTCAGGAAATTTGTATATGATTTGATGAAATGGAAACTGATTCAAATAAATAACACCTTCATAAAAGATATGCATAAATAATTAGATGAAAACTTGCAAACCGATAATCAAATAATATTTTAAAACATGCAGAGAAAATGTCTGTTAATCAATAAATACTAAGAAATAATACATTTCTTTTCTGTTCTGTATCCTTTACTTGCTACATTTAACTCCAAAATAAGTCAGCTTCAAGTAATCATACAAAAAGATCATTATAAAAAACTTTCAATGCATGGCTCTTCATATGAAAAAAATTATGAAATTATTTATGCCAGTGTTTATTTACATTATTACTAAAAGTTTTCTCTTTAAAATTTTGTGCACATTAAACAGATAATATAATATACATCACAATAGGACATATTTTTGAAAATTTTTAGTAATTATTCATTAAAGAAATTGTTTTTTTTTAATACGACTAAGATATTATAGTTTAATATGATGAATAATGCGATATGTTCATGATTCTGAAAAACTACTAGTTACACTACAACTTTATAATTCAGCAATTCTCAACCTTTTTCAGTCAGTAATTCAAGATATCATAACACAATATTCTGGACTTCAAATTATTACTTTTCCTATTCTATAACTTGTCTAATGAGAGTTCTAGCTGAGACATTCGAGAATGCTTCTTAATATTCTTACAACTTAGAAACCCACATATAAATCATCCTAAAAATGCATTAGTCTTAGATTTTCAGCTCACCATAAAAAATATTGATTTGCACAAATACGATTCTAAAAATGAGAGCAAAATTTTAAAACATATAATTTAAAATATGTCTTTAATTTCAAAACTTCTATGATGCACTTTATAGGGCATCAAAATATACTGGTTGAGAAACACTATGCCCCATTTTTTACATAAAAACAAAATGTTTTCTAAATTTATACATGAATATTTGCAAAAAAATAAGGTGCGAAATATATTTCATAGCCTTTTGTTATTGGACAGTTTATCTTCATTAGCTTAATTAAATACTATAAAAATTGCCATCTAATCTAGTCACAAATTCCAGTGGTTTCAATTTCACACAAGTAGATAGAGAAACATATGGGAGAAAAGTGTGCAACAATGCTAATGATCGTTTACATTGCAATAATGCAAGAAATAGATCTAAATTTCTTTAAAATATTATAGAAATATATATATATATTAAATTCACATCAAAAGGCTAAAAAACATTTGTATAAAAAATATTGATGTAATTTTTCTTCCAGTTTTGCCCAAAATTTTAAAACAAAGTTATATTATTAACTTAAAGAATCGGAATGTATAATTAACTCCTTACATCATTATCCCATTATAAGTCATAAATTAGACAAATATTTTTCTAAATGATAAATTTAGATTATTATTAAAAATAAGAAATCCAGATTTGCAGCTAACACAATATTCTGGACTTCAAATTATTACTTTTCCTATCCTATAACTTGTCTAATGAGAGCTCTAGCTGAGACATTCGAGAATGCTTCTTAATATTCTTACAACTTGGAAACCCACATATAATCATCCAGTTACAAATTTTAAAGTAATTATAACTTTTAAAGAATTCCATTTTTGTAATCTGACATCAAATAAAATGAATTCATTCATGAACTATTTAAAATAAAATAGATCATTTAATTTTTTTTAATATATTACTTTTTAAAATTTTGTGCAAAGAAAATCTTTAGATGTCCTAACACATATGGCAGCAGAAAAGTTTTATGATAAAGCAACATAACAGTTTAGAAATGAAGACAAATTTCCAAGGTATCTAATTAAAAGAAATGCATCTTTTCTGTGGAGAACGGTTTACACTAAAATAAAGTATTTTATTACAGTGAAGAAACAGAACTGTGAGAAGTAGAAAAGAGTAGATAAATTTCACCATCGTCTCTCTTTGAGAGCCTGAAGTGCAGTAACTGTAATTGTCCCATAAGTTAAATCTTGACTATAATTCTGAAGAGCTGCTTTTGCAGAGCTGCAAACGGAATGATTAGCAAGATTACCAAACTGACGTCGGCCAAATTTTTTTTCAGATATTTTTCCTTCAGGTACTTCATCTGAAGTTGGAGCCTTTAAAAGAAATAATTAAAGTTATTTAAAATGAAATAATCTTAGAAGATATGAGCAAAATAAAATTTTACTTTGTAACTGCATCTAATCTCCTTTTTATTAAATTGGTCATTTTCACTTTTCTATTAACAAACTAGTAAAGTGCTTATAATAAACCTTTCTTTCTGAGGAGCTCCATTCCAAAATTAATGGATATCATACAATTCTTAGGTAATGCTGGTGATATATAAAAGATTATGTTAACTAATTGTAATTTAGCAATACACCTATGTCTATCTATTGAGAAATAAAACAGCTTCATTATTTTTACATAACATGAACAGTTAACTGAATCTTCCTTTTCTAACATTTGCTTTCACTTAATCAACATACCACCTGAAATCTCTTTTTATTGCTGCAAATACATTAAACTATTCTATTTTTAATATTCTAATATTAAAACTATTATTAATTATTGTATTTCTAATAATGGTATTAGAAATAGAAATAAAATTAGATGTTACAAATTTACACATGAATATAATGCAATAGCTAATTTTTTCCACAGTATTTTACTTTTTGCCAGTATGTGCCAGTATGATTTAGTGTAAGCTTTGGGACTCTCCCCATATATTTGATATAATGAGATTTCTCATAAAATTTTATCCAGCATTAATTTTTAAAAGTATTCATTTATGTGTAAAAGCAGCTATTTTCAGCAATATGTACCACCAAACTCTCATTAACCAGTTAGACTTGAACTTTAAAAACTCAGTATGGGGGAAAAATAAAAATTTTTACCAGACATACTTTTTTTTTTAGTTGACAAATCAATAGCTAGCAGAATTTGTTCAGATGTTTGGAAAGACTGTCATATTTTTAATGACAGGCCTCCTTGTAATAGACAGGAGTGTTGAACAACCCTGCTCTTACCATTTCTCTAGAACATCATGCACATGTCAGAATACAAGAAATACTCCCTACTTAAACATACAAAATAATTTTAAATATCTTTCAAAATGGTTATTACATAAAATGACATATCATTTTTTACCACTGCATTACTGCTTTGTCCTCGAAGAACAACTGGATGTCGGAAGCCTAAGCTAAATTTTCCACGCTCTGACAGAAAAGGTGGTGTCAAAGTCTTCCTAGCCATTGGAGCCATTGGTTGCTTTTTAGCTATCTGACTTCTCAAAAGAGCTTCTTTTCTCTCCTAAAATAATGCATTAACATGTTTAAAATAAAATTTTTAAAATACTGATAATTCATAATTCACAGAAATATTTTACTCTGAGTAATATATGAGATAGATAAAGTTTTGCAAAGATAATAGCACTTACATCAATTGTAGGAATATCTTCAAACGTACGCTGCTTAATAATTATTCTCTTCTCATTCCTTTTCTCTACAAAAGTAATTTCATTTTAATTCATACTTTCAATTAAAACTATAATTATAAATCTGACAAAAAATGCAATATATTCATTACCTGCAAATGAAGTCATTTGTATTGGGGGTATAGGTGACATTTCTCTTCTTTCAGCTTTTTCACTAATCATCTATATTGAATAAGTACATTTCACAATTATTTGCATAAAAATTTAATGTGATTTATAGAATAAAAATATAATATTTTAAAAGCAATTTTTTAAAAAAAAATCTTTATGAATAATTACAAAATAAAAAAAGCACTTCATCGTCATTAGCATTTTTTAGGAATTAAAAATTGCTTTGGTTTGGTTTATTAATTATGGCAAAGCACACTAGAGCTATCTGTCTAAGAGAAGGGATGCCTTCGTGGAGGACTTTTTAAGGGAAACTGGCTCGTATATATGTTACACATGGGGAAAACACAAAACGCCCATGCAACCTGCCCGTTCACGGGATTCGAACCTCGGACCGAACTACCAGTGTTCAGTGACTTTATCGCTCAGCCGCTGGTGGGCTAGGAATTAAAAAAAGCTGCTATAAGTTACATTTAATAAAATTTCTAGAGATAAATAATACATGATGCTAAATATATCTTTTGTTATTTATATTGACGATATAAATAGTACAAAACTACATATAAAGTTCCCATGTGAGGGGTAACACAGATAAGCAATGTACTACAGTCAAAAGTCGTTAATTCGGACACCCATAATCCGGACCTCGAAGCTTAAATCTTTCTGCGCATGCACCGCGTTGACGCATGCGCATAGGCGTTTTACGCGTGCACGCAAGACATTTACGACTGTGCATATGCGTCTGCGCAAGTGCAGAATATGTTTTCACGTGCACGTTTAATGTTTAACGGACAGTATAAGCTATAATTATCTAATTATCTATTTCAGTTAATGTTGATGATTGCGTTGTTCCTTAATCTTCGAATTGGATCCGGCTTATTATTTTTTGCAGACTGTAAGAGCAATTTTATAAAAGTAAGCTTGAACTTTCGATTATGTCAAATAGAATTTCCGATGCTAGAGCTCCCAAAGGATCTAGAAAACGAAAGTATGTTTCGATGTCCATCAAACAAAAAATGAATTGCTACAAAAAATGGATAAAGGCATATCCTTTGTTTATCTAACTGTTCGGAAATCTGTTTATCAATTTCATGTTGGCTGCTCTGCGGGGGGGGGCATCGCGGCACGCAATGAACTGGAAGTTGTTCTGTCAGCACTATTGTTATCTTCAGGGCAGATGTTTTTATTTTATTCGGCTTATAATGCCTTACTAAATGTAGTATTTAATCTCGATGTACTCCGTCTTTGATATGATTTAAATCAAATTCCTCGTCATTATAAATATCATGAATACAAATCAAATAGTTTTCTGGTTGCAATTTTCTAATTTCGGCTATGCATAAGGTATGCTTTACGCATGAACGCGTTGAAAGAAATGTTTAATAAAGTAAACAAATAAATATTAAGCTTCTTTTTTTGTAAATTTTGATACCCTTTAGATCATAATTGCTCATTATTTTATAAATTACGGTTTCATATTTTTAATTTTATAATTTCTGCATGCCATCTTACCAGATTTAAACTGATGATCTATAATCCGGAAAAATCGATAATCCGGAATCGCCGAAGTCCCGACGAGTCCGGATTAAAGACTTTTGACTGTATTAAAGCCTGAAAGATATTTCAAAGATCTTCAGCAAAAACTATAAAATTTGGCAATTTGCTAAGCTGTTTAAATATGTAAGGCAAAGAAAGAAAACAGCAATTCAGTAATAAAACACGTGAAAAATGTAAAATTATACTAGTCCCCCCCCCCACACTTTTTTCATTTTACTTCATTCATTTCATTTTCACATACCTTCCTTTAAAATCTCTGGAATTTTTAATATAATACATTTTAGTTCTATAACTCATACATGACATAACATACATGTTTCAAAAATAAAATTTCATATCGCATTGGAGGGGAAGGCATTAGTATTATAAACTAGGTAAACTAACTAAACATTTGATTTGTGAGAAAAGAGATTATGTCGAATTTCTGAAACATTGTATTGAAAAATATATTAATGGGTAAAAGGCATTCTAGCCTGAGCAAAATGAAATATTCAGAAATTTGTGTTATTTGATATATACTGTGTAACAATTACAAATTTTTTAATGAGGATATTTTTTATATATTTTATATGCATATTATTTACATAATACACTAAATCTATTAAAATTTTAACACAAATTAACAACAAACAAATCACATCCTGTACCAGTTACTACAAAATTCTAAATTTATCAATGACGACTATAAACCTAACTTAATAGCCCATTATTTTTTCTATAGATCAAACCTGTACCTTTTTAATGACTGAAATATAAAAAATACTAGAATGATTAATAATATTTTATCATATTTCTTCCCAAACTCTTTATTAATAGTTTCCAGTTCATGACCACGTGATAGCAAATTTCATTTTTTAACTGCAAACTTATTCTCAATTTTTTTTTCAATGTATCTTCAAAATGAGATTTAAAAACTATTCTTAATCAAGGAATGCTTAAGAAGAAGTAATTATGAAAATATTACAAAATAAATTATATATGAATTCATGAGATTCTGTAATGAATCATTTCATCACTGGGGAAAGGTATAAATAAATTTTAAAAAATCTATAAAAATACCTGAAATAAAAATTCTAAATAGAATTTTGAAACATTGCTTTGACATGCACATGGAAGTGAAACTGAAAAATTATGCTAACTAATTTTATTTTGATTGATATGATACGATAAACAGGAGAGAGTTGCAGCAACTACTTTTAATGCAACTTAATGAATGGAAGCTATTTTGAATTTTTAGTAATTATCCACATTTTCATTATTTGGAAATAATTTTGATATAAAAAGATTTAATGCATTTAAAAAGCATCTTCCTCAGAAGATATTTTGTAAATGCACTGTATAATTGAAAAATATCTAAATAATAATTGTTTGATTTACATTTTCTGCTTTAACATTTTTCATAATTAATTAATCTACAAACCTTGTATTTTCTAACCATGCTCAGAGCAGAATAATTAAAAAATTGTGAATTCTTCCACAGTTACAATTGGAAAACTTCTTCCACATAGTGACAATTGAAACTTCAAATTAGCAATACCTTAAGTTTTACTTTCAAATGTAAGTTTTAAAAAATAACCATATTTGTTTGATTCACATTTGAAAGATGACTGATCTGAAATTTTTTTAAATATTACTAAGATTTAAATAAATTACAAGTTTTTTTTTTCATACCACACATACTCAAGAAAAGCTCTCAATAAAAGAAAATTAATAGGACAGTCTTCAAAGATTTTTCTTTATAGTTTGATTCTCCTTCACTTTTTCCTCAATAAATGACATTAGCATAGGGTTTATTTTTCTTTCAGTGTGTACTAGCAATCCCGTTTGCACTTTAGAAAACCATCTCTTTTAAATATATGGCTGTTTCCTTATTTTTTTATCATTGCCTAAAGAAATGAGGATGATGTGAGAATAATTTGAGTCGTAAAAATATCACTTGGCTTATTGATTACATCACAAACGTGCTAATTTATACATTTTTAATAACAATGTAAAACTTATAAAAATAAATAAATGTTTCAAGTAGTTTCATGTTCACCTTTAACTTTTTAAAAATGAAAACAAATTACAATGAATATATTACAACAAATAATCTTGTTTTATATAGCAGATAAACTACTTGCACATATAAAAATAAACTGCATTTCATTATTATTTGGCTTTAACTGAGAATACTTCAATATATTTTAAGCTGAAAACTATAATAATTAATAATTACATTGTGTTTACCTACCTCATATAACTTATCTCTGTAATGGTCCACAGAGAGTTTTGTGTCATCACATAACGGAGGAACAGCTTTATCAAGCTGAGAGGGTATTTCCTGACCATGATACCTGAAAATTATATCATTAGGAAAAAACAAAAGAAATATAAATTATTAAAAAAATAATGATCAGATAACAACAAACTGTACAGCATCAACTCTTTTTTTTTTTTTTTTGAATAAAGCATGAAAACTGCAGGTCTTTTTGCATTGTTAATTGATCATTTTTGCATTAAGCTTTGTTACACATTGTTATCTAATTCATTGATTCAGTTATTAATACTTATGTATATATTTGTTTCTATTTTTATGATTTTGGGGAAAGTTTTTAACAAATTAGTATTTCCACAAAATTTATATGAAATTAATACAGTCAAAAGTCTTTAATTCGAATACCCATAATCCGGACCTCAAAGCTAAAAACTTTCTGCGCATGTGCCGCGTTTACACATGCGCATAGGCGTTTGCGCGTGCGCGTAAGACCTTTACAATTGTGCATATGGCTGTGCGCAAGCGCAGAATACGTTTTCGCGTGCGCGTTTAATGTATAACGGACGGTATAAGCTAAAATTATCTAATTATCTATTTCAGTTAATGTTAATGATTGCGTTGTTCCTTGATCTTCGAATTGGATCCCGCTTATTATTTTTTGCAGACTATAAGAGCAATTTTATAAAAGTAAACTTGAACTTTCGATTATGTCAAATAGAATTTCCGATGCTGGAGCTCCCAAAGGATCTACAAAACAAAAGTATGTTTCGATGTCCATCAAACAAAAAGTGAAATTGCTGCAAAAAATGGATAAGACATGAAGAAGGTGACAGAGAGGTTAGTGAAAATGAAAAAATTTGGATTGACAAGTTAGTCGGTATTCTCAGCACAGCAATTACGGGACTTGAACAGCAGAACTTTGTAACTGAACAAGAAATTATATCTGTTTATAGAATTAAAGAGAAAGTATTATCACATAAAATGAAGCAACTTAAACAACTTACATTGAAAGAAATGTTTAATAAAGTAAACAAATAAATATTAAGCTTTTTTTTGTAAATTTTGATACCCTTTAGATCATAATTGTTCTTTATTTCATAAATTACGGTTTCATATTTTTAATTTTAGAATTTCTGCATGCCATCTTACCAGATTTAAACTGATGATCTATAATCCGGAAAAATTGATAATCCGGAATCGCCGAAGTCCTGACGAGTCCGGATTAACGACTTTTGACTGTACAATAAAAAATTCAGTTTGCTCCTCTCTCCTTTAATACCATTCCATGTGACTGTAGTATAAATATCGACTATTAACTATCACCTATATCAGTTTGCAATTATTCAGCATATTTTATAATGTATCACATTTCTTTTCAACTTCCTGATCACGAAAAGAAATGCAATAAAATTCTTTTAAAATATGCCTTTCTTAAAACAAATTTAAAATTTAACATAATCAAGCCTATTAAAAATGCAAATGGAATTAAAAACTTTAAACAAAAACAAATTATACTTCAAAGCAAATAGCCTCATCCAGCTTAAGAACAATAATTTTTATGCATTTTTATGCATTTTATTATGCATTTTTTTAAGCAAATAGTTCACTTGCATAAAGAAATAAATTTGTGCAATGTTCTGATTTAGATTTTCACAACATGTCATACCAAAGCAATCACGTTGAAGCTTTCTAAAATGCTCCCTTTCCCATTATTATCACAACATACTGTGAATTTTGCTCTTCTAAACACAACAACATCTTGTAAAGCATAAAATTTAACAATCTTAGAACAATCTAATCTGGAATTGCTGAAGTCCCGACAAGTTTGGATTAAAGACTTTGTACTGTATTAGAATTTATAAAAGCATAAAATTCCAAACATCTAGAATACGGCTGGCCAAACTTCATAATGATACATTTTAGATACATATCTGAATCAAAATTTACAAATCATGGACTCTGATGTAGTTTGGAACATTTAATATATTGTACATATCCATGTTCTACATTGTACGCCGATGTTGCTGCCATTTTTTTGGAATTTACTGTATTTTTGGAAGTCTAGTATTTTTGGAAGTCTATAAGGAAACTGATTTCGTGAACTAATATTAACTAATAATTCCAAAAAGCTTTAAAGTATTGCTTAATTAAGAAGAAGGATATCTAGCATAATTAAGTATCTAACAGTTTCATTGATATTACATACTAGTTGGAAAATGAAGAATTCTGATGTTTGCACATAAATGCATTTCTACCTCATTTTACTTACTGCATGGGCGTTTTCATGGTTATCTCCATGTGTAATGTGTACATTAGGCAGTTTCTCTTAGAAAATCTTCTGTGAAGCCATCCCTCCCCTTAGGCAGATATCCCTCGTGTGCTTTGTCACAGTCAAATAAACCAAATCAAACCACCTCACTTTACTGTTATGTTATGTTTATATATTATGTTATATTTTTCAGTTTAAGTCTCTTTAATGGTAGATCAGCTAGATCTGGATTCTAGATTTGATAGCAGTACCATCGTACTTTGCGATCAATTTTGATAAATATGTCTTGCATTCTCAACAAGAAGTCTTATACACTGCTCGACATTGAAAATGCAACACCAAGAAGGAGTGGTCAGAAAGCGATGAAATTTGGAAAAAAGACAGAGACAGCAAGCAGGAATAAGTGATCTTTATTTCAAAATGATAGTCAGAATACAGAGCGAGAATGGCGTTGGCTCAGTAAGATGTAGGACCACTGCGGACAGCGATGCACGAGGAAACACGTCTAAGCATAGAGTCAATAAGAGTGCAGATAGTGTCCTGAGGGATGGCTCTCCATTCCCTTTCAACCATTTGCAACAGTTTGTCTTCTGAATGAGGCAGGGGCAGAGTATGCAAACGATGTCCAATCACATCCCACACATGTTCGATTCGTGACAGGTCAGGAGAAGTACGGTGGTCAGGGAAGCATCTGTATACCTTGCGGAGCATGTTGGCAGATGCAAGCACTGTGTGGTCGGGCGTTATCCTGCTGAAAAATTGCATTAGGCAGCCCCTGAAGGTAGGGGATTGCCACCGGCCCGCCCCAGTATATTATCTAAGTATTGTTGGGCCATTATAGTGCCCTGAATACAAACTAGAGGTGACCTGGAATCATAGGTAATAGTGCCCCAAACCCTTACGCTACATTGTTGCGCGGTGGAGCGTTCCACGATTGCTGCCGGATTAGATATATCTCCACGTCGATGCCACACACATATGCGGTGACTGTGAGTGGATAAACAGGAGCGGAACTCATCTGAGAACACAATGATTCACCATTCTGTCATCCAAATCGCTCCAGTCCGACACCATTCTAAACATTGGCATCTATGCTGTAGGGGTCAATGCAGTCTTCTTAACGGACACCGTGAGTGCAGGCCACGTTCAACCAATCAATGGGAAATGGTTCTGGTCGACATGGGAACATCCAGGGTATCTTGCACATGCTGCGCAGAATTGCAGTACAAGTGACTTGTCGTTGGATACATCGATCCACGCGTGCTGACGTCACTCTGGTTGCACCTGCATCCTTCCCTCTTCCCACATTTCCTTGTTCCAATTATGTTCGCCATAGCCAATGCACCGTGCTCGCATCCATGTGGGTATCAGCCGTTATCTGATGTAAGGACCAACCCGCCCTTCTCAGTCCAATCACCATACTCCTCGTAAAATCGTCTAATGAAGGCACTGCTGGAAGTGCCTTCGTTGACGGCGGCCTGGCATTCTCTCCTATTACACGTATCCTCCGGGACAAAAGCCAACTTTCTTTGATAATTTGTCTGGCAGAAATAACGACACAAATATTGCCCATTCTGCATGTTCCTTCCCTTATATCTTACTTCACGTGCGTCGGAGAGCTGCGCATTTCACATCATTCGCATAATTCAGTGACGTGCGTCTACTCTAAAATTTGCACAAATTTCTGACCACTCCTTCTTGGTGTTGCATTTTCAATGTCGAGCAGTGTATTAATCCCTTAATGAAGGGATGTGGACTATTTGAAATTTATAGTGGTGCTCTAAGGGAGCCAAATGTTATGGCAACCCTACTTTCATAGAACTCCTTTTGACGAAACGAGGAAGGCTGCTGATAGAATTTAAACACAGAAGGCATATTTTTTGCCATATAAAAATGTTTATATGAATGCTCATAGAGTTTAATTTAAAGATTAAACATATTGTACGTAAGTGCTTATGTAATAAATTATTATAAACACCATAAAGAATACAATTTTTGTACACTGAGATTATTAATTCACCACATGAGACAGGTTGCACACATTTGTGCTATTTGAAATTAAAAAGCTTGAGCAAAACTAAATGTCTCACTTGAGTTCCCTGGAAAATGGCTTTTGAAGTGATAAATGCTTGAAATTGAGTCTGTATGTGAATAGGGGTACAGTGACTTTAGGAATTGTAAAACCATATATCAAAATTGAAAGTTGACAGAGCTAAACTCCAACAATATTACAGAGCCCACTACATGAAATTTGTAGTGAACAGGAAGTTGATCGTGGTACAGTCTTCCTCTCGGTTGGTTTATTTAACGATGGCAAAGTATCTGAAAGCTATCTGCCTAAAGGGAAGAATGTCTTCAGAGGACTTTCTAAAGGAAACTGACTTGTATCCATATTATACACAAGGATAACCATGAAAACACTTATACAACCAGCCTGTTCACTAGGATTCAAAACCTGGACTAAAATCAGCATTCAATGACTTTACCACACAGCTGTTGGTAGGCCATCTTTGGGCTACTATGCTTCCATGAAGGATACATCAGATGTATAAGGATACTGAAGATTGGTAGGGCTTAAAATATCAGATTAAAGAAGTATAATGTCAGCAGCAGAGCTGTGGCAATGGTGCAGCTGCACTAAGTGGCAGAATTAAGGGGCAAAAAGTTTTACAAGTATGGGGTGGCAGAAAGCCTATTGCTGGCTTTAAACTAGTGCATATTTATGGCAAACTAAATAAAAACAACTTTATCAAACAATATGCGGAAAAGTATCACAAGCTAAAATGATTTCACCAGCATTAGTATCTCATATTTTCACAGAAGCTTTGTAGAAGATAGAAGTTTATGTCCAGCTAATCCCTTATTGCTTGATGCAGTATTAATTAAATGAAGATTTGATGATTTAGGTAAAAGATTTCTATCTGAAATAACAGTAAATAGCAATATATGAATTATAAATTTCAACCAGAAATGAAATTGTTGTCAATACAATGAAAAGTCCATTCTTCCCATAATCCCAAAAATTCTAACATGCTCAACCATTGCTGAAATAAATGATTATTTTGTCCAGAATTACCCGGGAGTTATCATGAAAGGTAGAGTTTCATGCAGGAAAAGTGGAAATCCAGCATATTACTCCAAACAGGGTTGTAACTCAAACAGGAGAATGAAATACCCTGACTTTTCCAGGTGTGTTTCAAAAAGGCTATCTGCATAGTGTATGTTGGCTTTGCTGAGCACAAATTAATTATGGTACGACTTGAAAACACAAAAATTTGCCAGTTACATATGACTTTATATAATATATATGTAATGATATTTTTAAATCAATTGATTAAATTAAATTATAATTATATTGCTTAATAATGTATTGGTGATTCTCTACCTAAATTGCATCCCTGTTCCTAAATTTTGGTGAAATCCTTTCTTTATTATAAATTATATTAACCTGTTGGCATCCGCCAAATTGCCAAACTCATAAATTTGTCATATTACATAAAGTCCTTAAGAACACTCCTGATGAGAAGATAGCATCACCTCATGACTTCAATTAATATCGCTGATTGGATGAGCACCATGGCGCACAAATATCTATAAATAGGGTTTCTCCTTGAGGTACAGGAGAAATGCTTGTGAGATGGATGCTAAAATGAACGTATGAGATTCTACATTTCATATATATATATCTTCAAATAGGAGTTGTTTCCTCCTCTGAGGATTGATTTTAGAATCTGCCCAATCAAGATTTAAAAATGTCTTTACTGCAGACATTTTGCAGCTAAAGGAAGAAAGAAGTCTATTTAATGATGTTTTAAAACAAATTCAAATATTTTATATTTATTTAGCAGCATATATAAGTAAAACATTGTGCACTAAATTTCGTGATGGTGCATCATATTACTGCTGGAATTAGTTTCACAAGTATGCCAGAGAAAACTGCCTGAATTTTGAAAGTATTACTAACAATAAATAAATTTAGAAGAAAGAAGTTACATACGAATAATATTAATATTATAAAGTTCATTACGTAAGGATTAAAAACTGAATGACAAAAATTGATGGTATTTTGGTGAATATATACAGTAAATGGTTAGCCTAGATGATTGATTATTTTTTTATTTATTTTACTGCAAAATGACAAATAAGGCATTTAAGAAAGAAGAAAAAGGTTTAAAAGATTTTGTTTTATGAGAATGGGGAGAATTTACTTCCATTCACAACATGCCCTGCACATACGAATCTCTGGATTTTCGAGGTTACTGGAAACCAAAGATGATGGAAACTCATTTTGTCTTTTTTTCTAAAGACAATCTGTTTGGCTCTGAGAAAACTGGCTCCACACCAGCTGTCCGAATGGCATTCATGTGAGACACGACTCGCCAAGAAACAGATTGCTTCCAATATTGGTGCAAAAATCATTTTTTTTTTTTTTTTTTGGAATTGCAGTATGAAATTCCCCGACTTTTCCAGATTTTGACTAAAATATTTAAATTCTCTGATTTTTCCCTGACAAGGAAATTGCATGAAAGTGACCTGACCAACTTCAGAATGAGGAATTAATTTTGAAGACCATCTGCACATGAGAATATTGTGATTGTAACCAAGTCTGAGTGGGAAAGTTTATCTTACCAACCACAAAATCTCTCAAATTTCTAATTCTTCCCAGAACAGAAAAAGGTATTGTGTGGATGGCATTTCCTCATTGAAAGAGGCTGCTTTAGCAGTTACCTTAGCTGTTTAAGGACTTAATAAAAGTAGTAAGTACCAGTAGTCCCCCAAGATGGTGGATCACAACTGTTGTGATGAAGCAAGGGGATTACACAACAGAAAAACAAGCAGATACTGCCAGAAATAAAATTAACATTAGGAAAAAAATAGAATTAATTTTAAATTACCTGCGAACTTGTATGTTTTGAGTGGTTCCGAAGGTTGCCGTAAAAGGAAAATGGCTTCGACAGTAGTTTGCACAAAAGGAATTATTTGCAATTTTATTTGCTACTCTGATGATAAAAGCATGGCCCACAGTTTTAAATAGATTGAATAATTACACATGAAATATAATTTAAGAAATCAAATTAATGACTGATATAGAAACATCTATTTCAAAATGGAATTATAGTTAAAAAATTAATCTACTGTTTGTTACAGGCAAATAGCATTTAAGAGATCAAAGAGCCACTGATTTATGAACACCTAAATATGACTTCAAAACTATAAAAACCTAAATATGGCTAAGTAAAAATATAAATCACATCTTCCCTCTCCCTACCAAAATAAATAAATAAATGAATATTTATAAATGCATAAATGTAATGCGAGATACATAAATAATAACTAGAAATAATGAAATTTCTAATAAAGCATCTTTGCAACAAAACAAAATTCTGTGTTTTTCAGCCACAGGCATACGGTAACCTTGCCACTCACTCACAATATTTAAGTTTATATTTTTAACTTCTTTTTGAAAATTATATCTGCTAAAATCATTAAAAGATCTAATTTCTCACAAAAAATAGAGAGGTTTAATAAGTTTTGCATAATAAAACATATCAATGCACTTCTATAATTGGGTTAACAATACACATATTACTTATTAAGAAGTAAAAATGGAATCTTACCGAGAAAAATAAGGGTGATACAAACTATCTTTCGCTGTAAGTCTGTGGTTTGGATTCAATGTAAGCAGCTTTGAAAGCAAATCTTGAGCATCATTAGAACAATTATGGAGAACATTCTTTAAAAGGCGTTTAGGCCTAGAAGAATTCAAATTAAAACATAAAAATGGAAACATGCACAGCTTCATATACGGAAATTTTACACATATATTACAATTAAAAAAAAGTTTATTTTGTAAAATGCAACTATAGTCAGTTATTTTAGCAAATGCCTGGGGAAAGCATGTTTTTTTTTTTTTTTTAAACAGACATATTAATACAGCATACAACTCCCTAAACATAATTACACAGAAAATAATTTTTAAAAATAGCAACATATTTCAGTCATTAATACCCCTCAACAGCAACATAAAATCTTTAACAAATGTTATATCTTTAAAGAAAGACTAAATTTCTACTAATATATATATCTTCATAAAAGTTACTCAGAACAAAATAACTTTGAACAAAATCCAATTTAAAAAAACTAAAAAAGGTTAAACATAATGAAAGTTAGGGAAAACAAACTAACTACAGGACTATTTTAGACAGTAAATTACTTATTATACTTACTTATACTCTGAAAGTGAATTTATATTACATTTAATGCAATAGAATATTAAAAGCAGTAACACATTTTTGCCTGCTTGCATTAAATATTTGACAAAAATTAAATGAAAAAAAAAATTAGTTAATTTTTTAATTTACTCTGTTTTTAATCATCACAGAATCAAAGGATTAAAGGAAATGACCATACTTGTTTGCAGCTCTCCCCAATACAAAAGCAGCATAACCACTACATAAACTGTCAATATCTGAAATTAAGCATAAATTACAATTATCAATTCCATTAACTAAAATAATGTCACATCATTTTATTAAAATTTGAAAATAAAATAAGTAGAAAATAACAATTAAATGTTTTGTTTTATATATCTTGAATGGAAGCAAAGTAAAAAATATGGTCAAAATGATAAAATATTCTTTAATATTCTTGTTTTTGATACTTATTTTTTAAATTAATTATGCAAGTTACACATAAATTTTTTTTTTAAAAAGATAACCCCTGAACATCGAATTTTATTAAAACATTATAATTTTACATATTTTATTACATAAATATGAACTAAAGAAAGGCACTAATGTGAATCTTAAGACATTGGTTTTCTCAAAAGAATAATCAAATTCATATACATATATAAAAATTTTTGATATTTCAAAAAAAAGTGTAACTCCCATAAAAAATTCATTAATCCAAAATATTAAATATAAAAATACCCACCATCCCTTAGCAACAAATACCGTCTTTGGTATGTAATACATATCACAGTTACTTACTGTATACAGAACATAATCTGTGATGGACGATAACCAACCCATATATTGTACTCCTAATATTCATTTTTAGAATGATTCCATAGAAGTCACAAAATTTCAATTTATATATTTCAAACTTCAAGTATGTCATACATAAGAAGAATACACTAAGAAACATTTTACAGTGTCTCTCAGAAATTCAGCATATGATGTAAATTCTCAAATAGAAAGTGATCAACATAATAGACAAATATCACATGATGTGTTGAAAAGCGAATTGCTTTCCTAAAAAAATTAACTGTGAAAGAAAGGTTAAATACAAAAGGGATTCACAGTCCAAGAGCTATAAATAGGTGCTTCTTTGCTAAACCAAAAGAAGCATGAGACAACTTGACCTAGGCTATTAAAAGCCTTTCATATGGCATTAATCCCTCAACCTTTGGAGATTATTCATGGGAGAACCACCACCACAGTCCTGGGCAGCAAATAAGAAAAAATGTCAATGTCAAATATCCTGGGAAACAAATAAGAACAATTTCAGAGTCATGAAAAGCAAGACAAAGGCAATCAAGCCTCAATTGGTTGTCTATAAAGAGAATGAACAGCACAAAGTCAGCATCTATCCTCAAGTGTGGACCAATGGAGACTAAAACCCCGAGGACAAACTTTGTGTCATCAAACATGCAGGGACACCACAGCCTGAGTCAGACTTAGCAGTACTAGTACATTCCCTGCCAAGCCTGAATGGACCACCAAAAGAGTCAGTGGTTCTAGTCCTGTAAAGATAATCTATTTACCCTAAGAGTTGCATTTATCAAAGTACAAATCTTAGTCAGAATGCCAAGAGTTGCTCTCCAGTTGACCTGTAGGGAGGGAGTGCCTATAGGGTTTCCCAACAGGGGGTGGGGAAGAATTTGATAGTTTCAGAGGGATGAGGTCAGGTTTTATTTACATCTTAAGTATTTTGTTTTAGCTTATGAAATAAAAAGCTACTTTTGCTCAAGTTTTGGTATTTATCAATTTTTCAATACTTTTTCTTGTTTAATTCATAAAACACATTAAAAAATAATCTAAATTTAAATAAATGTACATGCATTTTCTAAGTTTTGGAAAGGGGAGGATGATGATCTAGTAACAGTGAAAGGTAAGCACCGGACAAAAAAGGTTAAGAATCCCTGATCTATAGCATATAACTTGAAAAGAATCATAATGGTCCAATGTACTTCATGAACAAGATAAGATTTACTCTAGAACCAGGCTATAAATGCATAAGAATCTGGAGAGAATAAAGAACATAAAATCCAATTTTTTTGATAAAATCACTGAGCATTACATTTTTAGTCATAGTAGTGTATTACTATGACTAAAAATACTGACTGTAGTACTTTCAGTCATAGTAGTGTAAGGTTTCTTTAATTAGAATAACCAGCTATTTTATGTTTTGAATTTGTGCTTTATATTTCTCTTTCCATTTTCCCATCAGAATACAAATAAATTAGCATGTATTTAAAGGGAGGTTTTTGAGGCTGTTAAGTCACAGCATGTTTGCTTCAAGACCACATTGCTAGGTTTGCTACTTTAGATAAATGTTCCTGTCTTCAGCCTTGTATTATATTTCCATATAGTTGAATTCCCACCTGTGAAGTTCGAAGCCAACTTTGCATGTAATCGTTCTGTGTAGTCTTTGGCTAATAGTTGTTTAAATTTAGTTTTACATTTGATTTACCACCTTGAGTTTCTCGCCATAAATGCTGGCAGATTTATAAGCACCCTGACTGCCTTCTTTTCATCTTTTACTTTACATTTACGAATAAAAAGGTTCTTATACAATCTTCTAAAGCTTCTGCTCTTATTTTAGACTTAGTAATAAGTCGCTGACATCTACATAGAGTTAAACACTTTGTATATTAGAAAAGATAGTCAAATTCTACAGCAGTATCTGTTTAATTTGGAGAAGAGGATATTTCACACTGACTTGCAGGGGTACTATAATGGCAAAAAGGTACTGTGTGCATCCATCAACCCCTTCCTATTACTCTCCAAGAACTCCAAATGTCCTGCTTATTACAAGGCAGTTACTGCCCTCTGCTACATTCTGTCATATTATTAAAGGAATGAAATCTTAATATGAAGCTTGTGTCAAAGTAAGGATACATCATATTCTGCATAAAGTTAATGCATTTTCACAACATACTAAACTTTTTCTGAATGCATTAAGTTTTGACAGCTACTAATCTATTTAAATATATTTCCTTTTTATTTTCTTATTATATTCTAATAAAACAAAGAATTAACTAAGTTATTATAAATAACTCAGATAGCTATCTTCTCATTAAATTTGGAATCAATCAAACCTTATACTTTTATGTTAAATTTATTACATGTTTAAACTTTGGAAGAGAGTGGAGAGTATTAATGCTAAATATAATAATTTAAGATCTGCAATGAAGGAATTCTCACCTGCCTGAGAAGGATGAGGCAAAGCAGCCATTATTCTTTCAACCTGATTAAGAGTTGAAGTTCCTGGAAAAAGAGGCTTCCCACCAATAATTTCCCCCATTATGCAACCAACACTCCAAACATCAACACCTTTTGTATAACTGTGGAAGAAAATAATACTTTAAGACAAAAATAATAAATATATCAACGGTTTTTAAAAATTATTAGTTTCAAGCATTTTAAAGGCAATTTTAATAACAATAATAATTTAATGATTTTAAAAACATTAATAACATAATAATTTAAAAACATAATAATTTAATAATTTTAAAAACATTCAGAGTGAAATTATTGGACTGTTACACAATAATATAAAGTCTTATATTATAAAACAAGTTCAAAAAGCTAAATAATATTCCTTTTTTTTATTGCACTCCCAATATGAGAAAAGTTGAGCAAATGACATTTGTAGTAAGATATGTTTCCATTAATCAATCAGAAGCGAGATTTAAATGTAACGTTAATGAATATTTTCTGGGTTTTCTTCCTATTGAAAGATCTACTGGTAAAAAATTATCTCAAGTTTTATTAGAAGAGCTGGAGAAAAATGGATTAAAATTAGAAAATACGAGATGTCAATGTTACGGCAATGGTTCAAATATGAGATGCAATAAACTGGGAGTATAACCAAGAATTAAAACTTTAAATCCCAGAGCATTTTACGTACCTTGCAGCAGCCATTCATAAAACTTAGTAGTTCACGATATGGAAAAATCCTACTAGGAGGCAGCGGAATATTTTAATATAGTTCAAAAGCTATATAGATTTTTTGCATCTTCAACTTTTCTTCAGTGGGCCATATTAAGAAAACATTATAACTCTTATATTAAAATCAGTGAGTGATACTTGTTGGGAAAAGTTGTCTAGATTCCCTAAAACCTTTACACTTCAAAATAGAAAATATTCATGATGCTTTATTAGGTATTTATGAAAATGTAGAAATGGATATTATGATTCAAGATGAGTCTATTGGTTTATTGATCGTGATAAAGCAATTTAAGTTCTATGTTTGATCACCATTTAGTATAGAATTTTGTATCATAGTAATCAGATACATAAGCTAAACAAAATATTTGAATTATTATTAATTACATTAAGAATTAAAATTTTATCTTCTTTTATACTGAGAAAGGAAGACTCACTTTCTTGTGTGTTGTTTAACTTGGAACTGGAAAAGACCCTGCCAGAGTCTTGAACAAACCCAAGTGGAATTATTCAACTGCTAGCTTTTGCTGATGACACATATCATTGAAAGGTTTAAATGGACTGTTGTAGAGGCATTTTTCTCACTTGAATACGCAGCAGGGAAGATGGGTTTAACCATCAATGACAATGAGACAAAATTTATGATGGTAACAACAAACAAACAAAAAAACAAAACAAAAAAAAAAAAAAAAAAAAAAAAAAAAAAAAAAAAACATGGATATACCTCTTTTAAAGATCAACAATTTTACTTTTGAGACTGTTAAACAATTTAGATATCGGAGTATAATGATTTCAAGCTTCAATAATATTAAAATCAAAATTAGAACAGGATAGTTATGGCCAACAGATGTTTTTATACACTTAGAAACCAACTTAAATCCAAAATAAGTTGGTAAGACCTGTGGTCCTGTATGGAAGCAAATCCTCAACATTTAACAAGACAGAGGAAAACCTATTGCTGATATTTTAAAGAAAAATTCAAAGGAAGATTTTTGGACTGGTGAGGTAAAATAAATTGTGGAGGATATTACATAACCATGAAATCTATAGGAAAATATAATGAATCTGATATAGTCAAAATTGTAAAACCATCTCATATTAGATGGTTAAGCCATATTTATACAGGGTTCATACAGATTTCTGCATGTGGAAATTAAGTACTCTTAAGGACCATCAATAAAAAACTAAGACCTGTAAGAAAATAGAAACTGAATAAACTAAAGCAATTGTCTACATCCAAACTTTACTTTTGTAATTTGTAAGAATAAAATAAATCTGCAAGTAGGATGCATTATTATCAAACATAATCTAATATTTAACTTAGTTATAAAAGAAATTCAAGAATAAAACCAACTTCATAATTTTTTTTTCAGGTAATTAGCATTAAATTATGAAATTTCTTAAAACATTTCTATTTTACACTTATAACAGTCTCACATATTTTAAAGAAGATTAGTGACTTTTTATTTGAATTTTACTAACAGTTAGCTTTATATTGATTCTTTGAACTATGCTTCATTTTGTCACGCATTCACTTAGTCCATATATGCTGAATAAATATGAAATAATATAAGATCAAGGCCGGTACCAGAGCCAGTGCAGCAGAACTTTGTAGAATTTAATGTAGCACCAAGCAACAAAATTTAGTGATGGTTAAAAGTTTTAGAATTTAGGGCAGGCACTGAGGTGTGTATGGTGCACTAAAATATAAGATGAGCTTTTCTTTAAATTGTCGGTTTTCTTTTCTTTGCTTGCTTTAAAGCTTTTAAAGCTTCTGTCTAATAGAAAGATAAGCGTGTTAAGAAAAAGACATTTGGTATCAAAAGGAGAAAATTCAAATAATTTTGTTTTCATTGTTCTTCCAAAAATTCTCCTCAACGTAAGAAATTCATTAAAAAATTTCTACAAAACACATTATTTTACGTTTAAACACCATGAAGACATTTTTCATTTCGACACATTTTTCTGGAACTTGAGGTTTATAAATCTTGCTTTCAAATACTTCTAAGCCCTCTGAGGTGAAGTCTAAAATCTGAAAGTAAGAGCAAAATACCAGAAGATAAAAATAAATTAAACTGAAAGCTTTTAGATTTTATATTATGCCCAAAGGGGTGTTTTTTTTTAATGTTTTGTGTGTTACCTTTATTTACTAAATATAATATTCTTTGCACTTAAACCACAAAATTCAATTCAATAGCAATATAACAAAAAACTTTAAAAAGAGCATATCTTTAGAACTGCCAATACACAGTCTTGAAGCACTAGAGACAATCTAACATAAGAATATTATCGTTTTATAAAGAATGAGGAAAAACTAACCTATCCATATATTAGAAATCAAAAGACCTGTTTATAATAATAACATTTTACATTTGTTAGATGAAATAATATTACATTAACAGAGATGTAAAATACCTAGTCAGAGAAAAGTAAGTTTTAGGAATAAGGATTTTTAAAATAATATGTTTGAGAATCAGCTGAAGGGAGGCTTTTTTTGCATTAATTTTTTTTAATATGAAAAATGATAAAGTATTAAGTTCAAAGTGCATTTTAATTTCTGTTGAATAACTTTTAATCTGTATTGCTTTTTTTCAAGAGGTTTTCTTTTAGCAGTAACTACAATTGTAATTTTTGCATTCTTTGTTATCAGAATTTATTGAAGTTTTCCTTTCAATTATATGAGACACATCAATCAATAAATTAATAAATCAACTAATAAATTAGAGCTTGCAATTATGCAAGCTCTAATTTATTGGTTGATGTGTCTAATTTATCGGTTGTTGTATCAATTACTGCATGTTAATTTACTACAGGCAATTATTTATAGTATTAAATCATTAACTAAACAAATTTCATTTTAAAAATAACCAAGAAAGCGCAAGATATGAAATATTAAATTTACATAACAATAAGTTTATATAACTGAAACAAATTTCAATAAACATGAAAATTTCATACATCAGATAGATGCACAGGTACAGTACCAAGGAAGAAAAAATACAGGTACATTTTTATGAAAGTGCATTAAATGAAAGTCATTTTGAAAAAAGGGTAGCACCTCTTTTATTCCTCTTGTTTATCCTTTAAAACCATTACTGATTATTTGCTTTTGAAATTTGCTAAAAATTATTTAATACTTCAGTTCAAATGAAATATAAATTTGTAAAACAAAAATTTACATGGTTTCTATATTTCTGAATGATTTTTAAAGTGTTAGTAAATTTTTCATTATACAGTACAAAGTCTGTAATTCGGACGTCCATAATCCAGAATGATCTATAATCCGGACTTCAAAGTTACAAACTTTATGCCCATGCACAAACGCATGCACGTTTAATGTATAACGGACGGTATAAGCTAGGCTAAAATTATCTAAGGCATTTCAGTTAATGTTGCAGATTGCACTGTTCCTTAATCTTCTAATTGGATTTTCCTTAATCTTCTAATTGGATAATTCCTTAATCTTCTAATAATTTGCAGATTGTTAGAACAATCTTATAAAAATTAAGCTTGAACTTTCGATTATGTCAAAAAGAGTTTCCAATTCTGGAGCTGCCAAAGGATCTACAAAGCAAAAGCATGTTTCGATGCCCATTAAACAAAAAGTGGAATTGTTGCAAAAAATGGATAAAGGTCCATCTCAAAATTATGCAAGAAGTATAGCATTGGAAAGACCACTATATGTGACACAAGAAAAAGGAACTTTTTGAATATTTTGTGGAAGCACCTTAAACAACTTACATTGAAAGAAATGTTTAATAAAGTAAACAAATAAATATTAAGCTTTTTTTTTTTTTTTTTTTTTTTGTAAATTTTGATACCCTTTAGATCATAATTGTTCTTTATTTCATATTTTTAATTGTATAATTTCTACATGCCATCTTACCAGATTTAAATTGATGATCTATAATACAGAAAAACCCCTAATCCAGAATTGCCGAAGTCCCGACGAGTCCGGATTACGGAATTTGTACTGTAATATCTACTTTTATATAAAACCCACGTAGTGAAATCTTTTAGCAAAGTAATAAACTGCATTAATTTATGAACAAGTTTTCTTGTTTTAGCTCATTTAGTAAATTATGGAAAAAAGAGCGGATGGTCTTTTTGAATACTTTAAAAATATAACTGCATTTAATACCTATTCTATTTTATCCTTGCATAATTAAATGCCCAGATTTATCAAAATGACATGCGTTTAAAACAATGCTAATCATAATGTACATATATTTACAGAAAAAATATGGTACCAAAAATATGTATGTATAAGTATACAGTCAAAAGTCGTTAATCCGGACTCGTCGGGACTTCGGCGATTCCGGATTATCGATTTTTCCGGATTACAGATCATCAGTTTAAATCTGGTAAAATGGCATGCAGAAATTATAAAAGTAAAAATATGAAACCGTAATTTACGAAATGAAGAACAATTGTGATGTAAAGGGTATCAAAATTTACAAAAAAAAGCTTAATATTTATTTGTTTACTTTATTAAACATTTCTTTCAATGTAAGTTGTATCAGTTGCTTCGTTTTTTATGTGATAATACATTCTCTTTAATTCTATAAACAGACATAATTTCTTGTTCAGTTACAAAGTTCCCTGTTCAAGTCCTATAATTGCTGTGT
The DNA here is from genome assembly GCF_044657685.1 of Stegodyphus dumicola. NCBI lineage: Eukaryota > Metazoa > Arthropoda > Arachnida > Araneae > Eresidae > Stegodyphus > Stegodyphus dumicola. Next base: position 61,413,226 of record NC_140772.1, on the reverse strand, counting down.
CCGACTAATTTGTCAATCGAAATTTTTTTGTTTTCAATAACCTATGTCACTTTCTTCGCTATCGGAAGCGAATTATAATGACGAGGCATTTGATTTAAATCATATCAAAGACAGAGTACATCGAGATGAAATGCTACATTGAGTAAGCAATTATAAGCCAAATAAAATAAAAACATCTGCCCTTAAGATAAGGATAGTGCTGACAAATCAACTTCCAATTCATTGCACGCCTGGCCGGTGTTAAAGATAAACAAAGTTTAGATAAACAAACGTTTAAGTTTAGATAAACAAAGAATATGCCTTTATCCATTTTTTGTTTAATGGACTCCGAAAGATACTTTCGCTTCGTATATCCTTTACATATTAGTAAATATATATCGGAAATTCTATTTGACATAATCGAAAGTTCAAGCTTACTTTTATAAAATTGCTCTAACAGTCTGCAAAAAATAATAATCCGGATCCAACTCGAAGATTAAGAAACAACGCAATCTGCAACATTAACTGAAATAGATAATTAGATAATTTTAGCTTAGCTTATCCCGTCCGTTATACATTAAATGCGCATTCGTAAACGTATTTTGCGCACGTGCACACGCAAATTCGCAGCGGTAAAGGTCTTACGCGCATGCGTCAACGCGACGCATGCGCAGAAAGTTTGTAGCTTTGAGGTCCGGATTATAGATCATTTCGGATTATGGGTGTCCGAATTAACGACTTTTGACTGTATATACAGTGTGAAAATATACATAGGTTTTATGGAAAATGCTCCTATAAATGCAATAAAAAAGTAGTTGGATATTTACGTAAATTTTAACAGAACATTCATGTTATGCATCATAAAGAATAGAGCAGATTTGCTTAAATTTTACCAAAATTATGCATATACGCAAAGGAAAAAATAAGGTAGATTTATATAAATTAATTTATGCACATAAAAGAATTAAGTAAATTTTTATTAAAAATATACACTTATGTGAAGTAAAAATTTGGATAAACTTGCATAAATACAATAAATATATGTAAGGCTTTATCAATAATATGTGTAAATACTTGAAATATATGAAAATTATACATACAATTATGAATAAAGCTCAACTAATCTCATGAATATACCTTAATTTTACATATATTTTGTGCTTATTGAAGCATAAAAATATACATGAATATTTACTATTTTTTTTCTGGACACTATGATATTTTCACGTTTAGGTTTTATATATTTTACACAAAAGGTAATTCATAAATCGCATGTATTTTTTGCCTGCAATTTACAAATTCATGCTGTTTGAGTAAGTATTATCCTGTTGACTGTAAAACTGTTACCAGGCAGCATGATTTAGCTCCATATATGGATTAATGTGATGTAACACACTTATGACATCTGTGCTTTTGTTTGATATAACCCAATTAATTCTGGATAAGCTACCTTTTGTTTTCATGAACAAGGATCTAAATGAACTGTTATTGTTGTATTTTTTCCCTTGCATTTTTTGGGGAAAAAAAGGATTAAAATTTTGGACGTGCTTTTTACAGAACAGCAAGCAGTGGATTATTCTCAAAACTATAGGATCCTAAAAAGTGTATGCGAACAGACATGACACAGTCAGTTGAATAAGGCTGACAAAACAATATTACAGTGGAACAATTACTTATAGGAAGTTTATATTCATAGCATTCTAAATACAACTTCCAGTAAAACCAGATAGCCTAACGAAATAGTAGAAATGAAAGAAAGTCATTTTGTTAAGTGCAGAATTGAAGCAGGTTAAATACTGATTGTTTATTAAACAAAAAGGCATTAGTTCCTTCAAAATTTCATAGTAAATAATGGCTCAACTTTAGTGAACTTTCTGCCAATTCTCATGGTTCGATGATATCCAGTTTCCACAGTAGATTAAGGACCTAATTTTTTCTATCCAGGTGACTAAAGCCGTCTAATCTAAACATGTCGAAAAAGGGAAATACTTTTCAAGATTTCTGACAAATACCAACAGTTTTCAAACATTCAAAACTATTGGTATTTCATTTTTTACAATATTAACCACAGTAGCATGACTGCCTTTATTCAGTCACGAGATTTTTTATCACTTGGTACACATTAACTTATAATTTAAAATATTTTGCTTTCTTACTTTCTTTAATGATGTAAATATCATAGTAGTGATTGGAAGTTTATGAAACAGAGACTAAAATAAGCGATTATACAAATTTAGCTGGTAAATTTTGTTAAAATACAGGTCTTTATGAACAGATACAAAAGCCATGCCACTTAGGGGATTAAGCTTCTTAAGAAGCAAAAAATTTGAGTTAATTTCATACTTTAAAAATAAATAAAATGAGATGAACTGGCAATGTACTGCTCATAATCTCTTCAAATGACATTCAAATGGCATAATTATTACATCACCTGGATCAACCTCATTCAATTGTAAAAATCTGCAAAATGGCACTTGCATGCTCAGCAAAAATTTGATGGTCAGTTAATTGTTTGCCCTCTTAGGTTTCTATTGCCCTTTTCTTTAAGGTTACTCAAGTTAAACAAGAACTTAAAGGAAGAAATCAATTTGTCTATATTCCTAGCATCAAATATAATCAAATTTATCTTTCTTCAGAGGCTCTAACAGTTGAAAATCTATCCATGACTGGTTAGTGCAATAGCAAAAATGCCATCATTAAAACAACTGCTATAAAAGACTAAAAAGGAAGATTGAGATTTCACTAAACATCACAGTGCTAATCACGAATTTGAACTTAAAATAGGATTGAAGCAATAAAAGCAGTTTTTAAAAATGTCTTTAAATTGATCTGTGGCATCATTATTAGTAATACTGAAATTACGAAGTCATCTACTAAGATACAAGTTGAAAATGACCACGAAAAACACAAAAATGGGACTTTTTATACAATGAATCTGGTTCCAGGCATACATTATGGACTGCTCCCAAAAGAAAATAAATGAACAATGGAACACAGAATATATAGTAATAACTAATGAAATTACATTAATTTAAGCTAATTACTAGAAAAAGGTCAAACAAAACAGTATCTTATACTATACAAGGCAAGAAATGGGTTATAGTTCCATGGCCAGAAATATCGTATTTCTATCCTTAGCCAAAGCACAGCACTCTGAAATATTTTTAAATATTCAAACAATATTCACCTTCTTTAATACATTTAGAGCAAGCTCCGTTCAATTTTAAAATGGACTGTCCATGCAGTAACTGTTTTCATCTTATGATTTGCTTGTGGAATTCGGGTGCATGGACTCTGACTTGCTAAGCAATAATAGTGAACACCATCAAGAAAATAGAGATATCTAATACTCTTGAGTGTTATGAAGCTCATTGCTTGTGGGAGGATAGGTAGAACAGTGACAATGGTGATGACCAGCAAGCTTTAGCAGCGTTTAAATTAGCAGTGGGAAATAATAAGTGAGGGCAAGATTCAAGAAACAGAGAAGTAGAAATGAAGATATCTTATTAATTAGTGTAATGTTAATATTACTGTGTATTCTTGTTAAAATACAGGTTTTTTTTAAATAAATAATATTGTGATAGTTACCTGTAGTTTATTCATGAATCTTTTTCATTTATTTTGTTATTACTGTTACCATGTCCATTGGAAATTAAACTTTATTGTATGAAAATCGAGACTGGAAAACTCTCAATTTTCATACAATAAAATTAGTTAAAAAAAGGGAGGGAAATACATAAGTAAATATAGTATTTGCAGTTCTAGAACAAATTTATCACTCACTGGAGTGGCAACTGAAAGTTTCTGTTTGATTGCTCAGTGATATACAAGTCTTCATCAGCACGTAATCTGAGAGACTTCTATAAAAGACAGTATCATTAAACATTACATTTACCCATACTTATTTTTTAAACTTAAGCCCAGGACTACAACTATTTCCATATATATATAAATATTATATTGATGCAAGCGGTGATTATCTCAAAATATATGCTGAAATCCCTTAAATAATGCTTTAGTTATTAATAAAAAACATGTGAATGGTTTTGATCCAGATGATGTGGAATTTTTACTTTAAGTGATTAAGTGAAAAAATTAGCATACTGTTTAGAGCCAAGGAGGATTTCTGGAGCTCTATACCATCGGGTAGCAACATATTCTGTTAAAGTAGGGTCAGAGGCATATTCACCACTCTGTTCTAGAGAACGTGCTAAACCAAAGTCAGCCAGCTTCAGTTCACACCTATTATTCATGAGTATATTAGACGGCTGAAAAAAATGAAAACAAAAATGGAATAATTTTCTGCATTACTCATCTTTAAATAGTATCTATATCTATTAATTTTAGAGAAAGAATTTTTCAAAAGGAAAATTTATAATCTTCCAAGAATTTTTGTGCATTATGCCACTGAAAATTGATCAGTAAATGTATAAAGAAAGAAATTTAGAACCAATTTTTCACAGAGACTGAAAATTGAAATTTAAATGAATTTCATAAAATCCTATAAATACAGAATAAGAATATTTTAAAATAAAAATTTTAAAATAAACCATCACAAGAAAAACCAAAAAAAAGAATATAAAAGAACAAGAAAGAAGAGGTATCCAATTAACTTCAATATAACATCGTCAGGAGGAGGTTTGTCAAATTTCAAAGATTGTTTTCAAAGTATAATTTTAATGCTTTCTACATATTAAGGGTAAGTTTTCATTTTTATTAACATTTCTTTTTAGAATAGAAAAAGTTTTTTTTTTTTAATTAGAAGATATTTTTAATGATTTTACTTTGTATGTTTGCCATATTTCTTTGCTTTGAGGAGGACAAGAATTTTTGAGTGAACCATTAAGATTAAAAAATATATTGAAATGGTTCATATGTTAATTCTGAATACAGAAAAGCAAGGATTTTGTTTTGGAAGGAGAACTGTAATTAAGTTTGACATAACTCTTCCTGACAATCTTATGTCGAGTTAATTGGATACCTCTTCTTTCTTGTTCTTTTAAACTCTTTTTTTGGTTTTTTTCATGATGGCTTACTTTAATCATATTAAAATATTCTTATTCTACATTTATGAAGTCCATCTGAATCTCAATTTTTAGTCTTTGTGAAAAATTGGTTCTAAATTTCCTTCTTTATACATAAACTCTTTTGTAAAAAAAATCGAAGCCCCAAGAAGGACTTTTACAATCCTAGTATGCAAAAACATCTTGATCAAACATGCAAATTATCAAAGTTTCAAGGCAAATGAACGGGAATTGCGATCACAGCATGTATTTCTAGTGCGCAGTTCACAAAGTATGAAACCAGTAACAGAGGGGGAAATTTATCTTTTTTTTTTTTTTTCTTTTTTCTTTTTTTTTTTTTTTTTTTTTGTTGCTGCCATTGTAATTTTGTAAAGAAGCAACTAAAGATGCCATTATGACGATATCAAAGACCTTACAGACAACTAAACAACTTCAAACGTGGTCGCATTGCAGGGTTGCATAAAACTGGGTGGTCATAGCCGTCACATGCAGTGTACAGACACTGCTGTGCAAAGATGTTGGCAGCAGTGGTTGCTACAAGGAAATTGCTTATGAAATGAAGGCTCTGGAAGGCCAAGGAGCACAAATGCAAGGCAAGATAGGATGACTGTTCACCAGGCCCGAAACCCAAACGGTATCGTTGTCGACTATTCAACGCACTACAGCCACGTCTATACCTCTCGTGGTACTGTCCACCATCTCACGGCGCTTGTCTGAGGCGGGGTTACACTCACAGAGGCATTTAAAACGTTTGCCTTTGACCCCACAACATTGGTGGAGTCGTCTGGAGTGGTGTCGCAGCCGATCATCCTACTATTAGACTAACATTGTATGGTGTTCAGCGATGAATCTCGCTTCACTCCTGAAGCAGATGACTACAGTATTCGTGTCTGGAAAGGACGGGACCAGCGGTCCCAATCAGCCTTTGTTTTACAAAGGCATATAGCTATAACCTCTGGTGTGATGATGTGGTGTGTTATGTCTTATGACAGCAGGTCATCTTTATTCATTCTCCATACATCTTTAACAGCTCAACGATATGTTCATACCATTCTGCGGTCGGTTGCATTACCCTTCATGGCACGTCATCTTGGACCATTTTCCAACAAGCTGATGCCAGGCCACATACCACTTGCATAACTCTGGACTGTCTCCATGCAGGTGATACTCTTCCTTGGCCAGCAAGGTCAGCAGACCTTTCACAAATCAAGCATGTCTGGGACACAGCAGGCCACCAAATTTGGGCACCACAAAATATCACAGATCTGGAGCGACAACTGATGAATGCCTCGCAGAATGTGTCGCAGGATGACATTAGGAACCTCTACCACTCCTTGCCTCGACGAATTCAAGCATGCAGTGCCACCAAGGGTGGTTCGACCAACTTCTAATTTCAGCACTCAATGGGTGATTGTGAGCCGTGAACAGGTACTATGACCTTGATTTTTTAATCATTTTATTATCTGTGTATGAGCTATACAGATATTCAATTTCTTCAAAAACAACCACTTCCTTTATGGTGCTTGAATTTTTTTTTTTTTTTTTTTTTCAAAAAAGTGTATATGTAAGATAAAATATAAAAGAAAATTTCTAACAAATTACGAACTTGATTGGCAATAATGCTTTTAGTTTGGCTATATCTCAGTCCTGGAATTTGCACTGCATCACTTATGTCATTAATTTCATTTCACCATCAAAAACTCACACAGAGGATTTCAACACCATACATACCTCAGTTGCTAATATGTAATCACTTTGCCCCCTTCCCTTGCATAACAATCATCTGTTCATTGCTTTGTAACTTTCAGCTATGATTTAAAAATGTATTATGTCTTATATAAAATTGTGGGGCACAGTGTTGTATCAATAAGAAAGATATGAGCTAAAAAATTATTCACCAAGAAATTAAATGATGCTACAGCTAAATTTATCAAGCTATATGTGCTTTCCAAAGTTTCAGTCATTCATATATATATATATATACTCGAAAGATGCCCCAGGGAAAAATGCGATAATCTTATAACAGAAGGAAATGAAACCAAATTTTTACATAACATGCCTTTATGTCTGAAAAATGAAAATGCATTAGAATAGGTACTGTAAGTGACCTCTTCCCACCTGTATACACAGTTCAACACAGTGTTGCATTTTCATGTATGTTGCTCCCAGATTACATGTGGTAGCGTGATGAAGCGTCATCCCACTTGTCAGGATATCGGAATTCAGGAAACACACGTTTATAGAATAGTGACAATCTGCATACAGTCATCGAGGAACCCTTTCATTCACAGAAGATGAGTATGCTTTGTGCATTACCACAGCTACACATCATCGGGCCAATTTTTTTACATTATTGTCATCACTGAAGTGTGCATTTTTTCATGAATTTGCGAACCAGTTGGATGATGAGGAGCTGACACTTGACTTACCAGCAAGATGGGGCAACATGCCGCACGCACATCTGTAGCAAATACGAACACAGTGGAATCACTTTTCCAGACTTGATCTCCCTCAAGTTTTTTCTATGAGGTCGTCTTAAAGGTAATACGCACAAGTACAAACCACGCACATTGACAATTTGCATCACAGTGTCCATCATAAAATCCAAAGAGTGATGCCCTACTGTGGTAGCAACATATGCAAACATGCAGTGCCATGTTTAACTGTGTGTACAGCAAGGGGAAGATCACTTCCAGCACCTATTCTAACATACTTTCATTTTTCAAACATAAAGGTATGTCGTGTAAAAACTTGGTTTCGTTTCCTTTTATTATAAGATTTTTATCACACTTTTATTAAGGCCTTTTTCGAGTGAGACACCCTGTATAATATAAATTATGTAGATAAATTTTTACTGTGCTCAGAGATTAATAGAGTTGTGTAGATTCATAAAAGGACATTCACAAGCAGATGTGACTAAAACAACACATTAATTTATTCTTCTGCATTCTTGATACATATCATCATCATTTTGAATATGATAAGCACCCCACAATTTTTCATACTGTATCACATTTTTTAGACAATGGACGACACACTATACAAAATGATGCAGTAGTATATATTAACACAGAGAGAAATGCATAAAGTAACTGCATTTCAACAAAAAGGTATTTATTGAGTTGATTTCTTTGTTTAAATTTTGAAAGGCGAATGGACAAGAAGTATCTGATTGCTACTCCTATATAATGATGCAATGTAGATTAATTTTAAGATGATGCAGGAAGGAAGAGAACACAGTGAAATTAAAATTAGAAGGACTATTGCTAAATTAAAAGTAATTTTCTTTCTTATTTTATAGCTCTCATATAAAAATATGTAACTCAAAATTATTAATTTTAATTTGCCAATAGTCCTTTTTATTTATCATTTTAATTTGACTAAATAAAGTTCTGTTCTAAAAATAGTAACTGCTTTAATAACTTTTTGTACTGCATCTTTCCATTTCATGTGTGTTCATGTAATCCTTTTGCACTGAGAGAGCTCATATCCAATCACAGCTCAAAATTTAAACAAACGAATACCATAATTTAAAACAAAGCTCAAAATTTAAACAAAGGAATCTATAAATACCACTATTATTGTTTGCACAGCCCTTTTCCCCCACTTTGCTAGCTGCAATGTGTGCTTCCTTCTCTCCTTTATCCAGTGTTTCAAGATATGCAAGATACACAAAATTGTGAGGTGCATTTCACACCCAAAATGATGTCTGATTGAGAATATGTAAAGAAGAATTAAACATTGAGAAATAAGTTGTGTTTTGTTTTGCTAGTTTTTTTTTTTTTTTTTTTTTTTTTTTTTTTTTTTTTTTTTTTGTTTTGCATATATTATCTACACAGCTATATCATTCTATCTATACCCCATAAAGAATCATCAAGTATCTGAATCATCAGTGCATATATATGCACTGATGAGTTAAAACATTTGACCATTCTCACGTTTTTCAATGAACTCCTCTGGATGATGTAGAGGGCAAATGATTAAGTGGGAATGATATTTAACTGTTGCTGGAGAAGGTAAGGAATCCTTCTTACACTTACTTTTGCAAGTGATGGGAAAGGCTTCTGATCTAAGCAAATTTGATAGAGGGCAGATAGTAATTGCCCCAAGACTCAGAACGAGCACCTTCAAAACTGCATGACTGGTAGGTTGTGCAACAATCTGCCATTCTTAGTATTTATACAAAGTGGATAAATGCCGGTAAAACCAGCAGTATACGCCAAGGTGTTGGACGTCCACGCAACATCAAAGAAAAAAGGATGTCAGAGATTATCCTGCTTAGTACAGCAAAATTGGCAACAAACAGTAGCTCAGCTACATGACAGCCCAATATAAGGCAGGTCCAAGTGTGTTTTGGAACACACAGTTCAGATTTGTCAGGGTATGCCATCTTCCAGGTGAACAGCTGCTCTCTTCTGTACAGCAGGTCATACACTGGCTGGTGATTGCATTATCGTGCTTTGAGGGATGTTCTCATGGGTAGCTTCAAGACCCGTACTTGTGATAGAACAAGCCATGAAAACTGCAGACTATTTGAACATAACTGCGGATCAGCTGCACCCTTACATGGTGTCGGTCTTTCCAACTGGAAATGGAATCTTCCAGCTGGAAAACGTCCCATGTCACAAGGCTCATATTGGCTTGGAGTGGTTTGAGGAGCATAAGGATGAATTCCATTTAATGTCCTGTCCACCTAATTCGCTGGAGCTTCAACCGATAGAGCACATTTGGGATGTCACAGAGTGGCAGTTCAAAGCTCAAACACCACCATGTGGGAATATTTCAATTTTATGTGTTCCCTGCTAAGACATTTGGAACAACCTGTCTCCAGTCATCTATCAAGAACTTGTGGCATCCATACCAAGGGTATTTGCAGCTGTTTTGCAGGCCAAAGGTGGTGCAACACATTACTGAGTAAGTCGGCATAGTGTTTTGGCTCTTCAGTCTATATAAATACTCACTAGAACTTTTTTTAAAAATTGAAACAACAATCACCAAAGGTTACAGTGAGTATTTCAATGATATGCAATATTTCACATGACTATTTCAATAGCTGAACGTTTTCAAAGAGAAAAATAATTAGACTTTTGCCTCATCCACCTTATTCACTTGATTTTGCTCCATGTGACTTTTTCCCTCAAATTAAAAATTAGTTTTATTAATAAAATCTTCCACCTTAGAGAAATGGTGATTTATATGGGAAAAAATAAAGAAAAAAATATAAAAAGGGAAGGTGAGAGGAAAGAGTACTTACATATTATCTCATCGACTGGCCAAGTAGTGCAATTTAGAGCTAATTATGGATGAACAGGTACTTTAGAATTCAGCAGTAGCAATTGGTGACCCCTGCTAAGCTCCCCTCTGTTGCTGAAATCTCTGCCAACAATTGATGGGATAATATGTAAGTACCAAGGAATGTTTCAAATTGTGGTTTTCTGAAGCTAAGAACTTACACAGGTTTCAGTAAATGTGGCTGAAATAATTTTATTCAGGTTTTGTATTTAATAATATTTTCAACATCCCTAACATTATTTATAAAAGCATCAAATTAATTGACTTGGATTGTAGAGGTGAAAAAGAGATTTTGATTTTTTTAAAAAAAATATTATATTTGAAACATTTAGTTCCTTCAAGAAATGGAAGCAAATAAAAAGAACTTACTTTAATATCTCTATGAATAACATTTGCAGAATGTATATATGCAATAGCTGAAAGCAACTGATAAATGATAAAACCATGTTTCCATTCCTCTTTCAGTGTTCCCTTTTTTATCATCTGATGAAGATCAGTTTCTAAGGGAGGGAGGAATAATAATCCTTTTACTCAAAAATTAAATACAGATTTCATTAAACTATAACTAAACCATTTAATAAAACTATAAACAAACTACAATTTTAAGTTAAGAAAATTTCCATATTTACCCATAAAATCAAATATTAAATAAATATCTTTATTGTTTTTGGCCTTCACAACTTTTAAAAGTGATATAATATTAGGATGATTCTGGAATTCTTGCAAATACCATATTTCCCGGAATGTACGCTGAAATCAAGCATTTATAATATCAAATAAGACATTCAAATACAAAATAAATATGAGTATTTGTTTTAAATTTAGAATTACAGCAAAGAAAAAAATTAATATATACCTGAGCATCTGTCCTATTTCTAAATGCATCATAGATTTTCTTCACAGCAACAGTCTTCCTGTTGACTTTATCAACTGCTTTCCATACTATCCCATATGCCTTAAAAGTAAAAAAATTAAATACATCAAAAATGTTAATATTTAAAGTTTAGAACATATATTTGAAAATTTTCAATTAATTTAAATCAAGCATTATTAAAAATTAAAATACTGTGCACTTAAAAATGTGTAATTGAAAATTAAATAGAACTTAAAACTTAAACAAGATTTATTTACAAGATACAGCAGTTTTGAAATAGTAAACAAAAAAGTAAAAATACCTAACAAAAAATTATAATAAATAAACATTCTGAAGTAGTAGAAATAAGAAGATACAGAAGAACTGCCATATTTTTTTGCACCAGCACCTAGGTGGTAGGATAACAATATATCAAAGAAATCCCCAGCCTCATTGAAAGGAAAAAGTTAAATTGTACTATTACATGATAGTTTTCAAAATAACATGCAATAAGTATAAAAAGTAATTCAATAATTATAAATTACAAAACATTCTTTTACTTTTAAAACTTAATTTAACAAACTATTTCCTAAAATATTTATTTAAATAACATATCAAAAAAACAAATGTTAAAAGCATTTTTAACTATTAATATCAATACAAATATGAGAAAAAATATAATTTAAATAGCATTTGCCTCTTAAATATTAAATTTAAGTTTATATGTACATGCAAATGAATAAGGAGAGAACAATTTAAAAGCTTATAGAATTATAATACAGGTATTAAAAAAAAAAAAAAAAAAAAAAAAAAACTCTAAATATAGCACAATTTTTAGGAAGCTGGTTATGATAAGCACATTTATTATCAGAAATAAAATGGACAAATTTTTAATAATCTATGAGAAAAAGTAAGATATAATTTATTATAATTTAAGCATGTTTTGTGTGAATCAATGATTCACTAAACAAATATTAAAATATCATACATTAATTATTACAATAAATATTATCAATTCTAAAATGTACAAATTTATTGAATTTCATATCACCTCAGAAGACTTTGTTTACACACACATAACAGATGATTTAAGATTAATCGATGCATTAAATTATACGACAAACATAATTAAAAGCCAGCCGACAATGCATCAGAAGAGTTAAGAACATAGAATGCAATTAAATTTAAACTGCTAATCAAAATTATACTTACACCTTTTCCGAGACGCTTAGAAACATCGTACATTTCGGCTACATACAGGTCAACGTCCCCCATACCGCCATCAGTTTCTGAGCAAAACTACATTACACTCAAAACAACACAAAAATTCACTCGGACTAAAAGCGATGGTGGCGACCTCTACCCACGGAAACCTGTAAAAGAAAAGATTAAAAAAAATGTTCTTTCAAAAATCCTGTATGAGGGTTTACGACCCGAGGTTTCTTGGAATGGCTGACTTAGTTAAAAAAAATAAAAACAAAGCTTTTTTCAAAAACCATATGATAACTCAAACTAGTTGTCTATAGGCTGCATGCGGCCCCCGAAGCAATTTTATGCTTCAGAAAAGACGTTTCAATTATGAATTGACGAACGTTTCATTTATGAAAGACGTTAAGTAAGCTCTTCCAAGCTCACTGGCAAAATTGCCGGAACATTCATAATGTTCTAATACGTAACCTAGCAAAGTCACTCCTGACAACGTCATATCAATGAGGAATATGCGTAATGCATTAATTGCAAATATAACGTCAAATAATGTTAAGTGTGATACCATTTTTTGCCCATTAACTGATAGATAATATGCTCGTCGTATCGCATAATATATATATATTACCAAATTATAGATCGTATCGAATAATAATTTACAATGTCATAAAAAAGTAAAATGTAATGTATAGCATAAATCATACGTGTACTGCAGAAATTTAGCTATAGCTGCCTTCTGAACACTTGTAGTGTATAAATGTTTACGCCCCAGCAGGTTAATCCTCACAAGCACATTCACACAATTGCCGGAGCAATTATAATGTTCCAATGCGCAGCTTTATGTAAAGTCATTCACAATGTAAACACAGATAGAACTTCTGTACAGTTTTATTTGTTAATGTATTACCCAGTAATGCCAAGTACAAAGTATAGTATACATGTAAATGTATAGCTCTCGTGAGGCTCCTCTCTAGCCAACTTTAGATAAGGGTGGACGTGGTGCTGTAATGATTAATCTTTACGGCAAAGGAACAGTGCCCAAGTCCACCGTCACTTATCACTTATCACTTATCAATTATGAATTAATTGATTCAAGTAATCAATTACGATTCAATTCAATTATGAATTGGTTTCAATTATGAATTGATTCAATTATGAATTCCAGAAAGACGTTTCAATTATGAATTGGTTGCAAAAACAACGTTACAAAGATGCAAAAATTTTAATTATTTGAAGTCCAAGTTTACATTATTTTCATTAATATTAAAAATTAATGTGAAAAATGCATCAAGAAAATCTGGAAGTAGAGCTAACTACTAATTTAAAATGTAATATAAATCTTCTTCAAAGATTTGGAGATACAGATTTTCGCAACTTTTACTCGTACTTATCAAAAAGTAAATCAGTTATGACTTTTTTCACTAAGAATAAATCTCTTTGTTCGTGAATCCATTCATGTGTGAACAGCTTTTCTTCACTGTTGAAAATTAATAAGGACAAAATCTGATTGACTGATGAGCATCTACAATTTACGATGAAGATAATTGCCAGTAATTATTCTTCTAAGCCACAAGCTTTATCAAAATCAAAACGCCATCGAGAGTCAAGGTGTAATAGAAGTTAATAATTATTTACATTCAAACACGTGTATTTTTATTTATGCGTCGAAGAAAAATTTAATAAATAATTGAAACAGTCTAAGTTGTTATTATTTATTTTCCGATTTTTGTCTTGCTCGGAAAATTTTCGCTGAAAAGTTACGAAAGTTTTTGTAACTTCTTTCAGGTTAAATTAAAGTAAGTTATTTTATGATTAATTAAACATGTTAGAACTGTTTTAAATAAACGTCAGTCGAAAAATTTCATATTAAACTGTCAAGTTATTTGAATTACAAAGTGTAATAAAAAAAAGGAATGTCTTGCAGCTACCAAATATTAGATTTCAGATAAATAAATATAAGCTCTTGAATTTTTCTCTTTATGATATTATTATGATTGTTTACGTATATTCTGAAAAATACTTAGTAGTCGAAATTTAAAATTTATTTAAAATATTTCTTTAATTTTGTTACAAAAGTTACTGGTTCGCCCATTGTTTTCAAATCTCACGTGCAGCCTACAGGCAGTTTGAGTTTTTGACACCACTGGCTTAGAAGATGCTAATATTTGAATTTCGTACTTTTCCTCGCGATATATTCATAAAAGACGATTTAGGATCTGCAAATTTCATGTGCACATACTTCATTTAAAGCGAATATTATAAACAAGCAAGTTTTAGAATTTAAAGCTATACATATTGGCTTGAGGCTAAAATTGCGAATCAGGGCTTAATTTATAAAATCAGAAGAATTGGAGCCTTGTGGAAAGCCATCCGGAGAGACAAATAAAAGCAAGTAAATAAAAAAGTAAAATAATTAAAAATTAAAAAATAAATTAGTAATTAAAGTAATAAAATAATTAGAAATTTAAATTTTGTAAAATGTAAAGAGAGAAATAATAATTTAATAAATTAAATTAATGATAAATTTTTAATAAATAAAATAAAATACTAGACTTCGTCTTATTTGTGGCTCCGGCTAAAATTGCACTTTCACTCAGCTAAGAAATAGATAAATCGCTCTTCGGCTGAATATAAACATTGAATACTCAATATAGTGCACAATTTTAATAGATGATAGATAGAAAGATCATTCTTTTTCCTGTACACCAATGAAAAAGAGTGACATAATTAAAGCATCACTAATGAAAATAGAGAGAATACTGGAAAAAGTTTTAACGTACGATGTGAAGGTACGAAAACAAAGAGAGAAGAGTCCTACTCTTTCTGTTCACGTTTCCCTACAGATATACACTGAAGTCAAAGAATCTCTAAGAGAAGAATCAAAGAATCCTTAGAGATTCTTTGAAGTGCCTCTGAATTAGGGCTAGACATGGTTACGCAAATTTTGTAGCGCTGCGCAGCATTTATGCTACGTGAGGGCGTTATGGTTACTCCACATATAGATAGTAATGTATTTGTTATTAATCAGTTGTTTCAGTTGTCAGTATGGGTAAAACTTCTGCTTTAAACACTTTCGATCATCTCACGGCAGATAGCAGGGCCTCGACACATGGACCATTCAATTTCCGAAATCGTCAGAGGGCTAGGATTTTCAAGGTCGACTGTGTTAAGAGTGCACTAAGAATGTACGGATAGTCGAGGAGGGGGAAACTAGCGATCGAGCAAATTGCAAAGCATAATTAGTCTTGAACAAGTGTGGTGTGAGATGGTTCAGTCGTATTGTATACAGGCAGCAAAACCAAATATAAGCTCAAATTCCCACCCACTTGAATCAGGGCGTCAGTCGTAAATGGATCGGGCAAAGCTCACTTCACTATATGGGTTTCGGGAGCCGTTAGCTCACGACAGTACCATTGCTCTGTGCCTGCCATTGAGCTGCAGTCTTACCTGGGCAAGAGAACGCAGAGAATGAAGCAGGGTTTCTTAAACTGTGGGTCGCCACTCCCCAAGGAGGTCGGGGAACCTGCAGCAGAAGTCGCCGAAAATTTTAGAAGTTTTGATATTTCTTTAACTTATTACAATAATTTTACAGTTACCAAATATTTTTACACAATGTATCTGAAAATATATAAAGATAAGACAATACAGTTAAAGAAAAAAAACGAAAACGTTCTGACGCATTCTTTTTATAATATAAACGTTAATTTTCCTTGCTTTGCACATGACGCTGTCATTCCGTCTGTTACTTATTTAAAATTTTCATTTTGTTCTATGTCTTAAAATTAAAGTTAATGACCTAAAACTGCTATAGTATATTACAGTACAAGTGAAAAAATTGACAGTCTCACTCACGTGTGTGTCGTATTTGCGCAATACTTAAAGGGGGGTCCCACAACATTTTTGTAAATATTATGGGGTCCTGGGGATCGCGAAAAAATCTCAGTGATAAAAAAAGGAAAAAAGTTTAAGAAACCCTGCTCTAGAGCATGAAGTGATGCGTCTCGATTCCGACTACTTAACACCGACGGGAGGCTGAAAATATGGCATCAGGCTCATGACGCCATGGATCCTGCATGCCAGGTTGCAACTGTGCAAAGCCATGGCAGCTGAATCATGGTCTGGCGTGTTTTCTCCTGGCAGTGAGTGGGATTTTTGGTACTTGCATCAACCGCCTTCAATACGATTCGGTAGGTAGAGTTGCTGGAAGATCATCCATTTATGTTGTCCTGTCATTCCCACGGAAATGGAGTATTCCAGCAAGATAACTACATTTCTCACAGGTTCCGTTTGGCTATTGTCTGGTTGGATGAGCATTTCTCTGACTTTTCTGTCATGGATTGGCTACTTAGAAGCCCCGACGTAAATCATACTGAGCACCTTTCGGATGTTTTGGAAAAAGGTTTGAAACCACATCACACAACACCATCGCCCCCTCCTGAATTATGGACAGCTTTTTTGATATTTGGCAAGCTATTTCCGTAGAATGCTTCCGCAAACAAAATATGCCTAGTCGTGTGGCAACAATTATCAAGCCCGTAGGAGGCTCAACTCGTTACTGACTTGCTTTCCCTAATTCACTGGCTCATCAGAGTAATTCTAATGTAAATCAAGCTGACATAGGAAAACATTTCCCTCAGATCCGAGAATTGATTCATCAGCTGAGAACAAATGCAAGGTTCTTTCATCCCGTTCATATTTGGTTAATAGTTCCGAAATGTCTGCAGGTTATTTTTTTTGGAGTGAAGTGACAAGCATTGAATATATGTGAGCTAATTATCTTTGAATTTCCCTGTGTTAAACCGTTATAACATGGAGCACATTTAGGAGCATAAAGCGGCCAGGGTAATGAGTTCTAGTATTCCCATTTTTACCCATTTTTTACCCATTTTTAAATACGCTCTCATGAATTTATTGGTTAATTTATTGGTATTATTACAATTAACCTTCCTGGAGAATAAGGTTAGAGGGCAAGCATTTCTTTCCTTAAAAATCCCAAAGAATTTGTTTTCAGGGACGGACAAGCAGGCATTCAGAAGTGAGAATCGACTTTTGAGAATTATTTACTACCAAAAATAAAATTTTATGAGCTCAAAAAAATTTTTTTTCTGAAATTGTGGATTTGTTTAATAAAAGAAAGGTCGGAGCTCCTCTTATATAGGACTTCGGTACTCAACGGCTAGAATATTTTAACTCATGAACTGAGTAGACGGGTTCCGAAGTACATAATTAAGTGATTAGAGGAAGTCGAATTTCACAGTTTAGGACACATTTATTTCTTAATATTTTTAAATCGCTGTTACCCGCTGTCTATAGATTCTGATATTATCGTAATTATAAAAATGTTTAGTAGAAAAAAATAGGTTACTAAATTCCAAAACTTAGATTTCTGCTATGGGATAATCAGGGCTTCCAAGTAATTTATCAGCATTTGCAAGCGTGTAGCAAATCTTGCTTAGGACCAGCTTTGAAATACACGCTGCCTTAGAAAATTTCGAAGCAAGTTGTAGTCCCGTATTGCGTTGCACTTACTTTTAATTCTTTGTACGAAGTAAAGGAAGTATTGTAATTGCGAAAAATTTCGGGAATCATATTTTAACGGAAATATCTATTTTGACCGTTCCCAAATACATTTTGACTTTTTTTTTGTGTGTGTTATCTGTATTGCGCCTAGAATAAAGAAATCCTTTCTCTAAAACCGATTGTAAAACGGATTTGTTTTATGTCTGTACGTACGTATGTATGTATTTCGCATAACTCAAAAACTGATAGCCGAAAATTTGAAATTTTGCATATGGATTGCTATAAAATTGTGCATCTCTTTTTTTATTGTAATCGGCTGTAACAAACTTATATACGTATATATATATCCCCCTTTACTTAAAAGTCCTTACAGGCTTTTGCTCACCACCAGCCGAGCGGTAAAGACGCTGAACACTGGTAGTTCGGTCCGAGGATCGAATCCCGCGAACGGGCTGGCTGCATGGGCGTTTTCGTGGTTTTCCCCATGTGTAACGTGTATACGAGCCAGTTTCCCTTAGAAAGTCCTCCACGAAGGCATCCCTCCCCTTAGGCAGATATCCCCCGTGTGCTTTGCCATAATTGAATAATACAATCCAATCCTCACAGGCTTTTATTTTCGCAAACCCTGGTCATAGTCGTATACTTCCAGGGACAGGAGTGTTTTAAATGACGAAAATGTTCATGCTTTGGCCATGGCAAATTTAAAAAAAAAAAAAAAAAAAAAAAAAAAAAAATGACAAATAATGAAATTTACTTTTAATAAGGTCTTCCGATTCCTATATATGTATGTGGAAGTTTAATACTCGTTTCGAAAAAATAAAATTACGAGTTGTTTTTCTCGCATACGACAAAAATTGACTGGGATATTTAATTTCAAAATTTACAATTTTTGACGTCATTTTCAAGTTGCTTTGAGGAAACAGTAAATTAAGTAATATTAATTCGAGGAAATAAGTTTAAATGAAATGCAGCCTGTTAACTTCCTTTTGTAGTTAAATTAATCACTCATAAAATGGTTATAAAAGACAAACATTTATTTAAAGATAAATCTTAGTAACCTACACGTAACGTATTCGTAAACGTACATAACATAACAAACGTACTTACTGCATCGTACCATTAAACATTTCAAGCGTACATCATCTCAAAGAATATTTTTTAAAATTATAAATAGAAGGACATCTAGAAATTAGCTGTTGCCATTTTCTCAATAGATATTTTGTCTAATAACAATTAAATAATTTACAATCATGCTTACATTCGACCATCCTGACTTTTCAATTGTCCTCAATTGAACAAAATCTTATCATACATTAAAACAAATATATATATATATATATATAGATATATAATAGGTAGGAAAAAAATAAAATTAAATATAATTAAAAAAAATTATAAAAGTCCTACACAAAGTCTCTATAATGCAATGGTTTGCGCACTGTTCGCTTGGGCCTTTTAAGTTCATCATCGTCTTCGTCATTATCGTCATCGTCGTCATTGTCATCATCATCATTTGCTTCTGCATTTTTTCAAGATTTTAGTTGACTTACATGAGCAGCTGATGCATAAAAGCGACCATCGCAGGCTTCTTCTAGTTGTGATATTCTATAAGTGTCGCCCGGAAGTACTTCTGTCACAACCATTGAACCACGATACTAAGGTTGAGTTTTGGTTGGTTCTCCTGGTGTAGATTTTGAATTTCTTTTAAATATTACTATTTCTGCTTGCTCAAATAATAGAGATCCCGATTTCTTCTTGTCATAATAAGTTTTAATTTTTTTTCTTGTTCTCTAACAATCTTTTCTCTAGCTTCTTTTTGTAGTTTTTCCGGTTCCTTCCAAACTTCTGCTTCTTCATCAGCAAGTAATCTCAAAACTCCATCTTGAAATCGTGGTACATATCCATGAAGTACTTCAAATGGTGTTTTCCCAATAGTTTTATTGATTGTATTTTTCAAGTTTCTCTCAACTTCTTTAATTCTTTTGTCCCAATCCTTTTGATCTTTACTTTTCATTGATGTTACTATCGTTGATAAAATTGTTCTGTTCGATCTCTCGACCAAACCATTCCCTTGTGGGTGGGAGGTTGAATTTAATGTACGAAGAATTCCCTTTCCCTTGCAAAAATTTTGAAATTCCTTTGAAGTAAAACAAGAACCTTGGGCTAATCTTTGGAATATGGTAACAGGTAGTTTGGCGACATTTTGGT